>NW_028238420.1:3016638-4384412 GCF_041429995.1 Eschscholzia californica | reverse complement strand
TGTGTGGGCAAAGTTGGAGTACTACTTTTGTGGGGGCAACCACATGATCTTGATAATATAGTTAAGAGGAAACATATTAGAGGGGTTTAGGACTGTCCAAAATGCATGTGAAATAAGGGAAAAAGATAGGTTACACTTCACATGTCTAAAAAGCATCCCTTATCAAACTGCCAGGACTTATTCTTGACTCTTTCTTCTCATACATGTCTAATTGTCTAATAAGCTTTTCCAGAGGACCCCAACTTCATTAGTTTTGAGAGAAAAAAAAGTATTAACTCCTACTTTATTTATTAAAAGTTTCTTCTTCCATAATAGAGCTCAACACATCTACCAAGTCATAAGATAATGTTTTCTTATAATCAAAATAGAAATCAAATTGTCACCTAAGAAGTTATTCAAGTTCTAATCACTCAGGCTATCATCTCTCTTAATGATGCTCTCGTACAATCATATGGGTTGTGGTTGGTGGTATTTCAAAATGTAGAGATGTTACATGCACAAGTTTGTTTTTGTACATATACACTTGTGACGTGAGTTCGGTCTTGCGGGTCGGTTAGAAACTAATCCGCCGCGCAGGGCCAGTCTTGATATTTTTGGCCCGAAGCAGAACTCATGTAGCTAAATCTTATATATGACACCTTCTCAAATAATTTTTGAAAATGGAAACTTGGTCAAAACTCCTTATAATAAAAAACTAGCAATACGGGTTTTTTGAGGAGAGAGGGAGTCTCGCCTGACGTCAGCAGGCGTTCGTCTCCCCCCTCATTTTCCCCCAAATCGAAACCCTAAACTGCCTGAAAACCCCTCTAAATTCACCACTTTTACCCACCAAATCACACATGCTATCACTTATTCTCACAATACTAACTCCAGTAACTACATAATAGTCCAAATCAGATCTTTAATCTCTCAGAAAAGGCTACAATCATCCCAAACGACAACAGCTACAGACAAACACTAAAGACAACATCAAACATTGTTCTTAAAGAGTCAGAACGTGGGAAAGGAGCAGATCTAGAGATCAGTGAAGTTTTCTACAAACTTTAAGGCTAATAATAATTACTTCTTACTTAATATTCTCTATGATGAACAAGTGTCTTAACTAATTTCGACTTTAAAGGCTGATCTTCCCACCTAATCCTAGCATGTGCTGTCAAATCTGTTTTGTTTTACTCTTGGCCTCCCAGTACTGGTGATTTTTTTTTCGAACAAGTGACATTCGAGTTTTGCCTCGTTTCATCTTCTCTAGGAGGCTACTTTTCGATCTTGATGCCTTGCCAGGCGTGCAGTTCACTTGCATGTGAGTCTTTCGAGGTTTAATCAAGATAGCAACTCTTCTCCTTTTTTACTTTATATGTTGGATTGTGTTCTTAGAGAGTAATTTCTTCCTCTTTTTTCTCCCTTCCACTCTATTAATGTCGACCTTCTCGTCTGATCAAGAAATCGATTCCCTCACCAATCAGATGGCAATACAACTTAATCTCTCTGACTACAGTAACCTGACTATTTCTTACCCTGAGCCCTTTGAGAATAAGGAGCTTCAAGAGATTGATTCGGGTTTTGTTGTCAGGCTCTGTTGCTGATATGATTTTGGAATTGCTTTCATTAGGAAGCATCTCTTTGCTCAATCCAGGTTCTTTAGAGAGTGTAACATCGTGTCAGCCCCTTATGGTACTAATCACTTTCTTATTAAGCCTAGAAATTTGATAGTGTTAAATGAGATCAATCAAGGCAGACCCTGGATTATAAGAGGGATGTTGATTGTCATGCATGAAGTCGATCTACCTATTCATGAGGAAATTCCAGAAATAATGTATGAGCCTAAGTGGTGCAGTCTAGTAGGTCTTCCTTCATCCATTCAAAATAGGCATGATCTAGATATCATTTTCTCCTGCATGTGGTACATCTTGTAAATCCAACCTAGGAATTTCAGTATGGTTACTAATTCTTATATTCTCATACAGTTTATGTATGATGTTCGAACCCCGTTGTTAGCCACTCTCAATTCCATCTTTACTGATTGTGGGAGACCTGTCAACTTCAGTTATCTAAAGTTTCCTAAAGCTATTTGTCACATATGTCGTATCGTTGAGCATTCCTCAGTTCCTTGTGTTAAAGCTCAAGCTTCCCAAGAAGATACTCCAATGCAGATCAACTCCAACCAAAATCTTCCTGATCCAAATTGGGCCCTATCTGTATTCCAGTCCTCTCCTGTCCCTAGCAATGTCACTCCTCCTCATTTGATCTTCAAACAGAAAGGTAAAAGAAAAGAATGGGAGTCCTTGAAAGAAGTTAAGGTCGAAGCTGGTTATGTCATTCCCTCCCCTCATAAGAAGCAGAAAGAACAAATGTCAGGTAGCAGTTCGTCTCTTCGAGGCAAATCTGTGGATTGGAGTGATGATTTTCAATCTCAGTCTTTTGATCATCTATCACCTATCTAACCTGAATGGTTAATCCCTCTTCCTGACTCCATTGTTAGTCATGATGAAAGAAGAATGCACAAATTTACTAATTCCCTTCTTGTCTCTCCTAGCAATTCCTTTGATGCTAGAGAAGATGTGGTGCTAGATTAGCCTGAAAAAGGCGATTAATACTTGTGTTTATTGTGCTTCGTCCGTTATTATGATATAGCTGATAGTAAGTGAGTTTAGTTTTTTTGTTCTGCCCAGTAAACTCTCTTGCATAGTTAGTTGATCCACTGTTTCCTTTGGTGGTTTAATTTGTTTAACTATTTCTCCTGGATCAACTTGTTTACTGTATATTCTCTGCTTGTAGAGGCTATCTGTTAATTAATGGAAGTATGTTATTAGTTGTATTTTTTCTCCTCAGTTATTGAGTATAAGTTTGAGTTAGTTATATTTCTCTTAATTAGAATAGACCCATTATCCTGTAATTGGTTTCCTTTATTGTGGTTTCTCTATTGTAGTATCTTATTATAGTGGCTGGTTTTATCTTCCTGTAACTTCTCTCAAACCAGAGGTGGTGTGATGTAGACGCAGCGGAATTAAAGAAGAACAATAAACCAAAATATGAACGATAAAGAAACGATAAGAAACGATAAAATAAACTAAAATTCTTAATAACTTCAATGGTTTTTCTCTTCAAGGTGAATAATAAAATAGACCAGACCTCCTTTTATAGGATAACATACTTTCCTAGATAGACTCAAACTAGGATTCCTACATAATAAAATTACTTAAAACATAGAAACTTCTATATAAAGAAATACCAATTTAAAGTAACTTTCTAATCCTATACTAATTAGGACCACTATTGTGGCCGACCGGGACGTGGGCACGCGTGGACGTGGGCCCACGTGTTATGCGCCTGCATCAGCTCCCTGCTCCCCAGAAGGTTCGTCCCGGACCGATTTTTGGATGGAGGTTAGTTCAATAGATCCTTCTGCAATCGGCAACAAGGTGATAATTTTCTTCTTCCATGGAAACTCATAAACATTCAAACGTCCCTTATAAGTAGCCTCCACATCCGATTGCCAAGGGCGTCCCAAAATAATGTGGCATAGATCCATGTCGGTAACATCACAAGTAATATCAGATAAATAGAAAGAGCCAATAGAAAGTGAAAAGGTACACATGCGATCAACGCGAGTCGCAGTACCGGATTGAATCCAAGCAGTACGATAAGGATGTGGTTTTGGAATTGTAGGAATACCCAAGTAAGCAACTAGTCTAGCTGAAATCAAATTCTCCACACAACCGTTATCAATAACGATAGTACAAACTTTGTCTAAAACCGTACCTCGTGTAACAAACAAATTTTTCCGTTGAGAACGATCGAGTTCAAGTGGAGTAAAAAGTACCTTACGAGTCACTAGCATAACACGTTCACCTGAATCAGGGTCAATATTGACATGATCGACCTCCTCACCGTCTGAATCTAATTGAGTATTTTTCTCCACTAAGTTTGCTTTACCACGTAACGGGCAATTATTAGAATAATGACCTCGAAGGCCATCTTTGATTTTTTCCAATTTCATGGATTCTGTATCGGGGAGATTAAGCCGAGTACTCAAACGTTGAAACTCGGAAGCATATTCTTCAAATGAGCGTCGACCTTGGCGACAACGCAGATATTCCAAACATAATTGATTTTCGAAATCAGGCGGGAGGAAACGTGCCATCATAAGCGGTTTAAGTTCAGACCACGAGGATAAGGGAGGAAGATTTGATAATCGTCGTTGTTCAGATTCATGTTTCCACCAACTTAAAGCCGTTTTTGAAAGATATCCGGTAACACATCGTACCTGTTCTTGCCCGTGTACCTGCATAACATCAAAGAAAATCTCCAATCGGGCAATATAATCCAAGAAATTTTCAATGTTGATGGAACCGTCATATGTCGGGACGTCCATGCGTATACGGTAAGAAGAATATGCTTGTTGATGATCATTATCGACATCGGGAGGGTGATCTCCGGGTTCGGTATGAGTGGGACGAGTTGGAGGAGCTGTTCGGTGTCGTTGCATGGTTCTAGTGGAGTTCGGTTCTCGGTAGTTGAGACAGGTATTGTATCGATCAGGTTCATCAAATTGGGTTCGGGTGTGAAGACAAAGTTCATTACGGTTTCGGGTGTACGGTGGGTATTCGGGTTCATCGAAGTGGGTTCGGTGTTGGAGTCGAGTTTCTTTTCGGTTATGGTGTTGGGTTAATACGAATTACGGTTCTCGGTTGCGAGGAGGAGATGGGAAATCGTTGGGTCGGTTGGTGAATGATTCGGTTAGATGGGTTCGGGAAGGTGGATAGGTGTCGGGAAAACGGTGATCTTGGTGGGCGAGGGGTTCCGGTTCTCGACCTTGATACGGTTGGTGGGTTTCGGTTCGGCGGTTTGAGAAAGAAGCACCTCGGTTCGGTGTGAGGTGGGGAGATATGGATTGAGAGTGTTGGCGAGTGGGTGTTTCATTGTGGTTTCTCGAGAGTTCAAGGTCACGGTTTGGTTGGTGCGTATCGATTGGTAGAGTGATTGGTGAGTAGTATTGCCGCAGATTATGGAAGGGGTATGGTTGGGTTGTACTCGGGTTGGTAATGGATTGGTGAGAAAATGACTCGGGTCGGGTCGATGTGTGGTGTTTGGTGAAGGAGAAAGGTGGTGTGGTCAGAATGGTTGTAGGGTTTGTGTATGCTAATGGGAAAACCGGTGAGAGTGGTGTTGTCGGGTTGGTGTATGAAAAAATCGGTGGAGGGATTGTCGTCGGGCATGGGTTGGTGATGGTGTGACCGAATAGGGGTATTGGGATTGGTGTGGTAATGCCAACGGTTGTGTTGGTGGTGGTTGGAGGTGGTTGTTGTGATGAGGTTTGGATCGTAGTGGAAGATGAAGGAGTGGAGGTGGAAGAGGGAGACTTACATATGCTTTCGAGTTGTTTAGATAACTTCATGATGGAATCATTGACTTGATCGAATCGATGATCGATATGGTCGAATTTTTCCATGTTTTCCTTCTTGTAATTATCGAAAGCTTCTTCTAATTTTGTAACCGAGGATAACTTCTTGTTGATGTTGTCCCATTCGGAAGCAAAAGTTGGTGTCCTCTCTTTAGTTGTTGTAGCAGGAACGGTAGTATTAATCATTGTTATTGGTTTCCTAATTTATAGGTCCAATCTCATCTGCTAGCGCTTCTTCGTTGCTTGGTTTCATCGATTTCTTTTAATTGTTCCTGGGCTTGCTTGCAAGTGACTTACTGCTTTTGGTCGTTCTTGCTGTCTTAAGTTGTCCTCTTTCTTTATAAGCCAAAAAAATGGCTCTGAATACCACTTGATGTAGACGCAGCGGAATTAAAGAAGAACAATAAACTAAAATAAGAACGATAAAGAAAACGATAAGAAACGATAAAATAAACTAAAATTCTTAATAACTTCAATGGTTTTTCTCTTCAAGGTGAATAATAAAATAGACTAGACCTCCTTTTATAGGATAACAGACTTTCCTAGATAGACTCAAACTAGGATTCCTAAATAATAAAATTACTTAAGACATAGAAACTTCTAAATAAAGAAATACCAATTTAAAGTAACTTACTAATCCTATACTAATTAGGACCACTATTGTGGCCGACTGGGACGTGGGCACGCGTGGACGTGGGCCCAAGTGTTATGCGTCTGCATCATGGTGCCTCCAGAATTCTTGTCTATTGTTATCAGATCAACCCCGAGAATAGGAAGATTGGGTGTGCCTTTATCTATTTAGTTAGATTTGACCTTTAGTAGTGGGCCGGAGGAGGAGCCCACGTTTTCGCTAGATTTTTGGTAGCTTTGGTCTGGCCTCTGCTGTTAGTGTTGGGGGGGTGTGGTGCCTTTAGATCTTCTGGGTTCGGCCTGGTGCTTTAACCTAGGCACTAGATCAAGGCCCTCCTAGCTAGAGTGCTTGTAGTCTTCTCAGGAAGTGGCCGGATTGCTTTGCGACCCCTGGCCAATATGACTAATGGTCCAATCCCTGGGTTATCCGTACTGAGCTGGAATATCAAAGGTACATCCTCATACCTCTCTAAGAAACACCTCCTATATCTTATCAATAAGAAGAACCCAGATATCATCTTTCTTGCAGAGATAAAAAATAAATCTTTCAACATTGCCAAGCAGATTCCGACAGGAAAGCTATATACTAGTCACTGTGTAGAACCTAATAGGAAAGCAAGTGGTCTAGCAATGTATTGGAAACATCATATTAATCTCTCTATCATTTATTCGGACTTAAACATTATTCATGCCGAGATTACCAATACTAATTTTAATATTCATACTTATATCACGGGCTTCTACGGTTGCCCTATCACAAAAACAAACTTCACCCCTGGAAAATTCTAAAAAAAAATTATTCCTAATTCCAATACCCCTTAGATATGTCATAGGTGATCTTAATAGCATTCTGACCCTAAAGAGAAGAATGGCGGAGCAGACTCCTCTAACTCCATCATTCCCACGATTAATAACTATATTCAACAGCTTGGTTTAGTTGATATAGGCTTCCAGGGGAACCCCTTCACCTGGAGCAATCGCCAATTCTCTGGTAATCTGATCCAAGAGAGGCTTGATAGAGCCCTAGCAAATGATAATTGGCTCAATTGTTTCCCCCTTGGATGCGGTGGGCAGGGATCACAATCCAATATACCTCAATACTCTTAACCTTGATCAACCTCAGCACTTGGATGTCCCATCCAGATTGTCATGATTACATTGCCACTAAATGGGCTATTAACTTTCACTCTCCTTCGGTCAATACTATCCAGCCTAATCTCTCTTCGCTTAGTAGGCATCTTTCGAACTGGAATACAAATGTCTTTGGCAATATTGACAAACAGATCAATGACACCATCTTTGGTCTCTAGAATAACCATAACATAATGACATCCTTTTTCTCAGTACTAGACTACAAGAACTTTAGAGATATGAAGAAGGTATATGGAAGGAGAAATCACGTAATAATTTCATTTCCCTAGGAGATATAAATACCAAATATTTCCACTCTCAAGCCATTCACCGTAACATAACTAACCAAATTCTTGCGATCAAAGATAACAATGGAGAACGACAGGAAGATATGCGAGAGATTCAGGGGATCTTCACTTCCCACCTTTTTGACATCAATACTGTGACGTCCCGTGTCCCAAAATAGACACGACCACGCCCCAGCAATTCATAGACGACAAAAAATTCGACAGAGACTCCTTTATAAATCGAACCGGTCGTACTTGTAAAACCTGTCATGCAAACCATAAATTCGCATATACAAGAAAAATAAACTAAAGCAGAAGCTAAACAAACTCAACATAACTTAGGGTCGAAACCCAAACCAGAAAAAGAACTACAAAAGCCTCTTACACATAGATAAAACTTATAAACAACTCTAAGTGTTATATATATATATATATTCGAGTTTGGTTCTGCAATAGCTACATAACTTGGAAATAACGAAAATCCAATAAATGAAAACCAAAGAAAACGACGCAAAGCCACGAGCCTCGTCAGACAAGATCACCGGCTGGAATACATACTTCGCCTCGAGGCTACTACAAGCACCTGCACACTGACAACTAGTAGGGGGTCAGAATACTCACCGACACGAGTTATTCTGGTAGAAGACCAATCCAAAATCCATCACTTCAAAAGTTTATTAAATAAGTTTTAAACATCGTGACAAAAACGAGTTATCAAACCAATTACTATATATACTATATACAAAACCATTTTCCTTAATCTAGCAAGCAATAGCAGTGATTAGCTGCCCACCCATGGTGCACTCCCAATTAAGAGAAGAGTTCCTCAGGAGAGCCTAGAGTGCGTTAGATAGTACGAGCCTATTTAGGCACTAGCTAATGCACTAACGTCTTCTCAAGAAAGAGGCTTACCCCTAGCCGGTAAGCCCCTCTCCCACTAAGGAACTCCGCAATCATTGAAGAGTTTACCTCATGATACATATATACCTTAAGTATCTAAATATGTTTTAGATCACCGAGTTCGAATAAGAGAGTCGTCCCCCAATACCCATGGAAGGACCTAAACCTCATTATCTTCGGTACACTGTCATACATCTAATGCGATCTTTCAAAATCAGTTTCATTCGTATATCAAAACCATATTCTCATATTCGATTCAAATCAGTTTCATTCGTATATCAAAACCATATTCCCATATTCAATTCATTATCTTATCAAACACGGAAATGAAACAACCAATAGTCATATCGCACACAAAGCAGAGGGATCCCAATCAATGTCACCTCACAGGCGAACGGTCAGGGTGTACGACCCTGAGCCTCGAGCTGGAGGCACGAGCACCAATGGCCAGCAAGTGAAGCACTCTACTCCCACGAGTCTCATGACTAGTGTCGCACCACCTCACCGGTCTCACACGGGTCACATCCATGTCCACATGTCATCCTAACCTCAATGGCTATGTGCCCGTAGGTTGACATAATCCGCAGTCGGGTACATACAAGAAAATCCCAAGTAGTTCGCAATCATGCAAAAACAGTTCGAAAGCATTTCTCATATCGCAGTAAAACCATTCAACCATATTTCAGTTCATCACATAAATCGAGTTTCATTCTACCTAAACTCTAGTTATAATGACGCATATATAACTATAGAATCTAGCATATTCATTATCTATAAAATCATGCTGGATCAAGGATTCAGAACCTTTACCTCAGTCCTTGCATCACCAAAGACCTCTCGCCTACCAGACGACTTAATTCCTCCTCATTCGCATACTCTGGGATAAGGAAGAATAAACAAAACCGAATAAAAACATTAGGTTCTTATTCTAAGAACCTTCGTAAAATCAAAAGAATAAATAAAAGAAAACAATGAAAACTTATAACATACAAGCAAAGTCGCTAACTCTGGAAGACTTCAAATAACCGAATTGATCTCTAACTTCATACCCTTGTTCACTGAATACCCGAAATACAAACTAACCAACCAATCGACTTCCCATAAACTTTATTTCATTTTAGAGTCTTAATAAGCTGATAAAACATATCATGAACCCCATAGTATAATCTATAACTAAAATTGTCTATTCATATCATATGACGAAAGTCGGGTAACCATCTATATTCCAATTCATTCCCAAAACTAGTCCAAATATGAAATTCGAGCACTAAAATAATTCGGCAGCACCCCGTCTATATTTGGATATCCTGAAATAGCCTATAATATCCTAAACATGTTTCTGAACACAAATCATTCCGAGAAATTGAATAATAACCGTCTAAATAGCTCCAACCCAAATGAAATTAGTATAACCATACAGTTATCGATATAACCCTCAATAAAACCATCAAATTTGGATAAAATTGAAAATTCCAAACAGCTAAATATGTAGAACAAGTCGAATAGGATTACCTGGAAGAAGTTTCATTAAATTCCGACGACCAAGCGCAAAGAAATCGACGAAGGAAAATCGAACTATTTCACGACCAAAAAACCCGATTTGATTCTCACTACTCACGGTTGGAATTGGGTTTGTTTCTCAAACCAGAGAATTGGGTTTAAAGGGTTAATAAGAAGTGAGGTCCATACTTAAATTCATCTAAACCCTATCGAACACATCATCTCATGCACGGTCAAAGTGAGTTGGATTGTTTTTTTTTAACAAATGGGACATCACATGTCGAGCTATAAAGTGGCCGTGCTTCTAAATTAGTTTTAGGTCCTTGATTCTTGTATACTTAATAAATAAATCCCCTCATATTTGTACCCAATTAATTCAATCTCCATGAATTACCATTTAACCCCCAATTTGTCTTTTTCTTAATCTCAAATGGTCCTTCTTCCAACTGTAGTCTTTTATTTCTTTAATCGAAAAGATGGGATGTTACAAATACCACTTCTAATCCTACTTCTGACCTGAATATTCTTAATTTGTTTCAACCTGTCATCTCCTAGGATCAGAATGCTAGTCTCACTTCCGCCCCAGACAGGGCTGAAATTGACCAGGCAATCCAATGGCTTAAGAAAGATGTTGCCGTTGGCCCCCATGGGTTCCCCCCTTCTTCTTTCAATCTAACTGGGATACGGTCAGTCAAGACATCTATAACCTTGTCCATAACTTCTTTCGCTCTGCAACTTTTCCCCCATATGCCAACCATACTCATATATGCTTGATCCCCAAAACCCCCATCCCCAAACTCCTGCGGACTATCCCCCCATCAGTCTTTTCAATACCACTTACAAAATCATTACGAAGATCATGGCTGAGCGGTGAAACTCCATCTGAACCCGATCATTTCACTGTTTCAAGCCGCATATATTCCAGCCAGGCAAATCTCGAACAACATCATCATAGGTCAAGAACTTATCCACTCGTTTAAGCACATGAAAGGAGCTTCTGGTTATTTTGGACTTAAATTAGATATGTCCAAAGCTTTCGACAGAATCGAATGGTCTTTCCTTATTAACATCATGAGAAATCTTGGATTCTCAGAGCTTTGGCTTAAGATGATAACCAACTGCCTTTCCGCTTCTTTCATGTCAGTTCTTATCAATGGGAGACCCGGTCCCAAATTCTTCCCCACTCGAGGCATCAGGCAGGGGGACCCGCTCTCGCCTTTCCTTTTTACCCTAGCTATGGAGGGCCTTAGTCGTCTTCTTACTTCTAACTCCACTCATGACAAGTTCCTGGGTTTTTCCACAAACAAACATAACCTCACCATTTCACATCTTCTCTTTACCGATGATTGCATTATTTTTGGTAAGAACTCCATTGATAACATCCACAACCTTTAAATATTCTCAATCTCTTCTGCTCGCGTCAGGCCAAACTATAAACTACACGAAACCAGATATTTTCTACTATAAAAACTCCCACCCGAAATTTAAGCGGCTTATCATGCACACCCTCAAGGTTAAATATGCGTCCACCTCCGAAAAATACCTTGGACCTCAACTTTTCATGGGTGCACAGAAAACCAAGATTTTCAATAGAATCCTTGAGCAAATTAAGTCAAATCTTTCAAAGTGGAACCACTCTTTTATCTCTCAAGCAGGCCGCACGGTTGTTGTTTCAACAGTCGCCGGCCGTTTCCCTATACCAGATGCAATGGCTTGCCATTCCCAAAGGTATAAGCAAACGCATAACGACTTTGCAAAAATCCTTCTGGTGGGGAAACTCTAAAGGTATATGTACCAAAGCATGGTCATATATCTGTCAGCCTAAAAGTTTAGGTGGTTTGGGTATTCATAACCCTCATACAGACAACATTCATCTCCTTAGCAAACTGGCTTGGCGGCTCAAATCTGATCCACAAGCCATCTGGGTGCAATTCCTAAAAGCTAAATACTACCCTAATTCGCACTCGCCCGGTACAGCGAAAAATCATCAGTCGTGGAACTGGAAGGTCCTTCGGAAACAGTTTTCAAATTAATAACGTGACCACTTGGGAGGTTAAGTCTGGGGAGCAGATCAATATTTGGTCAGATAATGGATTCCAGGTATCATTAGACCGATCATGAATCTCAACCACTCTAATCCTGCACAAGTGTCTCAACTCATCACTAATGAGCATTAGATATTCTTAGCATTAGAATGACAATATTCTAAATGCTACCTTGGACATTCCTACTCGGAATCTGATCAAATCTTGTCTATCCAAACTAATGGAGTGGATCAATTGAAATGGACTTTCACTGAATCTGGTAACTTCTCCGTTAAATCTATGTATAGACATCTGAGTAGCACTAATGATCCCCAACCACCATCTTCGATTAACTAGAACTTCATTTGGGCTATATCCACTATTCCCCGCATCCAACTTTGCCTTTGGAAAATATGCACGAAAGCTTTTCCGGTTAGGAATAGAGTCGGTAATTACATAGATAACAATATTTTGTGTCCGAACTGCATAGAAATAGAAAGTATTGAGCACGTGTTATTACATTGCCCTTTAGCTAAAAACATTTGGTTTCACTTCAACATAATATCAACTAATATTACATCTTTACCTGATTGAATTTTCTCGTGACAGGACCCTACTCAAACTAGTTCCACAGCAAATGATATACACACATATGGAAAACTCGATGCGATCACTGTTTCCAACACACAATCAACAATATTGTTTCAATTATTAACATGATTATGGCTTTTCCAAAACTCATCAAAATAGGATAACTATCGAATCAGGCTGGAACAAAATAATGGCTCCCTCCGATATCTCCCTATGTGAAAATTAATGTAGATGCATGTTATACTTTTATTGACACTAACATTGGCACTAGTCTAATTGTGCACAACTCAAAGTCAAATTTCATGGAAGCCAAAGTAACATCATCTAGGGCACGGACCAGCGAAGAAAGTGAGGCAATAGCGATTCTTCTAGGTATCAAATGGGCAAAAGAAAACCACCTCAATGCAATCATTATAGAGAGTGATAATATTAATCTCATCTAACACCTGGACAACCTGAGACATAAAATCCAGTGGCAATCAATGATACACATCAGAAGAATCAGAGATATCAGTAAAAGGCTTGGTGGCGTCAAATTCCGCCACATCAAGAAGAACCTTAACACTCTCGCAGATAAGCTAGCTAAATGGGCACGAAAGAAAGATCGATCAAAGACGTTGAAGAATGTTTCCTTATTTTCTAGTTAGTAAATATTGTAATCGACTTTGTAATAGTACTCTGGCTGCTTAATGTTAATTACAGTTTAACAAAAAAAAACTCCTTATAAATTTGTTGTTTTGGTGATAAATGATCCCTAATTTTTTCTAGTCTTCAACTCCCTAGAGATTTTTGAATATTTGAAGTGCTTGCAGGAGGTTTGCAAGAGGTATGCAACGGATTGGAAGAAATTTGCAAAAGGGTTGTGATTGCTTGAAAAATGACTTCTTATTATAGGATCCCTAAATTTTCTTTGCACTTTTTTGCAAAAAAAAAACTTCCCTCCTTATCTTGATCTTCTTCACCATCACCAACATGATCACAGACCATCTCCGATCAACTAAATATAATATTTCTCAATCTCTTTATCTCCTTCTTCTAGTTTTTTCTTTGGCGAGGGAGATGTGTATGTGTGGGTGTGTGAAACATAAAGATGAGCAAGAGAGAAGAAAAAGGGAGGAATGTGAGCCTACGAGATGCTGGTGGTGGTCAGTCATTGTCTGCGATGGCCTTGTAGAAAGCTTTTTATATTTGTAGCAATAACCTTGTCAATTTGAGTCGTTAGTTAGATTACATAAGAAAATAAATAGTGTTATGTATTGTTATACTATGACTACTATAAAATTTGCAAAATAAAAATTTATATTTAAATTTATAATAATTTTGATAATGATATGTTAATAAAGATGACAGTGATAATGTTAAATCTAAACAACAATAAAACCGCTAGGATATACCTAATAAATCGAAATAAAAAGGCAAAGAAAAATTAAACAAGTTAATCTACTTATATATCTTAATATGTAGAGGGGAGAGATGGGGATTGAGGAGAAAAATGAGGTACTCGAGAGAGTTAGAGCATAACCAACGTGGTGGGGGTTAGGGTTCCCAATTCAAATTTGAGAGTCCCAACCCCCAGCCCGTGCCTCCTAACCCGGGAGCCCCGGGGCTGAGCTCCTAACCCCAATTTCCAACCGTTAGGAGTTCTCAACAGTTAATGGGGTGGGCCCCACCCCATTTAAATTTTTTTTTTGTTTTTTTATAATCTTTTAAAAAATGAAAAAAGATTAACTTGTGAAATTTTTTTTTTAATGTAACTTTTTTTTAAAATAACACTTCATTGATTGAAAACCAAATACATAATAAACTCCCTCACAAACATATAATCAAAATACAGAAAAATAAGTAAAATAACGATAATAGTTCCGTTAGTCGTTGCGATCTTTAGTATTCCACAAGTGTTGTACAAGATCTACCCTTAATTGTGTATGGAAATTTTTGTTATTAACTCAGCCAAGACGATCAAATATTTCTTCGACATCATTTCCACCAACAAACACTTCTTTTGGAGTACTTCCATCAAAATCATTAGTTGCATTAGGTCCTTCATTTTCGATTATCATGTTATGCAATATAATACATGCCTTCATGATATTACCTAGTATTTCTACATCCCAAAGACGTGCCGGTTCTTGGATAATTTAATGGTTGAAAATTGAAATCAAAATCTCACAAACGAACACCACAAACGTACAAAATTCAGATTTGTGAGTCCCTGTTGGGAGTTCGACGTTAGAATTGAAAAAAGTCTCAAGACTTCCAAAATTCAAAGAGCTCCCAAAATTGAAAGCTCGAGCCCCACGTTAGTTTTGTCCTTAGAAGTAGGGTGGGAAACCTAGCTAGCATGGGACAGAGGAGAGACTGTGAACTGACAAGGATACAAAAGACTTTTTTGTGGGGCCATAAATTGTTCAAATCAAGTTGTTTTGGATCTGCACATGCTTAAATAATATTAGTGTGACCCTCCTTATTTTACAAAGTTGTGGTCTTGGAGTGAATTATAAAAGCACTTCCTAACTAATTCTTCCTCAATATGACTCCTAAAATTTGCGTCCCAAATGACGCTTTGTCTGCTTTGAGCCGGGACCGGCCTTGCCGCCGCGAGACGTGGAGAGAGGTAACTACAATCAACACCCCTTTGTACATATTGAATTTTTGTTAAATATTGGAGGTCCACCTAATGAAAAGTACAGTTGGCAATCAAGTATTGGGTCCCATTCAAAATAATTAAAAAACACAATGTATAACTTTTGTTGACTGTGTTTGATGTTGAGGTAGGGTCAGTCAGTTAGCAGCCCCACATAAAAAACAGTTTCTGAGGACTTTGATTAATTTTGTAGTGTAGTGGATGGAAGTCATGAAGTGTCAAAATCAAGTATCTTGAGTGGATATGAATTGTGCAGCAAACTGAACAAAATCAATCAGATTTTTTAAGTACTAGTTGTTTTTATTCATCACTCACTGGGTCACTCTCTATTGCCCCTACAAGAAAATATGGGAAACCATCTATGGGTTTTTCATCTTTCATGTTTAATGTCTATATGGTTGAAACAGTAAGGTATTTGTCTGTTTTCTTATGTCATTATCAAGCAAAGAGATCAATACCAAAATGATAAGCATTAATAAGGGAATTTGATTTTGATGTTTCTATTATTAGTTAATCTCTAGCCTAAGGGGATGGTACATTTGGTTAAGGGGAAGAAGAGATCAAAACCGTCTAAGGAGGATACATTGTCATAATTATTCTTCGTTCATCTTCCAATCTTCAATTTCATTTTCAGCTTCTTCATGTATCTCTCTATTCTTGCTTTCCCTCTTTTTATTCTTCTCGATTTCTCTCTTTGTTAATTGGGGCTCTCAAAGAGGCCCCCTATGTTTGCAAAGGTTCATGTTTTAACAATGCCTTTTTTTTCTTTTCCAAATTAAAGTAGTACGAGTATAATAGTATATGGGACTGCTCTCGTAGAGCTCCCAAATTAGTTGGGGTGCCCAAGTACTCCCACATTAATACCGTGGTTCTCATATAACTTCGAAGAAAAAAGGATGTTTTATAGAAAATTTAATAAGTGCCTTCAGAATTCACCGCCTCTCTCCTCGTCTCAATTTTATCATCATCTTCTTCATATATCTCTCTATTCTCGCTTTCCCTCTTTTTATTCTTCTCCATTTCTCTCTTCCTCAATGGGGCTCTCAAAGAGATTCCCCTCTCTGCAAAGGTTCATGTTTTAGCAATATCTTTTTTCTTTTCCAAATGAAAGTGGTGTGATTGCTCTCGTAAAATTCCCAAATTAGTTGGGGTGCCCAAGTACTCCCCACGGTAAAACCGTGGTGCCCATATAACTTCAAAGAAAAGGAAGTTAGAAAATTCTACAAGTGCCCTCACAATTCACCACCTCCATCTCTCCTCATCTCAATTGCCTTTGTTAACTTATTTTGATCAAGCCAGTTTTTCACTATTGCAAAAAAAAAAGAGTGACTTTTTGCTCTCTCGCTCATTGGAGAATGTTTTTAGGACCCTCATCATTCTCCAAAGAAAAATAAAGGGGAGGATTCCCTTGGTCCGATAACGTTTTTAGGACCCTCATCACTGAAAAATAAAGAAAAGAGAGAGATCAGTAGACATGATGGAGATTGATAGACTTGACAACAGTAAAGGAAGATTTGAAGAAAAAAATTGAGAATTTCTTTTTGACTTAGTTTTTGAAAAGATAAATGCGAGAAGACAGAGAATAACATGGTGTTGGTGTTGGCCGGTCAGAGGTGGTTGTGGTCGGAGGTGATGGTAAAGATGAAAACATGTGTGTTTAAAATTTAAGTCTATGAGGGTAAAACTGGGCTCAAGGGGTGAGTGTATACCCGTGAGTGACCGAAAAGATAGTAAGTGTATATAAATATCTCCTTGCAAAGCCCAATTTCTCCATTCTCTATACAAATCTTAGAAAGCTACACTAGGTTGAGCTGACTTCATAGGCCCATCTTGTTCAGCCCAATAGACAATCCACAAAATCACCACAACATAAGAAGTACTACAGTAAATTTCCAGCTCCGTCACTATATTGCTCTTGATGAGGGCCCATCTGGGCTATGCCATGACTTCGTTGCCCAAGTAGTAGATCGTATTGACATAAACTCCAAACTCTTACGGGTCCCAAGTTTGATTCCCGATAAAAAGTGAAATCCATGGTTATTGAATTTAGATTATTAAAGGTATAAATAATAGAATAAATTTATCGGATGTTAGACTCTATGTTGTTAGACTTTAGGTCCCTCTAGTTACTAGTTTAACATTATCGTGCTTATCACTTCTTGACGGTGTATCAATACCTTGTAACGACTAGCATTCATCGTAGTCAATTTCTCAAATTTTTTTATTATTAATGAACGAGTTATTTTACATTTTCCATATGGCACTTGAAATCCTTCTAGAACCACCTAAATTTGCTTTTTTTTTTTTTTTTTTTTTTTGTTTATTTTATTTGGTCTGATTAAATAATTAATTGATATGAAAACTGGTTGACATTATTACCGTAAGTCCAAAGTTGTTTGTACCCACTGATTTTTTTTTACCAAATGAAGGTTTGAACGTATGGTTTAACTTTAATCTATAGTTCTACAGACACTTTCTCAAAATCATTAATAGCATTTTTGACACTAATTGATTTCACTAAAAATCCAAATAAAACCCATAGAAAACATCATCTTCAACCGTTAAAGAACTGTCAACTTATTTTAACCAAAAAGCCCACACAGATTATCCAATTTAAATTCATCTAGAGATGGGTTTATAGAGAGAGAAAGAAAAGTTTCAAAGATTATATCGACATTAAAAGATTTATTGCGGAGAGAATCAAACTTAGAGAGAAATGGTTTTAGAGTATGGCCTATAGAAAACGAAAGAAGAACAAAGAGAGAAATTGTTCACACTCCTTTGTAATCGGTAGACTTGAACTAATTTTGTGAATCAAAATCAGGCCAAGTCCATCGATATATGTTAAAACACATAAATGGGTGTGCTTTTTGCGAAGGTTGCGCTTGTAACAATTTTCTAAAAATTCAAGGGGTAATATAGGCAATACCCTTTATTGTTAAAGGCAATGTATTTTTGACTTGGTCAATTTCTTATGACCAAGTTTGGTTTTTTTTTTTTTGATGAAGAGAAATATCATTAAATAAAAGAGTCTATTACAAACCAACTAAAATTCGGAAATAAAGGATGCGACATCTTTCCAAATTTTCTTATGACCGTGGGTTCGACCCCATTTAGCTAAAGCATCTGCATAAGTATTACAATTTCTAGACACATGGGTGAATATAATTCCTGTGAATTTGTCCTTGATGTCTTTGATCTGTTGGATGATACTTTGTGATTGTCAGTGAAGACTTCCTCCATTGCCATTGAGAGCTCGGATTATTGCCTGATTATCACTCTCTAAATGCACATAAAATAATTGAAGTTGCATAGCACCTAGAAGACCAGATAATGTCGCTAAGCTTTCACATTCTTCCGCATGTTGCCCTCGTACCGTATCTGCTACAGCTATTATATAGTTGGCCTCTGCATCTCGTATAATGTAACCGATTCCAGCCTGTTCATTTAAGTTAACGAAGGAGGCGTCTACATTGATCTTAATATATGGTGTTGATGGAGGTCTCCATGTTTGAATATTCGTTTTTTCCTTTTAGTGGTAATGCTAGACTCAGTTCTGAGTGGAGTGGTTGTGGTATTGTTAATCCTCTCTATCATCTGTAATGGATTTTGTTTATTCGTCATAAAGCAGTTCTCACATCTGGCTTTCCACAGAAACCATAGAATTTTAGCATATAGATTAATAGTTTCTTCCTCTAGAGGTTTCCACTGTTGAATCCACTGAATTGTGGTAGTGATATGATCCGTTCTAACTTGGAAAATGGAACTAGATTGCTTTCGCGAAAGAGCAATGCAGCATAACATGATCAAGAGTCTCCTCCTCATTACAGTTAACACAGGAGTAATTATTACCAATAAATTTACCAATATTTGCTTTTACTGGTAAGCTATTCGTGCAACATTTCCAAAGAACCAGTCCAAATATTGTGTTCATATTCCATTTAAAGAACCAGTCCATCTAATCTTGTGTAGTGTAAAGTGTATTGTTCCGTAAAAAATTATACATGGATTTAAGAGAGAAATTACCTGATTTCGTCAATGTCCAGATGGCTTTATCCTCCTCGCTAGGATTAAGATTGATGCTGAGAATAGCACTGCAAATATCATTGTTAAAACACATATTTATGACGTTTAAGTTCCACTTACCATTCGTAATAAGTTGGGATACCTTATCTAACGTACAACCTCTATCATTCGTAATCGGTGGCGGATGATTAGGTATCCAATAGTCAGTCCAAATATTGATTTGTTCACCTTTGTTAATGTTCCATAAAATAAGACTCTCACTCTGATGGTAGTGTTTATATATAAATTTCCAAGGCCAAGAATGATGATTCTTGGGTGGCTTGGGTTTATGAGAGTTATGAAAATACTTCCCTTTAAGCACTTGAACCCATATAGCATCCGGGTTGTTGATAATGCGCCAGTTAAGTTTTGTGCAGAAAAGCTTGATTATCGAGTTGGGGTAGACGCAGACCAAGTCCTCCATGTTTGCGAGGTTTGCAAATTGAATTCCAGTTGATAGTATGGAAAGTTTTGGATTTTCCCCACCAATAAGTCCTTTGAATAGACTCAATGCTGTCACTAATGCCTTTAGGAAGGGCAAAACACTGCATTTGGTATCGGAGAACAGCCGCTGCGATAGTTGAGAGAACTACCGAGCGGCCAGCTTGCGAGAAGAGATGAGTTTGCCATTTGGCAAATTTATTTTTGATTTGGGTTATGAGGGAATTAAAAGCTTGTTTCTTGTTACGATCGACAAAAAGTTTAGTGTCCAGGTATTTATCCCCAGAAGACGACTGATGAACTTTAAGTTCTCTAATAATCATACGTTTGAATTTAGGGTGCGAGTTTTTAGAGAAAAAGATGTTCGATTTAGTATAGTTAATCATCTGGCCAGACGCTTCGCTGAACTCCTTCAGAATTTGTTTAAGATTGAAAATATTCTCAAAAGAGTTTTGCCCGAAAATGATACAGTCATCAGCGAAAAGGAGATGTTTGATAGAGAAGTTCGAGTGAGGAATGGGAAAGCCTATGAAAGAGGAATCATTATGATTTTTCTCTAAAAGACGACTAAGACCTTCCATGGCTATGGCAAAAAGAAATGGAGAGAGAGGATCACCCTGCCTAATGCCCCTGTTCACATTGAAAGTACTGCCAGGACGCCCATTGATGAGCACCGCCATAGAGCTAGTAGAGATGCAAGTTTGAATGAGCTTGATCCAAGTGCTCGAAAACCCCATCAGATTCATAACATTCTCCCGATAACTCCATTCAATTCTGTCAAAAGCTTTAGACATGTCTAACTTTAGACCAAAGTAGCTTTTGGCACCCTTAACTTTTTTGAAAGAATGAATGAGTTCTTTACTGATGATAATATTATCAGTGATTTGTCTACCAGGAACATAGGCTCCTTGAAAAGGAGAGATGATATCAGCCAGAATAGGTTTCAATCTATTAGCTAGAATTTTGGTAATGATTTTATATGTGGTGTTCAACAAGCTAATAGGACGGTAGTCGGCCGGCGATTGGGGTGTTTTAGTTTTGGGAAAAAGACAAATATGAGTATGGTTAGACATCGCTAGTAAGGTAGAGTTCTGAAAGAAGGAGGAAGTCATGAGTTGAATGTCTTCCTTGACAGTCTCCCAATTAGATTGGTAGAAATACGGAGGAAAGCCATCTGGTCTCGGAGCCGCCCCAGGCTTGAGAGAGAAAGTGGCCATCCTAATCTCATCATACTGAGGAAGCGTTGTGAGAGACTCATTCTGGATAGCCGAAATCTGCGGGTAGAAGCAAACCTTAATAGTCGAGGACATCGTAGATCCCGCTGTGGTGGAAATCTGATGAATATGATTCGAAAAAATCATCGATATTTCCACTTCATCATTAGCCCAAGTATTATCTTCCCTCTTAATGGCCAGAATCTTATTCTTACGAAGTCTAGTGATGGCTTTGGCATGGAAATATTGGGTATTTCTATCTCCCAAGTTAATATTAGCTATTCTTGATTTTTTCATTCCATAGACTCTCTTGCTGAAGAAGGAGATTTTCGATCTGGGAATATGTATTTTTGAACTCTTCTGCGTTTTTAATCATCTGAAGATTTTGGGTGAGCTGCTTAATATTAGTTTCCAGATTTCCAAAGACCTCTTTGTTCCATTTAGAGAGTTTAATGGCAAGGGAATTAAGCTTGGATTGAATCGGATTGGGGATAGTGAGCCAATTGGAATTGATGAAGCTGGCGCAATTGGGGTGTGACATCTAAGTGCGAATGAATTTGAAGGGTTTACGGCCAAGAGCCGACTGATTCTTGGTAGAGAGAAGAATATGGTTATGATCAGAACCAAGAGTGGCGAGATGATTAATCCTGGAATGAGGGTAACTGATGAGCCAATTATAATTAGCCACTTCTCTATCCAGTCGCTCTTCAATAAGATTTCCTGCAAATTGTCTGTTAGTCCAAGTATACGGATATCCAGTAAAACCTAAATCATGTAGGCCCAGATTATTAATAATATTTATGTGCTATTGAATAGTAGGAAGATGAGCCGGTTGATTTCCCGACTTCTCCGATTGATCAAGAATGCAGTTGAGGTCACCTATAACTAGCCACGGGGTATTGTCATTAGGGACCAGGTTAGCTAGAGTTTCCCAGGGTTTCATCTTATTGTTTTTATATGGGCAACCATAGAAACCCGTGAGCAAAATCTTACTACCCGAAACAACCTGTGTACTCTTGACATGAATCATATTATTATCAGCGTGAATAACGTCCATGTCATAGTTGGTAGGCCAGAAAAGGGCGAGGCCACCGGCTTTATTAACAGGTTCAATGACATGTTTATTGTAAATATTAGTGATATTCAACATTTTGTCTATATTTACATTCATGCATTTAGTTTCGGACAGAAAAAGAATGTCCAGGTTGTGAGCTTTAATAAGGCCGAGTAGATGTTTGCGATTAGCAAAATTATTGCAACCACGAACATTCCAAGCCAAAACAGTTAAATCCATAAGGCAGAGGCCAGATACTACACCAAACCCCCCTCCACCTAAACAGCTCCCACTGAAGGCAGGAACTGATATCTCAAGGCAACCTCCGAAGAACAGGCACAACCTAGAAGCACAAAGGAAATACCGCCCAAGAAAAGACTGCTACCTTAAAGAATAACTTACCCCTTTAAAGGCACTCTTGGATGGCCCCTAAACTAGACCTGCACAAACCAGAGAAAACAGGCTACCTAATATCAAAACTAAGCCCCACTCTAAAAGCACCCTAGAATGGTCCCAGTACCTATTCTGAACTCAGCCTGATCCAAAACCACTCGCCGATACAAGCACTCCTAAAATCTAATCCTACCCTCTGAAAATAAAGGCACTCACTCAAGAAAGGGAAAAAGAAGAACCCAACAAAGCTCCCCCAAAATCGAATTCGGCCCTCTGATACTGAAGCATACACCAAAGTCTAAACAACCCTAAGAAAGTACACTCAACTACTACCAGAATAGAAAGGTGGTACAACTAAAATGGAGTCAAGCAACAAAAGCTAGGGTAGATTAAAGATCTAGATAGCATGGGGTCTGTCACTAAGAAACTACTAAAAATGAGATCAAAATAGTTGAAATACTACTAAGCATATACATAACTAAAAGCTTGAGAAGTATAAAAAAACCAAGATTAACAAGACATCAAAATAGTTGTAATACTACTAAGCATATACAGAACTAAAAGCTTGAGAAGTATAAAGAATCAAGATTACCAAGACATCACAAAACATAGTCATTCCATTGCATGCATCCTATGAAATTTGAAAAACAAGACAGGTATAGAGGATTAATACTCCCTGGATAGTTGAATTGAGGGGATCTCCAAGTAGCAGCTGAACCGACTAGTTTGTTTAATCTTTCCGCCCATCCGGTGTTCGATAAGTTGAATCTTCTGTATCAGCAATAACTTGTAGAGATGCTTGTCCTTGAAGTGTGAATAGTTGTTGGCTAATGATGGTGATGTAGATTTATAAATGAGTTGCCCTAGATCTGGACTATGAGGGTTCAAATTAAAGATTTGTAAGCCAGGTTAGTAGTTTAGGTTGGATTGTTATGAGTGTGAAGGGATTTTTTGTTGGATTTGGGTAGCTAGGGTTTGGAGATGGAAAGGAGAGAGGGGAAAAAGTATGAACTAGATGACGTCACTTTGGACCCTCTCTCTCCTAAAAAAATCTCCTCCCATCAAGCTCAGTGAGGATAATACTTGAGAATGACCAAGTTTGGTTAAAGGCAATGCTATTTTTGAAGGTTAATTTCATCTATCCGACAAAAAATCACCGGCCGAAGATTGTCGCGATTTCAAGAAAAAATTGAAATTTCTGCATCTTCTCCTTTCCTTCTTCTCTAGTGGTTGTGTGTAAGACTCATGTGTACATATTCTGCAAATTTTTGACACAAGTTTCTTCAAGATATGATAGGGTAAAATCTGTCGTTTTTTTTTATATAAAATAGTACATAATAATGACCTCTATCACAAGTTTCTTCAGCACACATTGCCTTTAACCAAAATTAAGATTGCCTTTAGCGAGATTGCCTTTGACAACTTTAGACATTGCCTATAAAATCTTCCAAATTCAAGGTGTAAAGGGAGACGGTAATAACACTAATAGGGGCGCCTTTAAAACTTCCCTTACACAGAAATTCAGCAAATTCTTCTCTTTAATCCAACGGTACATAAAAAATGACTTCCAAAAAAAAAAAAAAAAACGGTACGTAAAAAATGATGCTCGTTTACAATCTCGAGGTTAGTATATCGATACTGATTTTCAGTTAAAAACTGAACTTCTTCATACTCCATTATTTCAACCTTGTAGAAATCTGAGGGTTTTAAAAAAACCCTAGATTTCTAAGTTAAAGATCAATTACCCTCTGATCGACCCCAATCTCAAAGACAAAGGTAATTCCTTGATCTCTCTATTTATCTCCCTAATCTTCTAACTTTGATTTGCATTTGAATGCCTCTCTCTCTCTCTCTCTCTCTCTCTCATTCGATTCATCAACGCCCACTTCAATACTAAAAATTCAATTGGATTTTTTTCAATTCCATTTGAGGGTTCGTCTATATTCTTTTTGTTTTCTATGTCCAACTTTTGAAGTTCTAATATGATTATTTGCTACTATTTGAGTGTATTATGAGTAAGATTTTACTCTTTTGATTTTAGGTTAGTTGAAGAACAGGATTTTCATTTTGAAGAGATGGGTTTATTTTTAGTGTAACAGCGAATCTACATTACTGTTTTTATTTATTGCAAGATACATGTTTGATAAAATTCCTGAGAGAATTGACTTAGAACAGCACTTCAAATTCGCTTGGGTCGAATGATATATATATATATATATATATATGTCTACGAGTAATTTAGGAATTCGAGTTTGTGTCATAGATTCTTAAAGAAACACTATAATGCCCATGTTACATAGTTTTTGTATGACATGATATGAAAGGGTGTCGTGGAGGACCTCGTCGTAGAGGTCCTCGGCAAATTCCATTGCCCCTACTACTTATACTTATTTAGTCCTCTACTGATTCTGTTTACAGTTATAGTTTTCTACTCTTGAGGGTCTGGATAAGGAGATAACAAAAGAATGCTCGTCAATGGCTAGTGTGCCGTCCACCTCAAAAACCAATCAATGGCAAGAGCTTCTCTTCGAGATGTCTTTCGATCACTAAAATTTTCTTTCTTGCCTTGCTCAAGAATCCCATATAATTTTACCAAAAAATTTCATCTCTCCTCTTCTTCTGTAGCACCTCAAGGTATAAATTTCGTCCTCCAAACATGTCGAAGCATGACTCAACTGTTCCAAATACAAGCCCATCTAATCACATCTAGTTTGTTTCAAAATCTTATCCTTGCCAGTCAAATTTTGAAATTCTCTTCAGATTATGGCGACATTGATTACACCATTCTACTTTTCCAGCACATAGACTCGCCTGATACATTTTGTGTAAACACAGTCATCAAGGCTTACTCTAGTAACTCTGATTCAGAGCAAGCTGTGCTTTTCTATTTCGACATGTTGCAAAAAGGGTTCCTCCCCAATAGCTATACCTTCCCTCCACTTGTGAAATCTTGTGAGAACAAGAGTGGTTCTTCTAAGAAAGCAACTGGAGAAAAATGCCATGGCCAGGCCATCAAAAATGGCGTTGCTGATGTTTTACCTGTACAGAATTCTTTGATTCATATGTATGCTAGTTTTGGTCTAATAAATTCTGCTTGGCATTTGTTTGAGGGTTTGTCTACTAGGGATTTGGTTTCTTGGAATTCTATCATCAATGGGTATGTGAAATTGGGAGAATTGGGTGTTGCACATAGGATATTCGACGAAATGCCAGTTAAAAATGTCATTTCTTGGAACATCATGATTTCTGGATACTTGAAAGCTGGGAACCCAGGATGCGGATTGAAGCTATTTAGACAAATGGTTAAGACGGGAATTAAAGAGAGTGAAAGGTCAGTAGTGAGTATTCTCACTGCATGTGGCAGATCAGCCAGGTTGAAGGAAGGAAAATCTGTCCACGGATCACTTGTTAAGAACTTCTTGAACTCAAGTTTGATTCTTAGCACTGCGCTGATAGACATGTATAGTAAATGCAAAAGAGTTGAATGTGCGAGAATTGTGTTTGACAGTATGTCGAAGAGGAATTTGGTTTGTTGGAATGCGATGATACTGGGGCACTGCATTCATGGATCTCCGAAAGATGGGATTAAGCTATTTGAAGAAATGGTTGGAGAGAATACAGAAGATCCAAAGATATGTGGTCGAAATAATAGTAAAAGTCAGCAAGCCCATGAACGATTAATTCTTCCTGACGAAATTACATTCATAGGCATCTTATGTGCTTGTGAGCGCTCAGGGTCGTTATTAAAAGGGAGGGTTTACTTTAACCAAATGATCGATGTTTACAATATAAAGCCTACCTTTGCCCACTACTGGTGTTTGGCAAACCTCTATGCTGGTGCTGGGCTACTTCAAGAAGCAGTTGAAATCTTGAGGAACATGAACCTGCCAGAAGGGGATGGGTATGAGGAGAAGCATGACATTTGGTTATCAGATGAATCAACATTATGGGGTTCCTTGCTTGGCTTGTGTCGATTTAGGGGAGATGTTGGTTTGGGAGAAGAAATAGCAAGTTGCTTAATCGAGTTAGAGCCAGACGATTCCTCTTGGTACTTGTTACTCTTGAACATATATGCAGCAGCAGGTAGATGGGAGGACGCTTCGAAGGTGAAAGAGATGGCAAAAGAAAGAAGAGTTAGAAGAATACCCAGTTGTAATCTATCTGACTTGAATGAAATCGTTTCTGAGTGTAAATTGGGCCACAATTCTCATCACCCAGGAAGGATAAAAGTTCATGCTTTGGTTGATGAACTAGCTCAGAGGCTAAGGTTGTCAAAATGAGGTATTGGTATTCAGTAAACCATGTACGTGACCCAGGAGCAATACTAGCTGGCACGAAGATACATCTCCCTAGAGGTACGGAAATAGCTGTAAGTACTCACTCAACATGCTCCGGAAAAATGAGCATTTCTAACTTTATACCTTTTTTCTACGGGGGGAAGATTTATTTGAGACTACTTACTGATAATTTCATTACTTGCTCACAGCATTAAAGAAGATCCGAAAGAAGTTGGGAATCCAAACATGGGATTTCGATACACAAGTACAATTCATGCTGATTTTTCCAAGTAATGTTAAGGAAATCCAAACAAGGCAATGAAAAGAGAATTTATCTCATGGGTCGGTTCTACTTCTTCACATGGAAGATAGTGGATATCATTCTTCGTGATAGCACCCAGCTCGTGAGTATATCTTTCTGTCTCTATACTTATTATAATTCCTCGCTATTTGTTTGTGTTTTAGTTTATGTGAATTTGCGAACCAATGAGACTTTTTCTATTATCAACAACAGACAAAGGAATCGAAAGGGAAATAAGAGGCTGAAGATGGATTTCTGAGGATCCATGTAAGTTTTTTTCGGAAACACAACAGATTATTGGTAAAATAACAGAAGTAATAAATCTGCTTGGCTTCCCAGTCACACAACAGATTGTTGGTAAAACATCTCTATTATATTTCAGGAGGATCAATATCCATTCAGTTTTAGACTGGAAATTATGCTGGAATGACCAAAGTTTCTTTTCTGATCTATTGTTTTAATACAGGTCGATGTTGAGCTTGGTTTTTGGATAAAATTTTCTGTCATTATACCTAGTACGATTTTATTTTTTGAGGTCGAAGTGTTTTCAGCTATGCGTTCGATCTGAAGGCATTTACAGCAATTTTCTCGGCCATTGTGGGTGGGAATGTAAGTAACGAACTTGAATCCAGTCTGGTGTCATTTGAGCAACCAAATTCTTTTTCTCCTTCCGGAATTTATATAATCTTTTTCTTTGCTTCTTATTGTGATACAGGAGCTTAAGCCAATCATTTTCAAATCTTGGTGCATTTTGCAAAGGTAAAGCAGCAGGATACAAGCTAATGGAGGTTATCAATCAAAAGCCTTTGATAGTTGACAATCTCTCAGATGGGATATGTCTGCCAGAAGTTAGTGGAAATGTTGAGTTTAAAGATGTGACCTTCAGCTACCCTTCACGCCAAGACGTGATCATCTTTCGAAATTTCTCCATTTTCTTCCCTGCAGGGAAGAGTGTTGTGTGGTTGGAGGTTGTGGGTCGAGAGAGAGTACTGTTGTGTCTTTAATAGAGAGATTCTATGATCCTAATCAAGGTAATTGAGATATGCATCTTGTTTAAGTGGATCACTAATTCAAACTAGTGATGATAGGTGCCATAACCTTCTTTTCTCTTGACTTTTTCTTCTACTCTATAGGGCAAGTCTTGTTGGGCAATGTGGACATAATCACATAAAAACACATAAGTTGAAGTGGCTATGGAATCAGATTGGTTTGGTGAACCAAGAGCCAGCACTCTTTGCAACCACCATATTAGAGAACATATTGTATGGAAAACCCGATGCCACCATTAAAGAAGTAGAAGCTGCTACAGCTGCTGCTAATGCATAGTTTTATTACTCTGTTACCGAATGGGTATAATACGCATGTGAGTAGGGAACTTTTTGTTATATCTCCTTGAAGTTTTGAAATTAAGATTTTTTGTCTCAAATGCGTTCAACTGTTGCTTTTCATCGTCCGTCAATTTAGGCTAAAAGTAAGTATATTTGGTAGAAGATCTTTATTTCTCATATTCTGATATTCTTAATACTCAAAATTTTGAACCAGGTGGGAGGAAGAGGTCTCTCACTGTCAGGTGGTCAGAAACTGAACTGCCATGCACAATGATGGGAGCAGTTGGATCAGTGTTATCAGGTTTCATTGGTCCAACTTTTGCAATTGTCATGAGTAATATGATCGATACATTTTACTACAAGGATGCTGCTGTAATGGAGAGAAAGACAAAGGAATTCGTGTTTATTTACATAGGAGCTGGTCTTTATACTGTTGTAGCTTATCTTACCCAACATTACTTATTTAGTATAATGGGAGGAAATCTGAATACTAGAGTTAGACGCATGATGCTAGCAGGTAATTTCATTACCCGATACTATCAAGCATCAATTGTGAATAGATTTTATACTGTTTTATTTTTTGTTTCGAGTCTTTGTTATTATGATTTTCTGCATTAGTTATTTTTCTAATTTAATATGTTAACTTTGATTTTTCAGCAATTCTGAGGAATGAAGTTGGATGGTTCGACGAAGAAGACAACAATTCAAGCCTGGTTGCATCTCATTTATCCGCAGATGCAGCTGATGTAAAGGCGGCAATTGCTGAGAGGATTTCTGTTATACTGCAGAATATGACTTGTTTGCTCAATAACATACGCCATAATGCGATTTCAGTTCTAAAATTTAATCCTCGTTTTGAAAGCGACATATCAAAGAGGGAAAGAGAAAGAAAAGGTAACGGTTGATTTCAATTGCAACTTAAATACCATCCCTTGACAATAAATCTTCAAGATGAAGATAGATTGCAACTTAATTACCATTATTATTATTATATTCCTTAACAGTAAAACACTAATTAATATTTTAAAGAGATGTAGATAGATGTGAAAAAAAAAATACATCCAAATGGCATGACCTTGTTTATTTTTGTTGTACCTAACAACCCTAAAAACAGTGTGCCTATCTTACTTTCAGCTTTTAGCCTATCAAATCCAACAACAACACTCAGGGGTAATCCTGTAAATTCATTTCTTTTCTCACCTATCTTAATTGAAACTGAAATATCTATCTTACACACAAGACAAAACTGGTCCTGTCCACCATTTCTATCAACCCTCTCTCTCTCCTTCTCTACAAACCTTCTTCATCTTCATCTTCTCCAGATAAAGAAAAAACCCAGGTATGTAAAAAAGAAAAAGCTACCCTTCTTCATTTTCTATCTTATTACTCATCAAGTTTGAATGGGAAATTCAATTTTTGTAATATCTTTTTAAATGAACTCAAAATGAATGAAGAATTGGGAAGTTTTTAAATTAAACATTTTGAGTGCTTTTTTGAAAACTCAGAGGTTTTCAACATCACTGCTTTAATGTGAAAGTGGCTTCTTTTTATATTTCTATGGGTTGTTATTGTAATCTTTCTTTTGGCCTATATTTTCTTGTTTCACTGATTTTTTTTTATTAAAGATGTCGGTGGGGTTTGATATTGGAATGCTCAATTTAACCCTAACAAGATTTAAATGCTCTTCGTCCCTACTCTGTCCCCTGGCCCCTGGCCCAGTATTTTTTAAAAAAAAGATTAAAACGGTTTTCCCACCATTACATGTCATTTCTATGGAAACCGGTTTTTAAATGGTGGTTTATTCATCATGTTTAGAGAAAAAAAATAAACAAGAGTGATAGTCTGTCGGACCACTATCCCATATAGTAAGAAATATGTGTTCCGGATTCATCAGGAATAGCGGCCAGGCAGAGTCATGCCAATTGTGTACTTTAGCAAAAAACAAGTGCAATTAAATTTTTTATATTGCTTCAAAGATAAATCATATATCTCTAAGTTTGTCTTCAAAACTTTGATAGATCCTAAGTTCATCAATCTCAATATAACCATATCTCATCTTAAACCACGTGTCCTCGAGTCTATGAATCTTGAATCAGGAGATATCATGGTTGTGATGGCCCATTAATAGTGATGGAGCATCAATCATTGATGGACCTCACTAGATTCCAATCTCATAATTTCCTACTGCAGTTTACTTGCAGTTTATCTTGATAATGCATTATCTCAATTACTTAGCTTCTCAAGAATTTCACCCTTATTCCAAAATCCAAATCTCCCCTTACCCTTTCTTTGCCTATACTAGTTTTAAATGTTTAAATGACCAAATGGTTCTTGAACCTTGAAAATTACCAGAACTAGCTCTCGCTAATAGAAGCTTGTTACTTCATTATATAAGTGAGGTTGTGAATGATTTTCTTTATGTGTTTTGTGTTCTTTATTCTGTTTCAGATTAAAAGAATTGAATCCGAACTTCTTCAAATTGATATCAAAACCATGAACTCAAGTGGGTTTACAGTAGAAGTTACGAATTTGTCACCTAATGCTACTAAGAAGGATGTTTATGATTTCTTTTCTTTCTCTGGCATAATTCAACAAGTTGAGATCGTCAGGTAAGATTACAAGCTTTCTTTGATTTCGGTTAAACGAGTTCACTTACTCAAATTCTCAAGTTTGTCTTATCGTTGCTATAGATTTAATTTAATAGGCAATGGTAGTGTTGTTTATTGTCTATTCGGATTTTTGTGTTTGCTCTTTCTTCTTATGAACCCAAATTTTACATTTGTATCTTATCAATTTGTGTTCTATTACAAGACTTCAAAATGGGTATGTCATTAGCATATTTGGAGTCCAAGAGTTGCTTCCTAGGAACATTATTCAATCAATAGTTACAGCAAGTTTCAAGCTTTTGCTTGGTCAATGACTCTAATTTAGTAATTTTTTTTGTTTGGCTTTTGATCTCCAACATCACAGCATTGTTGAAATCTCTTTGAATGCTAATTTGATTTCGACTTCTTTTGTCAATTGAGTTTTTCTCGAATAGTTCGATAACTAAATTCCACCAAGTTGGTTTTTGAGTCCAAGTCCTTCAGACAAGTTATTATCATGTTTTAAAGATAGCCTAAATTGTGCCTTAAGGAGTTTGTTTGATTATGACTTCATTTTATATACTGTATAGGTCCGAAGGGTATGCGTGCACTGCCTATGTAACCTTCCAGGATCCACATTCTCTGGAGACTGCAGTATTGCTTAGTGTGAGTTTCTCTTATGTGATTTTAAGACCACGTATTTGATATTCTTTAGTGTATATGAGTTGATTTCTTCATTTTTCTTTCTTGAAATTTTTAAGGGAGCTACAATTGTAGATCAACGTGTATGCATAAGACATTGGGGACACTATGAGGATGAGTTCAATTTCTGGAGTAACCATTCTTGGAAAATTGAAGACGAACCTGTTAGGATGGTGAGAATTTTCTTTCTTACTTCAGATGAAAAAAAATCACTTTAGGTAGTATCTTTTATCAACTCGGATTTGAAATCTGACTCGAGGTCTGAATTGATATCAGTCAGACTTACGGATGTTTGTTTATGTCAGACTCGTAACATCTGATTCGTGTGGACGGTTGATTTAAGCTGAATTTTGGGTCTGTCTGAGTCGTACAAGTCAAATTTAGACAATGAGTAAAACACAATTACCACCAATCATTTTCGGGAAAACCACACCAAAGTACCAAACCATCATATAATTTTTTTTTCCTTCCGAAAACCAATATATAGAACTTGTAAACTCATGCTGATCTATACTTATCTGACCCATTTAAACTTGGATTCCCTTTCTATCATGTAGAAATTCATTATTGAGTTCTGCATTACTTAATTTTACCTCCCTCTCCTGAAAAATTTATGTCGATATGTGGAAATCAAAACCCATATAGTTGTTATGATTTTCTTATATTCCATCATCTCTAACTAACCCTTCTATCATTGTTAGCATCCAAACGCATACGAGAGTCATCAGTTTGTTTCTAGTCCTGGAGAAGCAGTAACATTGGCACAAGAAGTAGTGATAACAATGGTATCAAAAGGATATGTACTAGGCAAAGACGCACTGATCAAAGCCAAAGCTTTCGACGAATCTCATCATGTTTCAGCAATAGCAGCAGCAAAACTTGCAGAACTTAGTAAGAGAATTGGACTGACAGATAAGATAATGTCGGGTGTTAATGTTGTCAAATCAGCAGACGGGCGGTATCGAGTTTATGAGACTACTAAAACTGTAGCATGTGTAACAGGAAGAACAGCTGCTGCAGTTGCAAGTACAGTTATTAATAGCAGTTATTTTGCGAAAGGGGCATTATGGGTATCTGATGCTCTAACGAAAGCGGCTAAAGTTGCAGCTGATCTGGGTAATCAGGATACTAAGAACTAAGTTGTTGAGTTGATCTTGTCAAAGGAATAATGAGCTTTTCTTGTGTTTTTTCGTCCTTTTTTTAGAGGTATAAACTGTTGTCTAATGTCTATACTTGTTATGTTTTCTTTTATTACGAACCCTGGTCCAGTTTATCTTTTTGACCCTCATATTTTGACTAGTAAACAGTTTAGGTCCCTAACGGACGGTCCTGTTAACGAATTTTATACTTTTCAACCTTTTTTCCTTTCTTTTAGAAACTATGCTGTTGTTTATTAAACAATGAAAACCTAATCCCGATCTTATCAAAATTCAGAAATTACAACAATCTCTCTGCAATAGTTATAAGGTAATTTGAGTAATCAACTTTTCTCATTGTATGAAAGCTAAAAGCTTACCTCTTAGTATTGGGATTTGCTAGAGTCATGGAAAAGAGATGGGAGAATGTCTGAAGAGATAGACTATGATGAATCGATAATTCAATTGTTAAAATTAGAAATTCAAACTGTATTGTTTATTTATCCACTAAACTAGCATTTTATGAGGTGGATTAATGTTAGCAGGGACGGATCCAGGATTTTCACTTAGGGGGTGCGGATTTATATGCCTAAATAAATTTTTTTTACAAACACAATAATTAATAAAATACTTATGTTCATTAATTATATTGATACATCAACGATTACAAACGCAATTGATCCCTACGAGAGTTCATATTTTGAAATGTTCGCATGATCGACTCATAGTCAATTCACTAAAATTTTTTTTTCAATAAAGACTACTAAACTATCATTTAGCCACACATCACTCATCCTGTTTCTTAATTGTGTTTTAACTAGCTTCATAGCTGATAAAGCTCTTTCAACAGAGGCAGTTGCAATTTGCAACCGACAAAGTTAGTGCCAAAGTGATTTTGGTGTGGTTTGAGATGAAGAAATGAGAGATATATATATAGAGGTAGAAAATTGTGTAGTTGGATTGGGTAGATGAATTGAAGTTTATAAGAGTTTAGGGTATATGAATTGAATTTTATAGGATTTATGGTTGATAATTTGAAGTTTATAGGGTTAGGCTTTAGGGTAGATGAGTTGAAGTTTGTAGGATTTATGGTTAGAGTTGAAGTTTGTAGGGTTTAGATTAGATGAATTGAGGTTTGTCGGGGGTTTATGGTAGATGAATTGGGGTTTGTAGGGGGTTTATGGTAGATGAATTGAAGTTTATAGAGTTTAGGGTAGATGAATTGAAGTTTGTAGGGATTTATGGTAGATGAATTGAAGTTTATAGAGTTTAGGGTAGATAAATTGAAGTTTGTAAGTGTTTATGGTAGATGAATTGAAGTTTGTAGGGGTTTATGGTAGATGAATTGAAGTTTATAGAGTTTAAGGTAGATAAATTGAAGTTTGTAAGAGTTTAAGGTAGATGAATTGAAGTTTGTAGGGGTTTATGGTAGATGACTTGAAGTTTGTTGGGGTTTAAGATATTTGAATTGATTTTATATAGGTTGGTAGTTGAATTGATTATATTTTAAAAATAAAACTAAAAATGGGGGCTATTGGGTTCGAACAGTCGCCACCTTTTTTTTTTTGATGAGAAACAGTCGCCACCTTGGTTCCCTATTCTAAAGGACCGTTCTTTCTACCATCAGGCCACTCTCAATTTCCATTTTAATTATGCACGTTCATTTATATATCCACTTCAAGGCACAAACAGTGAGCACTTCAAAAAAAAGAATGAAAATGTACTTAAAAAAAAATGAAAATGCAAGTGATAAATTTCGAACTCATGAACCTTACGGTCAAGCAAATTTACATTCCACACTTTCTCCATTAAGCCAAAGTGTTCTTCATGTCACCTACACGCATCATTATATACATATCTAATATATATATGTACAAAAAAAAATTTATTACTACAACTATTTTTTTTCGGGAGGAACGAGGGGGTGCGGCCGCACCCCCATGGATCCGCCCCTGAATGTTAGTAGTTAAGAAATTATTGGGTTAATTTCGTGGTAAGTTTGTACTGGGGTTAATGGATAAGTTATGTAAGTTTGTACTGGGGTTAATGGATAAGTTATTGGGATCATGTTATTAGTGGGCATTGTTAGTGAGTAGAATTTGAGTCTATAAATAGATCAGTCTTTATGGCTTATTTTTAAACCAAATCAAGTAAAGTTAAGTAATCATATTAATTCAGTTAATTATATTCTTCTTTGTTTGTGCAAGTTATAATTTCCTTTATCATTCGGAAATTAAACACTTAATTTCCAACATTTGGTATCCGAGCTAGGATTATTTTGTGATTACTAACCGAATTGCAAAATGAAAGGGTCCATCCAACTTCAACTTCCGCGATTTTGTGTGAAAAATTTTGATCAATGATGTACCCAAATTAAATATTATTTGGCTTCCAGGAAATTTGGGAGGTTGTCGAATTTGGATATGTAGAACCAGTTGATCCGGTAGCACATGAAGCTCTTTCTCAGATACAAAAAGATCGTTTGAGAGAGAACAAAAAGAAGGATAAGAATGTTTTGTTCTTTCTCTATCAAGTTGTTCAGGAGATTGTTTTCGAAAAAATCTCGAAAGATGAAACAATTAAAGAAGTATGAGATTTGTTGTAAAAATCCTACAAAGGTGATGAGAAAGTAAAAAATGTAAGGTTGCAGACTTTACGAGGCGAATTTGAATCTCTTCATCTGAAAATATTTATGATTATTTTTCTAGAGTTCAATCTATTGTTAATCAATTGCGGGTTAATGGTGAACAGTTAACTGATCCTTGTGTTATTGAGAAAATCATGAGATCATTGATAGGTCGTTTTGACAATGTTGTTGCTGCAATTGAGGAACGAAAGGACTTCTCCACTATGTCAGTTGAAGGTTGGATGAGTTCTCATGAACATAGGATGAACCAGAGAGTTGCTTGGAAAAACTACTCTGTTTGGAAAAGCTACTCTGCTTGGAAAACCAGAGAGTTCATTATGTTCTCATGAACATAGGACCTCTCCACTATAGAACAAGTTTTTCAAAGCAAAGTTACTCTGTTTGGAAAAGCTGGTTCTAGTGGCGAAACACCGACCGACAAAGGTGAAGAAAGTCATGGTAACGAATCCAAAAAAATTTGGAAGGTATGACAAACCTAAAATTAGATGTTTTCATTCTAAAAAATTAGGCCATTATAAGTCAAAATGTAGAGTTTCCAAGAAATATTCAAAGCATGCTAACTTTGCTGAAGATGGTGTAGAAAAGGGAGGAACTCTTTTATTAGCTTGCAGAACTGATGCAGATGATTATTCGGTAGAAAGTGACGAAAATAGAGTTTGGGACTGGCTTGTTAAAGAAAATCATCAAATAAAAATTGATATTGATGAAAAGACAATAGCTTCAGAGTCTCAAGTAATTGAGATTACACCTATTTCTCTGAATATTCATGATAATTATGTCCCAGTTCAACTTATATTCAAGTGTCGTCAAGGTTTAATGGCTACGTTGTAAGCAATGATAATAGTGGGTTTGCAGATTGTAATCCCATCAATACTATCACTTTTAAAGTAGTAAAAAATGTGGGGTGAATTTTAGCTATGGAGGATGAAATTCATTCAATTGAGAAAAGTGATACTTGGAGGTTAAATTTTCTTCCTACAGGAAAGAAGTCAATTGGGTTGAAATGATATTTCAAAACTAAGTACAAACTAGATGATGGTCAAGTAGACAAATTACTAGTGAAAGAGTACGATCAAAAACCAGATTGACATGAAGTTTTAAGTGGAAGAAAAAGTGGTTGATAGTCTTATATTTTTATTAAGCCATTGAGAGTCTCATTCATTTTTCAAGTTGAAGATCATGATGGGCTTTATACTGTTTGAGTTTATGGGAGGGTGTTCAAATTATAAACTCAAACTGTATTGATTATTTATTAACTAAATTAGCATTTTATGAGGTGGATTAATGTTAGTAGGTAAGAAATTAATGGGTGAATTTTGTGGTATGCGTGGTTAATGGATAAGTTATTGGGATCATGTAATTAGTGGTCATAGTTAGTAGGTAGAATTTGTGTCTATAAATAGATCAGTGGTCATAGTTAGTAGGTAGAATTTGGGTCTATAAATAGATCAATCTTTATAGTTTATTTTTAAATCAAATCAAGTAAACTTAAGTAATCAAAGTTAATTCAATTAATTATCTTCTTCATTCTTCTTTGTTTGTGCAAGTTATAATTTCTTTTATCATTCGGAAACTAAATGATGTAGATTCTTGCGGAAGCGTAATAATAGAAGAACTCATTGATAATAAACTAAGATAAACAATAATAACTGAAACAATGAAAGAGAAAAGATGCAATCAAGGAGGATTTTTATTTGACATTTAATTCGATGATCAATTAGACAGACTGGACTTCACTTATATAGAGATTGTAATTTCCTAGATAGACTCAAATAAGAAAGAAGATAACTACTTAAGGACACTTTCCTTGATTGCTAGGACTCATAATTATAGGAACTCTAAATACTAAATTCTAGAAACTATGCTAATATAGCTTCTTGGTCGTGAGGCCCGATAATATCATGGCCGTGAGGCCCAACAGATGGATGGTCGCCATCATACTCCCCCACCGAGGAAGAACTCGTCCCCGAGTCGTCATAAAGCGGTTCATCCGGGTTGTACGGAAAGATGTCGGAGATGTTGAAAGTGGAAGAAATGTTGAAATCCGGTGGAAGATCGATAACAAAAGCATTGTCGTTGATCTTGCTGAGTATCTTTAAAGGACCGAATTTCCTTTGACCAAGCTTCTTGTAGGTTCCTGCTGGAGTTCTTTGTTTAGAAATATGTACCATAACCGAGTCACCTACCTCGAAGGACTTAGTTGTTCTATGCCTATCGTCCGAGAGTTTATAGGCGCAATTCGCGGTTGCTATGTTCTGCCGAACCTCATCATGGAGACGGAGGATGTTTGAAGCCAGGGTTTCCGCATTGGAATTGAATTCCAGAATGGTCGGTAGTGGTACGAGATCCAAGACATGTTTCGGGATGTATAAACAATGTCAAACGGTTATACACAAATTCGGCGCGAGGAAGAGCCGTTTCCCAATTAATACCTTTGTCTCGTGTAATACAACGAAGTAAATTCCCTAACGAACGGTGAACGACCTCAGTTTGCCCATCAGTTTGAGGGTGACATGTACTGCTGAAATTTAGTTTAGTATTGAGGCTTTTCCACAAGAAGCGCCAAAAGTGGCTTTGAAACTTCACATCCCGGTCGGATACAATACTCTTTGGTAAGCCATGGAGACGAACTATTTCCCAAAAAAATAAATTCGCAATGTTAGAAGCATTGTCCGTCTTCTTACAAGCGATGAAGTGGGCCATCTTGCTGAAACGATCAACCACTACTAAAATTGAATCCCTACCCTTTTGTGAGCGAGGAAGACCAAGAATAAAGTCCATTGATAAATCTTCCCAAATAGTGACCGGGGTCGGTAGTGGTGTATAAAGACCCATATTCTGAGTTTTACCTTTACTAGTTTGACATGTATAACAACGTTCAACTATACGGGAGACATCACGTCGTAATTTTGGCAAAAAAAACGATCAGATACGAGTGTAAACGTCTTGTCCCGTCCCACATGACCCTCGTTATGTAATTCCCGAATGATATGTTCACGTAGAGAAGAATTAGGAATACACAACTGTTGTCCACGAAAAAGATAACCGTTAGAAATAAAAAAACTCACCCGTAGACCGGTTAGTAGTGCAAGCCTCCCATACATGGCCGAAATCTGGATCATCCTTGTAGTTGTCCGCTATTGTTTCAAACCCTGGAACGTGTACTGCCATTGTCGTGAGGAGACTAGCCCGTCGGCTTAAAGCGTCGGCAACCGTATTAGTTTTCCCTGATTTGTGTTTGATCACAAAATTAAATCGTTGAATATACGAAATCCATCTCATATGCATTTGATCAGCTGTACGTTGATCATTCAGTGTTTGTAACGCTTTATGGTCCGTAAAAAGGACAAATTCTACTCCGATAAGAAAACGGTTCCAATGGCGAAGGGCGCGGTAAAGCGCATAAAATTCGGACTCGTAGATGGTCCACTTACGACGGGCTTCTCCTAGTTTATCGCTCATAAATTCGATAGGACGTTTTTGTTGGGAAAGAACCGCGCCAATACCGAGGCCTGAAGCGTCACATTCGACTTCAAATAGTTTGGAGAAATCCGGAAAAGCTAAGACTGGAGCTGAACAAAGACGTTGTTTTATTAGGTTAAAGCTTTCTTCCTGTGGCTTTTCCCAGGAAAATTTTCCTTTCTTTAAACAATCTGTTAATGGAGCCATGATATTACTGAAATCCCGTATAAATCTTCGATAGAAAGAAGCCGACCCATTGAAACTGCGGACCTCAGACGGTGAAGAAGGGGTCGGCCATTCAGAAATTGCTCGAACTTTAGCTTGATCAACCTTCATACCCTATTTACTTATAAGAAAACCTTTGAAGTATACCTCATTGAGGAAGAAGTGACTCTTTGGTACGTTCATGAATAAGGAATTAAGACGCATTGCGTCGAAAACGTCTCGAATATGTTGAAGGTGATCGCTTTTGGATTTACTAAAGATGAGGATGACATCAAAGTAAACCACCACAAATTTATTCAAGAAGGGTTTAAGAACTTGATTCATAAAACGCATGAAAGTACTAGATGCATTAGAGAGCCCGAAGGGCATGACTAACCATTCATAAAGACCTACTTTTGTCTTGAAAGCTGTCATCCATTCGTCTCCCTCACGAATTCGGATTTGGTGATATCCTGCTTTTAGATCAATTTTTGAAAATACCGTAGCCCCGGAGAGGTGATCTAACATATCTTCAAGTCGGGGAATAGGAAATCCGTATTTAATTGTGATTTTGTTGATAGCCCGACTATCAACACACATTCGCCAGGTTCCGTCTTTCTTTGGTACTAACAATGTCGGAATCGCACAAGGACTGAGACTTTCACGGATAAAGTCTTTATCCAATAATTCTTCAACCTGTTCTTGTAGTAATTTATGTTCATGCGGACTCATCTTGTGATGTGGTAGGTTTGGTAGGTTTGCTCCGGGTATAAGGTCGATTTGGTGTTGAATATCTCGTAACGGTGGTAACGAAGGTGGTGATGACGATGGATTGAGGTCGTGTTACTCATCGAGAAGAGCTTGGACCTCCGGGTTCGGTGGGTTGCCGGCGGTTGATGCGTCCTTCGTCGCGAGGAGGAATCCTCTCGGTTCGGGTGTTCTCGGTGTCGAAGGAGCTGTTGTGTTCGGCGGTCGTTGAGTGAGTTCGTCCGATAGTGGTAGTAGGCGAATTCGGTTACGGAACCAAAGGAATTCGAATGTGTTTTCTCTACAATGGTGAGTAGCGTCGACGTCGAAAATCCATGGCCTTCCGAAAATAATGTGACAATTATCAATGTCTACTACGTCACAAGTAATTGTGTCACGGTAATGTGTACCAATGGAGAAGGAGAACGAACATTGTTTCTGAACTGACAACTCTTTTTGATTAGATATCCAACCGATTTTGCAAGGAATCGGGTGATCAATTGTCGGTAGTTGTAGTACCTCAACCAAACGACTTAAGACCATGTTTTCTTCACTACCGTTATCGATTATGAAATCGCAGACCTCGTTGTTAATCGTTAAACGTGATTTAAACACCTTGTGTCGTTCCAGATGTGTTGGTGGTGAAAAAAATTTTGTTATTTTCTGCTCAGGATTTTGAGGGCTCATGACCAGCTGATGTAGATTCTTGCGGAAGCGTAGTAATAGAAGAACTCATTGATAATAAACTAAGATAAACAATAATAACTGAAACAATAAAAGAGAAAAGATGCAATCAAGGAGGATTTTTATTTGATATTCAATTCGATGATCAATTAGACAGACTGGACTTCACTTATATAGAGATTGTAATTTTCTAGATAGACTCAAATAAGAAAGAAGATAACTACTTAAGGACACTTTCCTTGATTGCTAGGACTCATAATTATAGGAACTCTAAATACTAAATTCTAGAAACTATGCTAATATAGCTTCTTGGCCGTGAGGCCCAATAATATCATGGCCGTGAGGCCCAACGGGTGGATGGTCGCCATCACAAAAACTTTTAATTTCCAGCATCAATTTTCTAAATCTATTAATTATCGGAGTCGGAAACAAAAAAATGATGAGCCTGGATCGATTAGTAGACATAGATCTTAACGTTGTCGCCAAGTTTGAAGCACCATATAACGGAAGAAACCCTAGGATTTAACTCTTGGACAAGGAGAAGGCAACCTAGGGTTTAGTTACAAAAAAAAAGCGAGTTATCTTCATTTCTACCAGCAAAACTTGTTTGCTTTTCAATTTTGGAATGTCCTTTATCACTAAATCAGATAAGAGGGACCAAATACAAATAGAACCAAATCCCACAACATGAGCTTATCCAATAGCAGTTATGCCCGACTGGAGCGCCAACTCACACGGTGGGGATTCCGTTCAAACATAGCATCATTTTTGTTTTCAAAATAGGTGCCTACATATGAAATAGTTGTAAAGGTGATACTAGGGGTGTTAATGGTTGATTCCGGTTCGGGTATTACACTATCAAGAACCAAAACTTATTAAAAATTCCGGTTCCTAGTATTGAAATAGGTTCCAATCGGGTAATACCCGTCGGATATAAAATCATTATCGGGTATGAAAATGAGGATCCAAAACCGACATAAACAGTTTCCGTTCTAGTTCAGTTTCGGGTAAATGGGTACCCATTGCCACCCTTGTACATCAGGACTTGGTGTCCAAATATTAGAAGTCCTGGCATGTAAGAGAAGTTCTATAGACGCCCACTATTTGTACTAAAGCACCCCAGGGTAATTTTGACCCTTGGATAGATTTCAAATTCTTTTTGTAGTATTTGAAGAACTCTTTCTTTCTTGCTGAAGTCTCCTAATCCTATTACGTATTACAAAAGAAACTTAAAATTACACTTATCTCTTAATTCTCCATAACTAATTAAGATTAGGATGGTATTTTGTGATTAATTTCTAAAAAAGCTCTTAAAATAGAAACTTTCTAATTTCCCCGCAAACCCTACATATATATATTCAAATACCCACTATGAGTTTATATTCAGAACTCACTCGCTCTGTTCATTCATTACTTCACTCTTTGTCTCCCCACCAATTCCCACATCTCTCTTTTTTTTTCTCTCCAAAAACCCATATCATCCATCCTTTACTTGAATATCTATCAATCAATCTACTGATCAACTATATATCGATCATGGGTGAAGAAGTGAAAGAAGTAGTAAGACTTCGTCGTGTGGGGCATAAAGATCCACTTCTATCTGTTAATTATCCACATAATATCATCTCTTGTTTCCGCCATTACCATTTTGATATAACATTCAACTTTAAAGAAGAACATTCCATTATTGATAGACGAGGCAGAGTTATAGAAACATATTACCCTCCTAATACACCATCACCCGTTGTCGCCAAAATCGATCTCGATCCATTCCAATTCAGACACCATCTTCACACAATTATTTCTCAAACATTTATAACTAATATGGGTATCCATCCTCGTCAATTTAAGCATTACTCTTTGATTGAACGCATTGTCAGAAGTGCTTATCGAACTGCTAACGAAGAGCATATGAAAGGTTTAAATCAGATTGAATTTTACGTCGATATCGATCTAGTCGAGTTAGTGCGCACAAAAACATCATCCATTCAACAACAAGCAGCACCAGCTATTCATCATCAAGAAGAAGATCAACAACAAGTGGAAGAACAAGCAGTTTCTATTAATCATCAAGAAGATCAGCAGCAAGTGGAACAAGCTATTCAAGAATCAATGGGGGTGGTTCAGAAAATGGTACCTGCTTCAAGAGATACAATTGATGCACTAAAAAAGGTTAAGTTCGAAGAAGAAAAAGAAGAAGAAACAAATTGTACTGTTTGTTTGGAGGAATTAGAAAGAGGTTCAGAAGTCATTTACTTGCCCTGTTCTCACGTCTACCATGGAAACTGCATTGTTTCATGGTTGGAGGAGAGCCACTTCTGCCCAATCTGTCGATTCGAGATGCCTACTTCAAAATCTGATTGATGTTTTCTTTTTGTTGATTCTTTCTGATTGACGGACGTATATTTGAATATATAAAGTTTTTATCTTACTTTTTTGAATGTGTTAGTTTATCTTGACTCGCAGAATATTAAAATTCTTTTTATGTTTATTCTTCAATCAATTTATTCTGCAATCAATGTATTCTTCGATAAGTGCTCTAACTAGGAAAACCAAATTGACATAACAAGTCGAGATCGAGTTAGCATTTCAAAGAAATATCGACAATGCTGGGATATTGGCAACCAAAAGCCTAGAGGAAGAAACTAATGGAGTCCTTGAGCGACGAAAAGCTTGAAACTTGCTATCATTATTTATCGAATCATTTTCATGGTAAACAACGCTTTGCATTCCAAATATGCTAATTACATACCCATTTTTAAGTTTCTTAATAGAACATTAGTCAATCAGATATAAATTTCAAATTTTGTGTTCATAAGAAGAAAGAACAAAACCCAACTTTACAATTCTAATAGACTATAAACAACAGTCCTACTGTCCGAAAAAACAAATTTATAACACTCATAAGAAAAACTTGAACATCTGCAGAAAGTGAATTCGTCTAACAGAAATCCCACCAACATGCTGAATTGTGCCAGAAAAAGAAAAGAAATAATTGTCATGATCTTACTATCAATTAGTAATTTCTGGCATAACCCACTTCAGTTCATGGTTTTACTATCACTACCAGAAAAGTAAACCATAAATTTTTGTAAATTCGCAGGATTCTTCAATCTTTATCGTGATCGGCTAGTTCATGGTTTCTACCATAACCCACTTCAGTTCATGGTTTTGGGTGACAGATTAGTAATATCTATCATAGTATCATAAGCATGTTATTATTTTTCTATGACAGTTCTCAGCCTGCAATCAGTATGTATTCTTTCAAATTCCATCATTTCGCAATTGCTATGGCATTACTTTTCGAATTTAAACCATCTTTCTTTTGAAAGGCTGCCTATTTCTAGCATAAAGTACGGGTGATCTTATCAATTGAAGGTGTGGATTCTTATTGTTTGTCGTGTTGTTGTGGCTTTTACCCAGGGTTCTGAAAATGTTCAAGGAAATATATTGACGAAAAAGCAAATACAGGATGATAGATTGGGCTCAGGTATCGTCCCAAAGTCAGAGATCATCATTTACGTATGATGTTATAGGGTCCATAATTTCCGTCTCTTGGACTTATCAGGAGGAAAACTGTCGACTCTGTGGAATGACAGTCGTCAGGTATATTCCTAAAGAGAGCTTCAGGTTTACTCTTAGATTGTGCACAAGACCCGTCTATAGACCACACGACGTGACCCCTTAGTAAACTTGTGTTTGACTTTTGCAGATACCTGTGCAGCTTGAAGAGTTGAACCTGCCAAGTTGTGTTTCACTTCATAAATTTCCCTTATCAATATAACTTCTGCATCGATTAGAGAAATTTATTTTAAGTTACTGCCTAAGTCTTTTGGATATCCCTGATGAGTTATGTGATATCTACATACTGAAGTATGTAGATCTCTCTGTCTGTACTGGGTTTGCATTCACTACCGATCGTTTAGGAAATTCTGGAAATTGTAAGAATCTGGAAATTCTGCATTCAAGCTTTAGATGGTTGGGAAGCATCTCAATCTGAGAGGTTGTTCGAAGTTATCTAAACTACTACCTGGAGTTCTGCTGGGCATTGGAGAGTGAGGAAGATATTAGTGTTGGTTTGGGCAAGCTCGAGTTTCATAACGAATGGTTATGCTAATGGATTCATTTGCCTAACATGATTTCATTTCAGCATTGTATTAAAACTATCTATCTAAGAGTTTTTTTTAGAAAGAACACCTGTGGTGTTTTTAGACTCCTTCTTCTAAGCAGATTAGGACTTCAACCGGAAAGAACACCTGTGGTGTTTTTAGCGTAATTAAGATTTGAAATCAATCCTATTTGACTAGGGTTTGGGCGCCTGTGAAACTTCTCTTACAGGTCAAGGAGGAATTGCCCTTCTTCATCTTCAGATCCATAGTGGAATGAGATATTAAAATGAAATCTAACTATATGAATCTCAGGTAATCGGGCGTACATTTTCAAGGAAAATAGTAAAAAATGACAATCATAAATAGAAAAGGAAATGAGCCAGTACGCACCAGAGATAAGTCACATGTTTACTTTCTTCGAGTCAAATTAGACGACGAGCCTTTTGTAAGTTGAGCTGACCCAAATCGAGGAGCTTGCTTTAACTTAAATGCCGCTTTGTGAGATAAAGTTATCCGATCCAAGGAAAGATAGTTCTGGGGGCATCCATCGGGAGGAAAAATATGTTTCCTGGAAATGATATTTGTTGATATTTTTGAATTCCCAATATTAACACAGGCCTCATAACTATTGATAACTGGATTTTCTACTAAATTTCTGCAACCATTTCCCAATTCCAAATCCAAATATTTTAATGTATCTACGACCTCGAAAAGAATTTGCCGACGCTTTTTCCATAGTAAGGAGCCAATTAGTTCAGCCTACAACAGATTATAGGTTAGTACAACTTAGTATCCAATGTTAAGAAGATCGGTTAAAACAACATATATAAGTTTAAAAGTTAATTCAAGATCTTTGCATTCACCAAAACGAAAAAAAGAAAACTTGAAACTGGACTTACATAAATTGGAACTTCATTGAATGAGTAAGTTCGGATCATCCAGTAGTTTGCAAGCCCAAGAGCATGAATTCCATTGAAGTCCATATCCGTCATCACTTTGCTAAATTCATCTTCCAACCTTTTCAGGTCCAATTCACTTCTTGAAACATACCCTCCAATGGCTGACTTATGCTCTTCAAGATTGTCGATCAACTTGCAGGCAACTTCCCCAGCTAAGTGCTTCTGATATGCGGGAACCAAAAATATCCACGCTCCATAAACCCGTTCACTTGATGAAGGAATCACCAACTCTGATCCATCTGCAAATATTTCTGAAACTAGAAACTCATCCATGAAAATACTAACATGAAAGAAACTACCCGCCTCAGGAATCTTATATTGACATATTTCAGTGTCATTAGCTCCATTAACCAGGCGCAGGTGCACAGACTGATAGGAAATGTCTTTCCTCTCATTGGGTCTTGATACCATATTCTTGAAAAGGGAATGCCGTGCGATAAAGCATATAACAATACCACAATATAATTTTCTGGAGTTGTAAGGTAACTTGAACTTAAACTTATCTTGTGATTGCTGAGTAATCTTTTGAAAACATGATACAAGATCGAGATCACACTTTTCTAGTTCCACTTTTGCTGATAGATGTACTGTATGGGGAATTTTCGCCGTGTTTAATGCTTTCTGCAACAACAAACCAGTAAACAACAGTATTTATTAAAGAACAGAAAGATACATGAATAAACTCAACAATCCAAAATAGAAGAGTATATAAACAAAATGTTCTACATGGTCCCTACTGGCACACGTATGGATGGGATTTTAGCCCGTGAACACGCAGTCCAATTCGTTAACCCGGGACTGTTGTGGGCCACGGGCTGAGGCCCCGGCTGGGCTGTTCCAGCCCAGCATGCTGGAATACATGAGTTGGACACGGGTGATAAAGCTCACCCAAGTATCTGGTAGATAGGCCCGACCCCACAGGCTTAAGTACCCAGTGGTTCCTGGCCCAGCCAGACTCCCACCTGCGTGGAGTCGATGTGGTGTTAACTGTTAAGTAAATGGTGTCAACAGGTGATCAATTATATTTAAAGAATTTGGAAGAGATTACCGACCTTTAACCACTCAGTGTCATGGGAAAGGTACCAATCCGATAAAAACAAATGGAGCTCGGACAACTTATTCAATTTCTCGAGACCAGCAATTGTTCGTAGGTCGAAACATCCATTCAAGTTCAAGCTTTTCAGATACTTCAAATTTTCAATAGAGTCAACAGTAAGAAGGTTCTTGCAATTTCCAAGATGCAAAGTCTGGAGAGTAGTATTATGAACAGGTACAATAACCTTCTTAAGACCTGGGCAATCTTCAATTTTAAGTGATGGTAAACCTCTCGGAATTTCAAAAGAACTGATATTCGAACATGAAGATATAGAAAACGAAGCAATATTGAAAGGTCCACATCCGATGCCTTTCATAGAAGGAAGTCTCATACTCAACAACTCTAGTTCTTTAAGGGCAATACCTTTGTCACAAATAAACTGGAAGAGCTGATCAGTGACGACGCAGTTACCAAGATGAATCTTTGTTATTGTCGACATGTTAGGGAAAGCTCCTGTTGTCAACTGGAGGCTAGAACACTCGGTCAAACTCAACGATGTCAGAGCTGAAAGTCCTTTTGCAGTCGTAGGAAGCTTGGCTAACTTCGAGCATTTAAAAATGATGAGACGCTCTAGACCATCCAGATATCCAATTTCCTCGGGTAAATCTAGTATTCCACAGAACGAAATGTACAATGACTTGAGCTGCCTTAAATGTCCGAGAGAACTTCCTAAGCCCTCAAGCAACGAGAATTGACTGATTACGAGATCCTTCAAACGAATTAACTTCGTAAAAACAAATGGGTCTAATGTCTTTACCTCATACCCTTGCCATAATGAAAGTTCCTCCAAGTTCTCGAGTTCTCCAAGAGAACTAGGAAGTACTTTGAAGTGTGAACAAGAAATCTTCAAAGTTTTAATACAATGTTGAAAGGAAATCATGTTCGGCAAATGAATCCTTTTGCATAACGATGCGTCGAGAAATTCGAGCTTGCTCAAACCAACACTAATATCTTTCTCACTCTCCAATGCCCAGCAGAACTGCAGGTTGAGATACGTTATTTCCTCTAGCTTGTGAAACGATGAAGGTAGTTTAGATAACTTCGAGCAACCTCCCAGATTGAGATGCTCCAACTTTTCCAAACCTCCGAAGCTTGAAGGCAGAAATTCCAGATTCTTACAGTTTGAAAGATCTAAGTGTTGTAATCGCTTCCAATTTCCTAAACGATCGGGTAATGAAATCAAACCAGTACAGCCCGAGACATCTACGTACTTCAGTGTGTAAATATCACAGAACCCATCAGGGATATCCACGAGACTTATGCAGTGACTTAAAATCAACTTCTCTAATCGATTTAGAAGTTTGATTGATACGGGAAATTTACGAAGTGAAACACAACCTCGCAGGTTCAGCTCTTCAAGCTGCACTGGTATCTGCAAAAATCAAACAAAAGTTAACTAACGGGTCGTGCCGGGTGGTCTATAGACAGGTCTTGTGCACAATTCAAGAGTAAACATGAAGCTCTTTTTAGGAATATACCTGACGGCTATCACTCCACAGACTCGATAGTTTTCCTCCTGACAAGTCCAAGATGCGTAAATTATGGAACGGTAACTCCATAGGAAGAGGTCCACTAGGACAATGCCTCCAGCGTAACCAAATGATATTTTTTGACAAAACCCTAAAATCCCCTTCGACACATGCATCTTCGAGAATCAACAAGCGCAACTCTGTCATAGGAGCAAAGGATTGCAAAGGCCACCTCCCATATTGGTCTCTTATGATCTCTGACTTTGGGACGATAACCGAGCCCAATCTTTCATCCTGTATTTGCTTTTTCGTCAACGTAATTCCTTGAACATTTTCAGAGCCCTGGGTAAAAGCCACCACAACAAGACAAGCAATAAGACTCCACACCTTCAATTGATAAGATTACCCATACTTTATGCTAATAATAGGCAGCCTTTCAAAAGAAAGATGGTCTAAAATCAAAACAAATAATGCCATAGCAAATGGTGAATATGATGAGATTTGAGAGATACATACGGATTGCAGGCTGAGAACTGTCATAACATCGTTTGGGCGCCAAAGACGACTACGAAGCCCAGGATTATTGGTATTTTCTCCATCGACTATCTTTTCGGCCATTTGTCTCAACTGATCGTGCATTTGAAACTTACCATTATCTACCTTAATAAGGCATTTCTGCTGCAAAGACTGAACACCAACGGATCCAAACCATCCCATTGCATTCCAAATCCTAATAGTCATTTCCGTATCTTCTCCAACGAAAAACAGGGCTATATCAAGAAAAATTTGCTTCTCCGACAAATCAAGGGCATCATAGCTGACTCTTATCTGTCTCTCAATATCACCAGGTAAACTCTCTGAGATATTCTTCAGTGTTTCTTCCCAAGCAGGTATCCCTTCTCCAAAAAGCTTTCCTCCAAGTGTTTCCAAAGAAAGTGGCAGTCCATCACAATAACTAATAAACCTCTCAACCAAAGGATCGAACCCAAGAGAAGGCAAAGGCATGACAAATGCGTGCCAACAAAAGAGTTCTCTGGCAAACTTCCTCTCCAATCCTTCCATATTGTATATCAAAGAGTTCGAAACACATTCGATTAATTTCATATCACGGGTCGTAATCAAAACAATGCTGTTCTTATGAACAAATTCAGGTACCCAAAGAGCATCTAAGTGGTCAGGATCATCAATATTATCAAAAACTATAATTACTTCAGCTCTATTAAGACACTTTTTTAGAAGATACTTACCTTGATTAGTACTGTGTATTTGATGATCAATTTGAAGCAAATCCTTTAAGAGAAGACTTTGAACTCTTTCAAGGCCAATAGTTTCTACCTTACCTTTCACATCTTCAATAAAGCAAGCTGCTTTAAAGTGGGTTTTAATGGTGTTAAAGAATTCTTTAGCTAAAGTGGTTTTTCCAATCCCACCCATACCAACTATACCCAAAACCCTAGTTTTGCTTGAATTTGATCCTGCTTCAAGGAGTCTTCCCAATTTTTTAGTTTTGTCAGTTAGACCTACCGGATATTTAGCTACTTGTAGTGATGCAGAATTCACCTTCTTCATCACACTTTGCACCACTGCTTTCAACAATTTCCTTGAATTCCTATTAAAAAAAGATAATGGAACATTAGGGTTTTCAAAATTAGGGTTTGAATTGGTAAAAGAAGAGAGAGATTAAGGGTTACTTACCCAAGGAAATCACTGAATTTCCAGCCAGAGAGCAAGGCAGTTCTTTCAAAAGCAACTTTCAAATCTTCATAATTAGGGTTTTCATTTCTAACCCTAGAAAATGCATCTTGAAACACACCTTTCACAACTTTTCGAACCTCTGATGGTCTTACATCGAAAAAAATGGGAATCAAATCTATCTTACAATCATGAATCATCTTCAATTCTTGAAGCCGAAGATTTGAATCTGCAAAATCTTTGGATAGAACCAGTATACAAACAGAAGCAAGAAAAATAGCTTCATCTCCAGAGAATGAAACTGAAACTCCAAGTCTTTTAAGATGAGAAGAAAGATCTGAAACAAATGGTGTTACTGAAGTAGAATGAGAGTCGAGAATAGCAACATCACACTTGATGGGAGTTTGAGGAGAACTGATAGAAATCTTCGGCGGAAATAGAGAAGAAGTTGCTTTAAAACATTTAGGAAATTTTCTTCGAAAACGAGAAATTGAAGAAGTTTCCGGCATTGGTTTGATCGGTTCTGTAGAAATGATGGGAAATTGAAACTAGGGTTTTGCTCTAAAATAGAAATCAAAGAAGAAGAGTTCATTTTGTTTGAATTTATTAAGTGAGAGAGAAGACTTTTGGGAAGGATAATGAAGGAAGCTTCGTTAGAAAATGTTAGTAAGTTATTGGCGCCAATTTCAACTGGATTTTCTAATGCCCCCTATATATGACACCAACTATTTTAGCATGGGGCAACCTAGATAACTACTCTCATCAAAAAAAAAAAAAAAAAAAAAAAAACTAGATAACTAAAACACCTAATTTTTCTTTCTCTTATATTTCATCACCACATTGACCTTGGAGAGAGGAGAAGTTGTCCGCAGTCAGTCGTAAAGTTAACCGACAGACAAAAAAAGATTGTTAGTTTCTAAATCTATAAAAACGCGTGAGCTAAAAGGAAACTTGACAAATAGTGGCCAAGAACATAAAAAATGACAAGTTGTGTTTAGTCTTTGTGAAAATGCAGTTTGATTTAGTCTTAGTGAAAATGCTATTTGGCCGAACAAATATTTCAAACAAGGCAAATTGATGATGTAACTCTAACATAATTATGTGCACAATTTGCTTTATTGGGTCGTTAAGACTAATTTGTATGTTTTCAAGTCAACCCACCGGATTTCATCAAAAAAAAAAAGTTAGAAAAAACAGAGAGAAGACTTTTGACAAGGATGAATGTTCAAGGAATCTTCATTAGAAAATGCAAGTTGACTAATGCATTTCCTTCTCTTATCCAAATTTCATTTTCAACCAATCATAACAAAGACTAATATTATGTTGACTAATGCACTTCCTTCTCTTATTGGTGCCTATTCTATTATTACTTTCACACTTGGTTTGATTTCAAAACTTCTGGTTCCAAATCCCCATTTCTTAAAATCCCATGCCACTGTAATTTTTAGATGATGCCCTAGTTTATAAATTGAGTTTCTTTCAGTAAATAATCATCTACTTTGAGTATTTGTGGAATCTGGGTGGTTTAAAGATTGTGTTTTTTTTTACTTAAAAAGTCTAAGAAATGGCATCTTCATCTTCTTCCATGGTATCCAGGATGAAGAACTGGATTCGGGTTCGCCAGAATGCAAATGTTGCAGAATCTATTAGTTCAGTAACAAGCTTGGAAACAAGTTTTAATGGGAATTCCAATACAATTAGAAACTTGCAGAGAAGTAGTAGTGATTTGTTAGTAGCTGGAGAAATCCATGGAAGAGTTGTACTATATGATGTTTTCATTAGTCACAGAGGATCTGATGGAAAACTTCATGCTATTAAAATTCATGAAGATTTGAAAAGTCTTGGTATTAAGAGTTTCTTGGATGTTGAAGGAATTCATAAAGGTGAAAATCTCAGTGCCATTATTGTTGAAGCAATCAAATCTTCAACAGTTTTGTTGGTTTTATTAACCGAAGAATTTGCAGAGTCACCATGGTGTTTAGAGGAACTGAGAGTAATGGTTGAGAAGATAAAAGTGCAGGAAACTAGAGTTGATGAAGAAGTCATTTTGTTGCCTGTGTTTTATGGGGTTGAATCAGAAGATTTGATGAATGTGAAAACTGGGAGTTTCAAGAAAGCTTTTCGAATGTACAAGAAAGGGAAGGAATTCAGTCCAGAGTTGATTAAGAAATGGGAGATGACATTGAAGGAAGTTGGAGGATTTTGGGGTTTGAGTTTGAGTAATTATAAAGGGTTAGTTTCTTTACCTTCTTACTTGTCTTCTGCAGTTTTTTTCGATAAAAATTCGCATGTCAAACTCTTTGTTATTGAAGTTTTGGTCTTGTTTTTTCATTGATTTGGGTGATGCTTTTGCTGGTAAAAAATCCACTTGCTATGTAAAAAAAAAATATTACCTTAGGTAGTCTTTGTTGATTCCCCAAGTCAGATCAGACTCTGACTCATAGTCTGAATTGGCTCAAGTCGGATTTTGTTGTCTTTCTTTATGTGACTCTGATTTGACTGATTGACTGAATTGGGTTGATTATGGGTCTATTTTATTCAGATGAGTCAGATTAGAAAAAAACATGGACCTCCTTGGTCCTTGCATGTTTAGAACTAGAGTTTTGTTTTTCTAGCACTTAGGATGGGCCGAATCATCTGAGTTACTCAGGGATCAGTTGAAAGTTGTAACTTTTACTTCGATTAGTTATTAGAGAAAACTCAGTTGAAACTCGGCCAAGTTACTCCGCTCGGGTCAAGGATCAACTCTTGGCAGATCCGGAACCTATCCCCACCTGTAACTGCTTAGTCTATTTGTCGATTGCGGTTTCAGTATATAAATGCTGAATCTTCTGTTTCAATGTAATGAACTAGGAAAGAAGAGTTTTTCAAAACAGTCGTGAAATATGTCGTTGGGAGAGTAAAGAATGTCGATTTGGAAGTTGCGAAGTTTCCAGTGGCAGTAGATGAACGGGTTCATGAATTAACTAATGTGGTAAATCTTAATAAATCTGTCGATACCCCTTGTATTGTCGGGGTTTTTGGGATGACTGGAATTGGAAAAACAACAGTAGTAAAGCAATATTACAATATGAATCGGAAATCTTTTAATTTCTCATTTTTCATGAACGATATTAAAACGAAAACACAAAGTATTGGACTCCCAAACTTACAGAAATTGCTTCTCAAAGAACTTGCTTTGCTTGATCTCGATGTTCGTAATGTTAGCCATGGAATCAAACTTCTTAAAAAGCATCTTCGGGGTGCAAAGTTTCTCTTAGTACTAGATGGAGTTGATGATATTAGTCAACTTAAAGCTCTACTTGTGGAAGAGGTTGTAAGTCCTGAAAGTGTTATATTGGTTACACTTTCAGAAGATTCGGTATATAGCGAATTACCGAATGCTACGTTTTATTACGTCGAAAAATTAGAAAGGCATGAAAGCAAGGAACTTTTTCTCAAGCATGCAATGAATAAGTCAGAATCTACATACCCGGATCTTGAAGTTTTCATTGATCATTATCTAGACCTTTGTGATGGCTTACCTCTATCGCTCGAAATCATTGGGAGATCATTATCTGGTATCACCAATAAATTTTATTGGAAGAACAATTTAGTGAAGGTTTCCGAAATATTACCAGAAGAAATTAAAAGGAGATTTCAGTATTACTTTGAGACCCTTACCCAAGATCAGAAAGATGCCGTTTTTGACGTTGCCTGTTTCCTTGAAGGTGAAAGTGTTGATATCGCTGTCGACTTCTGGTGTGCATGTGGCCTATCAGGACTTGCCATCCTTCATGAACTCTTAGTGAAAAAAGTTGTAAGCGTAGTTCTCAAAGACTTATATATTCATCCACAAATGAAGCAATATATTTTCCAACTCCACGACGAAGCTATTAAAGACCCGACACAAGTAAAGCGTTTATGGCGGCCTAGTGATGTTCAGAGAGCTCTGGAGCGAAGATTTGTGAGTTTTCATTCTTGTCATTCATCCTTCATAATACATTAATATCGTCTCAGAAACTTTTGTATGCTTAATGTATCTGCTAATGCAGGATTTCACAAATGTTGAGTACTTGAGTTTGGTGGTAAAAGAATCCCAACCATCTGTTGTTCTTGATTCAAGCATTGTTCCGAGATCTCAAATAATATGTCGGGAAAAAGATGGTGTCGATCTTGGTGCATGGCCAACTGAGCACTTTGCAAAGATGAGTAATTTGAAGTTGCTTATTCTTGAAGGTCAATGTATTACAAAAGATTTCATCTACTTGCCAATAGGAATTCTTTGGCTCCGATGGCGATTCTACCCGTATAATTTTATTCCTCTAGAATTACCCACGACAAATTTGCGAGTTCTTGATTTGAGCGGAGGAAAAATGTCAGATTTGTGGACTACAGTTTATGGGGTATTTCACAATTTCATCAAGACTTGTTAATTTCGGATCGACTTGTTTAATTTATCTCTTGACTGATTTCCTTTTCTCTGTTTCAGGCGCCTTTGCAATTACAACACCTATATCTTCAAGACTGTAGTAATCTGAAAGCACTGCCAGAATCAATAGTAATGCTAATACATCTAGAAGTAATTGATCTTAAGGGTTGTACATCTCTTGTCGTTCTTCCTGACGAGCTTTGCTTTCTTGAATCGCTCCGTTGTCTTGATTTATCTAATTGCAGAAACTTGGAATGCCTTCCCCAGCACATCGGGGAATTGAAAAGGCTGGAATATTTGAATTGTTCAGGATGTTGGAAATTACAGGCTCTTCCTGATTCCTTTGGTGCAGTTGCTTCTCTGACATTCCTAGATTTAAGTGAATGCTGGGAACTAAAGACACTTCCTCTCTCAATTGGGTCTTTGAAAAAACTCATATCTTTAGATCTTTCTGGTTGTCCATGCTTCAATATACAAAGCGAAGATCACCCAAAAACTATAGAGGCCACAAGTCTTCTATATGGGATTTCTGAAATGCATAATCTGGAAATATTTAAGCTTTCAATCAAAGGTTTCACTAAGCTTCCAGTTAGTTATTGGCAACTTTCATCGTTGCAGGTGCTAAGTATACAGGGTCCGAATTTAGTGGAGCTACCTTCGTTGGAGAATCATCCAGTTTTAACTGAACTTGTTCTTGATGGTTGTCTCAATCTCAGATACTTGGTTTATCCCAATATGAGACTTCCTACACTAAAAACCTTGAAAATCTCTTCATGTGGGTTGGTAAAGTTACCGGACGAGATTGGAGAACTCTGCAACTTAACTACCTTATGCTTATCGAAGTGCACGGACCTTGAGACATTGCCTACTAGCTTTGGTAACCTTACGAAACTACAAGAACTTGAACTAGTCAAAAATTCTAAACTTTCCATCACTCATGATTCACTTCGAAATCTCGCACGGCTTAAGAGGCTTGTCATTGATGAGTGTGAGATATCGGATGCGTGCTTATCACTAGCATTCAAGTCCTTAAACTGCCTAGAGGATTTAAAACTCAAGAAATTGTCGAATTACTGCATAAATATTTCGGAAGAGACACTTCCCAAACTCATTTTCCTCTCTATAGATTCCTGCGAAAATTTGATTGAATTTGAAATCTCCCCAAAGCTCAGGAAGCTAGAGATAATGAGTTGTGATAGTCTGAAGTTTGTTATCGTTCCTAGAAGAATCGAGATGTGGTTAAGAGAGCTCACGTTAAGGCATTGTCGAGAGTTATCAGTGATAAAGTCTATTCCTATGCTCAAACATCTAGAGAAGCTTGATACTGTGGGTTGTCAAAACTTGCATTATATAGAAGGGTTAGAGAATGTCAAAACGCTGAACGAAATGCATATATTCATCACTTACTGGGGATTTACATATCATGGAGATGAATGGTTGCAGGAATTGCAGGTAACCGTTTACTTTCTCCTCTTAGCTATATATTTGGTTCTCATCTACTCAAATAGATGGAACCATAATTAGCATAAACGTTTCCGATTTAGAATTGTCGTGGATATTTTGCATCTGAATTCCCTAACATGATAAACTAGTTTTGGGTCGTATAAACTCTTCACTTCATCAACCTAGATCGAATAGATGAGATTAACTCATCCGGAGGTCTAGTTAAGCGTTAACTCGTTCACCGTCGAGCAAATAAAATGACACTGCCTCGGTGGGGTGTTCGCACATGTTCCGGGTTGTGGGCACCACTTAACATGTTGCAATGCCGGTATCGACAGGTGGGATGGGCGCACGAGCTTCATTAGATTCTTGATGGAAAAAGTACCTCCGGACCTATAATTATGTCGTATTACATTTTAGTATTCGAATGTGTTGCTTTTAAGGGCTGGATTTTGTTTTCGAAGTTGATGAATAGTATTTTTCCCTCTTTGCAGAAAAACATATATGCACCTGCTATGCATTTTGCGACAAAGGCAGTACCCAATGCCGATGAAATTTTCAGGAAATTCCATAAGATGGAAAATCACTCCAACAATCTTCTCATGTTCCAGTTCCCAGAATCCATTGAGCCTTGTTCATGGATAATGATTGCTTTCAGTTCGATTGACACATTTGAAGATTATGCAGTTCAGACCATGAGACACCTTAACACAACTGATGATCCTCTGTTACCAAGAGGGAATATAACTATTAACTTGTTTAATTCTACTACCATTGAAACAACTATCCATGAATACCCATCTGCCAGTTCTGGCGAAACCATACATTTTAGTATTTTCACTGGCGATTCTTGGCTATTGAAGAGACTAAAAGCTAACGGAGCTATCGGCATTACAGGCGGTTGGTTTGTCAACCTTAAATCAGGATGGATACGTATGTTGACAATGGATGAAGAGTCGAATATAGAAACTATTCAAAATGAGTTTTTTGAAGATCTCCGGAAAGTAAAGGAATCAGCTTTGAGAATTGCAGCGGATACTGAGAAATATGCTTTTGATTTGCTTTTAGAACGAAAAAGAAACGCGCAGTCGAGAAATGATGATGTTTACCGTAATGCTAGTGAACATGAGAAGAAAATTTTACTTACCCAACAAAAGCAAGAAGAAGAGAACAGATCGAATGAACTTCCAGACCCAAAACTAAGCAGTCGGTCCATGGAAGATATGAAAAGCTTCCAAGCTTTAGACATTGCGAATTGCAGGATAAAACGCGTCAAGTTTTTTATGATGGTTGCTATTCAGGTACTTTTTTGCGTAAACCCGTAAGCTATTGAGCTGAGACTTGTTGTTTCTTGGGCTCTGATACTAGTGCTAAGTGGTCTTGAGCCTGTCTTACCCCAAAAGCTAGCTCAAGAGGTGAGGTCGTGAGGCTTTCCCCCCACTCATGAACTGACCAACCTGCTCTTTCCACTAACAATGTCGGATTATCCCAACATATATGGTTCACTTTATCTCATTTTTGTCATCCGTGATCTTGATTTTGTTTCATTAACACTAATTGTTCGATTATGTGATTTATGTAGAGTCACCAACTAACACCTACAATCTGCAAACAAGATTTGTTTCATCTTCCATACAATGAGAGATCACTCTCCTATCTTCAGTTGGAAATCAGCAGTAGGAATGCAGTGAATGATGCTATCCTCTTCTGTCACAACACACTTGTTCAGGTAACAGTCGGAGAGAATTACGAGAGCTCGACTACTATAACTCATGAGTTTATCAATATTGAAGCATCGGAAGAAAAACGAGCCATTCACGCAAACCCATTTGGATTCGTAAAAATTGTTTTTGAGCGGTTCCAAAATGTTGAGAACATGACGAGAATGCTCGAGGAGGCTCAGTTGAGAGAGGACATGGCTAGTAACATGCAGTTCTTTGCTGATGAAGATGGAGTCGGCATTGAAATTTTCTAAAACACGAGTATGCTTCAGTTTTCGATCACAATGAATACATTATTATATGTTATTGACCTAATCTTTTTAACGTTATAGAAAGATGGTCTAAATCGAAATACAATGCCACAGCAATTGGGGATATGATGAGATTTGAAAGTTACATACAATGTCATAATTTATGATAACAGTAGTTATAACAATGGTAGCTAAAGGATATGTACTAGGCTCACTAATCAAAGCCAAAGCTTTCGCCGAATCTCATCATGTTTTTGCAATATGAGCAGCAAAACTTGCAGAAATTAATAAGAGAATTGGACTTACATATAAGATAACGTCCGGTGTTTAGTGTCGTTATCTAAACGCTCTAAAGAAAGCGGTGAAAATTACAGCAGAGGAGTGATAACTCTAGGGTTTCTCATCAGAAAAATCTCGAACAGAAGAGGAGAGAATGAGTCTAGGGCTTCTTCTCTAGTCTTCTCTAGTCTTCTCTAAGTCTTCTAAAGTCAAGTAGTCATAGATTGACTAAGTCAAGGTCCAGCCCATATATCAGCTGACAAGAAGTCTTCTAAAGGCACCTGCAAGATTAAGAGAATAATTAGTTAGTAACTACTTTAGTTAATTCTGTTACATTCTGTTATAGTTAATAACAAACTCTTAGTTTCTCTTTAAATAGAATTGTAATCTCATTTTGAGTTTAATATTGAATAAAATCTGAGTATTAGAGAGACTTACATGGTATCAGCAGTCTTGGTTAGATCAAATTAGGGTTTCTCAGCAATACTCCAACATCAATCTCTTATCCATCATCAACATCTCGTAAAATCACATCAAGAAGATGAAAATTGAGTTAAAATCATCATCAATATCAAGTAATATCAAGTAAAATCAGATCAAAATCAAAGTAATATCAAGATCAAAGTCAATTTAGATCAAAGAAATATCAAGATCAAAGTAAAATCATTCACTTACTGTTTTTTCGTGCTCTTCTTCAAACAAGGTTCTCTATCTCATCATGGCTTCTGCAAATTTAGGTAATCTCCCACCTATTTCCTCTGTAACTAGTTTCATTACTGAAAAACTTGATGACTCCAACTATTTGATGTGGAGAGACCAAGTTGAAACAATGCTGAATACTTATGAACTCATTGGGTTTGTAAATGGTTCCTTTAAAGAACCTCCTCAAATCAAGATAATTCATGGAGTAGAACAGGTGAATCCTGACTTTCTCTTATGGAGAAGTAAGGAAAGTTTTGTCAAATCCTATCTTAAAAGTACACTTTCTAAATCTATCTATTATGACATTTATGGATTGAAATCTGCACAAGAAATCTGGGATTACTTAGAAATAACTAACAATGAGGGCTTAGAATCAAAGAAAGATCAGTTAAGAAGAAAATTACAGGGTATAAAGAAGGGTAATTCTTCAATTTCTGAATACTTAAGGGAATTAAAACAAGTTTCAGATGCTTTACTTTCTGTTCATGATAGGGTAAATGATTCAGAGTTAGTCAGACTGGCTATTCAAGGTTTATCTTCTGACTATGATCAATTCACAATTGCCCTTAGGGCTCATAATGAACACTTATCATTAGCACAGCTAAAATCCAGACTTATCCAACATGAACAATGGTTACTATCAAAAGAAAGTGATCATGAGGTCTATTATGTCAAAAGAACTGTTCCTACTTCTGTTCAAAGGAACAAACCTTCTCCAAATTTCTATAGAAATCAATCCTATGTTAAAAAAGAAAGTTCTACTTCACAAACCCAAGGAAATAAATCAAAGAATCAAAGAGCTGATGATTTTGATTTCACAACAGTTCCATGTGGAATCTGTAAAAGATGGGGTCATGTTGCTACTGACTGTTATTTCAGATACAAACCAAACAAACCACAGTCAGGTTATTATACTGAAGAACAAAATCAAAATGATAATATGGGTAATGATGAAATGCCAAAATCATATCCTTATGAAGAGGAATCTCTTCTTGAATGCAACAATGCTATAGTTTCTACTTATGCACAAATCTCTACAGATACAGATGCTGATGTATTTGAGGAGTGTTATACTGCCATTGAACAATCACTTGGTGATATTTTTGAAGATTGTAACTCCTTCTTTACTTATGAAGAATGTCATGTTATTTCTCATACTTCTGATTCAGTAAATCAGAAAGACAAGGCTTGGTTAGCTGATACAGGTGCTAGCAGCCATATGACCCATACAGCTGCAAATTTATCATCATCTCAAGCTTATAATGGAACTGAGGCAGTAATGGTTGGAAGTGGTAATTTCTTACCAATTGCTAGTACAGGTACATCCAAACTATGTACTTCTACTTGTGTTTTTGATCTTCATAAGGTCTTATGTGTTCCTAATCTTAAAAGAAACTTGTTATCCATTTCAAAGTTCACCAAGGATAACTCTGTGTCAATGGAATTCATGCCATGGGGATACAATATAAGGGATATTTGGTCAAAAAAAATCTTGGCAGAAGGTCCTGTTAGAAACAACTTATATCCTATTGAAGTTCAAAGTGATTTTCTTAAGTCAAGAACTGTCTCTGCTCATATAGCCCAAGTAGCATCACCATATACAACTTGGCATGCCAGATTAGGTCACTCTCATAGTGGTGTCATAAAACAATTACATCATGAAAACAAAATCCTATTATCCAACCCAAATGATAAATCCTTTTGTCAATCTTGTGAGATGGGTAAAAGTAAATGTTTGCCTTTTGAAACTTCTACTACTACCACAAATACACCTTTACACCTAGTACATTGTGACATTTGGGGACCAGCCCCTGTTTCTACACCTAATGGGGCAAGATACTACATTTTATTCTTGGATGATTTCAGCAAATATAGTTGGGTGTATGCTATGAAGTTAAGATCAGACAGTGTGAAATGTTTCACCCATTTCAAAGCTACAAATGAAAACCTACTCAAAGAAAAGATAGTTTATTTTCAGTCAGATGGTGCTCCTGAACTTCAAAAGGGTGATTTTAGAACATTTTTGGACACAAATGGTATAATTTTCAGAAGTTCTTGCCCATATACACCTCAGCAAAATGGGAAAGCTGAGAGGAAACATAGGCATATCACTGAGTTAGGCAATACATTATCTTTTCACAGCTGTTTGCCAAAACATTTATGGTTTGATGCCTTTAGCACTGCAGTCTATGTCATAAATAGGGTTCCATCTAAGACTCTAAATGGGGTTTCTCCCTTTGAGGTACTTTTTCACATCTCACCTGATTATTCTATCTTTAAGATTTTTGGTTGTGCTTGTTACCCTCATTTGGGAGTACTTAGGAAAGATAAACTCAGTCCTAAGAGTATCCAATGTGTCTTTTTGGGATACAGCACTGATCATAAAGGGTATAGGTGCTATGATCCTCTTACAAAGAGGTTATATATTTCCAGACATGTTTCATTTGATGAAAGCAACTTTCCATATGCTTCCATCCTTGAGAAACAATCTGGGTGTGATCAGAATTCAACACCACATATATCATTACCTTTTCCTTCTCTGGATTTTCCTACATCTGATCATCCTGAGCTAGGTTCATCTAGTATTACTACTAGCACACCTACTAGCTCAGAACCTAGTTATCTACCCTCTCATGGATCAGGGACACCTAACTTAGCAGCTAGTACACCATCTAATCCAGAGTTGCCAACAACTGATCAGATTGTTACAAGAAGGAAGAATGGTATTATCAAAAATAAGCCACTGCCTACTGATTTTGTGGCACATTTTTCATCACCTCACACTCTTAATGTTGCCTATCTATCCATCCTTCAACTTCCAACTGAGCCTACTACCTATAAAGAGGCATCTAAGCATGTTGAATGGTGTAAGGCTATGAATGAAGAATTCCAGGCGCTTCAACAAAATGAAACATGGTCACTTGTTCCAGCCACAAATCAGATGAATATCTTAGGCTGCAAGTGGGTTTTTAAGCTCAAACAGAAAAGTGATGGAACTATTGAGAGATACAAGGCTAGGCTTGTTGCAAAGGGTTTCCATCAACAAGAAGGTGTGGACTATGAAGAGACATTTAGTCTTGTGGTCAAGGCAACCACTATTAGACTAGTCTTAACAGTAGCAGTCACAAACTCATGGATTATTAAGCAACTTGATGTCTCAAATGCTTTCTTGCATGGAACTCTAGATGAAGCAGTTTATATGATTCAACCACCTGGGTTTGCTGAATCAGGTAAGGAATCTTATGCTTGTCATCTTCACAAAGCCCTTTATGGTCTTAAACAGGCACCTAGGGCCTGGTTTAACAAGTTTGCATCTTTTCTACATACCTATGGCTTTCAAAAGAGCAAAACAGATCATTCCATGTTTGTTTATCATCTACCATCTGATATAATAGTTTTATTGCTCTATGTGGATGATATAATACTCACAGGAAGCTCTACTACTCTGATAGATAAACTTATAATTGATCTAAGTGCAGCATTCAAAATGAAAGATTTGGGTACTCTTTCATACTTCCTGGGTATAGAGGTTTCTGCTTTTCCTCTTAAACATGAAATGATCTTAACACAGAAGAAATATACATTACAACTACTCCAGAAGGCAAATTTATTGGATTCAAAGCCTTCAAAACTACCAGTTTCAAGTGGACAGAGGGTTTCTATAACTGATGGTGATGAGCTTTCTAGCCCAACTGAGTATAGAAGTTTGGTAGGAGCACTCCAGTACCTTACTCTAACTCGTCCAGACATATCATATGCAGTTAATTATGCAGCACAGTTTATGCACAAGCCAACATCAGTTCATATGATTATAGTCAAAAAGATATTAAGATATCTCAAGGGAACTATGGGGTTAGGCATTTCTATTACTGCTAGTGATCTATCAACCCTAATAGCTTACTCTGACTCTGATTGGGCTGGGTGCCCAGACTCACGCAAGTCTACTGGTGGTTTTTGTGTCTTTCTAGGGACAAGTCTTCTCTCATGGAGTTCGAAAAAGCAAGCCACAGTGGCTCGTTCTTCTACTGAAGCAGAATATAAGGCTTTATCATCGGTAGCAACAGAGGTGATTTGGATTTCATACCTTATGAGCGAGCTTAAGATTTCCATGAAAAAACCTTTTGTTTTGTACTGTGATAATATCAGCGCGAAATACCTTGCTTCAAACCCTATTTTCCATGCTCGGACGAAGCACATCGAGGTGGATTTCCATTATGTTCGAGACCTAGTAATGGATGGTACTGTGGTTGTTCATCATGTTTCAACTCTTGATCAGATCGCTGACATCTTCACGAAGGGGCTACCACTCGATCTTTTTCAAAAAATGAGGAACAAACTCATGATTCATCATCCTTCTTCACCATTAGTTTGAGGGGGGCTGATAACTCTAGGGTTTCTCATCAGAAAAATCTCGAACAGAAGAGGAGAGAATGAGTCTAGGGTTTCTGACCTAGTCTTCTCTAGTCTTCTCTAAGTCTTCTAAAGTCAAGTAGTCATAGATTGACTAAGTCAAGGTCCAGCCCATATATCAGCTGACAAGAAGTCTTCTAAAGGCACCTGCAAGATTAAGAGAATAATTAGTTAGTAACTACTTTAGTTAATTCTGTTACATTCTGTTATAGTTAATAACAAACTCTTAGTTTCTCTTTAAATAGAATTGTAATCTCATTTTGAGTTTAATATTGAATAAAATCTGAGTGTTAGAGAGACTTACAAGGAGGATGAAAGACGATCATTTATCGATGATTCAATTTTCTAAATTTGCTACTCATTGTATGAAACTAATTGAGATATATGAAGTTTCGAAGTTGGAGAATTAAATAAATGCAAAAAAGATAAAGAATTTAATTCAACACATTTGAAGAAAACACATATAAACGAATTCTGCGACTCTAGATAAACTAAATAACTAGCACATATTCATAAAAGTAAGATAAAAACTTTATATATATTCAAATATACGTCCGTCAATCGGAAAGAATCAACAATAAAGAACATCAATCAGATTTTGAAGTAGGCATCTCGAATCGACAGATTGGGCAGAAGTGACTCTCTTCCAACCACGAAACAATGCAGTTTCCATGGTAGACGTGAGAACAGGGCAAGTAAATGACTTCTGAACCTCTTTCTAATTCCTCCAAACAAACAGTACAATTTGTTTCTTCTTCTTTTTCTTCTTCGAACTTAACCTTTTTTAGTGCATCAATTGTATCTCTTGAAGCAGGTACCATTTTCTGAACCACCCCCATTGATTCTTGAATAGCTTGTTCCACTTGCTGCTGATCTTCTTGATGATTAATAGAAACTGCTTGTTCTTCCACTTGTTGTTGATCTTCTTCTTGATGATGAATAGCTGGTGCTGCTTGTTGTTGAATGGATGATGTTTTTGTGCGCACTAACTCGACTAGATCGATATCGACGTAAAATTCAATCTGATTTAAACCTTTCATATGCTCTTCGTTAGCAGTTCGATAAGCACTTCTGACAATGCGTTCAATCAAAGAGTAATGCTTAAATTGACGAGGATGGATACCCATATTAGTTATAAATGTTTGAGAAATAATTGTGTGAAGATGGTGTCTGAATTGGAATGGATCGAGATCGATTTTGGCGACAACGGGTGATGGTGTATTAGGAGGGTAATATGTTTCTATAACTCTGCCTCGTCTATCAATAATGGAATGTTCTTCTTTAAAGTTGAATGTTATATCAAAATGGTAATGGCGGAAACAAGAGATGATATTATGTGGATAATTAACAGATAGAAGTGGATCTTTCTGCCCCACACGACGAAGTCTTACTACTTCTTTCACTTCTTCACCCATGACCGATAGTTGATCAGTAGATTGATTGATAGATATTCAAGTAAAGGATGGATGATATGGGTTTTTAGACAGAAAAGAAAAGAGAGATATGGGAACTGGAGGGGAGACAGAGAGTGAAGTAATGAATGAACAGAGCGAGTGAGTTCTGAATATAAAATCAGTGGGTATTTGATTATATATATAGGGTTGGCCAGGAAATTAGAAAGTTTCTATTTTAAGAGGTTTTTAGAAAGTAATCACAGAATTTGAAATCTATCCAAGGGTCAAGATTATCTGGGGTGCTTTTAGTATAAACTCATATAAAAAAGAAACTATAATGTTATAATCTAAATATTTATATCCAATCAAAATATCAATATAACCTTATATTCTTTATAACACCAAAAGTAAAAAAAAGAATTAAAATTCTCAAAAAAAAATGCTTGAGTAGAAGAATCAAACTGGTATATCATTGTAAGGTAAGAAGTATTGACCAAAAGATAAGATATCGGAAAAGTTAATTATCGATGATTTGAACCTTCAATATCAGTAGGATCAAAGATGATGCCATGAACTGGTACTGAATTGCCCAAGAAACTCCTCTGCCTGGTCAAGTTAGCTGGAGTAATAGTAGTTGAAGCTATTGGTTGAGCATTTTGAGGTACTGGAAATTCAGATGAGTGACCTGAAATACAGAGTGAACCTGTTTCATCTTGTTCCCAGTATACTTCCACCATTAATCCTCTTGGATTATCTATAGAATCTGTTCCTGGTATTCCAACAAATCTTGCTCCTTTTGGAATCTGCAAAAAAAAAAGAACGAATGACTATAGAAAGAAAGTTGAAAGAATTACGCTGATTTAGGTTTTTGATGTTAATTCATCCTGAAAAGGCATGTTCAGGTACAGATTTTTGGAAGGAAACGTGTGTTATTGGGTTTTTTTTCTCATTGTCTGAATCTGTCTCGTCTAACTCAATTGAACCGTTTAACTCAAAAATGGACCAAAATCAGCCATTGAGACTAGTCGGACAGACATCAGAAATAAAGCAAAAAAACAAGCATCTCGAGTTAGTTTCTACCTTGAGTCAGATTTCAGATCTGACCTCCAAAAAATAAAAACTACACTAGTTTGTGAAAAGTTCCTTTTTAGACCATGAAACATGAAAAGGTAATGAATAGTTAAATGGACTTACTTCAAGAATCTGCCCTGATGTTAATGTTAAAGTTACTAAGCTGCCTTCTTTTATGGCACTTTCTAGTTCTGCTCTTTTTGCGATATTCAGAAACACTTCTTCGAGTGTTGTCAGACCAAGTTGAATATCCGATATGCCAAACTCTCCTTCTCTATCTTGAAGTTCCGCAAAGAATCTCTGCAAAGTGTAATATGATTTCTCATGGATCCGTAATAATTTTGAGCTGAGATGGTGTAACTAAAAAAAGAGTGGGTGCTTACCGTTAACAGTCCCTCTTTTTCGTGAGGAATAACAAAAGTCACAAAATTCTTGTTCTCCTCTTTCGGTAGTACATCCAAATGCTGAAAAGTAAAAAAAGAAAAGAAAAACACAAAGATCAGTATCTCTAACGTTGTTGTCCGAAAAACAGTTGAACACTTTTACATGAGACTTACATTTTTGAAGAACTGCTTCACAGCCAGATGACGAGGATCGTCTATAGCATTTGTATCTCCATTAGCAGGACTATGTCCATTTAGAGGAGTTTGACTCGGAGTACTTTCAGGGAAGCTAACAGTAGCAATAAAACCAGTTCCGAACCGTGATTTCAACCTAATAGATGTCCCAATACAGCGGAGTTTCCCCTTTGCCATGATTGCTATGCGATCCCCTAGAATGTCAGCTTCTTCCATTGAGTGAGTCGTTAGAACAATTGCTCGCCCTTTCTTCGCGTTCTCTATGATGTCCCACACGTGCCTCCGAGTAATTGGGTCCATCCCCGTAGTCTGAATATCCAAGGAAATCTCATATGAAATGCATTTAAGATAAAACTCAAACATGGAGAAAAGAAAAGTATGGCTTCGATGACCGGGAAAATTAGTCGACACTCCATCGACCAAATTTTCGTTTTTCAAACTCCGTATGTAAAGTTTCCACATAATAAGGCTAGCGCAAGTTTGCATACAATATGTAGGGTTTGCACAGGGAGCCCAAGCCGAAAAGACTATCTTCCCAATTTCCTGTTGTTGACCCATGTGTCATGTGGATTGAGAAAACCCACCATGTGATTGGTTGGGACTTAACAGTAAGCGCTGCCTATTTAGCTCCTTACCAATCACATAGTGGAACGTGTTACCTCATGTTAAATATGGATAGGTCCAATCGAATTGACCAGAGAAGTGAAAGAGGAAGAATTTCATAGTAATGAATACCGGCTCATCCAAAATAACCAATTTCGGGTCCCCAATGAGAGCTATTGCAACACTGAGCCGACGCTTCATCCCTCCACTACAGCTCCCAGCTCTTACATTGGCTGCATCAACAAGCTTCACTTCTGCTAGTGAACTATCAACTACCTGCATTGCCATTGAATCACTCTCCGCGGATAATATGAAGTTGGAATTACTATTTGATACTCAAGCCAGTCAATGTTTGGGGGTATTTAAAGTTAGAAATTAATGGAAATGACACCAACTTCAGTTAAAAAAACAAAGTAAACAGAAGTACACAAGACCCATTTGGGAAATAAGAAGACATACCGACTTGATCGAAGAAGGGGGAAGGCCTTTAATACTAGCAAAGAGATGGAGGTGTTCTTGGCTGGATAATTCCTCCCAAAGAATGTCAAACTAAAAATGAGCAAAATTATCAGACAACAATTAGTCTCTCCATTTTCACTAATTTGAATTATGCTCCAGTCCTAATGCTTTTTGCAGTAAACATAATTAGATGAAAATGCATACCTGAGGACAAACTCCTATTAGTCTTCGAATATTTGACATACCAACAGAGCTTCGAACTGAATAGCCGTAGATTAGTGCTGATTTCAAGAAGAAAAAGGCAAGATTAGTCTATTATGTGAAAAAACGTCAAAGTGTACTTGTGTAGTCCATAAAACATAAAAGAGCATAACACTAATGATCCTGATAAAGAAGCTTACCGTCTCCACCTGTCACAGGTGTATTGCCTGTCAAACAATTAATTACAGTAGTTTTTCCTGCTCCATTGGGTCCAAGGAGACAAAATAGTTGATTCTTTTGAAAGTTCACCCACAAGCCCTGAAGTAATTGTGACAATGTAACGCTATCAGAACACTCAACCCATGCAAAGTCATGTTCCAACATCTATTTCATATCTTGAAAAAGGGAAACAAGTTGCTTATAAAGATCATTAAAGTTGACTTGGCCTTTGAGATGAGTGGAGGATCAAGTAGGCTCTGCATACCTTCTCCTTAGGATTGGAAGTACAAAAAATACGACGATCTAAAAACTTGTTTCTTTACCTTGACAGCATGGTAAGGAGAAGTCCTCTTGCATTTGCAGCAACCACAATTTAGTGACCCAGGATATACCTTTGCAAGACCACGTATCTGAACTGCAATATTTGGATCATCAATCATTTCACTAGCTTGCTGTTTTACAATACCTTCCTCTTCAAGAACGTCTTCATCATCTGGTGTAATATCCTCTGATTGCGGGATTGAACTTGTGCAACTACAAACGCCGCCCTCTGAAATACATAACTTATATATCAAAAATGTGCTCATAAATACTAAAGAGAAAACTAATGGCTACAGAAAATTGAATGTTAATGATTACCTTCTACCTTTCCTCCACCTCTTCCAGTCCAATACCCTGGTCTCAAGAAGTAAAAGCACGATTTCCTTACACCAGATGAATTGGGGATTATATTGTCAAAGTAGAGAGCCAACAGAAACCAGAGAAAGAAGGTTCCGACGAGCCATATGTATATGTCAGCCTGTTACATATATGCATATAATTATGTAAGTACTGACCTTATTTTACCAATGTATCTTTCTGTATAACAAGAACTCAGATGATAGGTGTTTGAGAATACCAAAGTTATCACACAGTCAAGTTCAGTTGGTGCACACTCCGCACGGCTTCTCCAGCTAATCCCGTTAGCTTCAGGAGTAGCTGTTGCATCTCCAAGAATTTTAAGAGCTTTAGCGAGAAGATTAGGAGGGAATAAAGACCAAATAGTACGATAAGTCGTAGAGAAGGTCTTGTCGTACGGAAAGCCAAATGTCGTAACAATCTGCAGCAATACAGAAAGCAACTGCTATATTAACTGCATCAACACTAGTAGTTTCTACAAATTTGAGAGGGGAATCTTGCCTGGGTAAGAAAGCCAACAATGAATACAGAAAAACCAACAGTTGTTGCCGATGACGACTTGCTAATGAAAGTTGATATCAAGAAGGCCAGGCCAATCTAGCATCATAAGCCACAAACAGAATTAATGAGTTACAAAAAGATTGTAAATCCTATAATAGCATCCAATAAACTGCTGAGAGGTGCTTACCATATTGAACTGGAAAAGGAAGAAAATAAGAAACAGAATTGCAAAACTATTATGTAGGAAAAAGTCGAACTGAAACATCATCCCAAAGAGAACAATGAAGAGTGATGAAACAAGTGTGACCGTAGTCTCCCAAGTGAGCCATGATAACCAATAGGAAGTCTCATAAAGACCCATTATAGACATCGCCTGCAAATTCCAACATAAATTTGAGAAAGGGAAAACAATAATTGACAAAACCGCACTTCTTATCATTTTGATCATAAAGTAAAATGATTTAAATCCAATAATATGTGAAAAAACATAAAACAATACCTGCCGTAGCTTGAGTTCTTTCTCGGTAACCAAGGCCCCAATTTCAAACACAAAAGCGAACATAGAAATTGCAAGGAAGAAGGTTGGTCCTACCACCCCCATGATAGAAAAAGTGCCCACAGCAGGATGAGCAAATTCCGTAAGTCCAACAAGCCAGCTAAAATTAGGAACTGCACATGCATGGAATCATCCCATAAGTACAAAATATTGTGCTAGATTAAGTTTTTACAGAAAGAAAAGGAACAAAAGCAAAGAAGAAGGGAGTACCTCGAATCAGTGATCTAGCTATCTCACGCTCCGCAGCAATTTGAAGTGGAACCTGAAATTTAAATGTTGGGTCTTCATTCTTTCCTCGCTTGGCCACATTCGTGGAGTTTGTCTGAATCCCATAGCTTATTACAGAAGCATTCCTATCCACAAAGTGTAGTGCTCCAGGACAACGCATTGGATCACTGAAAAGCCAAGAGTCTACTTCAGCTGGTGTAGCAAATGATCTAACCTGTACAATTCAAGTACGATATAAAACTCAAAAGCTTCATTTTAAAAGAGAAAAACATTTACATTAACAGTCAAAAAGTTCGATTTTTTAACACTTGAATCTTTGACAATCTTTTGATATTTCAATTTCTCAATAAATTTTCCCTCTTTGTGTGACCTAATTACTGAAATCCCCCATAAACCAACGCTATGATTCATCAATTTCAGCATACAAATAATAATCAAATACACTACAATCTACTATATTTTCTTTCCACAAACAAATAAAATCATAAGAAACAGAACAAATTCACCAATTAAATTCAAATCGAAAACTCTCCAATTTAGACTATAAATTCAAGATTTAGATCTCTTTAGTTCATCTGATACTTGATAAACTAATAATAATATACAGATCTCAATAAACTAAAATTTTGATTTAGGAAGAATTTTTACCTTATTAGCAGGAATCGGTCTTCCAGGATTATTGATCATAATATTGTTAACAATTGATTGAATCGTTGGACTTTGATTTCCACTCCAAACGAAATCGTAACAAGGAAGTTTAATATAAAACTTATCTTCACAAGGTGGAATCGGTGGTGAAACAAGTGGTTTAGGATCAAATACGTTTTGAAAAGAAGTTGAATCATTTAACCTAGAATTATTAGCTTTACCAATACAGAAAATGAGAAAGATGAAGAATAAAGAAGAGAATAATTGCATAAACGTAGCTCTTTTGTTTCTCCATGAAAGTAATAGGTTTTTCTTTAGTAAAGCTTTGTATTGTTGAAATAATAGAGGAATTCCTCTCTTCAATTCTACCGCCATTTTCTCTCTCTACTTCGTCTGTGTTTCTCTCTCTCTCTCTCTCTCTCTCTCTCTCTAGGAAGTAGAAGAAAGGATTTTGACGACGACGATTGAAGCGGAAAGGGCAAGAAATGATTTTATTTTTGTGTAGAGGATTTGGAATCCCGAGTTTTTTCCATTTATACCAACTGAAAAAACGCGCGGGCTGTCTTTTCAGTAGATTAGTGTAATAGAATAGTAGAATAGAAGATCGTGAATGTTGACTTAAAACTCTTCATTTTTTTTAAGATACTGTAGTATATATAGTTTTTTCCCAAAAATAAAAAATAAAAATAAATCTTTATTTGAATAGTCTGATTATTATCTTTTCTAAATTTGAATCGTCTGACTCATACAGCGTCATATAGTTGTTGAGATCTATTAAATTAAGAATTATCTAAAAATGAATTGTTTGAAATGATTAGAAGTCGAATTTATATTTCAAATTTAACTTAGAAAAAATATAGATATAATTTAGATTAGTTTTTATTTTTTTGTTGCAATTTTTTAGTTGCTTTCAACTTTGTGTTTTTTGATATTTAAATGACCCATCTCTACAAAATATTAGTAATAATAGTATAATAAGTATTCAAAATCAAATAGCAATTCAAATAGATAATCAATGTGGTATTAATATAAATTAGAAATTTTATTGTGATCATGTACCTATCATGGCTAAAAATTAAATTAGAGAAATGAGATTTTATTATGGACTGAATATTTGTCTTTCCACAACTAATGTAGGACCGCTCTAATAGTTAAACACGTCAACTAGTATTTTCCTCAGCATATACATGATCTTTAGCACAAAGATGCATTTGACAGTGAAATCTAATTAAAAATGAAATTGCATAATTTGGTTTTGCCATTTAATTCTTGTTTGATTTATTATAGATCTGTTGAAAATTAATAGTAATAGAACTAATTGTCCATTGAGGGTGAAAACTGAAAACTCTATCAAATGAAAGAGAAATTGATTCAAATATGGAGATCTTTGATTTGGTTTAGATCTAAATTAAAATTAAATTTTGACTTTTAACCTCTTCTAATTTTGCTCTAATTAGTATTGATAAAGAAAAAGTTTAGAAGGCCTGAATTTTTTTCCTTGGTGGCTAAGCATAACCTAGGCTGACTTGGATGAGATAGGTTTTGCATGACATTTGGATTTATTAAAACCAATTCTGACTTGTGCATAGAAGAATTATAAATGGGTAAATTTCTGGAATACTTACATATATGTACTAGTCAATTAGCCAATAATACATAAACCTAGTATTGAAATAATCTCAAATTTGCCTGTCGCTTTTACTCAAGAAAGATTCTTAGCAATATAATATTTGTTTGAATTGATTGGTCAAAGATTTCAGTCAGACAAGAATTAAATAAATGGGAATGCACTAATTAAAAAAAGAAACAGAAGATTGTATAAGAAAGCTATTTAAGAAACTTATGGTGTGTTTGGATGGCGGAATCATGAATCCGCGGATTCATGAGTCCTTGGGATTCATGATTCCACGGATTCATGAATCCAAGTAATATTTTTTGGCTTGTTTGGCAACTAAGAATCCTATGATTTATTATTATTTGAGTATTTTTAAACATCTTTAGAAAAATATGATTTTTGAAAAAGTCAATGATTTTGAAAAAAAATAATGATTTTGTAGAAGGAAATATTTTTTTGTTGATTTTAAGTTTGAAATTTAGGTTCATTAATCCAAAATCCTAGCAAATCCTAGGGGGTAGGGTGGGATTTTGGTCCAATACAAATTTTGGAATTAAGAATCCTTAGGATTCAAGAGTCCTAGGATTCTTGGTAGCCAAACAGACCAAGGATTCATGATTCCTACCAAATTCCACTTTTGATAGGAATCCTACTCAGGAATCCTGCAACCAAACACACCGTTATTATATCCAACATTCAAACTAGTACACCCACAGAATCCCAAGATCGGAACTATTCTATTTTTTTTTTGTTGAAATGGAACTATTCTATTTGATTTTGATATTTGCCCGTCCGAAACCTACATTTTTATAAGAAACTTATTATACCTTACACTAAATTTAGATTCCCTTTAGAAGAGATTATGATTTTTGAGGTCAAGGGCAAGACTCGAAGCTAGCTTCGTGCTGTCGAAAGTCCGATACTCTTGCCCAACAAATCGTAGTGCCCGATACCCATAGTCACCTCCAAAAATCTTCTAACCAACATAGTCGGCCCGGCATATAGCCCTTGAACCTCACCTCCGAGAATATAGTGTATTGCCGGGTTATAATTTTCTAGGGAGAAACAAAACCATAAACATAACCAAGGCTTAAATGATAGACCAAAGTTCCAACTCTCAACCAAAATGTTCACAGCTTCTCAAATATGAAATTGTATTGAAGATGAATCTGAAAAATTGGAGGGGAAGAACTAGTTTAAACCAAACCACATACGAAAAACCTAAATATTAGATCTTTACATGCACACACATCTTAAGTTATCTATCAAATTTCAGTATCAAGTTCTACCACAGAATTGTACACCAGAGTATTTAGAAAAACTGCAAATAAGATTTAATCCCTATTTTTGTTCTCTTACCTCCTTTGTGACTACTAATATCTTGAAAACGAAACTCTCTATAATGGTGCAAATTCATCTCCTCCATTCTGCTTGAACAACTTTATCTGAAAGAGAATAAAAACAAGAAGAAAATCAAGATTCTTTCCCTGAAAAGATGGCACAAGTATCCGACTTGGGTGCATGTCAAAATGAAGGAAACCCGTAAAAGAATGCATGTTAACGAAGGACGAGCTATCAGCAACTCAGATATAATTAGCGCATGAAAAGGGAAACGAGGAGAAATTATCAGCATAGAGATTCAAAATGTGAAAGTACTTACCATTACCCTCTCGAGAAGATATTAAAGATCTTTCGTTTTTAGTTACTCCTTTGCCATTTGATTGAACCACTCTTTGTGTCCGAGGTGATGATAGTGAGCTCAACTTCGCATGGGTAGACGATGGCAGAGAATGTCTCCTGGTTAAACCGTTCTTCTCAGAACCATCTTGCGTAACCCTTAGGCTTGGGGAGCCTTGTCCTCTAAGTTTCGCCTTTGCAGATTGAGTTGCCGCCATATAGCTTGGTCGTGTTGGAATGTTCTGTGATCTGTTCTCCAGATTCTCCTGCTTTGCTGGAAAGGAAGCTCTTCTCTTGCTGGTTTTCGGATTCTCATTGGTGGTTTTCTGATTCTCATTGGTGGTCTGGTCTTCCACTGAGAGTAACTCTGGGTTTGTTGCCGGAACATTGTCATCTTGCTCATTGCTCTCCAAATGTGGTAACTCTGGAGGCTGTTCTTCGTGCAAAACAACACCTGGACCATCAGCTCCTAAAGGTTCCAGTGAGGATTCAAAATCTGACTTCGTAGACACTTCTTTAGTCGTGTCTTCAGTCTTCTCAGCACATTCTTCAATGCCCTCTTCCAGAATATTAGGAGCTTGAGAGATTGATTCTTCTCCTATACTATTATTCAGCTTTTCAGACTCTGAATGAAAATCAGCTTGTTCAGTTGCTGACACTGTTATAACATTTTTCGTGTTTTCAGCAGATTCTGGCATTGCGTGGTTCGGAACATCAGGAGATAGGGAGATTGATTGCCTTCGTATATTACGCTTTGGCTTCTCGGTCTCAACCGATATCTGATCACTAGGTTCTACTGTCAAGCTGGAAACCTTTCTCAAGTTCCGTTTCACCTTTTCAAGCTCAGATTGAGGATTTTCTTGCACTGAATCTATGTGATGACTCATAGACTTTCGAACATTACGTTTAGGTTTTTCAGATTCGGAGGTCGAAAGTGCAGAGCTGTGGGCAACATTGCCTAAAGGAGCCCTTCGAACACGTCTTGACCGGCTTGGTTCAGTTGCTACATTTTGGATGTTTCCCTGCTTAACCCTAGATTTCAAATCAGTTTCCTTCTTTGGTCGTAGAAATGGTTCCCAGAAACGGGATGATGTCCAGCGCTCAAGCCAGACCCACGCTGCATTTGGATCCTCTGCACAGTACTGGAGATGTAGATGCATCGATTTGGATGAAGAACCAAGAAACTAAAAGCAAGTAAACAAGCTTAATCACGTAACCATTCACATTTTTTTTGGAAGTTTGAATGAACAGCTGAATATATTAACAAAATATCTGAGGCAGTTCTTAAGATAAACAGATGATCTACAACTAAATTCAGAGCAATATTTATACCTTAACAACAAAAGCATTTACACGCAGTTTCTCTTTTGGAGAGGAATTAGCAGTTCCAGTAGAACCGGTACGCCGAGAATCCTGGAGAACACATTAATTTCAGTTGGCTGTGAGACAATCGACTGATCAATTCAAGCATTTGCATTGATGTTATGCACCCAGCAATGGATGTTGGTCTTCACAGTGGATAGAGTAATATTTGAACCATGGTCTCCCCAGTGGAAAAAAGTAAAGGTTAAAAATCAAACAAACCATGGTCCGGGTCTCCCCAGTGGATGTCCACATACAAAGATCAATGCTAACCTATGTAAAGACAAGGACACATCTGCCAATTTCCAAGACCAGTACTAACAAAGGGTACTCGTATGAATACCCATAATTCCATTAGAAATTCATGTTCATTCATTTGATAGATGCATCAGCCGACTTACTTTTTAAAATAATTTGGTCTTTAATTCTTTGGTTGATAAAATACTTCATATTAAGTAGTAAATGCATAAATAATGTAAATTACCAAAGGCTTTCTGAAACTGGACTTCTTTTGCACTTCGAACTGCACATCCGAAAACTTGACTCTTTGACAACGAACCAATGCCTGTAGCTTCACAATTCCCTGCAAACAACGTAAAGTAGCACGAGCTTGTCTCCTCACCAGATGACCACGCACAAGTGCCTGAAGCCTTATGATACCTCTAAGGGCACGAAATGCCCTTCGAGCCTGTTGGCAAACCAAGAAAGACAATGAATATACCTCTACACGATTGAATCTCTACTCCGTCTCACTGTCACATTAAATTTTATAAAATTACCAGGTAACCCCTAAAAGCAGCTTGTGCTTTTGTAGCGGCTTCGTATTGCCGAGCTCTCTCTAGCTCATTTAGTTGAGCAGATGGTGATATTTCTTGTGTTTGAGAATCTTGATTGTTGGGCAATACCGCGAACTCATCGCCTGGTAAATTGGATCCTATTCCTTTCTCTGAAATTGTGTTCTCTCTGTTCCTCTCAACAATAGCAGGTGTTTGTTGTGGAACAATGGGAGGAGACACGACCAAGTCCGTAGGTTGTGCCTTAGCAGAGATCCATGTTTCTTTCTCATTTGCAGCTTTCTTCAGATGAGAAATGAAACATCAATTAGAAATTCAAATCCAATAATAGTACGAAGTTAGTTCAATAGTTCAAATGATAAACGATTATATCAACTGTGTTCCGGAAAACGCAACACATGATTAAATTTTTGAAATAAAAAACGAATATTTCTTACAGGTCAATTTTAACAACCAAGTTCTTTACAACAAGCGCCAAATTTCTTCGTCAAACAAGACGACCAACTAAGACTTAATAAAGTAACAAGAATCAGAACGAAGAAATATTATAAAACTTTTAGACATCAATGTTTTTATACAGAATAGCTTACCGAAGCACCTCTTCCTTTAGACAAGCTGGACTTGGATGATTTCTTTCCAAAGAGTATAGTCTTAATCCACTTTCCTGGAGATTTCCCCATTGCAAAAGCTCTAATACAAGACTATGCAATCAATTGCTGCAGGGACAATAAAATTCAACTTTAGGTACCACGGGCGCACAGTGACAGAATCAAAGATAAGAAAAAGAAATCGACATTATAAAAAAGAAAATGCACACAACAAGAACCCAGAAAACTGACTTTCTAACTTTAACATCCAAACTTGACATTTCAACAACACATTTGATCCAACCCATCAGGACAATGGACCAACAACGAACAATCAACCTCTAACGCGTCGTTTAATACCAACCATTTGGTCTTCTCTCATTTTGCTTTTTTTGGGGGAGTTGAGGGGAGACAGGTGAACCGCAAAACGAATCATCAAACCACCTACTGACTAATTTGCGGAAACATCACATATTTATGTAATCAAATCCCCTAGTAAACCCAACACATTCATTATACTTAAGTTCCCAATATGTGATGTACAAGATATGAATAACAACTGATCTACACTACACCTAATAAAGTGTCCAGACGGAAAGAAGAAAAACCCTAACAGCTAATGAGCTAAAACACAAACCCTAAACCTAAAAACAAAAAACCAGATGAGTTTGCTCAATTTACCCTCAAATCTCCTATCAGAAGTACATAACAAGAAGTATTAGGTCACAAAAACAAAATGCACCAAAACAAATTCCAGATAAAAAGGACACAAAAACAACACATCATAGAAAGAGTTGCATTAAATACCATGATCTACTCAAAATGCCACAAAAGGTAAGAACTGATAAGAAAATATAGATCTAAAACTTACCAGAGAAATGTACTCTGGATCAAACCAGAGATCTGAAGAACAAGAAAGAAGAATCTGAAAGTATAAAGAGAAAACACAAAGAAAATGAAGATCAAACCTTATTCTATAGATAGATAGAGACAGAGGGTTAGGGTTTTTTTTGGAGGGACTGAAAAGAGAAAAAGTAGACTAGTGAGTGAGAAGGTGGAGGAGGTGAGAGAGGGAGAGGTTAGAAAGGGTCCCACAGTCATCATTAGTACTAGTAGTTTCCTTTTTACTCAAAACTCTTCCACTTATCATTATTAAATTATTATGCAACCACTACTTGGGAGTTAGGGAAGAAGAAGGGGAGACAGTTTAATTATGAGAGAGAAAAATAAAATAGTTTTTTTTTTTGTTCAAAAAGGATCAAAAGGTTAGATGATTACAGTTTCCTTGACTACCATGAACATCTACCAACAACTTTTGTTTGCTTTGCCCAAAGCCAATATAGGGAGTTTTTTTCCTCTAAAATTTGAAATATGAAGAAGTTTTAAAGCCTAAAGGTGTCAACAGTTGGTAGTTCAAGTGGTTCTAAGGTGTTAACATAAATTCTATAAAGTTCTAGAGGTTTCAGTTTCGAATTCCAGAGAAGGTGGAATCACATACGTAGATCATAGTCGATTTTCAAAAGGAAAAAAAAGTTCTAAAGATAACCCATGTTACTGGTTTAGTGGTATAGGCCCCATAGTGACAAATAATTTTCTTCAAACTTTTGGTTGTCTAAGGAAGCACATTAATTTTCTTCAAACCCATGTTACTGGTTTAGTGGTATAGGCCCTATAGAGCTACCATTTCTTAAAATTAGTTTGGGTCTGACTTAGTGGAAATTTTTTGGCCAACGCTTTGAGGAAAGCTAAATAGTTTCCGGGGTGTAAAATTTTAAAGGGAATATGTAGAATTTTAAAAAATTTCCGGGGAAATAAATTTTAAGGGGAAATAAAAAAAACACTCCACCTCACCTCACTCTCTCTCCACCTCACCTCTATCTTCTCCGATTAGGTCGCCGGCCGGAAAATTTTCCGGCCGGCGACCATGACAAAAAAAAATAAAAAATTTCATTCTCTCTCTCTCTAGAAACTCCGGCGAAGGGGTTCCCCTTCGCCGGAGTTCCGGTCTGTTCTTCAACAGACCAGATCTGGCCTGTTGAAGAACATACCAGCTCCGGTCTGTTGAAGAACAGACCGATCTGGTCTGTTCTTCAACAGACCGGAACTCCGGCGAAGGGAAACCCCTTCGCCGGAGTTTCTAGAGAGAGAGAGAGTGAAATTTTTTTTTTTTTTTTTTAATGGTCGCCAACTGGAAAATTTTCCGGTCGGCGACCTAATCGGAGAAGATAGAGGTGAGGTGGAGAGAGAGTGAGGTGAGGTGGAGAAGTATTTTGCTTTCCCCCTAAATAAAATTGTCAAACAAAATTGACCAAGTCTTCACACCCCGGAAATTATTTAGCTTTCCCCAAAGCGCTGGCCAATTTTTTTTTTTATGATACTGCATTTTTTGACACTTGATGTTTTTTATTCCTACTACGTTCAGATTTGTTTGAGAAAAATTGAAGATGAGTTTATCAATAAGGGAAAGTTTGACCACTTGAGCTGATTTTTGGGTTGAAAGTGACAATAGGCCACCTAATATTACTATTAGAGTTTTATGTAGGAGACTCCTAGAAAGAGATTGTTAGCATAATCGTATTGGAAGGGTCGGGTGTCAGTTAGAATGTGAGAGAAAATTTCTACTCTTGAACTAGATTTAAGGCAAGAGAAGTCCAAGATGACTAACACCAAATGACAAATGTGAAAAAACCATCTAAAAGTTTCAAAAATCCTAATATGTCTTCAAAACAACTACTGAAACCGACTTCGATGATGCAAATCACAATAAGTGTGTTAGGATTGTTCCGTCTGACTTATACGCCTAGCATATAAGGGAAGTTTTAAAGGCCTGCTCTATTAAGTTTCCTCACATACTTCGTCTTAGATTTGTCTTGATGGAGGTGTCGCTAACCCGTTATACGGCCATCTTTAAACCTCCCCTTCATTTAACTTCTTGACATATTTCTTTCTGTTATATATCTCAACAACATAGTAATCGGATGCATGCCTATTTTGATCAGTATTTGTGTCAAGATCTGACATGGATCTCCCCACACACCGTACTTTTTTTTAGTCTAATTGTCAAAAGATTCATATGCCATTGCCTTGGTTAATATTATGTAGCAGAAAATATTCGTACCACACATAGCCTTGGAAGTGTCTTACCAGGGGAAGTTCACGATCCTACTGACACGATTAGTGTATAGAGGCACAGAGCAAGAAGATGTTGTGAGCAGATGTGGCCACATGCCAGATCACCACAACGATCTTGGAGCCCTAACTAAAAGCATGTCAAAACATAAAAGCATGTATTGTCCGGTCCCTTGTAGTTCAATGCATATTCATTCTACTAGATCTAAAACTGTCGGTACTCCTTTAACAAAAAAAAAAAACTGTCGGTACTAGACACTGACAAACAATATGCAAATTTTAGAACATCTACTGATAACTCAATTGAATAGATAACCATTGCAACAAAAAAATTTGAATAGGCAACCCTTTTAAAAACCAAGGGGTCATAGTTTGATCATTGAGAGTGGTAATTTACTTATGGGATTATTGTGTAATTTATGGTATAAATAATGTAAGCAGGATTAAGGTTTTAGGACTCTTCATGTATGACTTAAATAATCTGTTATGGAATCTGCAGCCCTTAAGGGGAAAATATTGGTAATTTCAAAGAGCCCGTAATTGAGTTTTTATGAGTTATTATGTTACTCCATTGCTACACTTAACATGAAAGAGAGATTAATAGATTGGTCCATACACTTCTTTGTAACCTAACTGACCAAAGTTCGACGGTTAAGGGTATTATAATTAATTTTTAACAATTTTGGTAACAAAAAGATTTCTTATAAAATAATTAAAATTGAATTAAATTTTAGTTGAAAATCATGTAAGCAAATTTCAAACAAAAATCTCGGTCTATCTAAAATTCAATTTTGAATGTCAAATCAAAGTCAACTTATTTTTCCTTCTTTGAGAATATGTCATTATTTTATTGCCTTAATTTCAAATATCATTTGTTTCCTTCTGTGGTTAATCTATCATTATTGATTTTATTATCCTTTAGTATAAAATCAAATATGACATATTCTCTCTTATTCCTTTGATATTCCTTCTCTATTTTAATCGTTAGATCAGAGGTTTAAAATCTAATTCAATTGCTGAGATTTTGTTGTCAAAATCTAGACTGCCCATGTAGAATGTCGACATTATGTCACATATTAACTGGACTTTCAACACTATATAAAGGGTCCTCCCATTTGGTTTAGACACGGAAATAAAATATACTTATCTATCTCTTGTCTTTTATTTCTTATGCACAATATTCTTCTCAAATTTTTAGTTCTTTTATATTCGTACACTGTCAAGATCTTACAAATCAGAAATACAAAATGCTATTGTATTTCTGGTTGGCTGTTGAATCCTAGAGGCAATCATCCAATCAACTGCATAGCTTTCTGAGAGGATAGCAGAGGCGAATTTTGTCTAACACGTACTCTATTTATTTTTCACCTCTTTGTTGTTTTAACTTCTCTGTTTTGATCAAAAGAAAAGAAATCTTAGTTATTTACCAAGTTGCTTATTTGTTTAACATGGACTACCAAATGAGCTTTGAGAAACCAGAAAAATTTGATGGCCAAAACTTTAAAAGATGACAACAAAAATTATTATTTTTTCCTGAACACCCTCAACATTCATAACGTCATAACTGACCAAGCAACCACGGTTATTGGAAAAAATGAACCGAGAAAATGTGGGGTTGAAGACAGCTATATCTTAAATCCTGAGAAAAGACATGCAACCACAGAGAAGTAAAAAAGTGAAGAACTAGACTGAGACACGTGTTCAAGACGTTATCCTTAAGACAAGATTCACCCCTGCCCATCCTCTCAGAAATGCTATGCAGTTGATTGAACGATTGCCTCTAGGATTCAACAGTCAATCAGAAATACAGTAGCATTCTTATTTCTAATCTGTAAGATCTTGACAGTGTATAAAATAAAATAAAAAAAACTAAAAATTTGAGAAGAAGACTGTGTATAAGAAATAAAAGACAAGAGACAGAGAAATAGATTTTTTCTATGTCTAAACCAAAGGGCAGCACCCCTTTTTATAGTGTTGAAAGTCCAGTTAATATGTGACATAATGTCGACATTATACATGGACAGTCTAGATCTTGACAACAAAATCTCAGCAATCCAACGAGTGAATTAGATTTGAAACCTTTGATCTAACGGTTAAAATAGAGAATGAATATCAAAGGAATAAGAGAGAATATGTCATATTTGATTTTATACTAAAGGATAATAAAGTCAATAATGACAGATTCACCACAGATGGAAACAAATGATATTTGAAATCAAGGCAATAAAATAATGACATATTTTATCAAATAAGGAAAAAATAAGTTGACTTTGATTTGAACTTCAAATTTGAATTTTAGATAGACCAAGATTGTCGTTTGAAATTTCCTTTCATGATTTTCAACCAAAATTTCATTCAATTTTAATTGTTTTTTAAGAAATCTTTTAGTTACCAAAATTGTTACAAAATTAATTATAACAAAGGTTCCCATATAATTAGTTTCGCCATCGGGCCACGTAAGTAGTAAGGTTGTCCCTGCGTGTGTGTATTTATTTAATTTATGATGCACCAATAGCCGCGATATAACAAAATCTTTGTCAATTGTGTAGAACAATAAACAGTGCGCCTAGTCGTACCACACTCTCTCTATCTCTCTAAAAAATTTCCCCTGGTTATAACCGTTTTCTGGATCTGTGTTTTTCTCTGGTGGAGGGTCCTCCCTTCGCCTGAATCCTTTTTCCTTTTCTATTAGTAGTTTTGTTATCAATCTGTAAATTGTTTCTAGGGTTTTCAAGATTCATCACTACCTGTTTAGGGATGCTCTGAAATCGGATCAAGCAACCGCTCAAGATCGACCTAATGGTTATTTTTTCAATCGGTCCCCTCTACTACACAGAGAATCAAGAAAATAAAAAGATTGAGAACTACCTTACTCTATCACAGGATAGTGTTTTGGTGGATCCCGGGTGTGTTTTCAATGGTGATGGTGGTGTATGTTTTGTGGTATGAGATCGTGGTGGTTTTGTAGTTTGGGTACATGGTGGCTTCCTCGTTGTGACTTTGGTTCCTCGTAGTGGCGGCGGTTTTCCGGTGATGGCGATGGTTTTTCGGGTGATGGCGGCGGTGGTTCTGTTAGTATTAGTTCTTTTATCTTGTCGACTTTTAGGGTCTTTAATTTCATTCTCGATCTTAAGGATCTTTTTCACTTTGTCGACCTTTAGGTTCTTTTGTTTTGAGTCAGTGGCTTGTCTATTCGTTTCCCTTCATGAGGCACTTCGAAGTTCTGTATAAAACTACTTATGTAACTTTCATCTATTTCTTAGAGGAATTAAATCTCTCATGTAATGTTGTGGTCCAACTAATGAATGTATTTATGAGTTTCCTCAAAAAAAAAAGAAAATAGCCACGAATATGTATATCGATATCAAATATTTTCTATGAATACAACAATCATAAAACAATAATACAACATATTTTATTTTTTCGGCCAATAACTTTTTGAACAAGGTGACGTTAAAGCAATATATAAAAATGAGATTGATCGACCATATCCACAAAAAATGAATCTTGTTATATATTTGTTGTAATTGAATACTATCGAAGTGTATTTGTTTTAATAATTGCTACAGATACACTTCAAAAAAGCATCCCTTGTTGTAAAGCAATCCCACATTGGTGGGAGACAAGAGTGTGGTGTTCCTCTTAAGAGGTTAAGCACCCTTTCCTAGTGAGGCCTTTTAAAACCGTGAGGCCCTAGTGTGCCAAAGCGGACAGTATCACTAGCAGCCCGGAAGGCTGGTCCGCACCATTGATGGGCCTAGAAAGTTTCCTAAATAGGTCACCACCCGCAAGTATACGGACGTCAAGTAATAGTTCCGGTAAGACCGGTTCGTTCCTCAGAGACTAAGTGAAATCTATTCTAAAACTTAAAAATCATACAGTTTTGTTTGAAAATTGGTTTTGTGGTTTTGGTGATAAAATAATAAAGAACAAAATAATAAAACAAATAATGATACAAGGAACTCAAATGGGGGGAGATGACCTAGGGTTTTTGGAATCCACCGAATAACTCACTTTTAAACACACGAGATCAACTGACTAACTCTCTCGTTTTATAACTCAGAATTTCGGATAATGAACTATCCTAATTCCGGGAGATGTTTTCGATAAAATCGGTTTTTAACTAATGAAATTGTAATTGTCTTATCTAAAAAATGAATTTCTAAACTACTATCTATCAATCAATAAGTATGTATCGTCAAAGGATTTAATCTAAGCACGATACATCAAACCTAAAAGCATAGATAGTGAAAAGATAATTGACTTGACAAATTAAAACAATTTAAACATTAAATCACATTCAAAGAATTAACCAAATAACTTGTGTTTCTAAAAGCTCGAATATGGTTTCATCATCCACCCTTTGAGAAAGTTAGCTATTCATGAAATTAAACTAATATAAGTATGAAGAATTAAGAGAAAAGAGGAAAAAAGATTTAACTTTTCTTGCTGATTTTCTCTGTTGCAGCCAAACGCGCCCCTAAGGAAAATAATTTTCTCGTCTTCTCGGAAATATTTTCTCTATGGGAAAGTTATTTTCCAGGGAGATTATTGACCCAAACGCGGTCTTCTTCTTCCTCTGATTTTCTCTCTTTCTCTCTCTACTGTTTCTTTCTTCTTTATTTAAATCCAAAACAACTAACACCAACAATTTGAAGAAGAATAAGATGATTATATAAGATGAATAATTCGAAAACAATCTTATCTCTCTCTACAAATCACTCTCTGTTTCTACTATCTCTTTCTTCTCTCTGTAATCTCTCTCTCTCTCACAAAGAAGGAGGATACAAAAATAAAAATAAAAAGAACAATAAAACTAAAACCGAGTGATGATCTCTGATAATGGTGTAATCTCTTTTCTTTCCTCTCTCTAATGTTTCTATTTAGTTGAGCTTGGAGAAGATGATCCCCCAAAGATGAGATGAGCTTTGCTTCTCTGGCCTCTATGTCTATATAGGCGAAGAACCACCCTCGATTCTTCTCTGTTTTTGAAATGGTAAGCAAATCCCTCTCTATAATATCTTCAAAATGATTCTCTCCATCTTATCTCTTTCGAAATCTCTGTTTCAGAGAAAATCCAAATCACAGCTCTTCTTTTCTTTTAGAAAATATATCCAGCTATCTCTTCTAAGAACTATAATGAACATAAATCTCCAAATCTCCTTCAATCATGTCGCTTTACTGTTAATGAGAAGAACCCATATATCCTCTCGGTCCCATCTCTCTCTGTTATTACTCAATCGAATTACACCTTCTTTCCTTCTCTTGTAGAGATCAAATCCAATCAACATCTCTTTCTCTCTCTACAATATATTTTTATTTCAATCCGAAGAGAAATCTCTAAATATCTCACTCAACTCAGTCGACCCTCTCTTTCAATCTCAATCTCTGTTCTATTTCTTAAAGAAAAGAATCTCTTTAGAATACCTTACTGTAATCTCTCATTCGAATCAACCTCTTCTTCTATGTTTAGAGATATCTTCATGATACTCTCTCTAGAAAATTATTCCTTCAATTACTCTTTCTAACTTCAGCCAAGAGAGAGAAAATCTCTGAACTATCTCCTTCATGATTCTAGCAACCTAATCCTTCTTGTTTCCCTGGTTTGATAATCTCACGCCACTTCCCTCTTTAAAATATATTCTCTCTCTAAAATAAACCACTCTATTTCAATACAATAAGTCTACACAGCCCGTCAAAAGGGGCTGTGTAGACTTATTCAAACCACGGTCCCATTTGACGGGCTGTGTAGACTTATTCATTACCTTTCCATTAGTTTGGCAACTTCCTGTTTTGATTATTTGGCTATGAAGAGAATTATAAGGTGTAACATGGGACATTACAAGAGATTACCACGGGATCCCACTGAATCAACGCCACGTGTCCTATAGCAAAAGGTCAATTAATTTTTTTTTACCCAAACTTTGACTTGCTCTAGTATTCTCGTCCGGATTCCGATTTCACTTCCGATTTCACCTGCGGACTCGTCATGGAATCTAATTTTCATTCGAGCACTAAAATTTCCAGAATACCCTAACCTCCAAATGACCAAAATGCCCTCAAGTGTCTTTCTCCAATCTTTATCCATTTTCGCGCTCAATTTCGTATAAGACACCTGGACACAAGAAACACACAATTCATCAGAGTAACAGCTCGAATTAGACTAACTAGCCTGAGTTAAGAGATCTAGCTGAGACATTTTCATGGTTCATCAACCATCCTATAACACGTTATCAGCACGAGGCTCTAGTCGTAGAAAAGATTTCAATCAACCCAAAGGGACTATCAAAACTTTACTGGTAATTCGTAAATTTTAAGTTCAATATGTCGACTCTAACAAGTATTGATTTTACAACCCTCGATTTATCGGGAAAAAACTATATTACTTGGAAACTTGAAATCGAAGCCCATCTAGAGGTCAAACAACTAGAGAAGACAATTTGCGAGGGAAATAATGAACCTCTTTATAAACGCTCAGCGACCCTCATTGTAATTCGTCATCATTTATGTGAAGAACTCAAATCAGAATGTTTATATCAGAATGTTTATATCAGAAAGACCCACTTGTATTATGGAAACGTTTAGAAAATTGATACGGTCATTTAAAAAGGTTATTTTACCGAAGGCCCAGAATGGCTGGATAAACCTGCGGCTGCAGGATTTCAAAACAGTTTCTGAATTCAACTCTGTCTTAGTTAAAATAACTACAAAATTGGGTCACTGTGGTTATCCAGTTTCTGAAGTTCAAATGCTAGAAAAACGTTTTCCACTTTTCATATATCCAACATGAATTTACAAGAGCAGTATAGAAACATGAAATTTAAATGTCATTCGGAGTTAATTTCATGTCTTCTTGTAGCAGAACAAAATAGAGAAGTAATTATGAAAAATCAAGAAACCCACCCAACAGGATTTACTAACTTTTCAGAAACTTATTCTACATCCGTCTCTACTGAAAGACGGGAACAGAACCATAAGGGTCGTGGTCGTGGCAACTATCACAATAAAAATTTGGAGGAACATGGTCGTGGTGACGATCAAAATAAAGATACCAGAAGTGGTGGTTACCGTTCTGGGGGGCGCGGTCGTGGCAATGGCCGAGGCCGATGGGCAAATAACTCGGGTAACAGATACAAGTCGTATAATCGGCAAAATAAAGGGAAGAACGTAGTAAATGAACCTTCTGAAATGAAGAATCAACCCTGTTTTAAATGTGGTATGACAGGGCATTGGCAAAGAACATGTAGGACTGCTAAACATTTAATAGGTCTTTATCAAGCATCCTTGAAGAAACACACTGCCAATGTGGAAACAAATCATATGGAAATCAATGATTCTTCATGTAACACAAGATTGGATGTATCTGACTATTTAACTGACGATGTTGAAATACATCTTACTGAAGTCAGGACCGAGTCAACAATAACAGATTATGGGATTAATCTGAATAAAGCCACATTGTTGTTGCAGTACCCCATCGAAGAAAAGGATATCTATGGTAGTGGATATGAAAATCTTACTAGTAATGAGTTCGATCAATTACTCGATGATGAGTTTGACGAAATGATTGATCGAATTCGTAACTCTCTTTAGTAGTGTTTTTATAATATTTTCAGTTGTAAATTTTGTAATGTTTTACTTTTTGACTATTATATAGCAATGTAATATATAAAAGTTACATGTTTTCTATCGATATCTTATGTTAATTTTTTTATGTTCATTAAGGTATGAATTCTAGAAGTACATTTTTGAAAGATGATGAAGATATTTGTCTGGCAGACAGTGGAACCACGAATTCCATCTTTCGAAGTAAAAAATACTTTTTGACTCTGAAATTGTATAAGACTAATGCGATTACTATTGCTGGTTAATCTAGTCTCATTCACGGCTCTGGCAAAGCAATTAAAATATTACCAAGTGGTACGAAGTTAACCATTGACGATGCTTAAAGAATTTGTTAAGTTTTAAAGACATACGTCGAAATGGTTATCACCTTGAGACTAGAGATGAAAATAATGAAGAATATTTGTATATTACTTCAACTGCTTCGGGTCAGAAGCATGATCTCGAGAGATTGACAACTCTCTCTTCAGGATTGTATATGACAAGGATAAAAACAGTTGAATCTTATGTTGTCATAAACCAGAAGTTTTATGATCCAAGTGTGACGATACTTTGGCATGACCGTTTGGGACACCCGGGATCTACCATGATGAATAGAATAATTCAAAATTCTCAGGGACACCCACTACAAAATCAAAAGATTCTAATAAGCAAGGATTTTGCTTGTACACCTCGCTCATTGGGGAAATTAATTGTAAGATCGTCTCACACCAAAGTCCTTATCGAATCTTCTAAATTTCTAGAAAGAATCCAAGGAGATATATGTGGTCCTATTCACCCACCATGTGGACCGTTTCGCTATTTTATGATATTGATTGACGCCTCTGCTAGATGGTCTCATGTTACTCTCTTGTCTACTCGTAATAATGCATTTGCAAGGTTGTTTGCCCAAATTGTTAGATTACGAGCTCATTTTCCCAATTTTTCGATTAAATCCATACGCCTTGATGGAGCGGGCGAATTTACATCAAAGACTTTTGATACGTACTGTATATCAGTTGGTATTGATGTTGAACATCCTGTAGCTTATGTTCATACACAGAATGCTCTAGCAGAATCATTCATAAAACATATACAACTGATTGCATGTCCAATGTTGATGAAAACCAAGTTGCCAGTTTCTGCATGGGCATCTGCCGTATTACATGCTGCTGCTTTGATCCGCCTACGACCTACTGCGAATGGTCAACATTCTCCTTTGCAACTTGTTTTGGGCCATCAACCAAATATAGCGCATTTGCGTATTTTTGCATGTGCATCTGTCGTATTACATGCTGCTGCTTTGATCCGCCTACGGCCTACTGCGAATGGTCAACATTCTCCTTTGCAACTTGTTTTGGGCCATCAACCAAATATAGCGCATTTACGTATTTTTGGATGTGCGGTGCACGTGCCAATTACACCTCCTAAACGGGTAAAATTCGGACCTCAACGGCGTCTGGGAATATATGTTGGTTTTGATTCACCATCTATTATCAGGTATCTAGAACCTACGACAGGTGATACTTTCACTGCAAGATTTACAGATTGTCATTTGACGAGACAATTTTCCCACCATTAGGGGGAGAAAATTCGTCTGTAGTGAATAACAAACAAATTGAATTGTGTTGGAATACACAAAGTTTATCTCATCTTGATCCTTAGGTATTGTAAATAAACTACCACATGCATTTAATGATGCAGCAAGGGTAACCGAATCATATATCCCTGCTGCTAATGCTCATGCACGAATTAATATTCCCAAAGAACCAGGAAAAACTGCTATAGCAAATGAGTCATCTAAAATACGACAGAAGCGTGGACGACCAATTGGTTCTAAAGATACTAGTCTTAGAAAAAGGATGAACCAATCACAAAATAATAGTTCTCTAGAAGAGACTATTAATGATATACCCACATTTTTTGAACAAATACCCCTTGAAGAGGGCGAAGCCCTTGATGAGGCAAAGATACCAAACAATGAGAAAATCTCTATAAATTATGAATGTTCAAAAGAAGTGTGGGACCGAAATAAAAGAATTATCGATGATGTATTCTCTTTTGCAATGGCAACCTCAATTCTGAGAGAAAATGATGATTATGAACCACGCTCTATTGAGGAATGCCGACAAAGACTTGATTGGTCAAAATGGAAAGACGCAATTCAGGCAGAACTAGATTAACTCAATAAGCGTAGTGTTTTTGGACCAGTGGTCCTTACACCTAAGGATGTAAATCCAGTTGGGTTCAAATGAGTTTTTGTGAGAAAACGAAATGAAAATAACGAAATCGTTCGCTACAAAGCACGACTTGTGGCACAGGGTTTTCTACAAAAACCTTTGATAGATTATGAGGAAACATATTCTCCTGTTAGGATGCCATTACATTTAGGTATTTAATCAGTCTGGCAGCTCAAGAAGAACTTGATATGCATCTACTAGATGTCGTTACTGCGTATCTATATAACAATCTAGATATTAATATTTATATGAAAGTCCTTGAAGGGTTCAAGTTACCTGAAGGAAAACCACATGTCTTGTATTCACTCAAACTTAATAGAGCTTTATATGGTTTAAGCAATCAAGGAAAATGTGGTACAATCGTCTCAGTGAATACTTGACCAAGGAAGGTTATGTAAATGATCATATTTGTCCATGTGTGTTCATTAAGAAATCATACACCAGATTCGATATCATTGCAATATACGTTGATGATATAAATCTAATTGGGACAATTGAAGATGTCTCAAAAGTCGCGGGATATTTGAAGAAAGAATTTGAGATGAAAGACCTTGGAAAAACAAAATTCTGCATTGGCTTACAAATTGAGAGAAGTTATAGTGGTATACTTGTCCATCAAAATTTATATACAAAAAAGGTTTTGAAAAGATTTCGCATGGACACTGCATACCCTCTTAGTACTCCAATGGTTGTCAGATCTCTTGATACCATAAAAGATTCTTATCGTCCTAAAGAAGATAATGAAGCACTAATTGGTCCTGAAGTACCATATTTAAGTGCAATCGGTGCTTTATTATATTTGGCTCAATGTACTAGACCTGACATTTCTTTTGCAGTAAATTTATTGGCCAGATTCAGTTCGGCACCAACAAAACGACATTGGATGAGAGTAAAGCATATTCTCCGATACCTTCAAAGAACTACCGACATGGGATTATTCTATTCGAAGAATTCCTCTGATGGTTCACAAGTGACAGGATATACTGACGCAGGATATCTATCTGATCCACATAAAGGAGTTTCACAAACAGGCTATTTTTTACTAGTGGCGGTACAGCTTTCTCTTGGCGATCAAGTAAGCAAAGTATGTCTGCTACATCTTCTAACCACTCAGAGATTATAGCTCTTCATGAAGCTACAGAGAATGTGTATGACTCAGGTCTATTATCAGTCATATTAGAATTTCATGTGAACTCCCTGAAATTACAAAGTCACCTACCATTATTTATGAAGACAATGCGGCTTGCATTGCCCAAATCAAATAAGAATATATCAAAGGTGACAGAAGGAAACACATTTCGCAAAAGTTATTTTTCTCGCACCATCTACGACGTTCAAAAAACTAGTAGAAGGTATAGGAATGCGAAGCTTGAATAATCAAATGACGTAAAACTACACCAGTCCACGACATGATATTCATCAGGGGGGGAGTGTGAAGATTTACAAATCACTAGTACTTGATGTAGGGATTTAAACCCTTATACTAGTGTTTATAGCGGAAATAAGACATCTAATGTCTACACTAGTATTCCCAGGATCACATGCAAAACTAGTAATTAATCTAATGGAGATAGTAGATTACCTTAATCGCTTTTCCCTCGAACTAGTTGAATTGATTGAAGAAGACCAAGAGCTTCAAGTGTAGCTCCTCTACTTGGGACACGAGCAATCAATTTGATCTCCCACCTTGTTGTATAGCTAGCACACCAATGGTGGTTGGAAAAGAAGAACACCTTCTTCTTTGACTAGATTGATAGTAATGGGAATTAGCTCACTTTCTCCTCTCTACTTGATGTGGTAGAGTAAGAAACCTTAGAGAGAAATTCCGCACCTTATTCTCTGCCCTAAGAGTGTTTATATAGAACCCTAATAAGAATCCACCTCCTTTTAGGTTTCCTAAAACACCCTTTAGAATAAGATTTAGGGAAATAATCGAAAATAGCAACTATTGATATTTTCTCAATTCCCTAAGGAGGAGGTGTCCAAACACCACGAAAATTGCTAGATATAATGTTTATTATATCAGCAACTAACCCTCCAAAATTCAGCCCAATCCGAGTCCTAGAAGTACCCGAACCGGTCTAGGCCCAAAAACCCTGTTTTTGGCCTTTTTGTACTATCTTTGCCTAATTCCTTTTTAGACCTATGAGATATGTTTATGGGACACTCCCATGATTATATCTCACTCCCACTAGTCATATCCTAGATCAATTTTTCACTCTTATGTGTAACCCGTTGTAGGATCCGATCGAAGTTAGCCGCGAATTACTTCGTAATTCGACGATCGTAGTTGGTCTCTAGCTACAACTCTACGATCCCTAAATCAATCGGACTTGATGATCTTCCACATCAATTATCCTATCTGAAAAATTGTTCGCATTGTCACCTTGGTCGAAGGACATCTCCTTCAACTCCTTCAGACTCCCACTTGGACTTAGAACAAGTGCAATGCCTCGATTCCCGTGTCAATTTAGTATCCCATCTGATACGTCACTGAAGGAGTTGAAGGAGATGTCCTTCGACCAAGGTGACAATGCGAACAAATTGTCGGATAGGACAATCGATGTGGAAGATCATCAAGTCCGATTGATTTAGGGATCGTAGAGTTGTAGCTAGAGACCAACTACGATCGTCGAATTACGAAGTAATTCGCGGCTAACTTCGATCGGATCCTACAACGGGTTACACATAAGAGTGACAAATTGATCTAGGATATGACTAGTGGGAGTGAGATATAATCATGGGAGTGTCCCATAAACATATCTCATAGGCCTAAAAAGGAATTAGGCAAAGATAGTACAAAAAGGCCAAAAACAGGGTTTTTAGGCCTAGACCGGTTCGGGTACTTCTAGGACTCGGATTGGGCTGAATTTTGGAGGGTTAGTTGCTGATATAATAAAAATTATATGTGCCAATTTTCGTGGTGTTTGGGCACCTCCTCCTTAGGGAATTGAGAAAATATCAATAGTTGTTATTTTCGACTATTTCCCTAAATCTTATTCTAAAGGGTGTTTTAGGAAACCTAAAAGGAGGTGGATTCTTATTAGGGTTCTATATAAACACTCTTAGGGCAGAGAATAAGGTGCGGAATTTCTCTCTAAGGTTTCTTACTCTACCACATCAAGTAGAGAGGAGAAAGTGAGCTAATTCCCATTACTATCAATCTAGTCAAAGAAGAAGGTGTTCTTCTTTTCCAACCACCATTGGTGTGCTAGCTATACAACAAGGTGGGAGATCAAATTGATTGCTCGTGTCCCAAGTAGAGGAGCTACACTTGAAGCTCTTGGTCTTCTTCAATCAATTCAACTAGTTCGAGGGAAAAGCGATTAAGGTAATCTACTATCTCCATTAGATTAATTACTAGTTTTGCATGTGATCCTGGGAATACTAGTGTAGACATTAGATGTCATATTTCCGCTATAAACACTAGTAGAAGGGTATAAATCCCTACAGTGGCGTCAGAGCCTCTTGCCATTAACTAGTTTTTGCTAAGAATCGAACTAATTAATATGCTTAATAGTTTGAAAATTGAGTTTATAAAAGTATTTTAAAAGATGTTTTTAAAAGTATTTTAAACTCATAATTTGATGGGATTCAATAAATTTTCAAATTGAGAATCACATTGATGATTAAAAGTGTTTTAAAAGTCTCAATTTGATTGAATTTCAAACTAATCCATGCTTGATTAAATTGATAGTTATGTTTAAAAAGATTTTAAAACATAAAATTTGATTAATTATGAATTGGATTCAAAGATTTTTCAAATTGATTTCAAAATTGTTCTTTGAAAAATTTCAAAAACCTAGATTTTGATCCAAAATTGGTTTGATTAAGAGTTGTTTTTAAATTTTGGAAACTTTTGAAAAACAAAGATTTGGAATTTTAGAAGTGTTCTAAAAGGAGTAGTTTTGAGTTTGGGAAACTCTCAAAACAAATTTGGAAAATTTAAAAAGTTTCTAAAAGTTTTGAAAATTTTTAGAAGTGTTCTAAAAGGAATTTCAAAAATTTAAGAAAAGTTTTAAAATTGGAAAATAGCAACTTAAAGTTGCATAAGAAAAAAAAAATTTTCTTTTTGGAAACTAGGGTTTTGAAAAACCCTAGTGTCCGGCCAGGAAGCGTCCTGGCCGGACCAGAAGCTCCTGGATGCGTCCTCTGGACGCGTCCAGAGCAGCTGCTGAGACGCGTCCAGAGCAGCTACTAAGGACGCGTCTTGAAGACGCGACCAGCAGCTGCGAAGGAGCTTCCTGGACGCGTCTAGGACGCGTCCAGAGCACTCGACCAAGACGCGTCCAGATTGCTTCCATTACAGCTGGTGGTCGAGTCCTAGACTCGACCTGGACGCGTCTCCAAGACGCGTCCCAGCTGCTCTGGACGCGTCCTAGCTGCTCTGGACGCGTCCTAGACGCGACCAGTGGCAATCTGGTTGCAGCTGCTGGACGCGTCTCCTGGACGTGTCTCAGCAGCTGCTCTGGACGCGTCCAGTGGACGCGACCAGCAGCTTCTGTCCGGCCAGGAAGCTTCCTGGCCGGACACTAGGGTTTCTAAAACCCTAGTTTCCAAAAAATTTTTTTTTTGTTGTGCAAATCTTATTTGCTAACTTCCAATTTTAAAACTCTTGGAGAAGTATTCCCAGGATCACATGCAAAACTCTGGGAGAAGTATTCCCAGGATCACATCCAATTTTAAATCTTTTTGTTGTGCAAAAATTTCTAAAACCCTTATACTAGTGTTTATAGCGGAAATAAGACATCTAATGTCTACACTAGTATTCCCAGGATCACATGCAAAACTAGTAATTAAACTAATGGAGATAGTAGATTACCTTAATCGCTTTTCCCTCGAACTAGTTGAATTGATTGAAGAAGATCAAGAGCTTCAAGTGTAGCTCCTCTACTTGGGACACGAGCAATCAACTTGATCTCCCACCTTGTTGTATAGCTAGCACACCAATGGTGGTTGGATAGAAGAACACCTTCTTCTTTGACTAGATAGATAGTTAATGGGAATTTGCTCACTTTCTCCTCTCTACTTGATGTGGTAGAGTAAGAAAGCTTAGAGAGAAATTCCACACCTTATTCTCTGCCCCAAGAGTGTTTATATAGAACCCTAATAAGAATCCACCTCCTTTTAGGTTTCCTAAAACACGCTTTAGAATAAGATTTAGGGAAATAGTCGAAAATAGCAACTATTGATATTTTCTCAATTCCCTAAGGAGGAGGTGTCCAAACACCACGAAAATTGGCAGATATAATTTTTATTATATCAGCAACTAACCCTCCAAAATTCAGCCCAATCCGAGTCCTAGAAGTACCCGAACCGGTCTAGGCCCAAAAACCCTGTTTTTGGCCTTTTTGTACTATCTTTGCCTAATTCCTTTTTAGACCTATGAGATATGTTTATGGGACACTCCCACGATTATATCTCACTCCCACTAGTCATATCCTAGATCAATTTGTCACTCTTATGTGTAACCCGTTGTAGGATCCGATCGAAGTTAGCCGCGAATTACTTCGTAATTCGACGATCGTAGTTGGTCTCTAGCTACAACTCTACGATCCCTAAATCAATCGGACTTGATGATCTTCCACATCAATTATCCTATCCGACAAATTGTTCGCATTGTCACCTTGGTCGAAGGACATCTCCTTCAACTCCTTCAGACTCCCACTTGGACTTAGAACAAGTGCAATGCCTCGATTCATGAATCCACGTATTCATGAGTCCTTGGGATTCATGATTCCACGGATTCATGAATCCAAATGATGTCTTTTGGTTTGTTTGGTAACCAGTAAGAATTCTAGGATTCTTGATTCCTTCATTTAAAATCCTTTGGTTTGTTTGTATATTATATTTGGATTTTTGAAAAAAAAAATGATTTTTGAAAAAATAATAATGATTTTTGAAAATAATAATAATTTTTGAAAAAAATAATAATTTTTGGAAAAAATAATAACTTTTGAAAAAAATAATAACTTTTGAAAAAAATAATGATTTTTGAAAAAATAATGATTTTTAAAATAATTATTTTGTAGAAGGGAAATAAACTTTTGTTGATTTTAAGTTTGAAATTTAGGTTTATTAATCCAAAATTCTAGCATATCCTAGGGGGTTGGGTGGGATTTTGGTCCAATACAAATTTTAGAATCAGGAATCCTTAGGATTCAAGAGTCGTAGGATTCTTGGTAGCCAAACAGACCAAAGATTCATGATTCCTACCCAATCTCACTTTTGATAGGAATCTTACTTACGAATCCTGCAACCAAATACAACATTAGTATTTTTTTAGTGTCAAAACTCAAAAGTGGGATAAAACAATGTGATATCGATATATGCTCTTGTCCACCGGCAGCTTTGTGTGGAAATGTTTCTTTTCTAATTAAAGAACCACTTTCACTAAGAAAACACTTGAAAAAGATTTAGGGTGAACAAAAATGCTCCGATAGTATCTCATTTATTATTTGCTGTTGACCTAATTATTATGGGATACGCTACTCTCAAAAATCTCCAAGGAATTCAGATTCTTATTGATAAATATTGTGGTTAATTTCTCGGGCCAGTCAGTAAACTTCACTAAATCTTCTATCCTATTCAGCTCGGGTACTGACTCGGATGTAAAAGAATTTTTCATTCAGTCTCCAATTATGAAGGAATCTGATAAATATTTGGGTAATCTTATACTAAAGCCAAAAACACGTATCAAGTCTTTCGACTTTCTCACCCAGAAATTTAACTCGAAATTAGCAGCATGGAAAAGAAAGTTAATATCACAGGCAGGTCGAACCCTACTCATCAGGACTTCTCTAAGTCCTATCTGTACTTATTTTATGGGGACTTCTCTTCTACCACAAGGCACTATTTCTCATCTAGAGCAACTAGAACGAAATTTCTACTGGAACCACGATAATACCAACCCTAAAATGCATTTCCTACCATGGGATTTAATCCAAAGACCTAAAGAATTAGGTGGCCTGGGAATTAGGTCTCTATCTTTGGTAAACCTATCTCTTGTGGCTAGTTTAGCCTGGAGATTGATTATCTCGCCTAATTCTACATGGAGTAAGATTATAAGTGCTAAATATTACAAGAAGGGAAATTTTTGGGATGAAAATAAAAATAAAGCTGCTTCTAAACTCTGGAATTCTTTAATGGAGGTTAAGGATGCCCTATCTCGCAACTGTTGCTGGCAAGTTGGTGACGGTTCTTCTCTCAAAATCGACGCCGATCCTTGGATCCCAAATTTGGCAGGATTCCGACCTCATGTTATCGTCGATCTTCCTACAAACATATATTGGGTTTCAGATCTAATTGACAAAAGTAATAATACGTGGAAAGAGGAATTATTATTACTTATATTTCGATCAATCCACAGTCATGGCAATCCTACAAATCACCCTTAATGAGAGTATTACTACAGATCGACTTATTTGGAGACCAACTTTAAAAGGAAATTTTTCAGCAAAATCTTTCTACAAAGAAGTATCTACAGTTAACATTAATCATACATCTATCACTTTTCCTTGGACTAAATTATGGAATCCAGAGCAAATTGAACCAAAAATTACTCACTTCATTTGGAAACTTGTAAATAAGGGCTTACCTGTTCTTGAAAGTATATCTAGGGGAAATGGAAACATCTCAACAGTATGCCTCTTATGCAACAACGCCATGGAAACAACGGCTCACCTATTTGGAAAATGTATCAAGTTCAAGGAATTACTACTGAATATGGCTCAGGCGCATCACACATGTGTAATAACAACAGATCCAATTAAGTTTGTGAATGATTTAATTTCTAACAACAAAGAAGATCATTTAAAAGTTCGATTTTATCTATACCTCCTCTGGAATCTTTGGAAAGAGAGAAACCAAATCCACTTCAACAATGGTCGACTGAACCTTCAGAGAATCATCATCAGATCTACTTTCAATTCTGTTCAAGGTAATAATTTGGTTATACAACAATCAGACACTCGTCTTTTCCAACAAGATCTGCAACAAGATAACATGATGTTAATAAACTTTGATGGCACATATCAAGAGAACAAAGCTTCTGTGGGTATAGTTATTAGAGACTCATCCAACAATATAATACTTCAAGAAGGTAAAATCATCACCCCCAAATCGGCATTGGATAGTGAGGCGAGAGCCTTACTGCTAGCTTTACAATCGGCGGTCAGTTTAGGTTTCCATAGGATATATATATGTGGAGATTCTTTAACCCTAATTAAAGCCATATTGGACGGTGAAGATGAAGTCCCCTGGAGGATACAATCAACGGTTCTCCTTATTCAACAACAACTATCTCTTTTCCAAAAATATGTCCTCAATTGGGTGCCACGTTGTGAGAACTTTCTAGCCCATAACCTGGCAAAATCTGTTTTAGGGACAGATTTACTTTAATTTCTTGTTAGCACCCTGGGTTCGTCAGTGTTGCTATCGTTTCTGTTTACTTCATTGTAATTCGCTAATTGCCTTTTTGGTCCTTAATGAAGTATCTTTTCCAAAAAAAAAAAAAAAAAAAAATACAAATCATGGAATTTAGAGAAGGTCGGCCACTGGGCTAAAGGCCCGTGGGCATGTCCAGTCCAATTTTGATGACACCATTGGGGGTTTGAGTTATTAACCGTCAAGACATCAGTTACTAAAATCTGACCGTCTGTTTTATAAGATGACAGATGTCTTTATCTACGCTTGCCACTTCATCAGGTGGGACCAAAGGCGCGGGAGACGTTTTTCAAATTTCAAAAGGGTCCAGAAGAATTCTTTTTCTATTCTCAACGGTCCGATCTCATTATCACTTTCGTTTTATAATGATGTTTAACCGTTAGATTTCATTCAAAATTTGAGTTGGTAGATTCCTCTTTTTCCCGCCCACAAGAGCCCTCTCTCTCTCTCTAAAACCCTCCTATATTTTCTTCGTCAGTTTCATTCGTTTCTTCTCACAAGAATTACAGTGAAAATTTCTGATCTTGATTTCAGAAGTAATAACAAGATATGGATTCAAGCAAAGAACAATCTTCTGGTTCAGGTATTAAACGTCTATGCCCTAATTTCCTTCTATCTTTCTCTCCCTTCAGTTTTGATTCTATCTTTCTTTTTTGATTTCAGGAAGCACGGTCGGATCGAAGCTTCGTTATCCTTTGCGATCTGCGTCCAAACCTAAGGAAGAGACAGCTGTCACCTCTTCTGCTCCCAAGAGGTTTTTATTTTTATTAAAATTTTGTTTCTCCTTCATTGTTTTAGGGTTTTCTTGAATCGCCTGCAACAAATTGAATCTCTTTTCTTCGATATTTGGAAGAGTCTCAGAAATTAGCAAAGTCTTAATTTCAATTTGCAAGTCATTTAGTATTCCAGTAACTGAAAAAATTAGGGTTTAAATGTCGATGAATTCATCTCTTATTATTTCAAGTGGTTATAGTGAGCAATTGTTATCTTAGTGTTATCCTTACATCTAGTGGAAATGATCCAATTTGTCTTACAACCCTAAAAATGGTTTCGTTTTTGTTTGATTGATATAAGAAATTACAAATCAATTTTCTTATGTTGTTGAGTTGTTCTTATATATTCAAGGTTATCTCTTGTTTATAAATTAATGAACGGTACTGTGGAAGTTTCTTCCATTATCTCCAAATTAGGGTTTGTTTTTTCTATAAGTCAGATCTGAAATCTGATTCGAGATTTACAAGAACAGTCTTCAAAATGCTTGTTTTAGTCGGTTTCCTGTGGTATGAATTATCCGAATGGTCGTGTTTGAGGGTGAATCAGATTTAGACAAGTCTGATACAAACATGAGAATGGCTTGTATTTATTGCTTTATCGAGGCCTATAAACAGTTCCATTAGACGAGTCTAAGTTAGTGTTTGTTTTTTCTTCAACTGTATATACTATTGCAGATTATATTTCAGCAATCTCGATATTATCTTGAATTCATTCTAAGTACCGTTTTTCTTCACTTGTGTATTTAGGGGGAGAACTACATCAAATGTAAGTAAGAGTGTAAGTGTTCTCGATTTGTCCTCGGGCAAGGACAAGTCCGCTAAACCACCTAGAAGACTTTCTATTCCAACCAAATCTGCCGCCAGTCCAGTTCCTAGATCAACTGGTACAATTACTCCGATATCTGAGACCCGATCAAAGAATCTTAGTCTAGGGAAGAATGGAACACCTCTATCTGATGTTTCAAAGTCACTGAACCAAAAGAAGTTTAGTATTCTGTCTTCGGCTTCATACTGGTTGTCACAGATAAAGCTGTCTGAAACTGCCTCTAAGCATTCAATTTCAGTTGGATTCTTCAAGCTTGCATTGGAATCAGGATGTGAGGTACTTGAATTGGTCTTCTTTCTACAGTTTTCCTACACTCTGAACGATTTACTTGTAGTATATTGTCATGTGCCCAGTGTAAGTGAAATTCTCCTTACTAGACTTAGTAGGATAGGAAATTGGGCGGGTTTGTGATGGGTCTCCTATAGTCCTATTCAGCCGTAATTTAATATGATCTACCCAAATCTCCCTGTTTAATTAAATTACATCTTTTAAGAGAACGGGAGATTAGTCTGATAGATTTTACGCGATAAGTGCTAATCCTGTTCTACTATTCTATGGGTGTTAGATGGAATGACAAAATTGTAGATTGCAGAACAAGGTTACCTGTTTTGTTTAGTTTATGTTTTTATTTGTTAAACTTGCAGCCTCTACAGCGAATGAGAGATGAGCTGAAAGCTTATGCAAGGCGAAACAACCTTATTGAATTTGGAGAGCAAGTTAATGAATTACTCAAAAGCTACAACATCTCAGAGGACTTAGAACAGTTACAAGTTTCTGAGACTTGTTCTCAAGTACCTGAGGGAAATCAATCAACTGACGAAGAAGTTCATAGCTCTTCTTCTAATTTAAGAGCTAGAAAGCTTAAACCCAAGTCATTGAACTCGGAAAGCTTCCAATCTAATGTAGTCGCAGATTCAACTAAGGAGGGCACAAAGAAAATTGTTCCTGCGAAGAGCAGGGTATCATCAAATAAGAGTACTGCAAAACCCAAAATTATGCCTGAGAAGGGAGGTGGTAACACACAGAAGAAATCTCAGAGATTAGCTAGAAAAGAAGCGAAAGAAGCGAAAGAAGAGAAGGAAATTATTCAAAAGCAGGAGAAGGAATCTTGTGCTATAAAAGGTAAAACCAATCTCTACTGTCTTTATCTTTTCTTATCAACGTATGTGTTGGATTTTTCGTGTTGCAGTTTTCAATCTTATTTCTATTCTATTTAACGTCCAGATCCAGTTGAAGAGCTATTAGTTGATGATAAACACCAAGAAGACAAAGAGAACAAGGTAAAACCATTTTTTTCCCCATTACTTTCTTTAATGCAATTTTAAACTCAATTCATTTGAAGTCGGACAAGCTCAAATTAGTTTGTTCTTATTCAGTTCTTAAATGATCCAAAATAAGTCCTATTAGGTCTTTGCAGTTCTTCAGCTAATGACTCCTTCCTGATATTGTAGGATGCCCAACAGATGGAAGAGATTAGCTTGACTGAAGTTGTTTGAGTTACTAAATCGCCTGTTGAGATGGAAATAGCTTATTTTCTTTCATTGGAATTTGTCTTCACTTTTTTCTTTTGTGAGTGTGTGGTTGATACTATCTGTTCTTTGTGTAGTTTTGTGTGCCCGGGGTTTTCGCAATTTCTAGTATTCCATTTCACATTTTTTACTCTCTTTATGGCTTGTTGATCGACTAGAAAGATATCGTGTAATTGTTCAGCATTATCATTTCGTTGTGGATGGTGTAATTAAACATTTTATTTTCCTATTTGAAGTAATACATGTTTCCTTTCTTGTCCAATATTCTCTTCTTTCAATTATGTAGTCTACATTTTTCTTTATCGAAAACCTAAAATTTGGGAGCTATTTATTAGCTCGGACATGAAAATGTCACTTGTATTTGCAGTATCAAACTTGAAAACAGCTTTAATAGCATTCTCACTTCAGATTTCGATTTACATTCTTCGCCACTTTGATTTCAATCAGCTCCACCAACACCTTCGGCAGCCAAAGCTGAAGGGAAACTTGGGTGTGATGTTATTGCTTATGTTGCAACTACTACTGTATCTGTCATAGATTATTGTTCCTTTGAATGTTAGTCTGGTTGAAATTCTCTTCAAGTTATTTCCGAAGAACGAAAGGCGAACCTAATTGGGTTCGTTGTAGGACTGAGGCCCAGAACAGAACTAATCCTTACATAATGATGGTAGTGTATTGGACTCGAGTAGACCAAAAATTGTAACTCGTCGATGAATATCTTCTAGTAGGATAGTTTACTGAATTGATATGTTGTAAATGAAGATGCAGATGATGCAGTAAGTTTTAGAGTGATTGTTGGATAAAGATGAAATTGAAGAATTGGGTAAGTAGATTGATTTAGATCTTGAATTATTTGAGAGATTAAAATTTAATGCCATGAAAATTTGAAGTCGAACTAGTAGTAGCAGAAGCACCAAAAGTTGGTTTGGAGCTACGAAGCAGAAGCTGAGGTAATGGAAGCCATGGCTGTGGCTGAAATTGGAAGTGAGGGAGTATGAGCTCCTACTTCGGTTGTGGTCAAGATTGACATGTTTTTTTGCACATATGTGAACCTGAAATTTGGACGAAAATGGTGTGAAGAAGAAGACTTAACAAGTACTAACTATTCGATCAAATACATAATTGACAGATAAAGAAGAAGAAGAAGAATCTTACCTGTTTTCTTACTGCGCAGGCTAGTTTGACTGTGCATCGATCAAATACTCGAGAACATGGATATTCTTTCGCGATTTTTGCCTGTATTTCCTCCATTGGCACCCATATGGAGCATAAATGACTAAAAATAGGACAATCGTATCGCAGAATTACTGTGACGGCCCAAGCTCCGATAGTTAGTAATATTATTCATGCTTTTGCTCAGGTCCAAGCCAGAGAAAGTCCAGTATGAATTGGGTTTTGTTCATAGCAGAGGTTTCGTGAGCCTACACCTGCAACTAGGCTCCAGATACTTTCTCCACTGGTGTGGGACTATAAAATGTTTGTTAAAGAAAAATAGTTCTTAACAAATGAAACTGAAGGATTGAAGTTGATGCTAATCGTTTGAGTAATGCGCCTTCATTCTTTGTGAGTTTTTCGATTTTCTAAATTTTGGAAATAAATCTAATACTTTTCGGAATTTTCTGCTTTGTCACTTCTTCTCACACAGCCATTAGTGAAGGGTCGCCGGACAGACTAACCACTGTTGGTGACCCTTCTTTAAAAGAAATTACTTTTTCATCTTCCTCTTTTCCTCCCACAACCACCACTTTTTCCGTTTCTCTATTTTTTTCATCTCAATCTCTTTATCACACACACAAGACACACACTGTCATACTGAACCAGTCTATCTTTATACCATCATACCTACCGGACAGTCTAGGCTCTCTTGCTAGCACACATACCAGACAATCATGATTTTTTATATGCTTTCAGACCAGTCTTGGTCCAGAACAATCGAATAAAACAGTCAGATAGATTTGTATTTTTTCTTAAATATATATTCGTAAGCTCCTTTTTGGTCGTCTTACCTTTGTTTAGGTTGTACAGGATAATCCTGGACAACTCTAAGTCAAATGGATTACCCGATCCGTATGGCCTTGAGAGGTCTTGGACCTGATCAATCCGACAACTTCACTTTTCTTTTTGCACCACAGACAGCTGAACCATTCAAACATCAAATAATGAGTTAAAAAAATGTTTATATACCTCATTAGAGACCCATCTCTATCTGTCTTACTAATTGTTTTTAGGGTTTTGGTAAGAACAAGATAGAAGATAAATTGAGGGTAAACATAACCCTCTTTAAGAATTTGTTGCCTATAAAGTGCTCAAATCAATGTTCACTGGCCCTTTGGTTTGTTGAGAAACCTGATTCCCCAAATTGTATTTTTTACAAGAAAAAAGGAATAAAAACATCACATCACATAAACATGATGAAAATAAAATGAACACGATTTCTATTAGAAACAACAAGAAAATTACAATAATAATGTTCACAAGGAAGGAAGAACCACAAAGATTACGAAAGGTAGTGCATTTACTTTATTTATACCTATAAAGTACATTGGACGATTAAGGAAGAAAAGCAACGTTCTCAAGAATTAATCCATGATTTACTCTTAGGACTTTTATTCGTACTGCACCATACCAATGCACCACAACAAATGACGAAGACAACGAGGCTGACGAGATTAAACAACAGTGGGGTTGTAATCCATTCGGAGTAAGCTCTGAGTGGTAGGGCGCAACTCCTTGGTAAATGCAATATGATATGGATTTTCGAGATAGGCTTCCAATTCACACATGCTAGCAAAGGTAGTGGTGAACACATAGGTATAACCTTGGTTCATCTTTCCACTCAAATCCTTCCCCCTGTGTATTTTTAACCAACAATATACATAATATGTTATTTTAGAAAATTAAGGAATGAATATATATATATGTATATATATATATATATATATATATATATATATATATATATATGTATAGAGTGTGAAATATTGGACACTGCTAGAGAGAAACAAAAAGGTGGATTGACATACCAAACAAACTCTTCGATGGTAGGGATGACATCTTTAAGATGAGCGTATTTATCTACAAGTTCATCGATCTTCTCTTGAGTTATCTCCGGTTTGAAGTCCACCGCTAACATGTGTTTTACTACTCCCAACATCGCCTTCTCGGATGGATCAATTCCTCCCTCACTCTTGTATATTTCTATTAGTTCAATCTTCTCCAATTAATCAACCTCTCTCTCTTTCTTTACTTTGTTGATGGTTTGTCTTGAGGGGCTTGACACCATTTTATAGTATCACAAGATACAATGACTTGGTAGTCATAAAGTGGAGTCATTTTTTATTAAAGGCGACTTTAATTTTTTAATTAATTTTTATTTTCATTTGGTTCTATATATACATATATATATATATTATCTATTTTAATGTCATTTCTAACTATTTAGCACACCTAAGATAAGATGCTTGTTATTGTTTTTTTTGTTGTTGAAAGGATGCCTCTTCTTGTTGGAGTCTACTTGAAATGATACATCATGCTTAATAGTGATATATAAAAATTCTATATAAAAGTAATTATTTGAACAAACTGGTGTTATATGGAGTATGAAAAAAAAACTGGTTTCCACCCTCTTGATTTAGAGTTTGTACAACTAAAATATAAAGTTTTTCTTATCGGAGTCTACTTAAAATAATACATGGTATCAAGTAGTGATAGATGAAAAGTCTCGATAAAGTAATTTTTTGAACAAACTGGTTTTATATATATAAAAAAGGCCAGCGCTTTGGGGAAAGCTAAATAGTTTCCGGGGTGTGAAATTTTAAAGAGAATATGTAAAATTTTAGCGATTTTCCGGGTAAATAAATTTTAAGGGGAAATAAAAAAAAACACTCCACCTCACCTCAATCTATCTCCACCTCACCTCACTCTCTCTCCACCTCACCTCACTCTATCTCCACCTCACTCTCTCTCCACCTCACCTCACTCTATCTCCACCTCACTCTCTCTCCACCTCACCTCTTTGTCTTCTCCGATTTGGTCGCAGGCTGGAAAATTTTCCGGCCGGCGACCATTAAAAAAAAAAAAAAAAAATTTCACTCTCTCCCTCTCTCTAGAAACTCCGGCGAAGGGGTTTCCCTTCGCCGGAGTCCCGGTCTGTTCTTCAACAGACCACTTCCGGTCTGTTGAAGAACAGACCGGAACTCCGGCGAAGGGAAACCCCCTTCGCCGGAGTTTCTAGAGAGAGAGAGAGAGTGAAATTTTTTTTTTTTAATGGTCGCCGGCCGGAAAATTTTCCGGCCGGCGACCTAATCGGAGAAGATAGAGGTGAGGTGAGGTGGAGAAGTATTTTGCTTTCCCCTAAATAAAATTGTCAAACAAAATTGACCAATTTTTGACCAAGTCTTCACACCCCGGAAACTTTTTAGCTTTCCCCAAAGCGCTGGCCATAAAAAAAGGAAAATGCTAAAGTTACAAAAGTTGACAAAAAATAGTTCCCAGCTGATGTGGCGGTTGTGGTTTGAAAGTTTGACCAAATCTAGACCGTTGAAAGATGAATATCACAATCGCCACATCAGCTGGGAACTTTCTTTTTTGTCAAAATCCTTTGTAACTCTAGCATCTATTCCCTCGATTTAGAGTTAGTACACCTAAGATAAAATGTTTTTCTTATTGGAGTGTATCTAAAATGATACATGGTGCCAAATAGTGATACTGTGATAGATGAAAATCTGCATAAGGTAATTTTTTGAACAAACTGGTTATATATATATATATATAAAAGACTTGTTTCCATGTATATAACAAAAAAACTCGTTTCCACCCTCTTGATTTAGAGTTAGTCTTTAACAAAAAAAAGATTCAGAGTTAGTGCACATAAGATACAAAAAATTGTCTTGGTGTTAAATAGTGATAGATGAAAAGTCTGCATAAAGTAATTTTTTTTGTTGAACTTCTGTATAAAGTAATTATTTGAACAACCTGGTTGCATATCTAAAAGCATTATTCTCTCACCACTATCTTTTAAATCTTTTTTTTGTATTTGATAGCACGAAAATAGTTTCATCTTTACTATATTTTCTTTCTTTTCTTCTCATATTCCTATTGCCGATATAACACTCTAACTTTGAACTTCTCGCTATCATGTATTCCACTACTCCTAACATCGATCGATTCCTCCCTCACTCTTGTATATATCTATTAGTTGGATCTTCTCCAATAAATCAACCTCTCTTTACTTTCTTGATGCTTTGTTCGGGGATTTTTTTTGTTACAATTGTTCCGGCGACTTGGACTGCTGAATTATGTAGTATTATATAAGACACCAAAGAGTTGGTAGTATTAAAGTCAAGTCATTTTTCTATTAAAGGCTACTTTTCTGGTTTAATTAATTTTTTTTTTCATTTGGTTCTATATATTTATATTTAATGTAGTTCCTAATAATTTGGGGCAACCGAGATAAGAAGCTTTTACTATCTGAAGTCTATTTAATTAAAAAAAGTGTTACTGGAAGGTCTAAAATATGGACTCTAGTAGCACAATAAGTTCATTATCAACACAAAATAGGCCAAAAGTTCAAAAGAATACAAGTTCTGAAATGTGTCAGACAAATTATTTTTGTATATACTATTGTAAAAAAAATTATTTTTGTATATTCTATTTTTTGAGATTCACTAAAAAAATCATTTTTGCATGACATCATTACTTTATTACATTAAACAAAACGTAAATAACTCTATACATTTTAAGGTTGAACGCAATTTGGTTTATGTTGCGTACAAAACAAACTCATCCCTATAAATATCTACATATTCATTAAACAATGAACACATTGGTGATACATTTGTGTATTTGTACGAGACAAAAATTGAAAAGAAGTAAACCTTTTACTTATTTTACATTAAGTTCGAACCTTAAATCCAATCTATTTCTTAAAGTAATTGATGCAGGAGCATCCGGGCCGGGCCCGCGTGTCCGCGCGCCCATGGCCTAGTCGGCCATTCTAGTAATTTAGGAAGAGTCCTAGTTTAGAAGGATTCATAATGAATCTAGGTTTAGGAAGTTTCATTATTTCAATATCTCTATTATTTAGGAAAGTCTAGTTTGAGTCTATCTAGGAAAGTTTAATATCCTATAAAAGGATGTTCAGTCTATCTTTATATTTTCAGATTGAAGAGAAAACTCAATCAAAGTTTATAGTTTATTCAGTTATTTACAGTTCTTTAGCATTATTTACCGTTCTTCGTTTACTTTATTTATCGTCTTTATATTTCCGCTGCGACTACATCAAGTGGTATTCAGAGCCATCAAAATTCTGGATTTTTTATTTCTCAAAAAAAAAAAAAAAATATATATATATATATATATATATCTATGGATACATCTCCTCTTGAATGTTGGAAAAATTTTCCACGTTTATGTTGAGATCCCATTAGAGATACAACTCAATTTTATATTGATCGGAAAGATGAAAGAAAAATTCATCAAGTTTCTAAAATCCACTCTTCCACGGTCAATTCCATATAAATTTCTGGATTCAACTCATGGAAGATTGATCCCGAAATCAAGAAGTTCACGACAATGATAAGGTTTTTTTGGTTGAGCAACATATGTCTCAAAAAATCTATATGAAGATTTCAATACAATGCAATATAGACTCATTAATGAAGGAAAATAGATCGTAGATGATTGGAATAAAGTGAAAAGTATTTTTCGTTACGCTTTGCCCCCTTTACATGAATACCTATCTTATATGGAATCTCAAATCCAATCGACCAAATTATTATCCGAAATTCCTTCGACTACCATGGTCAATATTATTGAAGGAGAGGTTCCTGATAAAAAAAATCATAGGTTTTCAATAATGGAGGAAGAAAATTTCGATGAGACGGATAAAGAAGAAGAGATCCAATTGGATAACACAAGCTCCGACGATTTACTTGTTCCGTATATAGTCCCGGGAGAAGATTTAGTTGTTTCCAATCATAAAATTTTTCCGAATCAATTATGTCCAACATCGTCTATTACATGGTCCAATCAGGAAAAGGGAAAAGAAGAGTATGAAGAAGTTAAAGAAGATGCCCACGACGAAGTTAAAATTGAAGAAAAAGAAGCATACGGCGAAGTTGAAGATGAAGGTATTTACACAATTACTTCAGCAGTACCTAAGAAAGGTCAATTCTTTTGGCTGATGTTAAGACTCAGTTGAAAAACAAAAACATCACTACCAAGGACAAAGTGGATACAATCTCGAGGGTCTTCACCACTATGACAATTGATGTACCTGCGCCTGGTCTCAAGACAATTTTGAACTTTGTCGATTCGGATCAAAAGTCTGGCAACCTCACCGAACTCATGGCTGGAGGGAACTTCTCCCATTGCTGATCTCTTTGCTTCTGTACCTCTGTACGACAAGGCTGACAACATCAATCACTTCTTAAATCCTCTTACTTATAATAATTCCTATCATAGAACTACTCTTAAACCAATTCTTAATTGTTCTCGTGCATTGAAGAGTAGTACTAACGATAGTGAAACTTGGAGAATTGAAGAAACTCCTGCCTCTTCTTCACGAGGTTCTTCTTTTGTTGTTAGATGTGAAGCTGGACGAATTACTCAACAAGAATTCATGGAGATGGCTCGGCAAACAATTGTTTCTTCGCCCGAAGCGGCAAAAGAGAAGAAGCAACAGATCGTAGAGTCGGAACATCTGATGAAGGCTCTTCTGGAGCAGAAGTATGGGCTAACTCGTCTTAACTTTGCCACAACGGGAATTGATAACACACGTTTTCTGGAAGCTGCTGAGAAGCTCATTCAATGGCACCGGAAGGCTTTTGGTGAATCAATTGGTTCAATGTTGGGGACTGATTTGGAAGCTTTGATACAACGCGCCAGAGACTACACGAAGAAATTCAATGATTCTTTTGTGTTGGTTGAGCATTCAGTGCTTGATTTTGTACAAGATCAAAGATCTGGTGAAACTGGCAAGGTTGACAAGGTTGAGGCAGTCATGAGAATAATACAGCTGTTGAATATTGAGAAGACTAACTTGACCCAACCACATGATGACAAGCCTTTGCTTAAACAAGAGAAGATGATGGCCTTGTGTGTGATATGTGATTCCTTCCTTGTCGCATCTGATATGGCAGAGTTTCATATTACAGGCGAGCAACATATTGGTTACGACATTATAGGGGATTTCTTTAATGTGTACAAGGAAGATAAACGAGTTGATTTCCCCCGAAACCACTCAAGTGGTGTTGAGATACCTAGTTTGGAAGATTTTGTAACAAGACTGAAAGAAGCCCAAAAGGAGATTTCTTTAGCAAAGGATATCTGGCGAGGGATTATTAACGACGAATCACACTTCGGTAGTAGAATCATACTTTGGTTACGACGAATTCTTAGTGAATACAAAATCGACCCTAAGCTTCCATACACGGATTTGTCAACTTTAGTTCGTCGACAACATGATATGTTAACTCGGGGATTTCATTAGTTGCCATATTATGATAGAATTATATGCTATAGACTTCATGAAGATGAACGTGGGAAGGTAGATTTTGGGTTTCATATCAATACTACACGTTTCCACCTCGAAATCATAATTGAAGTTGGTTACTTTTATATTTTGGATCTTAATGACGAATTTTGGGAAGATGGTGAGATGAATGTTCTTGACTTTCTAATGTTAATTTTGCGAGAATCAGTGGCATATGAGATTGGGAACGAAGTTGGCGATTTCTTGCAAATTAGTATCCTTCACATTCTTTGCAAAATTAGTTGGAAGTGGGAATTACGGATCGCCATGACAGAGTTCATCGTATGCGGGTGCATCAACTTGTTTTCTTCATCGAATCGGCTCGGGACGAACCTTCTGGGGAAAGGGGTGCTGATGCAGGAGCATCCTGGCCAGGCCCGCGTGTCCGCGCACCCATGGCCTAGTCGGCTATTCTAGTAGTTTAGGAAGAGTCCTAGTTTAGAAGGATTCATAATGAATCGAGGTTTAGGAAGTTTTATTATTTCAATATTTCTATTATTTAGGAAAGTCCAGTTTGAGTCTATATAGGAAAGTTTAATATCTTATAAAAGGATGTCCAGTCTATCTTTATATTTTCAGATTGAAGAGAAAACTCAATCAAAGTTTATAGTTTATTCAGTTATTTACAGTTCTTTAGCATTATTTACCGTTCTTCGTTTACTTTTATCGACTTTATATTTCCCTTGCGACTACATCAGTAATTGATACTCCCTCAGTCTCAAAAAGAATGACCTATTTTGAAAACCCAACTTTTTAAGATAACATCATTAATTGGAGTTTGACTTTAAAAAATAACATGGTTTTTCCAATTGTAACCTCATTAACTTTTGTAATTTACAATGAAAAAGTTGAATTTACTTTTGAGTAAAGTTGTCATTAAATTTATAGTAATGGGTATTGTTGGAAAGAGCAAAAAGTTATTTTCTTTATTTTTAGAAACAAGACACTAAAATGGGACAACCCAAAATAGAAATTAGGTCATTCAATATGGGACGGAGGGAGTATTGGTTTTCGCCTTCTAGGTCTTAGATCAGAAATATAAATATAAAAATTCTATTCATTCCTTTATTTCTTCCTTCCTCCAGCCCTCCGCCTAATGTGACGACGTCTCACTTGAACGCAACGGCGGAGCCAGGCATAGGCTATATCTGGCTGCAGCCACGGATTCCAAATGATATCAAGTAGTTAGAAAGGCCAATCTCACTAAAACACCTCTGCCAAATTGGCCAATTCCTTGCTTGTTCTCATTCCAAATCTGGGTATAAATCCGTTTTTTTTTCTATTATCTCATTTTTGAGACGCTTTCTTTCTCTACAATTTTGCATTCGCCACTTAATTTTCACCCCAGTTTCATGTTTGACCCTTTGTGTTTATTTTTTTCAAAATCAAATTCTTGTTGGCATGTTAGGCCCTTATTTTTTAAGCTAGCTCACCTTCACTTTAAATCCTGGATCCTCCCTTACTTGAACATATCCTCTCTCCATTTGCTCCACACTCAAATAATATGTCTCATATGTATAACTCCTATCTCAAGTAATTTTACAACATAATTCATTGAATAGAAAGCACGAAATTATATATAATAAGAGAACATGCCAACCCTAAAAAATATACTTGGTTAATTTTTTAAATGAAGGCTTCTCATCTATCGCTATCAATTTATAGCCATTTGTTCATCACATATAGCTTATAATATGAAATATAATAAGAAATTATATGAACAAGCGGGTCAACAGTTGATTTAGAATAAAGAATTAATCTTCACATGCTCCAAACAATTATGTAACAGAAAATTGGTGTATTGACTAATTCAAGGAAACTACCTAGCATCATCTCTTCATATCATAGCTAAAAATGAAACAAGACACATTCTTTAAAACACCACAAACACATGAAAATTAACATTGTAAGATCCTCGGATTTTATACATGTATGAACTTACTTGATCAATGTATCATGTCTCCTAGTTAGTTTATTTGGAACGGGTATTAAGACTCAGACCTTTATTTTCTCAGTTGAAAGATGTGTATGTTTACCACTCCACCAAATTCTCATCGCCGTAATTAGTATACTGTAATTTCATCCAAGCGTGTTTAGTGAAGTACATGAACAGTATCTCACATTGTGAAGAGCCGTGAATGAATAGGCAACTCCCCCTAACATGACTCAGGGGAATTCGGTTGACCTAGTATTGGTTTTGGATTAGCACTTCCACTTGGGCTAGACCGTGGTAATCCTTTCGAGACGTTCCAAAGGCGTTTCCAACTTCTGCTAAACGCGCCCCCTCTAGCTGTTGCTAATATTTATAGCGAAATCTCAGACATCTCTTGTCTAACATTAGTCTCCCAGGATCACACGCATAAACTAATGATTAACTAAGTAATTAAGTAAAACTAGTTTGATGATTACCTTAATCGCTAGTTTTCCCTAGAACCTTTCCAATCGCTTTAGAAGACCAACAGCTCCAATTGTTGCTCCTCTACTTGGGACACTGAATGGACTCCTTAATCTCCCACCTTGAAGGTCAGCTAGAACCCCAATGGTTGTTTGATACGAAGAACACTTCTTCTTGACTGGTTGATAGCTTTTTGGATTTAGCTCACTTTCTCCTCTCTACTTGATGTGGCAGAGTAAGAAAGGTATATGAGAAATTCCACACCTTATTCTCTGTCCTAATAGTCTTTATATAGAACCCTAACAAGAGTCTACCTCTAATTTGGTTTCCTAAAAGACCCTTTACAATAAGATTAAGGAAATTGTCGAAAATAGCAACTAGTTGATATTTTCTCAATTCTTTGAGGAGGTGACGTCCAAACCCAGCCCAAATTGGCATATTTAATGTTCCTTATCATAGGAACCGACCCTCCAAAATTCAGCCCAGTCCAAGCCCAAAATGTCGCTTTTTGCCTCTAGGCCCAAAACCCCTTTTTCGGGCCTTTTTGCTATCTTTGCCTAAACTTGTTTTAGGCCTATGAGATATATTTATGGGACACTCCCATTATAAATATCTCACTCCTACTAGTCATATCATCCGATTAAATAGCCATTCTTATGTGTAACCCGTTGTAGGATCCGATCGAAGTTAGCCGCGAATCACTTCGTAATTCGACGATCGTAGTTGGTTTCTAGCTAAACACAACGACCCCTAAATCAATCGGACTTGATGATCTTCTTCATCAATTGTCCTAGCTGACAAATTGCTCGTATTGCAATCTTGGTTGAAGGACATCACCTTCAATCTCCCACTTGTACTTAGAAAAAGTGCAATGCTCGATTCCCGTGTCAATTTGTATCTCATCTGATACGTCACGTCATTCAGACTTTCTTGATATCCGAGCACAACTGTCAAATACAAACGATTAACTTTTAATCCATTTGAGCGTGACCACACATTTTTCAGTTGCTACTCATCAAGTGGCCTTGAGACACTTTGTACCTAATGTGATTAGGATGACACAATCCATTCTTGTACTCCCACTGAACTTCATGTCTATCATGTCCTCCCCAGTATCCGCCTTTATAACCTCTTTTTACGGCGCGGCGTTTAACGGAACCAAAACCAGACATTCCTTACATAAGATGAGTGGAACACTCATGTTTTGAGGAATCTCTCCAATCTTGTTTAATGAGAAGAGTTTGATGTTCATCATGAGTGATGTACTTCTCATTTGAGAGTTATCTAGTGCATAAACCTTTCACACACCGACGTAGTCGAATTGAATACTCTTATTCTATAGCCCATGAAACTGTGCTATCTCATCGAATACAAACGATTAACTTTTAATTCATTTGAGCGTGACCACACATTTTTCAGTTGCTACCTAATGTGATTAGGATGACACAATCCATTCTTGTACTCCCACTGAACTTCATGTCTATCCTGTCCTCCCCAGTATCCGCCTTTATAACCTCTTTTTACGGCGCGACGTTTAACGGAACCAAAACCAGACATTCCTTACATAAGATGAGTGGAACACTCATGTTTTGAGGAATCTCTCCAATCTTGTCTTAATGAGAAGAGTTTGACGTTCATCACGAGTGATGTACTTCTCATTTGAGGGTTATCCAGTGCATAAACCTTACACACACCGACGTAGTCGAATTGAATACTCTTATTCTATAGCCCATGAAACTGTGCTATCTCATCGACTTCCCGTGCTAGTCTTCCTTAGTTGTTGTAGTCCATGCAACGACCTGGACTAGGGAGATGATAATAAATATTCCAAGTTCACTTAATAGGGTTTCATTCATCAGATCACGTATCTGACAACCTATTCAGAATGTTTTATTATCTGTGGGCTGTCGTTTAAATACTAAACCAAATTTAGAAGACGGTTTCCGATAACGAGAGTTTGTAAATTTGAGCCTCTTCCGTAAAACTCCTTTTACCCGCTCAATTTACTTGTCAAGGTTTATTCAACATATACCTCATGCTTTAGACTTGTGTATGACTCTCATACATGATCTTAGGTGACAATTCAGTTTGACTACGGATGTAGTCCGTATTAAACTTTGCTAAATATCAATTAATTTGAAGATTGCTTTCTTCAACCTTGATAATTGCTAGTAACCCTTTACTAGTATTAAGGCTTAATTCTTTTGTAGAATTCGCAACAGTTCCCGGCTTGAAACACTTTCAGCCTACTTTTCTTCCATGTCTAGAAGTTTGCAACGATGACATGTTCAACTTTTGTACTACTTCATCCTACAGCCTTCTAGGATGCTATAAGTAGTGTTTCGGATTTTCCAATCCGAGTTTGGATGTCTAAATGCTAATCATGTCCTACATGACCGACTCTATGTTTTGTACGTAAATGTCTCTCTCATGCTTACTTGCTCATCGGTGTCTTTTACACTCCGAGTCTTGCAACGCTCTCTTCATGAGTTTTTGGGTCGAATTTCTTACAGACCTTTCCGAGTCTTAGATTTTCGAATTTTGGATTTCAAGAATTTTAGCGTATTAAGTTCTTTCAATCCTATCATCTTTTCGATCTATGCTTACAAATCTTAGATGTCCAAAATGACATTTTGTCCTTTTGTGTGTGGTCCTTTATTGAGTCAGTTCGTAACTATTTTGCAACATTTTTATGTCGTACTCAATCTCTTGTATGTACTCTGCATACAGACCTGGAAAGCTTGTTACTCCCACTTACCTTCTTGAAATCTCGTGATTCAAGAATTTCTTCATTCCTCAGGAATCAAACTACTTTGATTACCTCTATGAATCGAAAATTCCAACTCTTGCGTGCTTTAATCCGTTGATGGATTTGTGAAGCATGCTTATGGACACAACCGGACTAGAAGAATCTCATTCATCTTGTCTAGTTTCGGGAAACATGAATGTTTCCATCCTTCTCAGTTTTCTACTATGGAAAACTAATTTAGGTCTTCCGTTGACTTAAATTATCAAACAACATGTCTTGATGAGATATGGATTCTATATTGTTTTGACTTGATGCCAAAAGCTAGAGTCAGTATCCGTCTCTGTGCAGGTCTTCTATCTCTTCATAAAGAATTTAATCTTCTGAGTCTTTGAGATTACTTTTGACCCTAAGGGCTTTTAAACAACAATTTGGAATATTCTCAATTACTTGAGATTTTTCCTTTTGAGACACTTTCAACTACTTGAGAGTTCTCCTGCGAATCACATTCGCTTTTGTGTGGTAGGGTTTAAGATCTCATCTTTACTTCTTCCTTTTCTGAGGAACCGCGGTTAAACATCTTTAATAGTTTTGTTGCTCTTGGTCGAACTTAATCGGCCTGTACAATTTACATGATTGTTCCTCATGACTTCTCATGACTTTTCTCATGGTCGAATTAAATCGACTTGTACTTTTCTCCCACTTATTCTTGTAATAATTAGTACTTTTCTCCCAAAACACTGGTTACGCTAATTACTATAAGAATACTATCATGAGCAACAAACACTTTGTTCTCTTGATCGTTTGTGGAAAAAGCCCAAATTTCTTCAAAAGAAATTGCGTCAGATTTTTAGCTAATTTTTGTATCCTTGTAAAACACTGTTACACAGGCTTAGCTTTTAGACGGAGTAGGTTAAGTGCGAAAACAATCGTTTCTAGAATGTACCCCAAAATATCCGGAAGACTGACTTAAATCCATCATTGATCGAATCATGCATAGTAGTGTTCGATTACTCTTACTAGATTCACAATCTCTCGGATGTGTTCCATGGAGCGAGTTGGGAAACGGTTTCTCAACTCCTTTGATGGTTATCAAGTGTTTGACTCAAGTTTTCACCACTCCAAATCTCATTGGATGGCTTGAACTATCTTGCCAAAGTGATTTTTTACTTCGGTGTGTACTTTGTTTGAACATTTCAAACCTTCCGACTTATACTTAATGATTTGTACGTTTCCATACTTCATGAAGTTGTCAGAGTATGTATTGAAGTTTCTCTTGTTAGCTTCTGCAAGTAAACTTATAGGTCTGGATAACACCGTATGAGTCCCAATAGATTACTAGTCTCTATGCCTTTTGAAAAAGGGTGACTTTGTCAATTAGTCCTTAAGACTTAATCGACAATGCTGAAGTTAATGAGTTTGAATCTCTTGATATCAGCCATTATCAATGTTAACCTTCAGTTAATTTTACCACTGGTTTCTAGAAGAACGAAATAATCATTATTAAGTTTTAAGCTAGATCAGTGTCTAAAAGAAGACTTCGATCCCTTTCAGCATCCCTAACATTACTGCTTCTGCTCCCTCTTGGATCTTTACTTCTTTTAGTCAAGTATGTAATTCCTTTAAGCTCCCACTGAGCCGCTCATCTGGTCTTAAAACACTTGATGAAGGAATTTTACGATACTTGTTTTTAACTTTGTTAACAAGGATATTGGAACCAGAATTCATAATTTCATTCCTTTAGTCCTCCATGTGCTAATGGTAGTTTCCTCTTAAATGGTCTAGCCATTATTTGGAAACATTCACAGTAATGAGGAATACTCTTGATCCTGTACTCGACAACTTCTTGCCTTTTCTTCGATCAAATGTTTTTCTCACTTGACTTACCCTTTGCCCTTTTGAATCTCAAGAACTCTTTCTTAGATTCATTCCATCGAATCTCAAGAACTGTTTTTTAGATTCGATGTTCCTGTGCGTTCTGCTCAGTTTTTCATAACAATCTGAGTGACTCATCTAAGGTCTTATCTATCTTTGTCCAATCGACATTGAATTGGGTGATAGATGAATTATGTTGTCCTCCATTAGGATGACTTTCAGATTGCCTTGTTACCTCTCCATTTCTGACTTCTGTAGGAACTACTTCTTTTGTTTGTCTCAATGGTCGTGTTACCATCCATTACTCTTTCAAAGAGAATGTTATACGATTGCTTGCAAAAGGCTTTTGACCTTATCCGGTATGAGTCAACATTGGGATTGGGTATTCTAGTACGCTTTCCTTTTGAATCTTAGAACCATTCTCGGATTCATTCTTCCATTCTAGGAAGTTGATCATCACCTCCCTTAGGTGTGATTCAATGTTGAACCCGTTTTCATGTGTCATCTTTAAAACTACATAAAAAATTTGCAAAATTTTAAACTCGTTATCGTTTTTGGAAAAATACAATTTTCCCACATTATTCAATATAAAATCGTCCCCGATTGAATAACATGATTCCAAGATCCCAGACTTTTCGAAGTAAAGCGGACTATGGCCCTGCCCTCCACTCCGTCAATCCAGGTGAGTGAACTACTTCACTTATCATACCCTTATGACTCTTGGTTGATAGATTTCATTGATGAATGACTAATATATCCTTTTGCCTCGAGTATCCAAAACTCTTTTGCTGATCTCGTTGAGTAAAACCATTTAGACGTGTAGACCCCCTGCTATGAGTCTACCCGCATTTTCCCAAGATAGAGAAGGTACTCTTCTATGGACGACCCACCTCACTCGATCGAGGGCGAAAATGGTGTCTTAGTCTGGGTAGGTATTTACTCAAAATTACTTTTGGGGACTTTTACGCTAGTCAGGCGTTTGTTATAGTGAACTATTTAGCCTAACTAAAAGCGACGACATAAAACGTAAATAAGTAAGTAAATGCGCGCGAGAAAGTAAATTAAGCAGACATGGATCCTAGTATGGCCCCTAACCTAGAAGATCTAATCTCCTTCGATTTCTTCTTGTTTCGCCTTTTTGGTTCACCTTAGATCGCCATCTTTGAACCTCCATTGATTTCTCCCACTCGCCTTTGGATCTCATCCTCGAGCTTCTTCAATGGACTCATAGATCCTAAACTCTAATTACAAGACTCTAACGATTCGCAGATCGTATAAACTTGAAATTAAAATTAGGGTTATTTCCCAAATGGCCCCCAACTTTGTGACCAGCTTCTTGCCTAGCCCCCTACTTTACCGATAATTCCCGTACGGCCCCCTTTTTCCCTTATCTTCAACATTCCGTTACTCTCTCTCCTCCATCTCATTTTCTCTCTCTGCCACATCATCTTAGCACGACACATCATCATCTTCACCGGGAGGGGTCGCCGGCGGGCCAAATTTCCGGCCGGCGACCTTCAATTTTTTTTTTAATTCTCTCTCTCTCAAAAAAATCAATGAAAATCAAAGTTTTGAAAACACTTTTCAATGCCAAAATCAATCAACATTGATCTTTTTGAAACACTTTCAATCATCAATCTTTGATTATCAATTTGAAAACCATTGAATCACATTCAAATTGGATGTTTAAAACACTTTTAAACATAACTATCAACCTAATCAAACATGGATTAGTCTGAAACTTAGCAAAAATTAGTTATTTGCAAGAGGCTCTGAAGCCACTGTTGGGTTTTAGTCCCTACTAATGTTTATAGCGGAATCTTAGACATCTAATGTCTAACATTAGTCTCCCAGGATCACATGCATAAACTAATGATTAACTAAGTAACTAAGTAAAACTAATTTGATGATTACCTTAATCGCTAGTTTTCCCTCAAACCTTTCCAATCGCTTTGGAAGACCAAGAGCTCCAATTGTTGCTCCTCTACTTGGGACACCGAATGGACTCCTTAATCTCCCACCTTGAAGGGCAGCTAGAACCCCAATGGTAGTTCGATACGAAGAACACTTCTTTTTGACTAGTTGATAGCTTTTGAGAATTAACTTTTTTGTTTTTCATGGTCGCCGGCCGGAAAATCTATACGTACATGGGTATTGGGAATAAAGATTTGAGAGATAAAGTTGGTTACAATAACCAACTCACTACCCCCCTTCTTCGATGGAAAAGAAGTGAGAGTAGTTACAATAACTGAAGGTCCCTAATCCCTCCTATTTTTACTGTTTGTGTCTCTCCATCAATAACACAACAACTTACGGAGAGGATTGGGGTTAGAAGACTTTTAGACTTTTATCTTGCGGTTCTAATTTCTACTTAATCAACAATGGTTGAAGGTATGTAACTTCCGCATCTATTAGAAATTGATTTTCTAACATTCAGACCTCCCACCGGGGTTTAAATAGATTTGCATTCAATTGATTTTTCTTGCCACATTGAAATACATGGGGATACTTTTCCAAAAAAAGAAAGAAAGAGCATATGCAATCCTAATAATATTATTAGCAACAAAATCTCGTACTCTTAAAAAGACATCCCCAATGAAAATATTGTTAGATAATATCTTTCCCTTCTCAACAAAAACAAAGAAAAACATTTTTCGTATATATCAATATTAATGCTTTCCAAATTCAAAAGATATCAAACATTGTTCATTTAGTTTTTCCAATTTCACCTTCAAATCTTAAGATATCAAATTTTGAAGTTTCCTCACAAATCTGTTCTTGGGCTCTAATTACTACTGGATTTTGGATTTTTTTTTACTTGTACAGACATGTGATCTGTAGACTTACAATAGGTGAGCAGTGTCAACTCATATCACAGATAAAGGTGCCTCTGATGCCCAGTGGTGACCTACCCTCAACTGACTACTCCACTGTCAACCCAATACACACACATATATATATATATATATATATATATATATATATATATATATATATATATGGATTCTAATAATTAACCTGTAGTGATATGTCCTCTTTGTCTGTATTCCCTCTGTTGAATCATAGACGACCAAGTGCTGAGGAAGAAGAACAGAGTAACAATACCTACCTACTACTACTACTTGAGTTGCTTTTTCTACCCAATTCAGCAGTTACAATAACTTGATTTCACTTTTCATTCTCTCTCTCTCTCTCTTTATCACACACACACACACACACACTAGAAGTAAGTAATGGCAGGAACACAAAAAGTAGCAACATATGAGAAGCTATTGAAACATCACACTGAGAATCATTTCACGGCTGGGGAGATTGTGAGGGATGTGATAATAGGTGTATCTGATGGTCTAACCGTGCCATTCGCTCTCGCGGCTGGTCTATCCGGTGCAAACGCTTCTTCTTCCATCATCCTCACTGCTGGCCTAGCTGAGGTTGCTGCTGGTGCCATCTCCATGGGTCTCGGCGGGTACTCTCCTTTTCTTTTCTTTTCTTCATTTTTTGTTGATAAGCATATTAATCTTTTATAGAAAAAAGAGAAGTAAATAGCTCTTGAAATAGGATTGAGGTTGTGACTTTTTTTGTACAATACATCATAGAGATATGAGTAGACCATAATGGCATTGATAAATAGCAAAGATAAAATAAGCACAGAAGAGTATATGTTGGAAGGTCCACTCCACTCGGCCAAACCGAGTGGACTTGGTCCAAATAGGAATCCTACTACAACTAGGATTCCTTAGGTATTAGGATTATAGTTTAGATTAGTTTAGGATTAGTTTAGATAAGTTTTGATAAGTTTAAACTCTTCATCATGTAAACCTATATATAGGGGTTCAATCATAATGTAATATTCAAGTTGTAGTGTTAATAAACAAGGTATTTACCTATCTCTCTATCTCCCTCTCACACAACAACAACAAGCTCACCGATCTTCATCTCTCGGCTTCAACCGAGATAGTCATCATCAACCCTCTGTTATAACCGAGAGCTCAGCTCATCTCTCTCTCTCTCGGTTATACTCGAGCTTCATCACTCTCGGCCTCACCGAGAGTTGTTACACACTCACTCGGTTATAGCCGAGACTATCAACTCCTTCAATCTTCCTCTCGGTCATCAACCGAGAAGGTCATCACCTTCACCTACACTCGGTCATACTCGAGTGAATTAAACAATCAAAGGTTTAACCTTTTCACATGGTATAAGAGCCTTCAAATTTTTTTTTTTCTCTTGAATCATGACTACTCCCGAAGCTTCTGAAACTTCTCAAGTTCATGCTACCATTAATAGTGGACTGTTTGAGGTTCACCACTCGGATTCTCCCACCACGATGCCTTCAGCAACTACTCTCACACCGGAGCAATACCAATCTATAATTGCCTTATTGGAACAAAACAAACAGCCCACATCTTCTCATGTTACCACTAAAGACCCTCACGTCAATCTTACAGGTAAGTATTATTCTTCTTTTCATCCTCCTTGGGTTATTGATTCCGGTGCCGCTAAACACATATGTTCGGTTTTATCACGTTTTTCTTCATATTCTCTTGCTCCTCCGGATTTATTTGTTAGACTACCCGATGGATCAAGAGTTAAGGTTCACCATATTGGTTCGGTCTATTTTTCCAATAGATTTTATTTACAAGATGTGCTTCATATTCCATCTTTTCAATTTAATCTCATATCTATATCTCAAATTTCTAAATCTCTTCGTTGTACCGTCTTATTTGACGATGACTTATGTCTTTTTCAAGACCGAACAACGAAGATGGAGATTGGGCATGGTAGTCTCCATGATGATCTTTACTTCCTCCGCACGGAGCGTCAAATTTTTTCCGTTTCAAATTTATTTCAAGATAAACCTAGTCATGAGTCTTTTTTATGGCATTGCCGTTTAGGCCATCCATCTTTCTCTCGTTTTCAATTTTTTAATTCTAGACTTCCATGTATGAATTTTAAATTCTCATCAAATAAAGTGCCGTGCGATATATGTCCGCTTTCTAAGCAATGTCGATTGCCTTTTCCTTCTAGCACTACTTCTTCCACTCATATATTTGAGTTAGTTCATGCCGATATATGGGGTCCCTTTCCGGTTCCCTCCACCTCCGGGTGTCGTTATTTTTTGACCCTTGTTGACGATTTTTCTCGTTGTACTTGGATATTCCTTCTAAGTTCTAAATCGGACTCCACCATGAAAATTAGGAATTTTTCTAATTATGTTCATACACAATTTAACTGTGTGATAAAAACAATTAGATCAGACAATGGTTCTGAGTTCATGAATCATTCCCTCCAAAGTTGGTTTCTTGAAAAAGGAATCACCCATCAACGTAGTTGCACTTATACACCTCAACAAAACGGTGTTGTTGAGCGAAAACATCGCCATATTCTTGAAGTCGCTAGATCTTTACGACTTCAAGCTCACCTCCCTCTTTCGTTTTGGGGAGAATGCGTTCTAACCGCCGTCTATCTCATTAATAAATTACCCACACCAATCCTTGATGGGAAATCCCCTCATGAAATCCTCATGGGTGCTCCTCCGAATCTTTCACACTTACGTGTATTCGGATGCCTTTGCTATGCCCGTATCCCTTTGGTCAAAACCAAGATGGACGCCCGGTCCTCCGCCGGCATTTTTCTTGGCTACCCAAGTGGACAAAAGGGTTACCGTATCTACGACATCTCTACTCAACGTATTTTCATCTCACGAGACGTTACATTCTTCGAGAGCCGCTTTCCTATGGCTTCTCCACCTCCGGCACAAGCTCCTCTCGCCGACCCGTCTCCATCCCTCTCTATTGATGATGACGGAACCTTTGATTTTCCGGTGAATACCGAGCCTCCTCCCGATTCACCGTCCGACAGCAGCAGGTTCACCGAAGAACCCACTGTCCCTGTCGTCCCGGTTTTGGATACTGTTTCAGGGGTGCCTCCAGACACCCCTGGTAACACACCTTCGGGGGTGCCGACAGAAAACCATTCTTTCCCTTCGGGGGTGCCTACAGATATCTCTACCGAGCTCCCTGATTCAGGGGTGCCGACAGAACCCCCTGTCACCACTCCCGGTTCGGGCTCTTCTCTTCCACCGCCCGCGACCGGTGTTCCCACTTCCGGCGCTCCCGACGTTGACTCCGGCAGACCGGTTCGGTCTCGTCAACCACCTAGTCATCTCAAAGACTATGTTTGCTCCAACACCACTACCGTCAAGTATCCACTTGAAAACTATTTTTCTATAAATTCCTTTTCAACTTCTCATCAACAATTTCTTTCCTCGGTCTTGTCCTCGACCGAACCCACTTCCTTCACCCAAGCAATGAAATCTTCTCATTGGAAGGAGGCCATGGCTAAGGAAATTTCGGCCTTGGAAGAAAACAAAACTTGGACTCTCACTAACTTACCACCCGGCAAGAAGCCTATTGGTTGTAAGTGGGTGTATAAAATAAAGTTCAAGCCCGATGGCTCCATAGAACGCTATAAAGCTCGCTTAGTGGCTAAAGGCTATACTCAAATAGAGGGGTTGGACTACAATGATACTTTTGCTCCGGTTGCTAAACTAGTAACCGTTCGAGTTCTTCTATCTCTCGCCGCCATTAAAGGCTGGTCTCTCCATCAGTTGGACGTTAACAATGCCTTCCTCCAAGGCGACCTCCATGAGGAGGTTTACATGAAACTTCCCCTCGGGTTTTCATCTAAGGGGGAGTCTCAAGTATGCCGCCTTCATAAATCTCTTTATGGTCTAAAACAAGCATCCCGTCAGTGGTTTTCCAAATTTTCCTCCGTTCTAATTGAACGTGGTTTCTCTCAATCTAAGAGTGATTATTCGCTTTTTACCTTTCGTTCCTCCTCCACTCAGATTTATGTTCTAGTCTATGTGGATGACATCATTATCACAGGAAATAATGATCATGCTATTTCCAAGTTAAAATCATTCCTAAATAATGCTTTCTCGCTAAAGGATTTAGGACGTCTCCAGTACTTTCTTGGTATTGAAGTTTCTCGTTCGTCACAAGGCATTTTTTTATGTCAAAGAAAATATGCACTTGATATTTTAAAAGATTCTGGACTGACCGCTGCACGTCCCTCTGAATTCCCTATGGAACAGAAACTTCGACTTAGTCCCACTGACGGTACACCATTGTCAGATCCGTCAGTTTACCGTCGCCTAATTGGCCGGCTTCTCTACTTAACAGTTACACGGCCAGATATCGCTTTTGCTGTGAATAACCTCAGTCAATTCATGCAAACACCCAGTCAAGTACACCTAGACGCCGCCCATCGCGTACTACGATACTTGAAAGGTACCCTTGATAAAGGAGTATTTTTATCCGCAAACAGCTCTCTCCATATTACAGGTTACTGTGATTCAGATTAGGCTGGTTGTCCTTCGACCCGTAGATCAACTACAGGATATTTTACAATGTTGGGATCTAGTCCACTTTCATGGAAATCAAAGAAGCAACCCACCGTTGCCAAGTCTTCGGCAGAAGCAGAATATCGAGCTTTAGCCATCCTCACATGCGAATTACAATGGCTTAAGTATTTATTACTTGACTTTGGAATTAATCACTCAGATCCGATGACAGTTTATTGCGACAACAAAGCCGCTCTCCACATTGCTGATAATCCAGTTTTTCACGAACGTACCAAACACATTGAGATAGATTGCCACATCGTTCGTGAAAAGATTAAAGACAACGTCATTGCCACACGCTTCACCAGTACAGAAAATCAGTTAGCGGATATCTTCACAAAGCCACTTGGGGCAGAACCGTTCAAGAACATTATTGGCAAGTTAGGCGTTACTTCCATTCCCGCTCTAACTTGAGGGGGAGTGTTGGAAGGTCCACTCCACTCGGCCAAACCGAGTGGACTTGGTCCAAATAGGAATCCTACTACAACTAGGATTCCTTAGGTATTAGGATTATAGTTTAGATTAGTTTAGGATTAGTTTAGATAAGTTTTGATAAGTTTAAACTCTTCATCATGTAAACCTATATATAGGGGTTCAATCATAATGTAATATACAAGTTGTAGTGTTAATAAACAAGGTATTTACCTATCTCTCTATCTCCCTCTCACACAACAACAACAAGCTCACCGATCTTCATCTCTCGGCTTCAACCGAGATAGTCATCATCAACCCTCGGTTATAACCGAGAGCTCAGCTCATCTCTCTCTCTCTCGGTTATACCCGAGCTTCATCACTCTCGGCCTCACCGAGAGTTGTTACACACTCACTCGGTTATAGCCGAGACTATCAACTCCTTCAATCTTCCTCTCGGTCATCAACCGAGAAGGTCATCACCTTCACCTACACTCGGTCATACTCGAGTGAATTAAACAATCAAAGGTTTAACCTTTTCACAGTATATATTGAAGAACATACGGATAAATCTTCCGGCTAAACTACATTCTTAAAGGTTCAAATGCACAAACTATGCAGTTGTTATTATAGAAGGGTACACTATCGGGGTATGTTACGATGAAAAACAAGTAAAAGAGAAAAAAACAATAATAGAAATAAACAATCACACGTAGTACAAGAGATTTACGATTGGTGAGACATACCCACGCTAACAATTTTGACCATGTGTCTAGAACAAGATTACAAAGATTTCTCAAGGATTTTAGAACATGTAAGGCAGTAAAAGACTAACACGCTGCTTCGTCTCTCTTTTGAAACCCTAAAACCAAAACCACCTTTGCCATGATAACCACCATTTAAAAGACTAAAGCAAACATAAGTAAGTGGTTGCGCGGCTTGCGCCACAATGGGAAATGGAAAACCATAGCCTATAAAGCGGTTTCTTTGGTCGTTTTTCTAGTTAGATACCGTCCCATATTCAAGATATTTTCAACATAATTACTTATTGATAAAAATTCTCATAATTGTTGATTTAAAACTATACTGGTTAATTGTTGATTTAAAACTTAGAATTCTTATAATTTGTAACTAAAGTTACCTATTGATAAAAATTTATTGTTTGAAAAATCTAAAGCATTCTAGAAGCTCTATAACCTCATAACTTTTATACATGGTTTATTTTCAATGAGTTGGTTGTGCAACCCATCTCATTAGCAAAACAAACATAAATTTGGTTTTACTTGAATGTGAAAATTCGGATTAAATTTTTGAATACAGATATCTTGCTGCGAAAAGTGAAGCTGATCACTACAATAGGGAACTAAAAAGAGAACAAGAGGAGATCATCAATGTTCCTGATACAGGTTCCCTTACTTACACTCTCCTTTTCTTATTCCTCTTTATCTTTTCCTTCTCAAAATATTAAGAGAAAAAAAAGTTATCTATATGTGGGTTCTGTTTTTGCTATATATGAATGTGGAAATTCTAAGAGACATATTTGGTTTCCTAAAAATTTCGCAATCGTTTATATAAAGAATTTGAAGTTTTCAATTGATTAATATGTAAAGAAGTTTGATTGTTTGTTGTGACAGAGGCCGCTGAAATTGAAGAGATTTTAGCGCAATATGAATTGGAACCTCATGAATATGCGCCTGTTGTAAACGCATTACGAAAGAAGCCACAGGCATGGCTAGATTTTATGATGAAGTAAGTTAAAAATCTAAATATATCTATAAACTTAGTATGATTTTAACTATGAATAAAAACCAAGGCTAATTTTTAGGCATCAAGACTTGAAGTCATTCAAAAGCGGTACGTAGTTTATTCAAATGGCCGTAATATAGTGTTTGTTTTCCTAATTTTCGAATTAAATTTGCATTCTAGACACGTTTTTTTTATTCTTTTCGAAAATAAACACGATCTACTAAGTGTTGGGTCTGAATCTAATTTAAAAACTATTGTGATAGAAAAAAATACTTGGTTTTGCTAAACTTTTGGAATTGACATATAGGTTTGAGCTAGGACTGGAGAAGCCTGACCCAAGAAGAGCATTGAAGAGTGCATTCACGATCGCGGTAGCATATATAATTGGAGGATTGGTTCCTCTACTACCTTATGTGTTCATTTCGAAAGCCAAAAATGCAATGTCAACCTCTGTGGGGGTCACATTATTGGCATTGCTTTTCTTTGGATATGTGAAGGGTCATTTTACAGGCAACAAACCTTTCAGAAGTGCTTTCGAGACGACATTGATAGGGGCTATTGCTTCTGCTGCAGCATATGGAATAGCTAAGGCTGTATGAAAAGCATGAGATGATATACTCAAGATTATTAGTCTCTTTCTATCTCTGCTCGTCCCCGTTCGATTTCATATGTTGTTCGCATAAAAATTTCACTAGCTATTTTTGTTGAGGACTTTGTTATTATGTCTTTGTTTACGCTCCAATTGTTATTATGGAGTTGAGGCAAAACAATTTTGCATTCTGTCAATGTTTACCTTACACTAAAACTCTTGCAGTTGTCATCATTTTAATGCAAAAGATAGTCCAACAAAAGAGTCCTTCGTACCGAGGAAATTGTTGGCTTTTGCACTAAACACTAAAAAAACGTTTGTGTACTTTTATATATTACACGATGATTGGCGGTGGTTGTTTGGTCCAAAAGAATTTAAAATAACGGAAAAAACCACAACAATTTTATAGTGGCGAAAATGAACCACAAAAGGTAGAACTGTGACGCCCCGAGACCAAAATAGACACGACCACGCCCCGGCAATTCACAGACGAGACTAAAAAAATCCGGCAGAGTCTCCTCTGTAAATCGAACCGGTCGCACCTGTAAAACCTGTCATGCAAACCATACATTCGCATACACAAATAGTTAAACTATTGAGCGGAAGCTAAACAAACTCAACTCAGTTCGGGTCGAAACCCGAACCACAAACATACAAACGCCTCATACAACACCGATACAACTTATAAACAACTCTAAGTTTTACGTATATACATATTAGAGTTTGGTTTCTGCGATAAATACATAACTTGAAAATAACGAAAAATCATATAAAACGACATAACTCCACTAGCCTCGTCAGACAAGATCACCGGCTGGAATACACACTCTGCCTCGAGGCTACAACCAAGAACCTGCACACTAACAACTGGTAGGGGGTCAGAATACTCACCGACACGAGTTATTCTGGTAGAAGACCAATCCAAAACCCATCACGTTTTCAAAAGTTCCTTTAATAAGTTGTAAACATCATGACAAAGCGAGTTATCAAACCAGTTACCGTATATACTATATACAAAACCATTTTCCTTCATCTAGCAAGCAATAGCAGTGATTAGCTGCCCACCCATGGTGCGCTCCCAATAAGAGGAGAGTTCCTCAGGAGAACCTAGAGTGCGTTAGATAGTACCAGCCCATTTATGACACTAGCTAATGCACTACGTCTCCTCGAGAAAGAGACTTACCCCTAGCCGGTAAGCCCCTCTCCCACTAAAGGACTCCGCAATCATTGAAGAGTTTACCTCATGATACATATATACCTTAAGTATCTAAATAAGTTTTTGATCGCCGAGTTCGAATAAGAGAGCCGTCCCCCAATACCCATGGAAGGACCTGAACCTCATTCTCTTCGGTACCCTGTCATGCATCTAATGCGATCTTTCAAAATCAGTTACGTTCATATCTCAAAACCAATATTCTCATTCAATCTCGAAACCCATTTTCTCATTCAAATCATTATCTTATCAAACACGGAAGTGGAACAACCAAGAGTCATATCGCCACAAAGCAGAGGGATTCCCAATCAATGTCACCTCCCAGACGAGCGGTCAGGAGTACGTCCCTAAGCCTCGAACTGGAGGTATGAGCACCAATGGCTAGCAAGTGAAGCACTCTACTCCCACAGGTCTCATGACTAGTGTCGCCCACCTCACCGGTCTCACACGGATCACAACCGTGTCCACATGTCATCCTACCCTCAATGGCTACGTGCCCATAGGTTGACATAATCCGCAGTCGGGTACATACAAGAAAATCCCAGTAGTTCGCAATAATCGTAAAATAATTCGGCAGCACCCAAAAGAAACTAGTACAACTATATAGTATACGAAATAGCTATCACAAAACCACCAAATTCGGACGAAATAGAAAATTCTGAACGGATAGATATGTAGAACAAGTCGCATAAAATTACCTGGAAGAAGTTTCACTGAATTCCGACAACCGAATAAGAGGAAATCAACCGACGAAGTCGAACCACTAAATTTCCTAAGCAACTCACGACCAAATTAGATTAAACCTTCTCTGGTTTGGTGGCTTTGAAATGGATTAAAAGAAAAGCTTTTTAAGTGGGTTGAGAAGATGGGGTCCACATTTAAATATTAAAAGACATAAACCATATCCCCTATGTAACACGTCTCACATGCATGCACGGTGGAAGGAAATAGTGGGTTGGGTTCATTTTTGAGTCCTACATTTACAACACCTCCTAAACAAGTCCGTCGATTTGGCCAGATTGCAAAATGACCCCTGAAATCAGAACAAGTTGCAAATTTAACCCCTCTTTTGACTTGACCCAATTGTCAAATAGTCTTTCAACTAACCTTGAAAACATGGGATGTTACAGAACAGAAAAAGGAATATAGCAAATCCAAAATTGACGTTTATATCTTAATCTTTATTTTCCTCCAAATTTTCACTGGTCTTTACTTGTTCACCGTTTTCAGCCTTCTTTTTGTTAAAGGCTCTTTTCTTCTGTTGTTATTTTCTGAAATTTTTTGTTTTGTTCTTTACTGTTATTTCGTTGTTTATATGTTTGGGGGCCGTTTTTCGCATTTGATCGGTTTTTATGTTTCTGCCTGTTTTTCAGTATTTTTTTTTGAAATGTCATTTTTTGTTCATTACTATATTTTTTGGAATTTTTGGGTTTATAGTCCAAAAAACGGGCCCTAATAAGACATTTAGTCATCTCTAATCCTATAAAGGGTTTCAAAACCAAAATATTAATGTAAATGGATATCTAGTCCATTTGTATCCTATCTCGAGAGAAAACACAAATCCCTAGAATACATAATAAATCTTAATACCTAAACTAACCTTCCTTATATATAAAAACAGATTTACCTTCAATCCCTAAATATCTTTTTCCCACCATTCTCTCTCCAATCACGTTTTTAAACTAAGTAACCGTGATCTTCATTATCTTCAGTAACCGAAAGCTTCTTATTTTCTCTCTCTCTAAATCAGAATCGTTTGATAATCATCCATTAATCTCAGAAATCTTGTTTCTTCTTCATTAGAGCAGCTGAAATCATCTTCTTCATCGTTTATCAGGTAAAACACATTACAAAAGTCATTTTTCGTTCCATTGAAACAGATTCTAAATCAGATTTAATATTGCTTTTCAGGTAATGTTAAAGGTTTTGGTTTCTTCTTTTCTGTTTAATGTTTTTCATCTTCATCTTTAACTTTGTTCATGAATTTCATTATGATCAAATTTCTCTCTGTATCATCTAATCAAATCTTCATCATTATTCAGTATTTTCTCTCTCTAAGATTCATAACCGATTTTATGATGTTAATGTTAAATCCGTCTTTACAATTCATTTTATTCGATTAAGAAGTGTTTGTCTCTATGTATTTTGTTACTTTTTAGTAGATTTAGGTTACAGATTTTGATTTTTAGATCATTTTTTCAAATCTTCATCAAGGTTTTCGTACAATTTTTTATGCAGAGAAGATCTCGTACGATTTGTTATAACTGAATGCAAATGATATATAATTTAAAATAAATTACGGATCGTTTATAATAAATTACATATCATTTTTTATTCAGAGAAGATCTAGTACGATTTGGTTGTGACAGAATGTAAACGATATATAATTTACACGACATTACATGATGTTTACTGAACATAACACATACATAACGCAAACATCTTTTGTACAATGTTTTTATAACATAATGTAAATATATGTATTTTGTTACAAATTATACATACTTTATAAATAATATCAAAAACATCTTATAAATCTGCATAAATTGTATATAATTTATTCAACATTACGCGTACTGTTTCCCATAACAGTTGTCGTTTATAGTACAATAAATGTTCCAAAAATTATATGTAATTTATTGCACATTATACATATTTTTTCACATAACAGTGACCTTGTGATTCAAACTAAAGTTATGTTTGTCTCCTAACACATTATGAAGTTTAACAAACAATATGCATAATTTATTCCATTATACATATTTTTTCACATAACAGTGACCTTGTGATTCAAACTAAAGTTATGCTTGTCTCCTAACACATTATGAAGTTTAACAAACAGTATGCATAATTTATTCAATTATACATGTCGTTTCTAGTAAACTATATGTTTTGTTGACAAATGTATATGTTTTCTTTTTGTAGTTTTGTTGTTACTTATGGAATTTCCTACTGAAGTTGGTCATTTGTTTTCTGGTGGTGCAAAAGCATTTGGATATGCTCTTCGACAATATAGTATAAATGTTGTTTGTCCTGCTTAAGACTACACATGCTCTTCGACAATATAGTGTAAACGATTTTTTTTATAACAGAATGTAAACGATGTGTAATGTAAAAGAAATTATGTGTAATTTATTGAACATGACACACATACAGTTGATAAATTACGTTGTATACATGACAAATGTTGGTTTCCTCGTCATAAATAACACATAATTTACGTATTTGTTTCATAATTTGTATTCAATGTGTATCTATGTATGAGTAAAAACAAAAACAAATGTTGTTGTAATGTTCCCAGAAAAATATACTATTTCCAAATCTGAAAATTAAGTGAGAGAAAGTGATATATACGTTTTGTATATTAACCCCCAAATCACGCTAAATTGATTTCAGAAAATACACTCTTTCCAAATCTGAAAGTTTAGAGAGAGAAAATAAATTTAATTTCCAAATATGTTTAGAGGAGAGAGAAATTATGATTTGTTTCTATCCGTTTTTTTGCTAATAAATCCCTTAAATCATGCCCAAATTTGATTTCCTTCTTTTCAGCGTTTGATTAGTTTCTGGTAATGGCGTTTCGAAGATTTAGGTTAGGGCTTTTGGAAACGTTTCGTTTTGGGAAAGTTTTGATTTTGTTTCCTATAATTTATCCCAAATTCACGGTTAATTAAGCTGTTGGAATTTTCTATCCGCCCCCACAATTTAAAATCCCGTGAAAATGGTTTGGGACACGGATGAAATTGTTGTATAGCCAGTATGGGTTTTTAGACTTAAGAGCAAAAGGACTAAAAATCCATTTTTTGACAAGATTGAACCCTAAACCATTTTTGAACATTATTTTGGTCTATATACCCACGGACCCTTTTTTTTGTTACTAGATATTTTTTTCGTCTTCTTTTTGTAACCTTTTCTTTATATTTTTTGTTTATGACTGTTTTATTACCCAGAAGTTGTTTTCGAAACACTTTTTTAGTTTTGCCACAAACAACTATTTGTTTTCAATCCATGAAGCCGACAAAAAAACTTGTTTGTCTTTAAACCAGAGTTTGTCTTCACAAACTGTTGTTTGCATCGAAAAACGGTTGCTTACTCATTGTGTTTTTTATTCTTTTTCCCGCTGTTTCAGGTAACCTATCTTTCACATTGACCAAACCGTTTTGTATTAAACAAACATTCGCTTGCATCGAGCAAACAACTGTTGACATCGAAGAAACGATCATTTTTTTTTGTTGAATAAGAAAGAATCGTTTGAAAAACAGATCTAATTTACCAATTGTCACAAACATATATCAAAAATATTAAATATGTCAAAACATGTATAAAACATCATCAGACATAGATCAAAACAAATAAAAAATTACTAGAACTTCATCAAAATTCAAAACTGATCGAAGAGCTTCAGTGTAACTCAGAACATATATGATTTTCTAGAACAGACAAATAGTTTGTAGAAAAACAATAATTTGAATCTGATCATTTCGATAATCTTTTTAACCATAAGCTAAACAAAATACAAACGAAACAGGACGGAACTCAATTATGAAGATCAAACAACCCTAAACAATCAAACATTCATAAACATCAAACGAGATCACAAAACTACCAAAAACAAAGTCTACAACGTAGATCCCAAAAATATTAGAAACAATAATGCAATCATAGAAAACATGGGATTAGAAACAAGATCCAAAACGAGATCATAAACAAGATTGCACGTATACTCTTAAAACCAATACATAACTTAGGTTATGAAAAATGAAATCATCGATACAAAAAAAAATTTATACATCATAGATCTATGAAAACCGATATATAAAAGATATAAAAATCTGATTGAAACAAAGTAGATCATAGAAGTTAGAACTACTTTTGAAAACTGATGCCAATATCAAATTAATAAACCAAAACAACTTTCGAAAATCGATATAAGATCAAATCAATAACCTAAATCATCAAAAGTCAAAATAAAAAATCAAACCATCCGAACCCCAAATTATCAAAAATCAAATTAAAGTTAGAGTTATTTCCCTAATGGCCCCCAACTTTGTGACCAGCTTCCCGTCTGGCCCCCTACTTTACGAGAAATACCCATATGGCCCCCTTCCATTATAACACCGTCACTCTCTCCCATCCATCATGTTTTCTCTCTCTGCCAACTCACGCTACATCATCTGTTACGCCACCTCATCACCTTCTCCGGCAGAGGTCGCCGGCCGACCAAATTTCCGGCCGGCGACCCTCAAACTTTTTTTTTCTCTCTCTAAAAAGAATTTTTTTTTTTGAATTCTCTCTCCTCTCTCTCTCTCTAAACTCCGGCGAAGGGAAACCTTGGCTGGAGCTAGGTCTGTTCATCACGAACAGACCAGATCAGGGTCTGTCCGTGATGAACAGACCCAGATCTGGGTCTGTCCGTGATGAACAGACCTAGCTCCGGCGAAGATTTTCCTTACGCCACCTCATCACCTTCTCCGGCAGAGGTCGCCGACCGGCCAAATTTCCGGCCGGCGACCCTCAAACTTTTTTTTTTCTCTCTCTAAAAAGAAATTTTTTTTTTTGAATTCTCTCTCTCTCTAAACTCCGGCGAAGGGAAACCTTGGCTGGAGCTAGGTCTGTTCATCACGAACAAACCAGATCAGGGTCTGTCCGTGATGAACAGACCCAGATCTGTTCATCACGAACAGACCAGATCAAGGTTTGTTCGTGATGAACAGACCTAGCTCCGGCGAAGATTTTCCTTCGCCGGAGTTTAGAGAGAGAGGAGAGAGAATTTTAATTTTTTTTTTTTTTTTGGAGAGAGAGAGAGAGAAGAAAGATAAAAAAAAAGTTTGAACGTCGCCGACCGGGAATTTGGCCGGTCGGCGACCCTGCCGGTGAAGACGATAATGTGGCTGGTTTTAACGAGGTGGCAGAGAGAGAAAACATGCTGGAGGAGAGAGAAAAGAAATGGAAGAGAGAGAGTAACAGTGTTATAACGGAAGGGGGCCATGTGGGTATTTCTCGTAAAGTAGGGGGGCCAGGCGGGAAGCTGGTCACAAAGTTGGGAGCCATTAGGGAAATAACCCTTAAAGTTACTTGCATAATATTTTTTTTAAGATTTGAGTCCAAGGTCCAAAATCGCGGACCACTAGGTCTAGATCCCACATATATTATGAAATAGAAAATAAATTCATTTAGAGTAATTTACATGTCTAACCTTTATTTTCTCTATTACTACCTTATATATCATAGGTTTACAAAAATAACCCAAATTAAAAGATACAAGTATTATTTTCATTTTCATGAAAATATTTCCTCAATAAAAAGTTTTCATTCGTAATAAGAGTTTCTTTTTTCGTTTAACCGAATGCTTCTCTACTTTACTAAACCCGAGCAGATTGCCCATCCTCCCAAAACCTAGAATTAGTAGAAGAAACCGATTGCTTCTTTCCTTCGTCTTCAACTACAGAAATTGATATTTCTTTTGTCTTCAACTACAAAAATCGATAATTTCTTTTGACAAGGTTCCCGGTCTAGAACCATTAATGAGCGAAGCTAAAAAAAATAGTTGCCGATACACCTTTTGCTCGTTTCTACTCTGCCGCAATTAGTGGTCAGATACTTATGGAGAATCAAGTGAAATCACATCGGACGGTGTTTGAGCTTCTATGCTACTTCAACACGGATAAAAAGAAATTTATCTTTGGAGGAGAGGAGTTAGAATCTACTCCTGAGGAAGTGGCGTTGCTATTAGGGTTGCCGATGGAGGGACAAGAGTATAGTGCCTTCCCTAGACATAGCGAGATCAAACCAAAAGAGGAGGATTTTTTTGTCAAGCACTTTAATGGTTCCGGATCTCTTACTGTTGTTACTAGCGCAAAAGCTTTAAAGAATGAAGTCAATAACCATACAGGATCTCCTCTGTACTTCGCCAGGTTACTAATTTTGTTTGTTAGGTGTGCTCTTCTCTTTGCGAGCTCAAAAGGTTATGCTTCGCACACAAGTTTCTTCCAATACTTGCAAACTGTGAGAATGATTAACCGGGTGTCGTGGTCGAGGGCAATTCACTCATTCATGATGTCTTCAATATGAAAATATCCTAACGACCCTTGCAAGGTCTTGGGATATTTGATCCTACTTCCGGTAAATAACAAACTTGAATAAATTGCTTACGTAAATCAAGATCGACAATTTCCTCTAGATCATCTTTCAAATCACCTTCTTCATTTTTGGACGAGAAGGCTCTTACTACATCGGCCACCTCCATGAAGTCATTGGTCATACTCGTATAAAATCAAGATCGAAAATCGGTGTAGGTAAAAGTGTCAACACTCTTCGTTCTCCAAATTCCCTTTTATCCTTATATAACACTATTTGTTTTCCTGTAAAACACAGTAACCAAACAAAAAAGGATCTAAATACACAACAAAAGATGTAATATTACTGAAGCATCATTATTTTTTTCAAATCATCATGTTTTCTAGTAAAAAAGGTACGAAAATCATTAATTTGTTTCCACAATAAATACGATTTTCAGTTAAGTATTTCAATTTCAAGATATTGTAAACCTATCTAGTCAAACCTTTCGAATTGATAATCCTTCCCGAACCAGCTCCGTCAGTGAAATTCTTTTCGAACTTCTCTACAAATTCACCTGGACAAAGATAATAGACAAATTAGGAATAAAACATTAAATATATCTTAATGACCAAACGATTGGTAAGTCATGATAAATTTTTTCAGAAAATCATGATAAATTTTATCTAGCATCATGTTTGTTAATCAAATTAAACAAAAGGTACAAAAATCATTAAATTGTTTACACAATAAATACGATTTTAAGTGTAGTATTTCAATTTTCAGGACATCATAAACCTAATTAGTCGAACCTTTCGAATTTATACTCCTTCTTGAACCAACTCCATCAGTGGAGTTCTTTCCAAATCTCTCTACAAATTCACCTGGACAAAGATAAAAGAGAAATTACAAATAAAACTTTAAATATGTCTTCACCAACAAACAATTAGTTTTAAAATAATAATAACTCCATTAGCAAATTTAGAGAATTTAAAAGAGTTATTTCCCAAATGGCCCCCAACTTTGTGAACAGCTTCCTGCCTAGCCTCCTACTTTAGCAAAAATACCCATATGGCCCCCTTTTTCAGTTACCGTTAATTTTCTGTTAACTAGTCATATTCTCTCTCTCTTCCATCTCATCTCCTCTCTCTGCCACATTATAGGGCACGCCACCTCATCATCTTTCCCGGCGAAGGTCGCCGGCCGGAAAATTGGCACTTACTCTTTCCATCGGCACTTTCTTGATTTTTCTCATTATCCTTATCTCCTACTTTCTCTGTCTAATCATTGGAAGATAAAAACCCATTTATTCTACCACAACTATTTGTAATTGTACAATACATCATCTACATTGACAGAGTTAAAATTATTTTTTTTTCATCAAGCTCTCCTGATTTTTTCATTATCCTTCTCTCATTCCATATCTTTCTCTACATTTAATTAGTCGACAGTAAAAACCCAAATTATTCTACCACATATAATTGAGTACATATGAACTTGAAAAATTAACAGAATCTTTTATAAAAATGTACCTTTTTGCGCCTCGGTTTCACTACTGTTCTCAGCACCACCATGTCCACCTTCACTCTCATTTTTATCCTCGTCTTCACCATTTCCTCCTTAATCTTTTCTCGACGATATTCCACCTTTAAGGCTCCCAAACTTTTCCTTGTAAAGGTCCAATTCTTGATGAAGATTTATGTTTTCACGAGCTAAACCTCTCCACCTCTACTTTCTCGTTTAGGTTAGCTTTCAAACGACACCTTAGGTGCATATTTGAGAATTCCCTTTTCTTCATCTGACACAACATGAGTTACATCAACAATTACCTACACACAATCAAAGATTTGAACAATAAACTAAGAATCTGACAATATAAACTAAATGTTACAACAAAATTAATCTTACCATGCTACATAAAGTTTCCAACAAAATCATTAAAACCATAACGGGATCCCGAAAATGCTAAAAATATACCTACTCTACCCTCAACAGATTGACGTGTTCCTGAACTCCATTTTTCATAGGTTCCAATGACCACCTAAAAATCCTTGGAATCTTTCCAACTCCCAATCTAGTCTCGAGGAAGATATTCGTGTGTATGGATCAAATATCCCGAGACCTTGCAAGGGTCATTAGTATATTTTCATATTGAAGACATCATGAATGAGTGAATTGCCCTCGACCACGACACCCGATTAATCATTTCTCACAGTTTGTAGGTTATGGAAGAAGCTTGTGTGCAAAGCATAACCTTTTGAGTTTGCAAAGAAAAGAGCACAGCCAACATACATATTTTATTAACTTCATTCTATAAAGCTTTTGTTATAGTAACAGTATTAAGAGACCCGGAACCATTAAAATGTTTGACAAAAAAGTCCTCCTCTTTCGGTTTGATCTCACTATGTCAAGGGAAGGCACTATGCTCTTGTCCCTCCATTGGCAACCCTAACAGCAGGACCGCAACTTCAGGAGTAAATTCTAAGTCCTCTCCAAATATAAATTTATTTTTATTCGTGTTGAAGTAACATAGAAGCTCAAACACCGCCCGATGTGGTTTCACTTGATTCTCCATAAGTATTTGACCATTAATTGTGGTTGAGTAGAAACGAGCAAAAGATGTATCGGCAACTTTTTTTTTAGCTTCGCTCATTAATGGTTCCAGATCGCGAATCATGTCAACAACCAATTTGACGTTGTATTTATACTGCTGGAATTTGTTAGAAGAAGGACCATTTTTTTCTTGACCAACAAAATTATACTTCTCTTGCACCTTTATCTTTCTCTTTTCAGATGCAATACTCTGTCAGTGAAATAAAAGAATCAAAAACATTAAAATCAGTTTCATTTAAATCTTAAAATTTTCACACCCAAAAAGTTAATTACCACGAACACAACTATATATTGCTATAACATAATCTAATAATAACACCAACATTCATACATTTTTAGAAACAACATACATTGCATTCACATAACTAAGAATTTCAGGAAAAAATCTTACACTTTCTGATTCTGATGGAGCTTCCTCTACCAAATCATCTATATTCTTCTCTTTGAACTTTTTAGGCCTAACCTCTTTCACTATCGTTCTCTTTTCAGCTGGGTCTTCTATCAAAATTCCACTTTTTGTCCTTCTCGACGAGTCGTTTTGCTACAAACACAACATATATAATATCAAAATTGTAAAAATGCTAAAAACATAAAAGCGGTTTACAAAGATATTGCAAAACAATAATAGAAATTTCAAATGCTGAATTTTATTATTACGTTTTCCAACAAAATAGTAAATGTATACCATACCCTATCTTCTCTCGTTTTCCTCTTCTTTACCGTAGATTCTACCGTACGCCCCTTTGTCGGTTGTAAGATCATTTTCCTAGGACTTTTTTAGCATCTCAGATGTGTGCGAAACAGTATACTTCGCAGTCATCAAAGATCGACCATCTACTTTCTGTTTGGTCGGAAGCTTTAATCTAAATCATTTGTCTGTGTCTGCAAAATGATAGCCAGAACACATAAACGGAGTTAAATTATTAATGCGAGTTAACCAAAATAACATAAAAACAGAGATGGGTAGTAACCATTTATTAGGTTTTATGAGAAACTTCAAAATGCTAGACAAAATTATGAAAAATTGTATGAAATTCAATATATACTGGAACTAAAACCCATACTCCAAAATTACATGTTATATGGCTTTCAACAAAACCTATGAGAGATTAGTTTTTACCAAATTGAGGGTACAAAACCCTTAATTAGAGAGAGACCTAGATTACAGAGAAACATTGAGAATTATAGAGAAGATAGAGTAGTACTTAAAATGTAGATAGAAATAAAGTTGTACATGGGATTTCTTCAAAGAGATTCTACAAAGAAATGATCGATTTCTACAGTCCAAGACAAAAGAAATGATCGATTTTTGTAGTTGAAGACAAAGGAGAGAAGCAATCGGTTTCTTTTACTGCTTCTAGGTTTGGGAGGATGGACGATATCTTCTGGTTTAGTAAAGTAGAGAAGCACTCTGTTAAACCGAAAAAGAAACTTTTGTTACGGATGGGAACTTATTATTGAGTAAATATTTTCATGAAACTGAAAATACTACTCCGTATTTGTATCTTTTAATTTGGTTTTTTTTTTTTAACCTAAGATAAGTTAGGTAGTATAGAGAAAAAGAAGTTAGACATGAATTTATTTTCAATTTCATATTATTTTTGGACTTTAGACCTATTGAATCTGAGATTTTAGACTTAAAACTCATCTTCCTTTTTTCTAATTAAAAAATGTGAGAGGTCGGGGGAGAGGGAGAGCCTTGTTAATCTTATTCCATAAGAGAAGTTGACGAAGAAGCAGCGGAAAAACTCTGTCCTTGAGAATTTTCATTTTTTTTTAAATCTTGGTCGTGTAGTCTATAGATAATGGAGATTAATCAACCTCTAATATAAGAAAGATCTAACTGTATTTAATAGAAAAAAAAAATGCCACTTTGATGCCTTGTTGTCCTTCATATCATAATTCTAATTTTGTTTAAAATGAAGAATATTAGATAAATTTGCACCATCTAATTTGAACCTCTGGTTTGGTTGTGAAAGATAAGAGACAAACTGTTTTATTATATATAAATAAGTTTGGTGTGAATTTTCTAATAAAGACAAGAATACATGAGCCCTTAAAATTAGAGGACCAAATCAAGCGACCGTGCGTTGCCCGGAAGATGTTACACTAACTTCGGAGTAAGTTTTCATCTCGTACAACTCAAGCGGAGACATCCAAATATTGATTGCAACGAATATACAATACAAAGTTTGAAACTGATTCCCGATTCAATCTTCTATAAGATACAAAGGTGTTATAACTGAAAGTCGCGGAAGCTATCGAACCTACCCAGAAATTGATCCGATTATGAAGATTAATCGAAAAGCTAAGTCAAAATCAAATATGCGAACAGAAATTAACGAGGTTCGGCCTAAAGCCTACGTCCTCGGGCGAACAAGAAATCTTTATTGAAGGATAGATGAAGACGACTAACACAACCCGCAAGTTCGTCCCAAGATGGTACCGTATAGTAATAACCTTCTATACTAAATCTTCGACGACCGAGAAATTTAACACTGCTCAAAAAACTATGAAAAATTTCTCTCACTCTTGCTCTCTCTCTCTAGCTCTCTAAAGAAGAGTTGTTGTTGCTTGTGTTGGTGTTTTGATTACAAAGCAGTCAACCCCTATTTATATATATTATAAGCCAAAAAATTGGAAACTGCCTATTGAGCCAAAAAATTGGAAACCATCCCAATTTGGAAACTGCCTATTGCTGCCTCTTAAACCTCCTCTTCAATTTTTAGAAACTGCCTCTTACAATTCTCCACCTCGTACACAATTTGATATACTTCAAATTTTGGACGAACACCAGGATACTCCTTGTAAGATATATCTTCTTTTTGTGACTTCATCCGACTGCGCCATATGACCATGGCTGCCTACGTACCCTTTTACAGGATCAAGCCTACCGTAGTTCTACCAACCCTTCACATAAAGAAAACCTTGTCGCCATTACGCCCTTTCGGGCAACTTAACACGAGCCGATTTGTAGCAATTCCAGGCAATGCTGAAACTTGCTACATGTCACCACTTTAGTCAACATGTCCGCGGGATTCTCATCTGTGTGAACCTTCATGAGAGAAACATCACCTTCCTCTATGACATCTCGTACAAAGTGATACCTGACATCGATATGCTTAGTGCGAGCATGATGAACCTGATTCTTCGCCAAGTGGATTGCACTTTGACTATCACACCATACATCCACGCACTCCTGCTTAATCCCTAGATCATCCAGAAGACCCCACAACCACAATGCTTCCTTCACACCCTCGGCCATAGCCATATACTCGGCCTCCGTAGTAGATAAAGCAACTGTTGATTGTAACATCGATCGCCAACTAACTGGAGCACCATGTACCCTAAATACATAACCAGTAGTAGATCGTCTTCTATCTAGATCGCCAGCATAATCTGAGTCAACATAACCGCTTACCTGACATGTGTCTCCACCAAAGCACAAACCCGTATCAACGGTACCCTTCAAGTACCTCAAGACCCACTTCACAGCTTCCCAATGTGTCTTCCCCGGGTTTGCCATAAACCTGCTAACCACACTGACCGCCTGTGAAATATCTGGACGAGTACACACCATAGCGTACATCAAACTGCCAACTGCACTAGCATACGGTACACGATCCATATGATCCTTCTCCACCGTAGTAGTGGGAGATTGTTTTCCCGAGAGCCTGAAGTGTGGTGCCAAAGGTGTTGACACCGCCTTCGCATTCTGCATCCCGAACCGAGAAACTACTCGTTCGATGTAACCTTTCTATTTCAAGTACAGTTTCTTACTTAACCGCTCTCTCTTAATCTCCATTCCCAGTATCTTCTTTGCAGCGCCCATGTCTTTCATCTCAAACTCTTGACTGAGTTGAGATTTCAACTTATTTATCTCCACCATGCTTCGAGAAGCAATAAGCATGTCATCCACATACAAAAGGAGATAAATAAAGTCACCTTCGCGAAGCTTCTTGATGTATACACAACAATCAAAGTCACTTCTGCGAAAACCATGCTTTAGCATGAAAAAATCAAATCGTTTGTACCATTGGCGAGGGGATTGTTTCAATCCGTAAAGAGATTTCCTCAAACGACATACTTGATTTTCTTTGCCCTCAACCTTGTATCCCTCAGGTTGAGCCATATAAATTTCTTCTTCCAAATCACCGTGCAAGAAGGCGGTTTTAACATCGAGTTGTTCCAGCTCAAGATCCCTCTGAGCAACAATACTCAATAGCACCCGAATAGAAGTATGTTTCACGACTGGTGAGAAAATCTCATTGTAGTCGACCCCTTCTTTCTGTGCATAACCCTTGGCCACTAGTCTTGCCTTATACCTTGTACCCTTGATTTCGGAAGAATCCTCTTTCTTCTTGTACACCCATTTACAACCAATAACAGACTTACCTTCGGGCAATGGGACAACCTCCCATGTCTGGTTCTTGTGAAGAGACTCCATCTCTTCTTGCATAGCAACCAACCAACTCTCTCTTTCTGCCGCGGCGATAGCTTGTTTGAAGGTGACCGGCTCGTCGTCTTCCACCGAGAGTGCATATTCAACCACATTTGCCTGCCCGTAATGCCTAAGAGGTTTGTCTGACCCTAACCTCTGTACCGGCTTATATAACCGTTTCGGCCTAGTGTGTACCGAAACATCCTGCTGTTGTTGTTGTAAAACTTGTGTACCTTCCCCTTGAACCTCCTCATGATCGGGTTCATCAATTTCCTCATCCTGAGTATTATCCTGATGCTCCACCTGATCATGATTCCTAGAAACCCGTTGGTCTTCGGCTTCTACTTCCACTACTTGAGCTTTAGTAGACCCAACATCACCACAACTAGGCACCGTAGCTTTCGCCATAGCTACAATAGATGACTCATCAAACACCACATCTCTGCTGATTACAAACTTCTTGTCTTCCGTACACCATAGCCGATAACCCTTGACTCCTGTAGCATATCCTAAGAAAATTGCCTTCTTTGCTCTATTGTCAAGTTTGTTACCTTTAACATGGTAATAGGCCGTACAACCGAAAACCCTAAGTCTCCCGTAATCTGCATGTTCACCTGACCACACCTCGTAAGGTATGCCGCCATCTAAAGAAGAATGTGGAGACCTGTTCACAATATAACAAGCTGTAGCAACAGATTCTGCCCACCATTCTACGCCTAATCCCGAATTGGAGTGCATACATCTAGCCTTCTCAAGTAGTGTACGGTTCAATCTCTCTGCGACTCCATTCTGCTGAGGTGTGTTTACTACTGTCCAGTGCCTCACAATGCCTTCCTGATTACAAAACTCCTTGAATGCCCCATCCGTGTACTCGGTCCCATTATCCGACCTTAACGTCTTCAGCTTTCGACCAGTTTTGTTCTCAACCATTGCTTTCCACACCAGGAACGTGTTGAATGCCTCATTCTTATGCTTCAGGAAATAAAGCCAGACAAATCTCGAATGATCATCAACGAATGTAACAAAATACCTGGAACCACCCTTGGAAGGTAACTTTGCCGGTCCCCAGACATCGGTATGTACGTAGTCTAATACCTCTTTGCTCCTGTGTTTGCTTGAAGAGAACGTCACCCTGTGTGCCTTCCCGAACACACAATGCTCACAAAACTCCATGCAAGGCTTCTTCATGTCCTTCAACAAGCCTTTCCCGCACATCAGAGATAGACCCTTTTCTGACATATGCCCAAGGCGCATATGCCAAAGCCTCGTACTAGCCGTTGGATCCCTTCCACTGATTCCTACTGCTACATCTCCAGTAATTGTTGTCCCCAAAAGTTTGTATAAATTACCATAACGAGTACCTCTCATTACCACCAAAGAACCCTTAACGACTTTTATGGAGCCATTCTCTATAATTATCTTACAGTCGTTCCGCTCCAACACACCAAGGGAAATTAGATTTTTCCGCAAATCGGGTATGTGTCTTACGTCCGTCAATGTTCTCACCACTCCATCGTGCATCTTGATACGTATTGTTCCGAGTCCCACAGTTTTACATATACTATCATCACCCAGTATAACTGTACCACCATCTATACTCCTATAGGTAGTAAACAACTCCCTATTTGGACACATATGGTGTGATGCCCCTGAATCAAGCATCCACTTATCGAAGATTTTCTCAGACACCTCTGTCACCGAGAAACATCCATCCGCCTCTTCTGACACATATCCTGCCTCTTGCATCTCTTGTTTCTCCTTGTAGCCTTCGTTCTTTTGCTTCAACTTTCTCTTTGGACAAGCCGCTTTAAAGTGGCCAAGCTCACCACAACTAAAGCACGTTTTCTTGAAAGAGCCTCTAGATTTGGATCTAGATTTCCCGCCCTTTCCCTTTCCCCTTTCATTACTCCTCCCCCTCGTTACAAACAACCCTTGTGCTTGATCCTTGTCTACTCCACCCGACGCCATACTGCTAGTAGCAACCTTACGAAGGTCATCCGCTAATAGCGAATTTCTCGTCTCTTCCATGCTTAGACTATCACCAACAAGCATCAAAGTTTGAACAAGGTTCTCATAGGATTTAGGCAATGAAAGTAACAATATGAGGGCTTGGTCCTCATCCTCAACCTTAACATCAATATCCTTCAAATCTGAGATAATCCTGTCAAACCTATTCACATATTCCTGAATAGAAGAACCCTCTTCCATTCTACATGTGAATAATTTGGATTTTAAGTAGACCCGATTTGTTAAAGTTTTCGTCATGAAACTGCTTTCTAGCTTTAACCACACACCCGCCGCCGTTGTTTCTTCGTCTACTAGGAACGCCACGTCCCTCTCAAGACACAACATAATGGTAGCCCGTGCTTCGAGATCTAACTCTTCCCAATCCTCATCTGACATATCTCCTGGTTTCTTTCCCGTCAACGTCTTGTGTAATTTCTGTGAGATTAGCAGATTCTTCATCTGCATCCGCCAATAAGAAAAATCGTTTTTCCCATTGAACTTCTCTATCTCATATTTCCCTGCTTTGACCGTACCACTTCTCGATCCCATCTTCTTCTTCGTTTAATCTAAAAAACAAGGCTCTGGTACCAATTGTGAGAACTAAAAGTCGCGGAAGCTATCGAACCTATCCTAGAAATTGATCCGATTATGAAGATTAATCGAAAAGCTAAGCCAAAATCAAATATGCGAACAGAAATTAACGAGGTTCGGCCTAAAGCCTACGTCCTCGGGCGAACAAGAAATCTTTATTGAAGGATAGATGAAGACGACTAACACAACCCGCAAGTTCGTCCCAAGATGGTACCGTATAGTAATAACCTTTTATACTAAATCTTCGACGACCGAGAAATTTAACACTGCTCAAAAAACTATGAAAAATTTCTCTCACTCTTGCTCTCTCTCTCTAGCTCTCTAAAGAAGAGTTGTTGTTGCTTGTGTTGGTGTTTTGATTACAAAGCACTCAACCCCTATTTATATATATTATAAGCCAAAAAATTGGAAACTGCCTATTGAGCCAAAAAATTGGAAACCATCCCAATTTGGAAACTGCCTATTGCTGCCTCTTAAACCTCCTCTTCAATTTTTAGAAACTGCCTCTTACAAAAGGGCCAAACACCCTGAAGTTCTTGCCTGCAATGATAATGGCTAAATCTCTAGTTGGCTCATTCGTGTCTCTATCTTTGATCGTTACAGGCCTCTTGAAACTCGAGGAAAAAGAAGCGTTCCTCACGGCCACCACAAGCAATAGATTCTTCCCGTAGAAATTGTAAAATCATGTTTGGAACAATAATATTCAACATATATACTTATACAAATAAGAAGCATTTACTTCTAGTTTAGAGCAGATCACTTGGTTGAGAAAAACGCGACCAAGATTGCTAGTACAAGGAAGAGCATTATCTGCAAAAACAATTAATAATATGAGAAGGGTACATTTAGTTCTGATCACCAACATAAATTAAAGTTTGCAACACCTGCTCTGGAGTCTGGACAAGGTCCCGGTTGAGCACCAAAACGAGCTTTCCTCAACACAATCTACTATTGAGAAAGTTCATAGGGAGGTGGGGATTGAGCCCTAGGCCTAAGCAGACTCAAGTAGCAATGATCTTACTCGACCAGTTCATAATATAGATGTCAGTCGATGGGACGTTTATCTCAATCAGTCAATCCTTCCTAACGGAAAGGTACATTTGGTAAAGGAGAGAGGGGAGGTGCTAAAGGTGCCCATTATAATTGTTGTAGGCGCCCAAGTACACATAAGGCTTCCTCAAATTTTGGCTATAAAAGAGCGGCTACAACAATTATGATAAACTCTGATTAAGCATTTTCGAAGGGGAAACCAGATGGATTTTGTTGGCAGATATTTGATTAGGGTAAGATTTATTTTGAGCATTGGTTGTTATTTTTACCAATATGTTAGCAGACAGCATTGTCCCAACTGCAGGGCACGGGTTATACCTAGAATATATAATCCTTATTTATAGCATTCATGAGAAAAATTCAAGTAGTACTTACCAGAGTCGAATTGCATCCTGGCTGATTATTAACTATATACAAGCTCCTGAAGAATAAAAGGATGTGCGAGGATTTATTAGCGTGTATATAATCAGTCCCACTCTTTTACGCTAGAAATTAAGACTGAGAAACATCGCAAACCTTTGATTTAGCAAACCAGATTCCCTGCATATTCTCTGTACTGCTTCTACACGATTTAGTGTTTTTGTGGCATTTGGATCCTTCTTATCAATCTACGATCAAAATCACGGTGCTTTAAAGAGATTAAAATCTACTTGCACAAAGTACTGAAACTTTTTTTCGAAATGTATACTGAAACAGTTACCTTGGTCTTTAGTAAGTAAGAAAAATCGTAGAAAGCACCATAAACATCAGCCATGGTTTTTGTCCGGTCCATAATTTTAGCCGTTAGACCTAGAAAAAATCCATAACACAAGAAATTAATAGTAACTAAGTACTAAGTATAAGGCCACATTGTTACAGAGGATAGATTTCTTACCGGGCCTCAGTTTAACTACTCCTCTGAACACTTCAATGTTATTGTAGCATAACGCCAAGGTTCCTATTGCCACGATCTGGAATTATATAGAACAGAATCAGCACACCCCGTGAGAGAACCTATATATATATATATATATATTGATTAGAATGGAAATATCATATGGGAATAAGAGAAGAACAGACCAACTCATAATTGTGGATTACTAAAGAAAAATGATATGAACAATGCAAGAAAACGGTTTGGTCAAGTTTGTATGGATTAAATCACCCTTAGCTCACTAGTATGGAGCTCTTCGTACATCGTGTCAAAACCCTGTAATTGTTCTTGGTATAAATTGTCTGACACGGTGTATTTAACTCAAGGCCGGCATGAAGTCCAACTCAAGTAGTGTTTTTCTGCCTGGGTCAGATTTCAGATCATATGTTTTTGTTCGACTCAGAGTCCAGATGTTTGAGTCGACCGTATGGCTGGATCGAGTTGATTTTCCTTTTGATTCAGACAAGCCAGATGAGGAAAAAAAAAACAAATACCACCTTAATCTTACACCCATAGAAGCCATCAAGCCAAGACATCCCGGTAAAGTGACAGATTTTGAATACATAGATCCAGGATAATATATACAATAATATAAGTCCTTAGGAACAACTTAACTTGAATGGTGAAACTATAAATATAAACCAGTTTAGTCACTTCAGTGTGGAAAAATCGATACCTGAGGAATAGCACAAACTCGAAGTATCATTGGGTTCCGCAAATCGGACATACACTTTAGACAATCCTCTATGTGCAGCAAGGCATTGCTGACCATATCATTCAAGCACTGAACTGCTTTCGACGAGTTCTCTTCGTATTTCAAGTCCTATAATTCATGGATGCAAACTAAACAGAATAAGTCAACCTTAAATCGGCCATATAATTACTTTCTTGTATAAGTATAAAACTAGAATAGTTCATTAGACCCTGTGAAAACATGCACCTCCAATTTGTTGACATATTTACTCCATATTTCGCGAGGCCAAAACATGCGTGATTTAGGTATCTCGTTTATATCCTCCAGATAGTCTCGAATAATATTTGTTTTCTGCAATGTGGGGAGAATAACAATATGATCCGAGGGTTAGAACTGCCAGTATAGTTTGGAGTGGTGAAAAATGATAAGTTACTAATTCCTGTATTAAGAAAGAGATTACCTGAAGAAATAAGCCCATGGAGTTTGAGGGACTATCTGCAGCCAAATCCTCCAAATTGGCTGCATGGAAAAGTTTCGATAATCCTATCCCAACAAGTCCAGCCACATAATGGCAATACTCATCGTACTCGTCTACTGTTTCTACCTACAAAGTTTTACGATGTCGTTATTTTAACTAAGCAAGAAATAGTCATTGGAACTTGTTAATGTAGGCATCACAAGATTTTGTACGAATACGAGCATAGGAATATAAAATCTTGTATATTCATGCATTACCCACCTCCTTCAGTATAAATTTTGCCATTCCAGCACCCATTCTTTTGGTAACATCTTCAATTGCCTCTCGATATCTGCAAATTACCGGGAGACAGAAGTGTAAGATATTTCTCTGAAATTGTATAAAAATATAATGATCCTTGATCGTGAACAAGCTTAGAAAACTGAGCAGACTTTGTTTTAGTATAAATTACATAATACAGTCTGTGAGAACAGTCCAAGATGAGCAAAGAGTTTTCAATCACAGAGTTGGAAAATTACCCTTTCCCGAGCTCTAAAAATGCGGTGGAGACATGATGAAACTCGTCCATGAGAACTTTGTAGTTATCCATACCACCTATAGACAAAAATGAAGTCAGAACAAGTCAACTTACTTCCACAAAAAAGCGAATAACAAATAATGGCTTCTTCAAACATTTATATCAGTTTGCAGGTCACACGAATAAAATAGAATCTCGGAATTCTTTTGACACCTCATAGTTGAACAGGTTTTGCCACTAGGGGTGTTAAAATAGCACTATGGGTGGGCAAGCCCAAAAACCTGAAATTTGGGCTACTTGGACAAAAATACTAAAATGCACAAAAGTTACTACTCTCGAGCAGAAGTTGGGCAATGAGATCTCTAGTCCAAGCAATCAGAGGCAATCAAACGCATAAAGACCTTTTACTTATACATGTATGTGTATAAATACTCGGCAAGTTAGTTGAAGAATTTGTATAGGGTCTAGCCCATTCAAAAGTTGTCCTTTAAAGCAGTAAATTTCTTTGCAAAGCTTGAGCAACCAACAAAGTATATGAGATACCAGCTTGATAAAACATGGGCCGACCTTCTTCAAGTTTCTTGGCATCTCGATAAACTACATATCTATTTGGGCAAGCACAGGCAGAGCCTCTAAACCGCTTAACCTGCTTATGCAATCATGCCCACCACTGGAGGTAGCACTATCTCAAGTAAAAGCTGCCAAACCTCTATACTTAGTTAAATGTGTAGAATTGTGCTTATAAGATGGAAGTCGGTGCATAATAATATAATAGACAATGCGTATATGAAAACTAAGCTTTAGAGAATTCTTACACGAGAAGTGCCATTCGGGATTGTAAATGTGACGATGAAAAGCTCCTAAAATAGGTACCTTTACATCAGAAGCAATGCTTGTGTCATCCTCTGTATATGAAAGAAGAGGTGGATGAATGAGAATCAGATGAACGCATATAAAAGAAAAATTATAATCAGATGCAATTTATAAGGCAATGATAATGGGACTAACCAACGGTGTCAAGTGCTCTAAGAACCAAATAGAAAACGCAGACCTGGGAAAGGATATAAATCAAATGACATAGGTAAGAAACTAACTCTACTCAAAGGTCTTTAGAGTGGAAATACAACATAAACCCAAAAAATGACGCATCTACTAAATATTAACCTTCTCTAAATAATCAAACCGTGTTTCTCACTTACCAGTTAGAAATCTAAATAAACCATTTTCTTGGAGTAGACTGTAGAAGAACCAAAAGATTCTTTGTTTTCTTTTATAAGCAAACAAATGTGTTTTAGTTGCTTATTGCCTCTTATTTTAATGCGCATAAGAAGAAAACTGCAACAAACTCTTCTAAACCACATAGGAATGCTCATTTTTCCATAATGAAATCTCAATGTTTTGAAACTATGGTTCACATGTTGCCAGGTTACCAAGTAACTTTCACTTAGTGAGACAAAGAAGCAATATCCATGTAAAACTGGAGAGAATAGTATTAGGTCATTTAGATAAGATTTGATTTTGGGGCATAGAGATTCTTACGACTGCATCCTCACATGAAAGCTCAGACGTGATAGACCCAATGGTCAACATTTTCTACCAACAAAAAGCCATGTGTCAAGCTCAAAGAACTTCACACGCGAGGGAGAATTGAGAATAGTTCTACATGACAAAAAGAGTCTCTTGATCATGAATATAATATCAAGTCCTACGTCACTCACTGCATATTGGCATTTGAGTTTCTTTTACGCAACCGCTTTCATTGATATAACAAAGAGTTACAAAGATAGAGTCTACAGCTAGCTAAAAGAGACGTGATCAACCAGATCGACGCTCTGACTTGATCCACATCGTTAGGTTGTATCCAATCTAGAATAGAAGACTCCAATCACTCCTCACACGATGCTCACATGCAAAGGGTGCCTTAAACGCTCATGCACGTGTCGCAAACCACAGAAAGAGCTAAATCGCCTCTTTACTTAAACACTAATAAAGGTGAGCAAGAGGTTAAAAACCTTCCTATTTTTCTTTATTTCTTAGATGACCATGTACTAAAGCTAGTTAACTTCTTCCTATTTTATATCCCAATCTTCTTCTTGTTAATATCTCATTCATACGGAATCGGTTTTGTGCAATCCTAAGCTCGAAATTCAAGCTCTCGACGACACGAACGCAGTGGTGTACCAAGCTGATCGTTTTGATGGTTGGAGCCAACTTAAAGTGCATGATAAAAGGCCTAAGCTAAGAGTCCAATTCCAACAAAACCCCAAGTTTGATACTGATAAATGGAATAATATGGGTTTTTAGTTTGATGAACACACATACTAAAACTATGGAATTAAGCATAAACCCCATACCTGTGTGAGGTGGTTAAAGCGGGGACAATATCGATGACTGGTAAGGCTTGGGGCGTTACAAAGTGGTATCAGAGCCGAGGACGGCTCTTCGCTGAGGGTGGGGGATTGTAATAGTCCCACATTGCTCGCAAGAGTGTCCAGAGACTGGGCTATAGGTGTACACTCAAGCTTAGTAAGTACCGAGGTCTTTTGGGTAGGCTTGTGGTGCCTTCGCCAATGACAAAACCACCTTACCTGTGTAAGGTGGGCAACTGCTAAGGCTTGGGGCGTTACAAGTCAACACTAAAAGCAAATAACTTGAGTAAGAGAGAGAGAGAGAGTTTTACAGCATTGCGGATCTCGGGGGCTAGTTGATGAATAAGGAGAGCAAAACTTCGAGAAACCTTTCGAAGTATGGAATAACAAAAAGCCCAATGAGTTTGTGATTGAATCTGATTCTCTGCTTTTCCTGAAGCTATCTTTAGCTTCAAAAGTGGGTAAAGTTCATCTGGGTGTTTCAATAACTCTCCTACCAAGCTCACCATTCTTTTCATTTCCCCACCAAACACCCAAACAGATGATCCAAACAAGACTTCTTTCTGTTCTAGAGAGAGAAAATATTCCAGTTGCAAATGAGGATGGAAAATTTTCTTTCTCAAACGACGGGGGTGGTGGTGGTGGTGGTATAGTGAGTGATTCACCGACAAAATTAGCTTGAAGACCGAATTTCAATTGGGCGGTTGGATTCAGACCACTTTCTCTTCCTCGACGAAAACTCGTGATTGTGAGTCGTTGGATAGTGATTCACGCTTAGTTGACATTAATTTTGTGGGCTTCCTTGTTAAATAATTGAAGAAGAGAACGGATGGGTCATGTGAAGTTGTATGGACTCCTTCGAAGATCTAATTTTAGATTTTTGAATTAATTTTATTTTGAACCTCTCATTTACGATCAACTCACTGTTTCGGTCTCTAGATGTATCCAGGCTTCCCACTTAGACCCCATAAGTGCGTCTCGACTTATTATCTGGTCCCAAACTTTTTCTAACCTTCCAATTTTAACTTCATGGTTATTCTGTAATTTAATTTTTATTTTGTCCACCTCACACCAACTATTTCCACCTCATCTTCTTCAACATAAGAAGATCGTTAGAGAAGTTCACTGATCGACGACTTTCCCCGACGAGCTTTAATTTTGTATTTTGTTATCTTCTTCTTCCCAAACCTCTCATCTTTCCCACCTTCTTTCCCTTTCTATCTTCTATTTTTCTCTCTTCTCCTCCATCTATCTCTCTCCCCCTCCCTCTTCTTTTCTCTCCCTCCCTCCCCTCTTTTCTCCTCCTTCTAACTTCACAGTCGGAACATCGTACAGATTTAGGGGGAATCCAAATCCACACGCCCTCTTAGTTTGATATTCGTCTGAAATTTTCAGACGAAGAAGGGATCTAAATGTGGGGAAAGCCCTAGATCCAGACGACTGCCCGACGACCGAAACAAAGGAGTTAGAGGGGTGAATTAGAGGGAGGAGAGAGGCAAAAGGCGAGGGAGGACAAAGAGATATAGAACAAAATATAGAAAAAGAGAAGATAAAGATACAAAGAGGGTAGGGCAGATGAGAGCTTTGGAAAGAAGAAGACAAAAAATAAAAAATTAAAGGTCGCTGGGAAAAGTCGTCGACTGGTGACCTTCTCCGACGACCTTCTTATGTTGAAGAAGATGAGGTGGAAATAATTGGGACGAGGTGGACAAAATAATAAAAATAAATAAAAAATAAATTTCAGAAATGCCATAAGGGTAAAATTGGAAGGTTATGAAAGATTTTGGACCAAAGAGGAAGGCCAACCAATTGTGGGACCAAATAGGAAGCCCAGATACTTGTGAAACCCAAAACGTTAAGTTAGTCACAAATTGGGGGCTAAAATGAAATTAATCCTAAACTTTTTTAAGTTAAAAGGGCAAGTTATATTTTTTTCTTATAAAAATCAAATTTGTATTTCTTTTGGTATTGATTAAAAACTCAAATATTTGTATTTTGTTTAAAACTCCAATATTTTTTGGAAAGTTGTTGGAAGGTGTTGCAAGTTTACCTACTTATTAAGGCATGTTTTGTGCCTCTATAAGCTGCCCACTTTTTAGTGTAGGTGATTCCATTGAGACATACATGCAATTTAATTTAAGAAACGCTTTGTAGACGGTTCTCTCTGGATATTCAATCCGAGACAACAAGCATATTCTTGGACATATTCTAGTCTAAGGCCCAGCTTATCTATCAAACTAGACAGTTTGGAGTGATTCGAATCCGAGACCATTTAGGATTTTTCAGATCTGATAAACTCCATTATTACTTACAAATCACTCTATAGAATTTGAAACCAACTCAAAAACCGATAATAAACTTGTTCTAGTGATTTAGCCACTTCGAAATTTTTCAAATATTAAAAATAAATATATGATATTTCTTATTTATATTTGGGTCGGAAACGGATCAGGTCTTGGCTACCCGTGGGTACATTAGTTCCATCCTCGGGCATTCTAGGTACCATAAGGAATAATGGACTTCTTAGTTGGATAAAAACAAAAATATCTTGCGAAGGCTGGCACGGTAGTGAAAAGCGACGGGACATATAGGCTTCAGCCGACCCGAGTAATTGGCACAACCATCTTAAAGTATAGTCTCCGAACTCACTCTTGACAAGGTGTGAAGAACTTGATCAAATTCTAGTTAAATATGTTTTGTTACGTTAAAAGAAAGTTGAATAAGAGAGAATTGGTGTAAATTATCAGTGATTGCTGAAGATTCATAGGCGATTGTAGAATAGAAAAGGATCTTCGTTTCGGCTTCATATTTATGCTTGTGTCTCTCTCCTTTATTGCTTTGGTGCCGAAATACGAGAATAGAAAAGGATCTATTTCCGACCTTCATTTTTTGGGTTTTGGTATAGGAAGAGCATTTTTTAGCAAAGACAGTGCATTAGATAGGGAGAGCACTCTTTTTAGAATAGGGAGGGATAAACATTTTTCTTTAAATATCCCAAATTTATATTTTGGTCCCTCACATCAAACTATTTTGGACCAAAAGAAAGAGAAGAGAGTATCCTCCTGTTCGACTAAAAACCTTCGAGAGAGAAAAGAGAATTTTATTCGACCTAAAACCTTCGATCAAATCAAAGAGAGAGAAGAGAGATAAACATCATGAAAAGGAGAAAAGCCCTAAATCCGTTTGATTCTATAAAAAAGAGAGATATAGAGATAGAAACCTAAACCCTAGATGACTAACGCAACACTCATCTCCATAGAGAGTTTGTAATTCTTGTTATTGCTTGATTTCTCCATAGATTTTTAGAGTTTTAACACTAATTAAAGTAGTTTTTGAAGATTTCAAGTATCAATATTGCAATGAAGAATACAAACAAGGATGTAACTCGAAACTAAGACTATAGTGATGGTAAATTTCGCAAGTTTTTTAATACTAATGGTGATGTTGATAGTAGTGTAGATATTAGGGTTTTGGTTGTTTATGTGAGAGAAACTAAAAGTGAATAAAATATTAGATTTATTATTAATTTTTATCTAAGTCCTTCTTTTTGACACTATTTATTAAAGGATTATTTCCCTAATGGCCCCCAACTTTGTGACCAGCTTGCCGTTTGGCCCCCTACTATATGAGAAATACCCATATGGTCCCCTTCCGTTATAACACAGTTACTCTCTCTCCTCCATCTCATTTTATCTCTCTGCCACATCATTTGACCACGCCACATCATCATCTTCTCCGGCAGGGGTCGCCGGCAGGCCAAATTTCCGGCCGATGACCTTCAATTTTTTTATTTTTATTCTCTCTCTCTAAAAACTATTTTTTTTTTTTTTAACTCTCTCTCTCTCTACAGATCTAGAGAGAGCTCCATTGAAAGTCTGTTCACAGACCTCCAATGGGTCTGCAAACAGATCCATTGAAGGTCTGCCAACAGACCTTCAATGGATCAGCTCTCTCTCTAGATCTGTAGAGAGAGAGAGAATTTAAAAAAAAAATTAGTTTTTAGAGAGAGAGAGAATAAAAAAAAATTAAAAATTGGAGGTCGCCGGCCAGAAATTTGGCCGGCCGGCGACCCCTGTCGGAGAAGATGATGATGTGGCGTGGTCAAATGATGTGGCAGAGAGAAAATGAGATGGAAGAGAGAGAGAGTAACGGTGTTATAACGGAAGGGGGCTATATGGGTATTTCTCGTATAGTAGGGGGCCAAGCGGGAAGCTGGTCACAAAGTTGGGGGCCATTAGGGAAATAACCCTTTATTAAATGATCCTTATAACGCCCTCCTTAAACTAACTTGGTAAAGGAAGAGCAAATACATAAATTGACCTTTTTAACGCACTGTCTTTACTAAATAGTGTTCTTCCTATACCAAAAGCCTATTTTTTTGTTAGATAGTGAAGCTAAAGGAGGATAGGATAAAGTAGAGATGTAAAATCATCATGTTATTTAAGAGTTTAATTGTTTTCTCTTTTATTTCCTTGTGAGGGGTCATTTAGGTAAGGGAGTTAAAGCATATGACGAACATCACTACTCTTGATTGATTCCATTAATATTTGTATTTTTGAACAGAGTGGTTGAGTTCAGTTTTTTCTTCTTTTGTTCATTCTCTTACCAGACAGAATTGAGCAGAAATTTTGATTCCTATTGGTATTAGGAAGCACATTCCTAGCAGGGGCGAATCCTACATGTTACCTCCCAAAATATTGATTCTTGGCCCACTACTCACTAGTATAAATCCATGGATTGGCCATGCCGATGTCATAACTTACCAGTTAATGACATAGTCACTCTCCCACCATCTTCACAGTTCGAGCATCTTCATTATAACATATGACCTAGTGTGAGATTTAGAGAGGTTTAGAGAGAGAAGAGAGATTGAGTTTGAGAAGATGTGTTTATTATTATGATCAAATATCATTACAACTGAGTTTATATAGCTTGAGTAGAGAGAGAAAGAGTTGGAGGGAAAGTTTGTTATAACAAACTTTCTCTTCAGCTTAAAAGACAAAAATATCCCTCGTTATGGGCACTACCTACTTAAGCCGAGTTACACTCCCTTATTGTTACACTCTCATTACATCGTCTCTCTCTATCATCTCTATCATCTCTATTACTCCCCCTCAATCTGAACAAGAGACATCAGATTGGATAAGAGAGAAGTAAAGAGTGGGTTAGCCAAACCTTTGGTAAACACATCTGCAAGTTGAGAGGAAGAAGAAACATGATCAATCTGTAAAATGCCTGAGGTCACGAGCTCTCGAATGAAGTGATAATCGATTTCCACATGTTTGGTGCGAGCATGGAAGACAGGATTAGCAGCTAAGTGCTTAGCACCCATATTATCACAAAGCAATATGAAAGGATGAGTAATTGAGTATCCCAGTTCATCCATGACATAGGATATCCAAAGTAATTCAGAAGTAGCATTGGCCATTGCCTTATATTCAGCCTCTGTGCTCGATCGAGCCACAGTTGGTTGCTTCATATACACCTCTTCTTCCAAAATGCCATGAAGAAAGGCATTTGAAACATCTAATTGTTTAATTTCCCAAGAGTTTGAAACAGCTACAGTAAGAACAGCTCTAATTGTTGTAGCCTTCACCACAGGACTAAAAGTCTCTGTGTAATCTAATCCATCAACTTGATGAAAACCCTTAGCCACAAGTCTGGCTTTATACCTTTCGACAGACCCATCAGCCTTCAATTTAGTCTTAAAGACCCACTTACATCCCAACACATTTATAGAAGGAAGAACAGGAACAAGGGACCAAGTGTTATTTTTATGTAAAGCCTCTAATTCCTCATTCATTGCTTGACACCACTCAGGAGACTTAGAAGCCTGAGTATAAGAGGTGGGATCAATGGATTGATGTAAAAGAGTAACAAAAGCTTGTGGAAGTGGATGACATACTGTGTGATGTGATACAAATTCAGGAAGAAGTTTGGGTCTATGAATACCAGCTCTTGCTCTTGTGGTCATATGATGAATTGGTGCAGGAGCAAGAGGTACAGAGATAGGAAGTGAAGAAGATGAACTAGATTTCTCCACTTGTATGTACAGAATTGTCAAAAGTAACAGCATTGGTAGGAATAGAAGATATCTGTGGTAATGTAGAAGTGTTTAAAGAAGGGATAGGAAGTACAACCTGAGTAGAAGGTGCAGATGGAAGAGTACTTGAAGAAAGGAGGCTAAAATCCTCAAAAGGGAAAGAACCTTCATCAAACACAACATGTATAGAGACATAGAATTTTCCAGAATGAACATCAAGACACCTATATCCTTTGTAAAGAGGACTGAATCCAAGGAAAGCACACCTCACAGATTTAGGACTGAGCTTGTCCTTTCTTATTGCTCCCAAATGAGGATAACAAGCTGAGCCAAATACTTTAATAGCAGAATAATCAGGTGCTTTGTCAAATAGAACCTCAAAAGGTGATTTTCCATCTAAAATCTTAGTAGGTAATCTGTTGATGATATAAGAAGCATACTCAAAAGCATCAAACCAATATTCTTTAGGAATGGAAGCTTGAAAACACAAAGTATTTCCTATCTCTGTTATTTGTCTATTTCTTCTCTCAGCTTTCCCATTTTGCTGAGGAGTATATGGACAAGAAATTCTTAATGTAATGCCTGATTCATCAAGAAACTTCTTGAACTCTCCTTTTGTAAGTTCTGGAGCACCATCAGTCTGAAAAAGCTTAATCTTTGTAGATAACAAGTTTTCAGTGGTAAGTTTGAATTTCTTGAAGCAAGCTAAGCTGTCACTTTTGTATTTTAATGGATAAATCCACAAAAATCTGCTATAGTCATCCAAGAATAGAATATAGTATCGAAATCCAGTGGCTGATGATATAGGAGCAGGTCCCCATATGTCACAATGGACTAAATGAAGAGGAGCTGAAGTCACACTAGAAGATGACTCAAATGGCAGACATTTACTTTTGCCCAAAAGACATGAATCACACAGCTTAGATGGATCTTCAGATGTAAGCTGAATTAGATTCGACTTATGTAAGGTTTCAAGAACACCATGAGCAGTGTGTCCCAATCTTTGATGCCACAAAGATGGAGAAGCTACTAAATTAGCTGATAAAGCCTCAATTTGGTTAATGGACCATGGTGTAAATTCAATAGGATAAAGATTGTTAACCATTGGTCCTTCTAGCAAAGTAGATTGAGAAGCTAAGTCCTTAATATTATAACCCCAAGGAAAGAATTCTACTGAGCAATCATTGTCTTTAGTGAATTTTGAAATGGACAGTAGGTTCTTCCTAATACTTGGTACAAGTAAAATGTCATGAAGATCAAACTCTTGTGAGGCAGACATCATTTTGGAGCTACCAGTACTAGCAATACTAATGGTGTTACCACTACCAACCATTACTGATTCACTACCAAGATAAGGAGTAGAGTGTGTAAGTACCTTTGAGTCATGTGTCATATGACTTGATGCTCCTGTGTCTGCTATCCAGGACTTTGAGTTAGGTGAAGAAAGTATACCAGCAGTAAGACCTTCTTCTGTTACAGCAATATGACACTCCTCTTGAGATGGATCAGAATCACCATCAATTTGAGGAGATTTTGATGATTCTCCAATATGAAGTCCAGCAAATGAGGGTGAATCTGAAGGTCTAGAAGGAGGAGCATATCGAAATCTACATTTGCTAGCCTTATGACCCCATTCGTGACATATTCCACAAGGAATGCTAGAGAAATCAAAGTTCTCAGCTTTTTGGTTATGAAGTGGATGTTGTGTTTCAGATGTTTGAGGCTTTGTTTGAGAAGAGTTTCTTGATTTTACTTGATTTGATGTCTGAGTTCGATCTGAATTGTATCTAGTATAGCCTGGTTTTGAGTAATTTGACTTGTTTTGGTTATAATTGTTCTTTTGATTATATGTGGATGGTTTATGATAATCTGAGTTCTTCACATAATAGGCAGATTGTTCATCAAACTTCTCTTGAGCAGATAGCCATTGCTCATGGTGAAGAAGACGAGATCTAAGTTCAGGAAAGTTTATTCTAGTTGTTATATTATCAATAGCAACAATAAATTGACTATAATCCTTTCCTAATCCAGCTAAAACGATTCTAATTATCTCCTTTTCAGAAATCTTATCATTAACAGCAATTAAGGAATCAGATAAAGATTTGATTTTTCGTAAATACTCACTAATTGTAGCTGATCCTTTCCTTGTATTTTGAATCTCTCTTCGAAGAAGATCTTGCTTAGCTTCGAATTCTTCTGCATAAACAGTATTCAAATACTCCCAAATTTGTTGAGAAGTCTTCAATCCAAGCACATCTAAAGAAATAGATCTAGAAAAAGTAGCTTTTAGACAAGATTTAACAAAGTTATCTTGCTTTCTCCAGATCTGATAAGCTGGATTTAGAATTTCTCTATCATTTTCATAGATCGAAGCTTCTGGTTCAGTTATAGATCCATCGACATAGCCAATTAGATCATTACTGATCAAGATGGTTTCGAATTGATCTCTCCAAAGCAAAAAATTTGTTTCATCAAGCTTTTCTGCTATGAAATTTGTAACATTAAAGGATGGAAGATGATTTGAATTAGAAGATGAAGAAGGATTTGAGTGTGAGCTTGTTTCCTCCATTGTTAGGTTCGAAGAAACCCTAGAGCTCTGATACCATGTGAGATTTAGAGAGGTTTAGAGAGAGAAGAGAGATTGAGTTTGAGAAGATGTGTTTATTATTATGATCAAATATCATTACAACTGAGTTTATATAGCTTGAGTAGAGAGAGAAATAGTTGGAGGGAAAGTTTGTTATAACAAACTTTCTCTTCAGCTTAAAAGACAAAAATATCCCTCGTTATGGGCACTACCTACTTAAGCCGAGTTACACTCCCTTATTGTTACACTCTCATTACATCGTCTCTCTCTATCATCTCTATCATCTCTATTACCTAGGCTTTGGGGCATCCTCCACAATGCCAGTGGCATCCAAAACTTTTGGTGGAAAAGTTTTTGGCAGGACTTCTTCACCACCTCTTTTTTCGTGAAGGCAATGGTCACCGACTGTAAGCAAGAGTATATGGCTAAACAGTGAAGAAGAAGGAAGATGAAGTAAACGACTTTAACTAACTCTCGATATGGGCGCTCTCACTCTTAATCTGCGGCACTCAGTTCTATACAAAGAAGCACACGAGAAGAGGGTGCTAATAACCACAAGTGTTAAGTCTAACAAATCAAAGATTAGTTAGTTAAGTTCTGTTAGGTTTTACTTTCTCTCTCTAAACTGATTTACCTTTTCTGTTTTCAATTTCTCTAAACTTTGATAAGTATATAAGTGAGATATCATTGTAATTGGATTGATATTGAGTTGAGAAGTTAATGAGAAATACATCTTCAAGAAACTCATCGTTTACATGGTATCAGAGCCAAAACCCTAAAATCGATTTTCAATATCAAATTGAAATCAAGAACAACGAAGGGAGCTGATCTTCTGTAAATCAAAGAATCAGAGATATAGTCTTCATCATCATCATCAACAAAACAACTTCAACCATTGAAAGATGAATTCGAATCAAAATCAGGTAGCTTATAATCCAAATCTTACAAATTTGATTTCTGCTAGACTAGATGGTTCGAACTTTCTGGTTTGGAAAGATCAGGTAGAAAATGCCCTGATTGGAAACGACCTAGTGTGCTACATTGATGGCACCTATAGTGAACCCCCTCAGTTAATTGTGGTGGATGGAAGAGATATAGCTAACCCAGCTTATCTCCAATGGCGGAAAACTGATAGTTTTGTGAAATCTTGCATAAAAGCAACAATTACGCATTCAATTGCTTCTGATATTCTAGGGTTAAAGACTTCTAGAGATATATGGTGTTATTTAGAAATGGTGTTTCTTCAAGAATTTGAGGCACAAAAGTCATCACTAAGAAATAAGCTTCAAAACTTCAAAAAGGGGTCATCTTCTATATCTGAGTACTTGAGTAAAATTAAAAATCTTGCTGATTCACTTGTAGCTGTGAATGATAAAGTGAGTGAATCTGAATTAACAAGAATAGTTCTTCAAGGATTAGGTAAAGAATACTCTCAATTTGTAATCACTATACAAAATAGAGATGGGGCTCTAACCTTTGGAGAGTTAAGAAGCAGACTAACTCACCATGAACAATGGTTGAAAGAGCAAGAATCAAATGATGATCCAAGTGAATCATACTTTGTGAAGAAATTAAACAAGAACATTACAAGATCATCACCCATGAGATTCTCTAATCAAAGTCAAAATGTTGAATATGGTAAATCATCTTTCAGACCCAATGTGAGGTCTTCTCCTCAGACAAGAAATGCTTTCTATGATTTCACAACAGTACCTTGTGGGATATGCTATAAGTGGGGCCATACAGCTAGACAGTGTAGATTGAGATTCAAAGACTTCTCCTCAGAAGCTTCAAAGTCAGCCAACAGGAACTTTGCTAATCTTCACCTTCAAGAAATTGAAGATGAAGAAGAAGAGGAAGAAGAATTGGATTCTCAAGAAATAGAAGAAGAACAAGCTCATTATGGGGCTGAGATAGAAGAGCACACACAAACTAATGAGAAAGCTCATCTATCTTTGAAAATTAAGGATAAGAGTTGGATAGCTGACACAGGAGCAACAAGCCACATGACCCATACTCAAGAGAATTTAGATCATGTCACTCCTTATCAAGGTACAAATGGAGTTATGATTGGAGATGGTAAATGTCTAAACATTGTTAGCACAGGTCCAGCAAATTTGGTCACTGGTTCAAATACCTTTCATCTAAAAAAGGTTCTTCATGTCCCAACTATTCAAAAGAACCTACTGTCCATTTCGAAATTCACAAAAGATAACTTTTGTAGTGTAGAATTTCTTCCATGGGGCTTTCTAATCAGAGATCTATGGTCCAAAAATGTCCTAGGAGAAGGTCCAATGGTACATAATTTGTATAGCATAAATTTTGAAATGGATCCCTATGTTATACCCAAAGAAGATGTGGAAATGGCTTGTTTAGCAAGAGGGACTGCTGAAACATGGCACAATAGGTTGGGACATGCATCCCAAGAGGTCATTTTACTATTAGATAGAGAGAAGAGAATCAAGATTACATCTAAAAACTTTAAAGCTGTCTGCTCCTCCTGTCAATTGGGAAAAAGTCACAGACTTCCTTTTCCCACATCAGAAAGCTCTACCAATGCTCCTCTTCAGTTGGTGCACTGTGATATCTGGGGTCCAGCACCTGTACAAACAAAGACAGGTATTAGATATTACATCCTGTTCCTTGATGATTATAGCAGGTTCTTTTGGGTTTATCCCATGAAGCTTAGATCAGAAAGCTTGAAATGCTTTCAACATTTTCAAACACAAAATGAAAAGCTATTCTCTTTGCCCATCAAGCAATTTCAGAGTGATGGTGCACCTGAACTTAGCAAAGGGGAGTTTCACTCTCATCTCACAAGATGTGGAATTATCTTTAGAAGCTCATGCCCATACACACCTGAGCAAAATGGTAGAGCAGAGAGGAAGAATAGGCAAATTACATCTGTGGGTAATACTCTATTGTTTCAAGCTTCTATGCCTAAGGAGTTTTGGTTTCATGCTTATGCTACTGCAACTTACATCATTAACAGAACTCCAAGTAAGCTTCTCTCTTACAAAACACCATATGAATTACTTTTTGGTAAGCCTCCTGACTATACTATGATTAGAGTGTTTGGGTCACTTTGCTATCCCTATTTAGGAAATACTAAGAATGATAAACTCAGTCCAAAATCATCAAAGTGCATATTCATTGGCTATAGTCCTACTCACAAAGGATATAAGTGTCTAGATATTGAGACTAGAAAGGAGTATGTCTCAAGACATGTCATATTTGATGAATTTACCTTTCCATATGCCACTGAAAAACCTTCTTCTCCTTCAAGTTCAGAGAGGGACATTTCTCTGCCCTATCAAACTTTTCAATTACCCTCTCTTCCAGCTAATGTGGATATGTCTGTTCCCTCTTATCACTCGACATATTCATTAGATGATCAGGTTTATCCTTCTTCTTCTTCTAGTAGTTCCACCACAGAACCCATCATAACTTCTAATCCTGAACATAATCCATCTCTCACCACACAATCTCAGGAGGAAGAGTCTCCTGCACATGATCCTATACCTATTCCTAACTCACACCATATGCAAACAAGACTAAAAAGTGGTATTATTAGGCCAAAAACCATTCCAGACCATGTAGCTCATTTCTCTACTCCTCATGCTTTTACTTCTGTTCACAACCCTATTATACCTTCTATAGAAGAACCATCTAATTATAAAACAGCTATTAAGGATCCAAACTGGAAGAAGGCAATGGAAGAAGAGTTTCAGGCCTTGCTGAAAAATGAGACATGGTCCCTCATACCCAAACATCCAGACATGAATGTTCTTGGATGTAAATGGGTTTTCAAAGTAAAATATAATTCAGATGGCACTTTACAGAGATACAAGGCTAGGCTTGTGGCTCAAGGTTATAATCAGCAAGAGGGACTTGACTATATGGAGACATTTAGCCCAGTGGTGAAGATTCAAGCTGTTAGAGTGGTTCTTACCCTGGCTATTTCTAAAAATTGGCCTATTCATCAGCTAGATGTTTCAAATGCCTTTCTTCATGGGCATCTAAGTGAAACAGTCTATATGAAGCAACCACCAGGTTTTGCAAATCCCAACTGTCCTGAGTTTGTGTGTCACCTCCACAAAGCTCTTTATGGGCTCAAACAAGCTCCTCGAGCTTGGTTCACAAGAATTGCCACCTACCTTCAAAATTGGGGATTTCTGAAAAGTGCATCTGATACCTCTATGTTTGTTTTTCAATCTTCTAGTCATATGATGATTCTCCTTCTCTATGTGGATGATATCATCCTTACTGGTTCTTCTCTAGCCTTACTTGATAGGTTACTTTCTGCCTTGGCTAAAGAGTTTGCTATGAAAAAGCTTGGAAATCTCCATTATTTTTTGGGCATAGAGGTGAAGAGAACAACTTCCTCTTTACTTCTTTCTCAAACTAAGTATTCACTGGAGCTCTTGGATAAGTCAGGTCTTTCTGACTCCAAACCTAGTTTGGTTCCCATTTCAGTTGGCAAGAGAGTGTCTGAGCTTGATGGATCACTAATAGACAATCCAATATTTTTCAGAAGTATGGTTGGGGGATTGCAGTATGTCACTTTGACTAGGCCTGATTTGACTTATAGTGTTAATTATCTGTCCCAATTTATGCATGAGCCACGAACAACACATTTGGTTCTTCTCAAAAAGGTCCTGAGATACTTGAAAGGGACAATTGGAGCAGGTATAACCATTAAATCAGGAGATGTTTCTAGTTTAAGAGGTTTTTCTGATTCTGACTGGGGAGGATGTCCTGACACTAGAAGGTCTACCAGTGGATATTGTGTCTTTCTTGGTTCTTCCTTGGTGTCATGGTCCTCTAAGAAGCAAGCTACTGTCTCTAGGTCATCTACTGAAGCTGAATATAGAGCTCTGTCTATGGCCACATCTGAGCTTTTGTGGTTGTCTTATCTACTTGAAGAACTTGGGATTAAAGTCACTATACCTTTTACTCTCTCCTGTGACAACATGGGAGCAAAATATCTTGCTTCAAATCCAGTATTTCATGCTCGAACCAAGCACATAGAGATTGATTATCATTTCATCCGAGATCTTGTGCTAAATTCGACTTTGGAAATCAAATTTGTAGCATCCGAAGCTAATCTTGCTGATATCTTTACAAAGGGTATTCTCTCCTCTCCATTTGATTTCTTTAGGAGCAAACTCATGTTTCTTCCCACACAGAATCATTCGTTTGAGGGGGGCTGTAAGCAAGAGTATATGGCTGAACAGTGAAGAAGAAGGAAGATGAAGTAAACGACTTTAACTAACTCTCGATATGGGCGCTCTCACTCTTAATCTGCGGCACTCAGTTCTATACAAAGAAGCACACGAGAAGAGGGTGCTAATAACCACAAGTGTTAAGTCTAACAAATCAAAGATTAGTTAGTTAAGTTCTGTTAGGTTTTACTTTCTCTCTCTAAACTGATTTACCTTTTCTGTTTTCGATTTCTCTAAACTTTGATAAGTATATAAGTGAGATATCATTGTAATTGGATTGATATTGAGTTGAGAAGTTAATGAGAAATACATCTTCAAGAAACTCATCGTTTACACCGACCCTTAAATGTTTTCTTTTCAGATCTTCTTCTCATCCTGCCCTCTCCAACCACCACAAGATCTCTCTTTCTCTCTCTCATTGTTTTCTATGAAACATTCCTTGAGTGTTTGTTGTGGGGTCTTACACGATTGAAACGTTTCCCCTTTGTCTTAGTCGAACGAAGTTCCGGCGAAGGAACTCCTCTCCTCGCGTGGAACACTGAGAAAGGAGGGAGGGAGGGAAGACGGTGGTAGAGAGAGAGAGGGAGGGAAGAGGATGGTAGAGAGAGAGAGAGAGAGAGAGTGTGAGTGAGGGAGGGAAGACGGTGGTAGAGAGAGAGAAGACGAAGATTACGGAGCAATGTTTAATGAAGTTAACTTTTGGACTAAAAAATAAATATGCCTCTGAATTAATATTTATTGACTAAATCTTTATTCTTCGGAGAATTTTTTTTATTCCCCAGAGCCGCGGCCTTTTAGATATGTGTTATATAATGTTGAAAACACAATCATTGTTATTTTATACTGTGAAAACATATGTAAGTTACAGTCATTTGTTTTACACTGTGAACATGTTTCAACAACAAACTACTGCTTTGTTAAAAAAGATAAACATGCTTCAACATAAAAATGTAATTTTATTTAACATATTAAACAAATTACTGTTTGTTTTCACCCAAGTAATGTCGGTCGCCAAACTACTACTTGCAAGTTTACATTCTGATAAACACAAATTAATCTGTATGCTTCAACAACAAAATGAAGCAATTATATTTTTAATCAAGATCGAACAAGCAGGCACGCCCCTGACTTTTGGGAGGCCTTAGGCGAACGTATCGACGGGGGACCCTACACTTTAGTCGAAAAAATATACAATTTGACATTTTTTTTTATAACATTTATAGTTATTAAATTTATACATGAACACAAATATTACTTAAACGCCGATCTTCTTGCATTTTTCGATGCAAAATCACTAATCGGATTTGTGTAGTCAATATTCTCAGCTAATTCATGTTCAATAGATAACAAAGCTAATCCATTTACTATTTCTCGAGACATGGTAGATCGCAAGTAAGACTTGATTAACTTCAAATTTGAAAAACTTCTCTCAGCAGAAACCAAAGTAACCGAAATGGTCAAAGGAATTCTATAATCGATTCACACATTCAGACACCCTTCCGTCAATTTCAAATACTCTAACACTTCAATTGGTCTTTTAACATTGTCTGGCAAAACCCCCTTTAAAACTTTCTGTTCAGAATACAAATCACCTCCATCAATGTCGGCGTGTTGTTCATCCTTATGAGAGCTTTCTAAATTGGTGCAACAGACCTTTAAACTATCATTGTCCAACTTCTTTAAATTAAATAAAAACCAAAAAATGTTTGCATATACTTGAAACTGTTCAAACCTAATTTTAATAGATGAAATCAAAATCAAGTTAAACTGGAAAGAGATCCGTGAGAGAAGAAAAGAACCTGGAGACCAGCTCGAAAAGAACGAGAGACGGGTTTCTTTTTTTCCTTATCTTTGTTTGCTTTCCCCCTTTTCCCTGTAAAAAAAATTCACAACTGTAAGAACCCTAACTGTTAGAGAGGGAGACCGAGAATTTTAGAAAATCATGATTTCAGAAAAATCAGGGTCAGATAGAGAAGATGAGAGAGAGAAAAAAAAAATCTTACCAGGATAGAACCCTAACTGCGAGAGAGGGAGACCGAGATTTCTTGTGCGATCGGATGATGGTTTCACGGTCAGAAAGAGAAGACGAGAGAGAGAAAACGAAATAGTTAGTACTAATTTAGGTCTTTCACATTTATCACAACCCTACTGAGGAGGGTCGTTATAATAAGCACCTTTTGTAACGGGATAAAGGCCGTTATAATTGTTTTGCCACCAGCGCCACCGTGGCGACATTATTTCGGTTTTTGTAACGACGTTTATTTTCAAACGCCGTTATAAAACCCCAATTAATTTTTTTGGGTTAGTTGTAACGACTTTACTGAACGGGGCCGTTATAATAGGTTTGTTGTAACGGCTTCCGTGGCAGCCGTTACAATAAATCGTTACATAAACTCCGAAATTTTGTAGTGATAGCTTGATCAACAACATGCAAAAAGTAGTTGACTCGAAATAACTTTTCAAGTGTAAATGTGTGATAAATCCTTGTAGAGATTCTAAAGAATGAAATAGAAATGTCAGATTAAAAATTGAAGAGAAATTAGAGAAAAAACTAAATTATAAAATTATGTATTTAATTGAAGATTTAATGTGTCTTTTAGGCTTCCAGTAGATTTGAGTAAGCTTTGTTATTTGGTATATACATTTTTACTTTTAGTGCCTATTTCTAAAGGAAAAGATTATTTAAAAAATAATGTAAGTTGTAGGAGTCAAACACTTGACCTTAAGTTCACGGATCAACTATTCTACCACCTCTACTACCCAAACAAATTTGATATATAAGTGCATAAAATAATACATATAACGATACCATCAATATATATAATATTTTATAAATTAGGGGCCCTTAAATTTGGGAGCCTTGTGCGAACAAGTTACAATATATACATCTATGTGTACATATATATATATATATATATGTATATTTCGGATACTAAGGAAAACAAGAGCTATAATCTAAAGAGAAAATCACTTTGTTTGGGTCAAAAAAGAAATACGATGGACTTATATGCATGCATTACTTAGAGCATCCCCAACGGTCCTCCATAACGCCATTATCTGGCGTTATGGTGGGGTTGGGGAACCCAACAACCCTGGAGATCACCATTAATCTCCAGGGCTGTGAACAGTACACGGCCATATCTGGCCCGCTACTGTTCCCCCTCACCAAAATGGTGAGATGGTGGGCTCCATGGTTTTTAATATATAATTCATCCTCTTTTGAATTATTCTTTCCCATTTAGTTCCTTTATTTATTTTAGTGTTTGTATTTGGTCCCATAAAATATTTCTGTTTGGTCCCCATAAAATAATAAAATGTCGTAATGATCTTAATTTGTATTTTAAATCTTATAATTCTAATTACTATTTTAATAAATTATTTGTCATCTTATTTTACTAAAAAAAATGAGTATTAAAAATGATAAAAATGAAATCTAGTCTGATGAATAGTGATTTGGTGGGAGTTTTGGTGTTTGCCTTTCGGTTCAAGAATTTGAAAACACCAAATGATTTGGTAAAGATTCCTTTTTGGTGACTAATTTGGTACTAACCATTAGGGATGCTCTTACAGCCTTACAGGTGGTGTATTGTTTTTTTCCCCATTTGGCTTCTCATCGTCAACAAAAAAAAAAAAATCGTAACAACACCAGTTAAATTCAAGAAGTGGGGAAAGCAAAACTATACTATACTTTATTGAAATTGGACACTAATATGATATTTTGTTTTAGAGTTGTCATCATCAATCGGCTGGCTGGGACAAAGAAACGGAAAGCATATATTAATTTAAAATGGTCATTATGAACTTAAATTGTTTGAGAATATATAGTTCGAATATAATGTATACAGTCAATGAACTAGCTCAATCATAGTTTAATTTTCAGCCTCCCATTAGAATTCGGAGTATTTAATCCAATATATGTCAAATTTGTGAGACACACTTTGAAACTATAGAACATGCATTATTACATTGTGAACATGCTCGGCGGGTATGGTTTTTCTTTAACATTCAATCGGAAAACATTATATCCATCTCAGAATGGATCACTATTTGGAAACCAACATTGAAAAACAACAACATTATTCATACGCAATTGTGTCTAATTATTCTTTGGAATATCTGGAAAGCTAGATGTAAGGCTCAATTTCAAAATACTAACATAGTAATTCAGAATAAAATTGATGCAATTCAAAATTATCCAAAATTTCGCCTTATGAAGAATCATGATGCAACACAACAGGTTCATAAATCATTAGATCAATGGCAACCACTTCCTCATGATCATTACAAAATCAATGTCGATGTCTCATTTCAAACTTATACCAAACCTATAGGTATGGTGATATGGGATCACAATTCTCGTACTCTAAATACTCGTTTCAAAAGATCTCGAGCACGAAACAGTGAAGAAGGAGAAGCAAAATCCATTGTAGAAGCTATGAAGTGGGCATGACCGTTGGATCTAGACAACATCATCATTGAAGAAGATAACCAGTTTGTTATCAAACAGTTAACACAAAACAAATCCAATATACATTTGACTTCACAGGCTGTGCTGACAGAAATACGAAATTCGAGGACACCCTTCAATAATATCACTTTCAAGCATTCAATAGAAAGCATAACTGGTTCGCGCATAATCTGGCAAAATCAGCTCTGCAGGGATTTGATTCTTAGTTTGTTTCTTCTGTTTTCCCTGGTCAACAAAAAAAAAATTAGAATTCGGATTCTTTTTTAGCTTTGAAAATATGTTCGACCTTGAAATGGTATCAAGATCCATATATTCTTATGTTTCAAAATTAAGCAGTTCATGTATTTCCTCTCTATTATCTTAATTTTGCTCGCCTGAGTATAACTAATCTAAATCTGACTTGCCTAAGTCTGATTTGTTGTGTGGTGACTGACTAGTGACTAGTGAGCATTAGTTTACTAGTTTGAAGTTACTTCTGAGGATGGTTAATTCGTACTTATTTCATATCTTATCTGAAAAGACATGATAGTACCTTACAATCATTTCGACGAGTCAAACTAAAAAATCTCGAGGAAAGAGAGAGAGATGGAGGGAAGGAGGGAGCGAGGGAAGGAGGGAGCGAGGGAAGGAGGGAGCGAGGGAGGGAGAGAGCGAGAGAGAGAGAGAGAGAGAGAGAGAGAGAGAGAGAGAGAGAGAGAGAGAGAGAGAGAGAGAGAAGAGAGGGAGAGAGAGCGAGCGAGGGAGAGAGAGAGGGAGCGAAAGAGGGAGGGACGGAGGGAGAGAGAGAGAGAGAGAGAGAAAGAGTGTTCTTCAGTCAGTTGAGCCATCTTAGGTGTATCATTTGGATTAATAAACGATGTTAGTAACTAAAAAAAACTATAAATATCTTGAAATGTCATGGTACAAAATGAAGAACAAAAACTTTCAACAAAAAAAGAAAAAGAAAATATGTTCGACCTTGAAATGGGATCAAGATCCATATTTTGTTATGTTTCAAAATTAAGCGGTTCATGTATTTACTCTCTATTATCTTAATTTTGCTAGCTTGAGTATGACTGATCTAAATCTGACTTGCCCAAGTCTGATTTGTTGTGTGGTGACTGACTAGTGACTAGTCAGCATGACTGTACTAGTTTGAAGTTACCTCTGAGGATGGTTTAATTCGTACTTATTTCATATCTTATCTGAAAAGACATGATAGTACCGTACAATCATTTCGACGAGTCAAACAAAAAAAATCAAAAAAGAGAGAGAGAGACAATTCTTCAGTCAGTGGAGTCATCTTGGGTGTATCATTTGGATTAATAAACGATGTTAGCAACTTAAAAAAAACTATAAATATCTTGAAATCTCATGGTACAAAATGGGGAACAAAAACTTTCAACAAAAAAAGAAAAAGAAAAAGAGGAACAAAAAGATTATCAGAAGCCTTCTGTAAGTGCGAAAACTCGACCTGATAAACTAGGAGGCAATGTTGAAACTGCTGCTTCAATTTCCTGTATAACCATGACAAGGTGAATTTCATATTCTGAAAACAATATAGATAGTAAATCAAATAGATAAAACGTTTAAAGATTAAATAAAGGCATACATTTGATTCGTAACGGGCTGAAAAATGAATTAGAAGTATAGCTTTATTTTCAAACTTATCTGCATGATTCACTATCTGCACAAAATGTTGAGAAAGAAGAGATGAATGAGCAGTAACTAGTATGGAATTAAAGAAGAGTGTAGAGGTGGTATTATTTTTTCTCATTGCCCAAATCTGACTCGTCTGACTCAAATTGACCCAAATCAGCCACTCAGACGAAAACAAACAATCTGACATCTGACTCAAGTCAATTCAGACCTCGAGTCAGATTCAGACCTAAATTTGAGAAAAAAACAAACACTAACTTACTTGGCTCATCACATAAAGAAAAAGATAAATTAAATGATAGATCGAAGATTAACCTCAGACAAATGGGTGTGACCATATTCTCTAGCATGTTCAACAGTGATCGAGTCGTTGACGAATGTGCTCTACCAAGAAGTCAATGAAACAAAAGCAAAAAGGATTTTGAGTAGATATTTATGGATTTACATATTAGACGAGTTTAAACCAAAAACCCATTCTCGTTTTGTTTCGAATTTCATTTTCTATACTCTATGTGGTATGTTGATCCATAACAGTGATATATTGAGGTTTCCCCAGTTTCTCAGTTCATCGTGGTTATAGAGACATGGGGGCTATTCGATTTTGATTGGAAAAGAAAAAGAAAGGCTAATGAAGTACCTCCATTACAAGAATCCTTGCTTTTAATACATCAGCATTATTCGGGTCGGTTATGAAGTCAGACATGGTGTCTCCAGTGAACGCAATCTCAGGTGAGGTTATTGTATACGTAATCTGCAGAACGCGATTCCATTAAAACCCATAAGCCGAAATCTAAGAAGAGAACAACTGAAATTTAAAAGAATCGATCTGTCAATGAAGGAAATTGCGAGCAAGAGTATGGGTTAACTAGTGATCTCCCAAAACAGACCTCCACACCTGATAACTTCAAGTTCTTGATCTCATTTCCGGGAAGGCCGACATATTCCTGCTTAAGTTTCTGTTTAACCGAGTAAATTATATAACCCTGCAATTTGTTTGCCAGACAACAAGTTAGAAGAAAGTCATGCAACTCCTAACAATTCAAAATACTGATAAATAAGGAATAGGATTTTCGTGAGGGTGAGATTGCTCATGTATAACAGTTAACCTAAATCAAACATTCTAGTAATAACAGAAGTTACAGAATAATAAAAAATCAACTTCACAACACTTCAAATTCCCATCTGAAAATCACAAGGCTGCCTCGAAACCTCTTTAATTATATCCTACGTTTCTAAATAGAAGTGTATTAACTACTTTTTTTGAACTCCTTATGGATCATCCAACTGTTCTATCCTCGCCTCGTCTTCTCACTCAAACTTTCCATAATCTTCTTCAATAATAGAGGAAAACTAGCGTCCACTCTTTCCCGCCGCATCCTAATTTAACTTTCCCTCCATGATCATCTACATGAGTGCAGTCCAAGTTACTGACATATAGAGGACGGGATAGCCACGCCGGAAGGGTTTAGAGGTCAATTATAACCGACAAGGGGTTAGAGGTCAATTATAACGGCATGAAGATTGTCCGGTGATCCGGCATTTCTGTTATAACCATTAGAACCAAGCATACTGATGAGATTCTTGAATGGGAAGAAGGGGAACACGAAAGAGACGGAAAACACAATCAACATAAGTTTTAAATTTTGAAACTTCTATTATCCCATCGGGCACCGGAGTTTTAAAATGTGTCATCAATCAATGAGTTATAGAATAAAGAACAATAGTTGATGGAACGAACATTCTTTGATTCCCAAACAGTGATAAATTAAAAAGTTGATGGTTACTATTTAAATAAATCTCTTGTGGTTAGTTCGAACCAGAATTAAAGAAGTGCGATAAAATGTGGGAAGCTCTTACCGAAACGCCCATAAACGAGCCATTACCTCTAATTTGACCAAATTACAAGGACCTAACTATCATCAAAATTGTAATAAGAAGTTTATGGTGTGGATGCATTATTCACAATATACCTACAATTACGGTTTCAACTACAGCAATCTATTGTATATCGATCGACTTGTCTTGTGTTTACCTGACTTGGTATAGAATGGCAAGTCCTAAATGCTCTTACTTTAATGTCTTTTCTTATCTGCAACTCTTCTCCTGCAAAACTAAACCTAATTTTTTATTAAAAAAATCCAAATTCATCCAATTTCCCAAATTGAAAAATGAAAATGAAGATCATACTTTACCTATATCCAGACCGATTAAGTTATGTTTCAATTCTGAATAATCCATTGCTCTATGAACATCAATCAACTTTTCTACGTTTTCCTTAATCGATTTCGGAACAATAACAGTTGGGGGTTTCATACGATACAAACCTCGAGTTGCAATATACATGGGCAATCCTCCCTAATCAATTTACAGTAAAAAAAAACTTGAAGGTCTCAAGTTTGAGTAAATTAGGGCAAATTTGGTGATCAAGTGTAGAGGGAGAATGAAGATGAACTTACGATATGATCCATGTGACCATGAGAGATGAAGAGGAATTCCTGAGAAATAGCACGTTGAGGGCATCTACCAATGTCGAAGGCGATTTTGAGAGATGAGAAAATTACGCAGGTTTCTTGACCTCCAATTGAGATACCCTCAATTGGGTATCCTTCGATCTCTAAACCCTTCTGTTTCTTCTTCTTCTTCTTATCCATAGATGATGACGATGATGGGTAGTTTTCAGGTGGGGTTTCTCCCTTTTCTCCCATCGGAATTTTAGGGTTTTCAATGAACAGGTTGGTCTTTTGGTTTTGGTTAAAACCCTCGCTTGGAATACTTTTAGCGACGTTCTGTTAGTAAGTACTTTTGGCGACACTTTAGGGACTCTTTAAACAATGCTTTTGGACCCGATTCGGAACCCGCTTCAATTATTACCCGTCTCTCTCTCTCTTGCAAATCCTACTAAAGTCTAAACCCTAGTCTTTGTTTATTCTTGGTATCGAATCTGGTATATTTCAGTTTTCTCAGCTCCGATCGCCTTCACGAAGATGGAAGAATCATGGCGATTCCGACCAATTCAAGGTAATACTAATTTGTGCCCTACTTGTTCCACTTCTCACTTCCCTTTCTGCACTCCTCATCAATATCATCACCATCCTCTTCCGTTCGATCATAACAATGGATTTGGAGGAGGATCCATTCATCATCGACTTCATAATGATCCTTCTTCCTTTCAAAGACCCTTTCTCGGTAATCATGTCAATATGCCCCCTCCTCCTCCTTCATCGTATTACGATGATCATACTAAATTTATGACACCGATGATTGGAAACCCTAATTTTGTAAGGAAGTTTCCAGAATCCCCAATGGTGGGAGATTCTGGTGGTAATCATAGAGATGGGTTTAATTCACAGTTTGATTATGGTAGTAATAGATTTGTGGGTGGGGAATTTGTTGAGAGTGATAGAAGTCATAAGAGGATTAAGGTTGATGAGATGAATTCTAATTCTTTTGCACAAATTCCTGCACCTAGTTATGGTGATTATAGTTCGAACCAGAATAGACCGTCATTAGAGGATGAACGTAGATTGAGTTTAATTCGTGAACACGGGAGGAAGGGTAGTGTTCTTCCTGGATTTGGGAATTCACCAAATGGTAGAAATGAACATCGGGAGCCTCACCATTATGGTCAGATTAACCACACCACTCTGCATAGCAATGAACCAAGTATTCCCCAAATGGGTGCTCCTCACTTTGTTGATCCCACTCGTCGAGATTTAGAATTGCCGGTTGCACATGGATTCAACCACCTAATTCAGAGGGAGCTCTATAATTCTAACTCACAACAGCCAAATGTGTCTCATAGTACATCTTATCCCATTTCTCAGGCTTCGCATGAACAATTTCGTGCCCCTGATTCCCAACGGCTTCAATCAAAAGATTATGACCCAGCAAAGGACCCTCAAAATCTTAACTTTACTAGTTGGCCATTGTCTTCGGGTTCGAATATGCCGAATCATGAATACATACATGATCTTCATTACAAAGGGCAGCAAAGGGATGTAGGACAGTCATTTGAGGGCACTCAAAAACCGATGCCTCATAATTTTTCAGTGATAGAGACCTTTGGTTCCCCAAATATGAATAAACAAGGAAGTCTTTATCCTACATACTCTAACAATTTGGCAACACGACACGACCAGACAGCGGCTTCTTGGGCATTTGGCAGCCCTCCTCTTCCTCCTGTGTCACCCCCACCTTTTCCTATGGATCCACCACCACCACCACCTCCATCAAACCTGCATCCGACACCATCACCCCAAAAGACTTCTTCTCTTATGTATTCAATCCCAGCTGGTTCTTCAATTAGTCCACCTATGTTGCACTCATCAGCTCCCGGAGCCAGGTCTTTCCCTCTTAGGCATCCATTGCCAGATAAACCAAAACGTGTTGATGTTTCTCATTTACTTAGGCGGCAATATCGAGCTACTCGTCCAGATCATATCGTTATCATTCTTCGTGGGCTTCCAGGTACTCCCTTACTTACTCGAAACCGGTTTGGTACACTTAAGAGGCAAAGTTGTGCATACTTTTCATATTTTTGGTTGCATGTGGGGACATTTGTTAATGCTGAAGAATTAAATAAGGTCCATTATGCGATAACTGGAAGGCACTAGTCATAACAGGATGAGTGAAAAGCAATTAGTTATCCGTCATTACGTCATAGATCCAATATCATGGGGATATCATAGTCATGAAATGTGTCTAATAAAGGAATGTTAATATTATGTTATGCTTCTAGGTAGTGGAAAAAGTTATTTAGCAAAGATGCTGCGTGATTTGGAAGTAGAAAATGGGGGTGATGCTCCACGAATTCATTCAATGGATGACTATTTCATGACTGAAGTTGAAAAGGTTCTTTTGTTTCCTCTCTATATCGTAATCTTCCTTGGTAAGTCTTGAAGTATATTGATGTTTACAAGTTATTGTCATATATCCGAAGATTGAGGAGCGCGAGGGACCTAAAGCTTCCAACTCTGTTAAAGGGAGAAAAACACTTACAAAGACGGTGATTGAGTATTGTTATGAACCTGAAATGGAAGAGGTGATGATTCTTACTCTATGTAACATATTATAGATGTTATTAGTGGCATATTTATGTCTGTGTTCCACTAATTTGAATTGTTAGTAAAGGTCTTCAAGAATTTTCGCTTTTATCTTCTTTTTTGAATTTTCTCTTTTGTTTCAATATGCATTATGCCCATTGCTGAAGCTCATTTCACTTATAGGGTTAGGTCAGTATATTGAAGTTGTGAATCTCCTATGCTTTTCATTATAACTTTCTGTGCCACGGTCCTTGTTGGGCTCTCCCTAGTCCTTATCAAAACCAGTTAAACTCTCTTGTGCGACAGATGTACAAGTGTTGTCTTTTTTCTTGTCTTACCATGATTTCTTTGTTGCTACTTCACACCTGCTTTACTTAAATGCAAAATATCGTTTCGTTTGTATTTAAACGTGTCCTATATGTACTTTTAGTGCTTTGCAGTCATATGCGTCAATTTCCAGAATACATGTGATGATTTATGATTTTTTTTTTAATTACCATATAACTTGAAAATTTACATAATCGTGACAGGCATATCGGGCAAGCATGTTGAAAGCATTCAAAAAGACCCTAGAGGAGGGTAATTTCACCTTTATAATTGGTATGAATCTTATAACAAAATCTTTAACCACAATAGGAACTCATTATTTTCTTTACATCATGTTCATTTCTCGTCGTAAGGATTTATCCATTTAATATTGTTGTTATTATTGTTCTCTACCTTTTTTAAGGTGTGCAAGAGTTGTCCTTTGTTTCGAGCTTTTATCCTTTTGTCATAAGCTTCCTGCCCATAATCTAAGATCTGATGCTGGAAATAAACAAGGTCAGAAGTCAGAAATTGGTAGTCTGTGTTGAGTTGCATACTCTAGAAGTTTCATGGGCTCCAATTCACTAGTAATTGTACATACATAAAGTTGTGCCTGTATTCCCGTCTTCTATTGGAAATTAGAAACTTTATTTTCTACGTTTGTTACTTATACTTAGGCTGTGAAAGATAAAAAAGTGGTTCCTAGTTCTGCAATTGGTCTAGCCTATTTGATAGTTCCGTAGTTCAATCTTTTAGGGAGGTTATGGGTAGGTGGTAGGGTCCGGTGCTTGTGCCCTGTCTTCGTTTTCACTAATTACATGCAGCTTGTTCCGCAATTGACCCTTTTGTTGGTGGTATGTGTGCCTCGTCTTAGTGGATGACCGCAATCTGCGGGTAGCCGATTTTGCTCAATTTTGGGCAACTGCGAAGGTATACCCTTAATTCTCATTGTACAACTCTAAATTTTTGTGAGTATGTCTGTTCACGTTTTTTTGTGTCTGAACAATGTCCTCAAGTTTTAAGAAAATGGTCCTTAGAGTAGTTGGCGGCCCGATTCTTATTGATTCCTTCTGGTGTCTATCATAGAAGGTATACCAATAAAACTTGATTGGTTATCTTGTTTAGGCTTCTCTTATTTTATTCCGGTGCTTTATACCCATCGGATTTTTTATTTGTGAATCGAGACTTTAGGGGCACCTGCTCTGGGTTGGCTGCTACATTAGGATAGTTTCTAATTTTATTTATTTATAAAATTTTAACTCCGTTGAATCCTCCAAGGACACATTTACATCAATTGTACATCTCAGTGAAATATCGTTCTGTGATTGGATCCCTTTATTTTTCTTTTCAGTGTCCTAGGTGGATTGAATAATGAATAATGGGAAGTTGAGATGAATTTTTCTTTTTATCAATAGAATGAAAATTGTTTTACCATATTGAGTTTGTTTGAAGATTTTTTATTGGGTTAGGAAATGCTGTTACTTTTGTCATTAAATAGTACAAGTGACTTGTAATACATTCTTATATGAGCTTCAATAAAATGTCATTGATTTTTATTTATGCACATCAGAGTTGTTGCTAGGACTTGTAGCATGCTGCTTATGTTCTTTTGTTATTGTTGCACTTTGTTGCAAAATATTCCGTCGTATATCTATCAGTTACATTTCATTTCCATGAATTTGTTACCGTTTCCACACTAGTTGAAATATTCCCCGAAGTATTTTGATTTCCAATCAAACCAAAATTTCATACTTATGATATTTCAACTAGTTAATTATTTAAAACGAATATCTGGTTCAACTTCCAGTTCTCCGGCAGGTTGGTTTTACAGTCTTTAATTGCATCAGAATTATAACTTCTTTTTCTTGTAGTAACATATTCTGAACTTTAAGATTTACCTCTATATTGGTGGATATTGATATTGTCTAAGTTGCAAGAACTGGAAGTACGATACTTTTTCTTTTGCTGCTAATATTTTGCGCAATGTTTAAGCTATTCTTACTCCCTGAGTTGGAAACTGGAACTCGTTAGTCGTCAAAGATAACCCGAGAACAAGAATAACAACAATTTATTTTCCGTGATACTTCATGACCTTAGTAAATTCTCTTCCATGATATTATTACTGGTTTGTCCCAGTGATATGACATGCTGTTACATAAAGACCTGAAATGTGAACGTTTATTTTGCCATTCTTTATTTGTTTATATTTGATTCCCATGCAACCGTTTCTGGACTCATCCTATGTTTTGCTGCATACCATGCTCATTGTTTCTTTTTTGTTTGTGCAGAGGTCCGGGTATGAAGTTTACTTGCTAGAAGCTACTTACAAGGACCCTGTGGTGAGTTTTGATTTCAGTTTCCAACTGATGATATTGAAATTTAACAAGTGATACTGGACTACGTCTGAGTATTCTTTCTAGCCTCTAGGAAACTTGCTCTTAGATGTTTGGCAACTGCTTTCTTCAAAAACAACATACTGTACCATGGCTTATTTAATAATATATGCGTAACATAATATAACTTTGCCTTGGGTTTTATTCCTCGTCGTAACAGGGTTGTGCTGCTAGGAATGTACATGGTTTCACCTCTGAAGACATACAAAAAATGGCAAAGCTGTGGGAAGAAGCTCCATCTTTATATTTGCAACTTGATTCCCAGGTTTTTCTTTAACTTGTTTATGTTTCACAGCACGAGTATAAGAAAGAAACAAGGTTTATGTTTGAAGTGAGATGTTTCACTTCTCATAGCCATGTGACAACTGTATTTGTTATTTGGTTCTATGCTAAAGTTGTAATACAATATTTCCTGTCATGACAGTCACTATTCCAGGGAGATGCTCTCGATGAAAGTGGAATCCAAGAGGTAGTAACTCTAATTTTACACGTACAACAGTTTCCTATTTTTTTATATTTTTGTTTTTTGTGATTGAGTAGTTTGAATTAGGACTCGCTTGATTTATTGATCTCACTTAAAAAACTATGTGCTTCGAAGTGGTAACTGTTTTTCCTTTAAGAAAAGAGAGAATTTATATAAATTTGTATAGAAATGTACAAAAGTTTGAACCAAGAGGTTCAGGAGACCCAGATCAAACCAGTAGTGACCTTGTTGCAAGAATGACTTCCCAATTATTAGTGAAATCCCTGAAAGGGATTGAATGCCCCCAAAAAGTGGTAATTGTTACTTATTGTCTTCCCTTCGTAAATAACATGGAAACTTTACTTCTTCCACTTTTTGCCAAAACACGAAACTAATAAGAAATTCAAGCTTTTTGTATCACTTGAACTGGTGGCGGGGAGGGCGGCATGTGTGTTCTTGGTGTGGGGGCTGTTCCCATTCTCTTTTGTGGTGTTGCCACTAGGGTTAGTCGCTGGTGACTTCACAATTCTGACGTAGTTCATTCCTTCACTGGTTCATTCTTGCAACTAAAATCCCCCTTCCCATGTGTCAGGACCTGAATCATGGTGCTCTTCTACTTAGGCTCCTCTGCTTCTTGAATCGAGAAAGTCACCTTTCCAAGCCCAAACAAGATCAGAAGAACTGATCGCTTTCTACAATAACAAAATAGTTATTTACTAGCCATGTTCTCTCCCAAGGTTTTAGACAGTTCATGTTTTGATTAGTTTCTTGGGTTTGAGACAATCTTCCGTGTTAAAAATGTGTGTATATGGTCATTGTGATGCCTTTTTCGGTGGTAAACTTTGATTTACATGCTAAAAAAATCAGTGTTGTAAGCTTTTTAAGTAGATTGGATTTGTATTCAGCAACTTAATGTGTTATATCTGTTAGGTGGACATGGATATGGATATTGAAGATGTGGCATGCGATGAGGGCTCATCTGGGTTGGAGGACGGGAAGTCTGCACAGAAGTCCGAACCACCAGTTGAAGATTATGCACCTCAAGGTATGTTGGAAGAGTTTAGAATCTTCTTTTCAACTAAGTATTAAAGTCCAAATTATTGTTCTCACATTTCACCATGTAAAATACCATAGTATATCTTATATATTATTTTTTGAAGTTTGGGAACAGTACCTATCAGCATATATATTAAAGCTTCTCAGATCCATTTTCCTTTTATTTTCCTTTGGATCATGGAGAAGCAAAAGTTTGTGGAAATATTACGTCAAAATAAATTTGCATATGCATGACCTTTCATATCTTCCTAAATTTCAAGAAACATTTAAATCAGATCCTCTCCAGTGGACTCTAAATTGGATCACATAATGTTAAACAACTCGAATTTCTCTTGATAAGAAGTTTCATTTTCCATGAAATTGTTTGTTTTTTTACATCTCTTTTCTCTACTTCAGATCTGGCCGATGATGGGGAGAGATGGGACACTGAAAAGAATGATGATTCAGCAGGAGTTAAAGAATTAGGTAGGAGTAAATGGTCACATGACGATGAAGAAGATGTTGAAAGATCGAAAGGTGCTGCTAAAGGGAAGAATTCGAATGCTCTCTCTGGTTTAATTCAAGCATATAACAAGGGAGATAAATCTGTTCATTGGGGTGACCAGGTATTCATTGTATACTAACAATTCACGTATATCAAGTGCATCTTGTTCTTCTTATCAAACTGTTATGAACATAAGAAATGTCGTATCTGTCTGACCAAGTTGTAGCTTTGTTAATCTTACTACATTTGTTTTTACAGGTTGATAAAACTGGTTTTTCCATAGCGGCGGCAAAAAAGGCGAAGAAGGTGTCTTTGGTTATTGGGCCTGGTGCCGGCTATAACTTGGTTAGTGACTGGTCCCTTATCATTGGTGGTTTATGCTTGTATTGCTTTAGTAATGATTGGAATATTAGATTTCTGCACTCTATCGATAGAGAGTAACACAACAAAAAGAATCCGACTTCATTCTGATGTGATTCTCTGTAGACGAGCCTCCTTTTTTGCTGATTAATAATTTTAACTTGGATTATGATGCGTACTGATCGAAAATCACTCTGTACTCGTAATTCTTCACCCAATGTGATGAAGTATTTTCTTCTTTTTTCTGAATATGTGCAGACGTCGAACCCATTATTGGAAGGTGACAAGATGGTTATAGGCCAGACCAGTCAGGAAATAAATAGACGAAGTGTTTTTCAAGAGCATCTCCGAGCCGAACGTGAATCCTTCAGAGCTGTTTTCGACAGAAGACGTCATCGGATCGGTGGGCTTGATACAGAAGACGATTAGTATACTAGAAATCTCCATTTCCTCTTGTTAGTGATTTGGTCTGAGCAAAAAACGATAAATGTTTCAGAGAATGGAGGACCCTCACGCTTGGACGAGGTTCTTATGAACCCGCGAGTAGCACAATATTGTTTTACAAGAGCTGCTTCCGGTGGGAAAGAAGACTTCAGATCTTAGGGTTATCTAGTAAAAATTTAGTGATGTTCTTGCCCCTGGCCTTTAATTATGGGCATTTTTTCAGTAATATTGGAAAACGATTTGTCATTTTTGTTGTATTTTATATGTATGGTGGACCTGATGTACCACCTCGATATATCTTAAGATATTTGATCATATATCCTCGTGCTCAAAGTGTATTATGTAATTTGCGAAAGTTGTTGAAAGTTCAAACCCTAGATAAGGGAGTATTACTATTTTGATCAACTTCACTCTTCTCTTTAGGTCTTTTAAAATAGGCTTCTACCTTGTTTTTTGTACCTTTCATTTTTGTTGAAATATGTGGGTTCTCAAGAAATCGATTAGTTCTTTTTCTCTTCGAGAGAAGTGGCATTTTCGGTTTTTTCATGCTATGAATGAGTGGAACAATGCTCTTTTCTTGTTGTCAAATAACTGAACAATGAAAAAAGATGGCGAATCCTGAACGAGTTGGTCTAGTCTCGAGGAACAAAGCTTCAAGTCTACTGGGACGTTAGGATGTCTCGGTGCACTTGTACTGAACACCTTTCTCAACCTTCTTCCTTTATTTTTTTTCCCAACTGCATGTCTTCTAAACTCCTTTCTCGATCTTCTCTCTCTCTTTTTCCCTCTTCTCTTTGGTATTCTCCTTTCTCTTGTCAATCTATAGAAAATGTTAGAAGAGACAAGGGCAAAATGGAGAAACAAGGACAGGATGGGAAAATGAGATAACCTACAAATTCTTCTGTTAGTTAGAAGAGCAATGTTAGAAGAAATAAATTCAAAGTCTACTCTATACATAAACGAAATCAACTATCTCTATTTTCAAGTGAATTCTCTTTCCCTATTTATTGATGGACTTCTTCACTTTCAATGGACGATTGCTTCTTATTTCGGTTGGGATAAGTACACTTCTGTAGGTTTTTCTAACATTTTTCTAGTTAGAAGGACTAAAGGTATATTTGTCGAAATATGAGGATCAAATGGACAAGTTAGTTATAGATCGAGAAAAAGGCTTAGGTTTATCTAATAAACTAGCTGTTAAATAACATTGAAGATGTATATATTTGGGACTCCCTTGAAGTTCATAAATCAAGAATTCAAGCAATCTTTGTAGATTAGGAAGCAGACCTAGATTCAAACCATTTGTTTCTCTTTCATTTCTAATAGAGTAATGCTAGAGAATAAGAAAAACTAGACGAACTATGAACAGATATAGTATGTGGCTTGTCGTGATTCACTGTTTAGTAGATCAGAACTTTCAAAAGCGTGAATTACAACAATCCACGTAGAATTTCTGCCTATAGTCTGTCTGGTTTTTCTTGTTCTCTTAATTTTTTTTTTTTTCTAATATATGTTCCCACTATGTATTCAAAGAGTAGACCTCCTCATTATTATAGTTTCTCTTTCTCATACTAGTAACATAATCTATTCTTTATTTTAAAAGGAAATTGAAGAAACATATTCATGTTATTGTAGTGCATAGCTTAGAAAGAGAGAGAATAAACAATAGTAATAATAATGATAATATAAATAAATAGATAATCAAGATGAATATTGGATCAACCAAATGAGTATTATGATCTTTAACAAAAAAAAAATGAGTATTATGAAATTTTCTTTTCCTAACAACTCAACTTTTTTTTCACTCATTTCATCTTTTTAACTCACAACTCACCACCAACCTTCCTATACTCACTCACTCAGACTCACCTCCCCTTCCATTTTCAGAACAACCAATAAATTAAAAAAAAAATACATGAAAATTAATAAATTAATTTTAAAGAAAAAAATAAAAATAAAAAGAAGAGAGAAACTATTCTTCAATCAATCTTGCTCATCTTCAATTCTTGAAACATTTTGTTTTGTTTGTTGTTGAGTTTCTCTCTCCACTTTTTATTTTGTAGTAAGAAAAACTTATTAACAAGGCTTGCCAACTACACAGTTAAGACAACCAGCAAAACGAGTAAGCCTAGTAACAAATTGTCCTGGCTTATACTTAATTTGATCCTTCCTTGAGAATCTTTTGACATTATTAGGGCTACCCGATTCGACGAAAAATGCACCATTCATCATAAGATCACCTTGTGACCTCCATGTCCATGATCTCCATACACTCTCTGGTGCATCATCTCTTTTTGTCACCTCTTTGGCAGCCTGTGTTGGTGGTGCTATAAATCTATTACCTTGACTTATAATGGTTGGATGTTGACTACCACCAATGGCATACATGAGCCAATGAGTATAATCGTTGTTAACGACATGAACGAATCCCCATCGACATCTTGGCATTCTTTGAACTAGTCCTTGTCCAAAGTGGTTGAATGCTACTGTAATTTGCATTATTGCATCGATTGGGTGATCGTCGTGTGCTCCAAACAACATAACCTGCAAAAACACAACCACGAAAACGACATATGTATATATATGGTTAGTTTTATATGTTTTGAACATAAAATAATGGAAAATTTAGGGTATGTAAGCGGAGCGAATAGATAGATACGTACGTCGTTGTGGTGTGTCATGTGATTGTTGGAGATAGTAATGGCAGTTGAACCTTCAATGATATCAACAAGACCATCTTCACAATTAGACATGGAAAGATGATCAACCCAAACATTTGAAGAACCATAGATTGAAACAGCATCACCATCACTCTTTCCTCTAATTCCAATATGATCAGGTGAAGCTCTAATCATACCACCAGGTTTTGAAACAATGTCATGAATGTGAATGTTATGTACAATAACATTCTTAGAAAATTGAATTGATATACTTGAACCGTAAGCGATATGAACATTAGCTCCACGACCGTCTATCGTCTTATGACTATTCACTATGAGTTCTCCATTTAATCTTATAACCATACTCTTAGCAAAAATGATCCAAAGTGGCTCATTTTGGATCACAGCATGTCTCAAGGTACCGGGTGCGGGCCTGTCCAAGCTATTGTCGGATGGGTTTGTAACAGTGTAGAACTTACCGTACTTTCCTCCCACCGTTCTTCGTCCGAAACCCTTGACACAGTCAGCTAGCCTCTTCCTGTTGGAGGCCCAATCAGCTCGGCATCTCCAACATCGATCGATAGGGTTAGTTGCCAAACACTTTCCGTGGTATTTACGCAGTTCCCTTCTAGTATTGTTTCCAGCACCCTCTAGAGCCATTCGGACGTGCAAATTAAAATTATCAGTTACTTCTTCAGGATTAGGATGGTAAGCCTCAAGGGCATCCTTTCGGGCTTCTTCGGCTCTTTTCTGCCACACTTCATCAAAATCGCCGATATTAGCCCGAACTACTGAGACAAAAAGAACAAAAGCAAAGATGAATAAAAGAGACAAAACGTTTTGCAACTTAATTGCCTCCATTTCTCTCCTTTTGTTTTGATTATTTTTTTAGGTTTTTGGCTTTGGTGGCCAAGGTCTAGTGTTTGGGTTGATTTGTTTCTAACCCTTAATGAAGCTGAAAACTAGACCTTGCCAAACCAATTGTTTTGAACCCACTCCAATGTATATGATTAAAATGAAGCTCTTGTTGTGTGGTGAGTTTCAATGTTGGTGGATGGAACTACTTTTATAGGGGATACAAGAGGCTAATATGATGAGAGAAATAATAGGGCTATAAGAGTGGATTACCATTTCAAATTATAGAGTTTAGTTATTAATTTCTATTTTGGAATGGTTGGTTGGTTGTTCAAAATGTTGAAAACTTCAAGCCTCACTATGTTAAAATACTTCCTTTCCTAAATATTACTAACTAAAGTGGCATCCTGTAAACCATAGATTCAAAACACTGTGATCTGATATGAAAAAGCGAACGTTAATATGTGGTTTAGAAGAATGACACATCGTTATGTGACTTGTTTGAATTAGCACTTCCTTTTATGTTACTACGTCTCTCGAGCTAGTCTATCTCTATGTTAGCGTGGCATTCGAAAAGACAGAAACAACGAACAATTTTTATGTTTTTTAAGGATTTTTATGAATCAATTTTATACAAAATGAGATTGCTCACATTTAATATGATATGCTTGTGTGATATTTTTATCTTTATCATGTTGATCGATCAAAATATTTTGAATTTACACGTATATGCTTATTAGGTGTAGCACCATTAAAAGAAACATCTAATTTGCAAGGTACACCCATATGGCATGGAATATAATAAACCCTAGGACTAAAACCCTTTGGGTTTTAACTTTTCATTTATATGCGTGTCCCATATGGTTCGGGTAACAGGGACATCCTGGGGGTTATCATTTTTGTGAATTTCTGTATTTACGTTAAGCACATCAAAGAAAAGAAAACACGATAGAGAAAGCTTGTATATATAGGTAAGAAATAGCTCCGATAAATAAAACTACGACGAAATCTAATCGTCCTCCTTCAAAGTTGGTTTGACGATCTTTAAGTGTACATTTTGCAGAGTCATAGTTCCATCTATTGCTTGTCGAACGAATAGATGCTTGATTTCATAGTTCCTCAGGTTAGAACATCAACTACAATACAAGTTATTGTAAATGCAATTTCACATCCAAAGATTCAAAACTAGAAAGTAATTATATTAATTGATCATTAATTGATCACAGAGGAAAATGGTGATACATACAAGCATTGTTTATCAATCGTCTGCTATTTAGCAGAAATGGTTTTATTTATACTTAACTTCGGTCTCTCTTTCGATCACAAAGACTTTCTGTTAAGATATAGGATCAGAAGTTTGTCTCCGCACGGCTATATATATATAAATATATATACTCGAAGCTGAAATATTCAATAACTTTATATTCTCATGAAGTTTCCCAGACCTTGTAGTCTCTCCCTTCAACCGATAATTTCCAGGATCCATTGGGAGGTTCATAATGCCCTGGTCCAATCTTCATCGCTACTTTCTCATCGATGATGGCAGCGTAGACATCCCTATCTGCTTTAGTTATTTTCATCTGGATCAAACATCAAAGATCAAGACTTAGTTATACTATTTGTGAGCATTATTCTAACAATTCAAGAAGTTTATGTTGATTTCTTGCTGAAAGGGATGATCTCTTGACACCCATCGATAGTTGTTAGCGGACTCTATCGTCTATCTAGAGCATGAATTCGTCATCAGACGTATATCCTAAAGTGTGCCACTTACAATTCACAAATAATTACTACAAATTTAGTTTTTTAGTGATAGGAATACTTACAGTACTCCGACAATTGATCTTGGTTCGTGTTCTTAGAGAGAGAAGAGCGGAAATTTCAGAGCGATTGTGAGAGAAAATATGGTCGTAGAAAACTGACGGTGTTCCGGGATGCGTCAAGATGTAAGCATAACCTTGCATTTCCTTATCATGAGGGAATCTCCAGTGACCCTTCATAATTTATAAATTCTTTTCTCAGTAAGATAGCTCATTAGGTATCAGCAGAACTTGCATTCTGACTTGTTAATGGAAATTCATTAGAACCAAAAGGGAATTATAAGGGCAGTCGAACCTGAGTAGAGCCCGTATCATGATTCTCGATAAAAGTAACAGCACGAGATGGCCACCACCCAACAACACCTGGTGGTTTACCTTTTTGATCTGACAATCTCCAATATTCACATCTTTCCAGAGCCTATTTCAAAGACGATTAATATCTAACATAAGTATATGATCTAGATCCAATCATAAAAGATGAGCATAAAGTAAGCAAGAAAAAAACCACAACGCTAACGGTGACATCATACACTACTGTTGTGCCTAATATCTCATGCAAGATTAAATATGAATATGTGTTCGAATTTTAAACTAGGAGAACTGCACGACTTCAATAGGCACCTTGTCGTTAAATTTTTTTCAAATGAACAGAATTTTCTGAAGCAAAATGCGAGATTAATTAGTACAAAGAAGCTTACAGCATGAAGGATCCCTTTTGTAGTGACATCAAATGCCCCAGAAGTTCCACCCGTAGCATTTATCCAGTCAACAATCCTCTGTCTATGTGCATCTTGGTTGTGATCCATTTCACCGTACGTGTAACTTAGAGAATCCCAGTATTCGCCAACTGAAAAATAGGGTTCACTTGCGTCCATGTAATCTTTGACATAACCACCCCAAAATCCTCTAGCAAAGTCAAGTCTCCATCCATCATACCCGATTTCTTTCCTGAAAATGATACATTACCAGAAAATATGTTACTATTAGACTTGCATCATATTGACCTGCTTATATCAGAACAAATGGATGCACGATATAGATCTTATTACACAAACTCCAGCCATTTGCTATGAGTTTTAGTCAGAAGTAGATATAGCTCATGAAGAAGAGATATAACTGATACCGAAAATTTGGTCAACCATCCAGGAAACACCCCTAATTTCTCAAGTAAACAAGTAGCAAGGTGTGATATGTTTCGGCCCCATCAGGGACGAGAATTGAGAGATCAACTGAGCACACCTTGTCATAGGGCAATTGTCCCTGAGCTCTCTCTCATCTATCTAGAGATCCTTAATATTTAGGTTATTGAACTTATAAGTACTCAAGCAATCCCACATTATGCAAACAAATTTTCACATACCTCAGCCAGAGAAGCCACTCTTTCAAGTCGTTCCTGACAAAATCTTGTGAATGATCGATGTTTGGAGCAGCATGGAAATTATCTCCACTACTCTTGTTGCCTCTTCCCTGTAGAGAGAGAATGGTAATTCTAATTAGTCACAGAAACAAGCAAACTTAGACATCTGAAATGCATGTACAACTTGAGGTGGAGATAGGTAAAGGATGAGCAAATGTTCATGAAAACTAACAGTGCATCACCATGTTGTGCAAGAACTATTTGTTAATGTACAACTTGTATTTCTGTCAGACTCAGAAGTGGATCAATAATAATGCAAACTATGATATATGTCTATTCATAACTTGCTTCGAAAGAAAAAAAAAAAAAGAGCATAAATTTTGATCAAGTTTCCGCATACATAAACAGCTAGGTCAGATATCTGAAATGCTTCAAAATGTAAAGCTGGAGTAAGACTTGCGTGGTTTTGCTATGTCGGTGACTCATTAAGGATCAAACTAGTCCTTTTATTGCAGCCAAGTGGAGTTAATTTTCTGGTGTTCATTTGGTGGATATGGAGTTCTAGAATGATTAAGGCCTCTAATTTGATGACCTTTAGTAGAAGAGAAAAGAAATCGGCAAAACCTATCAATTAGCAATAATAGTTGAACATCTTAGATCTTCTCTGCAAAGTCACCCCACCACCCTGAACCTTAAGTCAGACAACAAGTTCTGTATGGAGATGTAGTGGCATTATTAAGGAAGACGGTAAGACACTGTACCTGAAAATGTGGATCATCTGCAACAACAGCTCGGTCATCCCAATTCAGTTTGCCACCAAAAATATTCCAAACCCCATTTTGGTTCTTATGCTGAGCACATCGATGATTTAACACAACATCACCAAGAACTTTGATGCCAACTTCATGGAACTTTTTCACAAGAACTTTTAGTTCCTCCATACTTCCATATCTGGTGTAAAATTGTTAGTAGTCAATAAGAATGTCGTACTGCTGGCTTCTAAATGAAGCATAACATAGAAGTTAATAATCATCAGAAGCCCACTACTCTTCTTTAGTGGTCTATTTTTTGAAAGAGCCTATGATTCATGAAATTTCTTCGGTTGAAGAATATAATTCATTTTCAAGAATCGTGCATATGTTGTGGATTTGGGTATCAACATGTCGTAACTTCCTCTTAAAAATGGGTGTTGGGATTTTTACTATTATGTCCGCTAAATGCAATGCTTTGCCTAGTCACACATTAACTATAAGCTAAGCATCAATCAATCTCGGGCACGTACGTGCTTTTGTTAAGTTTTATTTTAAATGGTAACAAAAAAATGAGTGAGCAGGGTAGTTAGTTTCCTTTTCTGCAAAATTATGTATAACTTAAGAATCAAGACTTGCACACAACACAACCCATGGCATCACAATAAGGGAAGGCATAAGCTTGAGGTAGAAAAATGCATGTGTAATAGAAAGGGAGGCACCAAATTTTTTTTATTGTTAGGTGCATAGTTACCTGGAATCCAATTTGTATAAATCCCTGGGCATGTAACCTTCGGGAGATACAGAGTCAGTAGGTGGTGGCAACCATATTACGGTAAAACCAAGTTTAGATAATTCGGTGGCTTTATCGAGGAGCTCCATGTACCATCTTCCTGATTTATGAGATTCCCAGTTAAATCCTTGACATAGTACTTCATAACCAGTGCCAGTTCCAGAGGTTATCTTGACAGGGGGTTCTAATGTTTGAGTATCTGAAACATCTTCTGCTACAAATGTTGTGGTACTGCTTCTGAATATACCATATGCTTCTGCAGCCAGTTTCTCGATTTCTTGAAGAATGGTTTCTTGCGCTTCTTTTGATTTTGTTTGCCACATCTTCTCAGAGGAAATGCCTGTTACCAAACTCCTTATCTCTTTGATGATTACATCTGTATCGAGGACTACCTGATCAGATGCATATCCTTCAGTATCGGAATAACTTGAGGTGTCTTGCTGCTCCTCAGCTCCAGTTTGTCCTTGAGGTGTTTGAATAGATAAGCTATTCTCACTTGGAAGTGGAACATAGAAGTCACTACCCATATGATTCAACCATGTATTATCATTTAGCTTAACCACAAAAGCAAACCCAACAAGTTCATGATCTAGAGGAAATACTCCCCAACTGCCACGTCCATCTTCTTTGAGCTGCATAAGCGGTTGATAGCACCAAACCAAATAAGTAATACAAAATTAAACGTTGAGACATAGACTAGAAACTCCTTGCTGACTCAGTCTCCTTAGCCCAATGGAGAAAGTCCATTTCTAAAACACCGTCCTTGACAAGAAACTTTAATAATGTATGTAGTATGTATATGGAATGCAACTAAGATGGACCCACATTATATTACACGCATCAAAATTGCAAGCGAGGTGGAAATACTGTACAAGTAATACCTCAACAGTGGGCATAAAGCATGCACACAGTCTCATACTTGTCATATGTGAAAAATAATCTAATACACCGAGAAATTCGATCTTATCCTCTCCCATTTGGTTTAGCAGTTAAATCCAGAATAGCACACTAAGGGTGGAGGCCGCTTCTGTATGTATTACTTACAACAAATGTGAAGTTAAAGAAATAAAAATTCAGTTTCCTTACCTGCAATGAAGTCCGTAAAGCCTTATCCTTAAATACTGAGGTTTCAAGTGGATGAGGAGCTTCCGGGATTTCCCATTTTTTATCATCATCTCTGCAGACTCCCCAATGAACAACAACATTTCCTTGTAAATCCGTTTCTATATGCACAAGATTCTTATCATTCTCAGGGGATTTCTTGACCGAGACTGTCACAATGTTTTGAGTAGGTAACTCTTTTACAATAGCGTGTTCTTCATATAAACCTTCAAGAAACTTATACTGCTGCTTAGAACCTTGATCTTTTAGAGGCATACTAGAAGTTTGATCAAATGTTCCTGACATACACCACAAGCCCAGAGATGAATGTGTCAGTGAACACTTATACAGTTTAGAGCCTTAGACAGCGATAATATATTTCTACCCATTAATAATAAAACAAATATATGTGTACGGCTGATGCTGGATTTATTTCAGCAGAGAATCACAAAGAGAAAAAGAGTTCTATTTTTTGACAACCTGAAGGTCAAACTGAAGTACTGAACCATTCAATATTCAATTTTAGTATGTTAAGATCAATGTCTTAAAAAACGTTCAAGGCGTACACCACTACACCTCCATTAAATATAAAAACATTACTATTTTGTTTGTTGAAAGCTTAAGACTTTGTATTATGGTAGTGAAGTAGAAAAACTATGTTATGTTTTTACATAATTGATGTCATTTTCCTTACAAAAAGATAGTTTACGCCATAGTTACCGGAAACGGTCATTTGGAGAGCGAACTCCGATCTGGTTCGATCGTATCCTTTTAGAGTGAGTACGCGAATCAGATCGCTGAATCTGGCGAACCCATTTGCAAGAAGAAAAAAAAAAATGAAAACATGATATTTAGGATTTACAAAGTGTGAATATTGCTTTAACTTTAGGTTCTGCCGTTGTTACTGAATTTGGGGATAGTGGATCTAGGAAACATTATTTAATTTAAGAAAATCGTTGTTCGGGAAAGATAAATTAGTTATTTGATTTGAGTTATTAGAGATTGAGATCTATATTTCATGGGTTACAAGTTTAATTTTGCGAATAATTATACCCCCTAGCGAATCGGAAGCGTCTAATTAGCGTACCCCGTATCCGTACCCCGTTTTCGTACCGGAGCGTATCCCGTTTCTGGTAACTATGGTTTACGCTTGCATCGAGGCGTACGCCTCGAGGCTCCACCTCGTCTTGTGAAAGCGAACCGCCTTGAGGTGTAAAAACGTATTTTAAACATTGGTCAAGATTAAGGTAAGGAATTTCGCCAGACCAAATAACACCAAACCAAGACGAAAATAAGCTGTAATAATATGAATTTTCTCAACCTGGCGCTACAATGAAGCTCTGTTTGGCATCTAAAGTATTGGAATCTTCAACGGAAGGCTCCATAAGAGGCACCTTGAAGTCCCTCCCTCTGTGCTGACACCAAGCTCCAGTTTCCTCATCCTATACCAGCAAACTCTCAAATCAGAAAAGCAGAGGTAGGATTGCAACTTACAAACGAGCTGCTCACGAACTCACAGACCCAATACAGACAAAAATGAGAGTTTGAACTTGAAGACTGCAAACTTAGAACCTTTAAGACAAAATGAATTGCTGAAATTGAGCTGTTAGCTTTAAACTCGATCTGAACTTCATATTGTGTATCTGTTTCTGAAGGTGATGATGATTTCTTCAAGGGAGTCTCTATTGCATAATCCTGATAACAGGCAAAATCTGAACATCATCGTGTTACAAATATAAGGTAGAGTCATCTAGTCCAAAAGATTAACAGTTACCTTGATAAGAATTGAGCCAGGAGGTATCATTTCCGGTGGAGGTTGGTCCCATTCACTGCAAATTTTAACATAATAATCGCATCAAATCCAATGATTCCACCACTTATCACCCTCAAACAAAATTAAGCGTTCTGCTTTCATGAAAACTTAATTAATTTTTCGCCTGACAAAAGGTTAAAAGTGTAATATAACTATGATTAGAAAATGTCACTGAGACTAGGTAGATAAGTATAAGATGTTAACTTAACCAATTGACAACATCTACCTCAACTAATTGGCAACCAGTGGAGATGACCTAAATACTATATTTTTGGTTATAAGAGTAACCTTTAGTCATGGACTATTCTCACACGTCACCTCACGTATGACATTCTTTGAGCCTGATGCGTGCCTTTTTGTTAGTTGATGTGGATCACGTGTCGCCATTGGGCCTATCATGTACAAGCATACCATGTCTAGTTGTAGCCATCTAACTTTAAACCAAGACCTAAATACTATATTACTTATTAGTTATGAGTTTACCATTTGTCAATGTGGGACTAATCAATCTCACATCAGACCCCAAATCCAAGCACTACTCTAATTTCAAAGAAATTTATTGATTTGAAGTTAAAAAATCACATAATGGAAAGAATCAAGAAAAATCAGCTCAAACCTGCCAATGTCATCAACATAAGTCACACCCCAATGCAAAACCCACTTCCCTGGAAGATTACACCCCACAGTGAGCTTCCATTTATCATCATCTTCTTCCTCTTCCTTCCCCTTATCCAACTTCACTGATAGTTTCCCCTCAACCTAAAATTTTTTAAAACCAGACAAAACTTCAAATCTCAAACCAAATTAAACACTCATTGACTAAAAAACCCAAGATATTTTTGAGAAAATTTGTACCTTTTTTGTCCAGTTAAGTGGAAATGCCCTTGAAATCAAGACATCTTCAACTACTTCAGAGGACTTAGTAATCACTGTTGTGTCGATTGAAGTAGCTCTAATAACAGTATGACTATTAGCCCTAGAATTATTGAAACTAGGGAAGTTCCCGCCACTGGTGAAAATCTTTTGAGAGAAATTTAAACGAGATGTATTAAATTTCTTAAACCCTTGACCATAGAAACAAGGGTTTTCTCTCCGGGAATGGTAAATACTAACAGGTTGTAGTCTAACCGTCGACATTTCCCGCCGATTAATCACACAAGAACAGAGAGAGAAAGAGATTAGAAATGTCTGTACAAAGAAAGGGTATGAGATATTTTATAATATTGTCTTCTTATTCTTGGATCAATCAATCATTGTTGAAACATGAGAAAGTTTTAGAGAGAGAAAGTTTTAGACAGAGAGAGAGAAGGAGATATTTAACATTTTGGGTGGCAGGTGATGGGAGTTGAGGTAATAGTACTACTACCATCTCTTTACGTGGATTCAAAGAGTCAAAACTTTTTCACATCCACAAAAACCAGTTTTCTTAACTTCTTTTTATGGAAATTGTTTATCTTGACTCCTTGAGCTTTAATGGTATTTGAGTTTACCACCAAAATAAATTCCTAATTGAGCTTACCCACCAAACTAAACGAAAAAGTTAGCTTGGCACACATGCCAGTGGCACATTTTAACAGAAATGGCCTATCTTAACTCGAGCACTACCATTCTTTAGGTTCATCAAAAGCCTTGTTGTCGTTTTTGTTAATAATGAGATTTGGTTAACCTTAAATAAGACAACTTTATTAGGAATTTTCTATACTTTAAATATATAGTCGAGTTTGGGGAACTTTCATAAAAGAGTATGTAATATCTAGGTGTTTTTATTTTACTCTAAATTGATTTTGAGTTGAATGTCCACAAACTCAACGGAATTTATCATTTTTTTATTTAAGATCTTCCAGTCGTATGATTAACATTGACAAGTTTAGTTTTCCGAGCTTTGTTTGTAGTTAGAATTTGTCAATTAGGTAAGTTTACTTGAGTATTCTTTAAAGATCTCTGGGGAGGAAACGACAAAAAAAATTCTTTTGAGGTTGATTTTTAGATGTAATTCTTGGTGCTTGTGCTCGTTTTTCGGACTGAAAACACGAATTCTGTGTTTTTGACAAAAATAATAAGTCAAAAAGGGTCAACTCAGTAATTGATCATTGCCTATGACATTTTTTTTTTTACCAATCGGTGTTGAGGAGTAAAGTAAAAAAAAGCCTTAAAATAAGTTATTTGCTAACACGGAGGGGATAAGGTGAAAATCAAACAACAAATAAGAAAGAAACTTCATACGACAAAATTGTGATTAGAAGTTCTCAAAGTTGCAATACTAATACAATTTAAGGGTTTGTTAATTACATTAGAAATGTATGGATGCGAAAATCAATTTGTTCTCGTGGGAAATAAGAAGATATTTTCTTATCAAAAATTCATTTTTCAGTCTTTAATATAATTTGAGAAAATTAAGTCCCAATCCCATAAGTGAAGATTAGAGGGGTGGAATGGAGCAAATAATGTCTTTTGTGATGGAAACTTTTGTTGGTGACTTTTCTCCCACCAAGATGTTGAAGAGAGACCCATCAACATGAAGATGAAAAGAAGAAAAGGGATTGATTTTTGTTACTTCTTCTCGCAAGAAAGGAAACCTGATGCAGGCGCATAGGCGTGTGGGCCCACGTCCACGCGTGCCCACACCCTATTAAGTCTTAATAGTAGTTTATTTAGTAGAATAGAAGTTACTTTAATTTAATGTTTCTTTATTTTAAAGTTTCTATGTTTGAGTAGTTTATTATTTTAGGAATCCTAGTTTGAGTCTATCTAGGAAGGTTTATTATCTTATAAAAGGGGATCTAGTCTATGTTATTCAGAACCTTGAAGAGAAAAACCATTGAAGTTATTAAGAATTTTAGTTTATTTTATCGTTTCTTACAGTTTTCTTTAATTATTCGTAGTTTATTTTATTGTTCTTTAATTATTCCGCTGCGTCTACATCAAGTGGTATTCAGAGCCATTTTTTTTAACCAATCACAATGGTTAATCCTACCGTTCCTACTCCAACAATCAAAGAGAAGACACCAACTTTTGCCTCCGAATGGGACAACATCAACAAGAAGTTATCCTCGGTTACAAAATTGGAAGAAGCTTTCGAAAATTACAAGAAGGAAACTATGGAAAACTTCGAAAATCACAAGAAGGAAACTATGGAAAAATTCGAAAATCACAAGAAGGAAACTATGGAAAAATTCGATCAAGTCAATGATTCGATCATGAAGCTATCTAAACAAATCGAAGGCATATGTAAGTCTCCCTCTTTTACCACTACTCCTTCATCTACTACTTCCATTCAAACATCATTACCACAACCACTCCCAACGACAACACCAATTTCAAATCCACCACTTGGTCAATCTAACACTAACCCATGCTCAACCACTTTCCTCCCACAGATTCACATTAACACTACACCACCACTCTCACCGGTTTTCCCACTAACATACATAAACCCTTCAACCTCCATGGTCGATACTGTTGAAAGAAATTTTCTTCATAAAATAAATACTAGTTTTTCAATGAGGGATGAAGAGAAATTCGTTGAGACAAATAAAGAAGAAGAGGTCCAATTAAATAACACAAGCTCCGGCAATTTATTTGATCCGTATATAATTTCGAGAGAAGAATTAGTTGTTTCGAATCACAAAATTCTTCCACATCAAATTGTGTCGTCATTGGTGTTACCTCCTCATTATCATGAACTTATTACAACTTTTAGGTTGTCTTCATGGAACCAATTGGAATATACCGATCACGTCTTCGATACAATGTCCCTTGATGGGGTTTCACCTACTCGATTCTTTCCATTCAAGGAAGAAATTAATAGGACACCGGTTCTTGCTTCACAAAATACTTCTACTACAAAATTGAATTTTTGTGATATACTGGCTAAGGTGGTTCCAAACGTGACAATTTGTGATGAAGTTTTGGTTTATAAGCTTCACGAAGATGAAGGTGGGAAAATATCTAAAGTTTTGGTCCATTTTTGTCTTCTTCGAATTTTCATGAACTTTCGTGAAAAATGGGAATTAAGGATCGGTATGGCGAAATTCATCGTATGCGGTTGCATCAAATTGTTTTCTTCATCGAAAAGGTTCGGGACGAACCTTCTGGGGAACAGGGTGCTGATGCAGGCGCATAGGCGTGTGGGCCCACGTCCACGCGTGCCCACACCCTATTAAGTCTTAATAGTAGTTTATTTAGTAGAATAGAAGTTACTTTAATTTAATGTTTCTTTATTTTAAAGTTTCTATGTTTGAGTAGTTTATTATTTTAGGAATCCTAGTTTGAGTCTATCTAGGAAGGTTTATTATCTTATAAAAGGGGATCTAGTCTATGTTATTCAGAACCTTGAAGAGAAAAACCATTGAAGTTATTAAGAATTTAAGTTTATTTTATCGTTTCTTACAGTTTTCTTTAATTATTCGTAGTTTATTTTATTGTTCTTTAATTATTCCGCTGCGTCTACATCAAAACCCCTAAATAATTTTGAGTAGACTTTTGAGTTATCTCTATTTAACCATTGTCGTATCATCTTAAAGATACAAATCAAGCTTACCATTAGAGAGGGTTTGTAAGAAAATTCTTAAAATTCTATGTGACAGTGAGAATTTTAAAATTGAGTCTTGCGTTGGAGATTCTCTTACGCTAGTTGTTCTTCTTCTGTATAAGAAAAGATACACTATTCCTTTGTTTTTAATCTCATTCTCTTTCATTTTAGTGCAACCCTATACTTAATATATTATGTTGAAACTTGAAACCCCACTTCCAATTTTTATAATTAAGGATTTAGAAAACATTTCGAAATTACATATGTAAAGCACAGATTCTAAGATATGACTGGTGAACATAATTCCATTTAGTTAAAAAATGAAGGTCAAGAGAAAAACAACTATTAGTAAATGCATTTAAACTTTCAAATAACACATAAGATCCATGTTAATCAGCTGAGACAATTTTTACCAATTTTAAGTTGTACGTGTATCATTTCCGTAAAGAGTCATTTGAACGGTTAAGTATTTACATAAAAGACGTTGTTTGGTGGATTTTATAATCAGACCTGGAGTGAACGGCACAAATTCCAAATCAGAAGATGACTTCAATTTTTCTGGCCCTTTTAGAAGGGGGTGTACTTATCTTGCTTAATTATTGACCGTTTGGAAACTGACCTAGAAAACAAAAGAGAAGTTTTAAAAGCGCCCCTAAAGTGAAATGGGCATCTTTCCCGCACATAATAAGGGGTGAGCAAACAGTCTACCATTTAGGGTCGAGAGATTTTATAGGCAATGCTTAAAATTGTTAAAAGTAATCTCGCTAAAGACAATTCTACAAATGGTTAGAAGTAATGTGGCCTATTGAGGACAATGCCTTAGTTAAATTTGACCTAACGGCATAATTAACGTCGTTTGATCAATTGACAGGCAAAGGCCGCTGGCCCGCAATCTCCGTTCGGCGATCTTCAACCCAAAAAAATTTCTTCCACCTTCTTCATCTTCCTTCTTCCTTTTTCTTCTCATTCTCTTTCTCTTCTCACCTCATCTCTCTCGAAGTTCCCCTTCACCGACAGGAAACCCCGACGAAGTGGAACTCCGACGGAAGGGTTCTCCGTCGACAAGGAGAACTTAGAGAGAAAGAGAGAGATACGAGAGAAGAGAGGAGAGGAGAGAGAGAGAAGAAGAGAAAAAAATTAAGTCATCAGCCGGAGATCAGCGGTCGCTGACAGTTTACCAAGAAAAGAGGAAAAATGAGGTGGGTGATTGTAACATCCCATGTTTTTCGGGCCAATATATAGAAGACTCAGGTTAGATGGGGGGACCATATAGTTTCTTTATAATTGGTTGTCGGAGGAAATTAAAAGAAGAAATGAGGTTTATAAAATAATTAAAGGGGTTGAATAAGTAAGATATAAATATGATAGGGCTTACTTATGCGTTATATATAAATTAGGGGGTTGGATTGGGATTATATTCTATGGCACTTTAGATAATGACACATGGCAGCCTTTTAATCCTTTTAAACCCACACCCAAAACCCCTCCCTGCATCCACGTCCCAACCCTTTTGCCACCTTTTAAAACCCAACGAGGGTGTAACCCGTGCCCATGGGGCACGGACAGTTCTTCCGATTGCACTACAGATCCAGCAAAATATGTAAATGAGCATAAATTACAATAAAATGACTCCTTCTGTACTTATTCATCATGTTGGCTAACTGTTTACCTTCTTCAACAACAAATTCTTGTAAGAAACACTTACAATGTAAGTTTTAATGTAAAAATAGTCTTAAACTAATAAGTTCAAACATTTAAACATTCCTAATCGAAATACTCTAACACCTGGATGTGAATGTAAAAGTAACATCCAAAATGTAAAAGCATCCTTAGTTTCTAAATGAAGAAGAACTAATCAAAAAATTCACATGAGATCCTTTTGAGAAAACAAAGAAAAAGGTGAGAAAACCTGGAACCTAGTAAGAACCTAAGACAAAATTCAGCCAGACGTTTCTTGATAAACCTTACTCAATGTGAATGTATCGGGTGATTCCGAATCATATCTGTACTGTACATAAATTACTATTCAAATGTTGTTGTGGTGAAACCAAACTTATATATAATTAAACTCTTTTGGTGGTTATCCGCAAAGTTGAAAAGAATTGTCTTTACCAAAGATATGGAAATCTCAACGCCTCAAAGAAGAAAAGGATAGAATTATGGAGAATAAGATTTTTTCAAATGTGAAGGTGAGATTGCTGATTTACATGGCATAAATTCTTGCACAACAAATGGCTGGTTGTTCTTAAACTTCAAACTGCAAAAAAAAACAACAAAAAGATGGATTAGAATTGTAAATTTGGGGCGGTGCACTGAATCAAAGATAACCGATTTTGAATTTAATCCAGACCACACCAAAGATAAGAACCATACATAATTAAAAACATAAGAAGAAAAAAATGACATACGTAGTGCCATTATGCTACGACGAACGTAGCTACACTACAAAGGCTTAATGTCACTCAAATTAAGATTGGTATATAGCGAAGTTATTTTAAGATTTTTCGAGTAAAACAAACAAAGATGTGAAAAGTGAAAAATACACAGAGAAAGGGATGAATACATATTTTACAGAAAATTATGTTTCTTTTCTAAAGATGGTAGAGATTAAAAAGATACGAAAATATAAGATCCACCAGACATTTATAGTTACTGGGCATATTTCTTCCTTTCCTTCGCAAAACCACCACCAACTATGCGCTCGACGGTCTCAATAATGTAACTTAATTCATTTGTCTTTCATAACATATTTACCACGAAATTAAAGAAAATTGCAGTCTATAAAGAAAATTGTTTGCTAAACGCAGAACACATCTGCCAAGTTGCTTTTGCGTTATTCCAGGATCAACAATTACAGATTATGCTTTGAGAAGAACCAAACAAAAAAGCAATAATTGACCAACTATCAGCACGGATGAGTATATTGCAGTCATACATGTCTTCATGGAGTAAAATAGCAAAATAAAAAGATGAAGTGAAACCCAACCAAACTGCCAAATGGAAGTCTTTAAGTTGTAGATTAAAAAAGAACATGTTATCAATAATAAAATATATGTCGAGTATAAATAATCCTACAGAGCAAGGAGAAAATGAGGAAAAATCAGCTAAGAATAACAATGGATTGAAGAAACTTACTTGAGTACTCCGAGATGTCGACGGTGCTCTCTGATGTGAAGTAACAAAACACCTTCAACATTAAACGACCAAAAATGTAAAAGTGGAACGCAAAAAAAAACTAAGAATGGAGCCTAAAATCAATGAAAATCTACATGAGGTTATAGAAGCATATTATACTGCATAAATCCTTCCACAAAAAAATATAAGAATAGGAAAATTAAGATTAACCCATCATGAGCCTTACTGGTACTCATTCCGTCTCGATCCCCAACATTATCCCCATTTAATTATTGACAACTGAATTGGGTCCAATTACCTTGAGTTTCTCTCCAGGTGGTTGATGGTTACTGTTACTGGTATTCTCGTCACATGAAATGTGATGTGAAAGCGTCGAATTTTCAGTTCTGAAATTGAAAAGACGGAGGTTATTTCACTCTCTAAACCAATAGTCGTATCAAATAAACATAGGTATTATTTCACTCTCTAAGCATCGATTTCTCAACATTACCATCATAAATGGGATGTCCTTGATCTGGTCCATGAACTACTTGGGTTGACGGGCGATCCCAACTGCATAATTCACCACCAAATGGATACAGTAAAGTCAATTCTGATTCTATAGTTCTCAGAGACATAAAGAAAGGCCGCATTATGAATCATACTCAACAATCAAAACTAATTATTCACGCTTCCCAATAAATAAAACCGAGAGACGGAGACTCGCTTACGAAGTTTGGTTATTTCCTAAACTCATAATGGGAACCCTTACCAATAAAAATCATTAACCCACTTGTTATTCATAAAGAAAGATGTCATTGTGGGAGAGTAAGATGGGAAGCTAAAGCTAATCAAATACTATTTGTTCAATGAAAGGAAACATCCGAGTCAAAGAATCAACAAACTAAACCACATTGCTCCATCAACGCATCAACTCTCATATCCGAGTCTTACAAATTCAATTCACTTGGTTTCCTTCTATGGATCAAAATGAGTCAAACCCACTAAAGATTAAGATGGAACCACTAAAGATCTATATAACCCAAACAAAACTACTAATCATTTAACCCAAACAACAATTATCAAAAATCATATCAACTAAGCTTCAATGTTAACCTAAAACTGATTATCAACTAAACCCATCAAGTTTACTAACCTGAAATTGTTTGGGTCAGTTTTACAAATTCTCGAACCCAGCAAGTTTACTAACCCAGACATTCTCAAGCAATTTAACCTAAAACTGATTATACAAAATTATCAAAACTAACGTAAAACTGATTATAAAAAAACCCTAATAAAACAAATTCAACCTCAAAACTTTCTACAAATAGGAGTATTAAGAAGAAAGAAGTACCTGGAACTGCTACCCTTAAAACCCTAATAGACTATAGAGATTGCGAGTGAGAGAGAGTGAGAAAGAGAGAGAGAGACAGAGAGACAGAGAGAGATAGAGAGAGAGACAGAGAGAGAAAGATACCTGCAAGAGAAATGGTGAGAAATTGATGTGAGAATAAGATGAGAGAGGCGGAAGGAGGGAGAGAGGCGGAAGGAGATGAGTCGTGAGCCGGAAGATAGTCTTACAATTTAGAAATAAAAGAGGGAAAAACTAAATCTATATAATGTATGTCTCTTATGATCTCACCCCTTGATGAAATGGTGAGAAATTGATGTGAGTAATATGCTCTCTCTTATGATCTCACCCCTTCATGAATCTCAGATTAATGTATGTCATCCGATTTTGAAAAACTAAACCTTAGATAAATGTCCACCACTTGATATAACCTCTAAGAACAAATCTGGGCCGTTGGGAGGAGGGGAAAAGATACCCTCCTCCCTTATTATATAGATAGTGCACTAATACTTTAATCTTCACCCAAATTAGTCATTAGATTCTCACTTTAATTCTTTCAGGAGTTCTTTCTTGTATTCATATCTAATATTATTTTGGGTTTTTTTCTCAAATCTAAGCTTAAGAGATATATGAGGACATAAAATCATGCCCTTACAACGATGTTCGCGTCATGTGGTAAATACTCAAAATAAGTCACTCAAAAGATCAAAACGCAGACCTATGAAATCCAAAACATTTACTCAATTGTCAATCCTAAATCGATTTGTTACAAAATGAGTTAGGGGAAAAAGCATACCTGCCAGTAAAGGTTTTCTTTTGAAGCCCTAAATCGTACCAGACATCCCAACCTCGAGACATCCTGAAATAACCTTGACATACCTCGATTTTGCACCTACTGTTTCGACGATTCTTGTCATTGTAGAGTAAAAACTCTCCCAAATTCATCATCATAAATCTTAAAATCAACAACAAAAATAAATCAAAATAGACTTAATGACTTAACCTATATCCAAATCCATATCAATTTTAAAAGAGATGTCAAATGAGTTTTGAACTCAACATCTAAGAATCTCCAAAACAAAGAGAGAGATAGAGAAAGAGCTTACAATTTTAGAAGGCTCAAGGACGCAAGCCATCCTGATAGGCTCAGTGTTTTGCTGATAAACTAAGATTTACAGTTCAGACTTGATTTGTTCATCGGAAGATCCTTGGACCCAAGAAGGGTTTTCATGATGATGATTCTCTTAGTATTGATCTTCTGATAAATCTAATTTGTAAGAACAAAACCCTACACTGAAAATTTAAAATGAAAGCTAATGAAATCCTAATTTCCATATAGGATATAAATCAGACTTACCAACTCTTGTTCTTCAACATCTTCAAAGTACTCCTGCATTCCCAAAGTCTGCTCCATCTCGTCTTCAAACACATCTGCCATAATATCACAAATTCGAAGATCTTGAGAGAACAAAGTTGGACCCTCTGATATGAACTTGTGGTGATAGTTCGGCATGGTTGCCACAGACACCGTCTTCAAACCCTGTCAATAGAAGGAAAATGAAATAAATACCTTAACTAAATAAAAAAAGAATGGCGTTTTAACCATTAGATCAGATTTCGAAGCTAACAGCCACATGCAACAACATTAAAGAGATTCATATTTGACTTAACATCGTTTCTAACTTAACATAGATCTTAATAGATATGGGACAATAAAAGAGTCAAAGCAAGTTAATCTTGAAGGAAACAAAAGCCAGAATGAAACCTAAAGAAATTAGTCTTGGCTTGAAGTGATAATAGTGGAGATAGAAGCCTTGAGGAAATCACCTTCTAACCTTAGGTGTGGCACAATCTCTCTACACAGTGGCAGTGCTGCTCAAATCCACTGCAGGGTTCCTCCTCTGCGTAGAAGCTAATGACATTTTGATCATGGGTAGAGTTTGCAAGAGTATAGCAAAGCACATTCCAAGTACTTATATTACAAACGGACAAAATCCAAAACAGGGTATTAAGTTATCCTCGTTGAAAGCAGATAGCGTTCTTCTAATAATAGATATTGCTTGTTCATAAGAATTTTTTGAGTCTCCAATACGATGCAAACACTATTTGTTCAAAGACCTTGTCCCTAGACCCAGAAAATTGGTTAGTCTGTTAAACTGCTGATCCATATAAGAAGTTCGAGTGGCTTAGATAGTACTGTAGACCTGTCCACTTTCTTTTTTGTAAAATCGATTCGGACAATTAGATTGTGCAAGAGTTTGAGTAACCTGCAAAAATTAAGATTATGTTGGCAATCCTCATCAACTAATGTAATTGTACAGATGCACGATCAGATTATAAAGTCGGCGTAATTTGTAAAGCTTCAAATCGTAAGACAGTCTGAAAATTTTAATAAAGGGGAAGAATTATAAAAGTGTATTTTGTAAAATAAAAAACAAACAATGATAGATATTTTAAATAAGAATTTTATGTAAACAGGTTTATCGTAGAATAGGACCACCATATAAGATATAAATTAGACTTACCCAAGTTCTAGAGAGTCACTGATTGGTGGCATCAAATAAGCGGTAAACAAAAACAGTTAGAAGGACTCACCCTCGGTTAAAATGTAAGGGCAAAACCCTTACAGGCGGAGCATGTCCCTGCCAGACTCATTGCAGCCCTCGCACCATCTAAATAGGTATGTAGCAAAGAGAAACAATCAAGTTTAAATGTAACCCCATGTCGGAAATTCATGAAAACTCAAACAACCGAGGAAAAATAAACGGAAGTATTACCTGTCCACAGTTGATGAATAGGGCAGCAAGCTGTTCTTCGGTACCTTGGTTTCAACTTCCAAACTATAAGAAAGTCAGCTAGCTGCGCAAGTGGAGCTCGGGGGTTATACCAACTGATCAATGGGTAGATAGTGAAGCTAGGATTCAACTTAGGAGAAGTTCTTCCAAATCCTCATATGAATATCCCTTTGAAAACCTTAGAGAGAATTACTAACTTGATAGAAGCAGAAAAAACCCTTAAATCCTAGCTATTGGGAAGATGTTCATACATTTAGGATGAAACCTCAACCTAGGAAACTAAAACCCTAATAATTAATGACTTGATAGATGCAGCAAAAACCCTCAAAAATCCTAAGAGACTGTTGATGAAACCCTAATAATTACTGACTTAATAGATGAAGCAAAAGCCCTAAAATCCTACCAATCTATTAGAAAAGAAGAAGATGATCAGAAAATAGTTAGAGTCTTAGAGAGAGAGAAAGAAAGCGACAGAGAATACCTGCGACCTTGTGTGGTGTGGTGTGGCGTGATGCGATGAGATGAAATTTTGAGGAAGATGAGAGACGCTAGAGGAGGTTGTCTGAGAGAGGAAACGCTCCATTTCAAAGAGGTAGCGAGCGGCAAAGAGAAGGTAAAATCACTCCATTTCGGGGGGAGACGGGACAGGAATGTAAAATCACAACGGCATCTTCCTAAAGATGCTTTTTCTTTCCCCTGTTTCATGTACGACCGTTGGATCATTTGGTCTCCGAATCTCAACCATTTAACTTAGAGAAGATAAATCTAAACCCTCCTTTATATATTTGTGAAACTTAATCTTAGCCATTGGGAGGAGGGGGAAAGATACCCTCCTCCCTTATTATATAGATTACCTTTTGTTTTCAAAAGTCAGATTTAAGACAAGAGAATCGTGGAAACTAAAATGGGTTTCTGGCCGTGAAGTGTCCTCCATTTTCGTCTGTCGATTTCGTTGCGTCTGGTGGTCGAAATTCAATGAAACTTGTTCCAGGTAATTCCACTCGACTTGTTCTACATATCTATCCATTCAGAATTTTCTATTTCGTCCGAATTTGGTGGTTTTATGATAGCTATTTCGTATACTATATAGTTGTACTAGTTTCTTTTGGGTTCATGATTTGGAGCAGTTATTCTTTAGTTTCGTCGAATGATTAATGTTCAGGATCATGTATAGGATGTTATGAACTATTTTGGGGTGTCCGTATATAGACGGGGTGCTGCCGAATTATTTTGCGACTCGAATTTCAGATTTGGACTAGTTTTGGGAATGAATTGGAATAGAGATGGTTACCCAAATTTTGTCGTATTTCATGTAAATGGACAATTTCGGTTGTATATTTATATTATATAGTTCATTATATGATTTGTCAGCTTATGAAGACTCTAATATGAAAAATAGAATTTATGGGAAAGCGGTTGGTCAGTTTGTATGCATTTCGAGTATTCAGTGGACATGGCTATGAAAGTTAGAGATCAAATCGATTATTCGAAGTCTTCCAGCGTTATTGATTGTTTTCGTGTTTTAAGTTTTCATCGTTTTCTCTTTGATATTGTCTTTATTGTACGAAGGTTCTTCGTTTAGAACCTAATGTTTCTATTCGATTTTGGTTATTCTTCCTTATTCCAGAGTATGCGAATGAGGAGGAATTAGGTCGTCTGGTAGGCGGGAGGTCTTTGGTGATGCAAGGACTGAGGTAGGGGTTCTGAATCCTTTATCCAGCATGGTTTTATAGATAATGAATATGTTAGATTTTATAGTTATATATGCGCCATTATAACTAGAGTTTAGGTAGCATGAAACTCGATTTATGTGATGAACTGAAATATGCTTGAAATGTTTTGATGCGATATGAGAAATGTTTTCGAACTGATTTTACGATGATTGTGAACTACTGGGATTTTCTTGTATGTACCCGACTGTGGATTATGTCAACCTACGGGCACGTAGCCATTGAGGGTAGGATGACATGTGGACACGGTTGTGATCCGTGTGAGACCGGTGAGGTGGACGACACTAGTCATGAGACCTGTGGGAGTAGAGTGCTTCACTTGCTGGCGTTGGTGCTCGTGCCTCCAGTTCGAGGCTCAGGGACGTACTCTTGACCGCTCGTCTAGGAGGTGACATTGATTGGGAATCCCTTTGCTTTGTGTGTGATATGGCTATTTGTTGTTCCACTTCCGTGTTTGATAAGATAATGAATTGAATATGAATATTGGTTTTGATATACGAATGAAACTGATTTTGAAGGATCGCATTTGATGCATGACAGGGTACCGAAGAGAATGAGGTTCAGGTCCTTCCATGGGTATTGGGGAACGGCTCCCTTATTCGAACTCGGTGATCAAAAACGTATTTAGATACTTAAGGTATATATGTATCATGAGGTAAACTCTTCAATGATTGCGGAGTCCCTTAGTGGGAGAGGGACTTACCGGCTAGGGGTAGGTCTCTTTCTCGAGGAGACGTAGTGCATTAGCTAGTGTCATAAATGGGCTGGTACTATCTAACGCACTCTAGGTTCTCCTGAGGTACTCTCCTCTTATTGGGAGCGCACCATGGGTGGGCAGCTAATCACTGCTATTGCTTGCTAGATTAAGGAAAATGGTTTTGTATATAGTATATACAGTAACTGGTTTGATAACTCGTTTTGTCATGATGTTTACAACTTATTAAAGGAACTTTTGAAAACGTGATGGATTTTGGATTGGTCTTCTACCAGAATAACTCGTGTCGGTGAGTATTCTGACCCCCTACCAGTTGTTAGTGTGCAGGTTCTTGGTTGTAGCCTCGAGGCGGAGTGTGTATTCCAGCCGGTGATCTTGTCTGACGAGGCTAGTGGAGTTTTGTCGTTTTATATAGTTTTTCGTTATTTCCAAGTTATCTATTTATTGCAGAAACCAAACTCTAATATGTATATACGTAACACTTAGAGTTGTTTATAAGTTGTATCGGTGTTTTATGAGGCGTTTGTATGTTTGTGGTTCGGGTTTCGACCCGAAACCGAGTTGAGTTTGTTTAGCTTCCGCTCAATAATTTAATTCTTTATGTATGCGAATGTATGGTTTACATGACAGGTTTGCAGGTGCGACCGGTTCGATTTACAGAGGAGACTCTGACGAATTTTTGTCTCGTCTGTGAGTTGCCGGGGCGTGGTCGTGTCTATTTTAGGACACGGGGCGTCACAGTTGGTATCAGAGCAATAAGTTCTGGTGACCTATATCAGAGCAGTTAGTTCTGGTGACCCATATCAGAATAGTTAGTTCTGGTAACCGATAAGTTGTGTATAGTTTAGAGCATTGATTGCTCTAGACTTTAGGGAAAGATAAAATTGGACAAGATTAGGTGTCTAAAAGCTTCAAGATTAAAAGCGACCAAAAATAAAAGATGCTATATATGTATTTGTTTCTTTTGATGTTCGTTTCTTGATTCGTTTTACTCGCTAAAGGAAGACTCGGCGGATGGTTTAAGATTGTTGTAGATTTATTGCAATGTTGTACAAGATGTTATGGGAGGACAGTCAAGGGTTAAGAGGTTTCAAAGGTAAATTTTGGGCAAGTCGACATATCGATGTTGTGGAAGTATCTAAGACAATAGTAGATGAGGAGATGAGTCAGACTTGGTATTGTAGACCTCATGGTAGTTATACACATTCCTTCATTTATGAGCTTCGATCAGATCATTCAGAGACAGTTGACTTTGATCAGGTTGTTTCGAGCGTGTATTGTTTTAGTTTGATTACAGATAAGTGTGTATCTGGATTTTATTGGGTTGACGGAATGTTTCGATATTAGAGGTTATATGGATTGAGTTGGTGTTGGGTATTAGAAGTATCGGGGGTTCTTAAGTTATTGTAGAATGTTTTTCGACGGTTGGTTTATCTACGACTTGTATAGATATTATAGCGGACTTCTATTTTCATTTTATCATCTTATATACAACAACTATATTTTTCTTGAGATTATAGTGTCAACGCCGATGTTGACTTGAATTTATTATAGATGTCTTAATTCTTTATTTTCTTATTTTATCCAGTCAACGCTATTTTCTTATATTATTGAGAACGATATTTTCTCAGGATGTGGGATCAACGACAGCTTATACTTGTAGATAGATTATGGAGGTCTTCATTCTTTATTTTATTATATTGTGGACAACGGTATTTTCTTATATTATCGAGAAGGGTATTTTCTTTGAGGAAATGGGATCAACGAGAACTTATTCTTATATATATATTATAGAGATCTTCATTTTTCTTTATCTCTTCATATGAAGGATCGTTATTGTTATTGAATATTCTTGGGTCTTAGTTATGTAGAAGAATTCGGGATATGAAGGATTGAATGTAGTTTGTTTATACAGTTTAGCCATATCGATATTTGTTAGACATAATGAGTTTGTGATTTTCGAAATGGGACAGGTTCTCTGAAATTCAGAATTGGTCGAAAGAATATGGCAAGAAAAAGAAGCGAGTTGATCTAAATTTCGGGGACAAAATTTCTATAAGGGTGGAGGATTGTAACATCCCATGTTTTTCGGGTCAATATATAGAAGACTCAGGTTAGACGGGGGGACCATATAGTTTCTTTATAATTGGTTGTCGGAGGAAATGAAAAGAAGAAATGAGGTTTATAAAATAATTAAAGGGGTTGAATAAGTAAGATATAAATATGATAGGGCTTACTTATGCGTTATATATAAATTAGGGGGTTGGATTGGGATTATATTCTATGGCACTTTAGATAATGACACATGGCAGCCTTTTAATCCTTTTAAACCCACACCCAAAACCCCTCCCTGCATCCACGTCCCAACCCTTTTGCCACCTTTTAAAACCCAATTACCTTTTGTTTTCAAAAGTCAGATTTAAGACAAGAGAATCGTGGAAACTAAAATGGGTTTCTGGCCGTGAAGTGTCCTCCATTTTTGTCCGTCGATTTCGTTGCGTCTGGTGGTCGGAATTCAATGAAACTTGTTCCAGGTAATTCCACTCGACTTGTTATACATATCTATCCGTTCAAAATTTTCTATTTCATCCGAATTTGGTGGTTTTATGATAGCTATTTCGTATACTATATAGTTGTACTAGTTTCTTTTGGGTTCATGATTTGGAGCAGTTATTCTTTAGTTTCGTCGAATGATTAATGTTCAGGATCATGTATAGGATGTTATGAACTATTTTGGGGTGTCCGTATATAGACGGGGTGCTGCCGAATTATTTTACGACTCGAATTTCAGATTTGGACTAGTTTTGGAAATGAATTGGAATAGAGATGGTTACCCAAATTTTGTCGTATTTCATGTAAATGGACAATTTCGGTTATATATTTATATTATATAGTTCATTATATGATTTGTCAGCTTATGAAGACTCTAATAAGAAAAATAGAATTTATGGGAAAGCGGTTGGTCAGTTTGTATGCATTTCGAGTATTCAGTGGACATGGCTATGAAAGTTAGAGATCAAATCGATTATTCGAAGTCTTCCAGCGTTATTGATTGTTTTCGTGTTTTAAGTTTTCATCGTTTTCTCTTTGATATTGTCTTTATTGTACGAAGGTTCTTCGTTTAGAACCTAATGTTTCTATTCGATTTTGGTTATTCTTCCTTATTCCAGAGTATGCGAATGAGGAGGAATTAGGTCGTCTGGTAGGCGGGAGGTCTTTGGTGATGCAAGGACTGAGGTAGGGGTTCTGAATCCTTTATCCAGCATGGTTTTATAGATAATGAATATGCTAGATTTTATAGTTATATATGCGCCATTATAACTAGAGTTTAGGTAGCATGAAACTCGATTTATGTGATGAACTGAAATATGCTTGAAATGTTTTGATGCGATATATGAGAAATGTTTTCGAACTGATTTTACGATGATTGTGAACTACTGGGATTTTCTTGTATGTACCCGACTGTGGATTATGTCAACCTACGGGCACGTAACCATTGAGGGTAGGATGACATGTGGACACGGTTGTGATCCGTGTGGGACCGGTGAGGTAGACGACACTAGTCATGAGACCTGTGGGAGTAGAGTGCTTTACTTGCTGGCCATTGGTGCTCGTGCCTCCAGTTCGAGGCTCAGGGACGTACTCTTGACCGCTCGTCTGGGAGGTGACATTGATTGGGAATCCCTCTGCTTTGTGTGTGATATGGCTTTTGGTTGTTCCACTTCCGTGTTTGATAAGATAATGAATTGAATATGAATATTGGTTTTGATATACGAATGAAATTGATTTTGAAAGATCGCATTAGATGCATGACAGGGTACCGAAGAGAATGAGGTTCAGGTCCTTCCATGGGTATTGGGGGACGGCTCCCTTATTCGAACTCGGTGATCAAAAACGTATTTAGATACTTAAGGTATATATGTATCATGAGGTAAACTCTTCAATGATCGCGGAGTCCCTTAGTGGGAGAGGGACTTACCGGCTAGGGGCAAGTCTCTTTCTCGAGGAGACGTAGTGCATTAGCTAGTGCCATAAATGGGCTGGTACTATCTAACGCACTCTAGGTTCTCCTGAGGTACTCTCCTCTTATTGGGAGCGCACCATGGGTGGGCAGCTAATCACTGCTATTGCTTGCTAGATTAAGGAAAATGGTTTTGTATATAGTATATACAGTAACTGGTTTGATAACTCGTTTTGTCATGATGTTTACAACTTATTAAAGGAACTTTTGAAAACGTGATGGGTTTTGGATTGGTCTTCTACCAGAATAACTCGTGTCGGTGAGTATTCTGACCCCCTACCAGTTGTTAGTGTGCAGGTTCTTGGTTGTAGCCTCGAGGCGGAGTGTGTATTCCAGCCGGTGATCTTGTCTGACGAGGCTAGTGGAGTTTTGTCGTTTTATATGGTTTTTCGTTATTTCCAAGTTATCTATTTATTGCAGAAACCAAACTCTAATATGTATATACGTAACACTTAGAGTTGTTTATAAGTTGTATCGGTGTTTTATGAGGCGTTTGTATGTTTGTGGTTCGGGTTTCGACCCGAAACCGAGTTGAGTTTGTTTAGCTTCCGCTCAATAGTTTAATTCTTTATGTATGCGAATGTATGGTTTGCATGACAGGTTTGCAGGTGCGACCGGTTCGATTTACAGAGGAGACTCTGACGGATTTTTGTCTCGTCTGTGAGTTGCCGGGGCGTGGTCGTGTCTATTTTGGGACACGGGGCGTCACAGTGATAAACACCCTCAAGTTTGGGCATTGCCTCTAACAAGTTAACCAAGTCTTGTGTGAAAAACCCATTGCCTTTAACATGTTTGGGCATTGCAAATAAAACTTCCCTTTACGGTCAAGCCGAAGGCAAACAAATAAATAACGGTTTGAATAAATCATTGACCGAAGTCGTCAAGTTGAGCCATCAAATCGTCAACCAACTTTGTTTGACTCGATTTGGTTGGACTCAACTGAGTTCAGTTGGTCGGTCCGGTCGAATTCAATTAACCAAAACAAGCATGAGAAAAAAATGAGTACTCAAGCAAGAATAATGGAAAAAAATCGAGAAGATATTAAATGTTGTTCTTCTTTGTCTATCTGCATTTCTTATTAATCGGACTTCCATGAGAAAGGTCGTTGAGTTTCTAAGGGGTGGTAGTGGTCCAGGACATTGAGAGACATTATCATATCCCCCAATGTCCATGCTTTGGTTGGAGACATTTGAAATGTTCCCAAATGTTGTGTTATTCGTGTGAGCCATTTCAAATGTCTCAGAATGTCTTTGTTATTCGTTTGAGATATTTCCAATTTTCCGAAATATTACAATATTATATTGTTATAATACTATGATATTGTATTACTATATTATTGTAAGTACTATTATATTATTATATTATTACTATATTATAACATTAAACTATATTAAATAACAAATATCCACTAATTGTCCTATTAATGTCCACGGATGTCTACAAAAGTAAAAAAAAATATGTATAATTTTGAAATATTAATAAAAATTTGTTATTTCCTATGATAAGACATTAATAATAATATTAAAATAATAAACATTTATTATATGTCCATCAATGTCCACAGAGATCCACAGTTGTCTACGAAATTTGAAAAATATATATTTGAAAAATTATAATTTTTTTATTTCATATGATAAGAAAATAACAACATTAAAATAAGAAATATCCACAAAATGCCCATTGATATTTACAGATGTCTACAAAAGTGGAAAAATATTTTTTTTGAAATGTTAGTGCAAATATATTATTCCATATGATTAGACAATGATTTTACTACTCAGATAACAAATGCCCACCAATTGTCCATCAATGTTTACAGATATCTGCAAAACTCGAAAACTATATTTTTGAAATATTAGTACAAATATATTATTTCATATTATTAGACAATATTAAAATAATAAATGTCCATCAATTGTCAATCAATGATGAGATGAAAATCATAATAATAATAATAATAATAATAATAATAATAATAATAATAATAATAATAATAATAATAATAATTATTATTATTATTGATATTATTATTATTATAATTATAATTGTAATTATAATATCCACTACACATTTTGTCTATGGACTCATTATCTTGAAATGTGCCCAGGATATTTTTTCTATGGACCATGTCTTGTTTCAAGACAGTTTGACTATGAACCAAACGTCTTCAAATGTCATTAAGACATTTTGTACAAACTTAATGTCTTCAAATGTCTATAAAGACATTTTGCCCATATAAATGCCTTAAAATGTCCGGAAATATCTTAAAATATCTATAAAATATTTTGTCCGTAAATGTCCTTCTAATTTTGTATCCACTACCACCCCTTTAGATAATAAGAATGTGAGAGTTTGTAGGGGTAGGAATCGGTCCGGGCCGGGTCGGTCGGGTTCATGTCATTCATCGGGTCGGGCCGGTCGGGCTTTTGAACTATCTGTCCATTCGTGCTTTCGGGTTTAATCGGGCGGGTAATTTAAAAAATTCTAGTGTCCAAAATCCGTCCAAGTCCGTCAAACTTTTCGGATTTCTCGGGTACTGGCGGTCGAGAATCAAGTTTTCACTAAAGTTTCAAAATATCTCGATCGAAATGACCAAAATATTTCTATTTCGATGGTACCGAAATTTCTATCGAAACTAAAATTTAATTTAGTTTCTCTTAACAATGTTGTGTCAAGGACACTCCACAGTTGGACAACAATATATGTATGTATATCTATATTATACACTTCAAATACTTTAAAAATATTTTTGTATATGTTATACATGCATACATAAATACATACAAACAAGCATACATATAATGTGCATAGGTATTACCGCATAAATGAATGACATTATTAATGTTATGTCGGGTAAAGATTATCGGGCGGGCTCGGGCGGGATGCCGGGTAGCACCTCAAAACTCGTACCCGACCCGTTGATTTCATCGGGTCGGTCGAGCTAAACCCGCCTTCGGGTTTCGGGTACCCGCAGGCTCTAACGGACTCGGGTACCCGTGACGGGTTTCGGATTTGCGGACTTTTTCCCAGCCCTAAGTGTTTGTGTCTCTACAACACGTGTCAAACAGGACTATGGTTGTTGAGTATTGGTCATTAATTTATAGTATCATATATTGTATTTATAAAATGAATAGTCAGACTAGTTCCGTTGTGACTTAACTGTTAACCTAATGGCAATTTTTTTTGGAACCTCTTACCTTCCAGATAACTAAAGGTCGATGATTCAGGGAAATAAGGATATTTTGCTGGGAAGAAAATTTTGAGTAGAAACAAATTTTTTTTGTTTCCTCCAAACACTACTCAATTCTTATGTTTTGATTTTCTTCTTCCTTCTCACCACCAACAACTCCGGCGACCATTAATTCTGGTCATCTATCTTCCCCCACTCACTCTCTCTCTCTCTCCTTCATCCTCCTATTCTCTCCCTTCATCCATCTTTCTCTTTCTTTTCTGTCCTTTAAATTTTTTCTCTTTTTCATGGTTCCGGCGAAGGGGAAGCCCCTTCGCTGGAACCCTTGTCTGGTTTTCTAGACGAAGGTTCGTCTGAAGAACCAGACGAGTTGTTTGGTTTCACGAGACGAAAGGTTCCGACGAAGGGACCATTCCCTTCGCCGGAACTTAGAGTGAGAAGAGAAAGACAGAGAAGAGAGAGACATAGAAAAGAGAGAGACAGAAGAGAACGATATACATAGAGGGGAGAAAGTCGGTAGGAGGTGGCCGGAGAGAGTGAGTCGCTCGGAGAAGAGAGGGTCAGTGAAGAGAGAGATAAGGTGTGTTTGGTGACTTGTTTTTTTTAGGTTCCCATATTTTTCCCCGGAAAATTTTCTTATTTCTCCGAAACACCGAAGTATTAAGTTGACCTAGTTCGCCGAGTAAAATTCTCACTCTACTTAGCCTGGGGGCGGGGCGGGGCGGATGATATATTTTTTTTTTCGTTGAAAGGGGTAAATAATACATGATATCTCATTCCCCTTTAAATCCCACTCATGTCCTGCTTAGCAAAATAGTATTTTAAATGCGCCCTATTAGAGACGGGGCAAGGTAGGATCCTGACAAGTCACCCATAACAAATATAGAGAGGATAATTTATAAATATAAAATTTATGGGATAATAGGAAACCAAGCGTAGTTTCGAATAATATTTGTAAAAAAAAATTCATTCGTAAAAGTACAACTTTACTCACGAAATCAACATGAAAAATATTTTTGAAAATTTCTGAACAAATCTTAGTTTGCTCTCAACAATTTTGTAAATTTCTAAACAAATTCGTTTTTACTCAAAAATTCTTTTGAAAAATGTTTTGTATTTGACAAACACAGATTGACACTAACATTTTGGCTAAAACATTTTTCGATTTATCTTGTGAATAAAGAAATGATTTTCGCATTTTTTGTTTTACTTTTGACAGAAACATTTAGACTAATGCATTTTTTAATTTATCTTTTGCAAAAATTAAAATGTTACGCATATTTTTCTTTGTATTTGATATATATTGTTAACAACATAGTTATATATGTTGTCAACATTTTACAACAAGTCAGGACATTATTACATAGGTTGTCAATAGTTTATAACAACACAATTATATATGTTGTCAACAGTTTATAGCAACTTATTTATATACGTTGTCAACGTATGAAGGGTAAAAAAAAAGATTATGGAAAAAATAGGATTGTGTTGTTAATGATGTGACACGAAAATGTCACATTTGGAGAGCCTAACTTAGACTAACTAATGCTTTTCGAGTGTTATCAATAATATTTTATGTGTTTTTCTTGTTAGGTACCTATTTTGGAGTCAAGCGTGTGATTCAGAATAAAAGGAGTGAATTATCACTATCATTTCATGTGCCCAAAACAAGAGAAAGTGACTTCAAGCAAATCAAATTACAAGTGGAGGTAATGACGAGTCCGACGGTGAAAACGGAAATCAATTTGAAGTTCGGACGGGAAAGTTGTGAATGAAAGAAGCCGAAGTCTTGTCTTGAAGTTAGATGGTAAAGAAGAAGCTAGAGGCACCCTCTTGGTTTATAAATCAAAGCCCAAAACCAAGTCAAAGCCCAAGAAATACTAAGAGAAGAAGAGATGTGTAGAGATGTTATGGGCACCCATTTGTGATCTAAAGACTTAGTCAAGTTTGACTAAGTCTAGGGTTTTAATCAAGTTAGAGAAAGGGGTCAAGGCAACTATTCATCTTCTTCCCCAAGCACGAGAGAGAAAGGAGGCAAGAAGGAAACTAGGGTTTTGAGTGTTCTTCACCAAGAGAAGGGTTTCTAGGGTTTGAAAGTTTGAGAGAGCAAGTGAGAAGAAGGAGGAGTGCCGACCAACTTTGGCCGGCACACCAAGGTCGCGAGAGCAGCCGAGCTGCTGCTCGGGAAGCTTCCCGAGCTCGAACAGCAGCTCGAACGGGAGCTTCCAGCAGTAGCAGCAGCTTGAGCTCGGGACAAAGGAGATCAGCACCGGAAGCTTCCACGGGATAGCCGGCAGGGGACTCGTCCTCAGCAGCAGCAGCCTTCGCGACGCACGGGACACGACCTGCAACATTGCCGGGACGTTACAGTAGCTACCGGAGCACGGGATGAGCTGCACATCTCACGGGACGCGACCAAGGGATCCTTTGGCCCATATCTAAGTATTTTGGCCAGATTTCATGGTTTTTGGCCGGATTTCATGTCCTTCTTTGGCCGGACTTTTCATGGTGTCCGATCACTTTCTTGACCGGAAATCTTAGGGCTTCTGCTTCCCATGTCATTGGCTTGCTTCCTATGTGTTTGATTTTGATTTTGGTTGAAGATTGCTAGAGAGAGAAAACTAGGGTTTAGCTTTAATGGAGGTTGTGTTCTAAATGGAGAAGATGATGGTGGTTGCTATGGGGAACCCAAAAAATTGCTAAGGGGAGATCGGCTGCAACTAAAGATTCATATTTTTCGACGATCTTAGCCTCGAACCACATCGAAAAAGGGAGATTCTCTCATCATTTTCTTTTCCATTTATTGTTCGTTCAATATTTTAGCTAACTCTTGTATTCGAATACTTGTGAAGCATGATTTGATTTATGATGAATTACTTATTATTTCTTAAATGCGAGTTCAATAAACTTCGTCTAATTTTATGAATTAGAGGCCTCGATCTTAATCGTCTATTGACACGTAATTAGATAGTGCGTACATAGCTCGATAGTCGAAGCATTGTAACTTGTGATCGATTATACTTATTGTGACGCATTATACTTTGGAATGTCATATTAGTTCATTGATACGTAATTAGATAGTGCGTACATAGCTAGATAGTCGATGCATATTAATTTGTGATCGATTATACTTATTGTGACGCATTATACTTTGGAGTGTTAATGTATGTGGGTGAAGTTAATTAACTTTTCATTCTAGTAGATAATTAGTAGTAACGTTATCAATCTTGTGAACCAAAATATCTCTCTCACTTGACTTTCACCCGAATCTTGTCCGACTTCTTGCGACCCTTCTCCTGAATCTCTCTCACCTCTCACTTAGATAATTTATTTAGTTTTATTTGTTTTCTTATTTCTTACAAATCAATCACCAAATTTATGAAGTGGGGTGTGTGTGTGCGCGCTTTAGTCTAAGTTAGTTATTGACATTTTGATTATTGGGCTAAACTCGCCGTCAATATCCAAAGTTGCCTACCTATCCCTTGGGACGATTCACGAATTTACTAACATACTATAACTTGACTCCGTATACTTGCGGGAATAGACCTATTTTAGGCCTATCAGTTAACAACGTAATTATATATGTTGTCAACAGTTTAAAAAGTATAAAAAGTATACAAAATGAAGATTTTTTACATTAATTTTTCCAGTTATGTTTTTCCCCTAACTCAGATTTTGAACTTTTCATGCATTCTTTCATAAATATATTAATGACTAACAGATTCTCTATCTAACTTCCTTTATTCACATGCTTTGGCTTTATTTTGATTTTGATAGAGGTGAAAATCTATATAGGATTCAAACAAAACAAGTTGAGCGCCTAAGCTCCACACCTTCCCCAAATATGATTTCCCTCGGAAGATAGAGTGGCAAAGATAAAATGTTCGATTAATTTTAGTCCAACCACATTACTCCTCTTGGTTTAATACTTGTTCTACTTGAAAATTGTTACAATTTGTCGTTATTATCGTATACACGCCCGACCACTCGGGTGTGTCAATGACTCAACAAGTGAACCCGTATACCAAGTCAAACTAACCATTTAGATTGTTAAGATTTACTAAGATTGTATCCTCATTGTATCTTATCCTAAGTCCTAACGCAACCTATATGTACATGTTTTCATAAAAAAAAACCTATATGTACATGTAAACCAACTTCATCTTAACAAAAAAAAAAAAAAAAATGTAAACCAACTTCATTAATAAATAACAAAGAAATCTATTTGAAATACATCTCTATCTCTATTACTCAGGTTTCTCCCTGACTCTCTCATTCGATCACTCGGTTTCTCTCCATCTCTCACAGACTCGATTGAGTCTTCATCTTCATCAATCGTTTTCCATTTCATAGTCGTAGTTAAATATTTATAGATATAATTACCCAGAGAATAAAAACAAAAAGGATAAAATGTATGGTCAATTTTTGTGTTTTTCCATCGAAGTAAATGTAAATGTATCAGATAGATAGACGCGTAAAGATAACGAAGAGAATAAGAAGAAGAAAGAGAGAATAAGAAGAAGAAAGAGAGAATAAGAACAAAAAAGGGCATAGATGCTACTTTTTGTTCAAAATGAAAGAGGAGAAGGGTGCTTTTGACAAAAAGGATAATCTTGTTGGGGTAACAGAATCATATCCCTCTTCCTTCCTTTTTGCTTTTAGGGCATCATCTTAGCTGTTTTTAACATTTTCCTATTTTTAGTGTCTAGTATAGATTAATAGACCCATCTTCATTTGTTGACATCTTGAACAATTCCTCCCATGACTCCTTCACTATTCCATTTTTACCTTGCCCACTTCCTGTTCCTCCTCAAATTGTGGTTTTAATTCATACAATTTCGCATACGAAAATAGTCGAAAACCTCAATTTTATGATATGGTTTATACGATGTTCGAGATATGACATCAACGGTTATTAGTCGATTTCCAGTGCCTTCTACAGAATTGTGATATGGGTCCATTAAACACAAGAAATGGTTAATTTTATGCCTAGTTCATGAGTTTGAAAGGAACAAAAAGGAAGAGGGAAATGAAGAAAGGAGGTATCATGAAAGAAACAGTTAGTGGAAAAGTTGAATACAACAGTCAAAAAAGGAGTAGATAGAGAGATGCCCTTTCTCATGTACTTTATAACTTGAAAAAATATTCAATTTTTAATGTCATCATACTCATATATAATTGCTTTTGACTAAGCATTTGCAATCACAACTCATTATCCCTAACTTCCCCAAATCAGTGGAATTTTAAGATAATCCAACCAAATCAAAATAAATTTTAAGATAATTGACTAAGTTATTTACATAATATGAGCATATGCTAATGGAGATCAATGAAGATAATTCTTGCTGTTTTAGGGTTCCACTCTTGCTTTGTTCTCGCTTTGTTACTATTCGACATGGATTAGATATTCACTGGATTTCGTCTCCACTATATCTTTTCCAACGCGTACCGTTGCAAACTCAATCTTCACTGGAATTCGTCTCCACTATATCTTTTCCAACGCATAGCGCTGCAAAACTCAATCTAAAAGTACTATATGATCGACCGACGTGTTAGAAGCACACACGGTTTTTACTGGGTTGGCACACGATCACAAAAAAGTGGACCAAACCGGCGGCTAGATACGTGTCGTCAACCCGTTTCTCTCTTTCCCATCTTCACAACCACCATCTCCCATTACTGCCACCACCACCACCAACACCATTATCTCCAACTACCGTTGTCCCTATCCTCTCAATCTCCTCTCCACTTACGGTAGGTAGCGAAGCCCCCAAATTGGCGTTGCATTCTTTACCTTAGACGAAGAGGATGCGACGATATAGGAGTTCTTCTGTTGTCGTGGAGCATTAGTTAAGGAGTAATGCTAGAAGAGACCACAAGTCAAAGCCTATTCCAGACCTATTCAAAATTGAAGGTCTCTCTTTCAAGATCAACCCTCTTTCTATCGATAGACTTTATCACTCTTGATTGACGGTTGATTTCTATTTTGATTGGAGTAGGTCTACTTTTGTAGCCTCTTCTATCAATTATCATAGTATTTCTTAATTAATGGGCTTTAGGCCCTAAACAAAGTTTAATAGGCCCATTAGATAGAACCTTACCGAATCAGCAAAGGGAAGGGATTGTTTGGTAATTTTCGAAGCAAAAGGGAAAGAAAAAGCGAGGGAAAAAAGAAAGAAATCCCGCGCAGAGAGATACGCACGCAAGTAAACTTCACTAGAGAGAGAAAGTGAGCGAATTAGAATTTTGGAATCTATTGTCTCTCTCTTTATTTCTTCTAAAACCCTAAAACTAAAAAAAGGAATAAAATTCAAAAGAAGAAACCCTAAAAAAGAAGAAAGTTCTTTAAGTTAACCGGAAACTTTAAAATCAAGATCGGAAAATCAAAGATGAGACGAAGATGACAACGGAAACACCAACCACGATAATAAGAAAGTTAATAGTTGAAGTTGTTGATGCTAGAGATCTTCTTCCTAAAGATGGACAAGGTAGTTCAAGTCCATACGTAGTTGCAGAATTTGACGGACAGAGAAAAAGAACTTCAACGAAATACAGAGATTTGAATCCAGTATGGAACGAACAATTAGAATTTATAGTGAACGATCCAAAAACAATGGAATTTGAAGAACTTGAAATTGAAGTTTATAATGATAAACGGAATGGAAATGGCGGTTCTGGTTCATTGAAGAAGAATCATTTTTTAGGAAGAGTAAAGATCTATGGAAGTCAATTTTGGAAAAGAGGAGATGAAGGTTTGATCTATTTTCCATTAGAGAAGAAGAGTGTTTTTAGTTGGATTAGAGGTGAACTAGGTTTAAGAATTTATTATTTTGATGAATTTGGTGATCAGTTTAAACCAGAGGAAGAACAACCGATAGAACCAGAATCACAAGGAGAAATCAAGAATCAAGACGGTCAAGATAGAGATCTGACTGAAGAAAAAACTCATCAACCGACTGAAACTGCTCAAGAAATCACTGAATCTTCACCTCCGATTGTCATTATTCAAGAATCTCCTCCTCTTCCGATTCACGAAGAACAATTTACTTCTGTTCAACCGGAAACTCAATTTCCACCGGAAATTCGGAAAATGCAAATGGCAGGAACGACGGAAAGAGTTAGGGTTATAAAAAGAACAAACGAAAATTACTCACCGAGAATAATTTCCGGTCGATTTCCAGTTGAATCAACAGATCGAGCTCCGGCATTTGATCTTGTTGAGCCAATGCAATATCTCTTTGTTCGAATCGTTAAAGCTCGAAATCTCTCATCAAATGAGAATCCATACGTGAAGGTTCGTACTGGAAATCATTTCGTTAGATCTAAACCAGCGTTTGTCAGACCAGGAGAACCTCCTGGTACTCATGAATGGAATCAGGTTTTTGCTCTTAGTCGACCTGAATCAGCTAGTTCAACATTAGAAATTTCAGTTTGGGATTCAAATTCTGATCAATTTGTTGGTGGAGTTTGCTTTGATTTATCAGATGTACCGATTCGTGATCAACCTGATAGTCCTTTAGCTTCTCAATGGTACCGATTAGAAAGCGGTGATGATCCAAACGGAAATAATACTAATGTTTCCGGTGATATTCAACTTTCAGTTTGGATGGGAAATCAATCTGATGATGCTTTTCCTGAATCATGGAGTTCTGATGCACCTTATGTTAGTCATACAAGATCAAAAGTTTATCAATCACCAAAACTTTGGTACCTTAGGGTTTCTGTAATTGAAGCTCAAGATCTTCATATTACTTCAAATTCACCAGATGTTCGTGTTAAAGCACAATTAGGGTTTCAATCTTCTGGAACTAAAAGAGGTAACATTAATAATCATGTTTCTTCTTTACTCTGGATTGAAGATTTGATTTTCGTTGCTTCTGAACCACTTGAAGATTACTTGTTCTTGATCATCGAAGATCGTTCTTCCTCTGAAGATCCCGTTATTGGTCATGTTCGTATTCCATTAACTTCAATCGAGAAACGATTAGATGAACGTCATGTCAAATCCAACTGGTTTCGAGTTCGGATTAATGGTGGTGACGTCGGCGGCGATAATGGCGGTGGTGATCCTGGTCCTGGTGGTGGTGGGTCATATTCCGGCAGAATTTGTCTCCGGCTTTGTCTGGAAGGAGGGTATCACGTGATAGACGAAGCTGCTCACGTGAGTAGTGATTTCCGACCAACGGCAAAAGAACTATGGAAACCAGCAATGGGAGTACTAGAGCTAGGAATTCTCGGAGCCCGCGGGTTACTCCCAATGAAAACCGACAAACAAAAAGGATCCAGCTCTACTGATGCTTACTGTCTAGCCAAGTATGGGAAAAAATGGGTTCGAACAAAAACCATTAAAGACAGTTTTGATCCACGGTGGAACGAACAATACACGTGGCAAGTATACGACCCGTGTACAGTTCTAACGATAGGGGTCTTCGACAATTGGCGTATGATTGCTGATATGGAAGAAAAAAGAGACATCCCAATTGGAAAAATACGTATACGTGTATCCACGTTGGAGAGTAATAAGGTATATACAAGTTCATACCCATTACTAGTACTATCAAGAACGGGCGGGTTAAGAAAAATGGGTGAAATTGAGTTAGCGGTTCGGTTTACATGTCCGTATTTATTACCTGAAACGTTTTCAGTTTACGGTCAACCAATGCTGCCACGTTTGCATTATCTCCGGCCAATTGGATTAGGTCAACAAGAGATTTTACGGCGAGCAGCCACTAGAATGGTGGCAGCATGGCTAGCAAGGGCAGAGCCACCTTTAGGACAAGAAGTGGTTCGGTATATGCTAGATGCAGATTCACATACATGGAGTATAAGGAAAAGTAAAGCGAATTGGTTCCGAATTTTATCAGTTCTATCTTGGTTAATCGGGTTTTTAACCTGGTTAAATGAAATCCGAGGATGGAAGAATACAACAACAACAATTCTAGTACATTTGCTATATTTGGTTCTAGTTTGGTACCCTGAATTGATAATTCCAACTGGGGCATTGTATCTAAGTTTGGTTGGTTTTTGGGATTACAGATTCAGACCTAAAGTACCAGCAGGAATGGATATAAAGTTATCACAAGCTGATCGAATCGACAAAGACGAGTTAGAAGAAGAGTTGGATCCAATTCCGAGTCAATCGCCACCCGAGGTAATTCGGATGAGGTATGATAGATTAAGAATATTAGCAGGAAGAGTACAAACAGTTTTGGGTGATTTTGCAACACAAGGTGAGAGATTACAAGCTTTAGTTAGTTGGAGAGATCCAAGAGCTACTAGATTGTTTATAGGGATGTCATTAGTGGTGGCTATGACATTATATATTGTGCCACCAAAGCCCGTGGCGGCGGCGCTTGGTTTTTATTTCTTGAGACACCCTAGGTTTCGAAATCCAATGCCACCTGCTAGTTTGAACTTTTTCCGACGGCTTCCTAGTTTATCTGATAGATTGATTTAGATTAGTAATGATTCATAATAATAACACTTGAGTAGTTTATGATCCATTAAGATCAAGATTGTCAAAGATATTGCCATGTACTTCTAAATTTATCTTTTGAATAATATCATTGACTATTTTGTATTTGTTATAATTGTCAATGTTGTACTTCTTCAATGTTTGTTGGTTAAAGCCTTAAAGGTGAGAGAAGTTAAAGATTTTCCCTTCGTGGGCGCGTGTGTATATATATATATATCTACGTTTGTTGCCCCTGCAATATCGTAACTGAATCTTACACCTTTCAAAGTATATAGTATCATATTCTTTGTCAAAGTGTTATTGCATTGAATTACTAACTCTTCGAGGAGATAGGCACATCAAAGTTTAAGAATGAAATATTTGATTTCTATACATGGTGTTCAAGCCAGGGCAGGCCTTGCCACTTTGACACATTAGAATTGTTGATAAAAGTACTAACTTTAGGTCAAGAAAGGCAAACTTGGAAGCCATAAATCTCATCATGATAGGAAAATTTTCAACCAGATTGGGACCCATTAGGCAAAGAAAAGAGAGTTAAAGCCAATGCTCTTCTGAGAATTACACTCTTATCACCTACACTTTGTGTTCTTCCTATTTTTGTGATCACTTGCTAATATTCTTTTTCAGTCTCAAACCTTGTAAAATTACCCATGTTAGAAAGCACATTATGTTTCCTTTTTTCATGACAAAAGGGTTAAAGTTTGCAGAACCCACATTTACTCAACAAACGCTCTCGCTCGAACAAGCTGAAACCCTAAACCCCTACAACCTAGAAGCGAGAAAATCAGGATTCTAAAGAAAGAAGGGTCTGAAACTCCATAACCAAGCAAAATGATCCTTTAGTTCATCCTTCAAGAGATGAAGATAGAGATACAAGGAGGAAAGATTAGATATGTTGGGTCTTGTTTTAGCAAAATATTTACATTTTAAAAGCAAATTCTCCACCACACTTATTCTCATACTTTTGACTATATTTAGCAAAAATTCTTCCTTCTTCACTGTTACTTACTCTTCTTTTCACTTCTTCTGTTTACTTCACCTGCAATTCACTTCTTTATTCTTATAAAGATTTTATGAATGGACCAACCTTGAAGGGAAGAAATGTCCTATACCCAATAAGCTACTGCCACTTGGACACAACCACGGATGGACCCACATTGACTTTCTGTCCAATCGTCTTCTCTCGGTTGTACGTGAACAGTCCGCGAGCCGTCATTGGGTCCTCCTTGTTCCCATTCAAGATGGCAAGATGGCTCCATACCTGAAGCTTCTTGTGTTGGTCATGGATAGTAAAGAAACCTGTAAATTACAGTTAATCTTTGATGGGTATTTTTGTCATCACAACTAATTACCGGTCTGAAAAAGAGCGTAATCAGACGAAAGGAAGAGAGAGACTAAACTCTATTAAGATTAAATGACTAAAGTGTCCCTGTACCTACCTTATCAAACAAGAAACATGAAATTTGAAGAATAAAATTAAGGATTTGGTCAGAATGAAAAAGATGATCAAAGAAGCTTTAAACTTTAAAGACAAGCACTTAAATCACTTAGAACTTAAATATAATATCATAATCCCCCATGTCATACTATAAAGATAACCTGCACGTTGATCGGTTATAGTTACTACTAAGACACCATAAAAACAGATAATATTTACAGAAAACAAACGAAAAAATTCATAAAAAAAAAAAATCAGAAAGTGTGAAGTGAAACGAATATTTAATGCCTCAAAACATCGTAGGTACTGAAAAGATAAAGTTTCAGGGCAACCTACGTCGTTCTTTAAGAAAGCGTTTGGTACCCCTATACTCTTTTCTATTCACAAGCTAACGAACAAGCAAATATATAAGATTTGTTCTATCTAACAATCCAAGTTCATACAAGAAAAAAAATTATCTAAAAAGGTACATAATTTCCATTTCATTCTAGTGGTCCAACTACCAACCACCATGATTTCTCTCGCCGATACTTATCACGTTTTGGCAGCGACAGTTCCACTATACGTCGCTATGATCTTAGCCTACTTGTCTGTCAAATGGTGGAAGCTCTTTACTCCTGATCAGTGTTCCGGAATTAACAAATTCGTCGCTAAATTCTCAATCCCACTTTTGTCCTTCAAAATTATCTCAAACAACGATCCCTATAATATGAGCGTGAAACTCATATTTGCAGATACCGTCCAAAAACTATCTGCCTTGTTAGTATTAGCAATTATCGGCAAACTAAGTTCCAGAGGAAACTTGGGTTGTATTATAACTAGTTTTTCTTTGACTACATTACCAAATACCTTGATAATGGGGATTCCATTGTTGAAAGCAATGTATGGGGATGAAGCAGCTGTGCTTCTTGCACAGATAGTAGGTTTACAGAGTATAGTGTGGTATAATTTGCTGCTCTTTCTATTTGAGTTTAGGGCAGCAGAGGCAATCTCTGAAATTCCCACAGAAGACACAGCAGGTATGATTTCACGGATGTATTCCTAGTTACAGGAAGATAATTTGCAGAATCAACAAGCAGGCTCCGCTTTAATTTACAGTTAGAATTTTATTATGTTGACCTAATTTCTGCTTCTACTGTTGTTTCGAGTCAATTTTAGAGATAGAAAATATCCTGAGCGGGACCGAACAAATACCGTGTCTCAGACCATCCCACGTATGAATTGTTATAAGATATCATCCTTACTTTTTATTTGATTTGCAACATGAACCATGCCTTTGCACTAAGAAATATTCATCAGTATGATGCATTTACAGTAAACTATAGATACGCATATACTTGTCATAGAATAATCAAAACTTTATATCTAAACTTCAACATAGCTAAAAGCTTTTGAAGTTTTTTAATTGGATATTCTTACCAACTTTGACTAATAATCAAAAGCATATTGTATATTTTGAAGAAGAACTGGAGGCCCAACAGGAAACAGAATCAAAAGAAGGGGAGGAACAAGCAAAAGCTAGAACCACAAAAACCAAAACTAAACTTCTTCTGTTGACAGTGGGAACAAAACTCATGAGGAACCCAAATACGCATGCAACTTTGTTAGGTGTTATATGGGCACTAATTCGCTTTAGGTAAGTTTAGGAGATGCAGTTTGAGTGTGAATTATATCATCTTCAACAGTTTATCTCATTTCTGAGTACGATAAGTTATCCAAGGTGGCAAGGTTTTTCTTGTTGCAGGTGGAAACTTAAACTACCAGAGATCATCGATAAGTCGATATCAATATTGTCAGATGGAGGACTAGGAATGGCAATGTTCAGCTTAGGTACCAGACAATAATTAGCATAAAAGATAAAGAAAATATTGTTGTATGCAATAAGTTTCTAAATAATATTCAGTTTTCTGAAACTTGGGCAGGCCTATTTATGGCGTCACAGGCGAGCATAATAGCATGCGGAACCCGTAAGGCGGTTTTCGCAATGGGAACAAAATTTTTGGTAGGACCTGCCCTCATGGCAGTTGCCTCGATCGCCATTGGGTTGAAGGGCAAGCTCTTGAGGATTGCAATCTTACAGGTGCTAAGTTTTATTACAGGATTGTTCAGATCAATATATACATATATATATATATATATATATATATATATATATATATATACATATAAGCCTATTCTAGCTTCCTCGTTTTCCCTTTTCGTTTTTAGATAATATGTGGTTAATTTCAGGCAGCACTTCCTCAAGGAATTGTTCCATTTGTGTTCGCCAAAGAATATAACTTACACCCAGAAATCTTAAGCACTGGGTAATTAATTTTCTATCATAGTATAATAAACCTATTTTGAGGTTTAAAACTTAGTTCAATTTTAATATTACTGTTTTACTTTTACAGGGTTATATTTGGTATGCTCATTGCTATGCCTATAGCTTTGGCCTACTACTTCATGCTAGGTTTATAACTTGTCCCAAATGCTAAAAGTAAAGCGGATATGACTACATTGTCACTCTTGCACGAGACGAATTTAATTCGAAGGTTCAAGATGGATAAGAGAGTAATGGAGACAATTCTTTTTTAGTCGGCTTTCTTTATAAGTGTAAGACGAGGAAACTTGCACCAAGACAAAATAAATTAACACTCGTTAAGATTGTATCTACAAATAATTATATTCATGTAAATATCGGAACATAGGGATACTCAACAGATTTGAAAACCAAATTATGAATAAATTATCTGGAATATGCTTATTTTGATTCTTTCACCTATTCATAGTTGACAGTAATAATGTAAATCTAATATTGAAGTCTTATTACTGTTAACTCTGTTACCTCACGAAACAACCTTGTGTAACACCTAAATTACTCGGTGCAAATTCTTTTAATTTTTTTTTGTTATTATTATTTGGTGTCAATGGTTCGACTAAGTAAAAGATCAATTTTACCTAAATCCACCATATACTCCTTAAGAACCCGTTACAAGACTTCTAATTTGTGCATATGTATCAACTCCAAGAAAAGAAATATGTTCATACAAGGAGATTAACAAGCTTGACCAAAATCAACATTCATAGGCAGAATATAGCTTTTGAATGGTATAGCAAAGTTCCGGTTTAGCTACGGCAAGGAATAAAAGCAACAAGGATAAAATCAGAAGAAGTAAATTTGCTATTTTGATGATATATATTCAACTTCCTGTATGCTATACAATGTGAAAATAGTGTTTCAATCTTATCGAGGCACAAGGTACACGAGGATAAGCAGTTAAGATATGCTTAGAATCAAGAAGGAATAAATACAATAATCAAACAATAGTTTAATCAGATTTGCTACTAATTACAGAAAAAAAATCCACGGTCCAATGTCAAATACGTTTTTGGAGATTACAAAAAGAAAGAAGTTCAAGGGCACCAACTGTGCAAACCTCTTATTGAACATGTGGTAGATGGTGGATGTGTTTCCCTTTTAATGCTCAATCCAAATCGATTATAAGCCTCGATGTATTCATTTTTCCACTCCTTCCTCAGCTCAGTGGAGTCTCTATACCACTGCCTGAAAAGAATTTGAGTCAATTATTTATGTCAACAACTAATCTACAAAAGAACAAGATAAAGTTCCCAACAGAATACGGAACTTCAAAAAGGCAGATTGGTCGAACTTTCCTCATGTTCTTTTACTTTATCTATAAGGTCGGAAAATAATTCCTTGGAACTGTTAACTAAACAATGTTGCAATCGAGAATGCAGGTATATATTCAATTTCATTTGAACTACTCTTATAGAACAGTTACCTTGTTCATCATGGGTTTGACATCCTCATTATTCGAAACGCTAAAAATGGTCTTTTTACGAGTTGATCTTTTTTTTTTTTTGAAAATTTGAATTAATATTAAACGAAAAGGAGAACTATACAATCGGGGAGGCAACTAATGGATCTCTCGCGACATCCAAGCCTCCCAATTACAAACTAAATCTAGAAAGGAAAGACTAAGATACTTGGGTAAGCCTTTAGCCCATCCAAATATTACAGCTTTTATATCATCCGCATCTAAACTCGTATTAGCATTAGCCTCTTTAAAGATCTTGTTGTTTCGGTCCTTCCAAATGCTCCACACTATCGCTGCCGGAATCAGGTCCCAAATATCTTTCCTATTCTTAGGCTTCGAAATGCCCTCCCATTGCTCGAGCACCTGAGAAACCGATCCAGGCATGCACCACTTGATGTTAAGGGAATTTAAAAAGTAAGCCCAAATGTTGTTCGCGACCTTGCAATGTATGAAAATATGGTCAATAGACTCTTCCTCCGCTTTACAAAGAATACACCTGTTTGTAATCTGGAATCCTCTACGCCTCAACAAATCCACTGTCGGAATCCTCTCTAGGATAGTGGCCCAAAGCATAAATCCAACTCTTGGAGGGATTGCCTTCCTCCTAACTGATTTAATGAGAGTTGGATTCATGATTTGGTCACCTACATCCAAAAGCTGGTAACAATACCTTACCGACAGCTTCTCTTTCGCATCTACTTTCCACACTCTTCTATCATTACTGCGACCCACGGAAGCTACCTGAACCAGAGCCAACAAATCCATATAGGGTTGCATCTCCCCAATCGTTCAGAGATCTTCTAGTTTGGATGACCCAAGAATTCGACTGCTCGTCTCTCATTTGATTAACTGTCGCCTCCTTATCACGCGCAATAGCATAAATCTGGGGGAATAGGTCCTTGAGAGGAGTGGTTCCTATCCAGACATCAGACCAAAAGTGGATCTTTTCCCCGTTACCCAATTCCCACTTAGTTAAAGTTTGGTACTTGCTCAATAGTCCTTGGATGCCTTTCCAAACTCCACACCCGTACGGTGCATTTCTCACCTTACGAGCCCAGATTTCTGGTTTGTTCCCATACTTATCCCCGATTATCTCTCTCCATAGCTTGTCGTCCTCTTGGTCGAATCTCCAGAGCCACTTAGTCAAGAGGGCTTGATTCATTATCTTCAACTTCTTGACCCCAAGACCACCCTTCTCCCTAGGAGAACTAACAAACTTCCAAGCAACCCAATGAAGACGTTTATGATCCGACTTGCCATTCCACAGGAAGTTACACATCTTCCTATCTATTTCCTTCAGCACGCACATAGGGATAGCAAACAGAGACAAATAATATGTTGGGAGAGCTTGAACCACTGATTTCAAGAGGGTTAGCTTACCTCCCCTGGATAGGACATGACCCTTCCAAGCCGCAAGTTTCTTATTGACTCTCTCAACAACCGGGTCCCAAAGAGCCTTTGCTTTGTATCTCTGCCCAGATTTCTGGTTTGTTCCCATACTTATCCCCGAGTTGATCTTCATATGAATCTAGCTCAAGGTATATGAAGAAAATAGATACTCTAAATAATTCCTCATGAAACTATTCCATTTGCACTTTCATGGGGTGCCCTAATTTAGTAACTGAAAATATAAACATTGACATCAATCAATCTACTCCCCATTGTGGTTCTTCTAAACCTCACTGCGTTATTTCTCCAACCAAATCCATCTAAAATGGAAGTGATTTCAGGATTCTAGTAAGACCCAGTTTCAAAATTGTTTGGGAACTAAGATTCTAATTGTTAGAAACTAAAAAGATGCATAATTTAAGCAACAAATTGTTAAAATAAGATATGGGTTATTAAGAAAAATGATCCAAATTTCAAAAAAGGATGATAGACAATTGAGAGAGAGAGAAGGGTAGTTACTTGCAGACGAGAGAGCAATGGAGGAGATCGACACAGTCGAGCTGACCAAATATACGAGTCATGAGATCAGGGGGTGGGGTCAGAACTCGGGGACGACGGCTCCTACTTTCATTATTTTCGTTGTTTTTCCTCTTTTCCATCTCTTCCCTCTTCCTCTCTCTCCTCTCTTTCAGTCTAATGCTCCAACTTGATTATGAGCCTAGATTATGGGTCTGGAACCAGGGCCGGCCTTAACATGTGGGAGGCCCTAAGCGAAACTAAAATATGAGGCCTTATATAGTGTTTGGTAGAAAAAATAAATAAAATTTTAATGTTTCTTTGAGGTGGAGTTGATCCTATGACCTCTCATACAAAGTGTAAGCTCTTGAACAAGTGAGCTATAACTTGATTCCTAATAAGAATCTCTTTGAAACGTAACTATTATTCCAAAAATACCATACATCATTCGATATATAAGGCCCTTGACTACGTCGGGGCCCAAAGCGACCGCTTTGGTTGCTTTGGGCCCGGGCCGCCCCTGTCTGGAACTCTGGATTATGAATTCTATTTTTTTTTGTTGAAAGCTGGATTATGGATTCTAGAACAACCATAAATGCACACGATTTTTGTTACATGCACATGGGGGTGGGAATCGGTAGGGGGTGGCAATTTGGCGTGAACCTACGAGTTTTTTTTTGGGTTAATTCCATTTTGGCCCCCTAAAGATGACCAACTGACCAAAACAGCCCCCTAAAGATGACCAGCTTCCAATATGGCCCCTTTTTTCGTCTTTCCGTCATTTTCACCGTTAGGCGTTAGTGAGCTGGCAATTTACTACCAGAAATGCCCCTGCCCGTATCTTCCAATATCTTTGATGAGACACAAAAAATCTTTATAGTCCCAAGGTGGTCAAATCATTTAAATCAAAATTTACTTTTCAATTTCTTTATTTTATTTACTCCCTATTTTATATTTCTCTTTACCCACTAACTTCAAAGCATCTTATCTCAACAAAAATAAAAAACTTCAAAGCATCTCTTATCTTCTTCTTAAACTATTTCTCTCTCTAAAACTGGAGTTGCCCATCAGATTGAGTTCGAAGTGAAATTTGAAATCCAGTGAAAGACGAAGACGATAAATCTTCAACGATATACTGATCGTCGGGAAGCCAAAAAATGGCACCACATGATCTCCGACGTCCATTTAAACGATCTGCAATCTCCGATCAGCAGAAAGGAAGAGAGATTGTCTACTCCGTCAAGCACAACAACGACGGGATTCTCAGCACCACTCTCGTTGTTTAGCATCTCTGTTCTTTCTCTCCAAAACGATAATCAAGAAGAACCAATTCATGAAGAATCAGAACAACAACAACAAATCGAACATGAATTTGAACCAGAATCATCTTCTAGGGATTTTGATGTTATTAAAGCATCTAAACTTAAAGGTTTTGAAGCTTGTCAATGGGTTTCTCGTCAACTTATGCTTCCTGATTGGATGATTGATGTTCCTCCTCGCTTAAATCGCCATCAACAGAACATATCCACTAGTTGCAGTGACAACATTAATAACCACAACAACAATGATAGAAAGCTGACGATGATGATGGTAGAGACGGAACTACTACATGACGATGATGATGATCATAATAAAGTTAAAAATGAAGAGATTATAGATGATTTTTCGCAGAAGAATTATGAAATTGTTGAATTAGAAGCTGAGGTTCTCTTGGCTAAATACACACATTATTGTCAAGTGTGTGGAAAAGGATTCAAAGGAGAAGCGAATTTAAAGATGCATACGAGAGCTCATGGGGATAAATACAAATCGAGTACAGCTCCTAGCAACCACATGAAGAACGAAGATATTAGTTCAATAGGAGGTATGAACAGTTATTACTCTAAATTATTTCCTAGAAAATATTCATGCCCACATGAAGGATGTAGATGGAACAAGAAGCATCCAAAATTTCAGACATTAAAATCAATGATATGCGCGAAGAATCACTACAAGAGAAGACAATCTTGCCCTGTTTGTCGATATGAACTGTTTGTAGAGATATAGTTAAAGAGATGCCTTGTAAACATATTTATCATCCAGATTGCTTTCTTCCTTGGCTGGAATTGCACAATTCTTGCCCTGTTTGTCGATATAAATTACCTACTAATGATCTTGATTATGAGAGGACAAACAGAGAAGCCCTAGAAAATGCTAATAATATTGGTACTGGTTCTGGTGGAAATGTTGGTGGGACTATTGAAGAATGATTTTCAGACTTCCAGATTAGGGGACAGAAGGTTTAGTTTCTCATTTCCTTGGCCATTTAGGCAGATAACTTCACCTGCAGAGACAAGTGGTAATGGAGTAGCTGGAGTTGGTAACAACAACAGAGATGGGGGATCGAATTCGGGAAATCAAGGAAGTCGTGATATTGGATCGGAAGCCCTTACAATATCATGATTTAGAGAGAGAATGACATAGTTTAAGAAGAAGACAAGACATGCTTTGAAGTTAGTGGGTAGAGAGAAATATAAAATTGGGAGTAAATAAAATAAAGAAATTGAAAAGTAAATTTTGTTTTAATTGATTTGACCACCTTGGGACTATAAAGATTTTTTATGTCTCATCAAAGATATAGGAAGATACGGGCAGGGGCATTTCTGGCAGTAAATTGCCAGCTCACTAACGCCTAACGGTGAAAATAACGGAAAGATGAAAAAGGGGTCATATTGGAAGCTGGTCATCTCTAGGGGGCCATTTTGGTCAGTTGGTCATCTTTAGGGGGCCAAAATGGAATTAACCCTTTTTTTTTCCAAACCCGCTTCTTGTGGGACGGGTATTACCGACCCGTTTATTAAACGATTCGAGTTTGTATGAAGTTAAGAAAATAATCGAATTTGGAGGGTTTGGTATTAGATACTAAACTCCGCCCTGAACCAATTAGTATGTCATATATTAAATATATACTTTATTTAAGGTTATGTTTTTAAAATTTTAATCTTGTATTATCAATTTAACTAATTTATGTTTTATATTATTTAAGTAGTTGTAGTTTATGATTGATAAACTCAAAGTCTTATAAAATTTTTGTTAACAATTGCTATGTTACTTCAAACTAAAATAATTTTTGTCAAACAGAATATTTTCCCGTCCCGACTCATTTTATATTAAACGGGGCAGGGCGGTAATGGTTTAGCAATTTTTAATTGGGGGGGGGGGGGGGTATGGTAATTGAATATCCACCCGATTAATTATTGGAACGGTTATGGTAAAACCCGTTTACTAACGGAACGGAGTTGGGAAGGGGATGGACCGATTCCTTTAGATGGGCGGGAAACGGACAATAACTCAACCGGTCCAGACGGAACGAGCATAAGTCCTAAGTGTCCACTCAGACATCCAAACAAAACAAACGGACATTTCAGATTTTTCTCCAACGAAGTGGCTGTCCGTGACCGTTTTGATAGTCCGACAAACCGGGTATCGGTCGCTCGGGCACCAATTACTAATGAATAAAGAATTTGAAATTAAAATGATTTAGTAGCTAAAATAAAACTTTCTAAACTTCCACTTTACAATTCCAAAAACTAAATGAATACAAAATTAAAAGATAATCATTGACATTTCTCATGGATTACGATCGGTTCTATTCTTCTCATGGATTACGGTCGGTGTATTGTGGCTTTTAGGATTACTATTGAGATATTGAGATTTTGGATGAGAGAGAGACTACAGAAGTAGAGGGGCGATGACAAGATTAAGAAAAGTGATTTCCAGGGTTACATATTTTTACTCTTGAAATTTAACGGTTGTAGCTAACCCTACAAATCTAAAGGCTTAAAATCAATCATATAGACGGGCGGGTATGATAAACGGACGGGTATGGACGGGTTCGGTCAGACGGACTATATAAGCGGGCGGACTTAGTCGGATCACTGGGTAAGGACCTATGCCCGCGTCCGTCCGCTTAAGCTCTTTCGGTCGGGCGGGTGTGAACCGATTCGGGCATCGGACGATCACAGACCCTTCAAACTCGGATGGTCGTGGGCGGGTTGCGGGTTTCTGGACCAAAATCCCACCCTTACATGCACGCAAACCTTCCTTGACTTGGACAAAATATCCCCACACGTCTAAGCATGTAACGAAAATAGTGTGTGCCAAAGAGGGCCCCGAAAATTGGTTGGCAATAAGAAATCAAGTCCAATCTTGAACAATAATCCATTCCTTGAAAGTACAATTTACTCTAGAAATTAAAATTCCGGTCGAATTCGTCCCTATTACAATTCCCGCCCAAATTAACCTGACAAATATTTTTGAAAATATCTAAACAAATCTTAGAGAAGACATTGAACATCTTTGGTTTGTAATAATTTGTTGGATCAGTTCAAAACTTGCTTCCATCTAACATGATCTCAAATTGAAATTGATTTTGACAGAGAAGCTTTGTTGTGCACTTCCTCTCTCTAGTCACACTTTCTTTCTCAAGCTCGGTGATGAGAGAAGAAGAAGAGAAGAAGAGAAGAAGAGAAGAAGTGAAGAAGAGAAGAAGAGAAGAAGAGGAATAGATTTGGACAGTTGGAACTCTAAGTATGTGTTGACCGTCAGATTTAAAGGGGTAGTTTCATCCAGACGGAGTGTGCATGTGACACAACATCATTTAACGAATATATATTTGACAGAAAATAACCACTGGGGATTGACGCCCAAACAATTATCGTTTTAGGGATGTAATCCTAATACATCTAAATAAATAGGGGCCAAAAAAGAAATAACATAAAAATAATTTGGATTAGTAATTCTCTCTTCACAATCAGAGAGAAAGAAACCCTAGAGAGTAGAGATCGAAGGTTGCTAGCACAAAGTGAACTTCAGGTAAATTGATGACACATTGAATTAGTAATTCCCTTTCTCCATTTTTTTTTCTCTCTCTCTAACACAAACTTGTATCAGGCATGGCTAAAGGTAAAAAATCATCTGGGAATGGCAACAAACCAAACTTTGTATATAAACCAAAGGAAGGAGATCGAAAGCGCTGCTTCATATGCGAAACATGGTATACCGTGAAAAAACCTTCAAACCTTACAAAGCATTTGCACAACACAGACCATCTTGACAAATGGGCTGCAAAGATTGCATCAAACGAAGTTGAGGCAACAACACTAGCCAGGTATCTACTGTGTATGAAAATAATTTTAATGAAAGCACAACGATTGGATGTTACTAGTACAATTGTATTTAGAAAGCATTTCGACCATGTATAGATAGATGGGCAATCAAATAATCCAGTATTCATGACACACTCAAATAACTCTTAAATGTCTTTGGTGTTAACTTAAGCCCCCTCTCGTTTTTCATTCTCTGCGATAATACTGTTAAAATCACCCATCAGTAGCCAGGGTGCTTCTTCTTGACCTGTTAGTAAAGATACTTCTATCTTGGTTCTTAGACACAACATTATTGGATTTTGGATGCCTCTAAGACTAACTTAACCATCTAATAGTGTTGTAAGCGGAATCCCAAACATCATATGTTTAACACTAGTCTACCGGGATCACATGAAAGAACTAATAATGAACTAGAAACTGAAAGTAGAGTACCTGAATTCGCTTTCCCGAATAAGATTCCAACTCCTTTATCCCGAAGATGAGAGCTTCATGTGTAGCTCCTCTACTTGAGACACTCGAGTAAGCAACTTGACCTCCCTTCTTTAATGTCAGCTAGGACTTCATTGACGGTTGAAAGGAAGAACCATTCTTCTTTTGACTGAGTAGATATATTGAGAGTTTTTTTCCTCAAAACCCACTTTCTCTACTTAGATGTCTGAGAGAGAGGCTGTTTTTTCTCTTGAAAAAAATCCACACATTTGATGTGGTCGGCCAGACCATCTCCTTAATGGGCTTGGTCTGTCTGGCCCATCCCCTTCTTATGGCTGGTTTTGATCAACCCATTATTGGGCTTGATCTGGCCGACCCAAAAATGGGTTTTACACTTTTTCAGGCTTCCCTTTCGAGCTCGGTTATTTCTATCTTTTTTGCGCCTATCAAACTGGATCATATCCATCTATAGGCAAGCTCCCACTATTCAACTCTCTCCGATCAAGCTACCACTCTTTGGTGTAACCAGTTGTAGGATCCGGTCTATGTTAGTCGCGGATTATGATCCGACAATCGTAAGCGGCTTCTATCTAAGCATTACGATCCCTGGGTGATTAGAGAAATTACCTCCCGTTCCAGACGGGCGATGACCCTTGCAGACGACCCGGGCCACTCTCCCCTTGAGTGTTCCAACCCGAGGCTTCGATTTTGGTTTTCGGTTACAATTTATAAAGCCCTCCAATTTAGGGTCAAAACTTTAATACCAAAAATAAAAACTAGAAAGTCTAAAAGTCTCTCTCTCACCAAAAATAAAAAAAAAATACTAAAAATAAAATGTAAATTTTCCTTCTTGAGCTCCTCTCCTTGTTGCGCCTTTTCCTTCGCTCCTTAGCGTTCTACACACCAAAACTGGAAAAGCAAGTCAAAGTGTCCAAAAATAAAAACTTACCAAAGATAGAACTTTCCAAATATAGAAATAAGATAAGATAAATTCAAACTTAATCCCCGGCAGCGGCGCCAAAAACTTGATGGGCCTAAAAAGTTTCCTAAATAGGTCTACACCCACAAGTGCACGGGTGTCAAGTTGTAAAATTCCGGTAAGACCGGTTCGTTCCTCAGAGACTAAGTCGAATTTCAATTCTAATCTTAAAACTATTAGGTTTTCAAGAAATGATTTGATGGGTAATATATTTTTTTTTCAAATAATAAAAAGATAAATAGCAATTTAAAATTAAATAATACTAAAGTGATATTCAGATAAAGGGAACCTAGGGTTTTCGAATCCGTTTTCCTAACAATTCTAAGGACAAATTAATTTGGTCTAATTCGATAGTTCTTTGTATAACTCAGGTTTTCAGTCCATGGACGGTCTAAAAAACCCGGAAGATATTATCGTTAAAATAATAAAAACTGTAATAAATTTATCATTAGAATAATTATTAAAACTTCATCTAAAACCCTAGATAGGAAAATTAGTTACTCATGGACAATATATAAAATAAATTGGAAAATAAAATAAAGACAGGAAGAAGAAAACTTAACTTTTTCGCTCTTTCAAAACCAAACAGGACCTTATGGAAAGGAATTCCTTTTATTTTCCCAGGTTTCAGCCAAACAGGACCTCAGGGAAAGGATTTCCTTCTGTTTTTCTGAAATTTGCCAAACGCACCCTCTGGGAAAACGATTTTCTCGTCTTCCCGGAAATGGTTTCCCTCAGGGAAATTTATTTTCTCACCTTCTTCAACCTCCTGTTTCTCTCTCTAAACTTTCTGTTTCTTTCTCTTTTCTTAATCTTTCTGTTAATTCTCTCTCTCTATCTCTCTCACAAAGACAAAGTAATTGAAATCAAAGAGATATAAAATTGAAATAAAAAATTACCTCCATTAAAGCTCTCGGGTTTCTCTCTCTCTCTCTCTCTACAATCTCCTTCTCTGTAAACTCTCTATCTCTCTGTAAGCTTTCTATCTCTCACAAATAGAAAACCACAACCAAAGAAATAAAAGGAAAACAAAGAAAACGGATTCGAAAACCCTAGGTTCCCTGTATCTGAATATCACTTTAGTATTATTTAATTTTAAATTGCTATTTATCTTTTTATTATTTGAAAAAAAATATATTACCCATCAAATCATTTCTTCAAAACCTAATAGTTTTAAGATTAGAATTGAAATTCGACTTAGTCTCTGAGGAACGAACCGGTCTTACCGGAATTTTACAACTTGACACCCGTGCACTTGCGGGTGTAGACCTATTTAGGAAACTTTTTAGGCCCATCAAGTTTTTGGCCCCGCTGCCGGGGATTAAGTTTGAATTTATCTTATCTTATTTCTATATTTGGAAAGTTCTATTTTTGGTAAGTTTTTATTTTTGGACACTTTGACTTGCTTTTCCATTTTTGGTGTGTAGAACGCTAAGGAGCGAAGGAAAAGGCGCAACAAGGAGAGGAGCTCAAGAAGGAAAATTTACATTTTATTTTTAGTATTTTTTTTTATTTTTGGTGAGAGAGAGACTTTTAGACTTTCTAGTTTTTATTTTTGGTATTAAAGTTTTGACCCTAAATTGGAGGGCTTTATAAATTGTAACCGAAAACCAAAATCGAAGCCTCGGGTTGGAACACTCATGGGGAGAGTGGCCCGGGTCGTCTGCAAGGGTCATCGCCCGTCTGGAACGGGAGGTAATTTCTCTAATCACCCACGAAGCCCCTGTCAGTGGGTAATTGCGTGTTTCGTGTGCCTAATTGTTTTGATCGAATTGCTTAGTGTAAGCATTCTAGTAAGGGCAATAACCCAATTGAAAGATAGGAGACGGATTTCATCACCGTTCTCTTGCCCAAATAGGTAACAACATTCACGATCCTAAACTTCACCTAAATAATCTAAAATCTGATTTAGACATCAGCCCCTAAGATTTCGAGCTCATAGGATCTTTGACACAATTCAGGGACTTAATTTTTATTTGGGCATTCCTAAAGGGAAAGTTCATTCAACTCTTTATAAGGTCACCTCGAGAAGAGGAAACGTTACCAGGTAGGACGGCTATCACAACGTTTATCGTTGGTCGTCTCCAAGAGTTGTTTGATCGTAGTACTTGGACGGAGTAACCCTCATAAACTTTATAGTTCAAGCTTTGTTACGAAGTAGGAGCTGTCTATATTTTTAGGGTAAATCTGACAACCCTGTCTGTCGTCTAGATTTTGTTTAGGTTGCTTGGTGGAGTCAGACTGATTGTGTTTGCTTTCCTCTAGGGTCTTCGTAGTGATTCATCGGTTTCTTTCAAAAAAAAAAAAAAAAGAAAAAAAAAAAAAAGTTCTGTTGAGAATATCCTTGGTCATTGGGCTCTAGTTTATGCCCGATAGATATCGTGATAAGAGAGGTCATTTCATTAGTAGAGAAACTCATTTAAGTAATATTCTAGCAAATCTCTCTTTGGTGACACTATGGGTGAAAATCCGAACCAAGCCAGGGAAGGAAATCCACCTATGACACTCAGGGATTATATGAACCCTACTAGAACATGTCAACCATCATGCATACAGTTACCCCACTCCACGGCTCACTTTGAGTTAAAGCCGAGCATTATCCAAATGCTCCCACTCTTTCGTGGAGTTGAGAACGAGAATCCCTACCACCATGTTAGGGATTTTGAAGAAATCTGTGGGACTATAAGATTCCCCAATATGTCTGATGAAATAGTGAAGCTTAGGTTGTTCCCTTTCTCTTTAAGAGAGAAAGCAAAATCTTGGTTGTATGCCTTACAACCTCACTCCATAACCACATGGAAAGAATTAACCAGTTTATTCCTTCTGAAGTTTTTTCCCAAGCACAAAACCACCGCTTTAAGGCAAAGTCTTAATAATTTTGTGCAACAAGAAGGAGAGTCTCTCTACAAATATCTTGAGAGATTTAAAGAACTGGAACTACAGTGTCCACACCATGGTTATGAAAAGAGCAGACTAGTCCAATTTCTCTATGACGGACTAGACTATCCCACTACATCCATGGTAGAGTCATTCTGTGGTGGCGGATTTACTTATAAATCCGTCGATGGCTGCATGACGTTTCTAGAAGATTTAGCTGAGAAATCCCATCAATGGGAAGCTTCTAGAGGACCTCCTACTAGGGCAAACCCTACTCCGAATAAAGGCGGCATCTATAGAGTTGATGAATCCGAACTTAAACTCGCCGCCATGACGAGAAGGATAGAAGCCCTAGAGCTTGGTCAGCCTAAAGCAGTTAGGGAGGATCCCACTCAGGTCATGAGTGTTGGAAATGAATCCATCTCTTATCCGTGCTCCGTCTGTGGAGACCCATCTCATACAGGGAATAAGTGTACCCTATTCTTTGTTTCTGACGAAAAAGAGCAAGCCAATGCTCTTTATCTAAACTCTAAGCATGATAACCGTCAGAAATATGATCCTTACTCAAACACTTATAATCCGGGTTGGAGAAATCACCCAAATTTTTCTTGGACCAAGGGTCAAAATCAGGGTCAGATTAGTAGTTCCATGAACCCTCCTGGGTTTAATGCTCCTAGGAATCCTTTTGCTCAAAATCAGGGTCAATCTAGTACCCAATATCCTTCTCAAAACAGTGAATCTTTAGAGGAAACCATGAAGCAACTAGCTAAAACCCATAGAGAGTCTATGCAACAGACCAACCAGGCTATACAACAGACCAACCAGGCTCTACAACAGACTAACCAGACTGTACAAGAGACTAACCAAGCTGTAACTAGTTTAAGAACCGAGGTAGGTCAACTTAGAGAAGCCCTTAGGCAGAGAGAACAGGGTAGATTTCCTAGTCAACCAGAACCAAACCCGAGGGGTAAACAGTCAATGGACCAGGCCAATGCAATAACCACCCTTAGAAGTGGTAGGGTAATAGACAATAAGGTAGGAGTTCCCGAAGATAGTGAACCAAACTCTGAACAACCCACCTTACCAACTAGTATCCCTAGTAATGAGCCTGAGAAGGCTTCTGAGTCTAAAAACCCACCCATTGTACCTGAGCCATACGTTCCTAGAGCCCCATATCCTCAACGTTTGGTAGAACTAAAGAAGAAGACTCAGTTTGAGGAGATAACGGAAATGTTCAAACAGGTTAGTATTAACATTCCATTACTAGATGCTATTAAACAAATCCCAGCTTATGCTAAGTTCCTTAAAGACCTATGTACTAGGAAGCGTAAGATGAATGTGCATAAGAAAGTCTTCTTGACTAATCAAGTCAGTTCTATTCTCCAGCAAACCCTTCCAGCTAAGTATAAAGACCCAGGAAGCCCTACCTTACCATGCACCATAGGGGAACATGAGATCGAACGAGCATTGTTAGATCTAGGTGCCAGTGTTAACCTACTTCCTTACTCGGTTTACTTACAGTTAGGTTTAGGAGAAATAAAACCCACTCCTGTAGTTCTCCAGTTGGCGGATCGGTCTATTAGGCGACCACGAGGAATAGTGGAAGATGTTTTGATTAAAGTTGGTGAGTTCATCTTTCCTGTAGATTTCATCATCTTGGATACCGACCCAGTTCGTGATAACCAAAGTCAAATTCCCGTCATTTTAGGACGACCATTCTTAGCTACATCTGATGCTGTCATATATTGTAGGAGTGGACTCTTAAAATTGTCTTTTGGAAACATGACTGTAGAGATGAACATCTATAAAGCTGGACTTTTTCTAGATGATGTTGAGGATTTTACCGAGTTAAATCTGATAGATATGTTTGTTCAGGATTCTTTACCTGAGACTTTATCCGAGGATCCCTTAGAAACCCTGTTGGCTCATTTTGGCTTGGACTTTGATGAGGAGGGAAGTATTAATGAGGTGAATGCTTTGTTGGATTCTACCCCATTATTGGATACTAATAAGTGGAAAGCAAAAGCTGAACCCCTCATTGAGTCCGAGCCAATTGACTCGCCAACTGTAGAGACGAACCAACTATCATCCACCAGTGAGTCCAGTATCCCCGAGTTGCCTCCATCCACAGAGAAACAACCCTCCTTAGAATTGAAACCCTTGCCTGAGAACTTAAAGTATTCGTTTCTAGGCCCATCTGAAACTTTACCTGTCATTATTGCTTCTGAGTTAGAAAAAGAACAGGAAAATAGGTTGTTAGATGTCCTTAGAGACCACAAAGAGGCTTTAGGGTGGTCAATAGCTGATTTAAAGGGTATAAGTCCTTCTGTTTGCATGCACCATATCTATCTAGAGGAAGATGCTAAACCGTCTAGGGAAATGCAACGTAGACTTAACCCTCACATGAAGGAGGTTGTTAGAGCTGAAGTCCTGAAATTGTTAGGAGCGGGTATCATATACCCTATTTCAGATAGTACTTGGGTCAGTCCTGTTCAAACTGTACCCAAGAAATCAGGCATTACTGTAATCAAGAACGAATCTAATGAGTTAATACCCACCAGGATGACCACTGGTTGGCGTGTGTGTGTTGATTACAGGAAGCTGAACACGGTCATGAGGAAAGACCATTTTCCTCTTCCTTTCATTGATCAGATGCTAGAAAGACTAGCTGGGCATAGCTACTATTGTTTCCTAGATGGCTATTCTGGCTATAATCAGATCCCAATAGCCCCTGAGGACCAAGAGAAAACCACTTTCACTTGTCCATTTGGAACTTATGCTTATCGTCGGATGCCTTTTGGGTTGTGTAATGCACCCGCTACATTTCAACGATGTATGATGAGCATATTTTCAGACATGGTAGAGAGGTTTCTCGAGGTCTTTATGGATGATTTTTCGGTCTTTGGCTCATCATTCGATCAGTGTCTGTATCACCTCACACTCGTGTTGGTTCGATGCAAAGAGAAGAACCTAGTTCTCAATTGGGAGAAATGTCACTTTATGGTTCGCTCAGGAATAGTCTTAGGGCATGTCATATCTGAAAAGGGCATTGAAGTAGATAAGGCTAAAGTAGAATTGATAAAAAGCCTTCCAGTCCCTAAAACGGTCAAAGATATTCGATCGTTCTTAGGACATGCTGGATTTTATCGACGGTTTATTAAAGATTTCAGCAAGATATCTAGACCTCTTTGTAATCTTTTGGCAAAAGAGAACAAATTTGTCTTCGATGAACCTTGTCTAGAAGCCTTTGAGAAACTAAAACTTATGCTTACTTCCGCCCCTATTGTCCAACCTCCCAACTGGAGTACTCCATTTGAGATCATGTGCGATGCATCTGATTATGCTATCGGAGTCGTGTTAGGTCAACGTGAGAATAAACTTCTTCACGTTATATACTATGCCAGTAAGACGTTGAACGATGCACAGCTAAACTACTCTACCACTGAAAAAGAGTTGTTAGCTGTAGTGTATGCCCTAGAAAAATTTAGATCATATCTTGTGGGTTCTAAAGTCATCATATTCTCTGATCACGCTGCATTAAAATATCTCCTTTCTAAAAAGGATGCAAAACCTAGGCTGATTAGATGGATACTCTTGCTACAGGAATTTGACATAGAGATTCGGGACAAAAAGGGTTCCGAGAATCTAGTAGCAGACCACTTGTCTAGACTTGTAGTCGAGTCTGTAGAAGACAAGTTACCCATGAGAGAAAGCTTTCCTGATGAGAAACTTTTTAGTGTCTCCCAATTACCTTGGTTTGCTGATATAGTGAACTATCTTGCTACTGGTCAAATGCCCAAACACTGGACCAAGCAAGATCGTGATAAATTTCTATCCGAGGTAAAACGGTTCTTCTGGGACGATCCATACTTGTTCAAGTATTGTCCCGATCAGATCATTAGGAGATGTATTCCTGATAGTGAACAGTCCAAAATCATTTCCTTTTGTCATGATCATGCATGTGGAGGGCATTTTAGTGGTAAGAAGACGGCCGCAAAAATTCTACAATGTGGTTTTTACTGGCCGTCTATCTTTAAGGATACCCATGCATATTGTCTGGCGTGTGAACGATGCCAAAAGCTGGGAAGCATTTCTCGTAGGAACATGATGCCCCTTAATCCTATATTGGTAGTTGAGGTCTTCGATGTGTGGGGCATCGATTTCATGGATCCCTTCCCAAATTCATTTGGAAATCTGTACATCCTAGTTGCAGTTGACTATGTGTCAAAGTGGATAGAGGCGGTTGCTTCCAAAACAAATGATCACAAAGTTGTGATCACTTTCTTGAAGGAAAACATATTTTCACGTTTTGGTACACCGCGGGCAATCATTAGTGACGGGGGAACACACTTTTGTAATAGGCAGTTTGAGCTTTTAATGAAGAAATATGGTATTACCCATAAAGTGTCTACCCCATATCATCCACAAACCAGTGGTCAAGTTGAGGTGTCGAATAGGGAGATTAAACGCATTCTAGAGAAAACGGTTAACACCAATAGGAAGGATTGGTCTTTACGACTAACCGATGCACTATGGGCTTACCGTACAGCGTTTAAGACCCGTATTGGAATGTCTCCATATAGACTAGTGTATGGCAGAGCATGCCACTTACCCGTTGAGTTAGAGCATAGAGCATATTGGGCTATCAAGCAGTTGAATTTTTCGCTTGACAAGGCGGGTAGAGAGAGAAAGTTGCAACTCAGTGAGTTGGAGGAGTTGAGAAATGATGCATATGAAAGTGCTAGGTTGTATAAGCATAAGATGAAAATGTTTCATGATAAAAATATTTTAAGAAAAATATTTTCACCGGGTCAGAAAGTTTTATTATATAACACACGCTTGCATTTATTTCCTGGGAAACTGCGTTCTAGATGGTCAGGACCTTTCACGGTCAAGTTTGTTTATCCTTATGGTGCGGTCGACATTGAAGACAAAAATGGTAGTGTGTCCAAAGTGAATGGACAACGGCTAAAAACCATTTTTAGAGATGTTGAACGATACAGAGGATGTTTCTATCGAAGATCCTGTCTATCCAGACTGATCTGCTATGATCAGTTTCGTCTGGCTGAAGACGTTAAACTTAGCGCTTTCTGGGAGGCAATCCATGCATAGGACTTCCGAATCTGGTAACATCTTTCCTTACATCCTATTATTTTTGCATAGTCTTCAGAACATTGAGGACAATGTTCGGTTTAAGTTTGGGGATAGGGAATTGAATTTTTAGTCCTTATTTCAAAAATTCAAAAGGGTTCAAAATTTTTAATTTTTGGATTGAAAATGTGAGTCTAGTTGTTTTTGCTTGTTAATAGTTATGGAGTCTAGTTCGTCAGACTATCCGTTTGCTAAAGGTTTTTCCATGAATTTCGAGTCTTGAAGTTGTCTGTGCACTAGCCATGTGAGTGTTAGATAGGTGAAGAGTAGACTTTTCTGAGAAAACTTAATCGATCATTAGTGGAGACTTAACCTATGTGAGATTCTGAGCCTTTCTTGTTGCTTTGAGTGATCTCTTCTGAACTAATTCCGAGTAGAATGAAGAGCTACTCAACCTCGCAATATTCATTAGAGCTCAGTTGATCTCTTGAGTTCAAACTTTACAACCACTAGGGATGTCATCAGGAAGTAAACCCTTCTCTTGTAGTCTGAGAAACTTGAAAGCAATGTCAACTAGAGGAAAATAGATCCAATCCATTTGTTAGAACCCTGAGAATAAAACATGAAGCAAAGTGGAGAAAATTATACCCAAGGAAATTGTTGAGGAAGTAAGATGTGTATTTTGAGTTGTATTATCAAAAAAAAAAGAAAAAAAAAATGTGTTTATGTGGTTTTGTTTAAGTGTTTATCCCTTTCTTGAAGATTTGAAGACGTCGAGTTCTCAGGAGTTCTAGTCACATCATCATTATAGTCTATTGACCTCTAGGGAGCATTGTTAGATAGTTGGTCAGGTGAGAAGAGTTGGTTAACTTCCCTATTCCGTATTAGTGGTTGTTTCCTTTCTATGAGATCAGTCGTTTACCAAAAATTCAGTCCGTCTTTTGTAATGTGTTGAGTTTTTCTTCATGGTCATACTCGCACATTGAGTGAAACATTTATGAGTGACTTTAATTTTTGAGTGTATGACCGTGAGGCAGCAGTCGAGGCGAAATGTATTGAGAAGGTAATCGAGGTCTTGTCTGTTTGGAACCGAAATGATACTCATATTGGCTGGTTATGTGCACTTTAGGTCTTGATTACTAGTGAAGGGATTTTTAGCCTTTGTATGGTTTGGTCAACTTTGATTTCATTTCTATTAACTTTTTAAAACTTACCGGATAACATTTTTAGTCCATACCATATTTAGACCCTTATGCATTTTTTGAAATTTTTGAATTTTATGGGTATATTCACTGCAAACCCTCACGAGACAAAACTCGTCCTTTAGGGTAACCTAGAGGTTTAACGGCTTGTTGCACGAGCTAAGTGCAATCGTGATTCCCTACGAAAGTGGTGAACTGGCTTGGTTTTATTTTTCTGTTTTGCTCGAGGACTAGCAAAATCTAAGTTTGGGGATGTTTGATGAGACGCGAAAATGTCTCATTTGAACCTCTTAACTCCGGTTAGTTAGTCCAGTTCGAGCTGTTACTCTGATGATTTGTTTGATTTTCTTTCTCAGGTGTCTTTTACGGAGTTCAGTGTGAAAAACAGATAAAAACGGAAGGAAAACACGCCTAGGGGTATTTTGGTAATTTGGAGATTATTGTAGTCTGGTGATTAGGCCAATTTTGATGCTCGGGTGAAAGTAGAGTTCAAGACGAGTCCAACGGCGAAGACGGAAGTCAAATCGGAGTCCGGATGTACGAAATAGGGCTAGTCAAAGTTATGGTCAAGATCAGGTCAACCTAGGGATTTCAATAACACTTGGCGTCAATCTAAGGGGGGAATTCAAATTTCGGTACACTGTCGGGACATACAGGAGGGCACTAGGGTGTGTTTCGAGATCAGACTCGGCTTTGATTTAATACATCTAGCGCAGCGTTACTTGGATGTTACCAGCACGATCCGGTGAACCAAGCTGCGACACGTCTTCATTGACTCGATCCAGCGGTCTCCTTCACGGTGCTCTACGCTACACCGAATCACTCGCTTTTTAAATTAGCAACACGGGTCTTCTCTGGTTTGAAAGAGAGAAAGGAAGGTTTTATTTCCTTCTCTCTTTCAAACCGAGAATGGAAAGAAAGTAAGAAACAGAGAGGGAGGTGGATTGATGATACTCTAGCGAGAGAAGGAAAGAAATGGAAATACAAAAGGAAAGAGGAATATTGGGCGAGAGTTTTTCTTTAGTTCTTATAAAAGAAGGAGAAAGAGAATTGGAGGGATATCTCGGGTTATAACAGTAGAGAGAGAGAGAGAATAGATCTGCTCACGACCAGAAACAGAGATAGAGAAGAGGAAAAACATCATCATCATCATCATCTTCTATCTTTCATCTTCTTCTTTACATTGTAACTTTTCAGTGAGAGAAGAGTTTACAGAGAGAGAAAGAGACATTTGGTTTACAGAGAAGAAAGTAGAGAGAGAGAGAGAACCGAGAGGTTTTGATTTCTGTTTTCTTTGTTTTCCTTTTATTTCTTTCTCTCGCTCGAGTATCATCAATCCACCTCCCTCTCTGTTTCTTACTTTCTTTCCATTCTCGGTTTGAAAGAGAGAAGGAAATAAAACCTTCCTTTCTCTCTTTCAAACCAGAGAAGACCCGTGTTGCTAATTTAAAAAGCGAGTGATTCGGTGTAGCGTAGAGCACCGTGAAGGAGACCGCTGGATCGAGTCAATGAAGACGTGTCGCAGCTTGGTTCACCGGATCGTGCTGGTAACATCCAAGTAACGCTGCGCTAGATGTATTAAATCAAAGCCGAGTCTGATCCCGAAACACACCCTAGTGCCCTCCTGTATGTCCCGACAGTGTACCGAAATTTGAATTCCCCCCTTAGATTGACGCCAAGTGTTATTGAAATCCCTAGGTTGACCTGATCTTGACCATAACTTTGACTAGCCCTATTTCGTACATCCGGACTCCGATTTGACTTCCGTCTTCGCCGTTGGACTCGTCTTGAACTCTACTTTCACCCGAGCATCAAAATTGGCTTAATCACCAGACTACAATAATTTCCAAATTACCAAAATACCCCTAGGCGTGTTTTCCTTCCGTTTTTATCTGTTTTTCACACTGAACTCCGTAAAAGACACCTGAGAAAGAAAATCAAACAAATCATCAGAGTAACAGCTCGAACTGGACTAACTAACCGGAGTTAAGAGGTTCAAATGAGACATTTTCGCGTCTCATCAATCCCTAATTGGACCAGACTAGATGATATTCCGGAAAAAGTCATCGGTATCCTAACTGACAAATTGAGCTCATTTCTATCTTGGTCAAATGACACTCCTTCGGAAGGACACTCCTTTGGAAGGACACTCATTCGGAAGGACACTCCTTCAGAAGGACATCTCCTTCTAACCGAACGAATATATCCTTTAGTCTCACACTTGTACTTAGAACAAGTGCAATGCTCGATTCCCATGTCTCTTCGCATCTCATTGATACATCATATATTTTCAGACTTTCTTGATCTGGAGAACAACTGTCAAAGCAAATGAATAACTATTAATCTATTTAAGTACGATAGTGTATTTTTCAGTTGCTTCTCCATGCAATGACCTGTACTAGGGACTTAATAATGAATTTATTCCAAATTCACTTACTAGGGTTTCATTTACTAGATCACGTATCTGATAAGCCTACTTGGAATGCTTCATCACTTTGGCCTGTCAGTTAAATACTAAACCACGATTTTAACGACAAAATAATTAATTTAATTCTGATAATAAGAGTTTGTAAATTTGAGCCTTCCCGTGTAACTCCTTACACCCTCAATTTACAAGTCTAAGCTTTTCAAGAAAGCTTAATGCCAATGTGATGCAGGCGCATCCGGGCCAGACCCGCGAACCCACACGTCCATGGCCTAGTCGGTCAAGCTAGTAGTTTAGAAAGAGTCATTATTTAGTAACATTCATAATGAATCCAGGTTTAGGAAGTTACCTTCTTCTAGTATTTCTATTATTTAGGAAAGTTCAGTTTAAGTGTATCTAGAGAAGTTCAGTTTAAGTCTATCTAGGAAAGTTTAGTATCCTATAAAAGGAGGTCCAGTCTATCTTTTAATTCATATATGAGAAAAACCAATCAAGTTTAATAAAGTTTATCAGTATTTAGAGTTATTTTATCGTTCTTCGTTGTATTTTATTGTTTACTTTTAATTATGCTGCGACTACATCAAGTGGTATCCAGAGCCATCAAAATTCTAGATTTTTTTTCTCACAAAAAAAATAAGTATATATATATATATATATATGGATACATCTCCTCTTAAATGTTGGAAAAATTTTCCACGTTTATGTTGGGATCCTATTAGAGATACAACTCAATTTTATATTGATCGGAAAGATGAAAGAAAAATTCATCAAGTTTCTAAAATTCCACTTTTTGAAGGTCAATTCCATATAAATTTCTGGATTCAACACATGGAAGATTGGTTCAGAAATCAAGAAGTTCATGACAAAGATAAGGTTTTTTTAGTTGAGCAACATATGTCCGAAAAATCTATGAAGATTTCAATACAATGCAATGGAGACTCATTGATCAAGGTAAACAATTTATAGATAATTGGACTATATTGAAAAACATCCTTAGGTATGATTTTCTTCCTCTCGATGGATATTTGTCATATACAGAAACAAAGACTGAATCGAGAAGACAATTCTCTAAGGTTACTTCGATTACTGTGATTGATGATATTGAAGGAGAAGTTCTTGACACAAGGAACAAAATTCTGTTGACGACAGAGGAGGAAGAAAGAAGTAATTTTCCTTTGTTAGACCTAAACCCTAGTCAGAATCACTATTGCCTAGCCGAGTTATTGATGCATATGCAATTCCGGGAGAAGACATCCTTGTTTCGAATCATAAAATTTTTCCGCATCAATTATGTCCTACATCACCTCTTTCTCTATCAAATCTCCATCCACGAAAGTCTTTTGAAACAATGAAGAAGGTAGTCATGAACCCTATTAATACTGTTCTCGATACCAAGCAATTGATTGGAAGGAGACTCAGTGATCCCATTATTCCGGCTGATATCAAACAATGGCCATTCAAGGTTGTTGCTGGTCCTGGCGACAAACCCATGATTTCAGTAAACTATAAAGGTGAAGAGAAGCAATTTGCTGCGGAAGAAATCTCATCCATGGTGGCAATTAAGATGCCTAAGATCGTCGAGGCATACCTGGGTTTTTCGGTGAACAACGTTGTTGTTATAGTCCTTGCTTACTTCAACACCCTCTTGCGGTTTCCTTTAAAATCTCTAATCCGATGTCAGTGGGTAAGCAATTCTTGGTCCAATCTAATAACAAACCCTCTCTTACTTAGAATGAAATACTCATGCCAACGCAACAACTTAAATCTTTTCTCACCAGTGAACACTCACCAACCAACCATCTTTACTCAATTGCTTATAACCCATCATCACTACCATCTTCATATGATAAGCCTATTAAATTCTCTTCCCAGTTCCTTGGTAATAGGTTTGATATTATTGGTTCTCGTAATGGTTTACTTTGCATAAACAGAACTTGTTCCTATGCACTTATCCTTTTGAATCCAACTACAATTGAATTCAAGGAAATTCCTTCACCACCAAATATTCAAGATGAAGAAAAATTTAGTTAATATCACGGTTTTAGTTATGATCCTATCGTTAATGACTACATAGTGATAAGAATTGTAAGGTTTTCTTCACTCTTTGATTCTGAAGTACAAGGTTATACTTTGGGATCGAATTCATGGCGACTCATTTAATTCGATATTATGTATGATCTTATTTTAGGGTATCAACATCGTGGGGTATTTGTTTATGGATGTTTTTATTGGATTACTAAAGAATTGGACTTCGTATATTCTTTCAACTTTTGTACTAAGAAGTTCTATACACTACCAATACCTGCTAAAGGAGAGAGCTTAATGTTTGGAGTAAGCTTCGGCGTATTTGGAGAATGCCCTTGCTTAGTTGGGAAACTTGAAGAGGAACTTCAGTTGGTTGGTGTTATGCCAACTGATGAGATTGTGGGTTTGAGGTCAGAGATGGCAGTATTTGTATCTGTTAAATTAAAGAACGAAGGGAGGGAGGAAGAAGCAAGACACCTCAGGTTTGAATGCTTTATAATTGGCGGAATTGACAAGCATATTGATGTTGATGAATCAAATTACATAAGCTTGCTCATTCATGTCTCTAACGTGCTCGATACAACGCTTCTTAGAAAGATCATTGAGATAGGTATTTTTGCTACGATACTTTCTACAAAGAGAAACACTTCGGTCAAAAATATTATTTATGGTGCTCTGTTGATTTGGAAAGTGTATTTCCACGTAATTACCGAGTTAGAGTATATAAACTACATGAAGATGAACGTGGGAAATTAAATTTTGAGGGGCATATCAATAGTACATGGTTCCATATCCATAACTTGGTTAGCATTATTAAGTGGATGAACCTACCATGGGAAGATGGGGAGATGAATGTTCTTCATTCATTAGAGTTACTTTTTCGAGAATCTTTGGCATATGGGATTGAGAATGAGATTGGCGATTTCCTGCAAATTGGTATCCTTCGGATTCAATGCAACATTCGTTCAAAGTGGGAATTACGGATCGCCATGGAGGAATTCATCGTATGCGGGTGCATCAAATTGTTTTCTTCATCAAAACGGTTCGGGACGAACCTTCTGGGGAAAGGGGAGCTGATGCAGGCGCATCAGGGCCAGCCCGCGAACCCACACGTCCATGGCCTAATCGGTCAAGCTAGTAGTTTAGAAATAGAGTCTTAGTTTAGTAAGATTCATAATGAATCCAGGTTCAGGAAGTTACCTTCTTCTAGTATTCTATTATTTAGGAAAGTCCAGTTTAAGTCTATCTAGGAAAGTCTTGTATCCTATAAAAGGAAGTTCAGTCTGTCTTTTAATTCATATATTGAAGAGAAAAACCAATCAAGTTTAATAAAGTTTATCAGTATTTAGAGTTATTTTATCGTTCTTCGTTCTATTTTATTGTTTTCTTTTAATTCCGCTGTGACTACATCACAATGACCCTAGTATGACTTCCATACTTAGTCTAAGGTGACGGTTTAGTTAATAGATGTTATCTATTTGAATTTTGCTGGTTATCAACCCGACTAAAGGATGATAATCTTTAGTATTTCAATACTAATTAAAACTTCTAAAGCTTTAACTATTTTCTTTTATTTGTAAAGTTTGCAAGAGCCTTCGCCTGGAACCTTTCCAGCTTACTGTTCTTCCAAGTAAAGATTATCATCTTATTCTAGAATTTTACAACATATGACTTTTTCCCTGCTTTACACCGACAATTTTTCATAAGTCTCTCTCCAGTACTTTATGATATTTCTCAATTGCGATCCTGATCCCTTATCTGGATTTGATTGGTGACAACCATAAATACTCTATCTATTTCGAGACGTCGAGGTGAGCACTGATCATGTCTAACATAACCGATCTTATGTCTTTAACATAACCATCTTTTCTCATGCGTGCTTGCTCATTAGAATCTCTCGGACGCTGAATCTTGATAAGCTGTGTGTTATTAGACTTCGGTAGAAATACTCTACTTGAGTCTTTCTCATTAGACTTTTCAAGACCTTTTCTTGAACGAGTCTTATCATCTCTTCGATCTATTTCTATAGATCTTTGATGCCCAAAAGACTTTCACCTTGTGTGTGGTCCTTTTATTGAGCCAGTTCTAAACTGTTTTCAACATCAGCATGTTGATCTCAATTTCTTGTATGTCATCTACATACCAGACCAAAGAAAACTGGGCCACTCCCACTAACCTTTTTGAACTTAATGAAATTCAAGATTTTTCTCCATTCTCAAAGAAATCAACCCTTGATTACTTTATTAAATCGAAGATTCCAACTCCTACTTACTCGCTTCAATCCTTCGATGGATTTCTGAAGCTTGCAATTATCACCGACTTTAGAAGAGTAAACAATCATCCGGAATATGTCATGTACACATTCTTTTGATTAGTGATTGATCATTATGGTCGTAATAAGTATTGTGACTTCAGAGATGGTATTTTCATGGTCTAAACCAAGAACTATGTGACCTTCTTTTCTAGTCTTGCTCTAGGAAATACTAATGTTTCCATCCCTGTCCGTTTTTCAAACTCTTTGAAAAACCTATTTTATTTAACAGAAACTATCCCGTTAAGAAAAATAGACCAAGTTCCAAACTTGATTTCAGGCATGGATTCCATTCTGATTTTATGGGTCCAAGCATATTTCAGAGTGATTATGACATAGCTTTTTGTGTAGGTAGCTCATTTTCTTCTCCAGTAGGATTTTAGTCATCTGAGACAGATTTATGAGCCTTCAAGACCTACTTGGGGTTTGATCAACTTTGACACTCTCAACTTCTTGAGGGCTCTCGTGCGAATCTAATTCGTCTTATGCGGAAGGATCTCCGAGATCTTCTATTTATACTTCTCTTTCCATGTCTATCGGCTATAAATAGATAGGAACCGCGATTTCTGACATTCGTATACTACTATTGGTTTGTTATACCATAATCAGTTTTTTGCTCATATCGAATTTCTTCGACATCTTAAATTACTCCCACTTGTCTTCTTGGAAATAACTCTTATTTCAAGGAAGAGACATCACAAGCAACAAAACTTTGTTCTCTGATGGGTTATAGAAGAATCCCCTATATTTCTTTATTCATACAGAAGTACTTTGTCTGATATACAAATGTTAGTTTCTCAATTTCAGACATTTAGATAAGACCACTTTGGAACCATTCCAAATCCATACTCTTATGGTGTCTTTTTAGCTTTTAGACGGAATGTGGTTAGGTAGGAAGAACGACCGTGTTGAGAATATATCTCATAAAGTGTTTAGAAGATTGGCATATACCGATCATCAATTGACTCATGTCTAACATGTTCGATTATTCTCACTGAACTCATCATCCATATGATGTGATCTTTGGAACAAGATGAGAAACTATTTCTCAACTTCTTTGATGGTCATCAAATTCTTGACTCAAATATTCATCATCCCGATTCGATTGGGTGAACCATAATTTCTTGTCAAGTTGATTCATTACGTCATCTTGTGCTTGGTTGAACTACTCAAACAATTTCGACTTGTGCTTCATGACTAGTATGTTTCCATACTTTCTGAAGTTGTCAGTGCATATGGCAAAGTAATTCCGATTAACTTGAGTTGACCAGTTTGAATCCCTTAATTATAGCCTTAAGTATCATTATTGACCTTTTAGTTCTCCTAGAACCAAATTTGTTAATTTAGCACTGGTTTAAAACCTTTGATGTTTCTAGAAGAAACATAATAACACTTATTAAATTCTAAGCTAGATTAGTGTCTAAAAGAAGACTTTTGATCCCCCTTTCAGCATCCTTAGCAATTACTTTCTTCTGCTCCCTCTTGGATCTTTTCTCCTTTTAGTCAGGTATGTATTTCCATTGAACTCCCACTGAGCTTCACACCCTGTCTTAAACACCTGATGAAGGGAGTCTACTATACTTGCTAAATTATCTTTGTTAACAAAATACAAGAACCGGAATTCGCAATTTCGTTTCTTTTGTCTTCCAGGTACTCAGGGTAGTTTCCTGTAATGATCCAGTCATTGCTTTAGAAACTTTTACATCGACCCTTTGTCCCTTTGAATCATAAGAACTCTTCTTATATTCCTTTTGTTGCTGAATCTTAAGAGCTTGCTTCTTAGATTCAACGTTCCTCAATATTCTTTTCAGTTGTTTTCACAAACTGAGTGACTTATCCATGATTTTATCCTATCTTTGTTCAATCTGTATTGAACCAGTGAAGGATAATATCTGTAGTCATTGCTTGAAGAAGACAAAATCCAGCTTCTATTCTTAAGTCGACTTTCTTAGAGGCATCAGACCTCTCCATTTACGATATCTAGTCGTCGAATCGTTGTGCATGCATCCATATTATTAATCTCTACGAAAGAGGAAATTTTTATGGATGTTCACAAAAGACTTTCCGGATAATCACTTCCTGCTTTTATCCTCCTACGTTGAGGTAGCAGGGAACATTATGAATGGGATATTCTAAGATGTTTTCTTTGTTTCGAATTCGAGAGTGTTTCTCGAATTCTACTCCAATCAAAGAAATTACTTCCGTTTAATTTCTTTTCCAAGAATGTACGAAGGTTGGAAAATTATTTTTTAATAGTCATATATACAATACGTTAAAAGCAAAATCCTAAAACTTATTATCATAGCAAAAATACAGTTTTTTCCACATTATTCAATGAAACCCGTCCTCGGTTGAACAATGCGATTCCAAGATCCCATTTCTTCGAAGTTAAGCGTACTTGGGCACTATAATTAATCTCGTCGTCCTGGGTGAGTAACTCTTTACTGATCATACTCCTATGACTTTTGGTTGATGAATAACACGTTTATGTGTTAAATTCATTCTTTTACCTCGAAATCGAAAACCTTTTACTAACTCGTTGAGAATAACCATTTAGACGCGTAAACCTCTTCATAGGTCTACCTATGTTGTCCTGAGGTAAAAGATGACACTCTGCGTAGGCCGAAACTACCATCGATGAATAAGGCCGCAAAGGTGTCTTAATCCGGGTAGGCTTTACTCAAATTTTTTTTGCGTCTTTATCATGAATGCATTACTGTGAACTCTAACGTAACCGTTTATGACATAAAACGTAAATTAGTAAATATGCACGAGAATTAAATCAAGCTGATTTGATCCTAGTATGGCCCTAGCCTAAAGATCTAATCTTCATAAGTAGCTTCTTGTTTCGCCTTAGCTCGCATGGATCTCTGTTGTGCACTTCTTTCGTACTAAAAATAGACAACGATGTTAATTGTGAAATTGAGAGAAGTACCTTGTTTTCCCACAAGTACACGGTGTTTCGTTGTAATATATTCAAAGGCAAATCCGGGTATATCAAACCCAAGGGAGCTATGGCCAAGATGATGAGAAAGTGAACGTGATATGTTAGTATAATTACAACTATATTATATATATATACTTATATTAGGATACTTACTATTATATTTAATATATAAAGGGAGGAAATCTATACTATAAAACGATTAAATACGACATGGGTATTAATCATACTCCACTCGCAATATTACTTAGGCAGTATAACCGACCATTTACAATAACTATAGATAAAGAAATACAAAATTACAGTAAAGAAAAATTAATACGAGTGGGTAATTGTTATACTCCACTCTTAGATGTTAGTAAGTTAGTAGTCAGTAGGTTAGTAGTCCTTTAAATGGTCCAAGTCAATCTTTTTCTTTTGTCAATATTGCTTTGTAGTTCAGAGAAAAAGTCTTTCATATTCCTTAAAGGAGTGTGTAAAGAAGAGGGTGTTGAAGTACTAAGGATCACAAGCTAACTTGAGTCCAAAGGATTTTTTATATGTTTTTTTTAGTAACTTACTTATAATTAACAACTTCCAAAGAGAGATTTATCTTTCAATTTATAATTATGATGTGTGACTTGAGGGTATGAGGATTCTTCAACATGGCATGAAATAATTTTCTATCTCTTGGTATTTCAAATTGCATTTTCATAAACAAGTTAAAACAATCTAGTTTTCTTATTTTGAACAAACGATAAGTAACTAAAATCTCTAGTTTCAAAAGAAATAATACCTTAGAAATTTTCGTACCACATGGCTCATAAGATACATCAAAATAAGGTTGCTCCACCGCACACTTTGACGGGTGAAGAGTGTCAATCAACTTTTATTTTAATTACTTTGACGGGCGGAAATTCACTAAAAGAGATGTTAGTTAAATTTAGTCCAAAAGTGAGTTTGTGAAGTAAAAGATTTAGATGAAATGTATTTTCAAATGTTGTATAGAAAGTTGGTATGATGCACCATAAAACAACTTTTCTTACATGAAACTTTTAAAACCAAAACATGGAAAGACAAAACAATTGTAATAAAAATCTTTACTTAACAATGTGATTCCAAGAGTATGAAAACTATTTCTCCATAATGTTGTCACCCCACAACCTCAAGAAAGAAACTTAGTCTTCCATTAAATTGTAGAGTACTTCATTAATTTGATTCATCTTACAACAAACTAGAAAGTAGATAAAGAAAAAGAAACTTAGAAAGAACTACGATATATGATATTTTCTTCCAAACTTGTGTGTTTTACAAATGAGATGGAAGTGGCTATTTATAACCATTTTCCAACAACAAGTAGTAAATCCCATTTAATGCATCTACATCTTAATAGTGTTTAAATTAAATACTACTTGACTTGTTTCCTTTATCTAAGGATACATGTTTTTTACTAGTAAAATTACTTTTACTACTACATTATTTTTTACCAAGTTGATTAATCTTCACCATATCTTGTTTTTCCCACCAAATTAGTTGTAAAGTTATCACAACTATGTTATTTAAACTAAATCGCCACCATTTGTGATAATCTTCATTTGTTTATGATGAGTAATTTAATTCCCTTACTTTTTGGTGATACATTGCCTTCATCAAGTAGATTTTTGGTAGATTTAACACCTGAATGTGTCTTCCATTATTATCTGCAAAATATTTACAAAGCATTAAACAACTAACATGGACTAACATTAAGTATTTTTAGTTGTATTTTGTACACTTTTCAGTGTACAACTAAGACGCCCCGTACCCCATAAATAGGCACGAGCACGCCCAACAATTCATAGACAAATAAAAAATTCGGCAACATCTCCTCTGTAAATCGAACCGGTCGGACTTGTAAAACCTATCATGCAAACCATACATTCGCATACACAAACACAACAGAAGCTAAAATGAAACATAATTACTCTAACAAACTCTGGTTCAAAACCGAACCACCAGAACTCACTTAACTCATCCTGCACAAATTCATACATCCTTATACAACCTATGTGATACATATATATGTTATATGGTTCTCTGTGAAATAAAATATAACTTGAAGCTAAAGAAAACCAAAGTGAAAAGAGATAACACCAAAGTGGCACCCTGCCACAACCACTGCAATCTATCTGCTAATCCTGTCACTGCAGATGATTTTAACTAGGAACCTGCACACTAAGAACTGCTAGGGAGTCAGTAACTCACCGACACGAGTTAAACTGGTAGAAGAGTCCAAAACAACACTGCGATAAAACCTTTTCGCAAGTAAACATGCACACATATAAATATATATCAATCCTACTACTACCATACAATAGCAAACTTAACCGCCCACCCTTGGTATGCCTCTCAATTAACAGAGAGTTACCCAAAGAATTCTATAGTACTTTGGCTAGTACCGTCCCATATCGGCACTAACCAAGGTACTCAAATTCTCTCGAGAAAGTACCCCTAGGTAGGTAAGCCCCTCTCTCACTAGGAGACTCCACAGTCATTCAAAAGCTAACCTCGTGATAAATATTTACACATAGCTTAGCTAGATACGTTTTAGCTTCACCGAAGTCGAATAGTCGGGTCGTCCCTCCAGTATTCTTGTTGAGACGGAGAACATATTCTCATCGGTACCCGAGCATGCAACTATTTCTTCTGGTTATGGAAAAACATTTATTGTGTCAACAACCGAAATAATACTCTTTTCTTGTGAGAACATCCTTCACCCACAACCTCAGCAGATTCAAAACTCACACGTTACGCCCGCGACTGAGATAAGTTTTTTAAAACATTACTTATCTTACCACACATAGAAGTGGAACAACAAAGAGTCGTATCATAACATGCAGAGGGATCCTAATCACCAAACCAGTCGGGTGGTCAGAGGTGTACAACCCCTGAGCCTCGAGGGTAAGAACAAATATGCTTATAGTCTAATCGAGCGGTCAAAGGTAGCAAATCCCTGAGCCCCGAGAGTCCAACCTAAACGAGAATCCTGACCAGAGAGTGGAGCACTACAACTGCCAAGACCCTCATGACTCGTCTCAGTCCACTTGACCAATAATCACACACAGCATACGGAAGTCTTTATGTTTCAAAACATCGATTGTCATCAACCATTTCAAAACTATCAAAATGGAAGTCATTTGCGAGTAAACATCATCAAAACAACTCATCAATAATCACAATAAATGATACAAGCTTCATCGTAAAAAATTACTGAAATAGGCATAATCCACGTTATAAACCTTATCGAAATCAACGGTATAAATCATGCAGTATGATCATCTTTTCATCTACGTAAAGTGATGCATGCATATTTCCTAATCCTAGCATGAATCTAGCAGATAATATAAAAAAATAAGAGATCACCCCTACCTAGCGATTCAGGACTCCGTCCTCCTTCGCTTTGCCTCGAGCAATTCGCTCTACACTTGTTTCGGCTCTAACAAAGTCAAACAAAATAAACATAAATATTAGATATTCCAAAAAAAGATTTTGAAATATAATAAAGAATCAAGAGAACAAAAACCATAAAACACTTACCAAATCAAACTCACTTAACATCAGAAGAACCCATGCGTTACTCTTTTCTGTCTTAGATTCATTCCCGTCCCAATTCTAATCCGTTTCGATCATACCGTACATCTCTGGAAAGCTCATTCAATTCCTAACATCTTGTTACTGTTTGAACACCAATGAAAGAAGGAAGAGAAAAAAGAAGAGAAGAAATTTATTTATGTATATTGTTTCTATTCAGACATTACACTTCTTATATAGGATAGTTATATCCTTATTGAGAAAAATATATCTAGTAACAAATAATGTGGTGATATATTGGTGATTTGTGAGCAAGGATATCAAGAATATATGGTAATCAAGAATATACGATAATTAATCCATTCCCATATATTCTTGATTTTAGTAACAAATGTCAACAGTTACTTAGCGCCTCGGATAAGTTTAAAGTGTACGGTCCTCGAAATAGCAAAATACAAACAACAACAAACAGAATTTCCTAACAGTGTGCTGTCCACTATAACACCCATAACTCACTCATCCGAAATCCAAACGACACGTACCATACCAACTCGAAAAGATAACATCTCAAGCTACAACTTATCTCTCTGTAAAACTTTATCCGGACACCCAAACAATACAGAAACGCATCGCAACAGACCGCATTGTGCAGTCTCCTGAAATCGTCGTTCGGCCTATAGTCTAATCCCTATTAACTTCTCTAACATTCTTAAATTCCGCAATCCATTTAACTTATAGCTATCTCAACCTTATAATTACATTAATTATGAAAATACCCCAAATTTCATACACATAAACCCTAGATTCGAATTTATCTCAAACAATTGTAAATCTCACCTTGAATTCTTTGATGCTAGATAGATTACCCTTATGTTGTTTAGTTCTCCTCCTTAATTGATTAGTCCCTAACATGCAAGTATGAACAGCTCCATTAGAACTAATTCAACTCAAACCACCATGGATATCTAGAGGGAGAACCAAAATTCTTACGAAGTTGTCGGCAAAACCTAGCTTGATCACTTCTTAAAGTTAGAATTCGCCAAAAGCAAGTAATTCTCCTTTGAATTTCCACCAACTTCCTCTCCTTCATCGAATTTTCTCACCTACCCTAGACTCTCTCCAGCAAAAACCACGAACCATTAAGTCTGGTTTGGTTTATCCCATCAACCAGCCGAAATCCCAATTTAGTCCCTGACTTTGGTCTAATTGCACAACACCCCCTGATTTTGACCTGATAGCAGGATTAGTCCTATTTTGACCCGACCCAATTGTCAAATAGTCCTTCATCACACCTTATACATTATTTTATTTAAGCCGAAAACTTGGGATGTTACAACAACACACCCCCAAACTTACTTTTTGCTAGTCCTCAAGCAAAATAAAATAAGCTAACTCACTTTCGCAGGCATCGCGATTACACTTAGCATGTGTAGTAAGCTGTTAAACCACTAGGTTACCCAAGTGGAAGGGTTGTGTCTCGTGAGGGTTTGCAGTGAATATACTCACAAAATTCTAAATTTACATATATACATGAATGCGTTAGATGAAAAGATCTACCGATGAAGTCATGTTGGTTATTCAAAAATTAAAAAAAACTTAAAAAAAAAGTCGAACTTAATTCATAAAATTCATGCATGCAATTGTGGGACTACCTGGGTCTTTAAATTTTGCAACCACTTTCTGTTGAATTATTGAACTCACATTCTCGGTAAAAATGCTCTTTTGGGACATTAGTCCTCCTTTTTGTGGTGCATAAATCCTTCAAAAATTTGGCATAGGAAGGGATTTGTTCAATTGCATCTAAAAGTGGGGCGTTAATGCTTACTTCCTTGAGTACTTCTAGGATGTCCCTATCATGTGATGGTTTCTTTGATTGCTTAAGCCTTTGAGGGAATGGTGCTTTGGGGACACCCTGTTGTCCATTCCCAGCTTTTTGTGATGAAGCTGGTTGAGTAGGACTTGGATGGTTATTATTGGGAAGTTCAATTGGCATTTGGTGTTTCTGAGATCTAAGTGTAGTGATGGACTTCACTTCACTATACATTTCAGGTGGGGTAGAATTAGACACACTAACCTCATATTGACCTCCAGGATTTGGTAAAGGTTGACTTGGGAGTTTCCCTTTTTTCCGTTCACTTACTGATGTGGCAAGTTGACCTACCTGAGTCTATAATTTTTCTACGACTTGAGGGTTTTGCCTAGCACTTGCTTGAACTTCTTTTAACACCTGTCATGTAGTTTCCATAAATCTTTCTAGAGTGGTCTTTAGAGTTGATTTTTGTACTTGTGGTTGATTTGGAAATGATTGAGTTGGAAACGGTTGATGTTGGGGTATTGCTCTAAGATTCTGATATGGATTCGTACTAGAGTTTACATGACCTTGATTTGACTGATTTTGTGGATTTTGGTTTTGATACGATGGACCTCCACTACCACTGAGATTTTGATTATTTCTCCATGAAAAGTTTGGATGATCTCTCCAACCAGGGTTATAGGTATTGCTGTAAGGATTCGGTCTTTGATAGGTAGCCTGTAAAGCATGAACTTGCTCGATGAGAGCTTGGTCATCCATAAAAACATTTCAATCTTTGGAATCATGACTATATTGTGTTTGACCTTGGTCATTTTCGATTGAAATACCGAGCGATGTAGAGTTAAAGCTTCTATTTTTCGTAAGCTTCATCTAATAATTTATCCAAAAACATCCCTCCATGCATTGATTGAATCATATTTGTATGTGTGAAGTTCTTCCTTCGCCGGAACAAGACCTCGATGAGGGTTTCACCAAACCCTCCTCGAGGTTTCGTGGGTTTGTCGACCACAAAACATTTTGTGGTCGACAGGCCACCAACATTTCGTGGGAAGTCGGGCCACGAAATGGTTCGTGTTACGACTTCCCACGAAATGTTGGTGGTCTGTCGACCACGAAACCTCGAGGAGGGTTTCACCAAACCCTCCTCGAGGTCTTGTTATAGCGAAGGAAGTGCTTCCTTCGCCGGAACTTTGTATGAGAGAGAGAGAGGGGTCGAGGGAGAGAGAGATACCCTTAGAACTAAGAGAGAGAGAGAGATCGGTATTTAGGGTTAGGGTTTGTATTTTAAGGCTTAAGAGAGAGAGAGACAGAATAAAGAGACAAACTATAAGAGAGAGAGAGTGGGGAGAGGAGGAAGAAAATGGTGTGGTTGTGGCCAGAGATGGTGGTCGGAGTTGAAGATGATGAAGAAGAAGAGGAAGAAGCAATGTTTGATTTCCCTTTAAAATTTGTTTCCCCTAATTTTTTTTGAAAATTTCACATATTCCCTTTAAAATTTCACACCCCGAAAACTATTTTGCGTTCCCTAAAGCGCTGGCCATCAAAATCCCCATCTTAAATTTACCTCTAGATCTAGAAAAAGAAAAGATTAGCAATAAAAGAGAAATAAAAATCCCAACCCTATTATATAAAATAGATAGAGAGATTGAAAACTATATTAAAATCTAACCAGAACTTCTCTTTATATGATGAGTATGGGTATAGGAGAGAGAATTTTACAATGAAAAGTTAAGTACAAACTATATGATAAGAGGGGGTATATATAGGATGATGGGAGGTGGGGTGGTTAATGGTCTTGAGATGCTTATAGTCGACACCTCAAATCAGCCAAACCGCCCCAAAGCTTCACCCTCAAGTTTCTCTTACTTTTAGCTGAAGGAAAGAATTAATTGGACCTCCTACATAGAGCTTGCATTTAAGTGGTTGTATAAGAGACTACTCTCATTGGATAAGATAAGTGAGCAGGTACAATAATACTTAAAGATAAGTGAGCAGGTACAATAATACTTAGAGTCAGCCAGGTTCTAAAGGCAGCCAATGTATTCCCCATAGCCATGTGGGCATCCATCTTTATCCTATAGGCAACCACATATACATAACACTCCCCCTTGGATGACCACCACTTGAAATAATTGCCTCATTGAAACCTTATCAGCAAAAACCCAGTGGGATAAAAATCTGATGAAGGAAAAAATAGTACAATAGCAGATATTCTGAGTGGAACTGGATAAGCAAAAAAAACGGTCTCGTTAAAACCTTGTCAGAAAAATCCATTGGGACAAAAACTGAACGAAGAAAAAGAGTACAGAGCGTAGATATCCAGTACTAGTGGTGCAGAAGCCTCCATATGATAATCGGCTCCCCTGATGAGTATCATATAGACTAATGTAGTCTTACATCGTCAGACCATTTACACGTTGCATACCGATGCCTTCTACTAGTTTTCTGAACGTTGTAGTAGGCAAAGACTTGGTGAACAAGTCAGCATAATTCTCACATGATTGAATCTTCTGAATATCAATCTCATTATTCTTCTGGAGATGGTGTAAGTGAAACAACTTTGGGGAGATATGCTTAGTTCTATCGCCTTTTATGTAGTCTTCTTTGATCTGAGCGATGCATGCCGAATTATCTTCGTGAATAACTGTGTGGGAATTTTTGATAGAGACAAGACCACTTAAGATTCTAATTAAGTCTGTCAATGGATACCCGAATATTTGACATCCGATTCGTATTCGAATTCGATTTTTGAGTTCGAATCCGAAATTTCGGATATCGGATTCGGTTATTTTGTATCGGATAGTTACTTATCGGATACGGATGTAGATACACTGTTATCCGATCCGATAATTATCCCTATCCGATAAGTATTATATAAAATTATATAAATATAAATTTTATTATTAATAATATATAGATGGACGGCCGAGATTCAGATTTAGATAGTATGGTTGACAATCCTTAATCCTTATGACTTAACCCAAGACCATCTGTTGATGTTCGTCTCTCATTCTCTCTCGACAACTCTCGTGAAGAATTGAAGAAGTGGGAGACTGAAAGAATTTGCAAAAGGCAAACCCTAAGTCCTCTCTATCTAACTTTCTCTCTCTCTGTCTAACTTTCTCTCTCTTTAACTCTCTTTCTCTCTCTAAATGCTAGGGTTTCTGAGATGCTCGTTGAAGTCTTACGAAGGGAAGAGGGAAACTGGTGAATCTGGTTTGGAGAAGAGGGGAATAAGAAGACCTGTACCTTAGGTAAGTTTGGTTCTCATAAAAGGATTGATTTAGTGATTTAGTAATAGGGTATTAATTATTAAAGGATTGATTCAAATTTCTATAAAAGGACTGATTCCTCAAATCCACTGGCACAAGCTTTGTTAATCCTTGTGAGTCAATAATTACTTAATGTGCACCTCATACTTTTGAAGATCAATATTATAGTCAGTTCTTTTGGGATATGCTTGGCCTTTCATGTTCAACGTTAAATCAGATGCACCATCTTTAGGATAAACATAAACATTGAGTTGTTTGTTACTATGAATTATGATTAACGATAATATGTTTGAATATTTTCGTTTGAATGCAGGACGAGGATTTAAATACAGTGTCATGAGTGTTTAGAAGTTAAAGATGCTTACATTCAAATTATTCCAAATGTTCTTTTTTTCTTCATTTAACATCACAAATTTACAATGACAAGGCTGAGGTGATTGGTGATTATAAGGCCGAAGACAACTCTTGTTATGCTTTCATTGGTGAGTTGACCCTACTTTTGATTTCGAGCATTGTTTTAGTTTAGTGGAAGTAAACAGAACGGCTAATCACTTCACCCCATAGATTCTCGAGCATGTTTTTTATACTTGTGTAGATTTTCCAGAAGTTTCCATATGTATAGTTTTATGATGGGTTATTTCCCTAATGGCCCCCTACTTTGTGACCAGCTTCCCGCCTGGCCCCCTACTTTACGAGAAATACCCATATGGCCCCCTATTTCCGTTAACTTTAACTTTCCGTCACTCTCTCTCCTCCATCTCTTTTTCTCTCTCTGCCATGTCACGCCACATCATCTGTTACGCCACTTCATCACCTTCTCCGGCAAGGTCGCCGGCCGGAAATTTGGCCAGTCGACGACCTTGCCGGAGAAGGTGATGAAGTGGCGTAACAGATGATGTGGCGTGACATGGCAGAGAGAGAAAAAGAGATGGAGGAGAGAGAGTGACGGAAAGTTAAAGTTAACGGAAATAGGGGGCCATATGGGTATTTCTCGTAAAGTAGGGGGTCAGGCGGGAAGCTGGTCACAAAGTAGGGGGCCATTAGGGAAATAACCCTTTTATGATTCTTAGACATTAAATGTTGCTCAGTAAACCATATATGCGTATCCCTTTTGAGTTTTGACTTATAATTGCACATGTGGTTTCGACTTTGGACTTTAGCGCTTTATCTTCTTAGTTAATGTGAGTTTCTTTTCATAGGCAAGTAATATCATATGTATAGTTTTATTTTAACAATTCACCATGTCCTTAATGCTATTATGCTAATATTTGTACATAATTGTTTAAGTGTGTACTATATATATTTTAGAATCATTGTTATACTATATATGGATTGCTTTTACACTCACAATATGAAGATAGTTTCTATGTAGTTAAAAGAATATGATATGGCTAATTTGCATTATTTGCAGGTTAAGAACTTTACCTCTACATAATGCCACAACCTACAACAAGTGTTTCGACTTCGACTACTTGTCCTTCAGTGACATCTCAGCCAATAACCGATATCAATGAGACAAACATAGATAACCCTCCAATGCAGGAAGAACATGGAGCTACAGAACAAGGCCCCGAATGCAAAAAAAGAAAACAACGGTCAACAGTGTGGCTATAATTTGAGCAAAAAACAGTAGATGGCAAGACTAGAGCTACATGCAGTCACTGTAAGAGATCATTTAATGCCTTATGTAGACAAGGAACAACTCATCTTAAAAATCATTTGAATACTTGTAAGAGGAGGCCTATGAATCATGCTGACCAATCAGTTTTGACTTCTCTCAAGAGTAATGATAAATCCTCAAAGGTCGTAACTTGGAAATTTGATGAGTCAGAAAGTCGGAAAATTACCAGTCAAATGATTGCTAAGCTTGATTGTGCTTTTAATATGGTTGAATATGCTTATTTTAGAAAGTTAATTAGATCTTACCATCCGACAACCAAGTTTTATTCGAGAAATACTATTCGAGGTGATATGCTGAAAATATACTATGAGATGAAAGTTGAGTTACAATGTGAGTTAGATTCAATATCTTTGCGGGTTAGTCTCTTGACTGATTTATGGACAGTTGAACATCAAAACAAAGGTTATTGTTGTCTAACTTGCCACTACATTGACGATGAGTGGAAATTGCATAAGAAGGTCATTGCTTAAGTAATGGTGCCGTCTCCACATACAAGTGAAGTTCTAACTGAAGTTATCAAGTCTTTGGCATTATCATGGAATATTGATAACATATTATTTTCAATCTCAGTTGATAATGCAACTAGTAATGATGTAATGATAAAAAATCTTAAACTATGGCTAAATGGAAAGAAATCGTTACTTCTTGATGTCGAGATGTTTCATATGCGTTGTAGTGCACATATATTAAATCTTATTGTACAGGATGGATTGCGAGTCATAGAAGATTTTCTTAGAAAGATTCGAGAAAGTGTTAACTATATAAATGCTTCTCAAAGTAGACTCGAAAAGTTTGAAAATGCATTGGCTCAAACAAGATTGGTTGAAAAGGGAGTTGAAAGAGATGTTCCTACTAGGTGGAATTCAACTTACTTGATGCTTAAGAGTGCCATTGCAGTGCGCGAGGCATTCAAGCGTTTAACAGAGTTGGATCTAAGATATAAATGTTTCCCTAATTTGGATGAATGGAAAAAAGCAGAAGTTGTTTGTGAAGGGTTGAAAATATTTTACGAGGAAATAATAAAGTTTTCAGGTGTTAAGTATCCAACTGCAAATTTGTATTTTAAAAATGTTTTTGAAGTAAACAAAGAGATTCTTCGTTGGGAATTAAGTGAGCATTCATACCTTCGTGACATGGCAATGCAAATGAGAGAAAATTTTTATAAATATTAGAGCGAGTGTAGCTTAATGATGAGCATCGGTATGGTGTTTGATCCAAGATACAAGGCAAAATATGTAGAATTTGTTTTTAAGAAGCTTTATCGTACCAATGTTGACATTAAGTTCAACATGTTTCTTCAATCTTTGAGAAATGTTTATTCTACATATGAAAATCCACAATCTTCTTCTGACAGTTTTTTCATAAATTCATCAGAAAGTATTTCAAGGTCCCCTCTCGATCTGGTATCTGACCAATTAAGTAAAGGGAATGATGGAGAATTCGATGAATTTTTAAAGGAAGAAGATACTAGTTTAGAAATTACAAAATCAGAGTTGGATAGATACTTGGAAGAAAAGTTGTTTCCAAAAGGAAATGATGATTGGAGTTTCGATGTATTACGTTGGTGGAGAAATTGTGGTGTTCAGTATCCTACACTTAATAAGATGGCTCGAGATTTCTTGGCGGTTTCAGTATCCACGGTAGCATCAGAATCTGCTTTCAGTTGTGGCTGCAGGATACTCACAGAATATAGATCTTCATTAGCTCCCGAAGTAGTCGAAGCCTTGAGTTGTTTAAAAGATTGGCTACCATCTTTAGTAGGTAATACGTTATATTAATCTTCTATTAGTTAACGCCATTTAATGATTTGTTTGTTTCTTTAATTATTTCTTTTTCTTTTTTCAGATTTTGAGTTTGAACAGGACAATAGGAATGAGCAATCAAGTGCTACTTGATTTTGTAATGCAGCTGAATTATATGTTGGGTACATGTTATACTTTTTCTTTTTCAGATTTTGAGTTTATTTTCTTTTTCTTTTTCTTTTTCAGCTTGTCGAATTTGGTTATAGCATTTGTTACAACTGTTAAGAAATTTATCTTGGAGTACATGTTCTTTTGACTTATCTTGGAGTCACTTTTGTTATATAGCATTTGTTAAACTGTTAAGAAGTTTAATTCTCCAAAGGGGAAAAGACGTATATTGGTGAGTTTTTCTATCTCTTAAATTTGATTCTTCAAACTTGGGTTTGCATTTCAATGGTTTTTAGGGTTTATATATAAGATAGAAACACAAAACTTTGAATTTTGATTCTTCTTTTCATTCAGTAACAAAATGGTTTCTTTCCTATTTGTTTGCGAAGACAAGTTTATGAGGAAAATAATTGGGGACTTTTTTTTGCAGGTGAACAAAAATGCTTTGTTATGCACATCAACAGATGAGCATATGCCAAAGGTAAGATAGCTTTATGTCTAACATGAAACTTCAAATCGTCGTTTAGTAATCCACATTTCTTTTGCTTGAGAAAGACAACATTATGATCTGGTATTAACATCTTTAGACTCTAGTAGGATTCGACTAAAGTTTTGAATATAAGGACAACAACCAGAGTTTGAATATAATGACGTCTATGTATCAAAGTACGATGTCATTTTCTCGTTCTCTTCCACATTAAGAGTGTATACGATTAAAGTGACCAGTACCCAAATGCTCAAATGCATATTTACTTTGACTTATCTTCTCTACATGTTATTTAATGGCAGAACATTGACCATTACACTTTTTTATAGACATAAGTTAGTTGTATAAATCCTATGGCTGAATAGTGACTAGGCGGCACTAGAGCGCAATACAACTAGTGACGAGGTTCTGCAACATTAGGTGAAACTATCTCCTTTGATATGTCGATCTGGTTGTGATACATAGGTAGAATATGTGTGTATGTATGGGAGAATATATGACAGTATGCTGTTGTGATAAATAGATGCAATTGTACTAATAGCAATTGATTCTTTGTGTTTGTTTGTACACAAGTCGTATATATATATATATATATAACATTGAAGTTATAATTGTTTTGAGTTTGTTCTTCCATCGTTATGCAGAATTATGAATACAATTTAACTATATTTTCAGGGGTTGTGATAAAGAACGAATTCAAGAAGGATTGAAGGGGCAGCAGAGGGTCAAAGGGAAGACTTTTTGAAGAACTTTTTGATTTTTGATTTTTGATTTCATTTCACCTCGCAACTTATATATTGTCTTGAGTCAATGACTTCGTAATTGAAATTAACAAGTAACCACACTTATGAATTGTGTTGATGATTTTGAATAGTTGTCGGAAAGTGAAATTAGACTGATATCTTTGGAGGAAGTTATGTCAAATTGAATCTTGTTTGATTTAGGAGTACTGTTGCACTTGATTTACAATTTTACATGGCTGTTTTTTTCTTCTCGGATATCGGATAGTTGTCGGATATCCGGTAATACTAGCGGATACGAATTCGGATGTTGACATGTAATATCCGTCGAATATTTATTGGATTCGGATATTCGGTAGCTTATCAGATATCGGATACGGATATAGCTGTATCCGATCCGATAAGCTACCGTTTACAGGCCTACTTCTAATGTGCTCAATAACCGACCTAAGCCATACACATTCTCTTGTGGCTTCATGGAGAACAATAATTTCTGCATGGTTAGATGAGGTTACTGGCATAGTTTGTTTACTAGATCGCCATGAGAAGGTTGTACCTCCGCTTGTGAAAACATAACCTGTCTGTGATGTACCTCCGCTTGTGAAAACATAACCTGTCTGTGATGTACCTCCGCTTGTGAAAACATAACCTGTCTGTGTTGTACCTCCGCTTGTGAAAACATAACCTGTCTCTGAAATCCCTTTGTGTGGATCAAAAATATAACCAGCATCTGTGTATCCCTTCACTTCAGAATCCCCGGATAAATTCTTTGAATAAAATAATCCTAGATCAGTTGTTCCTCTAAGATATCGAAGAATTTGCTTTACTCTGACCCAATGTCTCTTAGTTGGTGCAGAGCTATGTCTGGCTAATAGATTTACTGCAAAAGCAATATCCGGTCTTGTGCATTGAGCCAAATAGGATAATGCACCAATAGCACTTAAATATGGTACTTCTGGACCAAGGAGTGTTTCATCTTCTTCTTTAGGACGAAATGAATCTTTCAGAGCATCAAGAGACCTCACAACCATGAGAGTACTGAGTGGATAAGAATTCTCCGTGTTAAAGTGCTTCAAGACTTTTTCAGTGTATAAAGTCTGATGTACAAGTATGTCGCTGGTACTTCTTTCAATTTGTAAGCCAAGGCAGAATTTTGTTTTCCCAAGATCTTTCATCTCGAATTCTTTCTTAAAATATTCTACTACTTTAGAGAGTTCTTCTGGTAAATCCAGCATCTCCTTTCTTAATAAATATACACGGACAAATGAGATCATTTACATAACCTTCTTTGATCAGATATTTACTAAGACGATTGTACCACATTCATCCAAATTGTTTCAATCCGTATAATGCGCGATTAAGCTTTAGTGAATACATGGTACATGGGTTGCCTTTAGGCAATTTAAATCCTTCAGGGACTTTCATGTAAATATCAGTATCTAATTTTCCACATAGATACGCAGTGACCACGTCCATTAAGTTCATCTCGAGTTCTTCTAGAACTGCTAAGCTAATCAAATATCGAAAGGTTATTCCATCCATAACTGGGGAATATGTTTCTTCGTAATCGATCCCTGGTCTCTGCAGGAAACTTTGTGCCACGAGTCTTGCTTTATAGCGAACAAATTCATTGTTCTCATTTCGTTTTCTGATGAATACCCATTTGAAACTTACAGGGTTTGCATCTTTAAGTGTCAGGACTACAGGTCCAAAAACATCACGTTTTGAAAGTGAATTCAGCTCTGTCAGTATTGCATCTTTCCATTTTACCCAATCAGACCTTTTTCGACGTTCTTCAATGGAATGTGGTTCATAATCATCATTTTCAGTGACAATATCTGTGGCTACCCAAAGCGCAAATATATCATCGATGATTATGTTATCTTGATTTAACACTTTACCAATACAAGCATAATTTAGAGATATCTCTTCATTTGGAGATAACTCATGCACTCCGGGAGCTTCTGCATCTTATGGGGCTTCACCCACTTCTGGGGGTGTATTAGCTAAAGGTGTAGCTTGTTGATTTGTTCTCTCTTCTGGAACATTACTTACTTGTAGTTGGTTTTCCTCTTCCGGGGAACTATATCTTTAGAACCGATTAGTCGTCCACGTTTCAGACGTGTTTTGGACGTTTCATTTGCTGCATTATTTTTATCTTGTTCTTCAGGGACATCTATCATTGCTGGACATTTGCAGCAGGTATATATGATTTTGTCACTTTCGTCGCGTCATTAAATGCGTCAGGCAATTTATTAGCAATCTCTTGTAGATGTATTATCCTTTGTACTTCAACTTCAGATTGATTAGCACGAGGATCAAAATGAGACAAATTTGGAGTAAACCAAGAAAGTTCCTTTTTCGTAATATTTGTTTCAGGCAAATTTACTCCCCCTAATGGTAGGAAAACTGTCTCATCAAAATGACAATCGACGAAGCGTGCAGTGAAAGTCTCGCCCGTTTGGGGTTCGAGATATCGAATAATAGATGGTGTATCAAAACCAATATATTCCTAGTCGGCGTTGAGGTCCAAACTTTATGTGTCGTGGAGCTGATATAGGAACATATACAACACATCCAAAAATACGCAAATGAGATATGTTGGGCTGCTGGCCTTGAACATATTGCAAATGTGAGAATTGATTATTTAAAGTAGGACGTAAACTTATCAAGGGGCAACATGGAGGACTGCTGGTCCCCATGCAGCGACAGTTTCGTCCTCATCAACATAGGTCTCGCAATCAGTTGGATATGCTTAATGAATGATTCAGCTAGACCATTCTAAGTATGAACATGAGCTACAGGATGTTCAATATTAATTCCAACTGAGAGACAATAGGAATCAAAAGTACTCGATGTAAATTCTCCTGCTCCATCTAGACGAATCGACTTAATCGGATAATCAGGAAAGTGAGCTCGTAAACGAATTATCTGAGCTAATAACTTGGCAAACGCCTGATTCCGCGTTGAAAGCAGATTTACATGAGACCATCTAGTTGATGCATCGATTAATACCATAAAATATTTAAATGGTCCACACTGCGGGTTTATAGGGCCACAAATATCACCTTGAATTCTTTCCAAAAATTTGGGAGATTCGATATGTACTTTTGTCAGGGACGGCCGAGTTATAAACTTCCCCAATGAACAACCTGTGCAAGTAAAATCCCTATCTATCAGAAACTTCTGGTTCTGAAGAGGGTGTCCCTGAGAGTTCTGTATTATTCTACTCATCATGGTAGATCTTGGGTGTCTCAGTCCATCATGCCAAATTTTATATGTATTTGGATCGTGCAACTGCGGGTTGACAACGACATAGGATTCCACTATTTTAATCTCTGTAAGATATAACTCAAAAGAAAGAGCTCAAATCTTCCTAGAACACGCTTCTGGCATGATATACTTGAGGTGATATATAAATATTCTTTATTATCCTCAGACCCAGTTTCGACGTGATACCCATTTCGGCGTATATCTTTAAAGCTCAACAGATTCTTCAGGGATCTGGTCGAGTACAAAGCGCCGTCTATAATTAGTTTAGTACCACGAGGCAATATTATAGTAGCTCTTCCGGAGCCTTATGTAAGTCTTGATGGCCGGCGATAGTAATCGCATTTGCCTCAAATAATTTTAAGGTCGGGAAATATTTTGTATTTCAAAGTATCAAATTTGTGGTCCCACTGTCTGCTAGACAGTTATCTTCATCATCTTTAGATATGTTTCTTCCAGAATCCATACCTTATATTACAATTAATATAGTGTTGATAAATATTATAAAAGAAAGTAAATAATTTACAATATCAAAACTAAATAAACAAATTATAGTTGGATAAGTGAACATATTAGTTAGTAAAATCAAATGTATGATTAGATCGATTGACTCCTTCAGGGAGACAATATCTGATACATAATGGTGGATCAAGCTCATGAGATTCATCTCTCTAGCTTCAGGCTTCAAAGATGTTTGATATAAATCCAAAAAGTGTTTTGCCGTACAACAGGTACGGGACCAACAACTAAGCATTCTACAGCTGTGACAAGCTTCTTCCTGAACCTTCAGAGGGTTATTCACCTTATCATTCTTAGGTTCGGTACTATATGTTGAGCTTCTCTCTTTTCCACTTCTAGTGGTAATGGGCCCGCCCGTAATTTCTTCCTCATTTATTCGTGTGGGATACATATTGGTGGTTTCTTCCAGAACCACTTTTCCCATTTGTATTTTTCTTTCCTTTCATGACCATTTCACAATATTGTAGGTGCTTCAGGCATAGCTGCAGACCCAGTAGGTCAAGATTCATGGTTGTGTAACAACAACTAGTTGTTTTCTTCGTTTAAAACGAGACAACTAAGAAAATGAAAATACTTGAGAAAACGACGCTCTCGGAATTGAGTCTGCAGGACTATATCCGAGTCGAGGAAAGTGTTTAGTGTTGTCAATCACTTACTCATATGTAACAATATCTCCTCCTAGACAAATCTAAATCTGTTACGGGAGATTAATATAGGTTAGTTATAAAAAAAACCGAGAAGTTAAATGTATACCTTTCACAAGCAGAGTAACGGCTTAGTTGTTCGATCTTTGGCGTCGACAAACGAGCAGAGTAACGGCTTAGTTGTTCGACTTGGAAGAACGAATAAATAACGACTTCTCAGCTGGCTAGAGACTCGTGCTGATAACGTGTTATATAAAATAGATAGAGAGAGAGATTGAAAGCTATATTAAAATCTAACAAGAACTTCTCTTTATATGATGAGTATGAGCATAGGAGAAAGAATTTTACAATAAAAAGTTAAGTACAAACTATATGACGAGAGGGTATATATAGGATGATGGGAGGTGGGGTGATTAATGGTTTTGAGATGCTTATAGTCGGCACCTCAAATAAGCCAAACCGCCACAAAGCTTCACCCTCAAGTTTCTCTTACTTCTAGCTGAAGGAAAGAATTAACTGGACCTCCTACATAGAGCTTGCAGTTAAGTGGTTGTATAGGAGACTACTCTCATCGGATAAGATAAGCGAGAGGTACGATAATACTTAGAGTCAGCCAGGTTCTAAGGGCAGCCAATGTATTCCCCATAGCCATCTGGGCATCCATCTTTATCCTATAGGCAACCACATATACATAACTTCTTAGTTTTTAGGTACAATTGATAGAGATTCTCTCACCTTAACCCATCTCCAGATTGCTCACCAAATCTAGAATGAAAATTTCATCATCCCCTTGAACAGAGAAGTAATAAAGATCAAAACTTTAACTATCACCATGAACAGAGAAGAAGTAAGAAAGATCAAAACTTTATTTATCCCCTTGAACAGAGAAGAAACAAGAAAGATCAAAACTTTATTTATCACGAGGAAGAAAAAGAAAAATTGGGAGAGGCAAATAAAAATCAAACCTTTAGTGTTAGCATAAGAGATCAACAGAAAGATAACTGAGGGAGCGTAACAATGGTGCGGGCAAACCTAAGGTGCCCCAATCCTAATAATAGTAGGATACTACTTTGGAAACAAACATATAGATTTTCTTTTAGCAACTACATACCTACCTATATATATATAGGTGTGAATGTCAATTACAAGAAAACTTGGGTTGCCAGAACTAAAATGGTAGAGCGAGTTAATGGGAACTTTGAAGAAGGGTACAGACTTGCACCTGAGTTGGCAAGACAGATACTTATATCAAACAGAGGAAGTATAGCTACAGTATCAAGACATGATATGACAGAATCCTTTACAGGTATGTGTGTTTGTTTTCGAGCATCTATTGAAGGATTTATGAAAGGATGTAGACCAGTTTTGGGTCTTGATGGTTGTTTCTTGAAGGGCAAATATGCCGGTGTTTGTTTATCTATTTTGGGAGTAGATGCTACAAATGGAATTTTTCCAATAGCTATCTACATATGTAGAAACGAATGCAAGGAGACATGGTTATCTTTTTTACAAGCAGTGGGTCCACAATTGCAACGACACGAGAAACCACTGACCATATTATCTGACCGGCAGAAAGGTCTTATTCAAGCTGTTGATACTGTCTTTGGTAATGGAAGACACAGGTATTGTTTCCGTCACATGTATAAGAATTTCAAGCAAGTCCACCCTGGGCTTCATCTTGAGGAAATTGTCTGGAATGCGGCAAGGTCTTATTCAATTACAGATTTTAACAGATGGATGATAGTATTACAATATGTTAGTCCAGTTGCAAAACAATGGTTAGAGAGGGAAACTCCTTCTTTATGGGCAAGGTCACACTTCGATACTGATTCGAAGTGCATTTTCATCACCAACAACTTTTCTGAGAGTTTTAATAGTAAGATTATGAAGCTTAGAGACAAACCCCTCTGCAACATGGTTGAGAAGTACTGGTTAATGGTCATGGCCACATACTACAGGAGACGGATGCGGGCGAAAGACTGGCCAGAGAGTGGGTTGGTGCCAAAGGTTAAAGCCTCACTCGAAAAGCTCAAAAAGTCTATCAGGCATTACTATGTCCAACCCTCTGATGAGAACTACTGGAATGTGAACGTGAGGACTGGAGTTCGATGGCAAGTGGATTTGGGTAATCAAACGTGCACCTGTTGTGCGTGGCAAATATCTGGATTACCTTGTGTGCATGCTCTCGCTGTATTGGTGCCTATAAGAGAAGATCTTACCAAGTAAGTCCAATTACGCATTTTTTCCTTTTTGGCCCCATTTATATGTTTTGGTTCACATGTCCCTTTGTCATAGGTATTGTAGCTACTATTATACTGTCAAAGCTTATAAAGCGACGTATGGTCATCGGGTTGTGCCAATCCCAGATGAGGCAACATGGGGGCTGGTAAATTACTTTCCTTTATTTATTTCGCACGTGTTTGTTTGGAAATATAGAAGAATTGATAATAATGTGTATCCTTCTATCCTTGTAGCCTCGATATGTTGTCAAACCCCCAAGAATGACTAGGCCAGCAGGGAGACCTGGAACTCAGAGGAGGAGAGATGCTTCAGAGAAGCAGGGTGGTAATGTTCGTGGTTATTATTGTAGCACTTGTGGGAGTCATGGACATAACAAAAAATCTTGCAGAGGACCCACAGGTCCCACATCAGGGCAGGCATCTTCAAGTAGAAGGGCTGGTAGTCAAGTTCAAAGTCAGCAGCAATCTCAGGCTAGTCGAGGTAGTACTCAAAGGGGAAGAGGGGGTCGTAGTAGCACAAGCGCACGAGCTGAAACTGAGCAGCAGGTACCACAACAGGAGACCAGTGGAGGTGCAAGGAGGGGAAGAAGGCCAGGGACCCGTAGTACCCAAGGGTGTCTGACTAATATATTTGTTTCAAGAAAGGGGTTTTTGTTGGGCATTTTGTGGTTGTGTTTTGAATTTGTGGTTGTGTTTTAACTTTGATCATATGGGTTTTTGTGGATGGATGTATTCAGACAGTTACTGGTTGAAGATAGTTTTATGGCTTATTTCAGGCAGTTTTATCTGTTGTATTCCATTTTGGCCCCAATTTCAGTTTTATGACTTGTTTATATGAAGACACTTACTAACTTGGATAACAATAAAAGAGATAAATAACAATGAAAGATAAACATAATAACTTGATAACAATGAAACAAATACATAATAACTTGGATAACAATAAAAGAGATACATAACAATGAAAGAGAAACATAATAACTTGGATAGTAACAATGAAACAGACACATACTAACTTGGATAACAATTACATTTTGGCCCCCATTTCCCATTTGGCCCAATCTCAAAGCAAATCCTTAAACTTCTTACACATTTGATCATATGGATCTTGGATAGTAACCATCTTTCCTTTGCTTGCTTTAGTCTTATAAACCCAATCTTCAACCCAATCGAACTTGTTGCAAACAACACAAGAAAAAAATTTCTTTTCAAAATTCAGATCTGTTAAGGATGTTCGAATTTTCCTCCTACCTCGGCAGTTTGATCTTGGGCAGGGGGTGTCTACCCATGGACAATCTTTCGCCCAGTGATCATGAAGACCACAACAAAAGCATGCTTCAACTTTGCCGTAAGAACCAAGATCTTTCAATAATTGTTGTGGAGGGGATTTCTGTTGATTTATCTCTACCTTTTTCTGTTCGACTCTCTCTTCATCTTTGGCTTCATCAAGCCACTGGAAAGCAAGACAGGTATGAAATTGGCAACTAAGGTATTTCCTAACCCTACCTTCTCTAGTTTTAGCAACCTCAAGACGTCTGATGCCAATGCATTTGGGGCTTTTGCACTGACTGTAAACCCAAGGACATTCAATTGCTGAATGAAATGGTTCATCACACATTTGACAGGAAACTTTGAAACTTATTGGTGGGGATGAAGAACTGCCGCCCATCTCTTAATAGTAAGGTTGGTGAAGAAGATGAAGAAATATGAAGAAAGAGAGGTTGAAGAAGATGAAGAAATAGGGGTTAAATTAAGATGAAGAAAGAAGAAAATCAGTCAATGAAGTTGAGTATTGACTGAACAAATTAAGATGAAGAAAGAAGAAGAAATAGGGTTTCTAAAGTTTCCTGTATTGACTGATGAGTTGAGGTGAAGAAAGAGTAATGAAGTTGAGAAGAGAAAGAGTAATGAAAGAGGGAAAGTTTAGTTGGGAAGGTAAGGGAGGCATTAAATAGCCGAAGGGATTTGATAGGGATGTGACGGCTCAAGATTTACCTGGGAAAGGGGGGATTTGGTCAGAGGGGTATTTTGGGTATAGGAATTTATTGCTTATGCAACGATGATGTCAGCACTGCCCGAAAAATTGGTTTTAGGGCCAAAACGAACTGCCGGACATTTATTGGGGCCAAAACGGCGAGTTGGTCACAAATCCGGGGCCAAACGGAATTAGAGAGAAAGTTTGTTAGTTGTTGAGTAACTAACATTGCTTTCTTAACTAACTCTTACAACCCATTCTTAACTAACTCACTAACTAAGTTGATTAATCTAATCTAATCTATTATACAAAACAGATACTTGTGACTAGGACAAAATGAATGCTCTTAGATGGTGACTAGGACAATGTGACTAGGCATACCAAAACATATGATTTGCTGACTAGGACAAAGATTATGACAAATCATAGTCCTCCCTTCTCTTTCATCTATAATCTTAACCTTTAGATCAGTCTTCCACTCATTAATAATTAGTAGTTAATTACTAAATTAGTTTCAAATTCATGAACCTATTAAGCTTCCCAAAGAGCCATTGAGGAAGATCAACAATTGTATTGATTTTATTCAAAATATATCTTAATAAATTTTAATAGCTAACTAATAAATTAGTTGATGTTCCAGAAGTTATTAAACTTCTCAAAGAACGATTTAGGAAGATGAACAAATCTCAGTAGTGATTAATAGTTGATTATTAAATTAATTGTAGCTTCTTGAACCTATTAAGCCTCTCAAAGAAAAATTTAGGAAGATGAACAATTATGTTAAATGTTATGTCCATAAAATATCAATTTAGTATTAGTCAATTCTAATTACTAATTCCGTAGCATTTTCATGAACCAAATTATTTTTCCCATATATAAGAAAGAACCATTTCCCCATACGTCGAAGCAACAGTTGATATATTCATGAAAGGAGAATTGATACAGATCAAGTATTTTATTAATGTTATGCTCATATGTTTCATTCAGTGATGAAAAGTTTCAAACTATCAATAATGATGATGGGTATTTGTTCTTTAGTATTCTTATTGGATTTTTTTCTATTAGGATGATGAAATATCTAAATGAACAGTAAGAGCAATAACTGATTTTGTGGTACCATATACTGGTACGCTCATACAAGATTGATAATCAAGTAAGCGGATATAATCTCAACAAAAAAAAGAAGTAAGCGGGTATAACTGATTGGTGCAACAGTTGCCTTCTTCCTTTTACTGATTATATAATTGAAAGATTAGGTTTATTGCCTTGGTGGAGACTCATTTTCGTATCTACTCGTACCTTCATGTTCACTCTTGTATTCTGCTTTTAATATTGAGTCATTTCCTCTTAAATCAAAATGAAAAATATATATGAAAATTATATTTCATACCAGAACTTATACTTTGACAAATTTTTTCGTGTTTGTACTCCAAACAAAATTTTTGGTTCCGTTTCTAATAACAAGGTAGAACATGTTACGTATTTATCAATTTATCTCACAATTTAATTTTGTTAATATTTTCTTGTTCTCACTTTGAATTGTTGTGATATGGAGTTGGTTTGATAATCCAACAAACAAGAAAAGAGGGAAAGTGAAGTTACAATTTTTATAATAGCACCCCTTTATGAATTGATGGAGATGCCTTCTATGTCATAGCGAATTTTTGTTTGCTGAATATTATGTGGCTAGAATCGTACAATTCTAATTTTCATGTCTTTTGTAAGACATACTTTAAAAAAACTTAAACATATGTCTACTACACCTAAGTTGGAGTTTGATTTTTTTTTTTAAATGGGTCTAGATTGATTGTATTAAATTGGACTTAAACCTATAATATGGGGGCAGTTAGCTATCTATAAAAGAAAACTAGAAATATTTTTTTAAAAAAATTGTAAATAGATTTAAACATCAAAATCAAAAAAGTTTTGTAATTTCAAAACTTTTAAATAACTAACGACAAATCTTATACCTCTAGACAACTACACCTATCTTTAGAGGGTATCAGGATACTAATAAAAAAAAATAATCGAATATCATGTCTACTTTTTCGCGTTGTTTAAAGGGCATTACCTCGCCAGTAGGACGGGGGGTCATGCTTAAGACATAATTTGATAGCCACATAGACATTTTAAAAGGACAACTTTCCTTTCCTAAAAAAAAAGGCAACTTTCCTCTTTCATGGTTCAAACAGATGTCAAATTTGATATGATTTATTTATCGTTTAGTCCAGACCTTTTAATTGAATCGCACATTAATAACCAAAAGCTTTCGCCCATCTTTCACGGTATGTTCCTCTCCTATGGGTCGATTCATCTTTTGAACTTCTCTCTGTTCAGTTGAATTAACTCTACCCAGTTCTAGGACAAAATGAAAGCTCCTCCGGGTAACTTGGTATTACTACTATTCTAGTATTTTATTTTTAGGAGTTTCTATTGGAGTTTGACCAAGATTAGGAAACCCTAAGTCTATATAATGAGGGCTTAGAAGTTGCTTCAGTCATGCATTCAATCAATAAAATTCAGTATTTTAGTATTCTTGTTATCAATTTCGGTTCAATAGTCTTTAGACGGAGTTCTAAGGCTTTTATTAGTTTTTCCGCTGCGTCAGTTGTCCTAGTCACACATACATGTGACTAGGACAAACACTATTCATTCAAAACAATCCATTCACTTTGTTGTTGTCCATCTACACTTGATTGTCCCTTCAATTACCTCTTCGTTGTCCCTTCAATTACCTCATTCGCATACCAAACATGACATTTTCCTTCTTCCTCTCAGAAATTCATTTTTCTCTCTCAACAACAAAAACTTGGGTACACAGACAACTATTCTTCCCTGTTTGTCTTCCTCGCCTTATCAACTCCTAACCGCGCCCAGTGAATCTCAAACACCAAAATCCCTCCCCTCTCGTGCAAGCGCTTCATTGAATATGCACTCTCAAATTCTTTGTCATATCTCTCATTCCTCTCTGTCAATGTCCATCCCTGTCTCTCAAATCCTCCATTTTTTTCACTTTCCCATTTATCCCTTTCATCTAATCCTCCTTCCTTACCTCTTCATCCCCCACTCTCAATTTTTTTGTAATTATTTCATACTTAAATTCTCCGCAATATCTCACCTTCCTCTCTTAATGTCTCACTCTCTCACTGTCTTAGATTTTATGACATCTTTATCTACTTGCCACGCTGAAATTATCATTGTTTTTTTTTTTTTGCATTTTTAGAAGTACCGAGTATTGGACGAGATTGAGTGAATACTTTCATCCTCCACTTGTCCATAGTTCTTTTTATTTATGACACAACTTGTTTGGGGAAATGACTCAACCAATTGAATTTTATTTTCATAAATTTTGCTTCCTGGTTACCTTTGCTCCTACAGTGTTCCGTGTTTTATTTGATATGTACCGTAATCAACATTTCCAATAAGGTGCAAACTACCTACCTGGTCAAATTCCTCCATGGAACAACTTTGTTTGAATATAGAACTATTCTATAACTGTATCTTGGCTATAATTTACACAGTTTATCCTTCATCCTCTCAGATCTACATTAGAAAATTGATTGTTACCGATTCAAAGCTTCTTTATATAGCAAATGGGTTGTACTCTAATGGGCGTGCAACCGATTCTAACTAAAAGAGGTTGTAGGTTTGATACTCGCAGATTGTTGTTGCCTAAATTTCTTATGTTCCAGTTATATCAATTGCTTACGAGATTATTTATTCTTATGTGAAGTCATTGATGGTGTAACAGGACAACTACTTGAACAAAATTTCGACGTTTTCAATCAAATTTCATTTCGGATAATATATGGCAATGGACAACAATCTCTTCACGTTCTCATTTGGTATGACTTTCTTTTGTTAACTTTAATCAACTGCTTATTATTGATTTCTCTCCTAGATGTATTTCTTCCATTGCAGCGGTAGCAAATGAATTAATTTCATCATCAGATGCAGACAACACCAATGTAGACATGAGGACAAGAAGAAGATTCACTATTAGGAGGGACCCTTTTTTTCGGTATCTCCTGATCACGAGAAACTCTCTCGACTCTTTTCTGATCACTACGGTGCTTCCTTTGTCTGTCTTTGCTCCGGAGGAAGGTATCGCTCTCCTCCCATAACAACCTCATAGTTCGAATTAGTCTATAAATTTTTGTTTATCAATTAGATTGTTCTTGTAAGCCGTTTTGAGTAAATCATGTTCAAATATATTAATTTTTCACATGGATGTTCGATTTTGCTTCTAATTGATATTGGTGGTCATTCTGAATACCGATGTCCTGATTATTGTAGTAAACCGCCAGCATATTAATGCAAAGAGGAGCATGAAAAATAAATAAAAAAAATGAAATCCTACCTTTGTTCCTATAAGATCCATGAACTATAAATTGGTAACCTTCCATACATGCCTGCAAATTATATATTTACTGGTTGGGTTATTTAGGTGGGACTTTGCATTCAATATTCATCCGCTTGACCGGTCTTTATTGTTATGTTGAGGCTAAGGAACATTGCATTTGTGGATTTCAAAGATGAAAACTTGACTTATGAAGCAAAAGACAACTAAACAAGTACATATATGTTTTGCTCTTATTACCTTTAATTTTTGTTTGATTAACTTTTACGGTTAGGAAAAGAGAAGAAATGTCTCTTTAGTTTTCCATTTCTTTGGTAACTTAGTAGGGAAAGAAGTCTTCCCCCTAAATTACGTACCAACCTGACATTAAGCAAATTAGTCAAATTTTATTCAGCAACTAAGCCAATATCAACAGATAATAAGGATCAACAAAATGAAGCACAAGTTGTGAAGGACTCGAGTTGTCTACCTGCATAGTTGACCAAAGATGTCGGCTTTACTGGAAACCAAAGTAGGGGAGTCAATATGGGGTCTCTTCCTGTTAGTGAACCTATAGCTACAAGATTGTCGTGGAATACACATTTCTTCCTCATCTTGAGTATGTTACTTCCTTCTCCTTTCTTTGGTAATGAGTTTTCATTGTAAAATTGTGAAGACATCCTCATTTCTTGATCCAGTCATCTAATAGTGAAATAAATTATTTGGTTTGTCATAAAAGTTAGTTTCATGTTCTCCTCAGTCCTCATTAACATCCTTCCCATTTTAGATATGTATATCTTCCTCCTGATCGGAACGTACTAACGAACATCGTGAATGTTCTTATTGTAGTTGCTTGGCTTCACACAAAGGTTGAATCATTAATTTTCTATACGACACACTAACTTTACTTATCTGTTATATTATTTTTTTACCTCTTTAATTGTTTTCATTTTAAAAAAATTGTAGGTTACCACGAACATCGTGAATGTTCTTTTATCCATATATTTAGTTTAGTCTTGTTATGTTTAAGTTTAAAATTATTCAACAATTCCGTCAATGCAACTCCTTATTTTTGTTCAGTTACAGTTAAGAAGGTCGTCTTATAGCTACATTGGTCTGATTGAGTTGTCGCTTAAATTTAATGTAGGTTATCATGGTGCCATAAAATCAAGTTGAAACATTTGGTGCAGCAAAGGGTTCTTTTATCCATATATTTAGTTTTCCATATATTTAGTTTAGTCTTGTTATGTTTAAGTTTCAAATTACTCAATAAATCCATCAATGCAACTCCTAATTTTAGTTCAGCTATAGTTAACAAGGTCGTCTTATAGCCACATTGGTCTCTTTGGGTTGTCGCTTAAATTTAATTTCATACGCATTTGTATGGATGTTTACAATCACCATAAGTAAAGAACATAACTAAAGCGTTTTCGTTTCAAACTCAATAGGACAACAAAAGTACTATTCAACTACACAAGTCATTAGGTATTTTATTACACAAGACATGGAATCTTTAGTATATTTAAGTACTTTGGTCTCTATTACTGTAATTTAAATTTTTTATTGTTTCCGTCAAGACATAACACATGTTCAACTGTAATGTCTATCTTTCGAAACTGGTCACGTCCGGTGCTACGCCTTATTGGGATGCTACATATAACCTTCTAATCCGTTAAAGTGTAGTCTACTAAATTTCTTCGTCTTTTCCCACAATTATGCATCATCTGACAATCATTGACATTTATCCTTCTTGATACTCTAATTATTCACGTTACGAACCACAACTAAACAGAGTGTTGTGGGCAATCTACAACTTATAACGCAATTTCTTTATATCTACAGGTCACTTTAACGCTAAGTTAACTACTCCATGCCTTTTATAATTGGTAATGGATTTTTTTAAATACCTTCTTCTAGAACATTAGATATGGAAACGTCACTTGGATTGTTTGTTCTCATTACAGTCTACATGTCGCTAGAATAGATTTCTTCCAAAATCCACTTGAAAGTTTATTTTATGTAACTTTTTCTAGGGATAGATATGTATTTCATTATTATTATTTAATTTACCAATTCTGTAGTTTTGAATTTTGATTATTGGAGAAAATATATTTCCAACTAATATCTCAACCATATGGAGTTTGACTCCACTTTTAAGGTCGCAAAGTCTTTACAAACCCTACATATTAATCGGTTAGCGTCCGAATGGTGTTTCACAAAAAAAAATTTCATCTATAACATTTTGTCACGGAACACCATAATAGTGATTCTAAACCCATATAGGTATAGTTGTTACCCATTAAATTTCGCCTCTTTTTCTTTCTTCATGAAAATATTATATCTTAATGTTTTGTTATATTTGTTTCACTTGATTTATTTGTGTATTTGAAATTTAAGATCATGAATGTTTGGAAGAAGTAATACACGTTTTCTTTCTTCAATTAAATTTAAAAATTTCAGAATAATTATGTTGACATGGTTAAAATTTCTATTTCTACTCTTGAAGGATACTGATTCCGAAGAAGAACTCAAGGAAGCTTTCAAGGTTTTTGACAAGGATCGTAATGGTGTCATTTCAGCTGCAGAGATAGGCCCTATTGATTCATTTATATATTTGTATGATCGTTATTTGTTCATTTTATTATTACAAAAACAATACAAAATTGGGTTCTTCATACTTTGTGTACATTGTGGTTTTGCATTTTTTTCTTAAAGGTCTATAATATATTGACAATGGTGTAAAGAGTGCACCAATCGAGCAAAGAGCTCTTACATCAAAACTTATAATATGTATTACAGAAGACACTAAGTTATCAAAATATTTTCCGACCATTGGAAGATATCCTATCATAATAAATTGTATTTGTTTTTTATACCAACATGGAGCAGCTAAGGCATGTGATGACAAATCTGGGAGAAATTGACTGATGAAGAAGTGGGCGAGATGATCAGAGAAATATATGTGGATGGGGATGGACAAGTAAACTATGAGGAGTTTGTGAGGATGGTGTTGGCCAAGTAAACAGGATTGCGCAATGTGAATCCAATTATTTTCAATGGTTTTTCTGTCTTTAGTTCTTATTGTGAACGAGGTGATGTTGACAAGTTTGCTTGAAAATACCTGTACATGTCTATTGGGGGCACAAATCTCCGCAGATTTATTGTTTCTCACTCTAAAACCTATCATCATGAGCTTTGTTGAACAATTTCAGGATGGCTGCTATAACTTGAAAGTGTGCCTCTCATCCTCGGCTATTTATGGCGTGCTAATGGCAGATTGATGCATATCTTTAAGTTAATATTGTGGTGTTTGAGTTTCAAGTTGTACCTAAGTCTGCAACGTGTAATCTTTCCAAATTCGGAACGCCCATGGTTGTACTAATTGTTGCTTAACAACATGTTACGTATGCCCTTCCTCTTCATTGAAGTATAGTCTGCTAAATTTCTTCTCCATTCTTCCACCCTTCTGCACCTCCTAACAATTATTTACTTTCCTTGCAAGTAATTGTTTGTGTGAAGACAACTAAGGAGAATACTGTGACTGATCATAACTTATAACACAATTTTATTATGTCTACAGGTGAATGTAAAGCAAATGTTTGTATTTTATTCTTATTATTTACTTTTTTCAACTTTGTAGTTTCAAATATATCGAAGAAAAACAAATTTAGGGGATTTCTCAAGCATACGGAGGTTGGAGTTTACGTTTGAGATTCGAATTTCATTATAAACTATAGATATTCTTACTTTACTGTCTAATTTGTATTTGTTTTATCATGTACATCACATATACAACTTTGTTTCGACAAGATGATATTTTTATTGTTGGAACACAAAAACGAATAGTTCTCAACTCATTTATGATATAATGTATTGTATCCATAGTTACATACAATGTGTTAGATAAATAAAAATTGTAACCAGTTCTACGTATCTCAATTTCATTTCCCCAATATTTGAATTTCATAAGGGGCATTGCCTACGTGCGGGGGTTATGCCTAGTTAAACTACAACTCAGATTAGAAGAGAATCACTTATCCTTAACACTTTATTAAACTACAACTCAGATTAGAAGAGAATCACTTATCCTTAACACCTTACAATAATTGAACCTAAGATTAAACTTTTTAATTTCCACTTTCGTGTAGAAGACTTCACTCACGCTGTTTTTGGAGCGTAGGAAAAGAGTCCAACTACCTGAATGACAATCCAGTAAAATGTTATCCCACAGTAATCGAAACACCTATTTTGTTGAACAATTGTAATTGTGGTAGAAATTAATTGTCTTTGCATATCATTTGATTGGAAGAAATAGCCATTTGGGTCAAAATAATTCCATCTAATGGCAAAAAAGCCCTCGGATTATCAATATGGTGAAGAACCAAAATAATATAGTATAATGGCAGTTTAGGCTACTAAATGGTAGTTTAAGTCATTAAATGGCAGTTTCCAGGATAATTTTTGTTGGGTGCTTCTAAAGGCATCGGGCCAAAAGGCTGTTGGCATCCGGAAATTTTATTGACTCGGGTCAATAGCCATTGATAGGGCTGGGAAAACGGTCCGAGACCCCGGGATTCGGCCCGTTCGGCCCGGACCGTTAGAGACCACTACCCGTAGCCAACCTGAGCCGGGCTTACCCGACCCGATGGCTCAGGCTTATAGGGCCGGGCTCGGACAGGGACTCCAATCCGAGTCCCGACCCGATAAGTCCGCCCGATACCCGAGCCCGATTACGCCCGCTACCCGAGCCCGCGTGTGATAGTAACCCTAACATCTAAACCTATTATAAAAGCAATCACAACCAGAAACCTAGGCTAAAACTCTTCTGCCTCTCTCTCCTCTCTTCCGCCTCTTTCTCTCCTATCTTCCGCCTCTTTCTCTCTAAGTCGCCGCCTCTTTCTCTCTAACCTAAACACCAACCTAGAATCAACCATGAACTAACCTTAAATCCTCTCTTTCTCAAACACTAACCTAGAATCAACCATGAACTAACCCTAAACCTCTCTTTCTCTCTACCCCTAAATCGTAGCCCTTTTCATTATCTTCTTCGATCTACATAGGGGTTAAGATTGAAGAATCATAAGATGATGTTTCGTATGCGCCGATGATCTACGGATCACATGACGCGGTTAAGCCTTTTTCATTTTATCTTCTTAGATAGGGTTTAAGGTTGTAAAACTAATCTTATTTGTTGATTTGTATTTATGGTTTGATGTTATGATCATTTGTTGTTAGATTTACTGTAATCTTTTTTCTTGTGATTTAATAGTGATGTTGTAATTTTGTTTATATGTTCTTTATATGTTTTATAAGTCTAATATGGACAGTGGTGTTCTATCATCATTATGATATTGATATTGAAACAAGAACATCAAGAACTATCACTCTGGATCAAACCGAAGATCATCTGCCTTGTTACATGGTACATTGTTATGATCAACCATTTCTTTGGGTACATAAAAACATGTATGGTATAACTGCACTTTTTTCTTTTTTTTTGAAAGAGTAACAGTACTTGAAATTACCTTTTTTGGTAAGGGTAAGATTTTTTTGAAAGAGTATATGCATACACTCAAGTAGTTACTGAGTAAAAAAAGCCGAGAGAGTGAATCGTCTCATAGTCCCTAGCATAATCTAGGGTTTCATAAACATTAGACTGGTTGATTTAGAAATTTGATTGTGTATCAATTTGAAGATGATGATGTTTTAGGGTTTCATTTAGACCCTACCATAATGTTTCATAAAATATGGGTAATTATTAATTTTTATTTTTCTGAAGTAAATAACCCGAGCCTGTCCGGCCCGAGCCCGTAGGAACCCGCTCGGGCAGCCGGGCTCGGACGGGCTACATGCACTTAGATGGCGTGTTTCGTCCGACCCGATCCGTCCGACTCCCTACTTCGGGCTCGGCTTATCCGAGCCCGATCCGCCCGAGCCCGACAATTTGTAGCCCGAGCCCGTCCGCGCCCGCCCGATTCCCACCCCTAGCCATTGACCCGAGTTCTCTATAAGCACCAGGTTTTAATGTGGGTGACATTCACCTTCATTTGCTTCTTCCATCTTCTTCTTCCAAAATAAAAAGAATACCAATTCATTTTTTTCCAAAACAAAAATCATGTGTGCTCATCTAGATAGTGTAAGTAAAAAAATTTCATTTTTTCTTATTTACTTTCTATTCCTGTTACTAAATACACAAAATTGAAAAGAATGGGTCCACTCTCTTCTTCCTTCTTCACCAAATTTCATCCACAAAATAAACTCATTTTCTCTCCTCTTCCTTCTCATGTTCATCTTCATCCCTTCTATATCCCCTTTGTAAATGTAGAAGAAAGATTGCAAGATTCAGAAAGGTAGAGAGAGAGAGAGATGAGAATAAGAGTTTTTAGAGAGAGAAAGATGAAGAAAATCTTGCGAGAAGTAGCAGAGGAGCTGGTCATGGTCGAGTTCACGAGAAAGAGAATGAGGATTGGGATGTTTTTCAAGCCCCGGATCAGCTGATCCTTTTGGCCCTCTTAGGTTCCGGATCAGCTGATCTGTTTGGTCCTTCTAGGTCCCGGATCAGCTGATCCGTTTGGTCCTCTTAAGTCCCGGATTAACTGATCCGTTTGGTCCTCTTAAGTCCCGGATTAACTGATCCGTTTGGTCCTCTTAAGGCTCGGATTGGTTCAGTCCGTCCGATAGATTTTGTTTGATTTTGTGATAAACGGATGGAGGTGTTAGGGTTAAGTTGGCTTTGACTGGTGCCTACATAGTTGAACGGTGCTAACAGAGAAATGAGCAGTTGAGCCTGGTGCTAATAGAGATGGATGCTAACAGCCTTTTGGCTTGGTGCCTTTAGAAGCACCCATTTTTGTTCATCCTACGCAGGTGATGTTCACATTTTATAACAATGACAAAACTCCCCTTCTTTATACAGACAATTATTTACGCCATACCCTAGTTATTTACATACTACAAACAGTTGTTTGCAATCCACAAATTGTTGTATGTTCTTGAAAATCATATATATTCTAAATTTTAGTGAAGCTTTTCGATCTGTTCAAAGTTTTGATGAAACTTTACTTTTTAATTATATTCATTTTGATCTACTAACCATACCCCGTGCCTACGCCGACAATAAAGAGAACAGAGAGATGAGAGGGAAGGAGAAGGAGGATGGAGAAGAAGAAGAAGAAGGAGAAGGAGAAGGAAGGAAGAAGAGAGAGAAAGAAAAAAAATTCAATCAGAGTCGTCGAACGGTGTCGGCAACGACCTAACGAAATTGTCAAACATTGGTTGAGACATTGCTTTTTAAACAACATTGCCTTTAACAAAACTAGGGACTGCCTATGACATCTCTGGGCATTGCCTATAACACCTCTTCTATTTTCATATCCATTTTGATCTATGCTTGATGACGCTTTTCATTGTGTTTGATCGGTTTTGATATATATTTTTAATGTTTTTGATACATTGTAAATCATACCTGTTGTTTTTCAAGCAGTTGTTTGCTCGATACAAACAGTAGTCTCTCGACAAACTGTTGTTTGCTTGATTTCAGTGATGTTTGTTCGATATGTTGGGTCAATTGTATAAACAGTTTACCTGGAAAAGAATGAAAGGGAAAACCAAAGAAATAAAATAAACAAGCAACAACTTTCTCAAGACAATTATCAGTTTGTTCAAGACAAACAACAGTTTGTTCAAGACAAACAACATTAGAAAATAAATCAACGAAAAAATGTACATGAATATATTATAAATAACAAACATTAAAAAAAGATCTCTGCAAAATAAATCATCGAAAAAACCATAAAAAGAATGGTGAACAATTGGTGAGAAACAAAAAAAAAAATATAAAAAACAGTAAAAAACAAAAACCAATAAAATAACAGTAAAAAACAAAAAAAACCAAAAAAACAATTGAGATGATCAAACAAATATTTTCACAAATTTTGGAGGCAACATTATTGCCAACCAAAAGTATAAGTACGTTTGCTTGTAGTAGAAGTTCTTTTGCTTTAAAAAAGTAAAAAATTATCAAAAGAGTATTTGGCAAAAATGTTACTTATAAGTAAAAAAAGTCAAAAAGTTAGTTTGGTAATGTAATTTACTTTTCTATTTTATTTTTCCTTTTCTCATAGAGATACTTGATTTTATTTGGAATTTTCATGATTATTCTTTTAGAAAAGGTGGCGGCAATATTGGTGGTGGTGATGGTGGTTATGGTGGAGCCTTAGAGGTATGGTGATAGAAGCGTGGTGGTGGTTGTGATGTGATTGAGATGTGGTAGTGGTGGAGTTCAATGGCAGAGGTATGGTGGCGGCGGTGGTTGTTGTGGTGAACATGGGCGGAGCCAGGATTGTGCTTTAGGTAGGGCTAACTCGAGTAAAATTTTCATATAAAATTTGTATTAAAAGGCATTAGGCTTGCAAAATATAACGACGTTTTTTTTATCAGTTACAATTGCTTTATATATTTATTCATTTTATGATGATTTTTTTTTGTACTAATAAATACACCGAGGATTTGAGAAGCGGATTTTTTTTTTGAGATTAGATTCGAGATAAACAAAAAGAATAGGACATAAAATATTTTGTCTTACCAAGTAAATGAAACAAATGGTAAACATATTAAGCTACCCATGTACAAAGAGAAAAATTTCCGAAAAAAATAGACCTTCTCTTTCGCCACATCAACAAAGAGGAAAAAGGGAAGTGAAGAAAGACGAAGAAGAGAGAAAAACGAAGTATACGAGAGAGAAATATAAAGTATACAAGAGAAAGAAAGATAAAGAAAATAAAAATGAAAGAAGAAAAAAAATTAAAATATAAAAGAAAAACACAAAAAGAAAAGGGGGCCAAAAGAAGTTTTGACACAATTGAGTGTCAAAATGACAGTTAGATACGAGTTAAGGGCCAAATCAGAACTCTGTAATCAATTGGGGGCCAAAAAAAAAAAATTATTACTTTCCAAGATTTGAGCCAAAAAAACCAACATTTGGGTGATTTCAAACCCGTGTTCTCAAAGGTGCAGGAAGCTAGTTTCAACCAACAGGGCTAACTAGAACAAGTGATAGACTTTTTGAATAATTCAAAACCAAATGATTCAAAACCAAATAATTCAAAACGGGTTTGAGGAATGGAGGTATGGGATAATGGTGGTGGATGTATAATGGTGGTGGTGGAGGTATGGTGGTGGTGGTGGACGTATGGTGGTGGTTTAGGTATGGTGGTTGTGGAAGTGTGGTGGTGACAGTACAACAGTGTGGTGGATGTTTAGTTGTGGTGGTGGAGCGGAGATAAACAAAGAAAAGAATTTGGTAAAATAAAATATATGCATCTATTGAACAAAAAGTTACTTTAAGAAGCTAAAAATCTGAACTTCAAAAGACTAGTCAAATTTTAACTTAAGTGAAGTTGGGAAATTTTCACGTTATCAAACTAACTTTTTTATTTTTCTATTTAAATAGCAAAAAGAATAACTTATTTTAGTGTTGCCAAAGGACACCTTAGGTGTCGTTTGGTAACCAAAAGTAGAAGCACTTTTGCTTGTAGTAGAAGTTCTTTTGCTTTAAAAAAGTAAAACAGTTTCAAAAATATATTTGGCAAAAATGTTACTTCTAAGTAAAAAAAGTCAAAAAGTTAGTTTGGTTACTCAATTTACTTTTGATATTTTTTTTCTTTTTCATAAAGATAGTTGATTTTAATTGAATTTATTTATGATTTCCACGATTACTCTTGTATGCGAAGTAGTGGTGATATTGGTGGTGCCATGAAGGTATGGTTATGGGGTGTGCTGGTGGTTGAGATTTGATGGTGGTGGTGGGAGTAGAGAGGTATGATGGTGGCAGCGGTGGTGGTGGAGGTATGATGGTGGCGATGGTAGTGGAAGTACGGTGGTGGTGATGGTGGAAATACGGTGGTGGCTGGGATACTGTGGTGGAGGTGGTGGATAAGATATGTAGCTGGTAACGATGGTGGTGGTGAAGGCACTGTGGTGGTGAAGGTATGTTGGTGATGGTGGTGGCGGTGAAGGTACGGTGGTGGTAGTAGTGGTGGCAGTTAAGGTACGGTGGTGGTAGTAGTGGTGGCGGTGAAGGTACGGTAGTGGTGGTGGCGGTGAAGGTAAGGTGGTGGTGGTGAAGGTACGGTGACGGTGGTAATGGTGGAGCTATGAAGTGGTGGTGGTGGTGGTACGAAGTGAAGGAGTTGAAGGAGATGTCCTTCGACCAAGGTGACAATGCGAACAATTTGTCGGATAGGATAATTGATGTGGAAGATCATCAAGTCCGATTGATTTAGGGATCGTAGAGTTGTAGCTAGAGACCAACTACGATCGTCGAATTACGAAGTAATTCGCGGCTAACTTCGATCGGATCCTACAACGGGTTACACATAAGAGTGTCAAATTGATCTAGGATATGACTAGTGGGAGTGAGATATAATCATGGGAGTGTCCCATAAACATATCTCATAGGCCTAAAAAGGAATTAGGCAAAGATAGTACAAAAAGGTCAAAAACAGGGTTTTTGGGCCTTAGCCGATTCGGGCACTTCTAGGGCTCGGATTGGGCTGAATTTTGGAGGGTTAGTTGCTGATATAATAAACATTATATCTGCCAATTTTCGTGGTGTTTGGACACCTCCTCCTTAGGGAATTGAGAAAATACCAATAGTTGCTATTTTCGACTATTTCCCTAAATCTTATTCTAAAGGGTGTTTTGGGAAACCTAAAAGGAGGTGGATTCTTATTAGGGTTCTATATAAACACTCTTAGGGCAGAGAATAAGGTGTGGAATTTCTCTCTAAGCTTTCTTACTCTACCACATCAAGTAGAGAGGAGAAAGTGAGCTAATTCCCATTAACTATCTATCTAGTCAAAGAAGAAGATGTTCTTCTTTCCAACCACCATTGGTGTGCTAGCTATACAACAAGGTGGGAGATCAAATTGATTGCTCGTGTCCCAAGTAGAGGAGCTACACTTGAAGCTCTTGGTCTTCTTCAATCAATTCAACTAGTTTGGGGGAAAAGCGATTAAGGTAATCTACTATCTCCATTAGATTAATTACTAGTTTTGCATGTGATCCTGGGGATACTATTGTAGACATTAGATGTCTTATCTCCGCTTTAAACACTAGTATAAGGGTTTAAATCCCTTCAGTGGTATCAGAGCCTCTTGCAATTAACTAGTTTTTGCTAATAATCGAACTAATTGATATTTGATATGCTTGATAGTTTGATAGTTTGAGTTTATTAAGATTTTAAAAGTGTTTTAAAAGGAATTATAAACTCATAATTTGATTATGATGAATATGGTTCAACTAGTTTTCAAATTAAAAATCAAAATTGATGATTGAAAGTGTTTTCAAAACATTGAATTTTATTGATTTTGAATTGGTTTTCAAAATTGTTCTTGAAAAAGTTTCAAAACCGAGAATTTTGATCCAAAATTGGTTGATTAAAAAAGTTGTTTTTGAGTTTTAGGAAACTCTCAAAAACAAAATTTGGAATTTAGAAGTGTTCTAAAAGAAGTATTTTGAATTTTAGGAAACTCCCAAAAAAAAAAAAAAAATTTGGAAATTTTAAAAGTTTCTACAAGTTTTGTAAAATTTTAGAAGTGTTCTAAAAGATTTCAAAATTTAGAAAGAGTTTTTAAAATTGGAAGTTAGCAAATAAGATTTTTCCGCATCACCTCTCTTTCCAACTCACCTCTCTCTCTCTCTCTCTCTCCACATCACCTCTCTTTCCAACTCACCTCTCTCTCTCTCTCCAACTCACCCCTCTCTCTCTCCAACTCACTTTCATCTTCTCCGATTGAAGTCGCCGGCCGGAGATTTTTCCGGCCGGCGACTTCCCAAAAAAAAATAATTTCTCTCATCTCTCTCTCTCTCTCTCTAAAAATCCGGCGAAGGGGGCTGGTCTGTTCACGACCAGACCTTCAAAGGTCTGTCGTGAACAGACCAGATCGGTCTGTTCACGGCTCCGGTGAAGGGAAACCCCGTTCGCCGGATTTTTAGAGAGAGAGAGAGATGAGAAAATTTTTTTTTTTTTTTGGGAAGTCGCCGGCCGGAAAAATCTCTGACCGGCGACTTCAATCGGAGAAGATAAAGGTGAGTTGGAGAGAGAGAGGGGTGAGTTGGAGAGAGAGAGAGGTGAGTTGAAAAGAGAGGTGATGTGGAGAGAGAGAGTTGACATGGAGAGAGATGTGTGGTGGAGAGGAAATGAGGTGGAATTATAATTTTATTTTTATTTTTAATTTTGAAAAAAGATTTAAAGGAAGGGTAGTTAGGACAATTACATCAAAAAAGGGGGCCATATTTGAATTTACGAAAAAAGGGGGCCATAAAGGAAGCTGGTCACAAAGTAGGGGGCCATATAGGAATTAACTCAAAAAAATATAGGATAAATGAGTAAGAGATCCAAAAACACCTCCCATAATCTGGATGCCCTCAACCTTAACCAGAAATTTGAAGCAGGTCCAAAATGTCAGAGATGTACCGGGAATGCAATTTTTTCCTTTTTCTTTTTCTTTCTGTTATACCCCTGCACGGTACACAAGCCTGTTGTCTTCACCTTTTCTTGACTGGGATGACATATTACATTAAATTTAGGTCCCATCCTTTAAAAAAAAGTTGTTCAAAATCGATTTACCATTTAGTTCCTGCCTCTTATGATCAACTTCTAATATCTCTCTTTAAAAAAATTTGGATATGAAGTTGTTCCTCTCTTTTGAGCGAAGATCAAGGATTTATTATCTTAAGTCTACTATTTGTGAACAATAAATGAACTATAGAAGAAAAAATAGATCTGAGATTTTCTAATATAGTGAATATGGTGAAGAATGGAGATTTGATAAAAAATTTAATGTTGAAGAAATCAGATCTGGGTTATTGATTCTAGAAGGGTGATTTTTCTTTCTAAAATTTCAGATTTGAAGCCATCAACAACAAGACTCCATTAATTTTTCTTTTCTCTTTCTAGTTTTCTTCATCTTACAGATCTTCATTATTAAACCTAGATTTTTCTGTACTAGATCGATCCTAAAAATTGTATAGTTGAAAATTTGAAGGTGTAATAAATCGTGAATGAAATCAGATCTATTTCACTATGTTTTATGAAATTTTTTGAATCTGGTTTATCATATTTGGTTTCCCTGAATTTGTGAATGAAATTTTTATTAAAAAATGTAATTTAAAGTACTGAACATTGGATTATATACTGTACATAACAAAATTTCTTATACTTTCTATTCAAAAAGCGTCCAGTACATAACAAAATAGCCAGTACATAAAAAAATGTCCAGTAAAAAGTGTCCACTACATGACAAAATACCTAAGACATAAATAAATGCCTACTACATAAAAAAATGTCCAGTACATAACAAAACGTCTTACGAATTTTCAGTGAAATAGTTTACATTTGGAAAGAATGTATAGGAAATTTTGTTGTTCACGATAAATAACAAAATGTCTTATAAATCTTCATTGGAAATAATTTACGTTTTCGAAGGAATGTCCTATAATTGTCCATCATATAAGGAGATAATGTTTGAGACAAGGAAAATAGTTAAGGTTAAAGATTCTGGTAAGTTGATTGTAGTTCCTGCTCTGGTTCCTTGCTCCTGCTCACTGCTCCTACTCCTTCGTTCCTGGGGAAAACTTACGAAGGGTTGGAAAACCGCTCGGACGCTCAAGACAGGCAGGTTGTTTTTTGCAATAAAAAAATGAATAACCCTTAAAAAATTTCAAATAAGTATCCTGATCTCTTTAAACTTATCTATTAGGCTGGGATTTTGGGACATCCTAAACATAAGACTTTAGTTAAGAGGATCCGACTTTGAGGCGATCTTGTTTTGAGTCTGAAATAATCAATTTATTTGTTTTTACTTTCCAACTCCGAGCACCACCCATAATCTCTGCCAACCACTTATAACCTCCGTCTACCACCATCTCTTTTCGGTGAAATCCCCAAATCAGATTGTGCCACGGTGGAAGAATCTTTCAAACCCGATCGATTTTTCCCGTAGAAATAGAGAAAAATAGTGGTGATGGGAGAGGTGAGGTTGAGGATTAAGATTAAGAGAAAATAAAATTGCTTTTTAGATTCAATATAAAATTGTCCAACTCAATTTCTAAACCTTTCGTCAACAAAAAAAACTGAATTTCTAAACTATATTCTACATAGAGAATTGGGCCATAGGTAAAAACAAATGGCTAATAGGGGAGGAGTTTTTTTTTGTTGAGGATAATAGGGGAGGAGTTGATGAATGAAAATAGCAAATCTAGATGCTAATAACTCCTTACAAACTTAGTGGATGTTGAAGATTTGGAAAAACAAGATAAAATTTCTGGAGTTAAAATGGAAATGATGGACTTTATCAAAATTTATGGGACAATCATGACGTCTCCGTTTTCATCTCCCACCACCCGGGCTTGTCCAAACATCTAAGAAGCCCCGAATCGAATTAAGAAATCAAGTGTCTCTATAATTTATGTTAAAAATAATAAATAAATTCTTAATAATGTTCAGAAGATTTTAAATCCTTCAATCTCTTGCACATGATCTAAATTTTTAACCACTATTTTACAACTTAAATCATGTTACATTATTTGAAAAGTGATATGCAGAATCCAAACCGCGAAACCGCTTTGGGCCCAAGCCTTCCCGGACTATCAACTCCGGTCACCACCTCCAACCACCACAACCATTGTTGTCTCTCCCCCTCTCTCTGCTTTTTCCCTCATTCTCAGAGACTCGGACTGAAACCAACGGGATCTTAGTCGGCTAAAATAAGATTTTAGAGCATCTCCAATGAAAGACTCAGTCTTAAAATCTTAAATACCACATGAGACGAATTTTTTTTAAAAAAAATCCTCTCTAACGCAAACTCAATTGAGATCTTAAGATGATGTGGAAACATTTAACTTTAAGATACCTTAAATACAGATTCTATTTTTGAGATATCTTTTGAGTATCTTAAGAGAAATAGTCATAAAATTTAATTTTAGAACAAATGAAAAATCTCTCTCCACTATATTTTTCATATTAATTATATGTGTGACATTGTAACTATTAGAGTTTTTCTGAGTGTTGCATCGAAAGACTTGAATTATAGAGTCAATTTAGCCATATAGAACATAAAATCTCAATCGAAACTTGACATGTAACACAATTAGAGATTTTTTTTTAAAGTTTTGCGTTGGAGATGGTCTTGGTCGGAGAGAGAAGAGAGAGGATAAAAGATAGGACATAAATGATGGTAGTGGACGGAGGAGAGAAAAATCTGGAAAAATATTAAAGGTTTTCTGCCATGGTAATTTACCTTATCATAGAGAAGAATTGGTGGTGGGAAAGCAAAAGAGTTGCAAAAACATTTGATTTTTAACCAAACAGATTACAAATTATAAATATTAAAGGTTGTCTGCAATGGTAGTTTACCTTATCGTAGAGAAGAATTGGTGGTGGGAAAGCAAAAGAGTTACAAAAACATTTGATTTTTAACCAAACAAATTATAAATATATGAATTATTTACCGAACTAAAATACTAAGGTTGAATTTTAACCAAACAAAATATAACTTATCTTTTTTAACTTAAACCCCGAAAAAATAAATATATTTAACATGTGTCAGTTGAAAAAAAAATCACCATCAAATCATCTCCATGCACGCTTGCTACTTTAGAAATACCAACTGAAATAAGCTATTTTGGGTTTATGAGAAACAATTCCTAAACAATATGTGAAACATTACACATAGATGACATAGTTTCTACTATACAAAATATCTTTTAAGCTTAGATAAAATGTGCTGTCCATCTTCAATAAATTATCATAAGACAGGAATAATAAAATCAACTACTTACACGGCTAACAACAGCAAACTCTACTTTTCATCGTCAGCATCCTTCCTCACAGAGCTGCTGACGTTGTATCAATAACATAGAACTCCAGCCGAGGAAGAAATCAGTAGACACCCGAGTTCTGAATAATCAAGACAGCAAACTCTTACGATCAGAAACCAAAATACTAACAACAGAAATACAGAACCATCATATGTCCATCTTTCATTACCTTATACAAGTTTGCTTGACTGCTCTTTCTGCTCTGAGTTTTGAAAAAAAAAACAGCTGCTCATGTTAGAGAAGGCAACATAAACAAAACAACACTATTTTGTTATTCTTATTTCTTGTAATGCTTGGAAAGTTGTGTAAAACGGATACTGCAGTCACTTCAATTGGTGAAATGTGAGCTTCTTATGTATGTACGTTGGTACTTGTAACACAATCATGTTGGAACAATTACCACTCTAGGTTAACGTGATAAATTGCACGTAAGAACAAGGCCTCATGTTTCATGAGCCCTGTCAAAGTTACTACTCCAACAAGGACTCAACCCATAACCCCAACTCATCTTAACTTTCATGGCACGATACGACCACATTCACCGTTCTGATTATCTCCTATCTATTCATTCTTTGTAGGAATTTTTGAATCAAAACAAAAATAGATAATACAAGGGCCTAAGAATAACTATAGTGAGTGTGATCAACATCTCCTATTGGACATTGGTGTCAGATACTGATCGCAGTACTAATGTCCATGTTACATAGATTTGAACCTTAACACATGATGCAATAACAATGAAATACAACTTGCCAAAATCGGAGGAACCATACAATGATAGGAAAACTTGCTAATGATGTGATTGAGCATTGAGCTATATTAGGTATTATAAATTTCTATAAACAAAGTTGAAAGGAAGTGCATAGGTTTCGACCTGAAAAACCTTTAGTTGTCAGCAGCTATATTGAAGGTACTGCAATCTGAAGACAGATTTTCAACTGCTAAAATATCTACGAAAAATTCATCAGTCCGTGCCTCCAAATAATCGACTCCTGTAAAGGAAAATACAAGAAAAGTTACATCAAAAGAGTAGCACAAAGTTGCACCAAGGAAAGACAAAATAGGAAATAAGAAGTTAAATCTTTCATTTAGCATAACTCGAACAATAATCCAATTCTCTAGGTTCTCCACAACTGCTTTTCTTCTCATTCTTTTTTTGATTGCAAGCAATCTCTTTGCTACTTTCAGATATACATTTATCAGTTCATGAAATTCCTCCAAACTGCTCACTTATCTTAAAAAAGGATCAATCTCCTGATCGCCATAACCAAGTGAAGATTTCTAAAGGGTTGTTTTACCTTTCCAGGGTCCATCTAAGACTTGTAAAACTAATTTTAGGAAAAGATAAAACTTCAAATGAAGTTCTCAATGGTAACTGGCATCGTCTTTGGAACTAATTATTTATTCAGAGAAGGGAAAGAAAGAAAACTCCCATAATTTCGAGCTTGAAGCTTTACTTGAGTTAGAAAATTGAGCACCAACTAAGAACTTTTGTGTCGAAAAGGCATTACTGTCAATCATAATCGAACTAAAAATATTACAAATGCACTGTCATTAAGCTTCAAAAGAACAGATTGTTTATTGTGACATAAACAAGTCACATTAGATTGCATTCACTAGGGTATCTTAACCGTTTTACAAAGCCAGCCTTTACTCGTCAAAGCAGAGATGAGATTCTCTACATTAGCTATTAGCATTAAATCAATATTCTATGTAGCATGATACTAGCTTTCTTCTAATTTAAATAATACTTACCTACTCCGTAGAGCCAATCACGAGTTGTTACCAATGCTTCAGCAGTTTCAGGTGTCAAGGAACTGCGATATTGATCGAGTATTCTTCCTCCAAGATTAAATGCAGACTCCGATGAAACAGTTGATATGGGGATTGTCAAAATATCACGTGCCATTCGAGCAAGGTTTGGATAACGATATTCTTGGGCTCTCCAAAACTGTAAGATGTCCAACTCCTGATGTAGCGGAAGTTGTGGCTCTAGCATATAGAAATCTAATTCTGACATATGAGATTGCCGATCCGTGCTTTGAAATGATGCGAACTCCTACAAAAATAAGTAAGTTTAATAATGCATGTAAAGACAAACAACCACAATATAAATTATAATCATTTGCAACTACTTACCTGCAACTCCTCCCCGATTGCATCTTCATCAAATGTAGAAGTATTTACTTCACCCAATGACCCTGTATTAGTGCTTGTGTTACTTGTATGGTTTTTGGACGTAGATGACGAGTATTCGCCATAGAGTAAATCCATCCTTTTACGAACATTTTCAACCTCTAGGCCATATGCCTCAGGGTACAACTTTTGGTAACAAAACTCCACGAATGACAGTTTCTTCCTTGGATCCAAAACAACTGCAATACCCAGTAGTATACTGAAACGAGACCAGTACTTGCGAAACTTTAGCTGCATCCTCTCAGCAATAAGTCCAACGAAGTCGTTTGTATTATTACATTCCTTCTTCAAAATCATTTGAATCTTCCATACGCCTTGAAAATACACATCAGAAGTTGTATACTTGCTTTTAGCAAATGAATGTGTGACTTCACAAAAAGTTTTGAGGAACTTAGTGATCATCGCAATTTGTTCCCATTCTCCTGGAGTAGGGCAATCATGATAGTTCTCATCAACAAAGTTTAGATGTTCAAAAGCCTTTTGATATAGAAGACAGCTATCAAGCATGATAAAAGTGGAATTCCACCTCTTGGGATCATCTTGATGAAGAGCCCTCTTCTCTGTCAACCCTAATTCCGTAACAATGTCAAAGAACTTCTCTTTTCTCGATTGGGAACCTTTAAGATAATTGATTGAATGCCGTATCTTTTCCACTGCCACATTAACTGTTTCTAACCCTTCTTTCACAATAAGATTCAAAATATGTGCACAGCAATGAACATGAAAATATTCACCTCCACTATAAAGAGCACCCTTCAAAGAAAGTTCGTCCTTCATTGCTTGAACACACGTATCATTCACTATTGCATCATCCAAGGTGATAGAAAATATCTTCTCTTCAATTCCCCAATCACTTAATGCAGAAAGAACCTTAGTAGCAACAACGTGATCTGAGTGCTGACGCGGCATATGAGAAAATTCTAAGACCAACTTTTGTAGTGCCCAATCTTGATTAATGAACTGGGCTGTCAGACATAAATAACTATCCGTAGTTACGGATGTCCATACGTCCAATGTAAGACAAATTTTTCCCGAAGCCGACAATAATCTCTTTCTTGCGAGCTCCTTTTCTCTGCTATGCAGTTGCAGTATATCTGCTTGTGCAATATCTTGTGAGATGTGTTGAACTTCCGTATTTAAGTAGTTGAAAATGTCTCTAAAACCCTCATCTTCCACAATAGTGAATGGATAATTGTGTTTGACAATTGCCATGGCTACTTTCTCACGAAATACCGATTGGTCTAATTTTTGCCCGTTTGTAACTAGCTGCTCTACACTTGTATTACCATTCCAAGTCACAGGTGACAGTAATTTTTGAGCACTTTCACGCCCGCCAAGCTTATGCCACTTCTGAAAATGACGTTGTAAAGTTGATGTCCCACTTCTTTTGCTATCATAAATATACTCGACATGACAATGTTTACACTTCGCCTTTTCTCTTCCACTTTTTTTAATCAAATCAAATTCATTCCAAACGGAAGACTTCAGAGCTCTTTTTCTTTTTACAGGGATTTGATCCTCAGTCTTCAATTCTTCAATTTCTACTTTTCCAGTCGCGTTATTATTAGAATCACTCCCACCCGTATGAGATAATAGTAGCATGCTACCATCATTTGCCCTAATCCTAGCACACTTTTGAACATGACGTTGTAGAGTTGATGTTCCACCCTTTCTACTATCATAGCTATATTCAATTCCACAATGTCTGCACTTGGCCTTCTCTCGATCATCTCTTTTAATCAAATCAAATTCACTCCAAACTGAAGATTTGAAATTCCTTTTGCGTTTTGGTCCAAGGCTGGAATCTTCAGTATTGGATTCTTCCATTTCTGCCTTTTCAACGAAGTATACTTCACAATCAAGGATTCGAGATTGGCATCATTAGATCATGATAGCATGCTCTGAATTTTGCACACTGACACAAAAAGTTTAAATCACGAATAAATCGGTTAACAATGTGAACCAAGTTTATTCTAAGTTCTAACAAGCATAAAGCATCCAATTCATAACCTCATAGAGCAACGACAACAGATGAATTAACTCGCTAATGCAAGAGAATATAGAATGTAATTCACAACAATGAGTGCTTATGAACATATCAACTAATTTGAATTAGTATTATTTAGAAAGTTTGGAACTATTATCAAGAAAACAATTCAAATTTTGACGAAGTTTACATTGATAGCCCTATTAAGTAGGGCCTGATTGTATAAGCCTAATCAAAATATAACTGCTTGTGAGAATGATTGGTCTCGGCCGCCTCAGCCGAGAATCTTGGGTCTCGACCCTCCTCCAAGACGAGACTCAGCCGAGACACCGAGTTAGGGTTTGGACGAGAATCTCGGGTGTCTTGGCCGAGACAGGCCGAGACAGGCCGAGACCGAGCATCTTTTAGTTTTTTGGAACTTTATCTTTTGAAACTTTAAATCCTAATTGTATATTACTATTTATTACCTTCTTAACTACTTATTATATTCCCAATCAATCTAAGATAAGTAGCAATAATATTCTATGTATATTTTAGGTCGTTTGCCTTGTAGAAACTTTAAAAATTCTACAGAAACTTTGAATACTTATAAAGTATGAACTTCATTATTAACTTATGATGGTTAGAAGAAAATTATAGTTCTGCTGATACAGATAATTGTTATGTCTCAAAACCCTAAAAAGGGAACAGATTTGACTGTAAACCCTAATTTCGAGCTACCAAGTTCTTTTTTTTTTTTTGTGAGGGAGCTTCTGATGATGAGAAGAGTCAAGAGAAGAAGAAGAGGAGGAGATTACGATGCTTTCTCTCGTCCGTAAAGTCAATGACTATAATACCCCTATACGTTAGGTGAAATTACCGTGTAAGTTTTGATGTTCGTTAAGCTAGTAGGGTTACTTAGGGTTGTAATTAGGGGTGGGATAAAAGCCCACGGACCCGAGACCCGAATCGGGTACCCGCTGCCCGCAGGGTTAAACGGCGCCCGATAACCGGTACGGGTAGAACCCGACCGGACCGAATGATTAAAATGGGCGGCCTCGGGTTGCAAGCTCTGCCCGCCTGACCGCCCGAGCCCGGACCGTTATATACCCGCGCGGTACCCGGAACAAGTACCCGCCCGTCTGAGAAACCCGCCCGACCAAACATTAAGGCTTTTGGCCTTGACCGTCGGATGAATAAATCTCATCCGTTCGATCTAGGGTCTTCTTATCCAGCCAAGTACCTTCCTCCCCCTATATAAACTTCTCATCAAGTCTCAGCCGACCTTTCTCTTTCTCTATTGTCACTCTCCAGTCTCTACCAAATATGTGAATCTCAACATTTCACATTTGAAAACCCTAAGATTTCTAAAAAACCCTAGTGCCACCATTACCAACACGAGATCCTAGCGCCACCATTACCAGGAAACAACGAGATCCTAGCACCACTATTACCAACACCAAGATCTCAACAGTAACTCGAGCCACCTTTAATCCCCATCTTCTTCAATCCCTAGTTTCTTTCGTTTTAGCGATCGAACCATGGTGATGTAACGAGGGGCAAGGAAATTGTTGTTGTTGTCTTCAACTTTAGCTTTATGTAATACTTCAACCTTGCAAGTCACCAAGTGAATCAGTCTCTACAAAAGTTTCTTCAAGCAAGTTTGGGTAAAATATGCTCTATCAAACTCTTATATTTTTGTTTTGATTTGATGAATCTTGCTCTATCATGTTTTATGATCTTATTTGTTATGATAAATGATAAATCTTGGTATATCCAAGTCTGTTATATCATGTTCTCTGTAATTATGTTATTATTTCTTTCGATTTGTTAAAATCTTGCTTTGTCATGTTTTGTGTAACTCTATTATGCAATGCTTTGTATAACTCTGTTACTTTTTTTTGGGTTTTAACGAATAAAATTCTGAAGAAATAACCTTTGTGATCTTCAGATTTGTAAAATTTTCATTTTTCTAGCTCTGATGGTCTTAATGTATGTTGATTTGGGGTCCGCAACTTGTAAGGTCTTCATGCTTTGTTAGTCCAGGGTCGGCATCATGAATGATTTTTCATTATGGTTGACCTTGAATGTTCAACTTCAAAGATCTTCATGAAGGTGGACCCTTGGATCGGCAATTTGAATGATCTTCATTAACACTGACCCTTCGCCCTTGGATCTGTCTTCAAGATGGTGGGCCTTTGAATCAGCAACTTGTGATGACGGTAGACCAAATGATGGTTAAACTGCTAGAAAAAAGAGCTCACTTTGTATGTCTTTCAGCTTGTATATATATGATATTGTTTCAATAGGAAATCAAACTGATATTAGGTCAGTTTATGTCGTTTGTTGTAGTTTCTTAAATGGATTCAGCAGCTAGACCAGTTTCTGTTTCATGTACCGATCCTGTTTCGCTGGAAGCAGGAGAAGGTATTGATTCTCCAAGACAAGGACATGATTTTGTTGCTGCTACTGCTAGTCCAGTTGTAGCAAATGCAACAACCAAAGCCCCTCCAAAGAAAAAAATATGAATTGACTACAGAAGGAATGAACAAATGTTAGAGATCCTAGAAACTTCATGAATTGAATTCTCAACAATCAAGACTTCATTTCTAAACAGAAATTACTCCATTCGAAGAACCCTAGTTCGAGTTCTTTATATACTTCGAACGGAGTACAAGAGAGAGAGAGAGAGAGAGGGAAAACGAATGGGAGTTCCTTAAACCCGTGGGTTTTAGTAATCCTCCCTTTGATTAAACGGAAGTAATCATTTCAAGGACTAATATTTTCTCAAATTTTAAGTAGATGTTTAAATTGATGGATAAATAGAAACTCATATATATAGATAAAGAAAGATTACCTTCTAATTGTTCTGAACTTGGACTAAGAAAAAATATCAAACAACAAAAGACAACGTCGGTGTCTAAGTGGTGGCGTTTCCCGGCGTCTACAGCTACAGAGAGACAAGGAGAGTAATAGTTAGCTAGTGTAGGTAGATTATCACGGCGGCTCAAGTGGTGGCGCTGCCGTGCTCGGTTGAGAGGAAGGCTGAATGAGTTTTGAGAAGAGAAGGGTTTTGGTGTACAAAAAAAAAATGAGATTGACCCGATTAGGAATAGGGTTATGAAAGTGACCCGTTTTAATTGAGTTTCGTGGGTAATATGCGGTCCCACCGTATTACAATTTACAACCCTAAGTAACCCTACTAGCTTAACGAACATCAAAACTTACACGGTAATTTCACCTAACGTATAGGGGTATTATAGTCATTGACTTTACTGACGGGAGAAAGCATCGTAATCTCCTCCTCTTCTTCTTCTCTTGACTCTTCTCATCATCAGAAGCTCCCTCACAAAAAAAAAAGAACTTGGTAGCTCGAAATTAGGGTTTACAGTCAAATTTGTTCCCTTTTTAGGGTTTTGAGACATAACAATTATCTGTATCAGCAGAACTATAATTTTCTTCTAACCATCAGATGGTTCTTCATCTTTAATTTCGTTGGATAACTCAAGGTGATCTTCAATTTAACGTATTTCTTCTTCTTTTCAGATTTACATGAATTATGATTCTTCGTTGAATCTCTATCTCTCTCGCTCTAATCTTTTCTTTCCTTAGATCTCTTTGATTTTAGTTCATTTCAGTTCTAGTGATTAAATTTGAAGTTAGTGTTGGTTATGGAATTTTTTTCTAGTATTCATATCCTGATTGGTTTGTATTCTGGTATTGTTCTTCAACCGCCAAAATTATATTGCAAAATCAGGGTTGGGCTAGCTAGAGTTAGGGCTAAGAATTTCGAAATTATTTCCAGAGTTTGTTCAGATCTTACAATTAATTAGGGCTATTTGTTAGCGGGTTATGATGGTGATCTCCATTTCCTAAACCTAATCTGTTTATTTTGCGGGTCATCTTCTCCAGCCCAAATAACCCTAGTCAGATTTATGGTATAATTTGAGGCTTATGTTCTAATCATCTAGTTTGGATTGGTAAGTTTTACATTCTTTTATCCTGTAACCAGTTTTAAGCTTTGTACAGCATTTGTGATTGCGGAAAAGTTTGAATATTTTGTTTCTCTAAATTAAGAAGTTTAAACCTTTGTATAACAGAAGGAAAAAACAAACAATCACATAAAGTTTATCTTTTTTGGGCATATCTGGAAATCCCCAAACTCCAACTCTACATATTTGTTTATCTGCTGGCTTAGTTAGGATTGGGTCTCGAGTCGAGTGATAGTTTGGTTGGTGTGTCGTGGATGATTTCTTCCAGGTCTAATATTTGTACCTATAGGAGTCCAGTAGACATCTTCTGTATGAATTGAAGCATGCATTCAGGATAAGCTCAAGTTTGGTTAGTAAGTGGTCTTTTTAGCCGTCGCATTCAGTCATCTAGTTTGGACGTCGGTGCATTTTTCCTTACTTTTATAAGGGTGATTTCTTTTGCACTTCCTGGTCCAGTTAGTTATTGTTATTTACCTAAATCACTGCAGAGTTTCGTTTTTAAGATCATGGCAGACTATTATAATGAAAAATGTGATTGGGATTTGGGAAGGTTTACTACACATCAACGTTCTCGCTTAGCATCATATTTTCATATTGCGTGCTTTCTACAACTTTCTTAATTAATGGAAGCTATTAGTGTGAATCCGCTGACATGATCTAGTGGTGTAATACTTGGAAGAGATAGTAAGCCTATGGTAATTCTTAGAACTGCACCTGTTTGTTAGGTTTGTGACTTGTGAATAAAATGTTAATATCTCTTTCAATGAGCTCAGTTTTTCTTTCTTTTATATGGACAATTTTCTACTCTTCTTCCTTTGTGTGGTGACATGTAACACCCCTATTTTCTTGATATACCAAATTGGGTGGTTAAAGCGGGGACAATATCGGCAACTGCTAAGGCTTGGGGCGTTACAAAGTGGTATCAGAGCCGAGGACGGCTCTTCGCTGAGGGTGGGGGATTGTAATAGTCCCACATTGCTCACAAGAGTGTCCAGAGACTGGGCTATATGTGTAAGCTCAAGCTTAGTAAGTACCGAGGCCTTTTGGGTAGGCTTGTGGTGCCTTCGCCAAGGACAAAACCCCGTACCCGTGTGGGCTTGGGCCTGGGTGGTTAAAGCGGGGACAATATCGGCAACTGCTAAGGCTTGGGGCGTTACATGACACCACTGAAACTACTAGTAAGTGGGACTACGGAAAGGAGATTCATTGTTTTGCTCTGAAAAATGAGATGTGTTTGGGTTCAGATGTTCATATTGGGTGTTGTCTGATCGATATGTACACGAAGAATAAAAAATTAACCTCGGGTCGACGGGTTTTTGATGGAATGAATTGTAGAAACATAGTTGCTTGGACTGCTATGATCACGGGTTACATTCAAAATGGTTTTTTTGAAGAAGGTCTGACGCTTTTTCGTGCAATGAAGTTAAGAGCTGGAATAGATCCCAATAGAGTTTCTCTTTTGAGTATCCTTCCTGCTTGTAGCTCACTTGCTAGTTTAAGAGGAGGGAAACAAATTCATGGGTTTGCAATTCGAAACGAATTTAATCATGAAATTTCTATTAATAATGCACTAATTGATATGTATTCGAAATGTGGGAAAATGGATTATGCTAGATGTATTTTTGATGAAACAGGACATAATAGAGATGCTATATCATGGAGTTGTATGATTGCAGCATATGGCTTGCATGGAAATGGTAATGAGGCTATTTCTTTGTATAATAAGATGCTCGAGCATGGGATCAAGCCAGATAAAATTACACTAGTAGGTGTACTTTCTGCTTGTTGTAGATCTGGAATGGTGATAGAAGGGTTAAAGATTTACAATTCAGCCGTTACAGATTACGAAATTGCACTGACAGTGGAGATTTGTGCATGTATGGTTGATATGTTGGGTCGAGCAGGACTACTTGATAAAGCATTGAACTTTATCAACTCCATGCCTATGAAACCCAGCGCTAGTGTTTGGGGTGCTCTTTTTGGTGCTTGTGTAATTCATGAGAACTTAGAAATGCAGGGTTTGGCTTCAAGGAACCTTATTCAACTTGAACCGGAGAATCCATCAAACTATGTCTCACTCTCAAATTTACATGCTTCTTTAGGGAGGTGGGATAGTGCTGCAGATTTAAGAAGAGGAATGAAAGAGAAAGGGTTGAAGAAGCTGCCCGGGTGTAGTTGGATTACTATCAGTGATTGCATTCATTCTTTCTACATATCAGACAAATCACACCCTTGTCATGATAGGATTTATGAGATGTTAGATGACCTAATAGCTATGATGAAAGATTCTCATTATTTTCCTGATATGGAAAATCTTACATAATTTAGGAGTTGGTTTTATTGGTCCGGTCAGCCAAAAGTTCGTAGGCGTCCTTCTTGACAATGATTTCCTTACCAAATTTTCAGAATGCTCGCTTTTAACTGATCGGCTCGGGAACCCTTACTTTTGAGGGAAAGGATTATGTCATTGAAGAGATGAAGCATAACTGCATAAGAGCTTTGATGGTGTGGATTTGCACTTTTCTTTGTTGGAGGGTAAAAAAATCACGCATTCAGGTGGACTGCTGCGAGTTCTGGTTCAACGGGTATAAAGCTCTAGAAATTGGAAGAATTAAATTGCCCAGTCGTTATTCCAGAAGTTAGTCCAGATGCTATTGTCTACTTCGATCAGGAAAACAAGCAATTAAGCTTTAATTGCTAATCGGAATTGTTCTATGATTGTCTGGTTGGTGGCAGCATTCAGTCCTCCATCGGCAAGCCAAGGTGTAAACCAGATCATATTATATCTTAATCTTCGTTTTATGGTTTCTTGCTTTTGTTTTAAATAATACGCCAAGCTTTTGAATATGCGAGAGTCTGAACTTGATATGTTCCTTTCATGTCCATAAAAATCTTGCATGGTTCTTACTTTTTTAATGCTAAACTTAATATATGCAACTTATCAGTAATCTATTTTATCTTGTTGCTTAGTGATCCAAGTAAATTTTGATAGTAATTATCATGTTGTGGATGAACTATTCAGTATTCAGGACTTTGTTTGTATAAAGATCATGCGGGGAAGGGCACCATATGATTGATGGTAGCTCTCTGATTCTTTTTGCTCTGCTGAGAAATCTCCCGTTACATTAGATTCTCTTCTTATATATAAGTAAATTTCATCAAATCGCAAAACCATGTTTCATCAAAATATAAGAATTAAAGTCGTTGGACAGGAAATACTCTTGGCAAGTTTTACAAAAATTGGAAACTTACTAAGTTCTATGTTCTTTTTCTTGCAGCCAGTGGGTGATACATATCATTGATTATTAGCACGTATCAAGCAGCTTGTGGTGCTGCTGCAGTCGAAGAACCTGAACTACAGACTCATTCTCTCAAGTGGGGTATAGTAAGGAAACGTCTCTAGTGAAGGAGATAAGAAAATCTGGGTACAGGATAAATATGATTATTATACCTTTTTCTATATGATCAAGAATCAACCAAATAATTTATTCTAGCTTTGATGTTTCTCTTCGTACCGAAAAAAAAAAAGTTCCTAACTTCAGAATCACAAGATATGAAGTTGGCAGCCACTGCGTATGAGTTTCCTGGTGTTCTTGCACATGTTGAAGATCCAGTTTGAGACGCTACTTGACGAGGTATAATATTTGCAAAAATGTTTTTTTTTTTGAATTGTTCAGCGTGTGCCTCGAACTCTTGACCTCTAAGGTGGAAGATTATACCTCTTACCACTCCAACCAAGGGTTGTTGGCTATTTGCAAAAATGTTGATATGGTTTACTACTTTCTTGTAAATGATTTCTGAGTATAAATTATTGTTAAAATTCATTTGGTTAGTGATACAGTAGACAATGTTACTCTAGAACTACGCAAATAATCCCTCTTTACAGCTCTTACAACAACACTAGTTCAATTTAGATTTTTAACATTCCGATACTCATAGATCAGAGAGAACAGGAGATAACATACTATCAAGGAAAACGTTTACATTAGAAGGAAATTAGGTGATTATATCTGGATACTACCTATGAGACTCTCACTAACTGCCAAGCTAATAAATGAGATTGTTTTTGGTGATAACTGATAACCCCTGTTTTTTTTTCTTTTTATTTATCATTTTTAATACTTGAACTGGGAAGAACTCAGCCCTCAACTCTCTCTTAAATTCTTCCCATGTGTCAATCGTGCAACGTCCCCTAGCAATGTCAATCGTCTTCACTTGCCACCATACTAGAGCATCATCGATTAGGTACATTGTTGCAGTTTCCACCATCGCTTCTTCTTCAAGTTTAATGGCCTTGAAGTATCTCTCCATACGCCAAAGGAAATTCTCTACTTCCGATGCAGCTCGGGCGCCAGTGAAGCATTTTGGCTCAGGTACCTTCCTCCGCGTAGATTCACTATATTACTACCATTGACCACAACTCGCTCCAGCAACACGATCCTAGTCTTATATTCCTCAAGGTTTCAAGAGCTCAACTTCACTAGTGATCTTTGCCCTTCCTTCTCGATAACAGTGGTCCTGTCGCCCTTTAGCACATCAAAGGTGACAGACGGGGACCTCTCCAAGTCTTCCTATTCTTCCTTCAGACTGGTTTTACCTTGTCAGCCTTCTCTACTAGGGCATCCAACTTTATGCCCATAATTCTCATCTTTGTCTCTATTGCCTCCACGCGAGCTTCTAAAGAAGCATCCCGTTTAGATTCATTACGCCTGTCTCTCTCGAATTGCGACCTTTTGCGTTGGTTCCACCCTCCTTATCTCGACCAGTCCGTAGTTCCGTACCTTACACTTGCCTGGCATTCTTCCTACTAGCTCTTGCAAGCACTTAGAATTTACAACTTTCACGGACAAGGCTCTCCTACCATTTGTCATAGCACTTGGGATTACGACACTATTACTTTGCTTAGTCTTGATTGTTCTTACTTTGTTTTTCATCTACCTTTGCTTTGTCAATTTGTGTACAAGAAATGGAAAGGCAAAAGAGGGGCACCTTCAAGACAAGAAGAAAGAGACCAAAGATTACCAATAAAATGAGCACTCCCTATTGTTCTGTTTGCTTATTAATCAATTTAAAAAACTAGACATGTCTGTAGTGAAAAAACAAGAGAGGACCTAAACATCCATTAATGGGATCTTAGTTTTCTATTCAACCACGTCGACGAGTCAAATATTTGCGTAATATTTTACTCCGTATAGGTTTTAAATTTTTGAAAAAAAATAATTTTGCTTGCTAGTTACTATTAGTGTGAAGACAACTTTTAATCCTTTAGTCAATTGATACCCAAACAAACCACTAATATACTTCAGATGTCTACAAAATACCTTTTTCCTGTACAACAAAAGTTATAGATACTACCACACTTTTGATTGAGTGAGGTCAGAGTCAGACTATCAAGCTTCTTACAAACTCATAAATACACTAATACCTTATCAGAAGACTCTTCGAAAAGAGAGAAGGCTGCCACAAAAGAATGATTTAGAGCTCAAGAATCTATCACATTTTTGCCTCCCAGCGACATCTAATTTGTTCCTTATCTCCAAACCATTGACTTGTAGCAAGAAACCCAAAAATACTAGCACCGAGTTACTGAAGAAGTAACACTAAACTTAACTGACATGCTACATTTCCTCTACCTGCACTGAGAACCCACACGGGCATCGCTTGGTTCGAACTGAACTCTCTTCGTCAAAACTCTGATTCTCAATTGGGAATATATGTTCATGATCCTCAGGAAGGCCAGCTTCTGAAGAAAGATTTGACCTTGAGTTACGAACATAACCTTGTTTTTGCTCTTGCGACATCATGATATCCTCATTTTTACCACTATTTCCTTCCTTCTGGTTTGGTACATTGGGAAGTTGAGAAGATGAGTCGTCCCCGTAGGTTTCGTTCAACCTTTGACGAGTTATGATAGATGAAAGAAGCTGATACCACCTAGAAAGTGCTTGGACTTCATCTCGTTTCTTCTCTGCGGCTTCTCTTCTTTCCTCTTCTTCAACATATGCCTGGAGACAATGAACACAAACTATCTAAATCATGATTCACTTAAAACAAAGAACTAGGAAATTGTTTTTTTTTTTTCACCAAGAATCTTGTGCCTTCGGTGTTCTCTGATGACTCGTACTTGTAGTCGAGTGATTGTGGGGTGAGATAGGTGCAAGACCACTTTGGGGCAAGTAAGGCCCATGGACCACACCCACAATAACTTCTCAAGCACTCGAATAAGAAAACTAATAATTAGTTACCTCCATGATTGCTTCTCTGAATTCACTGCAAACGACGATGCCTTCGAACACAGGAATTGAGCGACCATTGCGAAATTCAAACCCAACCATGGCAGGGGCATAATCAACTCCCAGTCTCTTTGCAACATTAAAGATTCTGGGAAACCTTAGGTGCACAGTTCCATGTGGTAGACACTTTTCAGACCACACATCCACTTGACCACGGTCATTCTGAAGAATCATAAAACCCAAAACTTGACATTTAAGATACACAGTAGATACCCAGAAATCCACATCTGGTAAATAAAATACTGCTCTTCAAGAAAGATATGATTTTCTGAGACCAGAAATAATACTACGTTGCTAACTGTAAACAGTTTCTATAGCCGAAAAATATTTTGATATGCAGTTATAGCCACAAGAAACTCTCACCTTTGGTACAATCCCATTTGTGGCATGAGGAAGAACCAGAGGTTCCATTTGCCACCTCCCATAAAGTTGAATAGTTCCTTCCCTTGCATCTTCTTCTTCATCAACTGGTTCAGAAGACTGCACCTTGCCAGGCTTTAAAGAACCCTTAACCACCTAACAAGAAATGACAAGATTTATCCATATATACTACATCAACTGAATAGTTAACAATTGATATCTAAACCTAAAATGAAAAGTATAAACTTGCCACACCTTTGCAGGACTTTCGCTTGCTTTTACTTGCAATCCCTCCCTTAGCCATCTTTGTTTTGTATACAGCGTTTTAACACAATTTCGAGGGTAAACTGGATGACCAGAACAATAACCAAGTATAGGACCCTTAGGATGAAGTATCTGATACTTGGTAAGCCATCTTTCAATAGCGTAAAGGTGGTGACTTTTATAGGCCTGGAGTTCAAAAGCAAGTTTTCGGACAAGCTAAGTCAGTGAAAAAATCACAAGTAACTGATTGTATCGGACAAATGACTTAGAATGGTCAATACATACCTGTTGATTAGTTGGAAGTGGTTCTGTTAAGGCCCTAGTTTCGAGCTCCATATCCTCAAGAGATTTCCTCGTCTCTAACCCACTACTATGTCCCTCAGCAGAATTATACCTTTCAGATTTCCTGTTATCTAGTTCAGTTGAAGTATTATTTTCTTTTGTCTCGAACTGGACCAGCCCTGCTGTAGCTGCTGATTCCAACTCTTTTAATGGTGTCAATACTCCATCCCACCAAGCTGAATTGATCCGCTTCGAAGATATCTTATACCACTTCATACAATACCTGAAATAGAACTTATGATTCATTGATGGTGATGTATATTAGAGAACGGTAGATTTACAATATAAGTCTTCACAACTGTTTTTGCGAAAAATGGTTTACTGTAATTGATGACATTTAACCTTCAGTTAGTAAGAGGGAAGGGTTTTAGATAGAAACACGACCATCTTCATATGTCCAAAAGGCCATAATACAACTGTCAACCTGAGACTCAAGGTAAGTCCTAATCAATTACATACAACTGCTTAACGTAGATATGGATACACTTTTCTCATGCAAAACTGAGAAATAGTTTCAGAGTGCTAATTCATCTAAATATGTAAAACTCAGAAATATACAGATAATGTACATGCATACTTGCACACGTACGTAGTAAAACTGCAAAAAATGGAAAGAACAAACTCTTCCTCAAGAATGTGTATAACACAAATTACGTCATGAAATCAGAGATAGATGAGATGGAATAACAGTATATCCCATAAAACTGCAAACTAGCATAATTACTTTTTCTCGTCTCTTACTTAAAGTTTTTTCAGTACTAAGCATGTTATGCAAATGCCAAATGATGATATAGTATGGTTCAAATGTATCTATAGCATGACATTCTTTTTATCTCTAATGGGACTAGGATTTTACACGTATAAAGCCTACACTAACTTGCTTAAACATTACCATGGTTTACAAAAGCAGTGAGAATTTTAGATTTATGGAGTGACAACCCTACGAGCTTTAAGAGTCAAACCTGCGAGTTACGTCTTTAGCCCCATTCCCTGCAAAAGCAACAACATATCTCAAAGACCTCCTGCAGGCAGAGGCTGCAGCTTCTACTTTATCCTCACCATCAATAATAGCATTCACAGCATCAACATGCACCCACTTCCCTGTCAAGTTTTCTCCACTACAAAAGACTTCTGCCCAATACAAAGGAGCCCCAACTTTTTTTGATCCAATTGCAGTTGAGATTCCCTGAGGAGAATCCGAAGATTCTACAGTTTTAATTCTTTTTGATCTATTAAATGGAGAAGAAAGATGCGATGAACTATTAGGTGAGTCTTTGGGTTCTGAGTGTAACTTGCTGTCACGAGCACCTGCTGCAGTTGCAGCAAGAGCCATTTCCAACTGCAATTCAAACTCAAGATCCCCTCTCCTCTTCGATCCTTCAGGCTTCTTGGGGTCACGTGCTTCAGAGATGTCACTGCTCGAACCCGGAGCCGTTGGATCGTGCTTGCTATCATTAAACAATTTAGTGACATGAAAACTTTTTGTCTTATCTGTCTTGGGCACTGAAATGTTTTTCTTGGTTCCACGTACACCTCTATGACAAGTTGCACCTATAACGTCATCAGAGGACCCTTCTTTCCGCGATGATGACTTGGCAGGAGATAGAGAAACTTGATGTGACTTGGCCACCATTAATGTAGAAGAATTAAATACCCTGCCATCTCCCCTTGTTGCATCTTGGGTTGAACAACCAGATGTATCTGTATCTGGTTTAAGGGATGCCACATCCAAAATTGCCACAAACCTGAGAATATGTCATACTCAGTTGTAAGCATTCATTGTAAATTTGACAAATCATTTATTCAGCAATAAAAAGAAAATTAAATTTTGATAGACCAGAATCCCGGTTCCCAAGGATATCGTTTGTGATGATAGGAATATTTGTAAGAGAAGAAATCATCATAGGGTTATTCTCTCTTTCTGGGACCAAGGGTTTCACATTTACTTGGTAAAGCATTAGATCATTTCCACCAGTTCATAAATATACGTGTATATACATGTGTGTGTGTGTGTGTGTGTGCGTGTTTTGTGTGTGTATGTGTGTATGTGTGTGTGGAGTTGTGTTTCTCAAATTTACCGAGTTGTAAGATTGAGAGATCTGAATAACGCCACAGATAATGCAGCAACCTGCAAAGCAAACAATTATTTATTTCACCCGACAATATGTGGTATAACATGTAAATCCATATTGAATTTGATAATCTACAATAAATTTCTAATTTTTTTACTTCAACTCTTTCTGCTGTGATAAAAACGAGAACAGTCAAGCAATATTTGGACACCTAACATCTGTTACTCTTCTACATAGAATTGTAATATTACAGGTTAGGAAGTTGAAAGTACAAGTTATAGATATAATATATGCAAGCCCTCTTGATACTTCCATTATTTCCATATTAAATACCGAAATACATTAACTGCCCTACTTCTCTCTCAACCAGACCTCATATCGCTTCAGATGCATTAAAATTTGATTTCCCTGTGTTCCTAGCTGGTAATATTCTTCCAACATTTGTCTCATTAGAAATTACACTAGCCACTGGAAAAACGAAATTCGAAAAGAAACAATTTTTACCATATATACTCGTGTCTTGACTTTCTTGCTTCTATATTACACATCTTGGGATGTTATTACTTGATACCTCTCATAGGCAGAAGGTCATAGTTTCGCACTTCATCTGTACAATGAATAATAGATTAAACGATAAATACCTCTTCTGCAGTTCCTTCATGCTTTTCAAGAGCAGTGGCCAAACCCAACCTAAATGGTCTCTCTGTATTGTTTGGGCTTCTAACATGAAAGTTATCACGGAACTGCATACAAAACATACTCAAACGGAATACCAAATGAGCTAGAAAAAGGTAACACATCAAAAAAAGAAGGAAAAGAAGACGCCCGATAGCTTAAATTTGAAGAAAATATGCATACCCAATTGGCAATAGGACACAAATCATTAGCAGTAAACTTTGCCCCTTCTGCTACCTTCAGCAAGTGTGTCGGTACAAGTGAAAGTAAGGCTGCCTGTAAATAGACATCGCTAGGATAAACTAGCACAATGGAAAAGGATATTATATAATTTAAAACAAGATATTGATTCTAAGATATACAAAAAACCATGTCAGCAAGAAAAAAAAAATTCTATTTAAAAGCATATGCTGGATCAACTTAATATTCATGTGGAGAATAGATGATCGACATAAAGCACAGTGCTTAAACTGTTAATCTAGTTGTACAACAAACACATGAGGGAATAAAGTGCAGTCTGTCCTAGATGGCATGTCTTGCAAGCAAATGCTAAATTAAGAGCAACTGCATGAAAACCAGCTAGCTGAAAGAAGTATGGTGATATATGGAGTCCATTTAGAGTAGGGAACATAAAGTAAAAGCTACAAACGGAAGTAAGCACCTGAATAAGAGGATCCCTGCAAGCACTGTCAACTAACCTTCCTCGTGCAAGTAAACATAGCAAGTGAGCCTTATGAACCAGCTCAGCCATTTCCTGAATTGAAACCATGTTAAATTTGTAAAAATAAGCACAACACAATCAGTAAGGTACAACGTAACCATGTTACTAATAATCGTAATATTCAAGTTCACCTTGTCTTCAGCTGAAGCTCTTCGAACATGTTTTCGCTTACTGGAACATGGAGAATCATTGAATTCAACAATCACATCCCTTGTAACACTTTGAGGTTGGTGGTTTTGAGAATCAGAGATGGTTATATCGCCATCCTCCCAATCAGATTCCTCTGCATCTTCTTCATTGTTAGGAAAATGACAATGAGTACTCCCCTCATCGGCATTATTTTCGGGTAGAAGATTTTTAGATACCAGTGTATTACATGCAACCATTGGCTTTACCTTTTGTTCGTCATTTCCTGTTAAGGCGATCTCTGGCTGGAAAGGAGTAAACACATGAAAGTTTTTAGTTGGTCTGCATTTATGACAATATTTGAGATAGTAAGTGATCTTTACAGTTAGCCTGATTTATATTGTCAATTTGTAACAGCATAGAGTAGTGTGTATAGGGTCAATATGCGGGTCTGACTGTTGATGTACAAGCCAGTCGACCGCGCAGTTAATCTAATGTTTGAATCCAATAACAAGTTTGAAAGTTGGTAATCAAGTTAAAGTTTTGAAACCACTCTTGTGCCATTACTCCAAAAAAAATAATTGTACGACAAATGCTTCTTCGGGTTTTAAACTTTGAAGAAAAGGAAATCGATAAAATGTATACGACGCCCTAACAATGGCTGTCATGAGGAATTGCTGCTACAACGATGGTAGTCTATATCAGTAAGATATGGTCTTAGAAAGAAAAATAAAATATAACTGATGGTCATTGAGACAAACCGCTGCATCAGAATCAATAGAATTGAGGTGACTATCCATTTTTTTCTTTGACCTTGTCGAACCAGGAGAATTAGCACGTTTTAGAGGTCTCCCAACACCCTTCCTCGACTTATCATGAAGGGGATCTGAGATAAATAACAATTTTATTTGAATGTGAAATGTAAGCACTGAAACCAACAATAACTTAGAAGAAGAAATACGAACCATGGTCGACCTGTGATGTTGAACAACCGTTTTCACTCTGTACGCTTTTGGTTGTATCCTCTTTCCCTGGCATAATGTGAACAAGGAAAAATAAACAATTTGATTTTACTTCAAAAAACCAGTTCGACAACTTGCATTGATTGTTTTTACCAAGAACACATGGTCCATCAAAGTGCATGCTTCGTGACGAAGCTCTATCATCTCTTGCTCTTTTTTCTTATATACTCTCACTCTATCAATTTTCATTGACTTTTTAGTTTGTTTATTTCCTCCCATTGGTTGGTTAATAATACAACTCATATAGAGATGCCAGGAAAAGACAACTACTTCAATTTTATTGTCCAAGTAGAAGATCGAAAATAAGCCACAAAACTTAAACTATTCAATTATGTTACTACCCAATATAATTGAAGTCTTGGTACCAGAAAGGACCGTCCTCGCCAAGACTCTAGGTACAATGGTACCAGAATAGACCATCCTCGCCAAGTCTTGGGCAATGGATAGCTAGCTACTTTGATTTTTTACTTTGTCTTATCGAGATCAATTCACTGACTTCCTAGTTACTTTTAGCTATTCTTGTCATAATCTTATGATGATTCAATTTGGGCGTTTATAAGCAATGACACATTCCCAGAACAGTCACGCAAGGAACATTCAAGCCCATGCCCTTTCAACCGGATAAAGGTAGAATATTTGAGTTAAATCAGACTAATTTTTTTCCTTTCCTTCTTCTTTCTGCTCGATTAGCTAATAATTTAATACCCTATTCCATAATAACTACAATATCATCACTCAATTCTAGTATATTCTTATGAACATTATATCTTTACCTGAAAATTGATTAATTTTTATACAGTTAGGGTTTTAGAAACCAAAAAGACGCTTGAAGTTTGGGAGATTCTAAAACACAAAAAGTGACTCTATGATTTGTAGATAAAACCCTCAAACTGGACTAAATTTCGAATTTAGAAGATGAATAATGAAGATTGGAAAAAAAAAAAAAACAAATAGAGTTACGTACTTTTAGACGAACCTTCATCAAGACACTTGGATTGGTTTCTTGTTCGCATTTTAGGTCGTTCAATTTGTCACTGGAGAAAAGGGAGCTATCTTGGATTGAATTGAAGAACTCGGAAGGTCGCACAGGGGTTCTTTTTTCTTTTGCTTCCGGGAAAGTAACGTTTGAAAATCAAAGTCTGATGAAATTGGGAGTTTTTCGCGCTTTAACCTGTTGTTTCGTTTTATATCTTTTTTTTCAAGAGCATTTCACGAAAAAAAAGAAATTATAAGATCATTTTTTTCATCAATGTGTGTGAGTTTTGATTGAGATTGTTATTTCTACTTGCAGAAAATAGAATTCCTCATTTCTTTTGTACATTTAATGCAAATTTATTTTATTTATCACTTAGATTATTTTTTAACTAAATATTTAATTATTTTAACAATTATGAAGATTTGATTTTTATTAGTTCTTACTCAAATAATGATCACTTCAGATAGAGTGTCTCTTGAGATATCTCCATTTAGAGCATCTCCAATGCAAATTTATATCATTAATGCAATTTTATTTTATTTATTTATGTGATCAGATTATATTTTTAAATAATTTTTTAATTATTTTAAGAATATATGAACTGATTTCTATTGGTTCTAACTCAAACAATGATGAACTTAACAAGTATAGATTTTCAACAAAAAAAAAAAAAAACAAGTATAGATATCTTGTTCAACAAAAAAAAATATAGATATCTTGAGAGAACACTCTAGATAGAGTATCCTCTCGAGATATCTCCATTTAAAGCATCTCCAACGCAGTTGCGTGGCTAAGCATTTAGAGATCCAGTGCGAAATTTTTTAATCAGGACCCCTTACTTAGAAGTCTCTCCTGACAGCCTATAAAAAAATAACATTGGACTGTCAACGATTTAGCCTAAAAAAAACATTGAGCCTTAGAGTGCCTACAAAGAAAATTACATCAGGTCTTCATGCTAAAAAAAAAACGAAAAAAAGAAAGAAAAAAAATTTGAAGTCTTTTGTTGAATTTGAACTCGCGATATTTGTGGTCTTAGCGAGTATCACACGGGTCGAGTTATCTTCTATGTATGTTTTAGAGTGGCTTTTACGTTACAAGTATTATTTTTGTATAAAATTTTTCAGAAAAGGGGCCCTCAGGGAAAGGGGGTTGGGTGTTGTCGCACCCCCTCACCCAGTCCCCTGCTCGAACGGAAGATTCTAAAAAAAAACTCTAAAAACCCTAGTTGTTAAGTGTGAATTAAGATCCTCTTTCCTAAATGTCAAAATAGAGAACTCTAAACTTTTCTTATCTCCAATAGAGATCTCTAAAATGTCTATATTTAATACAAATGTCACTTTTAAATTCGATAGAAAAAAAAGTAGTTAAGAAACAAAGAGTTTGAGTGTCTGACAATGTGTCTAATTGGAGAAGATTTTTTAACAAAAACAAAAAAAAGTCATATGTGGCACTCTAAGATTAGAGTTTGAGTGTCTCATTGGAGATGCTCTTAATTACCTCCACATCATGTTAGAAATCTAAATTAAGTTTCCATTTGAGAAAGTTTTTAAGAAAAAACTCTAAAGATCTTATGTGGAACTCAAAGCTTTTAGATTTGGTGTTGCATTGGAGATGCTTACTTACCCATTCATAAATACTCTACTCGGAATACTTCTCTAATGCGCCATTCAAGAAAAACTTTAAAACTTATATTGTGACTATATAATTAAATGAATAAGTGGCACTTAGAGATCCTTCAAAGAACACTCTAAATTTGGAGTGTCCTCTTGAGGATACTCAAAACAAATGATGTCACGTCATTTTAGAATTTTCATGTGTGACTTTGCACTGAAAATGGATTTTAAAGAAAAACTCTAAGAAATCTTATGTGACACTCTAAGTTTTAGAGTTTGAGTATTACGTTGGAAATGCTTTAAGATACGACTAAGTTAACGTAAAATAAATAAAAGCCACCGGGGACACAAAAAATTTTTGGGGGTATAAAATCTTCGGATGAAAATTTTGGACAAAATTTTTTTGTTTAATTTTTGTTTCCTCAAATCCATTACCGTCATTTTCTTGACGCCGGTAAGAGTCAACAACAACGGTAAAATCTCTCTCCTCTCTTCCTCATCCGACCACTACCTCCAGTCACTTGTCTTTCTTGGATCTCCCTGACGTTTTTCACTCTACATCCCCTAAAAAATTTATGGAGTTCTGAAGCTCCTCCTTCGACCCCGTCTTAAACCTCTTGCTCACAAACGACCCCAAACCCTTCAAATTTTATCCTCTTCCTTACCTCCTCAATCTGTATCTTCGAAACCCTAGAAGTCTCTCAGCCTTCTCACTTAGCTTTGATCTTGAAAGTTATCGTCTTTAAACTTCGTGTGAGAAACCCGTTTTTCGATCCGTGAAGAAATCTGCTATCTTGTTCAGGTACGTGTTCTCTTGTCCTTTTAGTATTTTCAGATCTCTAGACTCGATTTCTATTTCTGACCAATTTTTAGGGTTTTCAGAGTATTTACGGTTATAGTTTGTGTTTTGCCACTACTCATAACTGTTTTGTTGTTTGATTCGCTTAAGTTGTATTCTTGAACTTATAAGCAGAGAACCGCCATTAAAAAGTGTTCCTTTCTTCTCTTCTTCATCTCTCTCTCTCTCTCGTAAGATAATACGGTGATAGTTAAGTAATTATGTGTTTTTGATTGTTGAAGGGAAACTTTTAGTGATTCAGTTTATGTTATTTGATAGCTCTGCTTTGGGCTGGGAAACGGTACGGGCGGGTCACCCGCGGGTAGAACAGTTGACGGTCCGGGCGGGTGCGGGTAACTAGGTCTGGTGACCATTAGGGTATTCGGACGGTCCGGGCGGGTAAAATATAAATTTCAAATCGCCATTACCCGTCCGAGCCCGCTAAAACAGTCGGGTTAATCGGGGGCGGGTTCGGTCGGTTTGCCCGATTTGGAAATTGAAAATAAATTGTCATTTTTTTAATTTTCAAAGAAATATTAGAAGACCCTAGATCGAACGGATGAGATTTATTCATCCGATGGTCAAGGCCAAAAGCCTTAATGTTTGGTCGGGCGGGTTTCTCAGACGGGCGGGTACTTGTTCTGGGTACCGCGCGGGTATATAACGGTCCGGGCTCGGGCGGTCAGGCGGGCAGAGCTTGCAACCCGAGGCCGCCCATTTTAATCATTCGGTCTGGTCGGGTTCTACCTGTACCGGTTATCGGGCGCCGTTTAACCCTGCGGGCAGCGGGTACCCGATCCGGGTCTCGGGTCCGTGGGCTTTTATCCCACCCCTAATTACAACCCTAAGTAACCCTACTAGCTTAACGAACATCAAAACTTACACGGTAATTTCACCTAACGTATAGGGGTATTATAGTCATTGACTTTACTGACGAGAGAAAGCATCGTAATCTCCTCCTCTTCTTCTTCTCTTGACTCTTCTCATCATCAGAAGCTCCCTCACAAAAAAAAAAAGAACTTGGTAGCTCGAAATTAGGGTTTACAGTCAAATCTGTTCCCTTTTTAGGGTTTTGAGACATAACAATTATCTGTATCAGCAGAACTATAATTTTCTTCTAACCATCATAAGTTAATAATGAAGTTCATACTTTATAAGTATTCAAAGTTTCTGTAGAATTTTTAAAGTTTCTACAAGGCAAACGACCTAAAATATACATAGAATATTATTGCTACTTATCTTAGATTGATTGGGAATATAATAAGTAGTTAAGAAGGTAATAAATAGTAATATACAATTAGGATTTAAAGTTTCAAAAGATAAAGTTCCAAAAAACTAAAAGATGCTCGGTCTCGGCCTGTCTCGGCCTGTCTCGGCCAAGACACCCGAGATTCTCGTCCAAACCCTAACTCGGTGTCTCGGCTGAGTCTCGTCTTGGAGGAGGGCCGAGACCCAAGATTCTCGGCTGAGGCGGCCGAGACCAATCATTCTCACAAGCAGTTATATTTTGATTAGGCATATACAATCAGGCCCTACTTAATAGGGCTATCAATGTAAACTTCGTCAAAATTTGAATTGTTTTCTTGATAATAGTTCCAAACTTTCTAAATAATACTAATTCAAATTAGTTGATATGTTCATAAGCACTCATTGTTGTGAATTACATTCTATATTCTCTTGCATTAGCGAGTTAATTCATCTGTTGTCGTTGCTCTATGAGGTTATGAATTGGATGCTTTATGCTTGTTAGAACTTAGAATAAACTTGGTTCACATTGTTAACCGATTTATTCGTGATTTAAACTTTTTGTGTCAGTGTGCAAAATTCAGAGCATGCTATCATGATCTAATGATGCCAATCTCGAATCCTTGATTGTGAAGTATACTCCGTGGAAAAGGCAGAAATGGAAGAATCCAATACTGAAGATTCCAGCCTTGGACCAAAACGCAAAAGGAATTTCAAATCTTCAGTTTGGAGTGAATTTGATTTGATTAAAAGAGATGATCGAGAGAAGGCCAAGTGCAGACATTGTGGAATTGAATATAGCTATGATAGTAGAAAGGGTGGAACATCAACTCTACAACGTCATGTTCAAAAGTGTGCTAGGATTAGGGCAAATGATGGTAGCATGCTACTATTATCTCATACGGGTGGGAGTGATTCTAATAATAACGCGACTGGAAAAGTAGAAATTGAAGAATTGAAGACTGAGGATCAAATTCCTGTAAAAAGAAAAAGAGCTCTGAAGTCTTCCGTTTGGAATGAATTTGATTTGATTAAAAAAAGTGGAAGAGAAAAGGCGAAGTGTAAACATTGTCATGTCGAGTATATTTATGATAGCAAAAGAAGTGGGACATCAACTTTACAACGTCATTTTCAGAAGTGGCATAAGCTTGGCGGGCGTGAAAGTGCTCAAAAATTACTGTCACCTGTGACTTGGAATGGTAATACAAGTGTAGAGCAGCTAGTTACAAACGGGCAAAAATTAGACCAATCGGTATTTCGTGAGAAAGTAGCCATGGCAATTGTCAAACACAATTATCCATTCACTATTGTGGAAGATGAGGGTTTTAGAGACATTTTCAACTACTTAAATACGGAAGTTCAACACATCTCACAAGATATTGCACAAGCAGATATACTGCAACTGCATAGCAGAGAAAAGGGGCTCGCAAGAAAGAGATTATTGTCGGCTTCGGGAAAAATTTGTCTTACATTGGACGTATGGACATCCGTAACTACGGATAGTTATTTATGTCTGACAGCCCAGTTCATTAATCAAGATTGGGCACTACAAAAGTTGGTCTTAGAATTTTCTCATATGCCGCGTCAGCACTCAGATCACGTTGTTGCTACTAAGGTTCTTTCTGCATTAAGTGATTGGGGAATTGAAGAGAAGATATTTTCTATCACCTTGGATGATGCAATAGTGAATGATACGTGTGTTCAAGCAATGAAGGACGAACTTTCTTTGAAGGGTGCTCTTTATAATGGAGGTGAATATTTTCATGTTCATTGCTGTGCACATATTTTGAATCTTATTGTGAAAGAAGGGTTAGAAACAGTTAATGTGGCAGTGGAAAAGATACGGCATTCAATCAATTATCTTAAAGGTTCCCAATCGAGAAAAGAGAAGTTCTTTGACATTGTTACGGAATTAGGGTTGACAGAGAAGAGGGCTCTTCATCAAGATGATCCCAAGAGGTGGAATTCCACTTTTATCATGCTTGATAGCTGTCTTCTATATCAAAAGGCTTTTGAACATCTAAACTTTGTTGATGAGAACTATCATGATTGCCCTACTCCAGGAGAATGGGAACAAATTGCGATGATCACTAAGTTCCTCAAAACTTTTTGTGAAGTCACACATTCATTTGCTAAAAGCAAGTATACAACTTCTGATGTGTATTTTCAAGGCGTATGGAAGATTCAAATGATTTTGAAGAAGGAATGTAATAATACAAACGACTTCGTTGGACTTATTGCTGAGAGGATGCAGCTAAAGTTTCGCAAGTACTGGTCTCGTTTCAGTATACTACTGGGTATTGCAGTTGTTTTGGATCCAAGGAAGAAACTGTCATTCGTGGAGTTTTGTTACCAAAAGTTGTACCCTGAGGCATATGGCCTAGAGGTTGAAAATGTTCGTAAAAGGATGGATTTACTCTATGGCGAATACTCGTCATCTACGTCCAAAAACCATACAAGTAACACAAGCACTAATACAGGGTCATTGGGTGAAGTAAATACTTCTACATTTGATGAAGATGCAATCGGGGAGGAGTTGCAGGTAAGTAGTTGCAAATGATTATAATTTATATTGTGGTTGTTTGTCTTTACATGCATTATTAAACTTACTTATTTTTGTAGGAGTTCGCATCATTTCAAAGCACGGATCGGCAATCTCATATGTCAGAATTAGATTTCTATATGCTAGAGCCACAACTTCCGCTACATCAGGAGTTGGACATCTTACAGTTTTGGAGAGCCCAAGAATATCGTTATCCAAACCTTGCTCGAATGGCACGTGATATTTTGACAATCCCCATATCAACTGTTTCATCGGAGTCTGCATTTAATCTTGGAGGAAGAATACTCGATCAATATCGCAGTTCCTTGACACCTGAAACTGCTGAAGCATTGGTAACAACTCGTGATTGGCTCTACGGAGTAGGTAAGTATTATTTAAATTAGAAGAAAGCTAGTATCATGCTACATAGAATATTGATTTAATGCTAATAGCTAATGTAGAGAATCTCATCTCTGCTTTGACGAGTAAAGGCTGGCTTTGTAAAACGGTTAAGATACCCTAGTGAATGCAATCTAATGTGACTTGTTTATGTCACAATAAACAATCTGTTCTTTTGAAGCTTAATGACAGTGCATTTGTAATATTTTTAGTTCGATTATGATTGACAGTAATGCCTTTTCGACACAAAAGTTCTTAGTTGGTGCTCAATTTTCTAACTCAAGTAAAGCTTCAAGCTCGAAATTATGGGAGTTTTCTTTCTTTCCCTTCTCTGAATAAATAATTAGTTCCAAAGACGATGCCAGTTACCATTGAGAACTTCATTTGAAGTTTTATCTTTTCCTAAAATTAGTTTTACAAGTCTTAGATGGACCCTGGAAAGGTAAAACAACCCTTTAGAAATCTTCACTTGGTTATGGCGATCAGGAGATTGATCCTTTTTTAAGATAAGTGAGCAGTTTGGAGGAATTTCATGAACTGATAAATGTATATCTGAAAGTAGCAAAGAGATTGCTTGCAATCAAAAAAAGAATGAGAAGAAAAGCAGTTGTGGAGAACCTAGAGAATTGGATTATTGTTCGAGTTATGCTAAATGAAAGATTTAACTTCTTATTTCCTATTTTGTCTTTCCTTGGTGCAACTTTGTGCTACTCTTTTGATGTAACTTTTCTTGTATTTTCCTTTACAGGAGTCGATTATTTGGAGGCACGGACTGATGAATTTTTCGTAGATATTTTAGCAGTTGAAAATCTGTCTTCAGATTGCAGTACCTTCAATATAGCTGCTGACAACTAAAGGTTTTTCAGGTCGAAACCTATGCACTTCCTTTCAACTTTGTTTATAGAAATTTATAATACCTAATATAGCTCAATGCTCAATCACATCATTAGCAAGTTTTCCTATCATTGTATGGTTCCTCCGATTTTGGCAAGTTGTATTTCATTGTTATTGCATCATGTGTTAAGGTTCAAATCTATGTAACATGGACATTAGTACTGCGATCAGTATCTGACACCAATGTCCAATAGGAGATGTTGATCACACTCACTATAGTTATTCTTAGGCCCTTGTATTATCTATTTTTGTTTTGATTCAAAAATTCCTACAAAGAATGAATAGATAGGAGATAATCAGAACGGTGAATGTGGTCGTATCGTGCCATGAAAGTTAAGATGAGTTGGGGTTATGGGTTGAGTCCTTGTTGGAGTAGTAACTTTGACAGGGCTCATGAAACATGAGGCCTTGTTCTTACGTGCAATTTATCACGTTAACCTAGAGTGGTAATTGTTCCAACATGATTGTGTTACAAGTACCAACGTACATACATAAGAAGCTCACATTTCACCAATTGAAGTGACTGCAGTATCCGTTTTACACAACTTTCCAAGCATTACAAGAAATAAGAATAACAAAATAGTGTTGTTTTGTTTATGTTGCCTTCTCTAACATGAGCAGCTGTTTTTTTTTTCAAAACTCAGAGCAGAAAGAGCAGTCAAGCAAACTTGTATAAGGTAATGAAAGATGGACATATGATGGTTCTGTATTTCTGTTGTTAGTATTTTGGTTTCTGATCGTAAGAGTTTGCTGTCTTGATTATTCAGAACTCGGGTGTCTACTGATTTCTTCCTCGGCTGGAGTTCTATGTTATTGATACAACGTCAGCAGCTCTGTGAGGAAGGATGCTGACGATGAAAAGTAGAGTTTGCTGTTGTTAGCCGTGTAAGTAGTTGATTTTATTATTCCTGTCTTATGATAATTTATTGAAGATGGACAGCACATTTTATCTAAGCTTAAAAGATATTTTGTATAGTAGAAACTATGTCATCTATGTGTAATGTTTCACATATTGTTTAGGAATTGTTTCTCATAAACCCAAAATAGCTTATTTCAGTTGGTATTTCTAAAGTAGCAAGCGTGCATGGAGATGATTTGATGGTGATTTTTTTTTCAACTGACACATGTTAAATATATTTATTTTTTCGGGGTTTAAGTTAAAAAAGATAAGTTATATTTTGTTTGGTTAAAATTCAACCTTAGTATTTTAGTTCGGTAAATAATTCATATATTTATAATTTGTTTGGTTAAAAATCAAATGTTTTTGTAACTCTTTTGCTTTCCCACCACCAATTCTTCTCTACGATAAGGTAAACTACCATTGCAGACAACCTTTACTATTTATAATTTGTAATTTGTTTGGTTAAAAATCAAATGTTTTTGCAACTCTTTTGCTTTCCCACCACCAATTCTTCTCTATGATAAGGTAAACTACCATGGCAGATAACCTTTAATATTTTTCCAGATTTTTCTCTCCTCCGTCCACTACCATCATTTATGTCCTATCTTTTATCCTCTCTCTTCTCTCTCCGACCAAGACCATCTCCAACGCAAAACTTTAAAAAAAAATCTCTAATTGTGTTACATGTCAAGTTTCGATTGAGATTTTATGTTCTATATGGCTAAATTGACTCTATAATTCAAGTCTTTCGATGCAACACTCAGAAAAACTCTAATAGTTACAATGTCACACATATAATTAATATGAAAAATATAGTGGAGAGAGATTTTTCATTTGTTCTAAAATTAAATTTTATGACTATTTCTCTTAAGATACTCAAAAGATATCTCAAAAATAGAATCTGTATTTAAGGTATCTTAAAGTTAACTTTAGGGTTTTTCAAAGTTTGACTACGGTGGGGAGATGCTAGAGTGCCCAGTTTTTAGCCCATTAAATTGCCCAGCTGATGTGGAATCACTAAAAGACAAGGGTTTTTCAAAGTTTGACTACGGTGGGGACCGCTTTTATTTCTAAATAAGGAAAGTTGGGCAATTTAATGGGCAAAATTGCTGGGCACTCTATCATTTCCCTAAAGTTAAATGTTTCCACATCATCTTAAGATCTCAATTGAGTTTGCGTTAGAGAGGATTTTTTTTTAAAAAAATTTGTCTCATGTGGTATTTAAGATTTTAAGACTGAGTCTTTCATTGGAGATGCTCTAAAATCTTATTTTAGCCGACTAAGATCCCGTTGGTTTCAGTCCGAGTCTCTGAGAATGAGGGAAAAAGCAGAGAGAGGGGGAGAGACAACAATGGTTGTGGTGGTTGGAGGTGGTGACCGGAGTTGATAGTCCGGGAAGGCTTGGGCCCAAAGCGGTTTCGCGGTTTGGATTCTGCATATCACTTTTCAAATAATGTAACATGATTTAAGTTGTAAAATAGTGGTTAAAAATTTAGATCATGTGCAAGAGATTGAAGGATTTAAAATCTTCTGAACATTATTAAGAATTTATTTATTATTTTTAACATAAATTATAGAGACACTTGATTTCTTAATTCGATTCGGGGCTTCTTAGATGTTTGGACAAGCCCGGGTGGTGGGAGATGAAAACGGAGACGTCATGATTGTCCCATAAATTTTGATAAAGTCCATCATTTCCATTTTAACTCCAGAAATTTTATCTTGTTTTTCCAAATCTTCAACATCCACTAAGTTTGTAAGGAGTTATTAGCATCTAGATTTGCTATTTTCATTCATCAACTCCTCCCCTATTATCCTCAACAAAAAAAAACTCCTCCCCTATTAGCCATTTGTTTTTACCTATGGCCCAATTCTCTATGTAGAATATAGTTTAGAAATTGAGTTTTTTTGTTGCTGAAAGGTTTAGAAATTGAGTTGGACAATTTTATATTGAATCTAAAAAGCAATTTTATTTTCTCTTAATCTTAATCCTCAACCTCACCTCTCCCATCACCACTATTTTTCTCTATTTCTACGGGAAAAATCGATCGGGTTTGAAAGATTCTTCCACCGTGGCACAATCTGATTTGGGGATTTCACCGAAAAGAGATGGTGGTAGACGGAGGTTATAAGTGGTTGGCAGAGATTATGGGTGGTGCTCGGAGTTGGAAAGTAAAAACAAATAAATTGATTATTTCAGACTCAAAACAAGATCGCCTCAAAGTCGGATCCTCTTAACTAAAGTCTTATGTTTAGGATGTCCCAAAATCCCAGCCTAATAGATAAGTTTAAAGAGATCAGGATACTTATTTGAAATTTTTTAAGGGTTATTCATTTTTTTATTGCAAAAAACAACCTGCCTGTCTTGAGCGTCCGAGCGGTTTTCCAACCCTTTGTAAGTTTTCCCCAGGAACGAAGGAGTAGGAACAGTGAGCAGGAGCAAGGAACCAGAGCAGGAACTACAATCAACTTACCAGAATCTTTAACCTTAACTATTTTCCTTGTCTCAAACATTATCTCCTTATATGATGGACAATTATAGGACATTCCTTCGAAAACGTAAATTATTTCCAATGAAGATTTATAAGACATTTTGTTATTTATCGTGAACAACAAAATTTCCTATACATTCTTTCCAAATGTAAACTATTTCACTGAAAATTCGTAAGACGTTTTGTTATGTACTGGACATTTTTTTATGTAGTAGGCATTTATTTATGTCTTAGGTATTTTGTCATGTAGTGGACACTTTTTACTGGACATTTTTTTTATGTACTGGCTATTTTGTTATGTACTGGACGCTTTTTGAATAGAAAGTATAAGAAATTTTGTTATGTACAGTATATAATCCAATGTTCAGTATTTTAAATTACATTTTTTAATAAAAATTTCATTCACAAATTCAGGGAAACCAAATATGATAAACCAGATTCAAAAAATTTCATAAAACATAGTGAAATAGATCTGATTTCATTCACGATTTATTACACCTTCAAATTTTCAACTATACAATTTTTAGGATCGATCTAGTACAGAAAAATCTAGGTTTAATAATGAAGATCTGTAAGATGAAGAAAACTAGAAAGAGAAAAGAAAAATTAATGGAGTCTTGTTGTTGATGGCTTCAAATCTGAAATTTTAGAAAGAAAAATCACCCTTCTAGAATCAATAACCCAGATCTGATTTCTTCAACATTAAATTTTTTATCAAATCTCCATTCTTCACCATATTCACCATATTAGAAAATCTCAGATCTATTTTTTCTTCTATAGTTCATTTATTGTTCACAAATAGTAGACTTAAGATAATAAATCCTTGATCTTCGCTCAAAAGAGAGGAACAACTTCATATCCAAATTTTTTTAAAGAGAGATATTAGAAGTTGGTCATAAGAGGCAGGAACTAAATGGTAAATCGATTTTGAACAACTTTTTTTTAAAGGATGGGACCTAAATTTAATGTAATATGTCATCCCAGTCAAGAAAAGGTGAAGACAACAGGCTTGTGTACCGTGCAGGGGTATAACAGAAAGAAAAAGAAAAAGGAAAAAATTGCATTCCCGGTACATCTGAGTCAAAGTCAAAGTCTTAACCTAAGGTTTTAGTAGTAAATGGTTACTATTCATTCATCTTCTTCACCAATCAACCAAGGAACTAAGGAGGAGAGAGAAAAAAAGAGGTTAGGGTTTTTGGGTGTTCTTGAGCTCTAAGCTTCTAGGGTTTGAGCTTGAAGAGAGGGAAGGAGAGAGAAGGAGCCGGTCAAGCTAGGCCGTCCATCACCAAGGCCAGCCAAAGCTTAGTCGGCCAAGCCGCTTGCTACTAGAGCACGGGACAGCACAAGGAGGCACTCGGACAGCAGCTGCAAGCATGAGCAGCTTTCACGGGATGGCCGGCTTGGACCGGAACAGCAGCTCGGGCGTGCACAACATCTCCGAACAGCAGCAACCCGAGCTGCTTTGGAGCAGCTAAGGAGTGTTCCTAGCTCGGGACGCGTGCACGGGACGCCCAACAAGGCCCAGTAGCTCCTTTGGCCCGGATCTAAGTGTTTTGGCCGGATTTCATGGTTTTTGGGCGGATTTCATGTTTTTCTTTGCCGGATTTCTGGGGTTTCCGGTCACTTTCTTGGCCGGAAACCTTAGGGCTTTTACACCCCATGTCCTTGGCTAGCTTCCCATGTGGTTTGATTTGATTTTGGTTGAAGATTGCTAGAGAAAGAAAACTAGGGTTTAGCTTTAATCGAGGTTGAGTTCTAAATGGAGAAGATGATGATGGTCGCTATGGGGAACCCAGAATTTTCTAAGGGGAGATCGGTTGCACCTTAAAGACTCATATTTTTCGACGATCTTAGCCTCGAACCACATCGAAAAAGGGGGATTCTCTCATCATTTTCTTTACATTTCTTATTCAATCACTATGTTTAACTAGCTTTAGTGTGTCGATTATATGAGATGAAATGTGATGAATACGTGATTATGTTTAATATGATTTGATGTTTTGATTATAAATTGATGTTCATTTATTTTGATTATCGTTTTGATCGTATTTTCATGTGTCTTGTCAAGCACTTCGCATAGTTAATAGACGAAACGAAGTATTCGATGTCGATCGTAGTCTAAGTCATAATTTCATGTGTCTTGTCACGCACTTCACATAGTTAGGCGACTAGACAATACTTTCGTTTACTCGGGATAAAACCGATTATGACGTTTGTTTGACTAAGTATGATCCCCGGATATACATAGTGCTTATAGACATCACCTTAGGAGTCGAACATCGATTATACTTTGGAATATTAGATCGGACCATACATAGTTGTTGATTTATCATTATGGATTCCCAGACTTCGACACATTTACTCTTGTACTCGGATACTCTTAAAGCATGATTTGAACGTGATGAATGACTTATTATTTGTTTACATGTGAGTTTAATTGACTTCGTCTAGTTTCATAAATTAGAAGCCTTGATCTTAATCGTTTATTGGCACAAAGTTTGATAATGCGTACTTAGTTTGATAATCGATACTTACTAACCTTTGATCGATTATACTTAGTTTGACACATGATGCTTAGGATTGTCAATGTGGGTGAAGTTAATTACATTTTCATGCGAGTAGATACTTAGTATTTGTCATTATCGATCATGTGGATCGAAGTATCCGTCTCAATCAACCTTTGTCCGAATCGATTCTTACCCGTCTCGACTCTTGTTCCTCCGAACTCTTCTCTCGAATCTCTCTCGCGCCGTTTTACTTATATTGTTTAGTTAGCTTTACTTGTTTTCTTCTCTTTGTTGCTTATTTCATTATAAAAACCCCATTATCTTTGTTTCTTTCCGTTTTAGTCTAAGTTAGCTAGTGATACCTAGATCGGCGAACGAGACTCCTTCGTTATCCGAATCACCTTCCTATCCTTGGATCGACTCCGGTTTTACCGGTTATTACTTGATACCTCCGCTTGGTTGTGCAACCTTTTCGGGTGCATCAATATTATAAATCACTTTCTCTCCCAAGAAGCTTTAAGGTTTTTTTCTCTTCCTTCTCCAATCCCTCTTTTTCTAGGTACTAATCTCCTTCTTCCCCATCATTCTCTCTCTAATTTTTCTGATCTATGGCAAACCTAATTTCTATTTCATCGAGTCGAACTATTATTGTTGAATATTCTGTTTCTATGCTTCAGGTAATCAATCATCTCTCTCTAGATTTCTTCTTTCTCTCTCTAGGCTGAACAATCAATAAAGTTTTAATCTTTCAGAGGAACAACGAGTATTTTGTTGAGAGATGGAATGACAAGAGCACCGGTTGTGAGATTTGGAACAGTAAAAAGAGTTGCTGAATAGAAGTTCCTCATGAAAGATCCAGAGAATTTTGATACCTTAGAGCAAGTCCAATCCCAGCCTGTCTTAGGCCGAAAAAACCACTTTTTCACCTAAAATTATTGGCCTCAGCACAGCCTCTAAAATTCAGCTCCAGCCCCAGCCTCTCTTGAGGCCGAAAATTTGAATTTGGAATTTCCCAATTTACTAATAAAATTCAATTAAAAAAACATCGATTACAACTAATAATTGATTAAAAATTTAAAACTACTTAAATACGACTAAACAACACTAGAAAAATTAATTAAAAATAACTAGAAGGGGTTTCTTGGGTCTCGTCGTGCACCGTTGAACCAAGCCTCTCGCGCCGCTAAAAGCATTTGTTGAGCATGTTCGTCGAGAGACCTAATATCAATCTTCATTAAGTCCATCGCATATTGTCGGTTCGCCACCTCCGTTTGCACCCGTAGAAAATCTTGTTGCACCTTTAGGGTCTCTTGTTGAACCCGTACTGCTTCACTCAAAGTTACTGATCTTTGTTGGGAATCTTCGTCTCTTTTTTCCCAATATCCCTCACTGGGAGTTTTTGAAGCGGTAGAATGTGTGGATGGTTCACCAACTCTTGCATTTGCTTTGGCTTGTTTACGGCCAATTGGTCTTTCTTCCGATGGATTGGTATTAGAATCTCTTTTACCGGATGTTGACTCTCCTGGCATGTCTTGTATGGTTTTGTGTATCCCATACACTACCTAGTGTTGTAAGCGGAATCTCAAACATCTCATGTTTAACACTAGATTGCCCAGGATCAATTATGCATAAACTAATCAATGAACTAGAGAGGGATAAATACCTTAACGCGTTTTTCCCTCGAACCATTCCAATCGCATGCAAAGATCGAGAGCTCCAACTGTAGCTCCTCTACTTGAGACACCGAGTGAATAGACTTGATCTCCCTTCCTTTCAGACTGCTAGGACTTAGTAGAAGGTTGAGAAGAACTCTTCTTCTTGACTAGATTGATAGAATGGGAACTTTTTCTCTATATTCCTCTCTCTCCAATAGCTGTATATTCAGATAGAGAGAGAGCTGTATAATTTTCCTTAGAGAAAAATCCACACCTTTTCTGTTCTCAACTGACCCAATATATAGACAAACCCTAATTAGAATCTCATTCAGATTAGGTTTTCTATTTTCTGGGTCACAGAAAAGATAATTACCAAAATACCCTTTTGGGGGTATTTTGATAATCCCCTTAAGTGTGGCCGGCCAGGGCAGCCCACTATGGGCCTTATATGGCCGGCCCACTTACTCTGGTCGGCCATCTCATGGCCGGCCCAAAGAGCCTCCTTTCTATCTTGTCCCGAATCTCCATTCGGACCCTTTCGGCCTTCCCGGTTGAATCCCATCCAACTTAAGCCAGTTCCCGTCTAGTCAAATCTCTCCGATCAAGTTACCACTCTTATGTGTAACCCGTTGTAGGATCCGGTCTATGTTAGCCTCGAATCAACTCCTTGATCCGATGATCGTAGTTGGCTTCTAGCAAAGCATTACGACCCCTAATTGGACCGGACTGGATGATCTTTACGTGTGGTCATCGTTATCCTAACTGACAAATTGATCGCATTGCCACCTTGGTCGAAGGGCACTCCTTCGGAAGGACATCTCCTTCAGACCGAACGGATAAATCCTTCATGTCTGCCATCCACTTGTTGTGTGTCATCAAAATTTTGTAAACATGTAGGAACCTAAACCCTTTACCTTGATGATTTTTTTTATACAATTCGATAGTTCTTTGTAACTAAAATAAACAAAATACATATATAAGTATATTATATGAATGAAGTGAAAAGATAGAAAAAATAAATTAAAAAGTTAGAAACAATTACCCGGTCATAATCGTTTTCTCCGCTTTTTGGAACTTTATTTATTATCCTCAAAGTTGATATAAAACTTTGACATTCCGAGCTTATCTCACTGAAACGAGATTTACAACTTCTAAGTGTGCGTTGAAACTTTGCACTCGCATTATATTCATCCGATATTTTTTTCCAAAATACTTTATATTTTTGGCTATTTCCGACAACCGCATCAAATGTGATTTTCAAATAACAATTAGTAAGTAAAATATCTTCATCCGGCTTATACGGTTCCCGTTTAGTTATCTTTGTCGAAGACGTCCCTCCTTGCACACAAGAATCCTCACATACTTCATAATCATCAACTCCTAATTGAGCCGACGGGTAAGTAGAATTAGGGGACAACATTTTCATATAACTTTGGTTATCGAATTCATTGATGTCTAATGGATCCATGGGTGAACAAATGAAAAGATCAAAAAAAATATTGAAAGAAAAAGAGATAGAAATGGAGAGGAAGTTGCAAGAATGAGAGAAATAAAGTGATGAAAAGAGGGTGAGAGATGAAAATGGATCCAACCCCTATTTATAGGGGTTGGATCCATTTCTTGCCGTTGGATTTGCTCCAACGGCTAAGGGATGCCCCCCAAGTGACCGTTGGGGCCCCAACGGTCACTTGGGGCCGGTGTTCAGTCGCCCCTAATGTTAGGGGCGACTGAACACCGAGCCCCAGCCTCCGCTCCAAGCGGCTGGGCTTGGAGCGGGGGGCTGAGGCCATAAATTTGAATTTATGGCCTCAGCCCGGCTGGGGTTGGACATGCTCTTAGATGTTGTTTTCAACAAGTAATTTTTTTAAATTTTACCTTTTCTATATTATCTGAATTTGATAGTTTCATTGATTATTCGTTGTTTTTAATGAAACCCGTAATGGGGTTCTACATGTTTTTATCAAGTTTACATTTGTAACCATAAAATTTAATGAGATTTTCAAATGATTAAGCAAAAAATTTGATTATTTTTTTTAGTTCATGACCTAATTGTAGAAATGTTTGTTTTTGTATTCTTCATTTTTGTTTGAGAACACATGTTCGATCAAGTTGAAGAACAAAGCGATAATTTTGTCGTTTTGATTATGCCTTTTATATCTTAGGAATCTTTGGGTATTTAACAAAAAATTACACCTTATGAATAACTAATCTTACTTTCGATTAAATTCTTGGTTGATAATACAAATCTAACATATTTGCGCGGCTCCAAAACGTTCAATGTGCCATTGCTGGGAAGAATCTCTTTATGGAATTGAGACCTAATTTGAGATGATACAAGGCAGAGTCTTTTGTTGAAATCTTCTCTTTGAAATTTCTTTAGGTTATCGACTTGAAGATGGGTGGGTTACAAAATGACTTGTGTAGGGATTTATACCCTTCTACTAGTGTTTATAGCGGAAATATGACATCTAATGTCTACACTAGTATTCCCAGGATCACATGCAAAACTAGTAATTAATCTAATGGAGATAGTAGATTACCTTAATCGCCTTTCCTTCGAACTAGTTGAATTGATTGAAGAAGACCAAGAGCTTCAAGTGTAGCTCCTCTACTTGGGACACGAGCAATCAATTTGATCTCCCACCTTGTTGTATAGCTAGCACACCAATGGTGGTTGGAAAAGAAGAACTCCTTTCTTCTTGACTAGATAGATAGTTAATGGGAATTAGCTCACTTTCTCCTCTCTACTTGATGTGGTAGAGTAAGAAAGCTTAGAGAGAAATTTCACACCTTATTCTCTGCCCTAAGAGTGTTTATATAGAACCCTAATAAGAATCCACCTCCTTTTAGGTTTCCTAAAACACCCTTTAGAATAAGATTTAGGGAAATAGTCGAAAATAGCAACTATTGGTATTTTCTCAATTCCCTAAGGAGGAGGTGCCCAAACACCACGAAAATTGGCAGATATAATTTTTATTATATCAGCAACTAACCCTCCAACATTCAGCCCACTACAAAACAACCGGGCTTTAGCTACGCCTTTTTTGTTACGGACTACAAATACCGTAGCTATTAGTCAACATTTGCTATGGACATTTTTAAGTCGTAGTAAATGCTAACCAATAGCTACAAACGTTGTGTTCACTTGCTACACATTTGTCCATATCAAGTGCATCACGCACATACATTTTTGAAAAATACGAAAAATATCTTTTTGTTACGAGACGTTAGGCGTAGCAACTGATGAGCATTTGCTATGAGCTTTCCGTAGTTAGTGGGTCTAAATGACAGCAAATGGTGATGAAATTACGGGGGGAAAGTTTTGGCTGAAAATAAAAGGTTAAAGCCAAAAAGGGCGCCAAAGTTTTAGGATGTGCGCATTAAAAATAGCCAAAATTTTGTACTTTTAGAGTGCCCGCTCTAAAATTGACCAAAATTTAGGGTTTCCCAATTCAGTCGACTAGGGTAAAAACGAGTTCAAGTAGAACGAGAGAAAGAGAAATAGAGAAAGCGAGACAAACAAAGCTAGTTCATCTCCAAATCAGTTTACAAAGAATTTCGACCCAAAAACTCATGACAGAGGGCGTTGCAAAACTCGGAGTCTAAAAGACACCGATGAGCTAGCACGCATGAGAGAGACATTTATTTGTAAACTGATTTGGAGATGAACTAGCTTTGTTTGTCTCGCTTTCTCTATTTCTCTTTCTCTCGTTCTACTTGAACTCGTTTTTACCCTAGTCGACTGAATTGGGAAACCCTAAATTTTGGTCAATTTTAGAGCGGGCACTCTAAAAGTACAAAATTTTGGCTATTTTTAATGCGCACATCCTAAAACTTTGGCGCCCTTTTTGGCTTTAACCTTTTATTTTCAGCCAAAACTTTCCCCCCGTAATTTCATCACCATTTGCTGTCATTTAGACCCACTAACTACGGAAAGCTCATAGCAAATGCTCATCAGTTGCTACGCCTAACGTCTCGTAACAAAAAGATATTTTTCGTATTTTTCAAAAATGTATGTGCGTGATGCACTTGATATGGACAAATGTGTAGCAAGTGAACACAACGTTTGTAGCTATTGGTTAGCATTTACTACGACTTAAAAATGTCCATAGCAAATGTTGACTAATAGCTACGGTATTTGTAGTCCGTAACAAAAAAGGCGTAGCTAAAGCCCGGTTGTTTTGTAGTGTAGTCTTCGTGAGTCATTGTTGTCCATGCAATGACCTGGACCAGGAATTTTTTATAATAATTATTCCAAGTTCACTTAATAGGGTTTCATTCATCAGATCACGTATCTGACAAACCTATTCGGAACGTTTTATTATCGATGGACTGTCGTTTAAACACTAAACCAAGTTTAGACGACTGGTGAAATAATTCTTATTATTTCTGATAACGAGAGTTGTAAATCTGAGCCTCTTCCGTAAAACTCCTTTTACCCACTCAGTTTTACTTGTCGAGGTTTAAAATTATACCTCATGCCTTAGACTGTGTATGAATCTCATACTATGCCTTAGGTGACAGTTTAGTTTGACTACCGTGGTAGTCGGTTTTAAACTTTGCTTATTATCAATTAATTTGAAGATTACTATCTTCAACCTTGATAATATCTAGTAATCTTTACTAGAGTTAAGGCCTTTAATTCTTTGTGTAGTATTTGCAACAGTTCCCGGCTTAAAACACTTTTAGCCTACTTTCCTTCCATGTCTGGAAGTTTGCTACGATGACATGTTCAACTTTGTACTACTTCGTCCTTTAGCCTTCTAGGATGTACTAAGTAGTGTTTCGGTTTTCCAATCCGAATTCGGATGTTTAAATGCTAATCATGTCCAACATGATTGACTTTATGTTTTCGAACATAAATGTCTCTCTCATACGTGCTAGCTCATCGGTGTCTTTTAGACTCCGAGTTTTGCAACGCCCTCTGTCATGAGTTTTTTGGTCGAAATTCTTTTAGACTTTCCGAGTCTTAGATTTTCTATTTCGGATCTCAAGCATCTCAGCGTACTGAGTCTCTCTAATCCTATCATCCTTTTGATCTATGCTTATAGATCTTCAGATGCCCAAAATGGCATTTTATCCTTTTGTGTGTGGTCCTTTATTGAGTCAGTTCGTTACTGTTATACAACACCTTATGTCGTACTCAATCTTTTGTATGTACTCTGCATACGGACCCGGAAGGTTTGTTTACTCCCACTTACCTTCTTGAAACTCGTGATTCAAGATTTTCTTCATTCTCCAGGAATCAAATTTCTCTGATTGCCTTTTGAATCGAAGATTCTAACTCTTGCGTGCTTTTAATCTGTCGATAGATTTCTGAAGCATGCTTGTGGACATAACTTGATTGGAAGAATCTTTATTCTTCTTGTCTCGTTTCGGGAAACACGAATGTTTCCATCCTTCTCAGTTTTCTATTTTGGAAAACCAATTTAGGTCTTTTGTTGACTTAAATTATCAAGCTTCATGTCTTGACGAGATATGGATTCCACGATGATTTTGGCTTCTAGCCAAAATCTAGAGTCAGTTTCCGTTTCTGCGCAGGTCTTTTATCTCTTCAGAAATAACCTTTATTTTCTGTGTCTTTGAGATTTGACCTTTTAGGGCTTTTGAACAACAATTTGGAATTTTCTCAACTACTTTGAGATATTCCTTTAGAGACACTTTCACTTGTTTTGAGAGTTCTCCGGCGAATGACATTCGCTTTTGTGCGGTGGGTTTATTAGATCATGTCTTTAACCTTTCCTTTTCCGAGGAGCCGCAGTTTGTTGCTCTTGGTCGAATTTAATCGACTTGTACAAGTTTCATGATTGTTCTTCATGACCCTCCATGATTTTTCTCATGATCGAATTAAATCGACTTGTACTTTTCTCCCACTTATTCTTTTAATAATTAGTGTTTTCTCCCAGACTACTAGGTGTGCTAATTATTAGAAGAATACTATCATGAGCAACAAACACTTTGTTCTCTTGATTAGTTATGGAAGAAGCCCAAATTTCTTTTAAAAGAAATTGCGTCAGATATTGCTAGTTTTGTAATGCTTTTACAAGCTTAGCTGTTAGACGGAATTTTGGTAGTTTTGTGAGAAGCTATGTCTAGACTAAATGGATTTTGGAGGATAGAGTTTGATTCGTGTTCTTCATCTTAATCCTTTTGGACACTCCAAATATGGATAGGTTAGAACTACGTTTGAAGATCAATCTCTGTTTTTGACTCAAGGCTTTCTTTCTTGTCAGTTTGATTCATGTTTTGGTTATAGTGGACTTGTTGTCCTCATCCCTTTCGATTGGGATGAACCTATCTTATAGGTTTTTTACCAAGTTTAGAATCTTTTGGTATAGTTTGTTAAACTTAGCACTTATTAACATCTCAATTTAGAAATAAAATTCTTTATTGATTCTCCATAATACTTAGTACAGAGATGATGTTAAAAAACTAGAAAAACGATTAATCTAGAATAGTGCCTAAAGTAGACTTCGATCCCTTTCAGCATCCTTAGCAGTCGAGGCTTCTGCTCCCTCTTGGATCTTGTCTTCCTTAGCCAAATATTCAGTTCCCAGCTGCGCCTGTACATTCACAATGAAAGGGCAATTTTAGGTATTACATACCATAATTTGAGAATTTTACAGTATTTGATAAGTTAACTGTTTATACCTGAATTGGAAGCTACTGTTCCATTCTTTTTGTCCTCCAAGAACTTAGGGCAGTTTCTTTTCCAGTGGCCCTTGCCATCACAGTAGAAACATTTGGTGTCAGGAGGAGGACCTTTGTCTTTAGGTTTGGCAATTCGTTTGCTTTTACCTTTTGACGCGGTTTTCTTCTTCTGTTTTCCACCTTTCTTGAACCCTTTGTCCTTTTGTACCATAAGAACGTCCTTCTTAGTCTCCACTATAGCGACGTCCTTTTCGGCTGTTAGAAGCATAGAATGAAGTTCCTCCAACGTTTTATCCCATCCATTCATGTTGTAGTTCATCTTAAACTGATTAAAACCACTATGGAGGGAGTGAAGGATAGTGTCGGTAGCCGTTTGTTGGCTATAAGGGAAACCTAGTTTAGCCAGCTTGCCTATGAGCCTGATCATTTGGCGAACATGAGGCCCAACTGGTTTTCCCTTTTCAAGGCGCATGTCCATAATTGCTTTAGAGGTTTCAAACCTCTCCAATCTCGACTGTTTCTGGAACATTTCCCGAAGTTGTCGCATCATGGAGTAAGCATCCATGTCTATGAACTGCTCTTGCAGAGTCGGTTCCATGGTTGCTAGCATTAAGCAAGTTACGGGCTCTGCCTTTTTCCGCACACTCCTTTCTTCATCTATCTCTTCTTTAGTCGAATTATCATCCAATACAGGAATTGGAGTTTCTAGTACATGTTGCTTTCCTTCCATCCTGAGAACTATTCCTAGGTTCCTTTCCCAGTCAAGGAAGTTGTGCTCATTCAGCTTCTCCTTGTCGAGAAGTGAGCGGAAGTTGAAAATATCTTTTGTCATCTTTAAACTACATAAAAGAAATGGCAAAGTTTTAAAACTCGTTATCGTTTTTGAAAAACATTAATTTTCCCACATTATTCAATAAAAATCGTCCCCGATTGAATAAGTGATTCCAAGACCCCAGTTCTTCGAAGTAAAGCGGACGAAGGCCCTACCCTTTGACTCCGTCATTCCGGGTGAGTGAACTACTTCACTGATCATACCTTATGACTCTTGGTTGATAGATTTCATTAATGAATGACTAATCTATCCTTTTGCCTCGAGTATCCAAGACTCTCTTGCTGATCTCGTTGAGTAGAACCATTTAGACGTGTAGGCCTCTTCTATAGGCCTACCCGCATTGTCCCAAGGTAGAGGAGGTACTCTGCGAAGGCCGACCCACCTTCCTCGAACAAGGGCGCAACGAGTGTCTTAATCTGGATAGGCGATTACTCAAGATTACTTTTGGGGACTTTTACGCTAGTCTGGCGTTTGTTATAGTGAACTATTTAGCCTAACTAACATCCACGACATAAAGCGTAAATAAGTAAGTAAATGCGCACGAGAAAGTAAATCAAGCAGACATGGATCCTAGTATGGCCCCTAACCTAGAAGATCTAATCTCCCTTGGTTTTCTTCTTGTTTCGCCTTTTGGTTCGTCTTGGATCGCCATCTTTGAACCTCCATTGATTTCTCCCACTCGCCTTTGGATTTCATCCTCGAGTTTCTTCAATGGACTCATAGACCCTAAACTCTAATTACAAGACTCTAACGATTCGCAGATCGTATAAACTTGAAATTAAAATTAATTACAAAGCATGCACCCATCCGTGCTTAAAACAAGAATAAGGAAATAAATCTATGGCCATACTAGTTTCCCGCATTCACATCACATGCAATCATATAATATATCAAGGCTAAGAATTATATATGCATGATTATCTTGGGAGATACTTTTGTTGACATCACATGTCACATTGCGGACCTTAAGTCTAAATTCGAAGAATTCAACTAATGGTGCTTTCCGGTTTTATGTTTTATGATTAAAATCATCTTTTAGAAAAACTCCGTTTTGGGCTCGAAAAAGCCCGGGTCAATTTCGGAAAAAATATTGGTTCGATTCTTAATGATTTCATAAATCAATTTAAAGAGAAATCCGTTTTGGGCTCTTGGATGGCCCGGATTGATTTTGGAATTATTTGGTTGGAATCGGAAAATAATTTTTGGCAAAAACTCCCACTCGAATGATGGTCCCTTTTCGTGGTCCGAAAAGCCTCGAAAAAGCTCGGGACAAGTCCTAGACAAGTCCCGGCCCAAGCCCAAAAAGGGCTCGGACAAGGTCCGGACATAGCACGGCCCATAGGGCCGGCATGTCCTGGCCGAGGCCTATCAAGGCCTGGTCTCGTCCTGCCCGGAGCCAGGACGCTAGTCCATGTACCAGACGCGTTCTAGACGTGTCTGGTACTGGACCGGACCAGCACTAGGTGTCTCGGACTAGTCCGAGACACCCAGAACCTCCCAGACGCGTCTTCAAGACGCGTCTGGTCGAGTGCTCTGGACGCGTCCAGGAAGCTCCTTCGCAGCTGCTGGTCGCGTCTTAGACGCGACCTGGACGCGTCTTCAAGACGCGTCCAGAAGCTTCTGTCGCAGCTGCTGGTCGCGTCTTCAAGACGCGTCTCAGCAGCTGCTCTGGACGCGTCCAGAGGATGCATCCAGGAGCTTCTGGTCCGGCCAGGAAGCTTCCTGGCCGGACACTAGGGTTTTTCAAAACCCTAGTTTCCAAAAAGAAATTTTTTTTTTTTTTTTCTTATGCAACTTTAAGTTGCTATTTTCCAATTTTAAAACTTTTCTTAAATTTTTGAAATTCCTTTTAGAACACTTCTAAAATTTTTCAAAACTTTTAGAAACTTTTTAAATTTTTCCAAATTTGTTTTGAGAGTTTCCCAAACTCAAAACTACTCTTTTTAGAACACTTCTAAAATTCCAAATCTTTGTTTTTCAAAAGTTTCCAAAATTTAAAAAACAACTCTTAATCAAACCAATTTTGGATCAAAATCTAGGTTTTTGAAAGTTTTCAAAGAACAATTTTGAAATCAATTTGAAAAATCTTTGAATCCAATTCATAATTAATCAAATTTTATGTTTAAAACCTTTTTAAATATAACTATCAACATAATCAAGCATGGATTAGTTTGAAATTCAATGAAATTGAGTCTTTTAAAACACTTTTAATCATCAATTTGATTCTCAATTTGAAAATTTATTGAATCCCATCAAATTATGAGTTTAAAATACTTTTAAAAACATCTTTTAAAATACTTTTATAAACTCAATTTTCAAACTATTAAGCATATGAATTGGTTCGATTCTTAGCAAAAACTAGTTAATAGCAAGAGGCTCTGACGCCACTGTAGGGATTTATACCCTTCTACTAGTGTTTATAGCGGAAATATGACATCTAATGTCTACACTAGTATTCCCAGGATCACATGCAAAACTAGTAATTAATCTAATGGAGATAGTAGATTACCTTAATCGCCTTTCCTTCGAACTAGTTGAATTGATTGAAGAAGACCAAGAGCTTCAAGTGTAGCTCCTCTACTTGGGACACGAGCAATCAATTTGATCTCCCACCTTGTTGTATAGCTAGCACACCAATGGTGGTTGGAAAAGAAGAACTCCTTTCTTCTTGACTAGATAGATAGTTAATGGGAATTAGCTCACTTTCTCCTCTCTACTTGATGTGGTAGAGTAAGAAAGCTTAGAGAGAAATTCCACACCTTATTCTCTGCCCTAAGAGTGTTTATATAGAACCCTAATAAGAATCCACCTCCTTTTAGGTTTCCTAAAACACCCTTTAGAATAAGATTTAGGGAAATAGTCGAAAATAGCAACTATTGGTATTTTCTCAATTCCCTAAGGAGGAGGTGCCCAAACACCACGAAAATTGGCAGATATAATGTTTATTATATCAGCAACTAACCCTCCAAAATTCAGCCCAATCCGAGTCCTAGAAGTACCCGAACCGGTCTAGGCCCAAAAACCCTGTTTTTGGCCTTTTTGTACTATCTTTGCCTAATTCCTTTTTAGGCCTATGAGATATGTTTATGGGACACTCCCATGATTATATCTCACTCCCACTAGTCATATCCTAGATCAATTTGTCACTCTTATGTGTAACCCGTTGTAGGATCCGATCGAAGTTAGCCGTGAATTACTTCGTAATTCGACGATCGTAGTTGGTCTCTAGCTACAACTCTACGATCCCTAAATCAATCGGACTTGATGATCTTCCACATCAATTGTCCTATCCGACAAATTGTTCGCATTGTCACCTTGGTCGAAGGACATCTCCTTCAACTCCTTCAACTTGGAGGCGGGATCTCTGGAGATCGGAATGAGTAAGTTCTCGATAACACTTTTATTCAAACTATTAAGTCGTGTTATCTTGAAGAAGGTGAAAAATCGCCTACTAAATCTATTTGTATATGCCGCATTTTATACTGTTTTTCATTGTTATTGTGGGTTCTGAAAATTTTGCTTTTGATATCATCGGTTTGGACTCTTGATATTCAATATATCCTATATACTTCTATCTGCCTTTTGTGTTGGTAATTGGAGAGGGAGCTTTCTGTCTCAGTTTCATAAGATCTTTAGTCGCTCGGAACTCAAAATTATGAAGTAAAATCTCCTGGGCCATGTTCTTGGTCCAATTATAAATCTTAAATTATAAATCTTAAATTTTGTGGACATACAGTTCTACTGAGTTCATCTTCTTTGGAAGCTTTCAGATATCATGGTGCCAAACTTTCTAGCCGTCTAACACAACATTCATCTCCAAAGAGGGGTTTGTAATTTTTGTTATTGCTTGGTTTCTCCATTGATTTTTAAGGTTTTAACACTGATTAAAGTAACTTTTGAAGATTCATAAAATAAATTTCTCTTAGCATAAATAAAAAGTCATGCATGAAAATAATGAAAATTTTCATCTAGAACAACTAAAAATTTAAACAAATTTCGCCCAGAGCGGATGAAAAAACAGAACAATTTCAGCCGCCTAGGCCGAAATTTATTGTTTTTTTCAGCGGACCCGCCGAAATTTGTTGTCTTTTTCAGCCATCCCGCTTGGAATTTGTTGTCTTTTTCAGTCGACCCAACCGAAAATCCTTTACGAAACAAAAACGACCTAAAACGTTTGTTCAACCATAGAGGAAGACAAGAAATGATTTTTCTTTACCTGAGACATATTATCTTCATTATATATGTCTTTGTTTAAGTCGATATTTTCATTTAAGTCGATATCTTCGTTTAAGTCGATGGTTTCATTTAAGTCGATGTTTTCGATTAAGTCAAATGACTCTTCTTTCTTGATGTAGGTGACCTCCTTCTTCATTAATGGTGGTTCCTCATCATCCATGAGATCTCGAGGCATCATTAAAAGCTTGAAACTAAAACTACAGTGATGGTAAACTTTGCAAGTTTTTTAATACTCATGGTGATGTTGTTAGTAGTGACGATATTAGGGTTGAATTGTTTATGTGAGAGAAAACTACAAGTGAATAGAATAATAGATTTATTATTAATTTTTATTAAAGTCCTTATATTTTAGCACTATTTATTAATTGATCTTTATAACGCTCTACTTAAACTACTTTGGTAAAGGAAGAGCAAATGCGTAAATTTGCCTTTCTAACGCATTGTCGTTACTAAACATTGCTCTTCCTATACCAGAGGCCTAAAAGATCTATGGCAAGATGGAGACACTGATAGACATTGGTGATCTTGATGTCATTATGTGCAATGTTGTAGAACAAACGGTTGGGGTTTTGGGTTCATGTAGGGATAGATTTGGTATGTTGAAGGGATCGATAAAGCTAATGATTTAGGACGCGTACGTACTCTTTTCTTTTTGTTGAAAGATTGTTCGTGCGTACTTGTACGTCTCAATAAATGTTATCCGAGTAGCTTCACATCTTTAGGATTATAAACAGGTGGCCTTGGTTTATGGCCTTACTTGCCTCAAAATGGTCTAGGGCCCATCTCACTCGAAGATATATGTATTTTTGTAGTAATATTTTTGTTTGAAAAGGGTAAGATGTGAATGTGCTGTTTTTGGACTATTTTTAATTAATGCTGACTTGTCAAGGGACCGAGCTCATCTCCTTTCTGAAGAAGTAAATGCCTGGTCGAGATATCCAAAATCTCTAGCTCCTTCCTTCTCTATGAAATTAATCTTTGGTGTTTTAATTGCAATTATTCTCTTCTTCAATATTTGGTTGCCAAATAAACAACCATGTCTCCACAACTACTTGGCTGGGCAAGGTGGTGCCGGGACGACCAAGACGGTGGGTACCGAGTCTCCTGTCTAGCAGTCTCCGTGCTCGTCGCAGTTCTAGCTATATCTTGGTATGTTATGAGGAGATCGATGAGGAACGAGGATGCGAAATCACTTCCTGGGCCTCTAGGACTGCCATTGGTAGGAAGCCTCTTCTCCTTAGAACCTGATCTCCATATATACTTTGCAAAATTGGCTCAAGTTTATGGGCCTATTCTAAAGCTTAAACTGGGTAGCTCATACACAGTTGTAGTGAGTTCATCTTCTTTAGCAAAAGAAGCTTTCAAAGACCATAATGTTGAACTTTCTAGCCGTGCAACACCAGTTGCAGCTTCAATTATGTCCTACGGTTCTATCGATATCATTTGGAGTTCTTGTAACGTAGGATGGAAAATGCTTCGAAAAGCATGTGTTCATGGATTGTTGAGTCACCAAAATATGGATTCTTGTTATCATCTCCGACGAAAAGAAGTTCGACAAACTGTTAAAGATCTGTATGGTAAAATTGGGACACCCATAGACATAGGTGAACAAGTATTCGCAACAACTCTTAATGTAATTATGGGTATGGTGTGGGGTAGTACACTAGAAGGGGAGAAAAAGACTAGTGTTGCAGTTGAATTTCGACAAGCATTCAGTGATATGATCGAACTTGCCGGCAAAACTAATATCTCTGATCTCTTTCGGGTTCTTAGATGGCTAGATATACAAGGAATTCAAGGTCGATGCAAGTCACTTTCATCTTGGATAGATCGGATATTTGATTCCTTTATAGAACAACACAAGAAAATGGATAAGGCGAATGAAACCATCAAAGGGAGCAAGGATTTTTTGCAGTTCCTCTTGGAGCTTGTGGAACAAAAGGATTCTAAAACACCAATAACAATGATCCAACTTAAGGCTTTGCTCTTGGTATTTTCTGCTCTTCTTGGTTGTGTTTGTTTTATTAATTATGATCTGAAATCTTATTCGAGGTCTTCCTCGACTAGAACTACAATTTAGTTTGTTTCTGTCTAACTCTTGATGTCTGATTCGTCAAAATAACCGATTTGAGTTGAATTTGGGTTCATTTGAGTAAGAAGATTTAGATTCAGATGAAGCAGACAAATCAACAAGAAAAAAAGAAGAAGCAAACACCATCTTTATCTTCTCATCTTAGTAGTTTATTTAGGAGTTGAGTTCTAATCTTTTTCTCATGATTTTTTTTAATAGGATATGGTTGTGGCTGGAACTGATACGACATCAACAACGTTAGAATGGGTGATGACAGAGATGATGAACAACCCAAATATTATGAAGAAGGTCCAAGAGGAATTAGATGAAGTGGTAGGGAAGAACACCATTGTAGAAGAGACTCATTTGTTAAAGTTACAATATTTGGATGCGGTAATCAAAGAAACCTTCAGATTGCACTCACCAGGACCACTATTGTTGCCTTATTTAGCCGTTTCGTCGTTTAAAATTGGTGGTTACGTTATTCCCAAGGGAGCTAGAGTGGTGTTCAATGCGCGAGCAATGCATCTAGACCCAGAAGCGTGGGAGAATCCATTAGAGTTTCGACCCGAAAGATTTTTAAGTAATGATCTTCACCAAAAGCTTGATTATAGAGGTAACAATTTCAATTTTCTTCCTTTTGGGTCTGGGAGAAGAGTATGCATTGGAATCCCGCTTGCTGAAAGAATGACAAAATATGTTTTAGCTTCTCTGTTGCATTCATTTGAATGGCAATTGCCTCAAGGAACAAAACTCGATCTTTCAGAGAAATTTGGTATAGTTTTGAAGAAATCGACACCACTTGTTGCTATTCCTACACCAAGATTATCGAGTCATGAGCTTTATAACGAATAAAAGAGTAAATAATCATCATTGTGAAATTGTTGATGTCATTTTTCTTTCGTCCCGATTGAGTATTATAATGATAAAATATCGGCAACACTTTCTTGCCGAGTGGTTGAAAGTGTTGACATAAACTCCAAATGCCTGAAGGTCCCAGGTTCGATCTCTAGAAGAGGTAGAATCCATGGTTTATTGAACCTGGGTTATTAAAACTATAAATAATGTAATAAATTTGATGAACCTGGGTTAGGGTTATTAAAAGTATAAATAATATACTCCTAATAAATTTGTCAGACTTTAGGCCTCTTTCATGTTGTTGGGCTTTAGGTCTATTTCGTTAATGGTGTAACTTAGACGGTTATCGTACTTATCACATATTCATGATGTAACAATGCCTTGTAACAACTTTAACGTAGATCGTAGTTGATTTGTCAAAAAGAATGATAAAATATCAGGCTAATGCTATTTTGACCCCCAATTTGTGACCAACTAACCGTTTCGACCCCTATAGGTGCATGACAGTTAGTTTTGTCCTCCAATTGTGTGCGATAGATTGTTTTGCTCCCCAAATTTTGGCAAAGTTACCCATTTTTCCCTTATACCATTCATGTAGTTTCTTTTCCTTTCTTTTCTTATTTTTGTAATTCCCTCTTTTATTTTATTCTATAACCTCTGTTTTTCTCTATTCTTTCCCTAACAATCTTCATCTTCATCCACAACCACCACCATCTCTTCTATCCTTGTCAGAAAAATTTCCCATTTCTTTTACAGATTTGAGTAGTTAATATTGTTCATATTTGAGGGTGCGTTTTTCCCTTTTTTACAAATCTGGGTTTAAATGATGTTTAGGTCTAACAATCTCGATAATTAGAGCACCCAAGAAGTAAGAATATCCCAATTGAATGACTAATATATATATATATATATATATATAATATAATCCGTTCAAAGTCAAAATCTTAATTTGGATCATTAAAATATGATAGTTCAGTCTTTCTAGAATATTATCAGACACACCGACATTTTATTATTTAAAAAAAAAAATTGTTTTGTACTTGTGGAAAAGAAAACCAACAGAGTAGCTGTGAATTCTTTATTCTCAAAATGTAATCTTTCTTTTGTTAATAATTTGTTGAGCTTATATTCTTAAATGATTTAGATATTTCTTTTATAGTTAAATCGTTTCAAAAAAAGTTATTTATTTTTCACGTAAAATTCTTTTTTCAACTCTCATATTTTCATACAATATGACTTTGATTGAAGTGTTGTACCGAACCTCTAAATTGTCACTCCACGACTCTATCTATGGCTTTACTTGCTCCAAAATGGTCTTGGACGTATCTCATCCCAAAACCTAACCCCAACAATATCGGTCATGCTTTCAACAAAAAAAAAAACAATATCCGTCATAATTATTAAAGTGAAGGTATAATTTTTTAATGTTATTGTTTGAAACGGGTATATAACATGTGATTTGGCTGTTTATGGATTATTTAATCAATGCCTTTTCGGGGAACCAACCTCATCTCCTTTCTCAACTAGTCAATACTCAATACCCCTGTTTAGATCTCAAGATTCCCCTTTCTTCTGTATAAGATTAGACTCTGGCCTTAATCTGTAATTGCTATTCTCTTCTTCAAAATTTGGTGCCAAATTTGATAACCATGTCTCCACAACTATTTGGCTGGCCATGGGGGTGCCCCCACGGCCACGACTACGACCACGACCACGACGGTGGGTACCAAGTCTCCTGTCTAGCAGTCTCCCTGCTCGTCGCAGTTCTAGCTATATCTTGGTATGTTATCAGGAGATCGATGAGGAACGAGGAAGCGAAATCACTTCCTGGGCCTTTAGGCTGCCACTGGTAGGAAGCCTCTTCTCCTTAGAACCTGATCTCCATATATACTTTGCAAAATTGGCTCAAGTTTATGGGCCTATTCTAAAGCTTAAATTGGGTAGCTCATATACTGTTGTAGTGAATTCATCTTCTTTAGCAAAGGAAGCTTTCAAAGATCATGATGTTGAACTTTCTAGCCGTGCAACACCAGTTGCAGCTTCAATTTTGACCTATGGTTCTATCGATATCATTTGGAATTCTTGTAACGTAGGATGGAAAACGCTTCGAAAAGTATGTGTTCATGAATTGTTGAGTCACCAAAATCTTGATTCTTGTTATCATCTTCGACGAAAAGAAGTTCGACAAACTGTTAAAGATCTGTATGGTAAAATTGGGACACCGATAGACATCGGTGAACAAGTATTTGTAACGACTCTTAATGTAATTATGGGCATGGTGTGGGGTAGTACACTAGAAGGGGAGAAGAGGACTAGTGTTGCAGTTGAATTTCGACAAGCATTCAATGATATGATTGAGCTTGCCAGCAAACCTAATATCTCTGATCTCTTTCCAGCTCTTAGATGGTGAGATATACAAGGAATTCAAGGTCGTTGCAAGTCACTTTTATCTTGGATAGATCGTATATTTGATTCCGTTATAGAACAACATAAGAAAATGGATAAGGCGAACGAGACCATCAAAGGGAGCAAGGATTTTTTGCAGTTCCTTTTGGAGCTTGTGGAACAACAGGATGCTAAAACACCAATAACAATGATCCAACTTAAGGCTTTGCTAATGGTATTTTCTGCCCTTCTTTGGTTGTGTTTGTTTTCTATAAGTCTGATCTGAAATCTTATTCGGGGTTTCTTCATTGACTCGGGGATAGAATTTAGTTTGTTTTTATCCAACACTTGATGTCTGAATGACTGATTTGAGTTGATTTTGGGTCTAATTGAGTAGGACGATATAGATTCAGAAAAGTCAACAAGAAAAAAAAACAAACACCATCTAATCTTAGTTGTTTATTTTTTATTTATGAGTTAAGTTCTAATCTTTTTCTAATGATTTTTTTAATAGGACATGGTTGTTGCTGGAACTGATACGACATCAACGACGTTAGAATGGGCGATGACAGAGATGATGAACAACCCAAATATTATGAAGAAGGTCCAAGAGGAATTAGATGAAGTGGTAGGAAAAGACACCATTATAGAAGAGTTTCATTTGTCAAAGTTACAATATTTAGATGCAGTAATCAAAGAAACCTTTAGATTGCATCCAGCAGCACCACTATTGTTGCCTCATTTAGCCATTTCATCTTGCAAAATTGGTAGCTACATTATTCCCAAGGAAGCTAGAGTGTTGTTCAATGTGTGGGCAATGCATCGAGACCCAGACGTGTGGGAGAATCCATTAGAGTTTCGACCTGAAAGATTTTTAAGTAACGATCTTCACCAAAAGTTTGATTATAGAGGTAACAATTTCAATTATCTTCCCTTTGGGTCTGGGAGAAGAGTATGTATTGGAATTCCACTTGCTGAAAGAATGACAAAATATGTTTTAGCTTCTCTCTTGCATTCATTTGAATGGCAATTGCCCAAAGGAACAAAACTCGATCTTGCCGAGAAATTTGGGATTGTTTTGAAGAAATCAACACCACTTGTTGCTATTCCTACACCAAGATTATCGAGTCATGAGTACGAATAAAAGCGTAAATAATCATCATTATGAAATTGTTGATGTCATTTTTCTTTCGTCCCGATTGAGTATTATAATGATAAAATATCGGCAAAACTTTCTTGCCCGAGTGGTTGAAAGTGTTGACATAAACTCCAAAAGCCTAGAGGTCTCAGGTTCGATCCCTAGAGGAGGTGAAATCCGTGGTTTATTGAACCTGGGTTATTAAAGGTATAAATAATGTAATAAATTTGTCGAGCTTTAGACCTCTTTCATGTTTTTGGACTTTAGGTCTCTTTTGTTAATGGTGTAACTTAGACCGTTATCGTACTTATCACATATTCATTCGTTAATGGTGTAACTTAGACGGTTATCGTACTTATCACATATTCATGATGTAACAATGCCTTATAGCGATTTTAACGTGGATCGTAGTGGATTTGTTAAAAAAAAATGATAAAATGTCGGGTTAATGTTATTTTGACCCCCAATTTGTGACCAACTGACCGTTTTGACCCTACTAAGTGTCTGACAGTTAGTTCTGACCCTTATTCGGATCATTGCTTCTGAAAGTTCATGTGCTTCTTCCACCATTCCTTCTTTGCAAAAAGCATCAATAGGAGTGCTGAAGGTTACCACATCCGGGGAGATCCCAAGATCAATCATGTCGTGGAAGATGCCGACTGCTTCTTTCCACCGGCTTAAAATGCATAAAGACGGATACATGAGTACTAAAATTTAACTGAAAGGACTAAGAAGCGAGTTGCTTAAGTCAGAGGGGCTAATGCAGATTTCGCCAACTGATGTGCCTCGATATTGCAACTACGAGGGCAATATTGTAACTCCACATTACTACTCCAGATGTCGCTGCGAAGGGTACTTAGCTCCCTTGATAACCGCCACGGTGTGATGCTATCTTCATCAGAGAGTATATCCACCATTGATTTAGAATCACTTTCTATGATATATAATCCTATCCCCAACTCTTTGCTAAGCTCAAGCCCTAAGAGCATCTCCAATGGGAGCTCTATCCCTCCAAAAAGTACAACTTTTGGAGGGATTGAGCTCCAAACCTTCTCCAATGGTTCTCCAAATCTCTAAAGATTTGAAGAACCATGAATAGTACTTCATACATGAAGGGGCACTATTAAACTTCTCCATATGAGATGGGACTTTTTATTTGCTCCTTTTGTTTTTATGTGTTTAGTTTAAGTCCTTTAAATTATTTTTTTAGTCCTAATTTATTGTATAAGTTCTTACTTATTCATTTTAAGTCCCTACTTTAATTTTTTTTTGTATTAATTAAGTTTCATTTCAACATATATTTTGATTAATAAAAATAAAATATATTGTAATTTTGTTTTATAAAGATTAACATAACTGAATTTTCATTAATAGAAATAGATAGTACAACTCGAAACTAAGACAAATTAAACTGAAAACTACGATAATTCTTCCGAACATCTTTAACAATTTAAAGATTAATCAGTATGTGAAGCCTCACCTTTTCTTGCCCACAAATGGTCAATCAAAGCATCTCGTAACGCATAATTAGCCTGATTATCTCTAATCTTCTTGTGTCGAGATAAAAATTATTGAAAACGTTGAGTCTCATTCTCAGGGATATTCACATTGTGAGGAGATGTTCCATATAAATTCTTACCTCCATATTAATGAAGAAGTTTAAGTTTAAGTAGTGCAATGTATTTTTTTTTATCTATTTTTAGTTTAATTTTCTTTTCCTGCAATCTTTTTTTTATTTGTTATTTCTATTATATTAGTGATTTTCAATATAATTATTATGTCTTTTTTAATTTACTATATATGTAGTAAATGAGTTTTTGTTTAAATGTTAGATTAAAATAATGTAGTAAATGTTTTGGAGGAGTGGATAGAGATGGAACCATTGGAGAGCCCTTCCAAAAGCGGGCCCCAAATTTGGAGAAGATGCTCATTTGGAGGGGCATTTGGAGAACAACCATTGGAGCTGCTCTAATACAAAACCCCTCATTTCGCTGTGAAGAGGGGATTCAGCTGAAAATATAATGGCTTTGCTTCCTACGATTACACCATCTTCATTTCTTGCTATAGCTCCTGCAGATGTTAATGGAGGTTTAAATGCTCCATCTACATTGATTTTGATTTTGGGAGATGGGGGAGGGAGCCATACCGATACCTGCATGTCGGAGATAACTTCATTGTTAGAAATCGAGGGGTGTGTAAAGCTTACCTCCTGTTGGGTCAACCACCAACACCTCTGAAGATTTGGTTCTTTGGAGCTAAACACCTTTTCATTCTTGGTTTTCCACCACCACCATAAAAGATAAGTATAGATCTTCCAGTCATATGTTATAGTGTGATCTATTTAGTAGATCTGATAAATTTTTGATGGGGTCATTTGTGGTGTTTTTGAGCATAATACTGTTGGTACTATCAAGTAAATCTTTGAATTTTGGGCAATTTCCGAATAGGTGATCGATTGTTTCCTCTGCTCCTGTATTGCACATTAAACATACAATAGTATTATATTTACCTAAGTTATCTAAAGTAGCGATACCATTAAGCAGTAGCTTCCATATGAAGAGTTGTATTTTAGGACTCATATTTTTTATCTTCCAAAGTTTGTTCCAAGGAAATTCTTTAACTCTATCATGTAGAATGGGTTATCTCTTATGAGTTGATAGTATGATTTTGTAGAGAACCTACCAGATTCAATGGGAGTCCAAATGAGGGTGTCCCCATTATGAGAATGGTTGAAATTGATGGTTGTAATAGAGTAATCCAAGCTCCCAGCCATCAATATCTGTGTTGGTCATTTCACATTTATAAATAAACAATATAATTCTCATTGTTGAAAAACAGAAAGAGAGGAATCCAAGCTCAATGATCTTAACACCTAATTGGTTCACCAAATGAAATGTAAAAAATTGAAAAAAGTACAAAATAATTGTGAAACTTACATGACAATTGGGAGCCACAAATGAAGATTAAATCAATTCAGAGAAAATACAAGTTATACCAAGTAGACAAAAATAAAAAAAGAAGATGAAGGTGAAAGTAGTTATCGTGAAGATGGAGAAAGATGAAGATGGTAACAAATGAAGAGAAATAAGAAGAGTGTTAAATTTCTAGTCATCCAACTCAAAATCAATTGGCAATAAGCAGAGAGGAGCTATACATTCTAGCCTTGGTTGCTAGTGTCCCCTTCTCCCATGTGGAATTATTCTCACACGCCCCCTCACGTGTGGCGTGGTTAGCATTCCACCCCTTCACGTGTGGCGTGGTTAGCCTAACACGTGTTTCTTTTTTGTGACTTTTAACTCTATCACGTGTGGACCTAGCTCTGATACCATGTTAAGTTTGTGGTCATCCAACTCAAAACCAATTGGCAATAAGTGGATATGACCTATACATTATATTCTTGTTGCTAGTTACCCCTTCTCCCATGTGAGACTATTCTCACAAAAAGTGGATAAGGAAGGGTTTTTCTTTTCTCCTTTAAGCGAAGAAGAGGTTCTTTGGTAGGATTTAGGAAAGGGGAAAGGTGAAGGGTAACTTTTTTGCATCTCTCTTTTCTCGACAAAAAATCCCTTATGCTTTTTATTCGCACCAAAGAGAGAAGGTAATTAGAGAGATGTTGAGGTTGAAATAGGCCAAAACATGTCATTTCTTAAGCGGATGGACAAACGTGTGAAAATAGACAATCATTCAATGATTCTGTTAAGGATAACTCAATATAGCGATAGGGACCGGAACCAGGATTAAGAATCGAGGGGTAGATATTTAACAATATCTTCTAATATTTATGGACTTATATGATAACATTGACAACTCAAATTGTAAGCAGTTTAATTCATATTTACAACTTGTTGGTGTTAAGAAGCGTGATCATATTTCATCAAAAAGAAAAAGAAGCGTGATCATTATAATGAACTAAAACGAGTAATTTTCTTGTTTCATTTAAATTGTCTTTTCACAAAACTTAAAAAAGAAAATTTTGAGTCTACATTTTAACTTGAATAGACTAATACATAATTGAAATATTAAAAATTTGTGTCTTTATATGAATTTTACATTTATTTTTTAATTGATTCAAAAGATAAAATTAACTAATGCCATCGAGTAACAAGGAAAATTAGAAAAAAAAAAAGTATTAGATTGATTTATGATATGCTGTCAACAAATAAAGATTGATTTATGATATAAAATTGATTAATTTCATCGATTAATAAGGTATTAACAAAAGAATTTGTAGAAAACAATTATTACCAGAATTACTTCTGTTGGGGGGTTGATGAGAAAAATAAACCTAAACTTTTACAAAAAGTTATAAAATGATGACCCAGGTATATGAACCCAGGTCCTCTTTGGTGCTCACTACAACACTACCTATCTCTGTCGTCCCAATCATGTCATTCATCTGTTTAATTTCACTTTAAATTGATTATGAAAGACACCTACCGAACAATTAATGACTCTTAATGGAACTTGCATCCAGTTCAGGAGGGACCATGGCCCCCCTTGGCCTGGTTGTAAGTACGTTCATGTATAGCGACACTTTAAATTTACGTCTCTGTATAAAGACACTTCAAATTTGGTTGTCTCCAATCGTTCCCTACTTATTTTCTATTGAGTTTAAGAGTGACATGTGTATTAAGTAAAGGTATTACAAAGATTTCCATTGGAGAGAACCAAATTTAGAGTGTCGCTATATTGTCCCTTAGAAAAAAAAAATCATAATCGATAATTGACAACTATGACTTTTAGAGTCTTTCTTAGAGTGTCTCACTAGAAATGCAGAGTCTTCACATGGCTTTTAAGACTCTTATGTCTTTAATGATGACAGTTATAAAGCTTATTTACATAATGATGTATATATATATTCATGATGTACGGATGCATAATCATCCATCTACATGTTATATATTCATGCCGTATCGATGTAGTGAAGGTAAAATCACTCTTGGTTTGTTTAAGGAGTAACCTCAGTTAAACATGTGGAGCTGAGTAGGCTAACTAAGATAACCCAATTCTTAATAATTCTTAGTTAAAAAAGTAAACCATGAATTACATGTGATGATTATAAAACTGTCGGTGAACCTTTTAATATAAGTATGTTATATTGTCTAAGAGCATCTCCAATGCAACACTCAACAAAAACTCAATTAATCCAATGTGTCAAGTGTGAATTGAGTTTCTCTTTCCTAGGTTGCACTATTGAGATACTCAATTCAAAATTCATCTCCAATGCAACACTCAAAAAAACTCAACATTTACTTAAGATTTACTTTTAGTTATTATTTTAATATATAAAATGTTGATGTGGACCAATAGAGATACAACAATAAATGTTGAGATACTCAAGGAAAAACTCAACAATTGAGTTTTCTTTTGAGTATCTCAATATTTATTGTTGCCACATCATATTGAGACTCTAGTTGAGTGTTGCATTGGAGAGTGTTTTTTGTCAAAAACTCAAGTAATCCTATGTGTCAAGTTAAGTTTTGTAAATTGAGTGTTGCATTCGAGATGCTCTTATGTAATATTACTTTTTATTCAACTGGTTATTCATCACTTAAGGAGGTGGATTAACCTACTACCTTGACTATATTCTGTATGCTACTTGTGTGTTTTATCTCACTTCATATATTTGAGTTGATATAACATGGATCACTGATGATGAAATCATCATTTTCTTTGTGAATTTCATAATACAGAGTTGTTTCTGGAGTTGCAAGACCGCTGGTTATCTTAGAAAAAGTTAAGGTATACTATTTGCATTTTCCTTTTGGTTATTTTGTTTTATTGTTACTTATGCTGCAGTGATGTGGTGTGCAGTGTCATTGACGTTACTTTTTAATCGTTTCAGGGTCCCAAATATCAGGAGATTGTCAATATTCGTTTGGGAGATGGAACTACCAGCCGTGGTCAAGTCCTAGAAGTTGATGGAGAGAAAGCAGTTGTGCAGCTTGTCAAACTATCCCTGATTCGTCATCAATACCTCATATTTAAGGGGTTTTTAGTTGTCCTTTATACTTTGAAGTTGACATGTTTGACTTTGGAGTCCTTCACGGTATCTTTGCTTGCATATCGCGTTTGTAACTTCTCATGTTCACAACCGTTGTTGCCTAGAGAGAGTCCTACACCGTTGTTCTATAATGATCCTTTTGAGTTACTTATATCATTCATTTTCCATTAAGCAGGCTTCCTGTATAATATACCGCATATCCTCGTTTAAATCTATACGTGTTTGCCTCCAAACTAAATGGTTGATTGGTTGTATGAACATATGTTTCTTATACTTTTTACATGTACTTCTTTGGACTTTGGATACCAACATGTTCTTAATGTTTTGGCTTTGTCATGCGATATTGTTTTTGCCAGGTCTTTGAAGGAACTTCAAGAATTGATAACAATTGTTGCCGTCTATGGTGGTGGTGGTGCAACATTAGTTGCAGTTGAGCAGAATAAAGAAAAGAAGACTGAAAACAAAAGATGATTTTGATGATGTAAAGGTTGTTGTTAGGGTTTCTTACTTGTATCCTTGGGGATCTTTTATCACTTGATTATAAAGGTTGAAAATAAAGCATCTCCGTTGGTGCGTCTTTAGATTATGATTTGAAGAAGGATTTGCTAATTCAAGAGGATAAGGAAGTTGTTGACAAGAGAAAATCCATTGTTTTTACTCTATTATTGGTTCTGTTTGGTACAATCTACTGGTTGTGGGTGTATCTGGGGTTGGAATTAAGTAAGGGGTGTATCAAGATTTAGGTTCGAATGATGTATTCAGATGTTTTCTTGTTGAATTTAAAAAACATTTACGTTTTATATGATGAATTATGAAATCAATTTCAAAATCAAGATTTTGTAGACACACTCTTAGTTTATATGCTCGATTTGCAAATCGAATCTGCAAGATATGCAACTCAAGCTTATATTCTGCAACGGTTGCGAACACATGTTTGCAGAACGGATTGTTCCAAACACATGTTTGCAGAACGGATTGTTGCAAACACATGTTTACAGAACGGATTGTTGCAAACACGTTTGCATAACGGATTGTTGCAAACACGTTTGCAGAACGGATTGCTGCAAACACGTTTGCATAATGGATTGTTGCAAACACGTTTGCAGAAAAACGTAAAGGAATGAAACGCCGTTTTTTTCTAGGTTTTTTTTTTGAAAAAAAAATATTGAAAGTGGATCTTCTTAGCAAGCTAATGAAAAATCATTTCTAAATATATAATTTTTATAGAAATCCGACATCTCAAACAAAAGTTATATCGATTTAAAGTTTAAAGAAAAATAAAAGAATTAAGTTACACAAAATGACAAAAAGGGGTGTATTTGCACACTTTTTGACCTGAATAATAATTTTCAAATGTTGTGTTTTTCTACTAATTTTCAATATTATTTTGACCTTTCTAGAAACTACTCCTTAACTTATTTTCTATACTATTTTGATCTATACAGTTAAAACCCCTTTTTTTTAGGAGTTTAAAACCCCTTCTTGATTGGGAACCAAACCCCACTTTTGATAGGAATCTGCAACCAAACACACCATAAATTTCTTCATATTACACTCATATTCTTTCATTGCCAGGAACAAGTAAGTTTCATAAGAACATCCATGAACAAAAACGTGACAAGGTGGGTAATGTCATGACAAAATTAATCCAGGAACACTCTTCTTCGAGACTTCAAGGCGTGATTTTAGAGAGAGATAAAGTCAGAGAGAGAGAAAGTGTCATCAATGGAGAGACGAGTTACCATGACAGAAGATCAATAACGATTGAAGAAAATCGTAGCTACCTGTTCTCCTAATCGAAAGAGATCTGAATATATCTCAGCCTTGCTTTGTTTCCTCTCGCATGCTCGTTCTCTTTCTTGGTTCCGAGAGCGGTGGTGACATGATAACTCGTTAGATGGAGCATGACGACCAGTGGGCTTGATGTTACGTTGGTTGTTAGGGTTTTGTTTGTTGTTGAGAAGAATAGGAATGAAGAAGAAGACCTAAACATTTTTTTTGAAAGAAAATGGATTTTAGTAAGTGAGGTTATTTAGGAAACAAAATATTAGAAAATGATCTAATTGATAATTATCCAGGTTATATTTATACTCTATGTATCATTACACACACTTATATTACTACTTTTTAGGTGGCGTTTGGCAAAGCTAAAATAAGTTATTTTTTTACTTATTTAAGTAGAAAAGTAAAGAAATTAATTTGGTAAGGCAAAATTACCGACTTCACTTAAGTCAAAATTCGACTTTTATTTAAAGTTAAAATTTTTAGCTTTTAACTTTAAAGTAAATTAACCCTTAACAAAAAAAAAAAACTTTAAAGTAAATTAACTTATGTTCAACATATGCATGAACTTTACATGACGAAATTTATTTCTTCGTCTATCTCCCTCCACCACCATACATCAACCACACAACCACACCTTAACCACCACCTTCGTACCTCCACCACCACCACCACCACAATCATTAACACCACCACCATACACTTCCACCGCACATCAACTACAATCACCTCGTACCTCCACCACCACCCCCGTACCTTCACCACCACCACTCCCGTACCTTCACCACCACCACCCACAAATCTTATCCACCATCACCACCACTATACCGCCAGTCCGCCACCGTACCTCTACCACCACCGCCATAGCTCCATCATTACCACATACATATCTTATCCACCAGTATCTCTACCACCACCACCATACCTCCATGACTACCACTCACATACTTTGTCCGCCACCGCTACCATACCTCCACCACCATATCGCAACCACCACACCACCACCGTACTTCCACCATTACCACCACCATACTTCCACTACCACGACACTTCCATCACCATCATCATACCTCTACCACCACCACCATCCCTATACCTCCACCAGCAACACCATCATAGCTTTGCTACCATCAAACCCCATAACCATACTTTCAAGGCACCACCACCACCACTTCCACCAATATCACCACCATTTCGTATACAAGAGTGATCATGGAAATCATAAATAAATTCGAATGAAAATCATGTATCTCTTTGAATAAAAGAAAAATAAAATTATCAAAATTAAATTTGATTGTCAAACTAATTTTTTGACTTTTTTGTTGTAAGTAACATTTTTGTCAAATATTTTTTTGATTTTTTTACTTTTTAAAGCAAAAAAAACTTCAACTACAAGCAAGAGGAGTTATACTTTTGATTGCCGAACAACATCTTAGTTTAGAGCTTTTGTTAAGACCCTTCCGAGTTTGGAGGTGCTTCTTTTGGCTAAATGGGTCTTTTGCCCATGACCTGATCCGCTACAGGTCCATTACTAGACACTAGTTGAGTTGTAACTTCTTCAAATAATTGTCTTTAAACCCTAAAACGTTTTTAGGGTTTTATAACCCTCTCCTCTTCTTTCTCTGGCTCCAACGTCTTCTCACCAGGTATGTTGATCCCTTTCCCTATTCACTCTCCTGTTGTCACAACCTCGATTTTATAGTAAATCACATCAAATTTCTCCCCAAATTCTTCGTTTTTACAACTCAGTTTGGTGTTTGGCTTATATTGATATAGAAGCAAAACCCCTCTTCCACCACTTAAACCCTAGAACGATGATACAGAACAAATCCATGTTAAACTAAACAATTTAGAACTACCCATTTTTGCAGAATGTTGAAAATCAAAACCCCGAAAACAGCTAGGGCTAAAAGAGAGGTGGAAAAGCGTGCTCCCAAGCTTGTGAGTATACCCATAATTTGTTTTCCTTGATTTATGTTCAAGTTTTATAGTGCATTTTCTGTTCTGTTTATGAGTATTGATCTTTAGTAGTTTAAGTTTCTGGTCTATTTATGTAGGTTGAAAATGGAAAGAAAACACTTATCCTTCAAGGTACCAAGACCAGCAATGTTTTGAATGATATTTTGACCAATATTTATCACCTCAAAAGGGGTAATGCTATACGATATACTCGAAAGAATGATAACATTAGACCATTTGAAAGTGGAGGTGAAACGTCTTTAGAGTTCTTCTCGCTCAAAACCGATTGCAGTCTTTTTGTGGTAAGTGAATTTATCGTAGTTCATTTCAGTTGGATGTTCACAAAATTATGTCGCTATTTTTTTATTGTTAGTTTGCCAAATTGAAGATATATGTTTCGGAATCGTCTTTTAGTAGTAAGTAAATAAAATTTATGGGTAGGTGATAAAGAAATTATCCTAGTTGGATACGAGCATTCTCATTTTAATTTTTTTTATTTATTTTTGTATTATAGCACTTTGAAGAAGTTCACATTAGTTTTCTTTAGATTGTATGAAAAGAGTTACCACCTTCTCAGTGTTCTTACTGCATACCGTAATTCAATTTATCAGTCCTAAAGAAGAAGTTATTTTGGGACTAAGCTTATTCCAGATTTATGATTGTAAGATCAAAGGAAAACTTAATCAAGCACGGAGCACCAATGAGAGGAGTTTATGTATTCAAAACTTCTCCTAGATTATGCAAACAAGTTTGTACAAAAACGATATTTTTTATAATTCTTCTAATGTGTAAGAAGCTGGATAATATTGAACTGAGGATTTTAACAACCTCTCTAAGATCCCAAACTGCTATAGAGATCCTATGAAATAGGGTCTTTTAATAAACGAGGAGGCTGCATGCATCTAAGATGGCTTATCCACGACCAGTTTTCTTTTCCCCAAGCAACTTTTTTTAGAGTTGTAGGTGTCTCTATCAAACACTATTTGACTGAGATGTGTCAGCCTGTCAGGAGAGGTTTTTCCCATACTATACTGTAATAGGTATTTTAGTTCTTGAACAACGAACCAAACTGTTTATTGCTTTATTAAGTGAAAGTAAAATAGCAGAAAAGATAGGTAAGTACGAGGTTTTCTCGATCTTTTAATTTGGTTTCGGGGCACTTGTTTAGTACAGTTTAAAATAACCTATTTTTTATGAGTGATTGTTGCCCTTTTTCAGTATGGTTCTCACTCAAAGAAACGACCCAACAATCTAGTAATTGGAAGGACTTATGATCACCACATCTATGATCTTGTTGAGGTTGGAGTAGAAAACTTCAAAACATTGGAATCCTTTTCTTTTGACAAGAAATTGGCGCCTCGAATTGGGTCGAAACCTCTCTTTGCTTTTATTGGAGAGGGTTTTGAGAGTGTTGAAGAGCTTAAACATCTGAAGGAGGTGTTGCTAGACTTGTTTAGAGGAGAGGTAAGATTTGTACAGTATGGCATCCTCATTTGTTTTACTTAGTACGAGTTAATTTATTGAGGAGCAAAGATATGTTTTTGTAGGTTGTTGAGACTTTGAATCTTGCTGGTGTAGACCGAGTGTATGTATGTACGGCTGTGTCTTCGAAAACAGTTTTCTTTACACATTGTGCTCTGAGACTTAAAAGATCAGGTACTGTTGTCCCAAGAATGGAGCTGGTCGAGGTTGGCCCATCCATGGATTTGGTGGTTCGCAGGCATCGCCTTCCTAATGATGGTCTAAGGAAAGAGGCTATGAAGTCATCTAGTGAGCGTCCTAAAAAGAAGGTCAAAACCCGACTAGTACAACATAAACTGCTCTGGTCCATTTTAGTTGGTTAATATTGCATATGCTTATCTATGTCTTATCTACGTGCAGGTTAAAAATGTTAAGGGTGACGTAATAATGGGAACAATCGGGAAAGTTTACATGCCAGATCAGCAGGTAGAGAGATCATTTTTCTTTTATTTTATTTTGCCATTTAAAATGGGTGGTTGTTTGTTCTCTGCCATGCGAATTGCTCTTTGTGGTTTTAAGTTTCAGTTTTTGTCGTGTGGTTTAGGTTGGTAATATCGAACTATCAAACAATGCTAAGGGATTGAAGAGGGAAAGACGTGAAAGTAAGATGAAGAAGGATCAGAACTCTCAGGAACCAAAGAAGCAGAAGGTGGATACTGAGTAAGACTTTAGGTTGGCTAGTATTTCAGGGTTAGGGTAATATTTGTTCTGTTATATTTATATATTGGTTCATCCTGCCTTTTAGAAAGGTGGGAAGTTCTGTTAATTTTATTATATTAAAAGACAACAGTTTTTGAAGTCTACTTTCGTTCTCTGGTTAAGATTGTTGGCATCATTTATGTCTCAAACTTACTCCATAATTGACAATGATTGAGAACCATTTCATTGGGTCTTAGGTGTAGGAACTTGTATGTATTTGGACCCGATTAGTAAAAATGACACCTTTTTGAGAAAAGTCAATCAACCTGTGTATTCATTTACAAGACCTTAAAATATTTATTATTTAAATAAAAAGATCTTAAATTGTTGAAGATCTCTTTGGCTATCTAAAATCAATGAGTATGTTAATAGGAGGGGGTGGACCAGCCTTCTGAGCTGCTAGTGATATTGTCCGCTTTAGCATACCTGGGTCTCACGGTTTAAAAAGGCCTCACTAGGGAAGGGTGTTTAACCTCTTAAGAGAAGCAGCAACCCAGAAGACTGGTCCGCACCATTCTATAACAGAGTGTGAGATTTTGTCTCTCTAAAAACTCAATTAGAATTTTGAGCAGCGCAATAAAAATATGCGACTTTTGACCACTACGGTCAAAATGGCCAATTTCGAATGTTATATTAAAAATTTATCTGATATTTTGACCAATGATCGAAATGTTTCATCTCCAATGATCCAAATATTTCATCTCCACCAATGAAAAGTGTCCGAAATTAGATGGCAAAAGGAGAAGATAATTACGGTGACTGAAATTTTCTATTTTTTGGAACAAATTTTTCCCAGCTTATTAGAAATGGTATTAAGTTGCATCGCTGTAAAGAATTATTTGTCATTAAAGAAGCATCATTGTTCATCAAAAAAAATTTAAAGAAGCATCATTTATGTCTTGATAAATAATAATAATAGTATATTGCTGTTCATTGGATAAGAGGGTAAAAGATAGATTTGTGCTAGAACTTGTGGGTCTAAAAACAACATTTCTTTTGCAATTTGTGGTGGAAATTGGGTGTATCATGCACGAACACAAAGCAGTTTTCAAAGCAGCTTTAGCTGACACCATCAGGGGACAAAATGCAGAAGCATGTGAAAGCCAAGCAATAATGTGCGCTATGGGCAGCAGAGTTACAAATCAGCCACATCCACAATGAGAGCGATAACCAGAACTTAATTCGTTACCTCCACAACGACAACACCTCAATTCAATGGCAATCCGGGAAACACTTGGACAATATTTCTATTCTCAGAGACAAGTTCGAAAGCATCGTCTTTACTCACACTCCTAGGCAAACCAATGGACAGACAGATAAACTGGCGAGATGGGGAAAGAAGAACGTTAGCAGGCGTACTTGGCACTCCATTCAAGACCTCTTCAATTGTCTTTCTTCTTAGTCTTTGTTTTGGTTAGTTCCTCTCAACAACAACAAAAAAAAACGATTGGCGGTGGAAATTTATATTGTTGTTCATTGTATAAGGAAGGAAAATATGAAAGTAACAGTAAAATTTATATACCTATATTATTTTAAATTTTAGTTTTATCTCAATAAAAAAATACTCGTATTTAATTTCAATCGTTAAAAACGACATTTCTTTTGCAATTGGTAGAAGAAATATAATCTAAAAAGATGATATTTTGTCCATGTCTTGATATCATTTAGTCGGGTCCATATGCTAAAGACCTTCCATTGAACCCCATGACTTGGTTGGATGCTTATTGTTGAGCTAAGTATTAGTCAGTTTTGACCAACTTAAAAAAACGAACGGATTAACCAAGATTGTATGCGATAAGATCCTCGTCGAAGGCATCAGGGAGGTGGACCCGGAAAGCTCTACCACATGAGTCGTGGCTTGGGAGGTCGACACGAGTCTCGTATGCATCTTGACCGTGCACTGGTCTAGAGGCACGCAAAGCGGTCGGTCCGAGTCAGCTCTGCCATTGAACCTGCTCAAGTCTCGAAACGAATTAGGGAGCTTGGTAGAAATCAACTCGCGTACCCGGAGCGTAGATCATCCTGAATAGAAAAACAATGACGTAGAAGGCCAGGCAGAGTCAACCACATTTTGTACACAAACCTCTGTGTGTCAGAAAATCTGCAAGTGTCAGGAAATACACACTCATCAAATATTAGTTTCCAAACGGCCATATGCATATCACTATCATTAGAACCTGTGTCATCCAAACCTATATAAACGTATTAAGTTTGCCTTAATACGGAATAGAAGGTCATCGTTTACGTTCAGATTCTGAATTATTTCCTTCAACTACAAGAAACACCTTCATTGACTTGTGCGTCGTAGTGTCTTCTTTGTTTTTTTTGCAGGTTCCTGCCAACATGAATTTCACAAGTAACCTAAGGAAAGTTCATCATCTAATTGGAGCTTTCGAAAGAAATTAGTCTTTTTGAAACATTGTTGAAGTGTTGTTATCTAAAAAGTTGTTATCTAAAAATAATTTGGACTTGCAAAGAAATGTGGTTTCAATTTGGCCTTCGACCCAATTCCAAGTTTTTTCAAGGGAACTAATGCAAATTTTTTAGTGGGAAGCATATTGCAACCTGTTTTTTTTTTTTTTTTTTTGTTGAACTATATTGCAACCTGTTGTTAATTACGAAAAGAATGAGGGGTATAAATAATGTGGTTGGCTTTAGGGAATTGTATTGATTTGGATTATTAGGGTATAAATAATGTAGTTGGACTTTAGACCAATGTCTTGTTGGACTATAAGTCCGGTCTTCTTTCAGTTTGAGTGGGCAGTTATTGATTTGGTGTATCAGTACCAAATGTAACGACTAACGTTGATCATAGTCGACTTATTTGGCATTGATACATCAAGGGTTATTTCCCAAATGGCCCCCTACTTTGTGACCAGCTTCCCGCGTGGCCCCCTACTTTACAAGAAATACCCATATGGCCCCCTTCCGTTATAACACCGTCACTCTCTCTCCTCCATCATATTTTCTCTCTCTGCCAACTCACGCCACATCACCTATTACGCCACCTCATCACCTTCTCCGGCAAAGGTCGCCGGCCGGCCAATTTTCCGGCCGGCGACCTTCAAACTAAAAAAAAAAAAATTTTTTTTTTTTTCTCTCTCTCTCTCTAAAATTACTCCGGCGAAGGGAGACCTTCGCCGGAGTGGTCTGTTCTTCAAGGAACAGATCTCGGTCTGTTCTTCAAGGAACAGACCGAGTCTGTTCAGTGAAGAACAGATCTCGGTCTGTTCTTCACTGAACAGATCTCGGTCTGTTCTTCACTGAACAGACCGAGTCTGTTCTTGAAGAACAGACCCGGGTCTGTTCTTCAAGGAACAGACCAAGGTCTGTTCTTCAAAGAAACAGACCGATCTGTTCTTTGAAGAACAGACCTTGGTCTGTTCCTTGAAGAACAGACCCGTCTGTTCTTCAAGAACAGACTCGGTCTGTTCCTTGAAGAACAGACCGAGATCTGTTCTTCACGAACAGATCTCGGTCTGTTCTTCAAGAACAGACCACTCCGGCGAAGGTCTCCCTTCGCCGGAGTAATTTTAGAGAGAGAGAGAGGAAGAGAGAGAGAAAAAAAAAAAAAATTTTTTTTTTTAGTTTGAAGGTCGCCGGCCGGCGACTTTTGCCGGAGAAGGTGATGAGGTGGCGTAATAGGTGATGTGGCGTGAGTTGGCAGAGAGAGAAAATATGATGGAGGAGAGAGAGTGACGGTGTTATAACGGAAGGGGGCCATATGGGTATTTCTTGTAAAGTAGGGGGCCACGTGGGAAGCTGGTCACAAAGTAGGGGGCCACGCGGGAAATAACCCATACATCAAAGATGTGATAAGCTCGATAACCGCCCACTAAAATTCTAACAGAACCAGGCCTATCACCCAACAAAACAATGGCCTAAGCCCAACTACATTATTTACACCCTAATAATCCCAATTCAAATAAACCAAAGATTCCACCTTTTCTGGAATTTGAACTTGGGACCTCCAGGGCTTTCTGGAGTATATGTCAACACCTTGGAACCACTTGGGGTCATCATTTTTCACCAAAGCAAAAAAATTGTTTGTGAATTCTCACAATTTTTTTTTGAACACCCTTTATACTAAGTGATCTCCTCGTAACAATTGTCACATTTTAACCCTAAATCTTTTTAATAAAAACGAGTGTTACCAGAAGTACATGGAATATGGTGTACCTTTACCTTAACTTAAAAAACAACAAAAGTGAATCTTCAAATTCTTCGCCACTATAATCTTTAACAAAATAAAAAACTGAATTTTTAATTACCATCACCCAAATTACACAAACTCTGGAAGAAATCAAACAGATTAAGCAACAGAAGAATCCTCATCTTTAGGATAATGCAAGTAGAATGATGGGAATAGGAAGAGCGCCCCAGGCCCTGAAAAGAAAATTCATATAAGTGGAAGTGAATGGAATACATAAATAAAAAAGACATAACAAATCTAGGAGAGGAATTGCTTACCATCTGGAAGGTGACCTCAAGATTAGGTTATTAGAGATTGCAGTTCTTGTTGAAATGTGGGAATTTTGTTTGCTTCAATAGCCATGACTAATCCCATGGGTTTGTAATTCTTCATCTAAAATAAGAACATAACTTGGCAATAATAAGAACGCTTTATGCTAGATTTTGAGAAGACAGAATTTGAAGGAAAAGAATAGTATATATTATGTATGACCAATTTGTTATTAAGGTATGTGATTTTTCGAGTACGATTGCATTAGAATGCATATCGATTAAGGGAAAAAACTACTCCATTTACTGATACAAGTACATGACTGCCCTGGCATAGATCAGCCATAGGTTCATAGCTGGTTGAAGGTGGAAGAGTTTGAAGACCAAAAAGTGATTTGGTAGTCAAATCACAAAACCGGAAAGGCCAAGATAAATGAGAAGTAACAACTGATATCTTTTTCCTGATTCTGGGAACGATATCTATATGTTCATTATCGACTATATGATAGTTATATTTCTTAAGAATTGACTCTAGTTCAATATTTGAATGAGATCAGTCATTGTCTTAAAGATAGACAATATCGTTCTTTAACATCCAATAGTGAAGTAGATCCATGATTATCAGAGAAACTAACACACAAGTTTCAGTGCCTGGAATTTGCAAGGACTCAGAGGTGAAATAAAGTACCAGAGATAAAGTTTCTATACATGGGGTGATTATAAATAACAATTTTAAGTCATGGTTCTTATTAGAATCTAGCATCCTACCAAAATGCAGTTGCCTACATGATCTAGACTTTAAAGCCACTGGAAAGCTTCAGGCACTGCGTTTTCTTATTTCATCAATAAAATAGAGGATACCCAAAAACGTTGACAAAGAAAAACGCATACCTCATCAGCTGGTCGAGAGCGTAAAGGAAAGGTAAAGGACCATAAGCTAAGCTGAAATTAGTTCGGACAATTAATTAGAAGTTTGGAAAAAAAAAACTTTGGAGATCAATAAGTACGGAACTTGCACATACCTTATGAAAAATTTCATCCTCAGGCCACACATATATTACGGGTTCATCATTGCGAACTTTTGATGTCTTTTTTTGATGATCAGCGTTCTTATGCTACATTGTTATACCCAAAACACAGAAAAGTCCCCAAAAAAATAACACGACAAAATCAAGTACTTTTCAGCTATTTCAAATTAAAATCTTATTACTAACTTAATTGTGAAGCGAGGACAAATGAAGAATAACGTTGAAATTCATACCCTGTATATTCGAGTTATCAGTAGATAAACCTTAAAGCTGAAATTCTTCCGCTATAAGAAATCAAATAAGGAGCAAGTGTTTTGAGTCATATTCATCCAACAGAAAGAAAATATTTCCCAAGTCAACATTTTGGTTACCTCTTTCTTTGCTGCCTGTGCCACTTCATCAAAGAGAGTACTATACAGTGGAGGCAAGAGCTCGGGAGGAAAATTGATTACATGCTTTGAGACCAAGAGACCCACATCCTGTGCTTGCTCACCTAAAAGTATTTGCAAGTCCCCTATAACATCCTTATCATCACATACTCTAAGTAAATAATCATTGAGCTCCTTAAAGCATTTATTTCCCTGTCGACAGAAAAACAAACTCATAATCTAGGCAACTATAGACGGAATTCCCCAATCTAAAGGTAGAAATTAGCATATAGCACTAGAAATGGAACTAGAAAAGATTTATTTTAACAAAAGAAAGTAGTCATATATAAATAGCACTATTGAATGTACTGATTCTAATTTTTCTCAATGGAAAAGTAAAGGAGTGATGCTTGCCTTATACCGACTCAAGTTAAGGGCTGTAACAATGGAGTAGAGACAGTCATCATTTTCGTCCTCCTCGTCTTCTATTTTGACCACAGTACCTACTGTGGCCTGTTCCAGTATCAAGTCTACAAAACCACTCAAATCCCACTTCTTGTCATCAAGGTAAGTTTGCAGCAAGACCTTCACTCCGTGGAAGTCATCAGGTTTTGGACTAAAGAAGTCAAAATCTAATTGGACGGTTCCCTTCAATATGAACATATCACATAAGAAAAACTTTGAATTAATTAATGGAATCTTGAATAAACAAAGTTAGCTTTACTTACTCCATTATCTTCGTCGCTGGAAGATTCCGAGCTTTCATTGTTCTTGTCCAGTGTGTCTTTTAACAATCTCTTGCCTAGATTACCTCCGGATTCGGATGGAACTGTCCTATCCAGTTCGGAAGAGCTCATCTTCTTTGTGGAAGTGGATGCAAATAGATTGGTAGTACGACCAAATGAGGAAAAGGTAGGAGGTTGACGATGTCTTGAAGGTTTACGGGTCATTACTTCTTAAAGAGATTGCAATTCGAGAAAAATCTAAAACCCAATGTTAAGAACATTATAATCCAGTATTATTTAGTTGGCAGCAAAATTATGCACATCATAGAAATGATTGACAGTATAATATCATGGAGAAGTGGAAACTGGAACAAAAATCACAGACAAGAGAACCAAACCCTATTTCATTCATGTTCATTTGATTAAGGGAGAATTACTAAAACCCCCGGGTTTTAATAAGCTGATAACTAAAACCCCCGCCTTTAATTAGTAATTACAAAAACCCCCACCTTTCGTTAGATTTAACTTTTATATTTTCAATATTACTTTCTTGCCCCCTTACGTTTTACACCACCTTTACTAATTGATTTACATTTTACACCACCTTTACTAACAGACTTGCCCCCTGACGTTTTACACCACCTTACTAATTGATTTACATTTTACACCACCTTTACTAACAGATTTACGTTTTACACCAGGTATTCGAAATGAAGGGACAAGATCAAAATGAAGGGCCAAGATGACACCAAATTATGGCCGTTTTTTACCGTTTTTTGCTCCTTTTTCAGCCTTATTTTTTCTATTTAAACCCATGAAACCACCCTAAAAACTTCACCCCTACCATCAACAACTACTACTTGCCATATATTTCACAAACATGTACCTTCCTGACTTTCATTGTTTTTGTACCAAAAACTTGAGACGCATACATATGCCATGGACAAGGTTTTACATCATGAACTTCATGATTAGGTTTGGGTTTTCCAACACATCTTGGTTCATTCCTCTAGTCATCTTCACCTTATATACCAACATATTAGGACAGGAATGACCTTTGAAGATTATATCTTTTTTTTTTGAACAATTTGAATTTGAAGATTAGTTCTTTGATATCATGAACTCTCTCCACTTCATAATGAAAATAAGAACACCCAAAGTAGTTATATGGAAATCAGGCAACCATGTTACCACTTCCCTGCTTTCTCCAAGCACTAGAACGCACATATTTCATGAAGGGGCATCAGGAAATGTTGATTAGAGTTCGATAAAACTTGCAATAACAGTAGTAAAATTAACCAACCTAGTCATAGTACTACTAGAGTCTAAAGAAACTAATAGTTCAGTAACAATCTCACAATATTTCATCAACTATAATAATACCCACCCAAAATGGTAAATCAAGTACTTACTGAGTTAGATTCATAGAAAACTTTGAATACTTATAAAGTATGAACTTCATTATTAACTTATGATGGTTAGAAGAAAATTATAGTTCTGCTGATACAGATAATTGTTATGTCTCAAAACCCTAAAAAGGGAACAGATTTGACTGTAAACCCTAATTTCGAGCTACCAAGTTCTTTTTTTTTTTGTGAGGGAGCTTCTGATGATGAGAAGAGTCAAGAGAAGAAGAAGAGGAGGAGATTACGATGCTTTCTCTCGTCAGTAAAGTCAATGACTATAATACCCCTATACGTTAGGTGAAATTACCGTGTAAGTTTTGATGTTCGTTAAGCTAGTAGGGTTACTTAGGGTTGTAATTAGGGGTGGGATAAAAGCCCACGGACCCGAGACCCGGATCGGGTACCCGCTGCCCGCAGGGTTAAACGGCGCCCGATAACCGGTACGGGTAGAACCCGACCGGACCGAATGATTAAAATGGGCGGCCTCGGGTTGCAAGCTCTGCCCGCCTGACCGCCCGAGCCCGGACCGTTATATACCCGCGCGGTACCCGGAACAAGTACCCGCCCGTCTGAGAAACCCGCCCGACCAAACATTAAGGCTTTTGGCCTTGACCGTCGGATGAATAAATCTCATCCGTTCGATCTAGGGTCTTCTTATCCAGCCAAGTACCTTCCTCCCCCTATATAAACTTCTCATCAAGTCTCAGCCGACCTTTCTCTTTCTCTATTGTCACTCTCCAGTCTCTACCAAATATGTGAATCTCAACATTTCACATTTGAAAACCCTAAGATTTCTAAAAAACCCTAGTGCCACCATTACCAACACGAGATCCTAGCGCCACCATTACCAGGAAACAACGAGATCCTAGCACCACTATTACCAACACCAAGATCTCAACAGTAACTCGAGCCACCTTTAATCCCCATCTTCTTCAATCCTTAGTTTCTTTCGTTTTAGCGATCGAACCATGGTGATGTAACGAGGGGCAAGGAAATTGTTGTTGTTGTCTTCAACTTGAGCTTTATGTAATACTTCAACCTTGCAAGTCACCAAGTGAATCAGTCTCTACAAAAGTTTCTTCAAGCAAGTTTGGGTAAAATCTGCTCTATCAAACTCTTATATTTTTGTTTTGATTTGATGAATCTTGCTCTATCATGTTTTATGATCTTATTTGTTATGATAAATGATAAATCTTGGTATATCCAAGTCTGCTATATCATGTTCTCTGTAATTATGTTATTATTTCTTTCGATTTGTTAAAATCTTGCTTTGTCATGTTTTGTGTAACTCTATTATGCAATGCTTTGTATAACTCTGTTACTTTTTTTTGGGTTTTAACGAATACAATTCTGAAGAAACAACCTTTGTGATCTTCAGATTTGTAAAATTTTCATTTTTCTAGCTCTGATGGTCTTAATGTATGTTGATTTGGGGTCCGCAACTTGTAAGGTCTTCATGCTTTGTTAGTCCAGGGTCTGCATCATGAATGATTTTTCATTATGGTTGACCTTGAATGTTCAACTTCAAAGATCTTCATGAGGGTGGACCCTTGGATCGGCAACTTGAATGATCTTCATTAACACTGACCCTTCGCCCTTGGATCTGTCTTCAAGATGGTGGGCCTTTGAATCAGCAACTTGTGATGACGGTAGACCAAATGATGGTTAAACTGCTAGAAAAAAGAGCTCACTTTGTATGTCTTTCAGCTTGTATATATATGATATTGTTTCAATAGGAAATCAAACTGATATTAGGTCAGTTTATGTCGTTTGTTGTAGTTTCTTAAATGGATTCAGCAGCTAGACCAGTTTCTGTTTCATGTACCGATCCTGTTTCGCTGGAAGCAGGAGAAGGTATTGATTCTCCAACACAAGGACATGATTTTGTTGCTGCTACTGCTAGTCCAGTTGTAGCAAATGCAACAACCAAAGCCCCTCCAAAGAAAAAAATATGAATTGACTACAGAAGGAATGAACAAATGTTAAGAGATCCTAGAAACTTCATGAATTGAATTCTCAACAATCAAGACTTCATTTCTAAACAGAAATTACTCCATTCGAAGAACCCTAGTTCGAGTTCCTTATATACTTCGAACGGAGTACAAGAGAGAGAGAGAGAGAGGGAAAGGGAGTTCCTTAAACCCGTGGGTTTTAGTAATCCTCCCTTTGATTAAACGGAAGTAATCATTTCAAGGACTAATATTTTCTCAAATTTTAAGTAGATGTTTAAATTGATGGATAAATAGAAACTCATATAGATAGATAAAGAATGATTACCTTCTAATTGTTCTGAACTTGGACTAAGAAGAAATATCAAACAACAAAAGACAACGTCGGTGTCTAAGTGGTGGCGTTTCCCGGCGTCTACAGCTACAGAGAGACAAGGAGAGTAATAGTTAGCTAGTGTAGGTAGATTATCACGGCGGCTCAAGTGGTGGCGCTGCCGTGCTCGGTTGAGAGGAAGGCTGAATGAGTTTTGAGAAGAGAAGGGTTTTGGTGTACAAAAAAAAAAATTAGATTGACCCGATTAGGAATAGGGTTATGAAAGTGACCCGTTTTAATTGAGTTTCGTGGGTAATATGCGGTCCCACCGTATTACAAGTTGTGATGGTCTATGGCCGTGTTACAGGAGTTAGTGTATCGACCACAGTTTTCTGGTGGGCCAAATATCTCTAGTGTGATGCGCCTCCTGACAGCAAACACATTAAGATTATGATGGCTTATCAAAATTGTGGCAATGATCTGAATCTCTGAAAATGCGCAACCATGTCCATGGGATCGTGCCAAGTTATGATTTTGCAGCTTTTTGTTATTTTTTTCAATGTTATACAATCTGTCTATGTTTGTTTTATTTTTGTACAATCTATATCTAAGTTTGGAAGTTGGTTTTATGGTCAGTAGGTTGGTATCTAATATTTCTTTGAAAATTAAAAAAATGACAATTTATTTTCAATTTCCAAATCGGGCAAACCGACCGAACCCGCCCGTTGGCCCGATTAACCCGACTGTTTTAGCGGGCTCGGACAGGTAATGGCGATTTGAAATTTATATTTTACCTGCCCGGACCGTCCGAATACCCTAATGGTCACCAGACCTAGTTACCCGCACCCGCCCGGACCGTCAACTGTTCTACCCGCGGGTGACCCGCCCGTACCGTTTCCCAGCCCAAAGCAGAGCTATCAAATAACATAAACTGAATCACTAAAAGTTTCCCTTCAACAATCAAAAACACATAATTACTTAACTATCACCGTATTATCTTACGAGAGAGAGAGAGAGAGAGAGAGAGATGAAGAAGAGAAGAAAGGAACACTTTTTAATGGCGGTTCTCTGCTTATAAGTTCAAGAATACAACTTAAGCGAATCAAACAACAAAACAGTTATGAGTAGTGGCAAAACACAAACTATAACCGTAAATACTCTGAAAACCCTAAAAATTGGTCAGAAATAGAAATCGAGTCTAGAGATCTGAAAATACTAAAAGGACAAGAGAACACGTACCTGAACAAGATAGCAGATTTCTTCACGGATCGAAAAACGGGTTTCTCACACGAAGTTTAAAGACGATAACTTTCAAGATCAAAGCTAAGTGAGAAGGCTGAGAGACTTCTAGGGTTTCGAAGATACAGATTGAGGAGGTAAGGAAGAGGATAAAATTTGAAGGGTTTGGGGTCGTTTGTGAGCAAGAGGTTTAAGACGGGGTCGAAGGAGGAGCTTCAGAACTCCATAAATTTTTTAGGGGATGTAGAGTGAAAAACGTCAGGGAGATCCAAGAAAGACAAGTGACTGGAGGTAGTGGTCGGATGAGGAAGAGAGGAGAGAGATTTTACCGTTGTTGTTGACTCTTACCGGCGTCAAGAAAATGACGGTAATGGATTTGAGGAAACAAAAATTAAACAAAAAAATTTTGTCCAAAATTTTCATCCGAAGATTTTATACCCCCAAAAATTTTTTGTGTCCCCGGTGGCTTTTATTTATTTTACGTTAACTTAGTCGTATCTTAAAGCATTTCCAACGTAATACTCAAACTCTAAAACTTAGAGTGTCACATAAGATTTCTTAGAGTTTTTCTTTAAAATCCATTTTCAGTGCAAAGTCACACATGAAAATTCTAAAATGACGTGACATCATTTGTTTTGAGTATCCTCAAGAGGACACTCCAAATTTAGAGTGTTCTTTGAAGGATCTCTATGTGCCACTTATTCATTTAATTATATAGTCACAATATAAGTTTTAAAGTTTTTCTTGAATGGCGCATTAGAGAAGTATTCCGAGTAGAGTATTTATGAATGGGTAAGTAAGCATCTCCAATGCAACACCAAATCTAAAAGCTTTGAGTTCCACATAAGATCTTTAGAGTTTTTTCTTAAAAACTTTCTCAAATGGAAACTTAATTTAGATTTCTAACATGATGTGGAGGTAATTAAGAGCATCTCCAATGAGACACTCAAACTCTAATCTTAGAGTGCCACATATGACTTTTTTTTGTTTTTGTTAAAAAATCTTCTCCAATTAGACACATTGTCAGACACTCAAACTCTTTGTTTCTTAACTACTTTTTTTTCTATCGAATTTAAAAGTGACATGTGTATTAAATATAGACATTTTAGAGATCTCTATTGGAGATAAGAAAAGTTTAGAGTTCTCTATTTTGACATTTAGGAAAGAGGATCTTAATTCACACTTAACAACTAGGGTTTTTAGAGTTTTTTTTTAGAATCTTCCGTTCGAGCAGGGGACTGGGTGAGGGGGTGCGACAACACCCAACCCCCTTTCCCTGAGGGCCCCTTTTCTGAAAAATTTTATACAAAAATAATACTTGTAACGTAAAAGCCACTCTAAAACATACATAGAAGATAACTCGACCCGTGTGATACTCGCTAAGACCACAAATATCGCGAGTTCAAATTCAACAAAAGACTTCAAATTTTTTTTCTTTCTTTTTTTCGTTTTTTTTTAGCATGAAGACCTGATGTAATTTTCTTTGTAGGCACTCTAAGGCTCAATGTTCTTTTTAGGCTAAATCGTTGACAGTCCAATGTTATTTTTTTATAGGCTGTCAGGAGAGACTTCTAAGTAAGGGGTCCTGATTAAAAAATTTCGCACTGGATCTCTAAATGCTTAGCCACGCAACTGCGTTGGAGATGCTTTAAATGGAGATATCTCGAGAGGATACTCTATCTAGAGTGTTCTCTCAAGATATCTATATTTTTTTTTGTTGAACAAGATATCTATACTTGTTTTTTTTTTTTTGTTGAAAATCTATACTTGTTAAGTTCATCATTGTTTGAGTTAGAACCAATAGAAATCAATTCATATATTCTTAAAATAATTAAAAAATTATTTAAAAATATAATCTGATCACATAAATAAATAAAATAAAATTGCATTAATGATATAAATTTGCATTGGAGATGCTCTAAATGGAGATATCTCAAGAGACACTCTATCTGAAGTGATCATTATTTGAGTAAGAACTAATAAAAATCAAATCTTCATAATTGTTAAAATAATTAAATATTTAGTTAAAAAATAATCTAAGTGATAAATAAAATAAATTTGCATTAAATGTACAAAAGAAATGAGGAATTCTATTTTCTGCAAGTAGAAATAACAATCTCAATCAAAACTCACACACATTGATGAAAAAAATGATCTTATAATTTCTTTTTTTTTCGTGAAATGCTCTTGAAAAAAAAGATATAAAACGAAACAACAGGTTAAAGCGCGAAAAACTCCCAATTTCATCAGACTTTGATTTTCAAACGTTACTTTCCCGGAAGCAAAAGAAAAAAGAACCCCTGTGCGACCTTCCGAGTTCTTCAATTCAATCCAAGATAGCTCCCTTTTCTCCAGTGACAAATTGAACGACCTAAAATGCGAACAAGAAACCAATCCAAGTGTCTTGATGAAGGTTCGTCTAAAAGTACGTAACTCTATTTGTTTTTTTTTTCCAATCTTCATTATTCATCTTCTAAATTCGAAATTTAGTCCAGTTTGAGGGTTTTATCTACAAATCATAGAGTCACTTTTTGTGTTTTAGAATCTCCCAAACTTCAAGCGTCTTTTTGGTTTCTAAAACCCTAACTGTATAAAAATTAATCAATTTTCAGGTAAAGATATAATGTTCATAAGAATATACTAGAATTGAGTGATGATATTGTAGTTATTATGGAATAGGGTATTAAATTATTAGCTAATCGAGCAGAAAGAAGAAGGAAAGGAAAAAAATTAGTCTGATTTAACTCAAATATTCTACCTTTATCCGGTTGAAAGGGCATGGGCTTGAATGTTCCTTGCGTGACTGTTCTGGGAATGTGTCATTGCTTATAAACGCCCAAATTGAATCATCATAAGATTATGACAAGAATAGCTAAAAGTAACTAGGAAGTCAGTGAATTGATCTCGATAAGACAAAGTAAAAAATCAAAGTAGCTAGCTATCCATTGCCCAAGACTTGGCGAGGATGGTCTATTCTGGTACCATTGTACCTAGAGTCTTGGCGAGGACGGTCCTTTCTGGTACCAAGACTTCAATTATATTGGGTAGTAACATAATTGAATAGTTCAAGTTTTGTGGCTTATTTTCGATCTTCTACTTGGACAATAAAATTGAAGTAGTTGTCTTTTCCTGGCATCTCTATATGAGTTGTATTATTAACCAACCAATGGGAGGAAATAAACAAACTAAAAAGTCAATGAAAATTGATAGAGTGAGAGTATATAAGAAAAAAGAGCAAGAGATGATAGAGCTTCGTCACGAAGCATGCACTTTGATGGACCATGTGTTCTTGGTAAAAACAATCAATGCAAGTTGTCGAACTGGTTTTTTGAAGTAAAATCAAATTGTTTATTTTTCCTTGTTCACATTATGCCAGGGAAAGAGGATACAACCAAAAGCGTACAGAGTGAAAACGGTTGTTCAACATCACAGGTCGACCATGGTTCGTATTTCTTCTTCTAAGTTATTGTTGGTTTCAGTGCTTACATTTCACATTCAAATAAAATTGTTATTTATCTCAGATCCCCTTCATGATAAGTCGAGGAAGGGTGTTGGGAGACCTCTAAAACGTGCTAATTCTCGTGGTTCGACAAGGTCAAAGAAAAAAATGGATAGTCACCTCAATTCTATTGATTCTGATGCAGCGGTTTGTCTCAATGACCATCAGTTATATTTTATTTTTCTTTCTAAGACCATATCTTACTGATATAGACTACCATCGTTGTAGCAGCAATTCCTCATGACAGCCATTGTTAGGGCGTCGTATACATTTTCTCGATTTCCTTTTCTTCAAAGTTTAAAACCCGAAGAAGCATTTGTCGTACAATTTTTTTTTTTGGAGTAATGGCACAAGAGTGGTTTCAAAACTTTAACTTGATTACCAACTTTCAAACTTGTTATTGGATTCAAACATTAGATTAACTGCGCGGTCGACTGGCTTGTACATCAACAGTCAGACCCGCATATTGACCCTATACACACTACTCTATGTTGTTACAAGTTGACAATATAAATCAGGCTAACTGTAAAGATCACTTACTATCTCAAATATTGTCATAAATGCAGACCAACTAAAAACTTTCATGTGTTTACTCCTTTCCAGCCAGAGATCGCCTTAACAGGAAATGACGAACAAAAGGTAAAGCCAATGGTTGCATGTAATACACTGGTAGCTGAAAATCTTCTACCCAAAAATAATGCCGATGAGGGGAGTACTCATTGTCATTTTCCTAACAATGAAGAAGATGCAGAGGAATCTGATTGGGAGGATGGCGATATAACCATCTCTGATTCTCAAAACCACCAACCTCAAAGTGTTACAAGGGATGTGATTGTTGAATTCAATGATTCTCCATGTTCCAGTAAGCGAAAACCTGTTCGAAGAGCTTCAGCTGAAGACAAGGTGAACTTGAATACTACGATTATTAGTAACATGGTTACGTTGTACCTTACTGATTGTGTTGTGCTTATTTTTACAAATTTAACATGGTTTCAATTCAGGAAATGGCTGAGCTGGTTCATAAGGCTCACTTGCTATGTTTACTTGCACGAGGAAGGTTAGTTGACAGTGCTTGCAGGGATCCTCTTATTCAGGTGCTTACTTCCGTTTGTAGCTTTTACTTTATGTTCCCTACTCTAAATGGACTCCATATATCACCATACTGCTTTCAGCTAGCTGGTTTTCATGCAGTTGCTCTTAATTTAGCATTTGCTTTCAACAGTCCAAGTGCAAGACATGCCATCTAGGACAGACTGCACTTTATTCCCTCATGTGTTTGTTGTACAACTAGATTAACAGTTTAAGCACTGTACTTTATGTCGATCATCTATTCTCCACATGAATATTAAGTTGATCCAGCATATGCTTTTAAATAGAATTTTTTTTTCTTGCTGACATGGTTTTTTGTATATCTTAGAATCAATATCTTATTTTAAATTATATAGTATCCTTTTCCATTGTGCTAGTTTATCCTAGCGATGTCTATTTACAGGCAGCCTTACTTTCACTTGTACCGACACACTTGCTGAAGGTAGCAGAAGGGGCAAAGTTTACTGCTAATGATTTGCGTCCTATTGCCAATTGGGTATGCATATTTTCTTCAAATTTAAGCTATTGGGCGTCTTCTTTTCCTTCTTTTTTTGATGTGTTACCTTTTTCTAGCTCATTTGGTATTCCGTTTGAGTATGTTTTGTATGCAGTTCCGTGATAACTTTCATGTTAGAAGCCCAAACAATACAGAGAGACCATTTAGGTTGGGTTTGGCCACTGCTCTTGAAAAGCATGAAGGAACTGCAGAAGAGGTATTTATCGTTTGTTCTATTATTCATTGTACAGATGAAGTGCGAAACTATGACCTTCTGCCTATGAGAGGTATCAAGTAATAACATCCCAAGATGTGTAATATAGAAGCAAGAAAGTCAAGACACGAGTATATATGGTAAAAATTGTTTCTTTTCGAATTTTGTTTTTCCAGTGGCTAGTGTAATTTCTAATGAGACAAATGTGGGAAGAATATTACCAGCTAGGAACACAGGGAAATCAAATTTTAATGCATCTGAAGCGATATGAGGTCTGGTTGAGAGAGAAGTAGGGCAGTTAATGTATTTCGGTATTTAATATGGAAATAATGGAAGTATCAAGAGGGCTTGCATATATTATATCTATAACTTGTACTTTCAACTTTCTAACCTGTAATATTACAATTCTATGTAGAAGAGTAACAGATGTTAGGTGTCCAGATATTGCTTGACTGTTCTCGTTTTTATCACAGCAGAAAGAGTTGAAGTAAAAAAATTAGAAATTTATTGTAGATTATCAAATTCAATATGGATTTACATGTTATACCACATATTGTCGGGTGAAATAAATAATTGTTTGCTTTGCAGGTTGCTGCATTATCTGTGGCGTTATTCAGATCTCTCAATCTTACAACTCGGTAAATTTGAGAAACACAACTCCACACACACATACACACATACACACACAAAACACGCACACACACACACACACACACACACACACACACACACACATGTATATACACGTATATTTATGAACTGGTGGAAATGATCTAATGCTTTACCAAGTAAATGTGAAACCCTTGGTCCCAGAAAGAGAGAATAACCCTATGATGATTTCTTCTCTTACAAATATTCCTATCATCACAAACGATATCCTTGGGAACCGGGATTCTGGTCTATCAAAATTTAATTTTCTTTTTATTGCTGAATAAATGATTTGTCAAATTTACAATGAATGCTTACAACTGAGTATGACATATTCTCAGGTTTGTGGCAATTTTGGATGTGGCATCCCTTAAACCAGATACAGATACAGATACATCTGGTTGTTCAACCCAAGATGCAACAAGGGGAGATGGCAGGGTATTTAATTCTTCTACATTAATGGTGGCCAAGTCACATCAAGTTTCTCTATCTCCTGCCAAGTCATCATCGCGGAAAGAAGGGTCCTCTGATGACGTTATAGGTGGAACTTGTCATAGAGGTGTACGTGGAACCAAGAAAAACATTTCAGTGCCCAAGACAGATAAGACAAAAAGTTTTCATGTCACTAAATTGTTTAATGATAGCAAGCACGATCCAACGACTCCGGGTTCGAGCAGTGACATCTCTGAAGCACGTCACCCCAAGAAGCCCGAAGGATCGAAGAGGAGAGGGGATCTTGAGTTTGAATTGCAGTTGGAAATGGCTCTTGCTGCAACTGCAGCAGGTGCTCGTGACAGCAAGTTACACTCAGAACCCAAAGACTCACCTAATAGTTCATCGCATCTTTCTTCTCCATTTAATAGATCAAAAAGAATTAAAACTGTAGAATCTTCGGATTCTCCTCAGGGAATCTCAACTGCAATTGGATCAAAAAAAGTTGGGGCTCCTTTGTATTGGGCAGAAGTCTTTTGTAGTGGAGAAAACTTGACAGGGAAGTGGGTGCATGTTGATGCTGTGAATGCTATTATTGATGGTGAGGATAAAGTAGAAGCTGCAGCCTCTGCCTGCAGGAGGTCTTTGAGATATGTTGTTGCTTTTGCAGGGAATGGGGCTAAAGACGTAACTCGCAGGTTTGACTCTTAAAGCTCGTAGGGTTGTCACTCCATAAATCTAAGATTCTCACTGCTTTTGTAAACCATGGTAATGTTTAAGCAAGTTAGTGTAGGCTTTATACGTGTAAAATCCTAGTCCCATTAGAGATAAAAAGAATGTCATGCTATAGATACATTTGAACCATACTATATCATCATTTGGCATTTGCATAACATGCTTAGTACTGAAAAAACTTTAAGTAAGAGACGAGTAAAAGTAATTATGCTAGTTTGCAGTTTTATGGGATATACTGTTATTCCATCTCATCTATCTCTGATTTCATGACGTAATTTGTGTTATACACATTCTTGAGGAAGAGTTTGTTCTTTCCATTTTTTGCAGTTTTACTGCGTACGTGTGCAATTATGCATGTACATTATCTGTATATTTCTGAGTTTTACATATTTAGATGAATTAGCACTCTGAAACTATTTCTCAGTTTTGCATGAGAAAAGTGTATCCATATCTACGTTAAGCAGTTGTATGTAATTGATTAGGACTTACCTTGAGTCTCAGGTTGACAGTTGTATTATGGCCTTTTGGACATATGAAGATGGTCGTGTTTCTATCTAAAACCCTTCCCTCTTACTAACTGAAGGTTAAATGTCATCAATTACAGTAAACCATTTTTCGCAAAAACAGTTGTGAAGACTTATATTGTAAATCTACCGTTCTCTAATTTACATCACCATCAATGAATCATAAGTTCTATTTCAGGTATTGTATGAAGTAGTATAAGATATCTTCGAAGCGGATCAATTCAGCTTGGTGGGATGGAGTATTGACACCATTAAAAGAGTTGATGTCCCACTTCTTTTGCTATCATAAATATACTCGACATGACAATGTTTACACTTCACGCCCGCCAAGCTTATGCCACTTATGAAAATGACGTTGTAAAGTTGATGTCCCACTTCTTTTGCTATCATAAATATACTCGACATGACAATGTTTACACTTCACCTTTTCTCTTCCACTTTTTTTAATCAAATCAAATTCATTCCAAACGGAAGACTTCAGAGCTCTTTTTCTTTTTACAGGAATTTGATCCTCAGTCTTCAATTCTTCAATTTCTACTTTTCCAGTCGCGTTATTATTAGAATCACTCCCACCCGTATGAGATAATAGTAGCATGCTACCATCATTTGCCCTAATCCTAGCACACTTTTGAACATGACGTTGTAGAGTTGATGTTCCACCCTTTCTACTATCATAGCTATATTCAATTCCACAATGTCTGCACTTGGCCTTCTCTCGATCATCTCTTTTAATCAAATCAAATTCACTCCAAACTGAAGATTTGAAATTCCTTTTGCGTTTTGGTCCAAGGCTGGAATCTTCAGTATTGGATTCTTCCATTTCTGCCTTTTCAACGGAGTATACTTCACAATCAAGGATTCGAGATTGGCATCTTTAGATCATGATAGCATGCCCTGAATTTTGCACACTGACACAAAAAGTTTAAATCACGAATAAATCGGTTAACAATGTGAACCAAGTTTATTCTAAGTTCTAACAAGCATAAAGCATCCAATTCATAACCTCATAGAGCAACGACAACAGATGAATTAACTCGCTAATGCAAGAGAATATAGAATGTAATTCACAACAATGAGTGCTTATGAACATATCAACTAATTTGAATTAGTATTATTTAGAAAGTTTGGAACTATTATCAAGAAAACAATTCAAATTTTGACGAAGTTTACATTGATAGCCCTATTAAGTAGGGCCTGATTGTATATGCCTAATCAAAATATAACTGCTTGTGAGAATGATTGGTCTCGGCCGCCTCAGCCGAGAATCTTGGGTCTCGGCCCTCCTCCAAGACGAGACTCAGCCGAGACACCGAGTTAGGGTTTGGACGAGAATCTCGGGTGTCTTGGCCGAGACAGGCCGAGACAGGCCGAGACCGAGCATCTTTTAGTTTTTTGGAACTTTATCTTTTGAAACTTTAAATCCTAATTGTATATTACTATTTATTACCTTCTTAACTACTTATTATATTCCCAATCAATCTAAGATAAGTAGCAATAATATTCTATGTATATTTTAGGTCGTTTGCCTTGTAGAAACTTTAAAAATTCTACAGAAACTTTGAATACTTATAAAGTATGAACTTCATTATTAACTTATTTCATTGAAGTGAACTATGATAAGATTTTGTAAATTATCAATGATTGAAGTAATTTTATGTTTCAAGTCCGAGAATTTTGAGATAATGAAGAGTCAGGTAATTAAGCTTATTACTTAGTACTTAATAGCTATTCATGTTTGTCTCAGGCGAGTTTCTCGGTCCATCTCGGTCTCGGCCTTCGGCCAAACCGATACCGAGACCAACTACACAGATACTGATACATTCAAGTCTATAGGAAACTGGTTACTGACCAGAAGAAAGACATGTTTAACGCATTTTTGTCCATTCAAAACAAAGCTCCTTGAAACATATCTTCTTTACACAACTTGAAGGATTAGATGTTAGAAACTTAAAATAGAAGCTAAAAGGGAGTTGGAAATTCTTCCAAGTAACAAAGAATCGTCTCGTCTGGATTCATAACACCTGATGATAGTTTGCATCACTTTGCTACCATGGAGCTGAACCAAAGCAGCTGTAAGACCGGCCTATTTTTAATGCAAGTGAAAACATCTTTCAACATGGACACCCGTATAGTTCAAGTCTAAGGAAGGAAGATCAGTGAAATGAAAAGTTACAAGTAGAAAAGTGACCTAATGGCTAATGGTCTAATTGTAGGATCCAGTTATGCCTAGAAAAACAACTGGAATGGAGAATGACTTCAACCAGGAGGAAAATGTGTGAAGTTGAAGCCATTTTGTCCATATAAAAAGAAAGAAAAACTAAGCTCATTGAAAGAGATATTAACATTTTATTCACAAGTCACAAACCTAACAAACAGGTGCAGTTCTAAGAATTACCATAGGCTTACTATCTCTTCCAAGTATTACACCACTAGATCATGTCAGCGGATTCACACTAATAGCTTCCATTAATTAAGAAAGTTGTAGAAAGCACGCAATATGAAAATATGATGCTAAGCGAGAACGTTGATGTGTAGTAAACCTTCCCAAATCCCAATCACATTTTTCATTATAATAGTCTGCCATGATCTTAAAAACGAAACTCTCCAGTGATTTAGGTAAATAACAATAACTAACTGGCCAGGAAGTGCAAAAGAAATCACCCTTATAAAAGTAAGGAAAAATGCACCGACGTCCAAACTAGATGACTGAATGCGACGGCTAAAAAGACCACTTACTAACCAAACTTGAGCTTATCCTGAATGCATGCTTCAATTCATACAGAAGATGTCTACTGGACTCCTATAGGTACAAATATTAGACCTTGAAGAAATCATCCACGACACACCAACCAAACTATCACTCGACTCGAGACCCAACCCTAACTAAGCCAGCAGATAAACAAATATGTAGAGTTGGAGTTTGGGGATTTCCAGATATGCCCAAAAAAGATAAACTTTATGTGATTGTTTGTTTTTTTCCTTCTGTTATACAAAGGTTTACACTTCTTAATTTAGAGAAACAAAATATTCAAACTTTTCCGCAATCACAAATGCTGTACAAAGCTTAAAACTGGTTACAGGATAAAAGAATCTAAAACTTACCAATCCAAACTAGATGATTAGAACATAAGCCTCAAATTATACCATAAATCTGACTAGGGTTATTTGGGCTGGGGAAGATGACCCGCAAAATAAACAGATTAGGTTTAGGAAATGGAGATCACCATCATAACCCGCTAACAAATAGCCCTAATTAATTGTAAGATCTGAACAAACTCTGGAAATAATTTCGAAATTCTTAGCCCTAACTCTAGCTAGCCCAACCCTGATTTTGCAATATAATTTTGGCGGTTGAAGAACAATACCAGAATACAAACCAATCAGGATATGAATACTAGAAAAAAATTTCATAACCAACACTATTATAAAGGGTTTAGAAACCAGCAAATCCAAAAATTGAAGCATCAAAACTTCAAATTTAATCACTAGAACTGAAATGAACTAAAATCAAAGAGATCTAAGGAAAGAAAAGATTAGAGCGAGAGAGATAGAGATTCAACGAAGAATCATAATTCATGTAAATCTGAAAAGAAGAAGAAATACGTTAAATTGAAGATCACCTTGAGTTATCCAACGAAATTAAAGATGAAGAACCATCTGATGGTTAGAAGAAAATTATAGTTCTGCTGATACAGATAATTGTTATGTCTCAAAACCCTAAAAAGGGAACAGATTTGACTGTAAACCCTAATTTCGAGCTACCAAGTTCTTTTTTTTTTGTGAGGGAGCTTCTGATGATGAGAAGAGTCAAGAGAAGAAGAAGAGGAGGAGATTACGATGCTTTCTCTCGTCAGTAAAGTCAATGACTATAATACCCCTATACGTTAGGTGAAATTACCGTGTAAGTTTTGATGTTCGTTAAGCTAGTAGGGTTACTTAGGGTTGTAAATTGTAATACGGTGGGACCGCATATTACCCACGAAACTCAATTAAAACGGGTCACTTTCATAACCCTATTCCTAATCGGGTCAATCTCATTTTTTTTTTGTACACCAAAACCCTTCTCTTCTCAAAACTCATTCAGCCTTCCTCTCAACCGAGCACGGCAGCGCCACCACTTGAGCCGCCGTGATAATCTACCTACACTAGTTAACTATTACTCTCCTTGTCTCTCTGTAGCTGTAGACGCCGGGAAACGCCACCACTTAGACACCGACGTTGTCTTTTGTTGTTTGATATTTCTTCTTAGTCCAAGTTCAGAACAATTAGAAGGTAATCTTTCTTTATCTATCTATATGAGTTTCTATTTATCCATCAATTTAAACATCTACTTAAAATTTGAGAAAATATTAGTCCTTGAAATGATTACTTCCGTTTAATCAAAGGGAGGATTACTAAAACCCACGGGTTTAAGGAACTCCCATTCGTTTTCCCTCTCTCTCTCTCTCTCTTGTACTCCGTTCGAAGTATATAAGGAACTCGAACTAGGGTTCTTCGAATGGAGTAATTTCTGTTTAGAAATGAAGTCTTGATTGTTGAGAATTCAATTCATGAAGTTTCTAGGATCTCTTAACATTTGTTCATTCCTTCTGTAGTCAATTCATATTTTTTTCTTTGGAGGGGCTTTGGTTGTTGCATTTGCTACAACTGGACTAGCAGTAGCAGCAACAAAATCATGTCCTTGTGTTGGAGAATCAATACCTTCTCCTGCTTCCAGCGAAACAGGATCGGTACATGAAACAGAAACTGGTCTAGCTGCTGAATCCATTTAAGAAACTACAACAAACGACATAAACTGACCTAATATCAGTTTGATTTCCTATTGAAACAATATCATATATATACAAGCTGAAAGACATACAAAGTGAGCTCTTTTTTCTAGCAGTTTAACCATCATTTGGTCTACCGTCATCACAAGTTGCTGATTCAAAGGCCCACCATCTTGAAGACAGATCCAAGGGCGAAGGGTCAGTGTTAATGAAGATCATTCAAGTTGCCGATCCAAGGGTCCACCCTCATGAAGATCTTTGAAGTTGAACATTCAAGGTCAACCATAATGAAAAATCATTTATGATGCAGACCCTGGACTAAGAAAGCATGAAGACCTTACAAGTTGCGGACCCCAAATCAACATACATTAAGACCATCAGAGCTAGAAAAATGAAAATTTTACAAATCTGAAGACCACAAAGGTTATTTCTTCAGAATTTTATTCGTTAAAACCCAAAAGAAAAGTAACAGAGTTATACAAAGCATTGCATAATAGAGTTACACAAAACATGACAAAGCAAGATTTTAACAAATCGAAAGAAATAATAACATAATTACAGAGAACATGATATAGCAGACTTGGATATACCAAGATTTATCATTTATCATAACAAATAAGATCATAAAACATGAAAGAGCAAGATTCATCAAATCAAAACAAAAATATAAGAGTTTGATAGAGCAGATTTTACCCAAACTTGCTTGAAGAAACTTTTGTAGAGACTGATTCACTTGGTGACTTGCAAGGTTGAAGTATTACATAAAGCTCAAGTTGAAGACAACAACAACAATTTCCTTGCCCCTCGTTACATCACCATGGTTCGATCGCTAAAACGAAAGAAACTAAGGATTGAAGAAGATGGGGATTAAAGGTGGCTCGAGTTACTGTTGAGATCTTGGTGTTGGTAATAGTGGTGCTAGGATCTCGTTGTTTCCTGGTAATGGTGGCGCTAGGATCTCGTGTTGGTAATGGTGGCACTAGGGTTTTTTAGAAATCTTAGGGTTTTCAAATGTGAAATGTTGAGATTCACATATTTGGTAGAGACTGGAGAGTGACAATAGAGAAAGAGAAAGGTCGGCTGAGACTTGATGAGAAGTTTATATAGGGGGAGGAAGGTACTTGGCTGGATAAGAAGACCCTAGATCGAACGGATGAGATTTATTCATCCGACGGTCAAGGCCAAAAGCCTTAATGTTTGGTCGGGCGGGTTTCTCAGACGGGCGGGTACTTGTTCCGGGTACCGCGCGGGTATATAACGGTCCGGGCTCGGGCGGTCAGGCGGGCAGAGCTTGCAACCCGAGGCCGCCCATTTTAATCATTCGGTCCGGTCGGGTTCTACCCGTACCGGTTATCGGGCGCCGTTTAACCCTGCGGGCAGCGGGTACCCGATCCGGGTCTCGGGTCCGTGGGCTTTTATCCCACCCCTAATTACAACCCTAAGTAACCCTACTAGCTTAACGAACATCAAAACTTACACGGTAATTTCACCTAACGTATAGGGGTATTATAGTCATTGACTTTACTGACGAGAGAAAGCATCGTAATCTCCTCCTCTTCTTCTTCTCTTGACTCTTCTCATCATCAAAAGCTCCCTCACAAAAAAAAAAAAAGAACTTGGTAGCTCGAAATTAGGGTTTACAGTCAAATCTGTTCCCTTTTTAGGGTTTTGAGACATAACAATTATCTGTATCAGCAGAACTATAATTTTCTTCTAACCATCATAAGTTAATAATGAAGTTCATACTTTATAAGTATTCAAAGTTTTCTATGAATCTAACTCAGTAAGTACTTGATTTACCATTTTGGGTGGGTATTATTATAGTTGATGAAATATTGTGAGATTGTTACTGAACTATTAGTTTCTTTAGACTCTAGTAGTACTATGACTAGGTTGGTTAATTTTACTACTGTTATTGCAAGTTTTATCGAACTCTAATCAACATTTCCTGATGCCCCTTCATGAAATATGTGCGTTCTAGTGCTTGGAGAAAGCAGGGAAGTGGTAACATGGTTGCCTGATTTCCATATAACTACTTTGGGTGTTCTTATTTTCATTATGAAGTGGAGAGAGTTCATGATATCAAAGAACTAATCTTCAAATTCAAATTGTTCAAAAAAAAAGATATAATCTTCAAAGGTCATTCCTGTCCTAATATGTTGGTATATAAGGTGAAGATGACAAGAGGAATGAACCAAGATGTGTCGGAAAACCCAAACCTAATCATGAAGTTCATGATGTAAAACCTTGTCCATGGCATATGTATGCGTCTCAAGTTTTTGGTACAAAAACAATGAAAGTCAGGAAGGTACATGTTTGTGAAATATATGGCAAGTAGTAGTTGTTGATGGTAGGGGTGAAGTTTTTAGGGTGGTTTCATGGGTTTAAATAGAAAAAATAAGGCTGAAAAAGGAGCAAAAAACGGTAAAAAACGGCCATAATTTGGTGTCATCTTGGCCCTTCATTTTGATCTTGTCCCTTCATTTCGAATACCTGGTGTAAAACGTAAATCTGTTAGTAAAGGTGGTGTAAAATGTAAATCAATTAGTAAGGTGGTGTAAAACGTCAGGGGGCAAGTCTGTTAGTAAAGGTGGTGTAAAATGTAAATCAATTAGTAAAGGTGGTGTAAAACGTAAGGGGGCAAGAAAGTAATATTGAAAATATAAAAGTTAAATCTAACGAAAGGTGGGGGTTTTTGTAATTACTAATTAAAGGCGGGGGTTTTAGTTATCAGCTTATTAAAACCCGGGGGTTTTAGTAATTCTCCCTTAATCAAATGAACATGAATGAAATAGGGTTTGGTTCTCTTGTCTGTGATTTTTGTTCCAGTTTCCACTTCTCCATGATATTATACTGTCAATCATTTCTATGATGTGCATAATTTTGCTGCCAACTAAATAATACTGGATTATAATGTTCTTAACATTGGGTTTTAGATTTTTCTCGAATTGCAATCTCTTTAAGAAGTAATGACCCGTAAACCTTCAAGACATCGTCAACCTCCTACCTTTTCCTCATTTGGTCGTACTACCAATCTATTTGCATCCACTTCCACAAAGAAGATGAGCTCTTCCGAACTGGATAGGACAGTTCCATCCGAAGCCGGAGGTAATCAAGGCAAGAGATTGTTAAAAGACACACTGGACAAGAACAATGAAAGCTCGGAATCTTCCAGCGACGAAGATAATGGAGTAAGTAAAGCTAACTTTGTTTATTCAAGATTCCATTAATTAATTCAAAGTTTCTGTAGAATTTTTAAAGTTTCTACAAGGCAAACGACCTAAAATATACATAGAATATTATTGCTACTTATCTTAGATTGATTGGGAATATAATAAGTAGTTAAGAAGGTAATAAATAGTAATATACAATTAGGATTTAAAGTTTCAAAAGATAAAGTTCCAAAAAACTAAAAGATGCTCTGTCTCGGCCTGTCTCGGCCAAGACACCCGAGATTCTCGTCCAAACCCTAACTCGGTGTCTCGGCTGAGTCTCGTCTTGGGGGAGGGCCGAGACCCAAGATTCTCGGCTGAGGCGGCCGAGACCAATCATTCTCACAAGCAGTTATATTTTGATTAGGCATATACAATCAGGCCCTACTTAATAGGGCTATCAATGTAAACTTCGTCAAAATTTGAATTGTTTTCTTGATAATAGTTCCAAACTTTCTAAATAATACTAATTCAAATTAGTTGATATGTTCATAAGCACTCATTGTTGTGAATTACATTCTATATTCTCTTGCATTAGCGAGTTAATTCATCTGTTGTCGTTGCTCTATGAGGTTATGAATTGGATGCTTTATGCTTGTTAGAACTTAGAATAAACTTGGTTCACATTGTTAACCGATTTATTCGTGATTTAAACTTTTTGTGTCAGTGTGCAAAATTCAGGGCATGCTATCATGATCTAATGATGCCAATCTCGAATCCTTGATTGTGAAGTATACTCCGTTGAAAAGGCAGAAATGGAAGAATCCAATACTGAAGATTCCAGCCTTGGACCAAAACGCAAAAGGAATTTCAAATCTTCAGTTTGGAGTGAATTTGATTTGATTAAAAGAGATGATCGAGAGAAGGCCAAGTGCAGACATTGTGGAATTGAATATAACTATGATAGTAGAAAGGGTGGAACATCAACTCTACAACGTCATGTTCAAAAGTGTGCTAGGATTAGGGCAAATGATGGTAGCATGCTACTATTATCTCATACGGGTGGGAGTGATTCTAATAATAACGCGACTGGAAAAGTAGAAATTGAAGAATTGAAGACTGAGGATCAAATTCCTGTAAAAAGAAAAAGAGCTCTGAAGTCTTCCGTTTGGAATGAATTTGATTTGATTAAAAAAAGTGGAAGAGAAAAGGCGAAGTGTAAACATTGTCATGTCGAGTATATTTATGATAGCAAAAGAAGTGGGACATCAACTTTACAACGTCATTTTCATAAGTGGCATAAGCTTGGCGGGCGTGAAGTGTAAACATTGTCATGTCGAGTATATTTATGATAGCAAAAGAAGTGGGACATCAACTCTTTTAATGGTGTCAATACTCCATCCCACCAAGCTGAATTGATCCGCTTCGAAGATATCTTATACTACTTCATACAATACCTGAAATAGAACTTATGATTCATTGATGGTGATGTAAATTAGAGAACGGTAGATTTACAATATAAGTCTTCACAACTGTTTTTGCGAAAAATGGTTTACTGTAATTGATGACATTTAACCTTCAGTTAGTAAGAGGGAAGGGTTTTAGATAGAAACACGACCATCTTCATATGTCCAAAAGGCCATAATACAACTGTCAACCTGAGACTCAAGGTAAGTCCTAATCAATTACATACAACTGCTTAACGTAGATATGGATACACTTTTCTCATGCAAAACTGAGAAATAGTTTCAGAGTGCTAATTCATCTAAATATGTAAAACTCAGAAATATACAGATAATGTACATGCATAATTGCACACGTACGCAGTAAAACTGCAAAAAATGGAAAGAACAAACTCTTCCTCAAGAATGTGTATAACACAAATTACGTCATGAAATCAGAGATAGATGAGATGGAATAACAGTATATCCCATAAAACTGCAAACTAGCATAATTACTTTTACTCGTCTCTTACTTAAAGTTTTTTCAGTACTAAGCATGTTATGCAAATGCCAAATGATGATATAGTATGGTTCAAATGTATCTATAGCATGACATTCTTTTTATCTCTAATGGGACTAGGATTTTACACGTATAAAGCCTACACTAACTTGCTTAAACATTACCATGGTTTACAAAAGCAGTGAGAATCTTAGATTTATGGAGTGACAACCCTACGAGCTTTAAGAGTCAAACCTGCGAGTTACGTCTTTAGCCCCATTCCCTGCAAAAGCAACAACATATCTCAAAGACCTCCTGCAGGCAGAGGCTGCAGCTTCTACTTTATCCTCACCATCAATAATAGCATTCACAGCATCAACATGCACCCACTTCCCTGTCAAGTTTTCTCCACTACAAAAGACTTCTGCCCAATACAAAGGAGCCCCAACTTTTTTTGATCCAATTGCAGTTGAGATTCCCTGAGGAGAATCCGAAGATTCTACAGTTTTAATTCTTTTTGATCTATTAAATGGAGAAGAAAGATGCGATGAACTATTAGGTGAGTCTTTGGGTTCTGAGTGTAACTTGCTGTCACGAGCACCTGCTGCAGTTGCAGCAAGAGCCATTTCCAACTGCAATTCAAACTCAAGATCCCCTCTCCTCTTCGATCCTTCGGGCTTCTTGGGGTGACGTGCTTCAGAGATGTCACTGCTCGAACCCGGAGTCGTTGGATCGTGCTTGCTATCATTAAACAATTTAGTGACATGAAAACTTTTTGTCTTATCTGTCTTGGGCACTGAAATGTTTTTCTTGGTTCCACGTACACCTCTATGACAAGTTCCACCTATAACGTCATCAGAGGACCCTTCTTTCCGCGATGATGACTTGGCAGGAGATAGAGAAACTTGATGTGACTTGGCCACCATTAATGTAGAAGAATTAAATACCCTGCCATCTCCCCTTGTTGCATCTTGGGTTGAACAACCAGATGTATCTGTATCTGTATCTGGTTTAAGGGATGCCACATCCAAAATTGCCACAAACCTGAGAATATGTCATACTCAGTTGTAAGCATTCATTGTAAATTTGACAAATCATTTATTCAGCAATAAAAAGAAAATTAAATTTTGATAGACCAGAATCCCGGTTCCCAAGGATATCGTTTGTGATGATAGGAATATTTGTAAGAGAATAAATCATCATAGGGTTATTCTCTCTTTCTGGGACCAAGGGTTTCACATTTACTTGGTAAAGCATTAGATCATTTCCACCAGTTCATAAATATACGTGTATATACATGTGTGTGTGTGTGTGTGTGTGTGTGCGTGTTTTGTGTGTGTATGTGTGTGTGGAGTTGTGTTTCTCAAATTTACCGAGTTGTAAGATTGAGAGATCTGAATAACGCCACAGATAATGCAGCAACCTGCAAAGCAAACAATTATTTATTTCACCCGACAATATGTGGTATAACATGTAAATCCATATTGAATTTGATAATCTACCATAAATTTCTAATTTTTTTACTTCAACTCTTTCTGCTGTGATAAAAACGAGAACAGTCAAGCAATATCTGGACACCTAACATCTGTTACTCTTCTACATAGAATTGTAATATTACAGGTTAGGAAGTTGAAAGTACAAGTTATAGATATAATATATGCAAGCCCTCTTGATACTTCCATTATTTCCATATTAAATACCGAAATACATTAACTGCCCTACTTCTCTCTCAACCAGACCTCATATCGCTTCAGATGCATTAAAATTTGATTTCCCTGTGTTCCTAGCTGGTAATATTCTTCCAACATTTGTCTCATTAGAAATTACACTAGCCACTGGAAAAACGAAATTCGAAAAGAAACAATTTTTACCATATATACTCGTGTCTTGACAAGTAAGTTTTCTTGCTTCTATATTACACATCTTGGGATGTTATTACTTGATACCTCTCATAGGCAGAAGGTCATAGTTTCGCACTTCATCTGTACAATGAATAATAGAACAAACGATAAATACCTCTCCTGCAGTTCCTTCATGCTTTTCAAGAGCAGTGGCCAAACCCAACCTAAATGGTCTCTCTGTATTGTTTGGGCTTCTAACATGAAAGTTATCACGGAACTGCATACAAAACATACTCAAACGGAATACCAAATGAGCTAGAAAAAGGTAACACATCAAAAAAAGAAGGAAAAGAAGACGCCCGATAGCTTAAATTTGAAGAAAATATGCATACCCAATTGGCAATAGGACGCAAATCATTAGCAGTAAACTTTGCCCATTCTGCTACCTTCAGCAAGTGTGTCGGTACAAGTGAAAGTAAGGCTGCCTGTAAATAGACATCGCTAGGATAAACTAGCACAATGGAAAAGGATACTATATAATTTAAAACAAGATATTGATTCTAAGATATACAAAAAACCATGTCAGCAAGAAAAAAAAATTCTATTTAAAAGCATATGCTGGATCAACTTAATATTCATGTGGAGAATAGATGATCGACATAAAGCACAATGCTTAAACTGTTAATCTAGTTGTACAACAAACACATGAGGGAATAAAGTGCAGTCTGTCCTAGATGGCATGTCTTGCACTTGGACTGTTGAAAGCAAATGCTAAATTAAGAGCAACTGCATGAAAACCAGCTAGCTGAAAGCAGTATGGTGATATATGGAGTCCATTTAGAGTAGGGAACATAAAGTAAAAGCTACAAACGGAAGTAAGCACCTGAATAAGAGGATCCCTGCAAGCACTGTCAACTAACCTTCCTCGTGCAAGTAAACATAGCAAGTGAGCCTTATGAACCAGCTCAGCCATTTCCTGAATTGAAACCATGTTAAATTTGTAAAAATAAGCACAACACAATCAGTAAGGTACAACGTAACCATGTTACTAATAATCGTAGTATTCAAGTTCACCTTGTCTTCAGCTGAAGCTCTTCGAACAGGTTTTCGCTTACTGGAACATGGAGAATCATTGAATTCAACAATCACATCCCTTGTAACACTTTGAGGTTGGTGGTTTTGAGAATCAGAGATGGTTATATCGCCATCCTCCCAATCAGATTCCTCTGCATCTTCTTCATTGTTAGGAAAATGACAATGAGTACTCCCCTCATCGGCATTATTTTCGGGTAGAAGATTTTCAGATACCAGTGTATTACATGCAACCATTGGCTTTACCTTTTGTTCGTCATTTCCTGTTAAGGCGATCTCTGGCTGGAAAGGAGTAAACACATGAAAGTTTTTAGTTGGTCTGCATTTATGACAATATTTGAGATAGTAAGTGATCTTTACAGTTAGCCTGATTTATATTGTCAACTTGTAACAGCATAGAGTAGTGTGTATAGGGTCAATATGCGGGTCTGACTGTTGATGTACAAGCCAGTCGACCGCGCAGTTAATCTAATGTTTGAATCCAATAACAAGTTTGAAAGTTGGTAATCAAGTTAAAGTTTTGAAACCACTCTTGTGCCATTACTCCAAAAAAAAAAAATTGTACGACAAATGCTTCTTCGGGTTTTAAACTTTGAAGAAAAGGAAATCGATAAAATGTATACGACGCCCTAACAATGGCTGTCATGAGGAATTGCTGCTACAACGATGGTAGTCTATATCAGTAAGATATGGTCTTAGAAAGAAAAATAAAATATAACTGATGGTCATTGAGACAAACCGCTGCATCAGAATCAATAGAATTGAGGTGACTATCCATTTTTTTCTTTGACCTTGTCGAACCACGAGAATTAGCACGTTTTAGAGGTCTCCCAACACCCTTCCTCGACTTATCATGAAGGGGATCTGAGATAAATAACAATTTTATTTGAATGTGAAATGTAAGCACTGAAACCAACAATAACTTAGAAGAAGAAATACGAACCATGGTCGACCTGTGATGTTGAACAACCGTTTTCACTCTGTACGCTTTTGGTTGTATCCTCTTTCCCTGGCATAATGTGAACAAGGAAAAATAAACAATTTGATTTTACTTCAAAAAACCAGTTCGACAACTTGCATTGATTGTTTTTACCAAGAACACATGGTCCATCAAAGTGCATGCTTCGTGACGAAGCTCTATCATCTCTTGCTCTTTTTTCTTATATACTCTCACTCTATCAATTTTCATTGACTTTTTAGTTTGTTTATTTCCTCCCATTGGTTGGTTAATAATACAACTCATATAGAGATGCCAGGAAAAGACAACTACTTCAATTTTATTGTCCAAGTAGAAGATCGAAAATAAGCCACAAAACTTGAACTATTCAATTATGTTACTACCCAATATAATTGAAGTCTTGGTACCAGAAAGGACCGTCCTCGCCAAGACTCTAGGTACAATGGTACCAGAATAGACCATCCTCGCCAAGTCTTGGGCAATGGATAGCTAGCTACTTTGATTTCTTACTTTGTCTTATCGAGATCAATTCACTGACTTCCTAGTTACTTTTAGCTATTCTTGTCATAATCTTATGATGATTCAATTTGGGCGTTTACAAGCAATGACACATTCCCAGAACAGTCACGCAAGGAACATTCAAGCCCATGCCCTTTCAACCGGATAAAGGTAGAATATTTGAGTTAAATCAGACTAATTTTTTTCCTTTCCTTCTTCTTTCTGCTCGATTAGCTAATAATTTAATACCCTATTCCATAATAACTACAATATCATCACTCAATTCTAGTATATTCTTATGAACATTATATCTTTACCTACAAGAAAATTGATTAATTTTTATACAGTTAGGGTTTTAGAAACCAAAAAGACGCTTGAAGTTTGGGAGATTCTAAAACACAAAAAGTGACTCTATGATTTGTAGATAAAACCCTCAAACTGGACTAAATTTCGAATTTAGAAGATGAATAATGAAGATTGGAAAAAAAAAAAAAACAAATAGAGTTACGTACTTTTAGACGAACCTTCATCAAGACACTTGGATTGGTTTCTTGTTCGCATTTTAGGTCGTTCAATTTGTCACTGGAGAAAAGGGAGCTATCTTGGATTGAATTGAAGAACTCGGAAGGTCGCACAAGGGTTCTTTTTTCTTTTGCTTCCGGGAAAGTAACGTTTGAAAATCAAAGTCTGATGAAATTGGGAGTTTTTCGCGCTTTAACCTGTTTGTTTCGTTTTATATCTTTTTTTTTCAAGAGCATTTCACGAAAAAAAAGAAATTATAAGATCATTTTTTTCATCAATGTGTGTGAGTTTTGATTGAGATTGTTATTTCTACTTGCAGAAAATAGAATTCCTCATTTCTTTTGTACATTTAATGCAAATTTATTTTATTTATCACTTAGATTATTTTTTAACTAAATATTTAATTATTTTAACAATTATGAAGATTTGATTTTTATTAGTTCTTACTCAAATAATGATCACTTCAGATAGAGTGTCTCTTGAGATATCTCCATTTAGAGCATCTCCAATGCAAATTTATATCTTTAATGCAATTTTATTTTATTTATTTATGTGATCAGATTATATTTTTAAATAATTTTTTAATTATTTTAAGAATATATGAATTGATTTCTATTGGTTCTAACTCAAACAATGATGAACTTAACAAGTATAGATTTTCAACAAAAAAAAAAAAAAAACAAGTATAGAAATTTTGTTCAACAAAAAAAAATATAGATATCTTGAGAGAACACTCTAGATAGAGTATCCTCTCGAGATATCTCCATTTAAAGCATCTCCAACGCAGTTGCGTGGCTAAGCATTTAGAGATCCAGTGCGAAATTTTTTAATCAGGACCCCTTACTTAGAAGTCTCTCCTGACAGCCTATAAAAAAATAACATTGGACTGTCAATGATTTAGCCTAAAAAAAACATTGAGCCTTAGAGTGCCTACAAAGAAAATTACATCAGGTCTTCATGCTAAAAAAACGAAAAAAAGAAAGAAAAAAAATTTGAAGTCTTTTGTTGAATTTGAACTCGCGATATTTGTGGTCTTAGCGAGTATCACACGGGTCGAGTTATCTTCTATGTATGTTTTAGAGTGGCTTTTACGTTACAAGTATTATTTTTGTATAAAATTTTTCAGAAAAGGGGCCCTCAGGGAAAGGGGGTTGGGTGTTGTCGCACCCCCTCACCCAGTCCCCTGCTCGAACGGAAGATTCTAAAAAAAACTCTAAAAACCCTAGTTGTTAAGTGTGAATTAAGATCCTCTTTCCTAAATGTCAAAATAGAGAACTCTAAACTTTTCTTATCTCCAATAGAGATCTCTAAAATGTCTATATTTAATACACATGTCACTTTTAAATTCGATAGAAAAAAAAGTAGTTAAGAAACAAAGAGTTTGAGTGTCTGACAATGTGTCTAATTGGAGAAGATTTTTTAACAAAAACAAAAAAAAGTCATATGTGGCACTCTAAGATTAGAGTTTGAGTGTCTCATTGGAGATGCTCTTAATTACCTCCACATCATGTTAGAAATCTAAATTAAGTTTCCATTTGAGAAAGTTTTTAAGAAAAAACTCTAAAGATCTTATGTGGAACTCAAAGCTTTTAGATTTGGTGTTGCATTGGAGATGCTTACTTACCCATTCATAAATACTCTACTCGGAATACTTCTCTAATGCGCCATTCAAGAAAAACTTTAAAACTTATATTGTGACTATATAATTAAATGAATAAGTGGCACTTAGAGATCCTTCAAAGAACACTCTAAATTTGGAGTGTCCTCTTGAGGATACTCAAAACAAATGATGTCACGTCATTTTAGAATTTTCATGTGTGACTTTGCACTGAAAATGGATTTTAAAGAAAAACTCTAAGAAATCTTATGTGACACTCTAAGTTTTAGAGTTTGAGTATTACGTTGGAAATGCTTTAAGATACGACTAAGTTAACGTAAAATAAATAAAAGCCACCGGGGACACAAAAAATTTTTGGGGGTATAAAATCTTCGGATGAAAATTTTGGACAAAATTTTTTTGTTTAATTTTTGTTTCCTCAAATCCATTACCGTCATTTTCTTGACGCCGGTAAGAGTCAACAACAACGGTAAAATCTCTCTCCTCTCTTCCTCATCCGACCACTACCTCCAGTCACTTGTCTTTCTTGGATCTCCCTGACGTTTTTCACTCTACATCCCCTAAAAAATTTATGGAGTTCTGAAGCTCCTCCTTCGACCCCGTCTTAAACCTCTTGCTCACAAACGACCCCAAACCCTTCAAATTTTATCCTCTTCCTTACCTCCTCAATCTGTATCTTCGAAACCCTAGAAGTCTCTCAGCCTTCTCACTTAGCTTTGATCTTGAAAGTTATCGTCTTTAAACTTCGTGTGAGAAACCCGTTTTTCGATCCGTGAAGAAATCTGCTATCTTGTTCAGGTACGTGTTCTCTTGTCCTTTTAGTATTTTCAGATCTCTAGACTCGATTTCTATTTCTGACCAATTTTTAGGGTTTTCAGAGTATTTACGGTTATAGTTTGTGTTTTGCCACTACTCATAACTGTTTTGTTGTTTGATTCGCTTAAGTTGTATTCTTGAACTTATAAGCAGAGAACCGCCATTAAAAAGTGTTCCTTTCTTCTCTTCTTCATCTCTCTCTCTCTCTCTCGTAAGATAATACGGTGATAGTTAAGTAATTATGTGTTTTTGATTGTTGAAGGGAAACTTTTAGTGATTCAGTTTATGTTATTTGATACAAAAAGCCTAGACGACCCTCCTTAGGAACCGTTGGTTAGACCGTTTATGCCACATGGCATAAAACTCCAAAAGACCCTCACATGGGCTGACAAAAGAGAAAGTTAGAGAGAGAAAATTAAATTTTCTCTCTCTAACGTGAACAAATAAATTGGGATGTCCGTTTGATTACGGCGTGAGAGACTTTACCGGATCCTTTACCTTTCAATCTTGGCCTTTAATATTTTAAGGGCTGAGATTGAAATACTCAAAAGCAAATTAAACCCAATTTCTTTAATCACCAGTCATCCTTTTCAACCACTTGAAGAACAAAAACGAACCCCAGCTTTGGAGTTAACCATTTTTCATCATCCTCATCCACCAACCGAGTTCTAGCTCGAAGACCATTGTTGTTGTTTCTCTACTCATCTCCTTCTTTCAAAGTAAAGTTATTTTAGTTTTTTTCATCGCGATTATTGTTGGATGATATAGTCTCATATTTGGAAGGACGAATGTCCACCTTCTAATTTCTGATCTTGGAACAAATATGGACAAAAACCAATCATAGGATTTCCAAACCTCAAATTTAGTTAATATGTCATTGTATCTCAAATGTCATGGTGTTTTTAGTTAATAACTTTCTGTACCTCAAACAAAAAATTTAGACATCATACTAAATGACGAGAAAGAATAATCCTTTGACAACAACTCTTAGCTCATGGTGATCCTTCTAACGCTTTGGTTCTCAACAACTCCTATTTCAGTCCACTCATGGTGATCCTTCTAACGTTTTGGTTCTCAACAACTTCTATCTCGGTCTGTCACTGTCCTGTAACAATTTATATAGAGACATTTTAGATTATACCATGACAAAGTAAATATAAGATTAAAATTAAAAATGAGAAAAAAATACGCACATTTTGATGACTTTCTTGAGTAGCATTGAATGTTGCATATTGTGGACCGCAATAATCACTTTCTTGAGTAGCATTGAATCCCACATCTTTTAGATGATCATGTTCCTGAAAAATAAAAGACTTCATTATACTTGTATTTTTTTACAAATATTTAAACAAATAAAAACAATCATGAGTATACAATAACTAACTTTGTTTCTCTTGTTACTTGACACTTCTTTTTTCTTCGATTTGGCGAAAAGTGTAGACACTAATCTTTTTGTACGAGGTCGCCCCTTACGCTTCACACAATATGGGTCAAGCAATATTTCTTCATTATCATTACCGTTGGAACTACTACCTACCTTAGTTCTTGAGATCGGAGTTGCATCAACACTCGCTTTAAATAAGGGTATAGTTTTTTTCTCATTCTCAACCCACTCAATATATCGTTCACAACGACCTTCATCGTCACACGACAAGTCTGCAAGTTCCGTAAATGCACGACATAACCGATCATAGGTACGAAGATTCTCACTTAATGCCCAATCATCATATCCAATTGACAACTTTGTGTGTGCTCTCGTGACATCATTTCTCCATCTACGAAGAATGTATTTCTCTGGAATAAAGTCAATACCAAATTCAAGCAACACCACTATAGCATGTCTACACAATAATCCCTTAGACTCAAACATAAAACAACTACAATGTATACTACTACTCGCATGGTCACAATAAACTTTATAAACCATCCTTTTCTTCATTCCCTCTCCAATGACAATATCAGCCCGTACGTCATGTACGGTAAACATGTCATTTTGGTACCTATTTATTTCTTTGCAATATAACAATTCAACCAACTCAGTTTGAAATACTTTGAATTTCTCTGTGGTGTACACTTGTTGAGCTTGTTTCTCCATCTCAAATCTAGTTACACATGGTATCTTGTGTGCATATGACCTAAAGTCCGCCTCTGCCTCCTTTTGGGCTTTATCTCTCAATGCACGACCATATTGTTCAACAAATTGTTTTAGAATGAACATAACCATCAAAAAAAACATTCACACTTTCACTTCGTTGTGTACTTGACATGCCAGCCCAAAAACTATTGTTAAGGTAAATTGGAACCCAACGATACCTATCCGTGTATAGTTTAGTTAACCATTTATGTTGATGTAAATCATATTTGTTAAGCATGTTTAACCAACCTTCTTCAAACTCTCCGGGTTCTTGTGAATCATATACTAAATGGTTCAATGTCGAGCTGATTTGATCTTTTTGTTTATTGCTACCAAACTTTGCAGGAAACTTCTTCAAAATATGCCATAAACACCATCTATGCCTACTGTGAGGAAAGACTATCTCAATGGCATTCTGCATTGCCTTACATTGATCTGTAATTATTCCTTGAGGAGGGCAATTATCCATGCAAGCGAGCCATGCTTGAAACAACCAAACAAATGTATCTGTGTCTTCATTTGAAATGAGACCACACCCGAGCAAGATTGTATGTCCATGATGATTTACTCCGACAAATGGAGCAAATGGCATTTCGTATTTGTTAGTCAAGTAAGTTGTATCAAATGCAATCACATCGCCAAATTCTTTATAAGATTTTCTACTCTTTCCATCGGCCCAAAATACATTTTTCAGTCTACCTTCTCCATCGTGGTCCATACAATAGAAAAAATCTTTATTTTGAGATTGCATCTTCATGAAATAACGTTGAACTGCAACTACATCGCCTTCACCAAGGCGCAATCGCCTAACTTTTGCTAGGTAATTCTGACAGTCTTTTTTGTTCACAGTTAAGTTTTCATAACCATGTGCATCTTCAACAATGGTACCAAAATTCTTACATACTCGAATTCCTGCTCTATCATGCAATTCTAAAGCCCTTTTTACGGATGGTTTGATGTTTCTATTGCATTTATAAAATCTTGACTTGCTAGGACTTAGAGGATGATTATGATCAAGATAGGTTGACGTTATTTTCCATCTTTCATCTCCTTCAAGCGTTATTCTAATCTTAACTAAACAACCTGTCTTGGATGAGGGTTTTGGGTTTAAGCAATTCGCAGAAGTAATTCTAGGTTTTCCTTCTCTAGCACACGAAAATGTAACCCATCGAAGCAAACCACTATAATCTCTTTTACTAGTTCTTTTCTTCGCAGGAAATCCAACAAAAACGCATATTTCTTAAAAAGTTCAAAAACAAACTCAAGATTATCGTGTATTGTTCCAATCTTTAGTAAATCCAATAGTTCCAATTTACTGTATTTCGAACAATCAATTTTTTTTTCACTCTTTACACATTCTTCTTCGGGTCCACAATCATCTTCGGGTCCACTATCATCTTCGGATCCACTATCATCTCCTTCCCCAAAATTCTCATCACCAATACCATCCCTATAATCTACATTATAGTCTATAGGTATTCCTTCCATAGATGCCTTGAATAAAACAACCAAAAACAAGAATACTTTATGTACCAAGATCAGAAAGTTAGAGAGAAATAAGAAATCACTTTGAACTTAGTATGTGCACATTAACCTAAAATGGTGATGCAAAGATGACTAAAATTACCTTGAAATAAGAAATCACTTTGAACTATGTTAGTATGTGCACATTAACCTAAAATGGTGATGCAAAGATGACTAAAATTACATTGAAATAAGAAATCACTTTGAACTATGTTAGTATGTGCACTTTAATCAAAAAATGGTGATGCAAAGATGACTAAAATTACCTTACTTTGGAAGAAAGAGATGAGTAGAGAAACAACAACAGTGGTCTTCAAACTAGAACTCGGTTGGTGGATGACGATGATGAAAAATGGTTAACTCCAAAGCTAGGGTTCGTTTTTGTGCTTCAAGTGATTGAAAAGGATGACTGTTGATTGTAGAAATTGGGTTTAATTTGCTTTTGAGTATTTCAATCTCAGCCCTTGAAATATTAAAGGCCAAGATTGAAAGGTAAAGGATCCCGTAAAGTCTCTCACGCCGTAATCAAACGGACATCCCAATTTATTTGTCCACGTTAGAGAGAGAAAATTTAATTTTCTCTCTCTAACTTTCTCTTTTGTCTGCCCATGTGAGGGTCTCTTGGAGTTTTATGCCATGTGGCATAAATGGTCTAACCAACGGTTCCTAAGGAGTTTTATGCCATGTGGCATAAATGGTCTTAATGTATGTTGATTTGGGGTCCGCAACTTGTAAGGTCTTCATGCTTTGTTAGTCCAGGGTCTGCATCATGAATGATTTTTCATTATGGTTGACCTTGAATGTTCAACTTCAAAGATCTTCATGAGGGTGGACCCTTGGATCGGCAACTTGAATGATCTTCATTAACACTGACCCTTCGCCCTTGGATCTGTCTTCAAGATGGTGGGCCTTTGAATCAGCAACTTGTGATGACGGTAGACCAAATGATGGTTAAACTGCTAGAAAAAAGAGCTCACTTTGTATGTCTTTCAGCTTGTATATATATGATATTGTTTCAATAGGAAATCAAACTGATATTAGGTCAGTTTATGTCGTTTGTTGTAGTTTCTTAAATGGATTCAGCAGCTAGACCAGTTTCTGTTTCATGTACCGATCCTGTTTCGCTGGAAGCAGGAGAAGGTATTGATTCTCCAACACAAGGACATGATTTTGTTGCTGCTACTGCTAGTCCAGTTGTAGCAAATGCAACAACCAAAGCCCCTCTAAAGAAAAAAATATGAATTGACTACAGAAGGAATGAACAAATGTTAAGAGATCCTAGAAACTTCATGAATTGAATTCTCAACAATCAAGACTTCATTTCTAAACAGAAATTACTCCATTCGAAGAACCCTAGTTCGAGTTCCTTATATACTTCGAACGGAGTACAAGAGAGAGAGAGAGAGAGGGAAAACGAATGGGAGTTCCTTAAACCCGTGGGTTTTAGTAATCCTCCCTTTGATTAAACGGAAGTAATCATTTCAAGGACTAATATTTTCTCAAATTTTAAGTAGATGTTTAAATTGATGGATAAATAGAAACTCATATAGATAGATAAAGAAAGATTACCTTCTAATTGTTCTGAACTTGGACTAAGAAGAAATATCAAACAACAAAAGACAACGTCGGTGTCTAAGTGGTGGCGTTTCCCGACGTCTACAACTACAGAGAGACAAGGAGAGTAATAGTTAGCTAGTGTAGGTAGATTATCACGGCGGCTCAAGTGGTGGCGCTGCCGTGCTCGGTTGAGAGGAAGGCTGAATGAGTTTTGAGAAGAGAAGGGTTTTGGTGTACAAAAAAAAAATGAGATTGACCCGATTAGGAATAGGGTTATGAAAGTGACCCGTTTTAATTGAGTTTCGTGGGTAATATGCGGTCCCACCGTATTACAATTTACAACCCTAAGTAACCCTACTAGCTTAACGAACATCAAAACTTACACGGTAATTTCACTTAACGTATAGGGGTATTATAGTCATTGACTTTACTGACGAGAGAAAGCATCGTAATCTCCTCCTCTTCTTCTTCTCTTGACTCTTCTCATCATCAGAAGCTCCCTCACAAAAAAAAAAGAACTTGGTAGCTCGAAATTAGGGTTTACAGTCAAATCTGTTCCCTTTTTAGGGTTTTGAGACATAACAATTATCTGTATCAGCAGAACTATAATTTTCTTCTAACCATCAGATGGTTCTTCATCTTTAATTTCGTTGGATAACTCAAGGTGATCTTCAATTTAACGTATTTCTTCTTCTTTTCAGATTTACATGAATTATGATTCTTCGTTGAATCTCTATCTCTCTCGCTCTAATCTTTTCTTTCCTTAGATCTCTTTGATTTTAGTTCATTTCAGTTCTAGTGATTAAATTTGAAGTTTTGATGCTTCAATTTTTGGATTTGCTGGTTTCTAAACCCTTTATAATAGTGTTGGTTATGGAATTTTTTTCTAGTATTCATATCCTGATTGGTTTGTATTCTGGTATTGTTCTTCAACCGCCAAAATTATATTGCAAAATCAGGGCTGGGCTAGCTAGAGTCAGGGCTAAGAATTTCGAAATTATTTCCAGAGTTTGTTCAGATCTTACAATTAATTAGGGCTATTTGTTAGCGGGTTATGATGGTGATCTCCATTTCCTAAACCTAATCTGTTTATTTTGCGGGTCATCTTCCCCAGCCCAAATAACCCTAGTCAGATTTATGGTATAATTTGAGGCTTATGTTCTAATCATCTAGTTTGGATTGGTAAGTTTTAGATTCTTTTATCCTGTAACCAGTTTTAAGCTTTGTACAACATTTGTGATTGCGGAAAAGTTTGAATATTTTGTTTCTCTAAATTAAGAAGTGTAAACCTTTGTATAACAGAAGGAAAAAACAAACAATCACATAAAGTTTATCTTTTTTGGGCATATCTGGAAATCCCCAAACTCCAACTCTACATATTTGTTTATCTGCTGGCTTAGTTTGGGTTGGGTCTCGAGTCGAGTGATAGTTTGGTTGGTGTGTCGTGGATGATTTCTTCCAGGTCTAATATTTGTACCTATAGGAGTCCAGTAGACATCTTCTGTATGAATTGAAGCATGCATTCAGGATAAGCTCAAGTTTGGTTAGTAAGTGGTCTTTTTAGCCGTCGCATTCAGTCATCTAGTAAGTGGATGATTTCTTCCAGGTCTAATATTTGTACCTATAGGAGTCCAGTAGACCAGTTTCTGTTTCATGTACCGATCCTGTTTCGCTGGAAGCAGGAGAAGGTATTGATTCTCCAACACAAGGACATGATTTTGTTGCTGCTACTGCTAGTCCAGTTGTAGCAAATGCAACAACCAAAGCCCCTCCAAAGAAAAAAATATGAATTGACTACAGAAGGAATGAACAAATGTTAAGAGATCCTAGAAACTTCATGAATTGAATATTCAACAATCAAGACTTCATTTCTAAACAGAAATTACTCCATTCGAATAACCCTAGTTCGAGTTCCTTATATACTTCGAACGGAGTACAAGAGAGAGAGAGAGAGAGAGAGGGAAAACGAATGGGAGTTCCTTAAACCCGTGGGTTTTAGTAATCCTCCCTTTGATTAAACGGAAGTAATCATTTCAAGGACTAATATTTTCTCAAATTTTAAGTGGATGTTTAAATTGATGGATAAATAGAAACTCATATAGATAGATAAAGAAAGATTACCTTCTAATTGTTCTGAACTTGGACTAAGAAGAAATATCAAACAACAAAAGACAACGTCGGTGTCTAAGTGGTGGCGTTTCCCGGCGTCTACAACTACAGAGAGACAAGGAGAGTAATAGTTAGCTAGTGTAGGTAGATTATCACAGCGGCTCAAGTGGTGGCGCTGCCGTGCTCGGTTGAGAGGAAGGCTGAATGAGTTTTGAGAAGAGAAGGGTTTTGGTGTACAAAAAAAAATGAGATTGACCCGATTAGGAATAGGGTTATGAAAGTGACCCGTTTTAATTGAGTTTCGTGGGTAATATGCGGTCCCACCGTATTACAACTTGGGCTGGGAAACGGTACGGGCGGGTCACCCGCGGGTAGAACAGTTGACGGTCCGGGCGGGTGCGGGTAACTAGGTCTGGTGACCATTAGGGTATTCGGACTGTCCGGGCGGGTAAAATATAAATTTCAAATCGCCATTACCCGTCCGAGCCCGCTAAAACAGTCGGGTAAATCGGGCCAACGGGCGGGTTCGGTCGGTTTGCCCGATTTGGAAATTGAAAATAAATTGTCATTTTTTTTAATTTTCAAAGAAATATTAGATACCAACCTACTGACCATAAAACCAACTTCCAAACTTAGATATAGATTGTACAAAAATAAAACAAACATAGACAGATTGTATAACATTGAAAAAAATAACAAAAAGCTGCAAAATCATCACTTGGCACGATCCCATGGACATGGTTGCGCATTTTCAGAGATTCAGATCATTGCCACAATTTTGATAAGCCATCATAATCTTAATGTGTTTGCTGTCAGGAGGCGCATCACACTAGAGATATTTGGCCCACCAGAAAACTGTGGTCGATACACTAACTCCTGTAACACGGCCATAGACCATCACAACTTGTAATACGGTGGGACCGCATATTACCCACGAAACTCAATTAAAACGGGTCACTTTCATAACCCTATTCCTAATCGGGTCAATCTCATTTTTTTTTTGTACACCAAAACCCTTCTCTTCTCAAAACTCATTCAGCCTTCCTCTCAACCGAGCACGGCAGCGCCACCACTTGAGCCGCCGTGATAATCTACCTACACTAGCTAACTATTACTCTCCTTGTCTCTCTGTAGCTGTAGACGCCGGGAAACGCCACCACTTAGACACCGACGTTGTCTTTTGGTGTTTGATATTTCTTCTTAGTCCAAGTTCAGAACAATTAGAAGGTAATCTTTCTTTATCTATCTATATGAGTTTCTATTTATCCATCAATTTAAACATCTACTTAAAATTTGAGAAAATATTAGTCCTTGAAATGATTACTTCCGTTTAATCAAAGGGAGGATTACTAAAACCCACGGGTTTAAGGAACTCCCATTCGTTTTCCCTCTCTCTCTCTCTCTTGTACTCCGTTCGAAGTATATAAGGAACTCGAACTAGGGTTCTTCGAATGGAGTAATTTCTGTTTAGAAATGAAGTCTTGATTGTTGAGAATTCAACAATAGAAATCAATTCATATATTCTTAAAATAATTAAAAAATTATTTAAAAATATAATCTGATCACATAAATAAATAAAATAAAATTGCATTAAAGATATAAATTTGCATTGGAGATGCTCTAAATGGAGATATCTCAAGAGACACTCTATCTGAAGTGATCATTATTTGAGTAAGAACTAATAAAAATCAAATCTTCATAATTGTTAAAATAATTAAATATTTAGTTAAAAAATAATCTAAGTGATAAATAAAATAAATTTGCATTAAATGTACAAAAGAAATGAGGAATTCTATTTTCTGCAAGTAGAAATAACAATCTCAATCAAAACTCACACACATTGATGAAAAAAATGATCTTATAATTTCTTTTTTTTCGTGAAATGCTCTTGAAAAAAAAAGATATAAAACGAAACAAACAGGTTAAAGCGCGAAAAACTCCCAATTTCATCAGACTTTGATTTTCAAACGTTACTTTCCCGGAAGCAAAAGAAAAAAGAACCCTTGTGCGACCTTCCGAGTTCTTCAATTCAATCCAAGATAGCTCCCTTTTCTCCAGTGACAAATTGAACGACCTAAAATGCGAACAAGAAACCAATCCAAGTGTCTTGATGAAGGTTCGTCTAAAAGTACGTAACTCTATTTGTTTTTTTTTTTTTTTCCAATCTTCATTATTCATCTTCTAAATTCGAAATTTAGTCCAGTTTGAGGGTTTTATCTACAAATCATAGAGTCACTTTTTGTGTTTTAGAATCTCCCAAACTTCAAGCGTCTTTTTGGTTTCTAAAACCCTAACTGTATAAAAATTAATCAATTTTCTTGTAGGTAAAGATATAATGTTCATAAGAATATACTAGAATTGAGTGATGATATTGTAGTTATTATGGAATAGGGTATTAAATTATTAGCTAATCGAGCAGAAAGAAGAAGGAAAGGAAAAAAATTAGTCTGATTTAACTCAAATATTCTACCTTTATCCGGTTGAAAGGGCATGGGCTTGAATGTTCCTTGCGTGACTGTTCTGGGAATGTGTCATTGCTTGTAAACGCCCAAATTGAATCATCATAAGATTATGACAAGAATAGCTAAAAGTAACTAGGAAGTCAGTGAATTGATCTCGATAAGACAAAGTAAGAAATCAAAGTAGCTAGCTATCCATTGCCCAAGACTTGGCGAGGATGGTCTATTCTGGTACCATTGTACCTAGAGTCTTGGCGAGGACGGTCCTTTCTGGTACCAAGACTTCAATTATATTGGGTAGTAACATAATTGAATAGTTCAAGTTTTGTGGCTTATTTTCGATCTTCTACTTGGACAATAAAATTGAAGTAGTTGTCTTTTCCTGGCATCTCTATATGAGTTGTATTATTAACCAACCAATGGGAGGAAATAAACAAACTAAAAAGTCAATGAAAATTGATAGAGTGAGAGTATATAAGAAAAAAGAGCAAGAGATGATAGAGCTTCGTCACGAAGCATGCACTTTGATGGACCATGTGTTCTTGGTAAAAACAATCAATGCAAGTTGTCGAACTGGTTTTTTGAAGTAAAATCAAATTGTTTATTTTTCCTTGTTCACATTATGCCAGGGAAAGAGGATACAACCAAAAGCGTACAGAGTGAAAACGGTTGTTCAACATCACAGGTCGACCATGGTTCGTATTTCTTCTTCTAAGTTATTGTTGGTTTCAGTGCTTACATTTCACATTCAAATAAAATTGTTATTTATCTCAGATCCCCTTCATGATAAGTCGAGGAAGGGTGTTGGGAGACCTCTAAAACGTGCTAATTCTCGTGGTTCGACAAGGTCAAAGAAAAAAATGGATAGTCACCTCAATTCTATTGATTCTGATGCAGCGGTTTGTCTCAATGACCATCAGTTATATTTTATTTTTCTTTCTAAGACCATATCTTACTGATATAGACTACCATCGTTGTAGCAGCAATTCCTCATGACAGCCATTGTTAGGGCGTCGTATACATTTTATCGATTTCCTTTTCTTCAAAGTTTAAAACCCGAAGAAACATTTGTCGTACAATTATTTTTTTTGGAGTAATGGCACAAGAGTGGTTTCAAAACTTTAACTTGATTACCAACTTTCAAACTTGTTATTGGATTCAAACATTAGATTAACTGCGCGGTCGACTGGCTTGTACATCAACAGTCAGACCCGCATATTGACCCTATACACACTACTCTATGCTGTTACAAGTTGACAATATAAATCAGGCTAACTGTAAAGATCACTTACTATCTCAAATATTGTCATAAATGCAGACCAACTAAAAACTTTCATGTGTTTACTCCTTTCCAGCCAGAGATCGCCTTAACAGGAAATGACGAACAAAAGGTAAAGCCAATGGTTGCATGTAATACACTGGTATCTAAAAATCTTCTACCCGAAAATAATGCCGATGAGGGGAGTACTCATTGTCATTTTCCTAACAATGAAGAAGATGCAGAGGAATCTGATTGGGAGGATGGCGATATAACCATCTCTGATTCTCAAAACCACCAACCTCAAAGTGTTACAAGGGATGTGATTGTTGAATTCAATGATTCTCCATGTTCCAGTAAGCGAAAACCTGTTCGAAGAGCTTCAGCTGAAGACAAGGTGAACTTGAATACTACGATTATTAGTAACATGGTTACGTTGTACCTTACTGATTGTGTTGTGCTTATTTTTACAAATTTAACATGGTTTCAATTCAGGAAATGGCTGAGCTGGTTCATAAGGCTCACTTGCTATGTTTACTTGCACGAGGAAGGTTAGTTGACAGTGCTTGCAGGGATCCTCTTATTCAGGTGCTTACTTCCGTTTGTAGCTTTTACTTTATGTTCCCTACTCTAAATGGACTCCATATATCACCATACTTCTTTCAGCTAGCTGGTTTTCATGCAGTTGCTCTTAATTTAGCATTTGCTTTCAACAGTCCAAGTGCAAGACATGCCATCTAGGACAGACTGCACTTTATTCCCTCATGTGTTTGTTGTACAACTAGATTAACAGTTTAAGCACTGTGCTTTATGTCGATCATCTATTCTCCACATGAATATTAAGTTGATCCAGCATATGCTTTTAAATAGAATTTTTTTTTTCTTGCTGACATGGTTTTTTGTATATCTTAGAATCAATATCTTGTTTTAAATTATATAGTATCCTTTTCCATTGTGCTAGTTTATCCTAGCGATGTCTATTTACAGGCAGCCTTACTTTCACTTGTACCGACACACTTGCTGAAGGTAGCAGAAGGGGCAAAGTTTACTGCTAATGATTTGCGTCCTATTGCCAATTGGGTATGCATATTTTCTTCAAATTTAAGCTATCGGGCGTCTTCTTTTCCTTCTTTTTTTGATGTGTTACCTTTTTCTAGCTCATTTGGTATTCCGTTTGAGTATGTTTTGTATGCAGTTCCGTGATAACTTTCATGTTAGAAGCCCAAACAATACAGAGAGACCATTAAGGTTGGGTTTGGCCACTGCTCTTGAAAAGCATGAAGGAACTGCAGAAGAGGTATTTATCGTTTAATCTATTATTCATTGTACAGATGAAGTGCGAAACTATGACCTTCTGCCTATGAGAGGTATCAAGTAATAACATCCCAAGATGTGTAATATAGAAGCAAGAAAGTCAAGACACGAGTATATATGGTAAAAATTGTTTCTTTTCGAATTTCGTTTTTCCAGTGGCTAGTGTAATTTCTAATGAGACAAATGTTGGAAGAATATTACCAGCTAGGAACACAGGGAAATCAAATTTTAATGCATCTGAAGCGATATGAGGTCTGGTTGAGAGAGAAGTAGGGCAGTTAATGTATTTCGGTATTTAATATGGAAATAATGGAAGTATCAAGAGGGCTTGCATATATTATATCTATAACTTATACTTTCAACTTCCTAACCTGTAATATTACAATTCTATGTAGAAGAGTAACAGATGTTAGGTGTCCAAATATTGCTTGACTGTTCTCGTTTTTATCACAGCAGAAAGAGTTGAAGTAAAAAAATTAGAAATTTATTGTAGATTATCAAATTCAATATGGATTTACATGTTATACCACATATTGTCGGGTGAAATAAATAATTGTTTGCTTTGCAGGTTGCTGCATTATCTGTGGCGTTATTCAGGTCTCTCAATCTTACAACTCGGTAAATTTGAGAAACACAACTCCACACACACATACACACATACACACACAAAACACGCACACACACACACACACACATGTATATACACGTATATTTATGAACTGGTGGAAATGATCTAATGCTTTACCAAGTAAATGTGAAACCCTTGGTCCCAGAAAGAGAGAATAACCCTATGATGATTTCTTCTCTTACAAATATTCCTATCATCACAAACGATATCCTTGGGAACCGGGATTCTGGTCTATCAAAATTTAATTTTCTTTTTATTGCTGAATAAATGATTTGTCAAATTTACAATGAATGCTTACAACTGAGTATGACATATTCTCAGGTTTGTGGCAATTTTGGATGTGGCATCCCTTAAACCAGATACAGATACATCTGGTTGTTCAACCCAAGATGCAACAAGGGGAGATGGCAGGGTATTTAATTCTTCTACATTAATGGTGGCCAAGTCACATCAAGTTTCTCTATCTCCTGCCAAGTCATCATCGCGGAAAGAAGGGTCCTCTGATGACGTTATAGGTGGAACTTGTCATAGAGGTGTACGTGGAACCAAGAAAAACATTTCAGTGCCCAAGACAGATAAGACAAAAAGTTTTCATGTCACTAAATTGTTTAATGATAGCAAGCACGATCCAACGGCTCCGGGTTCGAGCAGTGACATCTCTGAAGCACGTGACCCCAAGAAGCCTGAAGGATCGAAGAGGAGAGGGGATCTTGAGTTTGAATTGCAGTTGGAAATGGCTCTTGCTGCAACTGCAGCAGGTGCTCGTGACAACAAGTTACACTCAGAACCCAAAGACTCACCTAATAGTTCATCGCATCTTTCTTCTCCATTTAATAGATCAAAAAGAATTAAAACTGTAGAATCTTCGGATTCTCCTCAGGGAATCTCAACTGCAATTGGATCAAAAAAAGTTGGGGCTCCTTTGTATTGGGCAGAAGTCTTTTGTAGTGGAGAAAACTTGACAGGGAAGTGGGTGCATGTTGATGCTGTGAATGCTATTATTGATGGTGAGGATAAAGTAGAAGCTGCAGCCTCTGCCTGCAGGAGGTCTTTGAGATATGTTGTTGCTTTTGCAGGGAATGGGGCTAAAGACGTAACTCGCAGGTTTGACTCTTAAAGCTCGTAGGGTTATCACTCCATAAATCTAAAATTCTCACTGCTTTTGTAAACCATGGTAATGTTTAAGCAAGTTAGTGTAGGCTTTATACGTGTAAAATCCTAGTCCCATTAGAGATAAAAAGAATGTCATGCTATAGATACATTTGAACCATACTATATCATCATTTGGCATTTGCATAACATGCTTAGTACTGAAAAAACTTTAAGTAAGAGACGAGAAAAAGTAATTATGCTAGTTTGCAGTTTTATGGGATATACTGTTATTCCATCTCATCTATCTCTGATTTCATGACGTAATTTGTGTTATACACATTCTTGAGGAAGAGTTTGTTCTTTCCATTTTTTGCAGTTTTACTGCGTACATGTGCAAGTATGCATGTACATTATCTGTATATTTCTGAGTTTTACATATTTAGATGAATTAGCACTCTGAAACTATTTCTCAGTTTTGCATGAGAAAAGTGTATCCATATCTACGTTAAGCAGTTGTATGTAATTGATTAGGACTTACCTTGAGTCTCAGGTTGACAGTTGTATTATGGCCTTTTGGACATATGAAGATGGTCGTGTTTCTATCTAAAACCCTTCCCTCTTACTAACTGAAGGTTAAATGTCATCAATTACAGTAAACCATTTTTCGCAAAAACAGTTGTGAAGACTTATATTGTAAATCTACCGTTCTCTAATATACATCACCATCAATGAATCATAAGTTCTATTTCAGGTATTGTATGAAGTGGTATAAGATATCTTCGAAGCGGATCAATTCAGCTTGGTGGGATGGAGTATTGACACCATTAAAAGAGTTGGAATCAGCAGCTACAGCAGGGCTGGTCCAGTTCGAGACAAAAGAAAATAATACTTCAACTGAACTAGATAACAGGAAATCTGAAAGGTATAATTCTGCTGAGGGACATAGTAGTGGGTTAGAGACGAGGAAATCTCTTGAGGATATGGAGCTCGAAACTAGGGCCTTAACAGAACCACTTCCAACTAATCAACAGGTATGTATTGACCATTCTAAGTCATTTGTCCGATACAATCAGTTACTTGTGATTTTTTCACTGACTTAGCTTGTCCGAAAACTTGCTTTTGAACTCCAGGCCTATAAAAGTCACCACCTTTACGCTATTGAAAGATGGCTTACCAAGTATCAGATACTTCATCCTAAGGGTCCTATACTTGGTTATTGTTCTGGTCATCCAGTTTACCCTCGAAATTGTGTTAAAACGCTGTATACAAAACAAAGATGGCTAAGGGAGGGATTGCAAGTAAAAGCAAGCGAAAGTCCTGCAAAGGTGTGGCAAGTTTATACTTTTCATAAATTTAGGTTTAGATATCAATTGTTAACTATTCAGTTGATGTAGTATATATGGATAAATCTTGTCATTTCTTGTTAGGTGGTTAAGGGTTCTTTAAAGCCTGGCAAGGTGCAGTCTTCTGAACCAGTTGATGAAGAAGAAGATGCAAGGGAAGGAACTATTCAACTTTATGGGAGGTGGCAAATGGAACCTCTGGTTCTTCCTCATGCCACAAATGGGATTGTACCAAAGGTGAGAGTTTCTTGTGGCTATAACTGCATATCAAAATATTTTTCGGCTATAGAAACTGTTTACAGTTAGCAACGTAGTATTATTTCTGGTCTCAGAAAATCATATCTTTCTTGAAGAGCAGTATTTTATTTACCAGATGTGGATTTCTGGGTATCTACTGTGTATCTTAAATGTCAAGTTTTGGGTTTTATGATTCTTCAGAATGACCGTGGTCAAGTGGATGTGTGGTCTGAAAAGTGTCTACCACATGGAACTGTGCACCTAAGGTTTCCCAGAATCTTTAATGTTGCAAAGAGACTGGGAGTTGATTATGCCCCTGCCATGGTTGGGTTTGAATTTCGCAATGGTCGCTCAATTCCTGTGTTCGAAGGCATCGTCGTTTGCAGTGAATTCAGAGAAGCAATCATGGAGGTAACTAATTATTAGTTTTCTTATTCGAGTGCTTGAGAAGTTATTGTGGGTGTGGTCCATGGGCCTTACTTGCCCCAAAGTGGTCTTGGACCTATCTCACCCCACAATCACTCGACTACAAGTACGAGTCATCAGAGAACACCGAAGGCACAAGATTCTTGGTGAAAAAAAAAAACAATTTCCTAGTTCTTTGTTTTAAGTGAATCATGATTTAGATAGTTTGTGTTCATTGTCTCCAGGCATATGTTGAAGAAGAGGAAAGAAGAGAAGCCGCAGAGAAGAAACGAGATGAAGTCCAAGCACTTTCTAGGTGGTATCAGCTTCTTTCATCTATCATAACTCGTCAAAGGTTGAACGAAACCTACGGGGACGACTCATCTTCTCAACTTCCCAATGTACCAAACCAGAAGGAAGGAAATAGTGGTAAAAATGAGGATATCATGATGTCGCAAGAGCAAAAACAAGGTTATGTTCGTAACTCAAGGTCAAATCTTTCTTCAGAAGCTGGCCTTCCTGAGGATCATGAACATATATTCCCAATTGAGAATCAGAGTTTTGACGAAGAGAGTTCAGTTCGAACCAAGCGATGCCCGTGTGGGTTCTCAGTGCAGGTAGAGGAAATGTAGCATGTCAGTTAAGTTTAGTGTTACTTCTTCAGTAACTCGGTGCTAGTATTTTTGGGTTTCTTGCTACAAGTCAATGGTTTGGAGATAAGGAACAAATTAGATGTCGCTGGGAGGCAAAAATGTGATAGATTCTTGAGCTCTAAATCATTCTTTTGTGGCAGCCTTCTCTCTTTTCGAAGAGTCTTCTGATAAGGTATTAGTGTATTTATGAGTTTGTAAGAAGCTTGATAGTCTGACTCTGACCTCACTCAATCAAAAGTGTGGTAGTATCTATAACTTTTGTTGTACAGGAAAAAGGTATTTTGTAGACATCTGAAGTATATTAGTGGTTTGTTTGGGTATCAATTGACTAAAGGATTAAAAGTTGTCTTCACACTAATAGTAACTAGCAAGCAAAATTATTTTTTTTCAAAAATTTAAAACCTATACGGAGTAAAATATTACGCAAATATTTGACTCGTCGACGTGGTTGAATAGAAAACTAAGATCCCATTAATGGATGTTTAGGTCCTCTCTTGTTTTTTCACTACAGACATGTCTAGTTTTTTAAATTGATTAATAAGCAAACAGAACAATAGGGAGTGCTCATTTTATTGGTAATCTTTGGTCTCTTTCTTCTTGTCTTGAAGGTGCCCCTCTTTTGCCTTTCCATTTCTTGTACACAAATTGACAAAGCAAAGGTAGATGAAAAACAAAGTAAGAACAATCAAGACTAAGCAAAGTAATAGTGTCGTAATCCCAAGTGCTATGACAAATGGTAGGAGAGCCTTGTCCGTGAAAGTTGTAAATTCTAAGTGCTTGCAAGAGCTAGTAGGAAGAATGCCAGGCAAGTGTAAGGTACGGAACTACGGACTGGTCGAGATAAGGAGGGTGGAACCAACGCAAAAGGTCGCAATTCGAGAGAGACAGGCGTAATGAATCTAAACGGGATGCTTCTTTAGAAGCTCGCGTGGAGGCAATAGAGACAAAGATGAGAATTATGGGCATAAAGTTGGATGCCCTAGTAGAGAAGGCTGACAAGGTAAAACCAGTCTGAAGGAAGAATAGGAAGACTTGGAGAGGTCCCCGTCTGTCACCTTTGATGTGCTAAAGGGCGACAGGACCACTGTTATCGAGAAGGAAGGGCAAAGATCACTAGTGAAGTTGAGCTCTTGAAACCTTGAGGAATATAAGACTAGGATCGTGTTGCTGGAGCGAGTTGTGGTCAATGGTAGTAATATAGTGAATCTACGCGGAGGAAGGTACCTGAGCCAAAATGCTTCACTGGCGCCCGAGCTGCATCGGAAGTAGAGAATTTCCTTTGGCGTATGGAGAGATACTTCAAGGCCATTAAACTTGAAGAAGAAGCGATGGTGGAAACTGCAACAATGTACCTAATCGATGATGCTCTAGTATGGTGGCAAGTGAAGACGATTGACATTGCTAGGGGACGTTGCACGATTGACACATGGGAAGAATTTAAGAGAGAGTTGAGGGCTGAGTTCTTCCCAGTTCAAGTATTAAAAATGATAAATAAAAAGAAAAAAAAACAGGGGTTATCAGTTATCACCAAAAACAATCTCATTTATTAGCTTGGCAGTTAGTGAGAGTCTCATAGGTAGTATCCAGATATAATCACCTAATTTCCTTCTAATGTAAACGTTTTCCTTGATAGTATGTTATCTCCTGTTCTCTCTGATCTATGAGTATCGGAATGTTAAAAATCTAAATTGAACTAGTGTTGTTGTAAGAGCTGTAAAGAGGGATTATTTGCGTAGTTCTAGAGTAACATTGTCTACTGTATCACTAACCAAATGAATTTTAACAATAATTTATACTCAGAAATCATTTACAAGAAAGTAGTAAACCATATCAACATTTTTGCAAATAGCCAACAACCCTTGGTTGGAGTGGTAAGAGGTATAATCTTCCACCTTAGAGGTCAAGAGTTCGAGGCACACGCTGAACAATTCAAAAAAAAAAACATTTTTGCAAATATTATACCTCGTCAAGTAGCGTCTCAAACTGGGTCTTCAACATGTGCAAGAACACCAGGAAACTCATACGCAGTGGCTGCCAACTTCATATCTTGTGATTCTGAAGTTAGGAACTTTTTTTTTTTCGGTACGAAGAGAAACATCAAAGCTAGAATAAATTATTTGGTTGATTCTTGATCATATAGAAAAAGGTATAATAATCATTTTTATCCTGTACCCAGATTTTCTTATCTCCTTCACTAGAGACGTTTCCTTACTATACCCCACTTGAGAGAATGAGTCTGTAGTTCAGGTTCTTCGACTGCAGCAGCACCACAAGCTGCTTGATACGTGCTAATAATCAATGATATGTATCACCCACTGGCTGCAAGAAAAAGAACATAGAACTTAGTAAGTTTCCAATTTTTGTAAAACTTGCCAAGAGTATTTCCTGTCCAACGACTTTAATTCTTATATTTTGATGAAACATGGTTTTGCGATTTGATGAAATTTACTTATATATAAGAAGAGAATCTAATGTAACGGGAGATTTCTCAGCAGAGCAAAAAGAATCAGAGAGCTACCATCAATCATATGGTGCCCTTCCCCGCATGATCTTTATACAAACAAAGTCCTGAATACTGAATAGTTCATCCACAACATGATAATTACTATCAAAATTTACTTGGATCACTAAGCAACAAGATAAAATAGATTACTGATAAGTTGCATATATTAAGTTTAGCATTAAAAAAGTAAGAACCATGCAAGATTTTTATGGACATGAAAGGAACATATCAAGTTCAGACTCTCGCATATTCAAAAGCTTGGCGTATTATTTATAACAAAAGCAAGAAACCATAAAACGAAGATTAAGATTAATATGATCTGGTTTACACCTTGGCTTGCCGATGGAGGACTGAATGCTGCCACCAACCAGACAATCATAGAACAATTCCGATTAGCAATTAAAGCTTAATTGCTTGTTTTCCTGATCGAAGTAGACAATAGCATCTGGACTAACTTCTGGAATAACGACTGGGCAATTTAATTCTTCCAATTTCTAGAGCTTTATACCCGTTGAACCAGAACTCGCAGCAGTCCACCTGAATGCGTGATTTTTTTACCCTCCAACAAAGAAAAGTGCAAATCCACACCATCAAAGCTCTTATGCAGTTATGCTTCATCTCTTCAATGACATAATCCTTTCCCTCAAAAGTAAGGGTTCCCGAGCCGATCAGTTAAAAGCGAGCATTCTGAAAATTTGGTAAGGAAATCATTGTCAAGAAGGACGCCTACGAACTTTTGGCTGACCGGACCAATAAAACCAACTCCTAAATTATGTAAGATTTTCCATATCAGGAAAATAATGAGAATCTTTCATCATAGCTATTAGGTCATCTAACATCTCATAAATCCTATCATGACAAGGGTGTGATTTGTCTGATATGTAGAAAGAATGAATGCAATCACTGATAGTAATCCAACTACACCCGGGCAGCTTCTTCAACCCTTTCTCTTTCATTCCTCTTCTTAAATCTGCAGCACTATCCCACCTCCCTAAAGAAGCATGTAAATTTGAGAGTGAGACATAGTTTGATGGATTCTCCGGTTCAAGTTGAATAAGGTTCCTTGAAGCCAAACCCTGCATTTCTAAGTTCTCATGAATTACACAAGCACCAAAAAGAGCACCCCAAACACTAGCGCTGGGTTTCATAGGCATGGAGTTGATAAAGTTCAATGCTTTATCAAGTAGTCCTGCTCGACCCAACATATCAACCATACATGCACAAATCTCCACTGTCAGTGCAATTTCGTAATCTGTAACGGCTGAATTGTAAATCTTTAACCCTTCTATCACCATTCCAGATCTACAACAAGCAGAAAGTACACCTACTAGTGTAATTTTATCTGGCTTGATCCCATGCTCGAGCATCTTATTATACAAAGAAATAGCCTCATTACCATTTCCATGCAAGCCATATGCTGCAATCATACAACTCCATGATATAGCATCTCTATTATGTCCTGTTTCATCAAAAATACATCTAGCATAATCCATTTTCCCACATTTCGAATACATATCAATTAGTGCATTATTAATAGAAATTTCATGATTAAATTCGTTTCGAATTGCAAACCCATGAATTTGTTTCCCTCCTCTTAAACTAGCAAGTGAGCTACAAGCAGGAAGGATACTCAAAAGAGAAACTCTATTGGGATCTATTCCAGCTCTTAACTTCATTGCACGAAAAAGCGTCAGACCTTCTTCAAAAAAACCATTTTGAATGTAACCCGTGATCATAGCAGTCCAAGCAACTATGTTTCTACAATTCATTCCATCAAAAACCCGTCGACCCGAGGTTAATTTTTTATTCTTCGCGTACATATCGATCAGACAACACCCAATATGAACATCTGAACCCAAACACATCTCATTTTTCAGAGCAAAACAATGAATCTCCTTTCCGTAGTCCCACTTACTAGTAGTTTCAGTGGTGTCACCACACAAAGGAAGAAGAGTAGAGACAGTATATACATCCAATTTAACTCCTTCAAGTTGCATCTGCTTCACAAGTTTCCATATCTCTTTAGTAAAGGTAAAGTCACCCAAAACTGCATACCCAGATATTAACACATTCCAAGAAGCAGAATTTCTATGAGGCATTTCATCAAACATCATCTGAAGATTACAATAACTCTCACATTTAAAATACATACACATTAAAGAATTTGAAAGAACTATATCTGAAACAAACCCACTTCGTATAATTCGACAATGAATCATTTCACCAGTTTTAGAATCTCCAAGCTCACCAGATAACTTCAAAAGTGTAGAAAAAGTAAAATTATCAGGAAGTATTCTCTCCCCACCATCTGAATTGACACACATTTGGTCGAACAGGTTGAATGCATCTTGATAGAGTCGATTTCTCACATACCCACTAATCAAATTGTTCCAAAGAAAGATATTTTTGTGGGTAATTGAGTTGAATACAAGGTTAGCTTGAGTTGGAAAGCCAGAGATGGAGTAGGCAGATATGAGTTTGGTAGAAAGAAAAGAGTTTTGAGAGTACCCAAGAGTAAGAAGTTGAGTATGAGATTGTTGAGTGAGTTTTAGACATTTTCGATCAATGGAAGATTGAAGGAATCCTTCTAGTTGACTGAATGAAGAATCGAGTAGTAGTGGTATAGTTGTGGAAGTATGGAGACGAGAAAAGAAAATGAAAGGAAGTGAGAGCATGACAAATCTTCAAACCTTGTTTGGCGCCAAATGAGAAAACTTTCATACTTTAAAAAGAAAAAAATTAGTCCAAACAAACACCCCCAATGTGAAATAAGTTCATGTCAATTTTTTTCCAAAAATCAGTCCAAAAAGCCAGCTTAGGGATTTGATTCGAAATTAACTTCGATTATTTTTTATTTTTCAACTTTAAAAATATATTATAACATTCTTATGAATTTTACTTCATTTGATTAAAATTAACGTCGATTGAGTTCAAGATCAAGTTTTTTTTTTTTGTTGAAAGGGAGTTCAAGATCAAGTTGCTACCTAATGTGCATAATTTACAAATACACCAAGATTCACTTTATAACCTATGGTTTGAACTAAACTTTTGAGCACAGACCAACATTTTAGAAATAACATTTTGAAGATCAGTCTCTCAAACAGCACCAATTGGAGCTTGGTCCTTTTTTGGTGGTCTACCACGGGGTTTTCGTGGACCAGTCACAACCTTCGGATTTGGTGCATCGGTCAGAACCATTGGTTGCACTGAAGGTTTAAGACCACCTTCGTAATCAATTCTATCTTCCAGCACTACCAATAGCTCGATGTCACCTCCACTGTTAACTCCATCAGATGGTGGCAATGGCACACAAGTCTCAACATGGCCATCACTACCAACTCCAACCTTCGGTTGCACCAAAGATTTAACATTTTCTCCATTATCAGTTCCAACCTTTGTTTCCGTTGAAGTTTCAACTTCACCTTCATTAAGAACCCTAACCTTCTTGGGCCGTGAACGGGGTTTTCGTGGACCAGTCACAACCTTTAGCTTTGGTGGTCTACCACGAGGTTTTGGTGCACCCATCACAACCATCGGTGGCTTTGAAGGTTTAAGATCACCTTCATTATTAATTCTATCTTTCAGCACTACCAATAGCTCACTGTCACCTTCACGACTAACTCCGACCACTGGTGGCAGTGGCATACAGCTCTCCATACCACCTTCACTACCAACTCCAACCTTCGGTTGCACCAAACATTTAACATTAGCTCCGTTATCAATTCCAACCTTTGTCGCTGTTGAATTTTCAACTTCACCCTCATTAAGAACCCTAACCTTCTTGGGCCGTGCACGGGGTTTTCGTGGACCAGTCACAACCTTTGGCTTTGGTGGTCTACCACGAGGTTTTGGTGCACCGGTCACAACCTTCGGTGCCACATAAGGTTTAAGATCACCGTCATTACCAGTTCTATCTTTCAGCACTACCAGTAGCTCAAAGTCACCTTCACCATTAACTCCAACCACTTGGGGCAGTTGCAGACAAGTCCCAACATCACCTTCACTACCAACTCCAAACTTTGGTTGCTCCAAAGAGTTAACATTACCTCCATTATCAATTCCAACCGTTGTCGCCGTCAAAGTTTCAACTTCACCTTCATTAAGAACCCTAACCTTCTTTGGCGGTGCACAGGGTTTTACTGGACCCTTCACAATTATCCGTGGTCTGCCACGAGGTTTTGATCCTGGACCAGTTACAACATTCGCTGGCACCGAAGGCTCAACATCACATTCATTATCAACTCTAGTTTTCACTACCAAAGACTCAAAACTACTTTCACTATCAACTCCAACCTTTGGTGGCACCAAAGGTTTAACATCAAAACCATTGTCAACTCCAACTTCCACCGCTGCCAAAGCTTCACATTCACTTTCATTAGTAACCATAACCTTCTTTGGCCGTCTACGGGGTTTTGGTGGACCACTCATAACCTTTGGTGGTCTACCATGAGGTTTTGGTACTAGACCAGTCACACCATTTGGTGACAGCAACGTTTCAACAACACATTCATTATCAACTCTATCTATTACCACCAAAGGTTCAGCATTACCTTCAGTTTCAACTCCAACCTTCAGTGGCACCAACGGCTTAAGATCACCTTCATTGCCAACTCCAACTTCCACCGCTGCCGTAGCGTTAACTTCACCTTCACTATTAACCCTAACCTTCTTGGGCCGTCTATGGGGTTTTGGTGGACCGCCCACAACCTTTGGTGGTCTACCACGAGGTTTTGGTAGTAGACCAGTCACACCATTTGGTGACAGCAACAGTTCAACAACACATTCATTATCAACTCTATCTAGTACCATTAAAGGTTCAGCATTACCTTCAGTGTCAACTCCAACCTTCGGTGGCACCAACGGCTTAAGATAACCTTCATTGCCAACTCCAACTTCCACTGCTGCCGTAGCGTTAACTTCACTATTAACCCTACCCTTCTTGGGCCGTCTACGGGGTTTTGGTGGATCACCCACAACCTTTGGTGGTCTACCACGAGGTTTTGGTAGTAGACCAGTCACGCCATTTGGTGACAACAACGGTTCAAGGACACATTCATTATCAACTCTATTTATTACCACCAAAGGTTCAGCATTACCTTCAGTGTCAACTCCAACCTTCGGTGGCACCGCCGGCTTAACATCATCTTCATTGACAACTCCAACTTCCACCGCTGCAGTAGCGCTAACTTCACCGTCACTATTAACCCTAACCTTCTTCGTCCGTTTACGGGGTTTTGGTGGACCACCCACAACCTTTGTTGGTCTACCACGAGGCTTTGGTACTAGACTAGTTACACCATTTGGTGATACCAAAGGTTCAACATCACATTCATTATCAACTCTATCTATTACCACCAAGGGTTCAGCATTACCTTCAATGTCAACTCCAACCTTCGGTGGCACCAAAGGCTTAACATCACCTTCATTGTCAACAATAACCTTCACTGTTTCCGAAGCTTTAACTTCACCTTCACTATTAACCCTAACCTTCTTTGGTCGTGCACGAGGTTTTGATGGACCGCCCACAACCTTCGGTGGTCTACCCCGAGGTTTTGGTGTTAGACCAGTTTGAACCTTTGGCGCAGCCAAAGGTTCAACAGCACCTTCATTATCACCTCTGCCTACCACTACCAAAGGCTCAGCATTACCTTCAACGTCAACTCCAACCTTCGGTGGCACCAATGGCTTAATATCACCTTCAATACCTTCTCCAACAGTTGCCACCGAAGGATTAACATGACCTTGAACATCAACTACAACCTTCCCCTCAATAGAAGTTTCAACTTCATTATTAACCCTAACCTTTTTCTTCTTGGGTCGTCCACTGAGTTTTCCATTAGATTCAAAAACCTTCCTTTTTTCAGCTACCAAAGATGGATCTTTAGTTGGAATATCTCTGGGTTCCTGTGGATCAGTCTCCGGATCATCTCCCGGTGGTGGATTTTTAGGTTTCCGGGGACGACCTCGGTTTCGTTTTGGTAAAGGATCTGTATTTGGGAGCATGTAATTGTTTTTCTTGACCATTAATATTTCTCCAGTATCTATCATCTTTGATAAGTGATAATTGAGAAGTACTATATGACCAGCTGGCTGGTAGAACTCCATACTGGGTTTCCATGTGTTTAGAGATTGAAACTTTGGTTGATCCATATTTTTCACCCATACCAGAAATTGCTGCAACTATCAACTGAAAATCACCCAAAACAAAATATAACAAGAAATTAGTAATAAATGAGTTAGAAATTTTAGTTGGGTATGATTTAAATTACATGATCAAGAAATGAAGTTGCTTAGTTAATTACCTCTGGGAATGGTGGTAGTGTCAGAGGAGACCCATCGACTTCATCAGTCAGTAGGTATTGAAGTCTGAGGAGACTTGTTAACTTCTTCAGTAGCCATTGAAGTGAGAGAGAGAGAGAATAAGAAAATTATACAAACAAATACAACAACATTAGTAGGAAGAGTGAGTGGGATGGGGAGAACCAGAGAACTGTTGGGAGAAGATTATGGTGGTTTGGGGAGGATTTAGAAGGGGGGGTTTGAAGTCTGTCTAATCGAGGAAAAATAAGACAAGGTTTGGAGTGAAATCGACGGCTGGGAACTGCTTATTGGTTGAAGTACGGTGCGTTGGAAAAGAAAAAGGGATGCCTCTAAAGGCGACCAGTCCTTTTGCTCTTAGGCCATCCCTCTGTTGGCATTTTCCCTAGGATTGAGTAGCCAGAGCCCAGAGGCCACAGATAAGGATAGTTTGAGGGTACTCAGACTGGACCTAATCCGTGTTGTTCAAGTCTAATCCATGGGAGGCTAAGATAGAGGAGGCCTTAGAGTAACTAGAAGGGTCGACTATAAATGCAACAAAGAAAAAGTGCATGAATTCGGAAAGACTCCCAAATAATCGCGCCATTTAAGGGCAAAAAAGAAAATTATACTAGACCTTCTTATCGTGGTTTAATCCTATGCATGGGTTTGGTGTGAGTGCTTAACTTTCTCTCTACGCCCACCCACCAAGAAAGACTGGAATCAAACAAGGCTATAGAGCTCGGAAACATGGAACAAAAATTCCTTTATTTGTATCAACCTTTTAAGGGACGTGTAAAAGAGAGATATTTGTCGTTTGTGGATCACTCGTATAAATTCGTAAGAATAGGGTATCCTATAGTTGTATTCGATTAATACACGATCACACAAGAGACCGTTGTTTCTTAATCGTGTATACTTGCACAAATAGCTATATGAGACATGAATTGTGTTTACATATGCGGTGTGTTTGTGTTGAAGGATGAGATTTATACATGGATCACTATTAGGTGGCGGTATCTAGAGGATGACTTCAAAGAAATTTGAGCTTAAAATTGCTTAAAATTTAGCCATAGTGTGATACCCATCACCACTAATGTAGTAGGTGGTTCTATAGCCACTCCAACAAAAAATTATGGGGCCTTCATGTGTAATTAGGGCCCCAAAAGCAATCCTATAGGGAGCCTTTAGAACTTTCCTTTCTGTCCATCCAAACAAACATGAAGATAAGGCAACACAATACATAGTCCAAAGAGATCCTTACATAGAGATAGTTGGAAGAAAATATGAACTGTGCACTGAGTTTCACATCTACCAGGGCCTTCCCTTCCTCCATCCCTTACAAATCAAGACTTCATCATCACATTTTTATTACTTCCAAATTTACACAACAAAAACAACAACCAAATGACAAGCATAATAAGGTTAGTTTAATTGTTCCTTCTCTTGCTAATTACATTATCATTCATTAAATAAAAAAATAACTCATCTTAAAATTGTTTAGTTCGCATCTGAGCTAACGTACTTCTCGTGAAGGAAAAAACAATATCTAACATAGACGATCATACAAAACTTACTAACCCATCTTCTACTATGAACAGTTAGTTAATTATCCGAGCCGATTCAAAGTCCAATACCAAATCTTCATGGCCTGTGGATTCAAATACTTTAGCAGTTCAAATTGGAGCTCTTTTAACTATAGTAAGTACATAATTCATTCATTCTGAATATTTTCTTTCATTAATAAAATGAAGGTAGTGGTAGTGGTAAAATGATGATGATAATATGTAAGTACAGGTTGAGCAACCAGCACTTGCAATAACAGGTGTAAATAATGAAGAAGAACTCTCATGGAAATTGATACAACTAGGAATTATTGCAGTATGGTATTTCCTTGTCATGCCGGTAAGGATGTTCGATCTTTATATTTGACTATAATTAGTTGAGTATGTTTTTTTCTAAATTTGAAAGATATAATTTTGAAGTTAAATTTTGCAGCCAATAATATTGAACTGGCTTAGGACAAGATGGTATAAAAGGAAATTCCTGGAGATGTATTTTCAGTTTATGTTTATGTTCATGTTCTTCCCTGGGTAAGTTGATCTTCCTTCTCCTAAATTTTTGTAATGAAATAGGAAGAAATCTTAGGTCAAATATAAAACAATCTACCTCCTCTATTGGTCAAAATCTTGATTTGTGAATTCTTTTTGAGAACCCAATATAGAAACCAAAAGGAAAAGACAAACGGGAACAATGACCAAGGATATGGATAGAATGATCACTTTGAGAGTATGACCCGAAGTCTAACTCATTGCATTGATGATACAATTTGAATGTTTGATTTTAACTCACATTAAGATATTCGAAAAATTATTGACTTTCTTTATGTGGTCAATAGGATACAAAGTACGCTTCGGAGTAAGACTTTAAGAGAAAGAAACACTGGTGAATGTATAATTAGGAGTTTAAAACATCTACAAAGATATCAAATTTGTTTTTTGTTACTGAATTTTGTTTAAACTTTTGAGGGTTGTTTAATTTTACAGAATTCTACTATGGGCACCATTTGTAAACTTCAGACAACTTCCAAGAGATCCAACAATGAAATATCCTTGGTCTACACAACAAGATTCTTCCTTAACTGATTCAACTTCCAACTGAACTGAACTGAAATGCAGAAATACTACTGCAGAACTTGTCTAAACTTCAATTTGTATAAATATATAAAAGTCCCTACAACTCTTCATATTTTCTATTGACGGTCATACTTGTGGATTGCAACCACATCGATAAGTCATTGTGAGATACTACAAAAGAAATGCTTCTCTCCCTTAAACCTCATTTTAGAAGATCTCAATTTGAAATTCGAGGTTTAGATTGTCGCACCAATGCATTTAGTAGACTCTAAGTATTGTACCAATTCCTTTATGATGATTCTATGAATACAAACACTACCAGAGTACCAGTACAACAAACATTTCATTCATTTCTCAATAAATTTTTCTGTAAAGTGTTAAATGTGAAAAAAGAGCTCCATCCCGTCCATCTAATGGATTAGATTTACGTATCGAGACATTTTTATCATCAATCTCTTGAATTTAGAACTAATATTTGCGCAAATCAGATTACAGAAGAAAATTTACAAAATCCCAAGGTAACAACATACAAGTCACACGTGAATGTATAGTATTAGTATGCTAGTTCATGCTGGATTTTATCTCAATAAACAATGAGTTTCTAACATTTTGCATGCATTTCATTACAAACAGGCACAACCCGGCCATATAAGTTTAGTGGGGGTTATTCGTTTAGAACTTTTATCAGATCTTCAAAGGTCTTAAGACCTTTGAAGTTTGGCGTTATTGGTTTCGACCTTTTTTTAAGAGCTTAGAAGTTTGGCGTTATTGGTTTCGACCTTTGAAGTTTGGTGTTATTGGTTCAGACCTTGATTTAAGAATTTTAAAGTTTCGTGTTATTGGTTCAGATCTTTTTTTAAGAACTTTAAAAGAACGTGTTATTCATTTTTTATTAAAAATTAAGAACTTTTAATCAAAGATCTGGCCCAGGGACTTTTCAAGACAAATTTACTTATAAATTAGTCAAATTCAAAGATCCACCTAAACAGGTGGATCTTTGAAATTCCTACGTTGGGTGTACCTAAAAATTATTGTCGAACCCGTTTGTTGGGGGTGCGGGGCTTTCTTGTTAGTGTAACCGAATTCTCGCTTCACATAAATATTTTTTTTCTTCTTATCTCTTCAGTGGTGTTAATTTCTCCTTATCTCAAATCTCTCCTTTTTCCCCCTCGAACTCCTAATCTAATTTGTCTATCTCCGTAGCATCCACCTCTTATAAAAAAAATATATTTTTTTCATATAAATAATCGATTTTTTCCTTGTAATTCTTTTTACGCGAGTCGAATAAGTGTATGTGTTTAGTATTTATTTTGGGAGTCTACCTTTTTATTTTCTTTTTAAATTCTAAAATGATACTTTGTACATAGAAATTAAATATTATTTATTGGAAAATTATACGCCAACAATATAGAAACGTCCCAAGCGTTCATTTTAAAATAATACTTTAAAGTTTAACTCTTAAAATAATATAACGTTCGTTGTAATCTCAAACATTAGTTTGGACGACTTAGATTTAAAATAATATAAGTTTGATTTCAACAAAAAATTCTGGATTTTGAAAGTTTCAATAAAAGGTTCCGAACTTAATGATCAACGACTTTAATGTCCTAGACCTTTAAAAGTTTCAAACTTTAAAGTTTCTGAACCTTTAAAGTTTTAGACATTTATGTGCCAGAACACTTAAAAGTTATTATGATTCATTTATCAAAATGTCATTCTTTTCGTGGCATTCTCCATGTTTGAATTGAAGAAGAAGAGAGAAAATGATTTTATTTCATTCATCAAATTGTTAGTTTCATTTACAAATGAACTCTTGATTAAATAGAGTTTCTAGAGAGAGAAATAGAAAATATATATAGAGAGAGAGTTTGTTAGTTGTTGAGTAACTAACATTGCTTTCTTAACTAACAACCCATTCTTAACAAACTCACACTTGATGAATCTAATCTAATTAAATTACAATTCAGATTAGAGGAGAATCACTTATCCTTAACATCCCCTGCAAACTCAACATGGGTGGAGAGATGTTGAGTTTGGATCGAAGAACAGAAAACCGAGAGATAGAGAGAGGTTTAGTGAGAATATCAACCACTTGATCATGAGTCGAAATGTGTCGAACATGAAGCTTCTGTTGCTTGACCATATCTCGAACAAAATGATAAGCAATTTCGACATGTTTCATTCGACAATGAAAGATGGGATTAGCAGTCAAATAAGTGGCACCCAAATTGTCACAACAGAGAATTGGGGAAGAACTAGAGTGAACTTGCAACTCAGTGAAGAGAGATTGAATCCAAAGGAGCTCAGAAGTTGCATCTGTTAGTGCCCTATACTCTGCCTTTGTGCTAGAGCGTGTCGGTGTACCTTGCTTCTTAGAGCACCAAGAGATGGGATTAGCACCCATAAAAATCAAAAGACCACCAGTAGATTTCCTATCATCGGGGCAACCAACCCAATCAACATCAGAATAAGCTTGAAGATTGCAATCAGGGAAACCATTTAGAGTGAAGATATACTGAAGGAAAAATCAAGAGTTTGCTTGAGATATCTGAGTATGCGTTTAACAACACACCAATGATCATCAGTTGGCTGCTAAAGAAATTAGCACACCTTGTTGACAGCAAATGAGATGTCTGGTCTTGTAATGGTGGCATATTGTAGAGCTCCAACAGTATTTCCGAATAATGTGACATCAGAATCACTCAAAGGTTCACCCTCATCTCTCTTGAAAACAGAAGAGGTTATCATAGGATTAGAAATTGGCTTAGCTTCATGCATCTTTGTCTTGAGAAGAAGATTTAGAGATATATTGCTTCTGAGAGAGGAGCAAACCATCTGAATTAGGGATAACCTCAATACCAAGAAAATAATTGAGAGGACCCAGATCAGAAATAGCAAATTCCAGAGAGAGAGAGAGTGGTAATGGTGGACTGAACTAAAGAAGGATCACAGCATGTGATGATTATATCATCCACATATATAAGAATATAGATGATGGAAGAAGAAGAGATGGTATTAAACAATGATGTATCAGTTTGAGAAGCCATAAAACCTTTGCTTAAGAGAAAATTACTCAATCTCTCAAACCAAGCTCGAGGAGCTTGCTTGAGACCATAAAGAGACCTTTGAAGCTTACACACATGAGTGAGATTACTGAATCAATAAAGCCAGGAGGTTGGCTCATGTAAACTCCTTCTTTGAGAAAACCACTAAGAAATGCATTTTTAATGTCAAGCTGTCGAAGAATCCAGCCTTTAGAGACAGCAATAGACAAGATAATTCTTATCGAAACAGGCTTGATCACTGGACTAAAGGTCTCTTCATAATCAAGACCCTCAACTTGATTAAAGCCCTTAGCCACTAGTCGTGCCTTGTATCTAGAAACAGACCCATCAACATTCTTTTTAATTCGAAAGACCCATTTACAACCAATAACATTCTGATTAGGAGAAGAAGGGGTTAAAATCCAAGTACCATTTTGAATAAGAGCATTGATTTCCTCAGACATAGCAAGCCTCCACTTCTGATCCTTAGAAGCTTGAATATATGTAGTGGGAGTAATGTCAATGTTTGGCAGAGAGACAATATAGGCCTTGGGTTTTCGAATGCCAACTTTGGCTCTGGTTGTCATGGGGTGAATATTAAGGATAGGGGGAACAAAAGGAATAGCAATAGAAGATGGAATAGAAGATGAAGTGGGAATTAGAGGAGAAGAAATGGGAGAAGGGGGAATTGGGGAAAGAAGAATAGAAGGATTAGGAATAGAAGAAGAATGAGGAGAAGAGGCAGTGGAAACGGGAATAGAAGACATAACAGGAAAAGGAGGAGGATAAAGAGGTATAGAAGCAGAAGAAGAAGAAACAGAAGGAGTGGAGAGAGAAGCATAAAGAAAAAGAGATTCATCAAAAACAACATTAGAAGAGATGATTATTTGATGAGTTAGAGTATTAAGACATCTGTAACCTTTATGCTTAGGATTATAGCCAAGAAAGATATGACAATAACTCTTGAAAGGTCGAAGACAGGGATAATACCCACACCCAAAGATCTTGAGATAGTCATAATCAGGTTTAATGTGAAATAAAGCCTCAAGATAAGATATGTCATGAAGCACAGAAGTTGGAAGTCTATTGATTAGATAAACAACAGTCTCAAAAGCAAAATCCCAAAAATGTATAGGTAAGTTAGCATGAAGCTAACAAAGCTAAACCAGTTTCCACTATATGTTTATGCTTTCTTTCCACCATACCATTTTGAGCATGGTTATGAGGACAGGAAACTCGATGCCCAATACCATTTGCCTCAAGATACTTAGAAACATTTCGAAATTCACCACCCCAATCAGATTGAACATATTTAATTTTGAGTGAAAAAAGTTTTTCAACATGAGATTTGAAGAGAAGGAAAGTAGAAAAGACATCAGACTTATTAAGAAGAGGGAAAATCCATGTGTATCTGGTATATGTATCTAAAAAGGTAACATAGTACTAATAGCCATTAATAGAGGAAGAAGAGGAAGGTCCCCAAACATCAGAGTGTATTAAATCTAATGGAGCAGTAACAGAAGATACACTTGATGGATGAAAAAGAGAATGGATTTTGGCCATTTGAAAAGAGTTACAAATAAAAGGAACAAGAGAAGTAAAAGAAAGGTTATGTGTTTGAATTACATGTTTCATTGTTTTAAAGGCAGGATGACCAAGTCGAGAGTGCCAATCAGGAGCCAATGAAGAAGTATAGATAGAACCTTTAACATCAGATGAGAGAGATTGAAGTTGAACTGTGTATAGACCATCTTCACATAGCCCATTGACAAACTCCTTATCAGTTTGAAGATCCTTGATGTTAAAATAATGAAAAAAGAATTGAAAATAATAGTTATTGTCTTTAGCAAACTTATGAACAGATAAAAATTCTTAGTAATGGAAGGAACATGAAGTATATTATGAAGCAAAAAAGAATTAGAATCATATGTTGCATAAGAAGAACAAGTATGAGAATTAAACAAACCTGAACCATTTTCAATTTTCACCTGATCTTGACATTTGAATGCCCAAATTTGATAAATCAGAAGTGACATGATGAGTAGCACCAGAATTAGGATTCCATGTGGTGGAGGAAGAGGATGATGATAGTGGTGGAGCAGAAAAATAGGTGTTATGAATTTCAGGAAAATAAGTTTCATAATCAGTAGAAGAAGGAGAATCAAAGTGTGGAGGTACATATGAGTGATCAGCATTAGAATATGGATAAGAATGATAATATGCTGATCAGTAATCAGGAAAAAATGAGTTAGAATCCTCAAATTCAGTTAGAAAAGATTGATGTTCAGAAGAGGAAGATGAAGATTTTGGTTGAAATGTTACATTATTTTTATTATAACAGTAATAGGTTGAATGACTAGATTTGTCGCAAATTTGACATATAACTGGAGAAGAAGAAGAAGGTGATCAACCTCTGTTCAAATGTCGGCCATGAAAACGCATATCAGACCTACCTCTTCCTTTAAAATAAGCAGCAACACGATGAAAACCTTTAGAAGAAGAATTTTGAGTGAAATTAATAGAAGAATTCGCAACATGAAAAGAGGTTTCATGTTGTAGATGATTCTCTTCAATAAGAAGCAAACAAAGTAAACCATTAATAGAGTAATTTTGTGACAGAAGAGAGAAGGCAGCTCGAAAAGATCCATAATCAGATGTTAAGCCTTTGAGAATTGTATCACATAAATCATCATCTGAAATTGGTTTTGAAGCCTGTCGTAATTGTAAAGCAAGTGATTTTGCTTTATTGAAATAGATTTGAATAGAATCAGAACCTTTCTTCAAATTTTGAAGATCATGTTTCAGATTTGAAACTAGAGCTTTAGAGTGAGAAGAGTATGATTTTTCAAATTCAGTCCATACTTCATATGAAGTAGTTAGAGCATCTCCAATGCAAGACTCAATCTTAACATCTTAAGTGCCAACTAGGAGTTTAGAGTTTTATTAAAAAAAAACCTCTCCAATGCAAAACTCTATTAAGATCTTAAAATGATGTGGCAACTTAAGTTTTAAGAAATCTCAAAAAGAAACTCTATTTTTGAGATGTCTTTTGAGACATCTCTATTGTCCATCTCAGCATTTTTATAAAAAAAAATCCCACTTTCTCAGTAAACACCAAACTGCCTTTTTTTTCTCTTTTTTGAAACAACTTAATAACCGACCGACTTCTTCATCATCCGTTCAACTCATCCCCTCTTTTCTTGAACAAACATCTTCATCTCTCCCCTTTCTCTTTAATTAGAAGTTTCTTCTTTCATAAAAAGGTATGAATCATATTCTCTTCAACTAGACATCTTCATCTCTTCCCCATTTTCTTTCCTTACAAATTTTCTTTCATTAAAAATTTAATCTTTTATAAAAAGGTATGAATTCTATTTTTGTGAATGAGAAGATCATAAAATTTCTCTCTTTAATGATTCTATTTGTTAAATTACAAAATTGATTGCATATGTTCTGTTTTGTCTTCCTTTGGTGATGTTTGAAGCTATGTACAATTTCTTTATGGATTTTAGGTTTCTTCTGTTAGGTGTTGATTGATCCTAATTCATGATGTGAGTTTCACTCTTCAATGTATAATCAGTCATAAAGTTTACTGAAATCAATAAACAGTAGCATTTTACTAAATTGCTAGCCAAATAGGTGAATGGAAAGAATTTAGTAGATAGAGTTGGTTTATGTGCAAGTAGTTCACGATTTAACAATTATTTTGGCAATTGAAGATGAAATTATGAGTTCACTAGTGAATTTGACTGAACTGTTGTTCATAGTTGAGTTCCGTTGGGAAGTTGGTGATAATCCTTTAATTCATGATGTGAGTTTCACCATATTCTTGTTTCTTAGCCTCCTCGGGTTCTATGTAGAAAAATAAGTTGACATGTCCATTGCTAGAAAAACATTGACATAGACCATAGGAGACTATCACTAGTCATAACTAAGTTGCTGGTTTCTTGTATATTTCTTCTTAGAATTTGTGCTCTTTGTGTTTTTTTATATGAGAAAATATGTTTTTCATCTCATTTGTTGTTTTCTATAAATTGCAGTGTATCTAATGTCGATATCCAGTTCGACATCGACATCGGATTGTTCGAGCAGTAGTAGTAATGAATCTTTTTCTTCCACACATGAGTTATTAGATGAGATATCAAGTGAATACTCAAAATCTAATGAAGTGACACAGAGTTTGATAGAAAATATTGGGATTTGTATTCAACCTATTGTGGGCGTTGCATTGATGAAAACTAAACGCCCCCACGGTGGATCAGTTTATGGAAGACGTTACATTCACTGTGATAGAAAGCGTCGCCATGATATGATAACTAATGACTACTTCCAAGGTGAGGATTCGAAGTATACGCCTGAGCTTTTCCGTCGTCGCTTTCGGATGGATATTAACCTCTTTAATCGAATTCTACATGCAATCAACGAGAAAAATGAGTATTTTAGTCAAAAATTTGATGCCATCGGAAAGGAAGGATTGAGTCCGCTACAAAAAACGACTGCGGCAGTTCGAATGCTAGCATATGGGTGTTCAACTGATCTTCTCGATGAATATGTTCAAATAGGTGAAAGCACTGCAATTGAAAGCCTTATAGATTTTGTGATTCTGTGATAGAGATATTCTAAGAACAATATTTGAGAAGCCTAATAAGGATGACATCAAAATGTTATTAGAACAAGGAGAAAACGAGGATTTCCGGGTATGCTTGGTAGTCTTGATTGTATGCATTGGCATTGGAAAAATTGTCCTACGGCATGGCATGGTACACATACAAATGGTTTTAAAAGGGTTCCTACTTTGATTTTGGAGGTTGTTGCATCACAAAACTTATGGATTTGGCATGCATTCTTTGGTATGGCGGGTACGCACAATGACATTAATGTTCTTGATAGATCTCCTTTATTTGATGATCTTGTACGGAGTAGCTCCGACATATAATTTCGTATTACAAGGACATAATTACAATATGGGATACTTCTTAACTGACGGGATTTATCCAGAATATGCTACTCTCATTCAAACAATTTCTCAGCCATCTAGCATGAAAGAGAAATTATTCGCTAAACGACAAGAAGCTGTAAGAAAAGATGTAGAACGGATATTTGGAGTGTTGCAAAGCAGATGGCATATTATTAAGGGCCCATCACGTATGTGGAAGGCTGAAGATCTTGGGAAGATTATGAAAACATGCATCATATTGCACAATATGATCATTAAGAGTGAACATAATCAAGGAATGGATCCTGAACATTGGGAGCAACCTACAAATGAAAATGTTCACCATGTTGAGGTGGAGCGTGATTATGTCTTTCTTGTATCAAATATCGCCAGTCGAATGAATCAAGTTCGAGACAAAGCTGTTCACAAACAATTAAAAAACGATCTCATTGATCACTTGTGGGAAATGTATGGAGATGGAACAATATAGTTGAAAGATTCTCTTAGTTTTATATCTGGTTTACTTTTGATTTGATTTGAAAAGAGCCTCCATTACCATATAGTTGCTCATTCATATGAGGATATGGAGTCACTTGACTAAAACCAAAAGCAGGTTGATATTGATGTTGTGACATGTTTAGTTGGTTTGGATGCTGATTGGAATAGGCAATTTGTGATTGTAGTTGCTCATTTGTATAGTTAATCCGACTTTCCGTATGGAGAGTATCACTAACCATAACACTCTCATTTTGCTGGTCAAGTTGTTGACACTCCATGAGACGTAGTCTTTTGAATCCCGAAGAACATGTAAACAAAAAACGAAATAAAATGCCATTGATTATCATATATAGTTCTGATAACTAAACCGTTACTTGTGAATCTCGCTTATTATACACAAGAGGAAAACTTTATAACCACTAAAAGGCAACTCATATGGAAATCTAACAAAACTCATGCTTTTAATGACTTCTAATACAAAATACTTGATGTTAGTACTATAATGGGACAAAATTCCAATTAGAAATTTCATCGAACAACTTATAGGCGTCAATGAAACAACCGAATACTCATGAAACTAAACTGGGCAAATGTATAAAGAATCTGTCCTAATTTTGGGTTTTGCTCGCCGCCGATCAAGTGTTGCCGGTATTACTGGCTCCAAATCATGCCTCCGGGCAACATGAACAGCCCAGAATTTAGTGTTCTATGTCGCCCTACAAACAACCAAAATCTCCACCATCAGGTTATTGTTCCCTCCCTCCCACCCTTCAGACCAACATCTCCCCGACAAGAACAAGTTTCTGCAAACCCTACACAAATCCCAACATCAACCAAATCTTCATGGTCTTCTTTATTCTCCAAAAATGTTGGAAAGTATCAGTCCACTCTTTTGGAGTTTGTTCCACCCACCATTGTTGATGGCAAAAAGTGTGTTCGATGTAAAGCTGAGGATTTCGGACATAATATACAGGAATGCCAATCCTTCCTCATAGGAAATTTTGTCGGCAGGAAGCTTCCATATGGTTTGGTCAAGGAAAAACTTGCTCAAGTTTGGAAAACAAAAGCAAATTATACTATCCTAATTCATGGTGATTCCACTTTTGTATTCAAGTTTGCTAATGAAGAAGACAAAGCTGCAGCTCTAGAAGCAGGGCCTATTTACATAGCAAAAAAATTGTTCATAGTTCGTCCATGGAAACCATTTATAGAAAATGAAGTTATCGATCTCACAACTATCCCTATATGGATTCATCTCCATAAAGTTCCCTTGCATTTATGGAATACAAAAGGGATAGGAATGATAGCAAGTGTGGTGGGTAAACCTATCCTTATGGATTCAACGACTGCGAAAGGGACACGACTCTCGTATGCGAGAGTATGTGTAGAGATTGATGTCAAAGACTCATTACCGGACGTCGTAAATATTCAAATGGATGAAGGGAAATCAGTGGATATTAAAGTGGAGTATAATTGGACACCTATAAAATGCTCTACATGCAATACTTTTGGCCATTCAAGTGCTAGGTGCCCAAAATACTTACCACAAAAGCCACCATCCACACAAACTTGGCAAGAGACGAAGAAGACAGGAACTAGACCATCTCAACCTGAGCCTTATAGAGAGAAATCACCTCCAATTAATATCATGAATAACAGTTCAGGTATGGAAATAATGGATAAAGAGAAGGTTGCAACTAAAAAACAGAGATTGAATCAGAGTCCTTCAAATAATATTACGAGTAGTAACCCGTTTCAAATACTAGATGTTGAAGAAGACATAATGGAGACGTTGGCTCCAATGATGATAAGAGATGAACAAATTGATCACACCAAAATGGACCAAGATAAGAGGAGCTCCATCGAAGAAATCACTAAGATGACTGTTACGACTACGGAAGAGGAACAAAAAATGAGCAAAGAGCAAGAAGGAACTAATAACTCAGTAAACACGACAGAAGAAGAAGGACAACAACGAAATACGACGAGCGGTAATTTAATGGTGTATTTAGAGAAGAAACCACCCTCAACCAAGCACAATAAGAAAGAACTCATCCATAAAAACCTATCAATCAAACCAAATGATCTCAAACGCTCCGCACGAGCTAGGAAACCCAATTACCGCCAAGATAATGATAATTAAAATTGGGTGTTGGAACGTTAGGGGTCTTACTGATCCTGCAAAACATTCGGCTGTCCGTTCACTTATCAGTAAGTATAACCTTTGTTTAGTCGGACTATTAGAAACAAGAGTACAATGTTTGAACAGTAGTTACGTACGAGCTCGCATAAAAAGAGAATGGGCGTGGATTGATAATTATGATCAGGATACGGGAGGCAGAATTTGGATAGCGTGGAACCCCATCCTCATTAATGTACAGTTAGTGTGCAAAACAGATCAAGCAATCTTCTTGCAAATATCAATTCCAAGGGAATCACCATTTATAATCTTTGTTGTGTATGGTAGAAACTGTCAAGAGGAAAGGTTGTCTTTATGGAACACGATCACCCACTTCAGTACCAATAACATTCTTCCGTGAACAATTTTGGGCGACTTTAATTCTATTCTCGACTCTCAAGAAAAGGTTGGGGGTGAAGAAGTTAGGCCACATCACTTCAGCGATTTTCTACATTGTGTGCGTGATGCTAACCTTATGGACTGCCCATTCACAGGTTGTTATCTTACATGGTCCAATAAACAAGAAGGAAATGCTAGAATTGCAGAGAAGTTAGATAGAGTTATGATCAATAATGAATGGTTAGATTCATTTGAAAGATCTACTACTTTCTTCCCCTTAACTGGCGTGTCAGATCACTCCCCTTGTATTCTATCAATCACTAATACGCCTAGAAGAGGCCCTCGACCGTTTAAATTTTTCAATTGGTGGACAACGGAACCAGGTTTTGAGAACGTGATTAGAGAAGCTTGGGAAATCCAAGTCAGTGGGAACCTATGTTCATACTAACTCGGAAACTGAAAAATGTGAAACACGCTATACTTCAATGGAAATCCTCCCGCAACATAGATTTACCGGTGCTCATAGAAGATGCAAAAACCACTATGGAGAATATACAAACAGCAGCTTCGGCTTTCCCTCACCATCCGAATGTTGACATTCAAGAAAAAGAAGCAGTTGAAATTTATGCAAGACTAGTACGAGCTGAAGAGAATATGTTGCACCAAAAGGCGAAAATTAAGTGGCTTAATAAAGGTGATAAAAACACAACGTTCTTCCACCACTCAATTAAAGAACGAAGAGCAAGAAACACAATAGGTTCAATCATCAATGCTGAAGGGGAACATTTAGAAGAAGAAGATGAAATAGCAGAAGAGAGTGTGCGTTTTTTCACGCAGATATTTGGAACTTCACATGAATCAGAGTATAACGCTCTGACCATTCAAAATACAGTGATACAAAGTGTACTCACAGAAGATGAAGGGCGTCAACTCACTCAACCTATATCTAGAGATGAGATCACTTTAGCTCTGGCATCTATTGGCTCGGATAAATCTCCAGGTCCGGATGGGTTCTCGGCGCACTTCTTCAAAACTTATTGGTCGATCATAAGTGAAGAGTTTGTCGCGGCTATTAGCAATTTTTTTAACAGAAATAAGCTTCTTAAAGAACTTAATTCTACGCTGGTAACGTTGATCCCAAAAGTTCCTAATGCTTCTTCTTTCAGTGAGTATAGACCAATCTCATGCATGAATGTCATTTATAAATGCATTACAAAAATTATTACTATGAGATTGAAACAAGTCTGTAAGAAGCTAATAAGTCCGGCTCAATCAGCTTTTATCTCAGGTAGGACGATACAAGACAACATCTTATTAGCTCATGAACTAGTAAGGAATTATCATCGGGACCAAGGACCAGCTAGATGTACTATTAAGATCGACTTACAAAAGGCTTATGATATGATCAGGTGGGAAGCCTTATGGGATATGATGAAAAAAATGAATTTCCCGGATAAATTCATTAATTGGGTGAGACTCTGTGTTACCTCGTCCCAGTTCTCCATTATGATTAACGGTTACCCTGAAGGTTATTTTGCAGGTAAAAGAGGGATTAGACAAGGTTGCCCAATGTCCCCCTACCTTTTTGTTATAGTGATGGAACTCTTCAACAACTTAATAACCTCCCGAATAACATCAGGAGACATAGCACTTCATCCACGATGCAAAAACCTAGTGATCTCACATCTATGTTTTGCTGACGATATGTTGGTGTTTATAAGAGGCGATAAAAAATCGGCAGAAGGGCTTCGTGAAGTTCTATCAACGTTCTCGGCTTGTACAGGCTTACAAGTGAATTATAGTAAAAGTGAGGTGTATTGTGCTGGTATGACAGAGGAGGCTAGGGGTGAAATTATACAAACTTTAAATTTCTCAGTCGGAAAGTTGCCTATCAAATACCTTGGGTTACCACTAATTTCTTCGAGATTGTCTTATTCAGATTGTGTGCCTTTGTTGAACCATCTTACTAGAAGAATCCAGTCCTGGAAAGCTCGTTTTCTATCCTATGCAGGTCGGATCTTACTTATCAAAGCAGTTCTTCTCGGCATGATAGTATACTGGACTGCTTGCTTCACTCTACCTAGACGGGTTCACAAAGAAAATGAAAGTACGTTGAATAAATTCCTTTGGACAGGTACTGATCTCTCTTCCAAAAAGTCGAATGTAGCATGGCCTAATATATGCTTTCATGTCGAAGAAGGAGGCCTCTTAATTAGAAGCGTTTATCACATGAATAAAGCAGCAAATATGAGGCATGTATGGGATATAATCTCAGGCAAAAAAACTCTATGGGTCGAATGGGTGCAAAAGAATCTTGTGAAAGGGAGAAATTTCTGGGAAATCAAGGCTCCAAGTGATTCATCGTGGTGTTGGAGGAGTATACTAATGGAAAGAATTGATGCAAAAAATATGGTACACCATATCATTGGAAATGGCGAGGACACTAAATTTAGGGATGATCCATGGCACCCGTTAGGATGTCTATCAAGCAGATTCAATACTTCATTCATGTATGATTCCACCTTGCATAGAAACTCGAAGGTGACCTCGTGTATTATGGATGGAAATTGGGTTATCCCTGCTCATCTTAGAGTTATGTTGGGAGACATTGCAAATCGAATTGAACAGGTACTCATAGATAACTCAGAGGTGGATACCGTAGTATGGAAATGCAATAAGGATGGAGTATACTCTATGAAAGACACTTACAATTTCCTGAGGCCAACAAAGGAAAAGGTAGGTTGGGCATCTATTATTTGGTTCAAGGATATGATACCTCGTCATTCGTTTATAGGGTGGTTGGTGATCCAACAGAGGCTAAAAACTAAAGTAAAACTCCTCAATTGGGGTTTGGATATAGACCCTAAGTGTTGTTTATGCCAAAATGGGATGGAGGATGAGCTTCACCTTTTCACACAGTGTTCTTATGCAAGGGAAGTTTGGGTAAGGATTACCCAATTGATTGGATGCCATGCTCGTGTGTTTTCGGGCTGGGAGGAGTATATAGGGTGGATCATTAATTTCTTTAAAGGTGAGTCCTCGTCAAATAATTTGAAAAAATTATTAGTCATCGCCTTCTTATATCATATATGGGGTGAAAGGAATCGAAGGATGTTTAAAGCTAAGTCATTGCCAGCCGAGAGTGTGTTTTGGAAAATCTTCAACGAGGTGAGACTGAAGGTAGCAGGTGCAGAAATTAAGGTTGTTGACAACCCCTACAACAAACAATTTATAGCAAAATTGGGTATAAATGCTACTTTTGAATACCCGAGAAGAATTATTTGCAAATGGAAGGCTCCAAAACCAAATTATGTTATGATTAATACTGATGGCTCACTTCGTATAGATAGAGGCGGTTATGGTGCTATCATTCGAGATGAACAAGGAAATACTATAGGTGCAGCAGTAGGCATAACAACTCCTTCAACTATTACATACCATGAGCTCCAAGGCATTGAGGCAGGACTTAAATTGGCTAATGCCCTTCATTTAAGTCGGGTGCAACTCAATACTGACTCGATGACAGTCAAGTCTTTCTTTACCACACATGGCCCTAAACCACCGTGGCATTGTTGGAACATTTGGAGAAGAATTTTGCGCCTCACTACGGGATTACAAGAACTGGAGGTCGAACACATATACCCAGAGTCGAATAGAGCTGCAGATATGTTAGCTAATTGGAACACGACAAACACATACGAAGAACTCCACCAGACGAGTTTCACCGAGGAGTTACACGATATCCTTCGTGAGGATAAAGAAGGAAAATTGTATTTAAGAATTAAGTAGTCTCTTTTATTCTTATTTAATTTGGTCTGAGCCCTTTCTCAATGTACTGTTTCAAAAAAAAATAAAAAGAATCTGTCCATTTGTTTAAGAACAAAATTAATGGAATATAAAAAAAATACAATCTTAATGATATACCTGGAGTGCTTATGTCTTCAGATTTTTGGGTTGAATCAGTTTTATGCCTTCAGACTTTTGGTTTGAGTCGAAGCATATGGGTGTAGAAAAGTGAGAACCCTAACTTCTTTGGTGAGGGAAATAAAAATGGAGGGAAAGACTTTGTTAAAGAAAGAATGGAGGGAAAGTGATTTCACGGTAGAGAGGGAGACTCGGATTTTGGCGGGACAATTTTTTTAGTTTTTCTAATTTTATAAATCTGATAGTAAATTCCACCTCATCAATTAGAGTTCTTTTAGAGTTTTGCATTAGAGAAGACTTTTAATTAGAGACACTCAAATAGGCCACATAAGAGAGAGAATCTCAATTGGGACTTGACACATAAACCAAATAGAGTTTTTTTTATAGTTTTGCATTGGAGATGCTCTTAGATCAAGAACTTGATTGTAAGTTTCTTCAGTGAGAAATGCAAGAAGCCAACTAAGAATCATTTGATCTTGCTTGATCCAATTAGTATATTCAGGATTAAAAGAAGGAAGATTAGTATCATGAATACGAATGAATTTGTCTGGACAAGGAGAAGTACCATCCACAATACCAAGAACATCATAAGAACGCAATAAAGGAAGAAATTGAGATTTCTAAAATATGTAATTTGTAGAAGATAACTTGTTGGATACATACTGATTAACAGTAGATGAAGAAGGAAGATTCACTAAAGAAGAAGAAGAAGAAGAGTAATGTGGAGAAGAAGAAGAAGAACCAGTAGCCATTAATGGAGAAAGAAGAAAAGAAATTCGAAGATCACAAGAAGAAAAGCAACTAGAAAAAGAAAGAAGAAGAGAAAGAAAAATCAGAAAATCAAACTTGATTGAAGAAACCAAAAAGTTGAAGGCTCAGATACCACGTTTGAATAGAAGAAGAAGAGAGAAAATGATTTTATTCCATTCATCAAATTGTTAGTTTCATTTACAAACGAACTCTTGATTAAATAGAGTTTCTAAAGACAGAGAAACAGAAAATATATGGGTTAATTCCGTTTTGGCCCCAGATTTGTGACCAACTCACCGTTTTGGCCCCAATAAGTGTCCGGCAGTTCGTTTTGGCCCCAAAACCAATTTTTCGGGCAGTGCTGATATCATCGTTGCATAAGCAATAAATTCCTATACCCAAAATACCCCTCTGACCAAATCCCTCCCTTTCCCAGGTAAATCTTGAGCCGTCACATCCCTATCAAATATCCCTTCGGCTATTTAATGCCGCCCTTACCTTCCCAACTAAACTTTCCCTTCCCTAGGCAGTTACAGAGAAATCACCTCTCTTATTCTCTTTTAACACTCATCTTCTCTTTCATTACCCTTTCTTCTTCTTATCTTCTCTTTCATTACTGTTCTTCTCATCTTCTCTTTCATCAGTTTTCTTTTCTATCAAAACCTCTGAAAATCTCAGTAAAAAATGTCGAAGATTATCAACATCATCGTTCATTATGCTGGCGAGTGGATTAAAAACGTAAACATGCTTGATGTGAGTCCGTCTGATTACATTGGGGGGATATATTCCTGATGCCAGACATGCAAGTTCCCTTTTCAAACAGACTGACGTTGCTTCGTCTGATGGATATCATTGGTAAGAAGTTAGGGCTAGAAGGAGGTGTTACCATGGAAGTCTGGTCTCTTGTAGAGATTGAGAATCGGGTTGGTCTATTCGAAACACAACTTCTTCAGATTATGGATGATACAAGTCTGAATACTTTTGTTGAAGTTGGGATTCCTAAGGATTACGAAAATATTTGTCATATGTATGTTCACATCGACTGGCCTGAAATCCCTCCATCACCAACACAACCTAGGACTAAATCAAGGTGTTTGACGAGGAAAAATAGTCACTGGGGTGGTAAACCAATCACATATCCTAAACAAGTTGTTGTTAGAAATCGTCCAGTGATCGATCATCCTTGCATGTCTGAACCACCAGTGATCGTGTTGGATCCAAGTGATGAGGAGATGAATTTTGAAAGAGTTGATCAGATGGAAGTCCAAAATGAGTCTGAAAATGTTGAAGGGGATCAGATGGAACATGGTACTCAAACTGGCGCCAATCTGGGAATGATTTTGACTGGGCATCACTTGATTGGGATGATTTTATGATGTCTGATTCTGATTAGTGGAGGGCTACTCTCAGAGATATGGTGGGAGTAAGTGATGCCTTACTCAGTTCTTTACATTCAGAGGTATTTGAAGGCAGTTCACAGGGTCGATCACAAACGACCCCTTCCACAACTGTAGAAGAAAACGAATGTCAAGACTTTGGTGATGATGTAAACCCAGAAGAAAGAGATCATTCGAATGGGGAAGAGTCGGATGAGGGAGAGGGTTTATACTCCAGTGATGGTGAAGATGGTGAACAAGAGGATCATTATGATCCAAGATTTGAAGAGTCTGGATCATTTTATGCAGAAGATGACTTGTACAATACAGATGAAGAAGGGGGCCAAAATGGAATTGGGGGCCAAAATGGAAGTGGAGGCCAAATTGGAAATGACTTGTATATTGGTCAGACTTGGCCAACGATTGAGCAGGCTCGAGTAGCAATTAAAAACAATGCAATTGACAATCAATTTATATATATATATATATATATATATATATCCTATATCAAAATTCTCAATTTTCTTTTAAGAAGAAATCACCTACCATCACTCTGTTTCTTCAAGGTAAATCTCACTTCTTCTTACTTTTCCTTTTTAGTTTTATTTATCCTCTCCTCTGTGATTTGATTACTTTTTTGTGTGGGGTTGTTTTGGTTAAAGCTTTAAGTTTGGTTTTTTAAGTTGTTTTATAGAGAATTTGCGTGTTATGAGCCTTAGAGTCATTGAGATTTAATCATCTACCTAAGATTTGATATTGATATTTTCACATTTTCATCTCAATATAGTTTGCGTAGCCGCCCACCACTTTATAATAATCATCATCTATGGAGGACAAGAAGAAGATAAGTTTGCGTAGTCGCCCACCACTTCCTTCTGAAGTGCCGTGGCTCGTTTTACCTTCTTCTAGAAAGGATGGGGAAGATCAGACATTCTACAATCTCCTTGAACCTTGTAAGAGAAACTGCATAAAGAGAATACCAGAACTGAGTGGAAATACATATTGGCAATCCCACTCTCATGAAGGTTGGTTAGTTATCCTATCTCATGATGAATGGGATTGTTTTCTTTGGAATCCGGTAACATTAGAGAAAATCATGTTACCTAATTTACTCAAATGGTTTGATCCTAATAAGAATTATATCTCCGACTGTGTTTTGACCTCGCCTCCCTCTAGTAATTATAAAAACAGCACCATGGTCTTCTTCTTGTTTGGTTCGGACGAATCTGAGGTCTTACTTGTCTACTGTCGTCCTGGAGACAAAGGATGGAAATCACAAAAGTTGTTGTCTGGAAATATTAATGGAGATGAACCAATTGGTGGATCCTTGGTTTGTTTTAAGAGCAATCTATATATACTTTTCGATAACTGTTGGCATCTTGAGATCAAAATAGAGAAACAACTTGGGGCTTATGCTGATGAATCCCTCTCCATGAGACCTTTTTCCATCACTCGCCCCCCATCTTTCTCAAAGAAAGCATTTACAACTTCTTTACGAGCACTTTATGTGGTGTCTTCTGATGAACTCTTCAAGGTTATTATGAATTACGATTCAAGAGGGTGGGGGCATTGCTCTTATAAGTCGGTTATCTCAATAGAAGTGTCGAGATTGAATTCCTCTTTAATGGCGTGGGAGAAATTACAAAGCTTGGGCGATCATGTGCTCTTTGTAGGACAAAACACCACAGCTTATTGCTCAGCGGCCAAGCTGAGTCTTACAAGAGGTTGTGTATATTACACATTGAGAGGAGACCAAAGTTTGTATAAGTATGACCTAGAAGGCCAAAGTGTTTCAGTTTCATTGCCATTTCTAAAGCCAATAACGCCGCATTTGTCTTCAGGTTGGGTGATGATGCCTCCACCTGTCAGGTAACTTCAAATAACTACACATACTCTGTGGTATATGTATAATTCTTGTTTTTGTTTGTTTGTTTTGCTAAACTAATATTTACCGTGCTTACATTTTAGGGCTTGCGATGGAAGAACAGAAAATATATTTGAGAACGGTGAAGAGGAAGATAACACTCGAGATGCACAAGAAAAGAATACCAATACAAATAATGGTTTGAAGGAGGTTGAGGGACAAACTGAAAGTGAAGTACAACTTGAAGAAGCAACTCAATGGGGTAGTCTTAACGAGGACATCTTCGAGCTCATAGCAAGCTATCTTCCTCCATCAGATTATTTACATTTCCGTGCCATGAGTAAAGGGAGTCAATCACTACTACCTTCAGCAAACTGGAGATTTTTGTTCAGAAAAACTGGTAAGGAGATCACATCTTTATTTCCATTGCTGGCTTTCTCTGAAAGTAATGGTGCCATCTACAATTTTGTTGACCCGGTGCATAATAATGAGAAGTACTTCGCAGATAGTCATACAATTATATCAGACGCAACTATCTGTTACTCGAATAAGGAGTGGTTACTAATGTCAAAAGGACGGCAAGAAATGTTCTTTTACAACCCATTTACAAAAGCAGTAATCCAACTTCCTGGCTTACCACTAGAACAAAATTATATGTACTTGCGTCTCTCATTTGTGTCTTCACCTACTTCTTCAGACTGTGTAGTTTTCGCCATCACCGAATTTTTTGACCCTGAAGATTGGAAAGAAAAAATTCTCGTCTGGTTCATTACTAGGGGAAAGAAGCAATGGTGGCTGGGAATCTACCCGAAGTCAGATGTGTTTACGCCGAGTTTATTCAGTCCAGTTTTCTGCAATGGAGCCTTCTTTTCCCTGGATCATAACGGAAGTTTAGGTGTTTTTGAGGCTGATGGTCACTCGTTCAAGGAAATTGTTCCCGGTAACAAACAGTGCTTTAATTCTGACTACCAAAAGTTCTTGGTTGAGCATGAAGGGAAGCTTTTATTAGTAGATATAAGGTATCTTGGGATGTCGATTCGGGTATTTAGATTTGATTTTTCTAGTGAGAGTTGGGTTAAAGTTGAAAATTTGGGAAAGCATATGATGTTTGTCAGCAATGCTTCTTCTACGTCCGCTATTGCTCCCAATAGTAGCATGGAGAACAAAATTTACTTGCCTAGATTAGATGGTGAAGGCATTTTATGTTATTCTCTTGAGACGGGTAACTGTCACTCTGTTGGGGGTCGAAGGTCTACTAAGGGTTTTTCTGACTCAAAGGCGCTATTAAACTCTACTTGGATTCTACCTAACTGCACAAGGACCACAACAACAGTTGAAGAAGAGCTTGGTTGGTGTCATGTTTAGGTCCGCATTAAGCGTCATTTAGAACCCGATTAGAGATTATTTTTTGCTTTATCTATTATTGAAATTGAAATGTAGCAAGATTCTTTTTGTTGATAAAATTGACCTTTTGAAGTTTAATTATGTGAAACAATAAATCTCTCGATATCGTTTTTCTTTGCGACATTTCTTTGGTTGTTTAGTTGTTTACACCTAAGTTTGCTTCTCTTTGTTGTTGAATTTTGTCGCCGATAGATGGGGTTCTTTATTCTTATTTATTACCAGATAATGGGTATAGCCAGAAATCTATCTCATCAATCCAATGGTGAAGGTGATGGTGAAGATCGGTTTGCTCATAAGTTAGGATGGATCTTACAGATGATTTATATCACGTCGTATGCTCATAAGTTTTTAGATCATTACAAGTCGAACTTGTTTTTGTGATAGTTTCAATCTTCTTTTTATGAATTATTCATTCTGCGAATGTCAATGTTATGCAAAATATACGCTGTGAATAACCTTAATATTTTAGAATGCCAAGCCAGTATCTAATTATGCTCATTATGAATGATTTTTGAAATGAATTATTTATTCAGCCTGCTGCAGCAAAATGAGCTTTTCCTATGTGTGCATTGATATAATTTGTGATCGTTTGGGTTCTAAAGTATAAGTAAAAGTAAAACCAGAGGGGAGTCCTATCAGAAGCATAATTCAAGTTCTTGTTTCTGGAACAACAAACGACGGTTAATGCGAGCGGTAACCTACAAATCTCTTTCTTTGACCATTTGCCAACCAAGTCCATTAATCCCAGCTTCACCACACAAATCAATTCAGGTATGAACACCTTCTTGACTAGTCTTGGTCCATTTATTCATTTCAGTATGTAACGGTCTAAGCCCCAACAGTTACCGATGTTACCTGCTTTCGCCCCTCATGTCCAAGCCCCACGAGTATAGGTGTTATTTCTTGGCAAATGCTCCGTGAGCCCACTCAAGAGGCCTAATGGCCTATGCACTTAGGAATTAAGCTTGAGCTTATCTTTTAGCCTTAGAACCAAGTCTTCAGGTGACCCTCAAAGTGATGTGGGGTATTTGGGTTTCTGTCATTTTTCGTATCCCAGGAACACTTCTAGGGTCCGTTTGATACGTGTGAAAATATTTGATGTGAAAACGACTTTCTCATGTTTTAGGAGGTAAAACTTGTTAGACCCCCTAATTTTAGATGGTTTTATAAACAGTTTATGTGTACAGAAATGAATACCTAGAAATGCTATTATAGCTCTACTAAAGTGTCTCCCACCATGATTCTTTTCCACATTTGTAGCTAGGCTTCGAATTTTGTTAGACCTCTCAACAAACTAGTAGGGCTAGAATTTTTAGCATTTCCCCTTTCTTTTTAGCTTGAAATGGGGTTTAAGCCAAGTGTGCCATTGTGACCCATTTGAGAGGTGTAGATAGCGGAGCGTGGAGGCCAAACAAACATGAACCCATCTGTTCACTTGCTCCTACATCACATGGAAGTGTAGGTTGGGGTTACGGCTACTGGTTTTTTGTCCATCTAGTCATCTTGTTTGGTCCAGTGGCGCTATATTCACTCCTAACAAGTATAGGTGGGGGTTAGGGTGACTGGGTTTGGTCCATCAGGTCATCTAGTTTTGGTCCAACACACGGTTGTCACTCCTCGCATGAGGTGTACATAAACTGACATTATGTAAATCTCATTGATTTCATTCATGAATTTGAATGAAGTTACCATGAATTTAATTTTTCGACTTAGAAATGGAGGAATATCTTACCAGCATTGATTTCATTCATCGCCTTTTTTACATGTTCATCAGGTTCTATATCGACAACGAGTGTTTGTACAATCTCATATCCATAGGCAGACATAGCTTTCTCAAGTTCTTCCTCAACAGCTTTTGCAATTTCATTCTCTTGCACAAAAGCATCGTCAAGATTAAGCTTCGGAACACTAGCTCGAATCACTGAAAGGTTTGAATATCAAGTTGAACTGATTAGTTTAAAGATTTTTATGCAATTCTGGAAAGGAAGTAGTAATAAATGTTAGTAGTTTCAAACTTTGGGTTTGTACCATCAAAAACATAAGCCTTAATTTGAGCCCTTGTGTTGGTCAGCTTATAAAAAGCAGCATACGCCTTCTCAGATAGAGCACGATATTGAATTGATGCAACAACGTTGACAAACACATTATCCTGCAAAAGAAAATGAAGGAAAACACAAAAATCAACTCTAGATCGATCTTTTGCCGTTACAAGAACTCTAAACTGATAGAAAACTAACAAGAAAGAACTGGAAAAGTCATCAAGAAACCTATTTTATGTACCTTTGTTTTGGTTTCGCATTTAACATCGAGTTGCTGCAGACGAAGTAAGAGATGACCGGCTACTCGGCTACCAAGAAACCATGGCAGACAATGGCATCCTGGTTCTAGTACTTTATCAAATTTGCCGAATTGTTCTCTAATAGCTACTTTCGATTGATCAACTTGAACACAACACACAAGATTACCCATTCTACTAACTTGTTATATCCTTAAAAACAAGAACAAGAAAAGAAACCATATAAGCATTGAATCAAACAGGAAAAAAACAATAGAAGATTACCCATGATTTATAAAGGAAACAAGAGTTAGTTTTGCAAAACTCGTAACCGAAAGAAAATCAAACATGTATATAAGAGTATAAGCAATAACATCAAACACAAATAACGCAGCTGCTAAACCTTGAAACGGCTAACTCTGATTTCCCGTCGTGGAGCTCAGTGTGTGTAGAGTGAAGAACATCCGGAAACAGTATACCCATAGTCACCATTAGGAGCAGACCTAAGTTCATTGTAGGAGCTGTCTGCCATTAAGGTACACCAATTTCAAAATTGATTAACAGTATAACGAAGGATACATGATCAAAAGAGAAGGAAAAAACAGATAAATATCCCATTTGAAGTTAGGAGAAATGAGTAAGTCCAGTTCCAGATGACAAACTCAGACCTTTGAACTCTTGGATCTTTTGGAATCAGTGTCAATTCTCAATGGGGCACTGTCACTACAACTGCCACTCTGCGCTGTTTTGTATTTGAAAATGCTGCTCCATCATGTGCATTGAGAAGTACACAGTAGCAATGATCGGCCTCTCTTAATACCTACAACATAACATGGCTAAAAGCTCATTATAAACAACTTTGCTGAAAAATTGTGATCCATCTGAATCCTGTCTAGAGTTTGCCATGGAAACAATACCTACAAGCAGCAGACTCAAGTTCAGAGATCTCCATCTTTAAGAAGTTGTAACTTGTATGCATTTGCTAAGATAATACCAATGAAAAATAATTGACCCATGTCACACAGTTTTATTTTTTGATAGATCGTAATTGATGTGACATGAAAATGTCCCATCTGGATCTCTTAACTTGGGCTAGTTAGTCTATTTCGAGCTGTTACTCTGATAAATTGCTTGTTTCTCTTCCTCAGATGTCTTTTACGAAGTTTAATGCGAAAAACAGATAAAATCAGGAGAAAGACACACAAAGGGCATTTAGTGATAAAGGTGTTCTGGTAATTTTGGCAATGATACTCGAAATAAAAGCAGAGTCGAAAACAAATCCAACGACGAAAACGGGAGCCCAATCGGAGTTCAGATGAAGAATTATAGCCGGTCAAAGTTTGGGTCAACATAAGGTCAACATTGAGTTCGCAATGCCATGTGGCGGGTGCCAGAACAAATGATGGACAGTAGATATTTGCGTGTGGTATACATTCGGGATCTGCGGGACCACATTCAGGATTGTCAGTAGGACTTGATCTGGTGCATCATGTACTAATCCCTAGTTACTCCCCATGAAGATCTAACGGCATATATGCTCACCGACCATATGGCTTCATCCAAGATCAAGTCTTAATTTCTTAAGTTACTCCATGGATCTTCTACCAGTCATCATCTCCAGCAAGACAACCCCGAAACTATAAACATCACTTTTTGATGTTAGGTAAGAAAGAATCATAAGGATATGTGAGCACAATTTCCATATTATCATCTAAATAGGGATAATAAAATGTCTATGGTGAAGTTAAGTTGCACTTTGAAGTTTCAAAATTGGTAAGGATATGCCGGTTCATCACATCTATGATGTATCAAATGTCAAATATCATGACGTACGTAGATTGTAGTCGTCTTCCGAAAAAAAAAAAAACACATGTCATCACAAATTCTGGCGCAGCATAACCGTAAGTTCCCATCACTCTAGTCGATACATGAATCTTGTCTCCTTCATGACCATCTTTGGCAAATAAAAAACTTTAAATATCCCCATGAAGATAGCAGAAGTAAGAAAGATCAAAACTTTATTTATCAAGGCCAGCGCTTTGGGGAAAGCTAAATAGTTTCCGGGGTGTAAAGACTTGGTCAAAAATTGGTCAATTTTGTTTGACAATTTTATTTAGGGGGAAAGCAAGATAGCTTCTCCACCTCAGCTCTCTCTCTCCACCTCACTTCTCTCCCTCCACCTCAGCTTCTCTCTCCACCTCATCTTCTCTCTCTCTTCTCCGATAGGTCGCCGGCCGGAAAATTTTCCGGCCGGCGACCATGAAAAAAAAAAAAATCTCTCATCTCTCTCTCTCTCTAAACTCCGGCGAAGGGGGTTTCCCTTCGCCGGAGTTCCGGTCTGTTGAAGAACAGACCGGAACTGGTCTGTTCTTCAACAGACCGGATCTGGTCTGTTGAAGAACAGACCAGATCGGTCTGTTCTTCAACAGACCGGAACTCCGGCGAAGGGAAACCCCCTTCGCCGGAGTTTAGAGAGAGAGAGAGATGAGAGAGAAAAAAAATAAAAAAATTTCATGGTCGCCGGCCGGAAAATTTCCCGGCCGGCGACCTATCGGAGAAGAGAGAGAGAAGATGAGGTGGAGGGAGGTGAGGTGAGGTGGAGGGAGGTGAGGGGGAGAGTTTCTTATTTTGAGCCATATTCCCCATAAAATATGTTTCCCCGGAAATTTTTCAAAATTTTGCATATTCCCTTTAAAATTTCAAACCCCGGAAACTATTTAGCTTTCCCGAAAGCGCTGGCCTTTATCAAAACTCTCTCATTTGTTTTCCTTTCTCTTGGGCCGTATCTCTCTTTGCAAGGTGGGTCTGGGGCCGGGAAATCGTAATAGTAAAAGATGCAATTTTGGAAATCATATAGATTTTCTTTTAGCAACTACATACCTCCTATATATATATACTTCAAAATTCTCTCTCTATTCTATTGGAACTCGATTTTCTTTTGAGAACAAATCATAACCTCCTAAGTAGCAGAGTTTTCCCTTTTTTTTGTTCGCCTGCCATACCTCCGTTTCTTCAAGGTAAATTTCACTTCCTCTTACTTTTCTTTTTTGTTTATTTATCCTCTGTGATTTGATTACTTTTTGTGTGGGGTTGTTTTGGTTAAAGCTTAAAGTTTGTTTTTTTTTTGAGTTGTTTTCTAGAAAATTTGTGTTATGAGTTTTAGAATGAGTGAGATTTAATCATCTACCTAGGATTTAATATTGGTATTTGTTAAATTTATTTAAACTCAATTTTAATGAGTATGATATATTTTATTGGTTAAGTAATTAGAGAGTTAATTTTCGTGGGGTTAATGTACTAGTTAGTGGAGTTAATGTACTATTGTGGATTAATGGATGAGTTAGTGGGATCATGTGAGTTGTGGTCATTGTTAGCGGGTAGAATTTGAGTCTTTAAATACACCAGTCTTTGTAATCCAATCAGTTCAAAATCAAGTCAAGTAATTCAATTCAGTTTATTCCTTCTTCATTCTTTTTTGTCTGTGTGAAATTAGTTTCCTTTATCATTCGGAAATTAAAGTATTTTTAATTTCCAACAATATTTTCACATTTTCATCTCAATATATTTTGCCTAGTAGCCCACCACTTTATACTCATCATCTATGAAAGAGGACAAGAAGAAGATAAGTTTGGTTACTCGCCCACCACTTCCACGCGAAGTGCCGTGGCTCGTTTCACCTTCTTTTAAAAAGAATGGGGAAGATCAGACGTTCTACAATCTCCTTGAACCTAGTAAGAGAAACTGCACAAAGAGAATACCAGAGCTGAGTGGAAAAATATATTGGCAATCATACTCTCATGAAGGTTGGTTAGTTATCCTATCTGATGAATGGGATTGTTTTCTTTGGAATCCCGTAACGTTAGAGAAAATCATGTTACCTAATTTACTCAAATGGTTTGATGATCTTGATAAGTATTATATTTCCGAATGTGTTTTGACCTCGCCTCCCTCTAGTAATTATAAAAACAACAGCATGGTCTTCTTCTTGTTTGGTTCGGACGAATCTGAAGTCCTACTTGGATATTGTCGTCCTGGAGACAAAGGATGGAAATCACAAAAGTTGTTTTCTGGAAATATTAATGGAGATGAACCAATTGGTGGATCCTTGGTTTGTTTTAAAGGCAATCTATATATACTTTTCGATAACTTTTGGCATCTTGAGATCAAAATAGAGAACCAAATTGGGGCTTATGTTGATGAACCCCTCTCCATGAGACCTTTTTCCATCACTCCCCCACCATTTTTCTCAATTCAAGCATTAACAACTTGTTTACTAGTACATTATTTGGTGTCTTCTGATGAACTATTCAAGGTTATTATGAATTACGATTCGAGAGGGTTGGGGCATTGCTCTTATAAGTCGGTTATCTCAATAGAAGTGTTCAGATTGAATTCCTCTTTAATGGCGTGGGAGAAATTACAAAGCTTGGGCGATCATGTGCTCTTTGTAGGACAAAACACCACAGCTTATTGCTCAGCGGCCAAGCTGAGTCTTACAAGAGGTTGTGTGTATTACACATTGAGAGGAGACCAAAGTTTGTATAAGTATGACCTAGAAGGCCAAAGTGTTTCAGTTTCATTGCCGTTTCTAAAGCCAATAACGCCGCATTTGTCTTCGGGTTGGGTGATGATGCCTCCACCTGTCAGGTAACTTCAAATAACTACACATACTCTGTGGTATATGTATAATTCTTGTTTTTGTTTGTTTGTTTTGCTAAACTAATATTTACCGTGCTTACATTTTAGGGCTTGCGATGGAAGAACAAAAAATATATTTGAGAACGGTGAAGAGGAAGATAACACTCCAGATGCACAAGAAAAGAATACCAATACAAATAATGGTTTGAAGGAGGTTGAGGGACAAACTAAAAGTGAAGTACAACTTGAAGAAGCAACTCAATGGGGTAGTCTTAACGAGGACATCTTCGAGCTCATAGCAAGCTATCTTCCTCCATCAGATTATTTACATTTCCGTGCCATGAGTAAAGGGAGTCAATCACTACTACCTTCAGCAAACTGGAGATTTTTGTTCAGAAAAACTGGTAAGGAGATCACATCTTTATTTCCATTGCTGGCTTTCTCTGAAAGTAATGGTGCCATCTACAATTTTGTTGACCCGGTGCATAATAATGAGAAGTACTTCGCAGATAGTCATACAATTCTATCAGACGCAACTATCTGTTACTCGAATAAGGAGTGGTTACTAATGTCAAAAGGATGGCAAGAAATGTTCTTTTACAACCCATTTACAAAAGCAGTAATCCAACTTCCTGGCTTACCACTAGAACAAAATTATATGTACTTGCGTCTCTCATTTGTGTCTTCACCTACTTCTTCAGACTGTGTAGTTTTCGCCATCACCGAATTTTTTGACCCTGATGATTGGAAAGAAAAAATTCTCGTCTGGTTCATTACTAGGGGAAAGAAGCAATGGTGGCTGGGAATCTACCCGAAGTCAGATGTGTTTACGCCGAGTTTATTCAGTCCAGTTTTCTGCAATGGAGCCTTCTTTTCCCTGGATCATAACGGAAGTTTAGGTGTTTTTGAGACTGATGGTCACTCGTTCAAGGAAATTGTTCCCGGTAACAAACAGTGCTTTAATTCTGACTACCAAAAGTTCTTGGTTGAGCATGAAGGGAAGCTTTTATTAGTAGATATAAGGTATCTTGGGATGTCGATCCGGGTATTTAGATTCGATTTTTCTAGTGAGAGTTGGGTTATAGTTGAAAATTTGGGAAAGCATATGTTGTTCGTCAGCAATGCTTCTTGTATGTCAGCAGTTGCTCCTAATAGTAGCATGGAGAACAAAATCTACTTACCTAGATTAGATGGTGAACGCATTTTATGTTATTCTCTTGAGACGGGTAATTGTCACTCTGTTGGGGGTCGAAGGTCTACTAAGGGTTTTCCCGACTCAAAGGCGCTATTAAACTGTACCTGGATTGTACCTAACTGCACAAGGACCACAACAACAGTTGAAGAAGAGCTTGACTGGTGTCATGTTTAGGTCCGCATTAAGCTTCGTTCTAAAACCATTTAGAGATTATTTTTTTCTTTATCTAGTAATGAAATTGAAAGTTATGCAAAATATACGTCGCGAATAACCTTAATATTTTAGAATGCCAAGCCAGTATCTAATTATGCTCATTATGAGAAGCACTGAATTATGTATTCAGCCCGCTGCAGCAAAATGAGCTTTTCCTATGTGTGCGTTGATATAATTTGCGATCGTTTGGGTTCTAAAATATATGTAAAAGTAAAACCAGAGGGGAGTCCCGTTACAAGCATAATTCAAGTTATTGTTGCTGCAACAAGAAAAAGACGATTAATCCAACCGGCTATTTACAAACAATTCCATCAACTCCAAGCCTCCCTATACAAATCAATTCAGGTATGAAGTATAAACACCTTCTTGACTAGTCTTGTTCCATTTATTCCTTTCAGTACGTAACGGCCTAAGCCCCAATAGTGACCGATGTTACAAACTTTCACCCCTCACGTCCAAGCCCCACGAGTATAGGTGTTTGTTCTTGGCAAATGCTCCATGAGCCCACTCAAGAGGCCTATGCACTTAGGAATTAAGCTTGAGCTTATCTTTTAGCCTTAGAGCCAAGTCTTCAGGTGACCCTCAAAGTGATGTGGGGTATTTGGGTTTCTGTCGTTTTTCATATCCCAGGAACACTTCTAGGGTCCGTTTTGATACGCGTGAAAATAAATGATGTGAAAAAGACTTTCTCATGTTTTAGGTGGTAAAACTTGTTAGACCCCCTAATTTTAGATAGTTTTATAAACAGTTTATGTATACAGAAATGAATACCTAGGAATGCTGTTATTTTTTTTTTTTGTTGAACTACTAGAAATGCTATTATAGTACTACTGATGTGACTCCCACCATGACTCTTTTCCACATTTGTAGCTAGGCTTGGAATTTTGTTAGACCTCTCAACAAACTAGTAAGGCTAAAATTTGTTGCATTTCACCTATCTTTTTAGGTTGGATGGGGTTCAAGCCAAGTGTGACAGTGTGACCCATTTGAGGTGTAGATAGCGGGTCGTGAAGGGCAAACAAACATGAACGCATCTGTTCACTTGCACCTACATCACATGGAAGTGTAGGTTGGGGTTACGGCTACCAGTTTTTGCCCATCTTGTTTGGTCCAGTGGCGCTATATTCACTCCTAACAAGTATAGGTGGGGGTTAAGATGACTGGGTTTGGTCCATCCGGTCATCTAGTTTTGGTTCAACACGCGGTTGTCACTCCTCACATGAGGTGTACATAAATAGATATTGTGTAAATCTCACTTAGAGCAAAAGCAAACACCTAAAATCGAATATGTCAAATAACAAAGCTCATCCTTGTCAAATAAGCTCTACAACTTAATATTTCATATGATGTTTGCAGATGACCCAGGAAGCACACCCAGAGTCCAACCTAATCGAAACCAAAACAGGAAAAAAAAACACACTAATATCCAAACACAAACATAAACCTATTATTCATAAGAAAGCCCTGCCTACCTAGAAACACATTTACTGCTGACTGGTAATGGATCCTTGAAGAAGCCCATCACGAATCTGAGTAGCGACATCACGAACAGCGCCAGGCCCGTGAGGAATGAACACAGCAGAGGATTTCGAGGAAGCTCCGATCTCTTTCATGGTGTCGAAGTATTGAGTAACTAAAACCATATCCATAACATCCTTTGCTGTAGTCCCTGGCACATTGACAGAGAAACCAAGGACACTGTCTCTTAACCCATCAACAATAGCTTGACGCTGGCGAGCGATACCTAAACCAGAGAGGTACTTCGATTCCGCTTCTCCTTCAGCTCTCTTTATCTGAATTATCTTGTCCGCTTCTGCCTTCTCGTTCGCTGCCACTCTCATTCTTGCAGCTGAAAAATCAAATTTCAGATATTTACAATATGAAACCTATGTAGATGAACCTGATATAGGTGAAGGTGGGAATCAGCCTTCCTTGTCTATAACGGACTCGAGTGATAATTACACGTATCGAGCTTTATTCCCACACCAGGGTTACCATCAAACCATGAGGCATGAAATGGATGAAATTACCATGAATGTAGGTTTTTGACTTGGAAATAGAAGAATATCTTACCAGCATTGATTTCATTCATAGCCTTTTTTACATGTTCATCGGGTTCTATATCGACAATGAGTGTTTGTACAATCTCATATCCATAAGCAGACATAGCTTTCTCAAGTTCTTCCTCAACAGCTTTTGCAATTTCATTCTTTTGCACAAAAGCATCGTCAAGATTAAGCATAGGAACACTAGCTCGAATCACTGAAAGATTTGAATATCAAGTTGAACTGATTAGTTTAAAGATTTATATGCAATTTTGAAAGGGAAGTAGTAATAAATGTTAGTTTTAAACTTCGTGTTCGTACCATCAAAAACATAAGCCTTGATTTGATCCCTTGTGTTGGTCAGCTTATAAAAAGCAGCGTACGCCTTCTCAGATAGAGCACGATATTGAATTGATGCAACAACGTTGACAAACACATTATCCTGCAAGATAAAATGAAGAAAAACACAAAAATCAACTCTAGATCGATCTTTTGTCGGTTAAAGAACTCTAAACCGATAGGAAATTAACAAGAAAGAACTGGAGAAGTCATCAAGAAACCGATTTACATACCTTAGTTTTGGTTTCACATTTGACATCGAGTTGCTGCAGACGAAGTGAGAGATGACCGGCTACTCGGCTACCAATAAACCATGGCAGACAATGGCATCCTGGTTCTAGTACTTCATCAAATTTGCCGAATTGTTCTCTAATAGCTACTTTCGATTGATCAACTTGAACACAGCACACAAGATTACCCATTCTACTAACTTGTTATATCCTTAAAAACAAGAACAATAAAATAAACCATATAAGCATTGAATCAAACAGGAAAAAAAACAATAGAAGATTACCCATGATTTATAAAGGAAACAAGAGTTAGTTTTGCAAAAATCGTAACGAAAGAAAATCAAACATGTATTATAAGAGTTTGGACATCAAAACAAATATCAACCAACATGAGAAATCTAAACTCATAACCAAAAGCAAGAAAAAGAACCTGAAACTTCAGAGTGAATAACAAACAAGAAAATGGAAGAGTGAGGATGAAAGGAAAAACCAATAACTCAAGCAATTATATAAGTGCATCACATGGTGTAGTTGTGGTTTAGGGCAAAAATCAAGGTGCTATTTGAAGTATACTGCAGGTCTAAACCACATTTGAAGCTTTTGCAAATTGCAGGTATAATAATTACTGACAACTTACTAAAATTGCATGGTTTTCCATGTTCAAACTTCAAATGTCAGGACAAATTCTATTTTTGAACAATGTCATTAATAATGTACTACTATTTATGTTAATTATTATCCACCCCATTAAATGCATCATTGAGGGTTTTTAGAGAAGTTTGTTCTAAAACTTAAAATGGGTTTTAGCAAGAATTTAAAATCACTCCATGAGCAGAAAAAAATTTCCATGGTGATTAATCAATATCTCTTTTGAATTCCTTCCTCATCAAGTATTCTAAAATCAAGAAAATTCAAGATATATCAAACAAAAACTCATTTCTTAATTCAGAAGAGAATCACCTACCTGTAAGAGGATGGTATTGGTTCTCCGAAAATTTCAATTTCTTTTTCTTCTTCTTCTGAGACTATTTGTCTTGTATTCCTTATATAATGGGGGTAACCGGGTAGCTTTTATTTTTTGGCCCTTTTGGGTAACGATCGAGTTTTTTTTTTAGAAAAGTAATGTATAATGTATGTGTCATGAAATCGGATGATGCTAACCAACTTGGTAAAATAAAATTCAGTTTCTTACTCCAAGCATGAGCAGATAATACTGTTTTTTTCGATGATAATATCAGTGTGGTTATTTCAGCAAAACTCCTTTAAAACTAGCTTACAGAATTGTACCCTGAAGTTTTTTAGTTTTATGGGCTCATGGTTGGTGAGGATGATGTGATGATGGGGTCAAGAGAGGGGGAGATTGAGAAATGACTATTTTTTTTCTTTCTTTTTTTTTTCGTAAAGAGTCGTCGACGTCAGGAATTGGCTGACTCCTTGTTCAAAAAAATAATAATAACGGAAAATACTTGAGAAAGATAAGGTGAAGAAAATGAAATTCATCGTATAATAGCCTAATAGAGTATGGATTTGCAGGCTATTTTGGAGCACTGGACAAGTATGACGACGACTAAAGTTTCCAATTTGTCTCAAATTACAAGCCAAATAGGAATAAGAGTGCTTGAAAAGAAAATATCATGATTAACCTAATGTTTTATCCGAAGATTCGAAGGAAAAGAGCTCGAGCACAAAAACTTCGGGTGTAAATTTTTTTGTTTCTCCCCTGTTTTCCACCAACAAACTATCATTGTCGGCAACCCTTCAATTTTTTATATTCTTCTTCTTCCTCGTCCCTACCCATCACCATTAAGGCAACCACCTCTCCTTTTCTTTGCCCCTCTCTCTCTCTCCTTCCTCGCCCCCTCTTTCTCAGTAGTAGGGTGATTGTGGTGGTGGGAGGAAGTTACCTTTACCAGTGTGAAGAGAAAGAAGGGTGGTGAAGACTTGGGGAAAATCATATATTTCCACCCAAAAACTTTGTTCCCTGAAAAATATATTTGTTTCCCCCGAAAGACACCATTTCATATTACCATATAAATTACATACAGAACGGTATAAAGGTGGCATTACAATTCTATTCTACACTTTCAGCAGCCCCTAAAGGTTATTAAACCACATCATCCCACAGCAGTTTCCTCAAGGCTCTAAATCCCCCCCCTCCCCCAAAAGATCAATATAGTTTCATATATGAGAACCAAACAGAGAAAGAAGAAAAATTGATCACTGGAAATAATGGGAGGAAGAAACTGATGATGAACGACAAACCAGAGTCATGTCTTTTTCCCGCTAGGCTTCGGTGATGAAAGTTGATGTTGGTGATACGGAGAGGCGCGAGAACCATTTGAACTCGAGAAACTTCTAGCTGGTTGCCCATTTCTTGTTATAAATCCTCCTCCATGTGTTCCTATGCCATATCTAGTACCTGATTTATTCAATATGTTTGCTGCTGTTCGCTCTGGTTGAACGTTTTGGAAGTAATAGGAAGAGCTAGCCATGTCCTTGAGATTCAAGAGAGGGTTCAAAGCTTCGACTACTTCGCTCATGAGGGGACGGGATTTTGGGTCTCGGCTGAGACAGCTTTGGGCTAATTGGGCTGCCTTTTGTGCACCGCTAATGGAAAATTGACCTTCAAGACGAGGATCTAATAGACGATAAAACTGTCGCCTCTCTGCCAGATGCGGCTTTGCCCATTCGACTAGGTTTTGCTCTCCGTTTGGCCGATTTTTATCCATGGATCTTCTACCAGTCATCATCTCCAGTAAGACAACCCCGAAACTATAAACATCACTTTTTGATGTTAGATGTCCTGAAAGAACTTAAAAGGGTTAAAACCGACTGTGATTAGGCAAGAAAGAATCATAACGATATGTGAGCAAGGTTTCCATATTATCATTTAAAAGGAATAATAAAATGTCAACGACTCGGCGGTGAAGTGAAGTTTCACTTTGAAGTTTTGAAATTGGTAAAGATATGCGGTTTGTTCTTCAAATGTTAAAGGTTTAAGGTTTTATAGTACAACACCTGTCATCACATATTCTGGCGCAGCATAACCGTAAGTTCCCATCACTCTAGTCGATACATGAGTCTTGTCCCCTTCAGGACCATCTTTGGCAAGCCCAAAATCAGAGAGCTTTGAATTGTAATCCTGGAAAACCGGTTTTCAGAAAACAAAAATAGTAGAGAGAATGAGGGAGGGAGAGAGAGTGAATGAGTAAGCGAACTGTAGGTTTAGAGCCTCACTGCCTCTAACAGTATGTTAGATGTTTTAAAATCACGATATATAACTGCCCTTTCAGCTTCCTCGTGAAGAAAAGCAAGGCCTTTAGCAGCACCAAGAGCTATCTTCATTCTGATGGCCCATGGGAGAGGAACAGACCCTTCTGTATAAATACGAATTTGAGCAGAAAACATTAACAGTCGCCACGTAGAAGGCAAGTTCATTACTGTGATCTACATTCTCCGATTTCGCTTTCATGCATAAATTGCACAGGCAGAAGATGCTTGCAGGTCTATTACAGAAAATAATCTGGTCTCGACTCCTTCACATTCAATTACCTCAGTTTTCAAATATAGAAACTTCGGAAACTAATCATTTAGTATCTAAGCTACAAAAAAATAATTGCCAAGTGCAACATGGAGATGAATACATACTCCTAAAGAGGTGGTTTTCCAAGCTTCCTCGAGGCATAAACTCATATACGAGCAGTCTTTGATTATCTTCTATGCAGTAACCAATCAGTTTAACCAAATTCGGATGGTGGAGATCACCAAGAAACTTAACTTCAGCCTGCCAACAAAATGTTAATATCACGAATATGAAATGTGAACCGAACAACAAGTGTCTAAGTTTAAGAAGCAAAAGTGAACTAGAAAAGTCTCATACCAGCCACTCTTTATGACCTTGAAGTCCGTCATGGTTTAGGGTTTTAACGGCGACTGTAAGTCCTGTGCCAGGTTTCACTGGAGCAGTTCCATTCTCCTCGATCCATCCTTTAAAAACACAACCAAATCCACCCTCTCCAAGAAGAGTCTCGGGTCTAAAATTTCTCGTTGCTGACTTAAGCTCAACAAAGGAGAACTTTCTAAGTTGTGAAGCAATTTTTAGTTCCTCGCACAATTTAGGAGTAGACGGGTAACTTTCTGCATTACTAGTCGAAGACGAAGATCCAATCATTGGAAGAACTCGTTGGCCTTTGCTGGTATCACTTGTAGATTTGCTTTCCGCTGATTCACGAAAAAAAATCAACACGTGCTGTTTTTCATCATTATATTATGAAATCTACATCAATACTCAATTAGGTAATCACTAGAGTCTAATTGTTGCGAGAAACTGTATTAATCACTACTCTGTTTCAAGATGGCAAAATAGGAAACATTTGATAAAATCATTTTGATCTTTCAAAGGGATCCCTAAACAAAACTAACTAAAAGATTGAAATTTACAAGGAAACTATAGTAATGCAAAAGTTCAATTGGACCAAATATCGATCATCAAAAAAACGTTCCAAACTCCATTAATATTAAGTGATGAACTGGCCACTTAAACAAACATATAAAATAATGCAAATACAATCTAAGAAGATAAAGCAAAATGAAGTAAAGTTATGAGGTTTAGGGAAACAAGAAATTACCATAATGAGTACTAACTCCACTTATGGAGCTATTAACCTTTGATCTTGAGGAAAGACAGCTACCCATAAACCTAAAATTGATCCAACAACCAGTCTCCTCTTCTTCATCTTTTTTCTTCTTTTTCCCCCCATTTGATTTTCTTAAATCCCATGCTTCCACATGAACAGCATCAGGACCTAGTCCCATCTCTAAAACCCTAACATTATATACCCATATCTCCAAAAACTCTACAAATCAACCAACAAAATCCCTCTTTCTGATGTGATTAATCATCTTAAATTACTGAACTAAAAAACAAACAACCATACAATCAAAATTCAAGAGCCAAATTCTACCCATCAAGTTCCTCTTTCACACCAAAAAAAATCCCCTGAATAAGAACAAAATCACTCAAATCAATTATCAGAAATCAGACAGAAAAAACCCAAACTCCCCCAACACTTTCTGAAAAAACAAAAAAAGAACAAACCCATGTTCTAAAATAGCTTGTTATAGCAAAAGAATCAAAAGAAGGAACTTCATCCAAATTCTTCTAAGAAAACCCATAATTAGTTCAAGGGTTTGAACAGTTCAGAACTGAAAAATGAAATTATATGTTTTTGTCTACACATGAAAAATTAGAAACATAGAAAAATGAGAATCAAAGCTACCCAGAGAACAAAGTAGATAGTTTTACCTGCCCGAAAACCCATAAAGAAAACGATCTACCAAGTAATTCTTAAGCATTACAATAATGGAAAAATTGAAAAGTAGTGAGAGATAGAGAGAGGTTGATAGAAACAGAAAAAGAGATGAACTTGGAAGAAAATAGAGAAAAAAGGGGGTAGACAATAGGCACTTCGGGCAGGGAAACCAGTTTACAATCACAAAATACGGGCAGGTCGGGTAAGAGAGAGATAGTGAAAGATCAAAGATGAGAGGGCCAATTTCCTGTTGGGGAGTTTTATAGGGGCTGTTTTGTTAAAAAGTCCCGCCTCCTTTGTTAATTTGACTTAAGGACAAAGTTGACGCCCTTGGGTCTATAGTTAATGACTTGACCAAAATCTTCCTTCTCCTTCGTCTTTTTCTTTTCGTCTTTCTCCTTAATTTCATGACTCGGATTGAGAAGATAAAAATAGAGCACCTTAGATTTTCAAAAGTCAAATTTCATTTGTTTCAAACACACAGATCTACTGCTTAAGGACGTTTAAAATTTCATTTGAAAAAACTTATTAGTCATTTTAATTCGGTGAGGAGCTCTTTAGAACAAAGAGGAAGAAGAGTCAATTTGACGTTTGTATTAGTTTTATGCATGTCTTGTAGCCTTGAATAGGTTGTTTGGGTTAATTTTGAGTGATTTCAGGTTTAATTTTTAAATGTTCCATTAGGTCAAACCAAGCCGGTATTTCTAAGAAATCCCAACATTTCCACACCGATTTGAGCTCCAGTAAGTTAATGAGTTCGTTCGAGCTCAAGTAGGTTGTAACGTGTCGAAAATATTTAAGGCATTTAACATGAGCCATCAAATCTAAATCCAATAACCTCGCCAGGTTATTAGAGTTCTACACCGTGGGCTCGTGTCAACAATGATTATGGAATTCGACATAAGACCACCAATTCTAATTCCCTTAACCTCATTTAGTTATTGGAGTTCAAAGCGGTGACCTCGTTTCGAAGTTAGTGGGGATTCCGATATGAGGTCACCGATTTGAACTCCAAAAACTAAGTGAGGTTATTGGAGTCCTAATCACTGCGCTTATGTCAAATTCCTTAACTGTTTCTGACACGGGTGTATTGGTCAAGAATACAAAAAATCAGTTTTGCCTTATCAGCCATAGGTAATTATGTGATTTTTTCATTTTTTTTTCTTTACTTTTGAGCATAAACATGACCCCCCCGCCCCAACTAATGAAAACAGGGGTTATATAGCAGTGGGTACATTTAAGAAGGTGCCACTAGGTCCTATCGACTATATCCCAAGAAACACAACTTACCAAAGCCTTCTCAAGAAATGGGAGAATTATGTAGTAGCCTATAGGATTGGAAGGGCGAGGTAAGTGCGTAATTTTGGAGATGTTAATTCGATCTTGTCCCACTGAACGTTACGACATAATTCTATTGAGTTTTCTTTTGAGTATCTCAATATTTATTGTTACCAAATCATATTGAGACTCTAGTTGAGTGTTGCATTGAAGAGTGTTTTTTGTTAAAAACTCAAGTAGTCCTCTGGGTCAAATTGAGTTTTGTAAGTTAAGTGTTGCATTGGAGATGCTCTAAGACTCTAAGTAGACCACTTGAGTTTATAATATTTTGTGAAACTCAACTCCCACAATTAATGAAGTTCGTCAAACCACTTTTATTCTCTGCGCTCTTGAACGTGTACTAGGGACGTTGGACAAATACTAACAAATAAAACCCAGGCAAGGGGTCGGATAGCACTTCAAAAACCGAGCTTGACCCACTAACCTAATTGAGCGAGTTTGAACTTACCTAAGCAAGCCAGACAGGTTGGATGGGCCTTCGGGTTTTAGTTTTCCATGGTTTATAGTTGACAGAACTACACGTTTGGAGTTGACAGACTTTTCCCAAACCCTATCTACAACCCTCACAAGGTAGTCAACTGACTAGTCATTTTGAAACCCCGCTAGAAAAAAGTAATCATACGAAAACGATTGATCTGACTGTACATGTACATCTCTCAAACCCCACCATCTTATCAAACCCCACCATCTTGTGCTAGGTGTTTGAGTACATAGCATCCCACTAGACCTAATACCATTCCCACCTTGAGGCATATGTCTACCAAATATAACCAGTCAAAGATCCTTTCAGAATGAAAAATAATACTTTGCCGAACCCACTGTCGGCCGATGTGCAACACAATAAACTAGAGAGAGAAATTCAATTATTTCTCTAAATCCTGGCTGGAGATCCAGCCGTCTGTTGGCGTAAAACCAGGCCCAAGAACAAGCAGAGTATCAAAGTTGTATGAGAATTGATCTATTATCTAAACAACAATGGCATAATAGTAGCTAAGATATGTGCACATAAAATTGTCACCAAAACCAGTCTAGTTTACCATTAATGCAGAAGAACTCTGCAAAAACAAAATTTAATCATAAGTTTTGACCTAGTACTTAATTTAAAAGTTTCAGCTACTCCTTTTGCCAGCCCTAGTCTTTGATTGATTAAGCTACAAAAGCATCAACAAGGGCTGTTTTCTTTTCAACAACAATCTAAGTACCTAAGTTTTGTTTTCGATTCAAACCTTTCTAACTGCAGAGTTTCAGAATTATATATAAATTAGGTGATAAAGGAATTCGAGAAATTATAGTTTACGAACCCATCTCAGCTTCATTGGTTGCGTAGCCGCTATGACCTGCTGATCCATGATTTCCGTAACCATGCCTGCCTGCACCTCGATCACCTCTTCCTCTTGGGTTATAGTAGGTTTTGGGATAGTAATCTCCCGATTGGTCGTAATATTGGCTTCGTCCATTTTGATAGTAGCTTCCACCACCACCACCACCTCTGTTGTTTCGACCGCCACGACCACCTGAGCCCCTTCGACCACCACCGTAGCCACGACCACCACCTCTCTGGTTCTGATAGTTTCTCCTTGGAGCGTACTGTTGCTCCCTGTAATCGATTTCTCCCTGATTCTGATCATCCACAACTTGCGATTTGTTTTGGTCGGGATGAGCTAGAGTTACATCCACTTGATTGGTTAACTGAGATCCATCCTGAAAAGTCACAGTTAACATCTTCAATTCATCGTATATAGGTAGAGAGAGAGAGAGAGAGCACAAATCACTGCTATGCTTAACCTAATAACCAATCACCTGAGCAGGTTCTTCGAGATGACTAGATTGATCAGCACCAGTTTCCTGCTCTTGAAATGCAATTTCTTCATCCTATTGGAACAAGTTGAGACAACGTTAACCACACAAAGACTAGATAAACTCAGGCTTTGAGAATTAACAGGCTACTACGATAACTCGCAAAGTAGGAGTTACCCAAACTTTCAAGCTTAGATATGACAGCTAAGATGCCCTAAACACCATAATGTTCCTCTTGACAGCATTATCCATATTAAAAGGTACAAGAGGTGGCTAGGGTTAACATTTGCAAATCATTAAGAATTTAGTACAGCTGGTAGTTGCAGTTAACAGCTAATTCCTTCGAAAGAACAAGTATTATGACCCTAATCCACAATTTGAAAAAGATGCAATACTAACACAATACTAACACTATATTAAGACCAGGACAAGGTAAACTACATCTAGGAAGCAAACTTATGCCGTAAGTTAACCACTTATTTATCAAGAATACTGATGGATTATTTCCTTCAATAGATAATACCTTGTCCATAGAAAAACTCACATGGAACTTATTATAACTCTGCAAGGTTGTGCACTACGAAAATATTTCCTTTAGTAGACACGTGAAACTTTATCCACTTCTACCAAGAACTTTCCGGTCATGCTTTTCGATCCTTACCATCAACATCTCAGAAACTTCACAACTCAATTGAAATTTACCACATAAAGTATTTATAAATGATAGGTTTCCGAACAAATAATAAATATTTGAATTGAAGATTAACTAGATATTCCTAATGTATGAGATCTACAGGTCTCTGAAATATGGATATAAAACAGAATCCGCCCTTCAAAACCAAATTGGAAGACTGCATATAGTAACAAATTAAACAAGATAAAACGGAAGTAACATGAATTGAACACATTCTGCTGGACACATACTGGTTACGCAGAATAATATGAAAAATTGAAAACTGTACTTTGTCTATGTGTGCTAGTTATATGCAAAGAAGTTTGATTCGCACAATAGAAGCAGATATGCAGTCAAGAGGGACAGCTAAGACATCAAATAATTCAAAATCAATCCAAGCTATTTGGATAGCTCTCGGATTGCTTTTATTCACCTGAGATTAGTAAATAAAGAACTTGCAACTGACAATAAACATAGATCATACTTCCACTTGAAACGAGACCCCAATAAAATCAAACAAGTGCCGACCTATTTACATGGAACACAACTTTTTGAACCAAAAATAGTAGGTGAGATCTTATAAGAAAAGAAAAAATGAAACTCCATTCACAAAAAGGATGTGCCAGACATTCATAAATCATCGTGTATCTAAGAATCGCAACATTAAAGTTGTTTCGCAATACAAGTTCACTTCAATTTTCTGTTCATTTACTTAAAGAGTGAACTTGGGGGCTAGGCTCTATTTCTTTTAGGATGACCTCAACCAGTGTCTTCCAACTTTCTCCTTGATTCTGTTCTATCCATGTACCAGCAGATAACTTCTCAGGTTTGTTACCAATATGCTATCATTTTGGCACTCCCATATCATCTCAAATTCTCAATCAAGTTCTTACATTGTTAACTTTGGGCAAAATCTTATATTATTATAAATCATATTGTACCTATTTCAGTGTTGCTTTCCAAGAAATATACGATTTCTAGAATTCCTACCAAGCATTAAGATTTCTCATAATAACAGGATGCTATGCTGTAACTGAAGCAAAACTTTACAAGAAAAACAGGGTTGCCCTACAACATGTGATAGATTGGTGGTGTACTTAATTTTCAAGCAAATGAAAATGAAAGAAAAATTATGCAATGGACGAAGAGAGTTATTGTTCAAGAAACTTTGAGACGATGCACATTGATACAGAATAAATTCATAATTGTGCCCATCTACGACTAAACTAGCAACCATTCACTTAATATTTATAGGTGAACACCAACACCACATTGCAGAAAGGTTTTGCTTTATTCAGGACAGATGCTTTTTGAAACAATGGAGGCCAAATATTTCTAAGGCTTGGTTTAGTACTTGATATTGCACCTTATCATTGAAGTAACTATCAAAGGCGTGACATTAATAAGCTAGAAGCTACATGATTAGTGAGGAATACTGAAACAAGAAAAATAAATAACCCCTTTCTTCACATTCTAATTACTAGCTTTCCAAATCACAATATTAAGATTTACCCTTAGGTAACAAACAAATAGAAAAAATTAGGTTGGTCTAATCTATTTAGGATAAGTAGTGAAGTAATAATACCTTCTGATCATCATTAGCAAATGCTACTTCATTCTGAACAGGAACTTCCACTGGCGCAGACGAATGCTGTAGAGGCACATTGTATTTTCCGGCAGCGGCAACCACTTCGACTGGAGCTTTCATTTCTGGGGTAGTAGTTAAGTAATCAGACCCCAAAATCTTGTTCAACCTCTCCCTCAATCCAGCATCTGGTAAAAGAAAAAACCCACTTATATAATTAAAACAAAAACCTAAATTTTCCATCAAACCACAAAAAAAACACACAAGCAAGTTAGAAAATTACAAGTTAAGGTTGACCCAGAGTCGATGGGCTGATCGGCGTTAGCAAGCCAAAGCTTAGCATGATTAACACAACTCTGTAAAGCATTCTTATGAGATAAACCAGAATGAACTGGTCTTGAAATTAAAAGACTACCCAACATTGAAATCATATCTAAATCTCTTTCTCCAAGAAGATCAGTAGCATCATCAGTAACATAATCATAAGTTAAACAACAACCTCTCTCATGAGTTTTAGTAAGCATCATTGAAGTAAAATCACTTTGAGGCTTAACATCAAACAAACTACCAAAGTAAATCAGATTAAGAAGATCTTCAACAACAAAATCACCCCCATTCCTCGAATCATCATCTTCAATTTTGGGAGAGTCATCATCTTTCTTTGTTTCTTCTTCTTCCTTGCTACTGATTTCAGTAACAGTAGTTTGAAGTTGTTGATGAGCGAGGTTGATTTCTTCTTGAACAGCAACAGAGAGAGGTTGACGAAGCTTTTCGTATTCATCGATTAAAGCGATAACGCCAGGTTTTGAACGAAGAACTTCTTCTTGTTCTTTGTTTAGGGTTTTACCCTGAGCGATACTTTCTTCCATTTGAAGGATCCGAGTGTGCTTTTTTCTAAGAGCACGAAGACGCTTGCTCATTAAGCTAAGAACGGGTCCGTCTGTGGCTTCTGAAACTGTCGATCCCGCCATTGTTGTGCTCCGATTGTCGACTGGTTTCACCCTTCTCTCCGATTATAAATTAGGGTTTTGCTTCGATTGTGGTGGTGGTGGAGAGAGAGAGAGAGAAGTGATAGGGGATTCGAAGGGTTCACTCGAATACTAATGACGGAGATGAAGAGGCGATTTGGGTTACGAACAAATCTTTTATATGACTTGGAAAACGTTACGGTAACCCTTAAAAACGGATAGCCCGTTATTTCGGGTGTTCTTCTAGCTTCTTCGCCCCAATTTAAATTAGGGTTAAAATCGGTTTGTCTCCGTAGTTCACCCGCGGGTCTAAACTCTAAATATCCTTGTTCGGTTGGTCTCATTCATGTCCCAAAATTCTTTGACTTCTTTGACCATTAATACATATCATATCCAAAAGGTCGCGGCTTTGGGGAATAAAGAAAATTCTCCGGGGAATAAAAACTTTTCCTAAAACTAGTCAAATAAGATTGACTTTTATGTTTCTTTTTATTGCTAAGGGGCTTCTAATTTTAAAAGATGCTATAAAAAAAAGGCTCCTCCATCTCATCACCTCTCTCTACCACCTCATCTTCACGCCATCTCATCATCTTCTCCGGCGAAGGTCGCCGGCCGGCCAATTTTCCGGCCGGCGACCTTCAAACATAAAAAAAAAAAATTAAAATTAAAATTTTTTTCTCTCTCCTCTCTCTCTCCAAATTCTTTTTTCCTCTCTCTCTAGAACAGATCTAGAGAGAGAAAGTAGAAACAATAATACCTCCCAACTTTACTTGATTTACTACTTCTCTCACCTACAAAACAACACACAAGAATAGAAAAGAAGAAATTTCAGATCAGTAAAATGGCTGAGCTTGAAAACCCAGAAGTGATGCCAAAGGTGATAAATTTTTTATCATCTTTATTAGAAAGAGTAGCTGAATCAAACGATCTAAATCGTTCATTTGAATCACAGAAGATTTCAGTTTTTCATGGATTAACAAAACCAACAATTACAATTCAAAGTTATCTTGAAAGGATCTTCAAGTATGCAAATTGTAGTCCTTGTTGTTTTGTAATTGCTTATGTTTATCTTGATCGATTTGCTCAGAAGCAACCCTCGTTGCCAATCAATACCTTCAATGTTCATCGATTACTTATCACTAGTGTCATGGTTGCTGCTAAATTCATGGATGACATGTAAGTACACAAAAAAAACAACTAATTCAATTTCATGATTGAATTTTGAGTTCAAATCTTATATTCTGTTTCTGGGTTTCTTTAATTGATCTTTAATTTTGATGGGTTCAAGTGTTTTTTGAATTTTCTTCATTGAATTCTTAGATTTTATTCAGAAATTTCAAATCTTGAGTTCTGTTTCATGGTTTCTTAATTTGATCAATAATTTTGATGGGTTCAAGTTTTCTCAATTGAGGTTTCAATTGAATTCTTAAATTTTCTTCTTGGGTTTGTTAGTTTGATTTTAATTTCCTCTGTTTTCTTTAGATCTTCTCTGTTCGTGAAACCTCTCTCTCTTGATCTGTTCTAGAGACAGAGGAAAGAAAAGAAAAAATTGGAGAGAGAGAGAGAGAGATAGGAGAGAGGAAAAAAGAATTTTATTTTAATTTTTTTTTTATGTTTGAAGGTCGCCGGCCGGAAAATTGGTCGGCCGGCGACCTTCGTCGGAGAAGATGATGAGGTGGCGAGAAGATGAAGTGGCAGAGAGAACAGATTAGACGGAGGAGAACTTTCAAAAAAATGTATTTAGTATTCCCCATAAAAATTTATTCCCCGGAGAACTTTCAAAAAAATCCGGATTCCCTCGAGAATTTATTCCCCGGAGAATTTTCTTGATTCCCCAAAGCCGCGACCTATCCAAAATGAGGGGCTGAGCTTTTAAGATTGATTTGAGGGCACTAAAATGTGACCTTGGTCCCAGCCACCCAGCCTAAGAGCAACTCCAACGTGGGGCTCGGGCTCCCAATTTTGGGAGCCCCTGAATTTTGGGAGCCCCGGGGCTTAGAGCAACTCCAACGTTGGGCTCCCAAGAGGGGCTCTCAAATCCAAAATATGCACATGTGTGGTGTATGTGTGTGAGGGTTTTGTTTTAAATTTTGGCTCTAATATATTAAATTTCAAATTTTTAAAAAAATGGGGGGAATTTGAATTTCAAATTTTAAAATTTTGGGGGGAATTTGAATTTCGAATTTTCCAAAAAATTTGGGGGGAATTTGAATTTCGATTTTTTTTACTTTTTGTTCACCTATAAATACAATCACTTATCCATTAAGTTTTCTACATCTTGTTTCTATATTCTCTACATTTTCCTTCTACATTCTTTCCATCTTCTCTCTCCCTTCAATGGATGATAATTTTGAGTTAACAAATATGATCATTCAACAAGAGTTAGAAGATAGGGAAGAAGATGAATTTTTATTTGGATTGTATCTATCAGAGTTACAGGAAAGGGAAAGGGATCAACGACCACGTTCCCGTCATGTTGGTTCTGTTCCGGGTCATCGTACGATAAATCGTAACAGGAAAGATGGTCATGAACGACTGATGCGTGACTATTTTGTTGAGAATCCAATTTATGATGCTGCTACATTCCGAAATCGATATTGCATGAGTCGTGATTTATTTCTTCACATCCTCAATACGTTGGTTGCTCATAATCACTATTTTGCACAAGAGGCAGACGCCTTCGGCAAAATGGGTTTATCGCCACATCAAAAGATAACTGCGGCTATGAGAATGCTTGCTTATGCGACACCAGCAGATGCAATTGACGAATACCTTCGACTTGGAAAGACGACTACAATCGATTCACTACGACAATTTGTATCAACGATCGTCAATGTGTTTGGTCCTCGTTACTTAAGGTCTCCTAATGAATCTGATATTTGTAGGCTTTTAACACTTGGTGAAAAACAAGGATTTCCTGGAATGCTCGGTAGTATAGATTGTATGCATTGGCGATGGAAAAATTGTCCGACCTCATGGCACGGACAGTATACTGGCCATTGCCATAATCCAACAGTCATACTAGAAGCTGTTGCATCGTCGGATCTTTGGATTTGGCATGCATTTTTTGGGTTGCCTGGATCATTGAATGACATCAATGTGTTGGAGCGTTCTCCGGTGTTCGATGCAATTGCCACAGGTAAGGCTCCAACTGTTAATTTTGAGATTAATGGTAAACATTATGATACGGGTTATTATCTCGCTGATGGGATATATCCACAATGGGGTTGTTTTGTTAAAAGCATACAAAATCCGTTTACTCCACAAGAACAATATTTTACGAGACGTCAAGAATCGGTAAGAAAAGATGTTGAACGAGCCTTAGGTGTATTGCAAGCTCGATTTGCTATCATCCGAGAACCGGCACGTGTTTGGGATGTAGAAACACTAGGTGATATCATGAAGGCATGTATTATATTGCATAACATGATAATCGAAGATGAAGGACCTAATGCGACTAATGATTTTGACGGAAGTATTCCAGAAGAAGTGGTTGTTGGGGGAAATGAAGAAATGTTTAATCGTCTTGGTCGAGTGACAAGCAAAGATTTGCATACACGATTAAGGGCAGATCTTGTACAACACGTGTGGAATACTAAAGATCGCAACGACTAAACGGAACTATTTCCGTTATTATGTATTTCGATTATGTGTTTGTAGGGAGTTATTATGTATTTCGATTATGTGTTTGTAGGGAGTTATTATGTATTTCGATTATGTGTTTGTAGGGAGTTATTATGTATTTCGATTATGTATTTGGTTTTCAATCAATGAAGTGCTATTTAAAAAAAATACATAAATTCCGGGTTTAATAAAAAACAACTAAAATTCATACATAACCAAAACAACTAAAATTCAAACATAATCAAAACAAAAAACAAAGTCATACATAATCAAATCAACTAAAATTCATAGATTTTTCTTTTGCCAATTTGAGATCAACATCCTATGAAGAGCAAGTTGTTCGGGAGTCATGTTCGAAGTATCTTTGCCCGCCAAGTCTATCCCCATTTGCCACACTTTAGCGTCTACTTTTTTTTCTTCAATGGCTAATTCTTTTTCTTTCATTTCTAATTGTTTGTTTTGAAGTAGTCGATTTTCTTTTTGCGAAATAATGGCTTCATTGATAAGTATATCTCTACTATCTTGTTTCTCCATTTTCTCTTTCCACAATTCAAGCACCGCGGAAATTTCACTACCTTTGGATTTATCTCTAGCCTCCTTGCTTGCTTTTCTTCCAAGTGGTCTTTGTTGGGTTATTGAGGGAGATCCTTCGTCTTGGTCAAAAGAATTTTTTCTTTTGTGTGACGAAGATTGAGATATATTTAATGACCATTTGGGATGGTCTTTCAAAATTTTATAACAATGTTCGAACCTAAAATCTTTGTTGCCGTTTTGTTTAAACATCGCCTTTGCGGAATTTATCTACAAAAATAAAATTTTAAAATTTCAAATATGTGTCAAAAATAAATCATAATGTTGTCAAAATGTAAAATAAGAGTAATTACCCGATCATTATCATTTTCTCCGCTTTTTGGGTTCCTTTGCAACAATGCCAAATACCCACAAAACTTCGCGCATTGCTTGTTAATTTCGCCCCAACGACATTTAAGACCTTTTGGTACACGATTTTGATTTGTACGTTCGTTGAAGTGTTCGGTAATTTTGCTCCAAAAAGTACCCCCTCTTTGATCATTACCAATAATCGCATCGGTGGCAATATGCAAATAAGCATGAACGAGCAAAATATCATCATCATTAGTATAACGCTTACTAGAAACCGACGACATTGGTGTTTCATTACAATCAAGACTTTCTTCGACCCTTTCTTCGAACCCATCATTGGATAAATTAACTTCATCGACATAATTGAAATCGGAGTTCAACATTTCCACATAGCCTAAATTATGTAAATTGGCATTTGGATCCATTGAAAAAAAAAATTAATGGAGGAGAAATTGATAGAGAGAGAGGAGATGAAAATATGAAATAGATAGAGAGAGAGATAAAATATAGAGAGAGAAGGAGAATATGAAAAAAAATTGGGGTGGATCCCCTTTTAAAGGGGATCCACCCCAATATTCCCGTTGGGAGCTCCCAACTAGCCGTTGGGAGTTCCCAACGGGAAGATTATTGGGGCTGGGAGCCCCCAGCCCGGGCTCCCATTTGGGAGCCTGGGAGCTTGGGGCTCCCAGCCCCACCGGGAGCCCAGCCCCTGGGCTCCCGGGTTGGAGCTCCCAGGCTGGGGGCTGGGGCTCCCAAATTCAAATTGGGAGCCCCAGCCCCATGCACGTTGGAGTCGCTCTAAAAGTTCATATTCTCTAAAATCAAAATGGTAGCGGGAACACTTTTCCCTTTCCTCTCTCCAAAATATGAAGGCGATCCATGGTCCCAACCAAAAAATTGATATATAAAACCCTCTAAAATTAAAATGAAAAACTTCCCCCCTTCATCTCTTTGATGATACTCTCTCCGAAAGATGGAGGGGTCTATGGTAGGGGTGGGAAACATCCCGACGGGCGGGAAATTGTTACTAACTCAATCGGTCTGGGCGGAACGGGCACAAATCCTACGTGTCCACTCGGACATCCGGACAAAACGGGCGGCCATTTCAGATTTTTCCAACAAAGTGTCCGTCCGTGACCGTTTTGATAGTCGGACAAACCGGGTATTGGTCGGGCGGGCACCGGTCATTACTGAACAAATAGAGAAATGTTTATTCGAAATCAAAACTGTTTAGTAGCTAGATACAACTTTCTAAACTCTCACGTTACAATTCTAAAAAGTAAATGAATAAAAAATTAAAAATAAGCATTGAGATTTATCATGGATTATGATCGGTTATATTCTTCTTCTCATGGATTATGATCGGTGTATTGTTGTTTCTAGGGTTGCTAATGAGGTATTGAGATCTTGGAAGAGAGAGACTAAAGAAGTAGAGAGGCGAAGATAAGATTCTGACAGGCGGACTATATAAGGGGTAGACTCAGTCGGACCACCAAGTAAGGACCTATGTCCGCGTCCGTCCGCTTAAACTCTTTTGGTCGGGCGGGTACGAACAGATTCGGACACCGGACGGTCACGGACCCTTCGGGCTAAAATCTCACCCCTAGCTATCGTCAAAATCTAAACATTGGTATATAGAACTCTTCAAAGTTAAAATCAAAACTAACACATTTTCCCCTTCATCTATTTGACGTTCTTCTTTCTAAATGATGGAGGCTCTTGTAGCGACGGGATCGGATGAAGCCCCTTCGTTAATTTAAAATTTGTCATTTGACATTGTCTTTTATTGTCATCTTATCACAGCGGAGATATAGAATGAATATATGATACGTTTGGTTGCAGGATTCGTAAGTAGGATACGTATAAAAAATAGAATTTGGTATGAATCAAGATTCTTAGGTCTGTTTTGCTACAAAAAATCATAGGACTCTTGAATCCTAAGAATTCCTAAACACAAAATTTGTATTAGAACAAAATCTCATCTTACCCCCTAATATTTGCTAATATTTTAGAATAATAAAACCAAATTTCAAACTTAAAATCAACAAAAAAGTATTTCCCTTTAAACATATTTTTTCCAAAAACTTGTTTTTTTTCCAAAAAAAATCCTAAGAGAACTGATTTTCGAATATAGTTTTTTTCCAGAAATCTTATTTTCCCGAAAATTATTTTTTTTCCCCCGGAAACCCGATTTTCCCGACAACTGTTTTTTTCTCGAAACCCATGTTTTCCCCAAATATTAATCTTTTCTTTTTCTTTTTTCTGAAAGCCGAATTTTCCGCCAAAACCGTTTTTCCTGAAAGTTGTTTTTTTTTCAAAAACCGTTTTCCCCTAAAATCGTCTTTTTACTAAAAGCCTATTTTACCTGAGAATGTTTTTCTCGCAAACCTTTTTTCCCCGAAAACCGTTTTCTAAGGAAAAAACGTTTGCGAGGAATAATGATTTTCGCGAAGAAAAAAAGTTTTGTAAATTTCGGTTATTAGAAAACGGTTTTCGGGTAAAATGGTTTTTGAGAAAAGAACAATTCCTAGGAAAAAATAGTTTTCGAAAAAAAAAAGTTTATGAAGAAAACGAAAAGTTTTCAAAGAAAACGGTATTTCGAAAAAAAAAACAGTTTCGACAAAAGGGTTTCTTAAAAAAAGAAGTTTAAGAAGCGTTTATAAAACTCAAATAATAAAAAATCCTAGAATTCTTATTAGTTAAAAAAATTACTTACACTTGTTAATGTAGGGATTCATGAATCCGTCTTCAAAACACACCAAGGCCATGTTTGGCGTGCGGGAATCGCGTGAGAATGGAATGTAATTTTCGAGAATCACATTTCATATCATTGTTTGCCTTGTAGGAATAGCGTGGGTCCGGGAATGTGATTCCCTAAAAAAAAGGGTAATAGCAAACGAGAGATTTGCTATTTGGACCCCCTTTCGTATAATTGACTTGCTGTTTGGACTCCTTTTTTCCAGAGTTGCATTTATGGAATGTAATTTTCGGGAATCACATTTCATATCATTGTTTGCCTTGTAGGAATAGTGTGGGTCCGGGAATGTGATTCCCTAAAAAAAAAAGGGTAATAGCAAACGGGAGATTTGCTATTTGGACCCCCTTTCGTATAATTGACTTGCTGTTTGGACTCCCTTTTTCCAGAGTTGCACTTTGGACTCCCTTTTGACGGAATCAAAAGGGAATATTCTGTCTATGAAGTTATACTCTTATATAATTAATATTGCACTTATGACCCCCTAGTTGCTTTAACTAGGCAAGCTAATGTCTGCCACGTGTAAGGAGATGGGGGTAAAAAAATTCAGTCCATATGAAAGGGGTGACCCGTCAAAACCCGACTCTGAGCCTAGTTAAAATTGAAGACTTTATTTACTTCTTCCACCGTGAGTTCCCCTTCTTCTTCTCCATTTTCACCATACATTGCTGAAGATTGTAGATCAAATCATTTGTTCCATTTATTCTGAATTGCTCCCAAGACTCAGTGAAGTACAAACGTATGTATAGGGGTGGGAATTTTGCCCGAGAACCCGAAACCCGGCCCGGACCGCCCGAACCCGGCGAGAAAACGTTTAGCCCGGAACCCGACACGGGTAGTGCCCGCCCGGCCCGCCTATAGATAGTGGGCGGGCTTGGGCTCTATCTTAAAAACTCTTACCCGTGTACTAAGCCCGTCTAGTAAGCCCGTTTCATAAAGTTAGGCTAAGTCTAACATATAAAAATAAACATTTCCTTTCACCCAAAACCCTAATCTAATTCTAACCTCTTTATTCTCTTTTCACTTGCCGCCTGGTTAGAGATGGAAAGGAAGAGATGCACATTGTCTCCTTGGTTACAGAGAGAGGGAAGGACAAAAGGATAAACATAGATCAAGAGGCAAAAATAAGAGCTAGATTTTTCACATTTTCTAACCTTCTTCACTCTTCATTTTAGGGTTCATCTTAGGTTTTGCAACTCAACTCTATCCCTCCCTATCGTTCTTTAAATTTGTCTCAAAAGAAAGGGTTATAGATCCGTTCATGACTCACAACATTAACAAAACTAATGGCGTTTATCTTTTCTAGAAATCGATTGTGCATTCGATGTTTATGATGATGGTGATACAAGATCTAAAACTTTTATTTCTTTCAACAAGCGATGATGATGACGTTCAACAAAAAAAAAAACAATGATGATGACGATACTCCTAGATTTATAACGTTTTAAAATTTTTAATCCGGTTTTTTAGATCTGTAAAAAAAACAAAAAATTCATATAAGATGAAGATGGTGACCCTTTGAGATTCATATCTCTGTATCTATGATTAATGGTATGATGATTGTTTTAGATTTTGACTGGGTTTCTCTCTATTTTGGTATCAACTTTACCTTCCATATTTTTTAATGAATGGCCCGAAGCCCGGCATGCCCGGAACCCATTCAGCCCGTCGCGGGCTAGTACCCATGGCGGGGTTTGGACATAAGAATTCTACTTTTGCCCGGCCCGAGTCCGCCCGCCAAGCTAGATGGGCTTTCACATAGGTTACCCGGAACGCCCGAACCCGAGCTAGAGGTGCCCATGGGCGCCCGAGCCCGGCCCGATTCCCACCCCTACGTATGTACAAACCCATTAAATTTCAGATGCAAAAGTATTCAAACTTGGGTGATGTTTGTTTTTTTAAATTTCAGATCTGAAATCTGAATTGGGGTCCAATTCAGATTTCAGATGTTTGTTTTTTTTCTTTACCAAAATCTGAAAATTTTGCTGAATGGGGTTGAGGTCTGAAACTGGCTGAATAAAGACCATTTTTTTCAGACTTTAAAACAAGTCTGAAAATGAGGGAGGAAACTAAAATATGCAAAATGACTTCTTTAACCCTGTAAAATCTAGAAAATTACTTCCATCTCCACCCTCTTCACCAAACCATCACCACCAGATCACCACCACTGACTGTACCATCACCGAATCACCGCCGACCTAACCACCAACCACTCTCTCCCTCCGTCTTCTTTTATCATCAAAACCCCAACTTCTTCTGTAATTAATAATGGTAATGGAGATATAAAAAAACTATTTCTGAAATCTTAATTGAAATCCAAGCTTCCTCTAAACCCTCCAATAATAGATGTGAAGAAACCCTCTAACAATAGATCTGGAGAATTTTTTGAAATTGTCTGAATTTTCGTTAATTGAAATCCAAGCTTCCTCAAAGAGGATGAGATATTGACTTTACCTCGGAGACACATAGATCTCACCTGGAGAGAGAGAGTTCGCCGGGAAGGAGAGAAAGTTCGTCGGGAAAGAGAGAGAGAGACAGGGGGAGAAAGATACGAGATGGAGAAAGAGAGATTGTTGGGATTAGGGTTTTACTTTCTTTTTATTAGAGAGAGAAAGCATTGGGTTTTCTCAAATTAGGTTTTTATTGAAAACTACTCATTAAATACAGGTATAATTAAATAGGGGTAGAGATATAAAATTGCTAATTCAGACTTAAAATTTCAGATTTAAAAAACAAACATTAGATTTACAAAATAATTCAGCCAATTCAGTTCAGCCACTTCAAATTCAGCCAATTCAGATTTCAGATTCAGACCTATAAAAAAAACAAACACCACCTTAATCAAACAAATCCAAAATGCCCAAATATAAAAGCTTTGACTGAAGAGGTTCTGAATTGATAACATATTGCAAATTCACAGAAACTAAGTAGGTATATTGCATCTGCACATGGATACCTCTTTATTTTTTCAACCTGAAATTTTTCAAAAAGGAAGATAGCCAGAGCTTTATCAATTCATCATCAAATCACAACCTGTGTTGATCTGTATTCTGTTAGAACCCTCTTCAAAACCTCTAAAATTGGAGCATGTTTCTCAATTAAGAATCAACTATATGATGGGTAATTTAGAAAACCCTTTTAGAGAGAGAAAGTAGAGAGAGACCTGAAAACAACTGTACTATTAGCAGGTCTGCCATTAGATCCAATTGTTGTCTGAAAACCATAAAACCCAAATATGATACTTAAATCTCTAAAACAAAAGAGAAATGAAGGATGGGTAGTTGAAATTAATTGAATCAAATTAAGATAGAAAGAGACGAGTTGGACGTAGGTAGAATGTTTCAAGTGAGCATTGGAGTGGAGTGAGTTGATTGCTTCCATGAGGTTGTTGCTAATGAGATATTGTTGATCATCGACGGAGAAGATGAAGATTGGATTCTGACCGTAGATGGATCATGGATAGCGGGTTCTTTCTCCCAGGGTCAGCTCGCGGGTCGTATGTTTAGGTTTAGTTAACTCATGGGTTAAAAAATAGGTTCAGTTAGGTTACGGAGAGGGTAAAATAGTATTTTCGTATTGCTGAGGGTAATATAGTATTTTCATCTCTAAAGTATTTTTAAACTGTTATATTTAACTATTTTTTTGAAAAAGGGAGTCCAAAGTGCAACTCTGGAAAAAGGGAGTCCAAACAGCAAGTCAATTATGCGAAAGGGGGTCCAAACAACAAATCTCCCAATAGCAAACCCAGGAAGGAGATGGATTTGTGATTGCCATTTACCCGGAATCACATATATTAATATTTATTGACAAATATATCCTTAACAAAATATTGAATTACCAATTTTACTTTTTTGTGGGATTTGATATTAATAAGTACTATTTATGTTAATTTAGTTTTAGATAAAATTCTATTTAAGTTTACGAACAAAATTTATTTTAGAGAAATTATTATTAAGACATTTATTTATTGTCTTCAAATTCTAACCCTTTAGTGTATCATGTTATTATTTTATATCTACGAATTTGAATAAATAATACTGATTTTAATATATAATAAAGTTTGTGTATTTTATGTAGTTTAAGTAAAAGTAAAAGTGAACTTTTACAAATAATTACATTCCTATTCCTACGCGAACCAAACACCTTATTAGAAATATGTCAGGAATCAAATTCCCATTCCTGATCAAACCAAACATGACCCAATAGTTTACGTGCAACCAATATTGCTGTCTTTTAGTTTCTGGTTTTCTATCTCATCTCAGAAAGATAATGAAGAATATAAATTTGTTTTTAATATAGTTATAGTTTTTTGTGCTCAATTTTTTTTAGTTGAAAGTCAATTTTGTTTATTATAAGGTTTTAACTGCTTTGGTTTATTTATGTGATTTATTTAGTTTCTTTTTTTTTAGTTGAAACTTGTGATTTATTTAGTTTTTTTCTTACAACCAAGCGAACCATATTCATTCATACGTGATTGAATCACAATTGTTACATGGAAGATCATAATTATTTATCTCTTCAAACATCATGAGAGTTGCATACCTTTAAATGCAAAGTGCCTCATAATGAGAAAGAAATTGGACTAGACACGACTCAAGAAAATGACCCTAAAGGTCGAAAATATCACGGATGAAAAGACCCTAAAGGTCACCAAAATAACTGAAAATACAAATTAAGAATATACTAATTTACAGCCCCGTCACATTCGCCGGAAAACCTTCGCCGGAAAACTGCCTTCATCATCGGAAAACCGCCATCACGATAGAAAAAAGCCGCCATCACTGAACCCAGTACCGACCGTCACCACATCACCACCACCATCATCAGAGTACAACCATTTGTTACATAACACAACATCATCGTACCACCCCTGAATCCCAGAGACCACCGTCACCACAACCACCACTCCACCACCACCAACACTAAACATTACCACGGAACCCTCCACCAGACCACCAGATCTATACGCAGCATTCAATCGCACCCCAATCACCACCAAATCTGAGTTCGATGCCACCATTACTACACTACCACATCCAGATCTTTCCTAGGGCAAAAATCACCATTACGAACGGACATAAAACTGTAAAAGAGAGAGAGGAATAGAGGGGAAGAGAGTGATAGAGAAAGATATTCTCTATATTTAATATTAGGATATATTTTAGAAGATATTCTATTTCTATAGCTATTTAATTAGGAGTTTCTATATTTTAGAAGATAATTCATAGTTATCTTATATTAGGAGTTTCCATATTTTAGAGTTTCTAAGTAATTTAGGAGTTTCTATATTTTAAAATTTCCAAGTAATTTAGGAGTTTCTATATTTCTATATTTCTAAATATTGAGTCCTAGTCAGAGTCTAATTTGTCTAGTTGTAGTCTATATATATGGCTGAGTTCATAGTAGTTAGATATGAATATGACTATTGAAGTTATTAATAAAGTTTTATATTAGTATTATGTTTATCTTTGGCTGGCCTAGAGAAGAACTTGAAAGTTCTTATCAATTGGTATCAGAGCGGACGCTCCTATCATTCGCTTTCGCACTATTTTTTTTCTTCGTTAGAGAATCTCGTTTTTGGTATAAACTCAAAAAAAAAAAAATGGAGAAGCAATTAGGTAAATTGGCGGAGAAGATGACTGAGATGACGGTAAATCAATCATTATTGATTGAGAAGATTGATCGATTGGTCGACAATAGAGAGATTGTGTCTCAAAGACGTGATCGTTTTAAAGGTGAAAGGTTATATTTTAAACGGTTTAACGGATCAGATGTGGAAGGATGGATTTTTCAAGCTGAACAATATTTTGAGATCTATGACACTGCACAAGACCAAAAGATTCAGTTTGCAATCAATTACTTGGATGGAAAAGCATTGCAATGGTGTCGTTGGGCTAAAAGAGGTATTCGTTCATGGGAAGAGTTTGTCGAAGCGGTTGTCGATCGCTTCGGGAGATTGACGTATGAAGATGCAGGGGATGCACTAGCAAAATTACGACAAACAAACCTTTACTATGAATATCAAGAAAAATTTGATTGTCTTTCAAATATGGTTAAGGAGCCCGAAAAAGATAAGGAGAAGACAGAGAGAAAAACAACCAAAGTAGAGGAGAAGGAAGCTCACAGAGAGAACACAAAAATCTCAGAGGAAGACGACATTGATGCCATCCTCATGAATATACAAAAAGAAGAATCCAAAAAGAAGGAAATTCACATTGAAGAAAATGTTCTTAGACCTTCTCCTCGATCAAACTGTTCGATGAATATCAATCTACTGAAGGAAACAAAACTGATCATATATGGAGGATATTCCAAACAAGTATCATCTAATAAGAGTAACTGCTCTGAGAAGAGAAGTTCTACAGTAAGAAGGGTGTCTCTAAAGTTATCTCCAAAGTACTATGGTCCATACAAAATACTGGAAAAAATCGGTCCAATAGTGTATCGTTTGGAATTACCAGAGGGAACTAAAATTCATCTTGTTTTTCATGTTTCTGTTTTGAAGAAGGCACTTATCCTCTATATTGTGATTGATGATGAAATACCAATTGTCGAAGATGAGGGAGACCCGGTGTTAACTATGACCGAAAACATCCTTGAGGGCAAGGATGCTGTCAAGGGAAGAGGAATGATAGAGAAAGATATTCTCTATATTTAATATTAGGATATATTTTAGAAGATATTCTATAGCTATTTAATATTAGGAGTTTCTATATTTTAGAAGATATTCTATAGTTATCTAATATTAGGAGTTTCCATATTTTAAAGTTTCTAAGTAATTTAGGAGTTTCTATATTTTAAAGTTTCCAAGTAATTTAGGAGTTTCTATATTTCTAAATATTGAGTCCTAGTTAGAGTCTAATTTGTCTAGTTGTAGCCTATATATATGGTTGAGTTCATAGTAGTTAGATATGAATATGAATATTGAAGTTATTAATAAAGTTTTATATTAGTATTACGTTTATCTTTGGCTGGCCTAGAGAAGAACTTGAAGGTTCTTATCAGAGAGATGTAACCCTCGCCGGATCTGGCGAGGGTTACACTACACTGCGACGAAAACGAAGAAGAAGGAAGTTGAAGAGAGAGAGACTAGAGAGAGAAGAAGGAAGTTGAAGAGTTGTAGTAACAGATCTCGTAATTTCTAATCAAATAAATGATAGTGTTTGTGATATATTTAGTTGATCATATGTTTTTGTTTCTAATATGCTTGGGATTATTGAGGGCAGATTCTACATAGCAGCAAGCACAATAAGAAATCAAATATGTGTGCTTTAAAATAGTTACCATTCTTTAAAAATAAAATTGGCATATGCAATGAGATGAACGTATTGTTAGGAAAAATAACCTAATGAACTTGTCCGGGAATACGAAGATAAACGATGCGAAAGTAAAAGTAGAGACACCAAGATTATTTAACGTGGCAAAAAAACCCCTCCAAGATAGAAGGTAAAAAACCACGGGACCTAGTCCAGAAATCTTCCACTATAATTAAATAATGGGTTACACAATTCTTCACCAAACCTATGGTGGATAAACCAATTGTTCAAGATGTGTAGAAACACTCTTGGACAACAATTCTTCCCTAAACAAATAGAGGATTAACCAACTCTTCAAGATGTGTGGAAACACTCTTGAATAACAACTCTTCACCAAAACTATGGTGGATAAACTGAACAAAGAAACAAAGAAATAGAAATCTCTTACTCTTTAGGATTTGAACAAATCCTAGATTCCTAAAGGTTGAAGAAGATAACCACAAACTAAATTGCTTCACAAGATTAATAATCTTCTTTTCTTCAAACCAATATTCTTCTCTTTCAATCTCTCCTGAAAGAACCACTTCAGAAATCTCTCTTTCTCTGACTTCTCTTTGTTTTGGAAGTTGTTGTGTATAATCTCTTCACTTTCATTCCCTTTTATAATGATAGATAGAGAGGTTTACCAATAGAAATAGGAATTCCTTTTTAGGTTTGAAAAAAATAGAAACTTCTATTTTTTCCCCAAACAAGGAATAAGGGAAATCCTATTCCAACTAGGAGTCCTTTTATTATAAGGAGGGACCCCAACAAACTCCCCCTCCCGACTTATGAAGAGAGACCTACCATCCCCAAACCTGCAACACTGCTATATAGCTCATGTTTGCCTTTGGGTAATGGTTTTGTCATCATATCTGAACCATTGTCGTCATTATGGATTTTCTCGATCTTCAACACCTTTTCTTCAAGAACATCTTGGATCCACTGGTATCTCACATTTATATGCTTGGACTTGGAATGGAAACTAGAATTCTTACTGAGGTGGATGGCACTCTGACTGTCGCAATGAATAACATAATTATCCTGTTTCATACCAAGTTCTTCTAACAGTCTCTTCATCCATAACATCTCCTTGCAACATTCTGTAATGGCAATATATTCTGCCTCTGTAGTAGATAAAGCTACACACTTTTGTAATTTAGATTGCCATGACACTGCTCCCCCTGAAAATGTAAATAAGTAGCCTGATGTGGACCTTTTAGAGTCTACATCTCCTGCCATGTCTGCATCTGTGTAACCGACTAATACTGGCTTATCATTACCAAAACATATACGAGCTTTAGACGTACCTCTAAGATACTTCAGAATCTGCTTACTACTCCAACTGCAAATGCAATGTTCGGTCTCGTACACACTATTGCATACATCAAGCTTCCTACAGCTGAAGCATAAGGAATTTTCTCCATTTCTTCTTGCTCACTTCTAGTTGATGGACACTGATCACGAGTCAACTTGAAGTGACTGGCTAATGGACAACTCACTGGTTTTGTCTTGTCCATATTGAACCTTTCAAGAACCTTCTCAATGTATCTTTCTTGTGATAGCCAAAGTTTTCCAGCTTTCCTATCACGAGAGATATGCATGCCAAGAATTTGTTTTGCTGGACCCAAGTCTTTCATATCGAAATACTTGTTTAGTTCCTTCTTTAACCTGCTAATTTTATTAGCATCCTGACCAACAATCAACATATCATGAACATAAAGTAGAAGTATAATCAAATCTTCATCTGGAAATTTATGAACGAAAACACAATGATCTGAAGCCGTCCTGTGATACCCTTGATCTTTCATGAATGATTCAAACTTTTTGTACCACTGTCTTGGTGCTTGTTTCAGCCCATATAAACTCTTCTCTAACTTACAAACCAAGTGTTCCTTACCTTTAACTTCAAACCCTGTCGGTTGTTCCATATACACATCTTCCTCCAAGTCACCATGAAGGAAAGCGGTCTTGACATCTAGTTGTTCAATTTCTCGGTTCATACTTGCAGCCAATCCCAATACTAACCGTATAGAGGACATCTTCACCACCGGGGAGAAAATCTCATCAAATCAATACCCTTCTTTTGCCCAAATCCTTGCACCACTAGGCGTGCCTTATACCGTGGTTGTGAATTTCTTTCTTCGGTCTTGATTTTGAACACCCACTTATTTTTAAGAATTTTCTTATTCTTAGGTTTTTCAACCAACTTAAAAGTGTTGTTCTTATGCAATGATTCAATCTCATCTTGCATAGCTTTCAACCACTCCTTCTTGTGTTCATCATCTAGGGCTTCTTCATAAAACTGTGGTTCTCCACTATCTTTAACCATCACATACTCGTGTGGAGGATACTTGGTAGATGGTGCTTTCTCTCTAGTCGATCTTCTCAATTCAGCTGGTGGTTCATGTTGAACTTCCATTCCTTGCTCAACATCATCACCCATAGGAACATCTTCATGAGATTCATCTTCATGATTTTGTTCTTCACCTGAATTATCATGCATAACCTTAGAAGAGATATGTGGAACTAGATCAATGAGATCATTACTATGATTCTCATGCTTCTCAACTTTCTCGAAGTCCTCAATAGTTTGATTTTCAAGAAAGACCACATCTCTACTTCTAATAATCTTCTTATCGACTGGATCCCATTGAAGGAGTTGAAGGAGATGTCCTTCGACCAAGGTGACAATGCGAACAATTTGTCGGATAGGACAATTGATGTGGAAGATCATCAAGTCCGATTGATTTAGGGATCGTAGAGTTGTAGCTAGAGACCAACTACGATCGTCGAATTACGAAGTAATTCGCGGCTAACTTCGATCGGATCCTACAACGGGTTACACATAAGAGTGACAAATTGATCTAGGATATGACTAGTGGGAGTGAGATATAATCATGGGAGTGTCCCATAAACATATCTCATAGGCCTAAAAAGGAATTAGGCAAAGATAGTACAAAAAGGCCAAAAGCAGGGTTTTTGGGCCTAGGCCGATTCGGGCACTTTTAGGGCTCGGATTGGGCTGATTTTTGGAGGGACGTTTCCTTATGTTATGAACATTAAATCTGCCAATTTTGGCTGGGTTTGGACGTCATCTCCTTAGGGAATTGAGAAAATACCAATAGTTGCTATTTTCGACTATTTCCCTAAATCTTATTCTAAAGGGTGTTTTGGGAAACCTAAAAGGAGGTGGATTCTTATTAGGGTTCTATATAAACACTCTTAGGGCAGAGAATAAGGTGTGGAATTTCTCTCTAAGCTTTCTTACTCTACCACATCAAGTAGAGAGGAGAAAGTGAGCTAATTCCCATTAACTATCTATCTAGTCAAGCAAGAAGAAGGTCTTCTTATTATCCAACCACCATTGGTGTGCTAGCTATACAACAAGGTGGGAGATCAAATTGATTGCTCGTGTCCCAAGTAGAGGAGCTACACTTGAAGCTCTTGGTCTTCTTCAATCAATTCAACTAGTTTGAGGGAAAAGCGATTAAGGTAATCCACTATCTCCATTAGATTAATTACTAGTTTTGCATGTGATCCTGGGAATACTAGTGTAGACATTAGATGTCATATTTCCGCTATAAACACTAGTAGAAGGGTATAAAACCCTACAGTGGCGTCAGAGCCTCTTGCTATTAACTAGTTTTTGCTAAGAATCGAACTAGTTCATATTAGATATAATTGATAGTTTGATAAATTGAGTTTATAAAAATATTTTAAAAGTGTTTTAAAACTATTTAAACTCACAATTTGATAATATTGAATGGGATTCAATGAATTTCAAATTAAGAATCAAATTGATGATTAAAAGTGTTTTAAAACTCAATTAGATTGAATTTCGGACTAATCCATGCTTGATTAAGTTGATAGTTATGTTTAAAAGAGTTTTAAACATAAGAAATTGATTGATTTTGAATGGGATTCAAGAATTTTTCAAATAGATTTCAAAATTGTTCTTTGAAAAAGTTTTCAAAAACCTAGACTTTGATCCAAAATTGGTTTGATTAAGAGTTGTTTTCAAGTTTTGGAAACTTTTGAAAAACAAAGATTTTTGGAATTTTAGAAGTGTTCTAAAAAGAAGTGTTTTGAGTTTTGGGAAACTCTCAAAACAAAATTTGGAAATTTTAAAAGTTTCTACAAGTTTTGTAAAAATTTTAGAAGTGTTCTAAAAGATTTCAAAATTTTAAGAAAAGTTTTAAATTTGGAAAATAGCAACTTAGAGTTGCAAAAGAAAAAAAAAAAAAAAAAAAATTTTTGGAAACTAGGGTTTTGAAAAACCCTAGTGTCCGGCCAGGAAGCTTCCTGGCCGGACCGGGAGCTCCTGGATGCGTCCTCTGGACGCATCCAGAGCAGCTGCTGAGACGCGTCTAGGACGCGACCAGCAGCTGCGACAGAAGCTTCTGGACGCGTCTTGAAGACGCGTCCAGAGCAGCTGTTGGGACGCGTCTTGGAGACGCGACCAGCAGCTGCGGAGGGAGCTTCCTGGACGCGTCTAGGACGCGTCCAGAGCACTCGACCAGACGCGTCTTGGAGACGCGTCTGGGAGGTTCTGGGTGTCTCGGACTAGTCCGAGACACCTAGTGCTGGTCCGGTCCAGCACCAGACACGTCTAGGACGCGTCTGGTACATGGACTAGCGTCCTGGCTCCGGCCAGGACGAGACCAGGCCTTGATAGGCTTCGGCCAGGACATGCCGGCCTATGGGCCGTGCTATGTCCGGACCTTGTCCGAGCCCTTTTCTGGGCTTGGGCCGGGACTTGTCTAGGACTTGTCCCGGGCTTTTTCGAGGCTTTTCGGACCACAAAAAGGAACCATCATTCGAGTGGGAGTTTTTGCCAAAATTTCTTCCGATTCCAACCAAATAATTCCAAAATCAATCCGGGCCATCCAGAAGGCCAAAACGGATTTCTCTTTAAATTGATTTATGAAATCATTAAGAATCGAACCAATGTTTTTCCGAAATTGACCCGGGCTTTCAAAACCCGAAACGGAGTTTTTCTTAAAGATGATTTTAGAAATCATAAAAGATAAAACCGGAACGCACCACTAGTTGAATTCTTCGAATTTAGACTTAAGGTCCGTAATGTGACATGTGATGTCAACAAAAGTATCTCCCAAGATAATCATGCATATATAATTCTTAGCCTTGATATATTATATGATTGCATGTGATGTGAATGCGGGAAACTAGTATGGCCATAGATTTATATCTTTATTCTTGTTTTAAGCACGGATGGGTGCATGCTTTGTAATTAATTTTAATTTCAAGTTTATACGATCTGCGAATCGTTAGAGTCTTGTAATTAGAGTTTAGGGTCAATGAGTCCATTGAAGAAAACTCAAGGATGGAATCCAAAGGCGAGTGGGAGAAATCAATGGAGGTTCAAGGATGGAGATCTAGACGAACCAAAAGGCGAAACAAGAAGAAAACCAAAGGAGATTAGATCTTCTAGGTTAGGGGCCATACTAGGATCCATGTCTGCTTGATTTACTTTCTCGCGCGCATTTACTTACTTATTTACGCTTTATGTCGTGGATGTTAGTTAGGCTAAATAGTTCACTATAACAAACGCCAGACTAGCGTAAAAGTCCCCAAAAGTAATCTTGAGTAATCGCCTATCCAGATTAAGACACTCGTTGCGCCCTTGTTCGAGGAAGGTGGGTCGGCCTTCGCAGAGTACCTCCTCTACCTTGGGACAATGCGGGTAGGTCTATAGAAGAGGCCTACACGTCTAAATGGTTCTACTCAACGAGATCAGCAAGAGAGTCTTGGATACTCGAGGCAAAAGGATAGATTAGTCATTCATTAATGAAATCTATCAACCAAGAGTCATAAGGTATGATCAGTGAAGTAGTTCACTCACCCGGAACGACGGAGTCAAAGGGTAGGGCCTTCGTCCGCTTTACTCCGAAGAACTGGGGTCTTGGAATCACTTATTCAATCGGGGACGATTTTTATTGAATAATGTGGGAAAACTAAGTTTTTCAAAAACGATAACGAGTTTTAAAACTTTGTCATTTCTTTATGTAGTTTTTAAGATGACACATAGAAACGGTTTCAACAATTGAATCACACCTATGGGAGGTGTTGATCCACTTCCTAGAATGGAAGAATGAATCCGAGAATAGTTCTCAGATTCAAAAGGAAGGTCACTAGAATACCCAATCCTAATGTTGACTCATACAAGAGAAGGTCAAAAGCCTTTTGCAAGCAATCGTATAACATTCTCTTTGGAAGAGTAATGGATGCTAGCATAACCATTAAGACAAACTAAGGAAGAAATTCCTACAGAAGTCATAAATGGGGAGGTACGAGACCTCCAAGGCAATCTGAAAGTCATCCTAAGGGAAGACAACAGAATACATCTATCACCCAATTCAATATCGATTGAACAAAGATAGATAAGACCTTAGATGAGTCACTCAGGTTGTTACGGTCAAACTGAGCAGAACATACGGGAATATCCAATCTAAGAAAGGTTCTTGAGATTTGGTACAAAGAATCTAAGAAAGAGCTCTTGGGATTCAAAAGGGCAAAGGGTCAGTCAAGTGAGGCAAACATTTGATCAAAGAAAAGCAGTTGCCGAGTACATGATCAAGAGTATTCCTCATTACTGTGAATGTTTCCAAACAATGGCTAGACCATTTAAAAGGAAACTACCTTTAGCACCTGGAGGACAAATGGAATGGAATTATGAATTCCGGTTCCGTATCCTTGTTAACAAAGTTAAAAACAAGTATCGTAAAATTCCTTCATCAGGTATTTTAAACCGGATGTGCGGCTCCGTGGAGCTTAAGGGAATTACATACTTGACTAAAAGAAGTAAAGATCCAAGAGGGAGCAGAAGCAGTAATGCTAGGGATGCTGAAAGGGATCAAAGTCTTCTTTTAGACACTGATCTAGCTTAGAACTTAATAGTGATTATTTTGTTCTTCTAGAAACATATGATGTTTTAAACCAGTGGTAAAATTAACTGAAGGTTAACATTGATAATGGCTAAAATCAAGAGATTCAAACTCATTAAACTTCAGCATTGTCAATTGGGTCTTAAGGACTAATTGACAAAGTCACCCTTTTCAAAAGGCATAGAGACTAGTAATCTATTAGGACTCATACAGTGTTATGCAGACCTATAAGTTTACTTGCAGAAGCTAACGAGAGAAACTTCAAATACGTACTCTGACAACTTCATGAAGTATGGAAACGTACAAATCATAAAGTATAAGTCGGAATGTTTGTAAGGTTCAAACAAAGTACAAACCGAAGTAAAAGAATCATTTTGACAAGAGAGTTTAAGTCATCCGATTAGATTGGAGTGGTAAAAACTTGAGTCAAATACTTGATAACCATCAAAGGAGTTGAGAAACCGTTTCCCAACTCGCTCCATGGAACACATCTGAGGGATGGTGGATTCAGTGGGAGAAATCGAACATTGCTATGCATAATTCGATCAAAGATGGGTTTAAGCCAGTCTTCCAAATATTTTTGGACATATTCTAGAAACGATCGTTTTCATACTTACCAAAGTCCGTTTAAAGGCTAAAACTTGTAACAGCGTTACAAAAACTAGCTAATATCTGACGTAATTTCTTTGAAAGAAATTTGGACTTCTTCCATAACCAATCAAGAGAACAAAGTGTTTGTTGCTCATGATAGTATTCTTCTAATAATTAGCACTAATTATTACAAGAACAAGTGGGAGAAAAATGTACAAGTCGATTTAATTCGATCATGAGAAAAATCATGAAGAGTCATGAAGAACAATCATGAAACTTGTACAAGACGATTAAATTCGACCAAGAGCAACAAACTGCGGCTCCTCGGAAAAGGAAAGGTTAAAGATATGATCTTATAAACCCACCGCACAAAAGCGAATGTCATTCGCCGGAGAACTCTCAAAACAAATGAAAGTGTCTCTAAAGGAATATCTCAAAGTAGTTGAGAAAATTCCAAATTGTTGTTCAAAAGCCCTAAAAGGTCAAATCTCAAAGACTCAGAAAATAAAGGTTATTTCTGAAGAGATAAAAGACCTGCGCAGAAACGGAAACTGACTCTAGATTTTGGCTAGAAGCCAAAATCATCGTGGAATCCATATCTCGTCAAGACATGAAGCTTGATAATTTAAGTCAACAGAAGACCTAAATTGGTTTTCCAAAATAGAAAACTGAGAAGGATGGAAACATTCATGTTTCCCGAAACGAGACAAGAAGAATAAAGATTCTTCCAATCAAGTTATGTCCACATGCATGCTTCAAAAATCTATCAACGGATTAAAAGCACGCAAGAGTTAGAATCTTCGATTCAAAAGGCAATCAAAGAAGTTTGATTCCTGAGGAATGAAGAAAATCTTGAATCACGAGTTTCAAGAAGGTAAGTGGGAGAAACAAACCTTCCGGGTCCGTATGCAGAGTACATACAAAAGATTGAGTACGACATAAGGTGTTGTATAACAGTAACGAACTGACTCAATAAAGGACCACACACAAAAGGATAAAATGCCATTTTGGGCATCTGAAGATCTATAGGCATAGATCAAAAGGATGATAGGATTAGAGAGACTCAGTACGCTGAGATGCTTGAGATCCGAAACAGAAAATCTAAGACTCGGAAAGTCTAAAAGAATTTCGACCCAAAAACTCATGACAGAGGGCGTTGCAAAAATCGGAGTCTGAAAAGACACCGATGAGCTGGCACGCATGAGAGAGACATTTATGTTCGAAAACATAAAGTCAATCATGTTGGACATGATTAGCATTTAAACATCCGAATTCGGATTGGAAAACCGAAACACTACTTAGTACATCCTAGAAGGCTAAAGGATGAAGTAGTACAAAATTGAACATGTCATCGTAGCAAACTTTCAGACATGGAAGGAAAGCAGGCTAAAAGTGTTTAAGCCGGGAACTGTTGCAAATACTACATAAAGAATTAAAAGCCTTAACTCTAGTAAAAGTTACTAGAAATTATCAAGGTTGAAGATAACCGTCTTCAAATTAATTGATAATTAGCAAAGTTTAAAACTGACTACCACGGTAGTCAAACTGAACTGTCACCTAAGACATAGTATGAGATTCATACACAGTCTAAGGCATGAGGTATAATTTTAAACCTTGACGAGTAAAACTGAGTGGGTAAAAAGAGTTTTACGGAAGAGGCTCAGATTTACAACTCTCGTTATCAGAAATAATAGAGTTATTTCACAAGTCGTCTAAATTTGGTTTAGTATTTAAACGACAGTCCATTGATGATAAAACATTCCGAATAGGTTTGTCAGATACGTGATCTGATGAATGAAACCCTATTAAGTGAACTTGGAATATTTATTATCGAATCCCTGGTCCAGGTCATTGCATGGACAACAATGACTCACGAAGACTAGCACGGGAGTCGATGGGATAGCGCAGTTTCATGGGCTATAGGAATAGTATATTCTATTCGACTACGTGGGTGTGTGAAAGGTTTATACACTGGATAACCCTCAAATGAGAAGTACATCACTCGTGATGAACGTCAATACTTCTCATAAAGACAATTGGAGAGATTCCTCAAAACATGAGTGCTCCACTCATCTTATGTAAGGAATGCCCGACTTTGGTTCCGTTAAACGCCGCGCCGTAAAAGGAGGTTATAAAGGCGGACACTGGGAAGGACAGGATAGACATGAAGTTAAGTGGGAGCGCAAGAATGGATTGTGTCACCCTAATCACATTAGGTACAAAGTGTCTCAAGGCCACTTGATGAGTAGCAACTGAAAATGCGTGGCCGCGCTCAAACGGATTAAAAGTTAATCGTTTGTCTTTTACAGTTGTACTCGGATATCAAGAAAGTCTGAATGACGTGACGTATCAGATGGGATACTAAATTGACACGGGAATCGAGGCATTGCACTTGTTCTAAGTCCAAGTGGGAGTCTGAAGGAGTTGAAGGAGATGTCCTTCGACCAAGGTGACAATGCGAACAATTTGTCGGATAGGACAATTGATGTGGAAGATCATCAAGTCCGATTGATTTAGGGATCGTAGAGTTGTAGCTAGAGACCAACTACGATCGTCGAATTACGAAGTAATTCGCGGCTAACTTCGATCGGATCCTACAACGGGTTACACATAAGAGTGACAAATTGATCTAGGATATGACTAGTGGGAGTGAGATATAATCATGGGAGTGTCCCATAAACATATCTCATAGGCCTAAAAAGGAATTAGGCAAAGATAGTACAAAAAGGCCAAAAGCAGGGTTTTTGGGCCTAGGCCGATTCGGGCACTTTTAGGGCTCGGATTGGGCTGATTTTTGGAGGGACGTTTCCTTATGTTATGAACATTAAATCTGCCAATTTTGGCTGGGTTTGGACGTCATCTCCTTAGGGAATTGAGAAAATACCAATAGTTGCTATTTTCGACTATTTCCCTAAATCTTATTCTAAAGGGTGTTTTGGGAAACCTAAAAGGAGGTGGATTCTTATTAGGGTTCTATATAAACACTCTTAGGGCAGAGAATAAGGTGTGGAATTTCTCTCTAAGCTTTCTTACTCTACCACATCAAGTAGAGAGGAGAAAGTGAGCTAATTCCCATTAACTATCTATCTAGTCAAGCAAGAAGAAGGTCTTCTTATTATCCAACCACCATTGGTGTGCTAGCTATACAACAAGGTGGGAGATCAAATTGATTGCTCGTGTCCCAAGTAGAGGAGCTACACTTGAAGCTCTTGGTCTTCTTCAATCAATTCAACTAGTTTGAGGGAAAAGCGATTAAGGTAATCCACTATCTCCATTAGATTAATTACTAGTTTTGCATGTGATCCTGGGAATACTAGTGTAGACATTAGATGTCATATTTCCGCTATAAACACTAGTAGAAGGGTATAAAACCCTACACCCATAACCTGTACCCGAATTTCTCATCTGCATAGCCTAAAAAGATGCATTGCTTGGCTTTATCATCAAGCTTTGCTCTTTGATCTTTAGGTATATGCACAAAAGCCCTGCAACCAAACACCCTTAAGTGTTCATAACTGACTTCTTTCCCAGCCCACACTCTCTCAGCTACATCTCCATCTAATGGTGCTGAAGGTGATAAATTAATCAGATAACATGCAGTACGCATTGCTTCACCCCAGAAGCTTTTAGGCAACTTTGCTTCTGAGAGCATACATCTGATCCTCTCCACAATAGTGCGGTTCATGCGTTCTGCTACACCATTTTGTTGTGGAGTTTTGGGAACTGTCTGTTCATGTCGAATACCATGGGTTTTGCAATACTCTTCAAACGACCCGATGTATTCTCCTCCATTGTCAGTGCGAATGCACTTCAATGATTTTCCTGTCTCCCGTTCTATCATGTTGTGGAAATTCTTGAAAACTGCAAGTACCTGATCTTTGGTCTTTATGGCATATGCCCAAACTTTCCTGGAAGCATCATTTATAAAAGTAACGAAATACAAAACACCACCAAGTGTTTTGACCTTTAAAGGTCCACAAACCTCAGAATAAACAAGCTCCAAAACACTGGATTTTCTTTCAGATGCATTCCTTTGAAAGGATACTTTATGTTGCTTTCCTACTAAACAATGAGAGCAGGTGTTTAATATTATACCTTTTACGTTCGGTAAGTCTTTTTTTTAGCAAGGATTTGAAGTCCTTTCTCGCTCATGTGCCCGAGTATTCTATGCCAAAGATCAGTGGAAGAATCTTTTTCAACTGCATTCAATTCTCCTTTACACAGTTTTACTTGAGTCTTGTATAAAGTACATCACTTCTTCCCTCTTGCTATCACCATTGACCCTTTTGTGAGCTTCCACTTTCCATCACCAAAGTGACTGTGGTACCCTTCATCATCTAATACTCCGGTAGAGATTAGGTTATATCGAAGATCTGGTATATGCCTCACATTCTTAAGAATCAATGTACTCCCTGTGCTCGTCTCGATTTTCACTTCTCCAATTCCTACGATTTTTGAGAAACCTAAGTTTCCCATCCTGACTTTGCCAAGGTCACCAGTTCTGTAAGATTTAAAGAAATCCTTACATGGAGTAGCATGATACGAAGCACCTGAGTCAACCAACCATGTTGTTTCTAGTTCTGACTCAGTCATACTTAAGCAAGTCTCTCCACAACCTGAGAGTAAGATAATGTCATCACCTGATGCAACTGCCGCAACATTATCTTGTTTTTCATCATCCTTTTTATTTTCCTTCTTTGGTTTCCTGCAATCACTCTTGTAATGACCCATTTTTCCACAACCAAAACATCTAACTTCTTTCTTTGGTTTTGATCTCTCCCTTGACTTATCACGGTTATGAGGTTTTCTACTTTTACCTCTCCCCCGTCTTTCTGTAACAAGTGCCTCTGAATGAGACTCGTCTGACGATGATTTCCTTCTTGTTTCCTCATTCAACAAACTATCTGGTAAAGAATTTAGAAGAAGTAAGGCCTGCAACTCATCATCCAAAACTAACTTCATTGCAGAAAGCTGATTTACTAGACTTTTCATCTCATTTAAGTGTTGAGCAATTGAGGTTCCTTCTTTATATTGTAATTTTCCTAGCTTTCCGAACAAGTAAGCCTTTTTGGCAGCTGTCTTCTGATCATACAATTCTTCTAATTTCCTCCATAGACTAAAAACGGAAGTCTCCGTCAATACATGATGAAAAACACTGGGTTTTACCCATTGTCGAATAAATCCAACAACCTTACGATCTAATACCTTCCAGTCTTCTTCATCCATCTTCATCGATTTTGTACCGTGATTTTCAATGGGTGCAGCTAGGTCTTTGCAGTATAACAAATCTTCCATTTTTGCTTTCCACATCAAGTAGTTTTCTCCATCTAAACTAATCATGCGATTAGTATTCACTTCCATATTTCTGAACAATAAATCCAACCTAAGCTCTGGTACCACTTGTTAGGAAAAATAACCTAATTAACTTGTTCAGGAATACGAAGATAAACGATGCGAAAGTAAAAGTAGAGACACCAAGATTATTTAACGTGGCAAAAAATATCAGACAAAGAAATAAAAGCTTTTGAAATTTGTATCGGATAAAACTTGAAAAAAGTACTTTACAAAATCAGTCATAAAACAAACAATAACCATAAAAAATAATTATCGTAACTACTCAAATGAAGTTTTGACGATGAGTTAAAATTCCGTTTTTTCCTAATGCAATACATGTGGTTAGTTATGACGCATTTTTACTCGACGCTTCATGCGCATATCTTGCTTGGATTGAAGTTTCTTTCTTTGTACACACTGAGTATAAAGTTTGGAAATAGGACATCCAATTCACACCACCTATCCTCCTGAAACTTGATTGTATCCCCTCTTCTTAGCTTGAATTCAACTTCACCCACAAGACAAAATGTATCAGAAAAGATCATGGATAAAGAATTGAAGGAATAATAAAAGCCCCCACAAAGACGAACCGACAATACCCCCTTTAGAAATACCTTAGGTCAGCTACATAAGAGAGTGATGGTTCTTGTTCTTTTTTCGACTTATGCAGAGACTAACATGATTATAGACAAGGAACGTCCCAATCCCTATTCATTTGGAGAAGTGTTGTACCACCTTCTTCACCTATTATTTTTCTTAAAAATGGGATGAAAAGTCGGTCGTAAATAGAGAGTGATGCTGCCTCAGTAAGCTGAGTAAGATGCAGCAGGAACTCATATTTGACTGAAGAGTTTGAAAAACAACATACGTAAATAAAAGTATTCCTGGGATACGAAAAACCACAGAGGAAACCAAAACTGGAAGCACCCTTACTATACATTTCACTTCTTTTACTTGTTGCATACTACAAAGCTTCTATGGATATGCAGATGATCCGTCTTCATTTAACCGACCTTCAACAGTTATCATCGCTGCCTTGTCAAGAAATCTTCTATTTAATTGATTCATGAAGTTTTTTTCAAGTACCCAAGAAGAACAGAATACAATCCCTGAACATATGAGAAGGCGGAAAAGCTAATCCTACAGACAAACTTACATTAGATTGAACATAAACAATGCGAGTTAGAGACACCAAGAAGCAAGATCAGAGAACAAAGGAATACCAATTATCGTAGCTGTTAATGGCCCTCTTTCCCGCATCTGTTTTTAGGTTGAACTGATCAGCTCTAAATGCCATGGGCTTAATCCCAACCGAAGACTATCACCACTATTAGCAATAAACACATAAGAAAAGCTCAAGTGGGCTGAATACATAAGTCAATGCCTTTCTTTCCACTATTAGGTGGGTGTACTTTGTTTATTACTGCAGTCAACATTACAAGATTCATTCCTTTCAAGAAATCAAACAAACACACGAACACATTTACGAGTTTTATGATATTTCTCAAAAGATTTTGGTAAGAAATGGTTGATGGGTAAGCTACCATTAGAGAAGCTATAGAGGCAAATCCTACTGTTTGTATCATCCAGGACAAGTAATGGAGAGAAAAGCTCCTATGATTGGTGAAAAGAATGTGCTATTCCATTGAAAACATTGATAAGTATGGCAGTGGCGTGGCCGAGAATTTGGGGGCCCGGTGCGAAAAAAATATTTGGGGCCCTTTCTCCACTGATATCAAAACGTAAACTCTTTTCACACATTATACGTTTAGTAATTATCTCTTAAGAAACTAAGTTCGATAAGAAAAAAAGTTTAACTCCTTCCGTGAAGTTGAATACTTATTCTAAGTTGTGTATTTTTTCATCCCAAATACTTCTAAGCAAAAACCATACACATTTGACAACACTCCTTCCACGAAAAGATAGAACAATAAGTATTCGACTTCATAAACATACAAACTAAACTAATAGTTTATCACTTTATCCATAACTTAATACCATAACTAATAGTTGTTATTTTTTTGTGAAGAAAATAGTTGTTGTTAGAAACACTTGGAGATAATAACGAGTTCATAAAATAAACAAAAAAGTGACTGTCGGGTGGATTGAACTTGAGACCTCTTTGTTAACACTCAAGAGGTTTACCAATTCAGCTACATCATGTACTGCTAAATTAATATAACTAATCGGAATTTAGGGGCCCCTATCTCTATAAGAAAATTATGTGGTTTGAGGGGGGCCCGGTGCGACGGCACCTGTCGCACCCCCTCAAACACGCCCCTGAAGTATGGCAGCTGTAAGATAAACCACGAGGTTTGCCAAGACGCCCCATGTTCCAAGTTTTTCGAACGTTACATTTCCTGCATTTCTTATCATTTTAGGGAAGAAACATACACACATCGGAATTGAGTTCATAGTATAAGAATCACATATGGATGCATATGAAAGGTAATAAATAAGAATAAACACTACGGAGAGATTTATTGGATTGACCAGATTTCTGGCTATACCAATTATCTGGTAATAAATAAGAATAAACACTACGGAAAGATTTATTGTTTCATATAATTAAACTTCAAAATGTCAATTTTATCAACAAAAAGAATCTTGCTACATTTCAATTTCAATAACAGATAAATGTTCTCAAATGACGCTTAATGTGGACCTAAACATGATACCAATTAAGCTCTTTTTGCACTGTTGTTGTGGTCCTTGTGCAGTCAGGTACAATCCAAGTACAGTTTAATGGCGCCATTGAGTCGGAAAAACCCTTAGTAGACCTTTGACTCCCAACAGAATGACACTTACCGGTTTCAAGAGAATAACATAAAATGCTTTCATCATCTAATCTAGGTAAGTAGATTTTGTTCTCCATGCTACTATTGGGAGCAACTGCTGACATACAAGAAGTATTGCTGACGAACAACATATGATTTCCCAAACTTTCAACTTTAACCCAACTCTTACTAGAAAAATCGAATCTAAATACCCGGATCGACGTCCCAAGATACCTTACATCTACTAATAAAAGCTGCCCTTCATGCTCAACCAAAAACTTTTGGTAGTTAGAATTAAAGCACTGTTGGTTACCGAGAACAATTTCCTTGAACGAGCCACCATTAATCTCAAGAACACCTAAACTTCCGTTATGATCCATGAAATAGAAAGCTCCATCACAGAAAACTGGACTGATTAAACACGGCGTAAATACATATGACTTTGGGTAGATTGCCGACCACCATTCTTTCTTTCCCCAAGTAATGAACCCGACAAGAATTTTGTTTTCTAAATCTTCTTTGTCAAAAAATCCGCCGATGGCGAAAACTACACAGTCTGAAGAAGTAGGTGAGGACGAGAATGAGAGACGAAAGTACATATCATCGTCTTCCAAATAACTTCGTTGTTTTGGTATGCTAGGAAGTTGGATTACTGCTTTTGAATATGGGTTGTAAAAGAATATGTTGTGCCTTCCTTTTAACATTAGTAACCAGCCCTTATTCGAGCAACAGATAGTTGCCTCTGATAGAATTGTATGACTATCTGTGAAGTACTTGTCATTATTATGCTCCGGGTCGACAAAATTGTAGATGGCACCATTACTTTCAGAGAACAACAGAAATGGAGATAAAGATGTGAGCTTTTTAAACAAAACTGTCCACTTTGCTGCAGGCAGGAGTGATCGACTCCCTTTATTTATGGCGCGAAACTGTAAATAATCTACTAGAGGAAGATAACTTGCTATGAGCTCGATGACGTCCTCGTTAAGAGTACCCCATTGATTTGCTTCTTTAAGTGGTACTCCCCTTTTAGTTTGTCCCTCAACCTCCTTCAAACCATTTTTTGCATTGGTATTCTTTTCTTGTGCATTTAGAGTGTTATCTCTCTCTTCACCGTCCACAAATATATTTTCCGTTCTTCCATCACAAGCCCTGAAAGTTAAGCATGGTAAATATTAGTTTAGCAAACAAACAAACAAAAGCAAGAATTATACATATACCACAGAGTATGTGTTGTCATTTAAAGTTACCTGACAGGTGGAGGCATCATCAACCAACCCGGAGACAAATGCGGCATTGTTGTCTTTAGAAAAGACAGTGAAACTGAAACACTTTGGCCTTCTAGATCATACTTATACAAGCTTTGGTCTCCTTCCAATGTGAAATACACACAACCTCTTGTAAGACTCAACTTGGCCGCGGAGCAAGAAGCTGTGGTGTTTTGCCCTAGAAAGAGTACATGATCGCCCAACCTATGTAATTCCTCCCAAGCCATTAAAGAGGAATTCAGTCTATGTACTTGTATTGAGATAACTGACTTATAAGAGAAATCCTCCAAATCTCCCAAATCTCCAATATCGTGATGCATAGTAATTTTGAAGAGTTCATCAGAAGACACCACATAACGTCTTGGACAACAAGTTGTTGGTGGTATATTTATGGCAAATGGGAGAAGAGGGATGGAAAGAGGTCTCATGCAGAGGGATTCATCAGCATAAGCCCCAAGTTGGTTCTCTATTTTGATCTCAACATGCGAACTGACATTGAAAAATATATATAGATTGCCCTTAAAGCAAGCGAAGGATCCAAACATTGGTTCAATTGCATTAGTATTTTCGGGCAACAACTTTTGTGATCTCCATCGTTCGTCTCCAGGACGACAATATACGAGTAGGGATTCAGGCCTGTTCGAATACGCGAAGCAAATAGAGAAGAAGACCATGCTGCTGCTTTTATAATTATTAGAAGGAGGCGAGGTCAAAATACAGTCGTAGATAACATACTTATTAGGATCAGACCATTTGGATAAATTAGGTAACATGATTTTCTCTAAAGTTACCGGATTCCAAAGAAAACAATCCCAATTGTGGTTGTTAGATAGAATAACTAACCAACCTTCATGAGAGTGGGATTGCCAATATCTACTTCCACTCAGCTCTGGTATTCTCTTTATGTAGTTCCTCTTACTAGGTTCAAGGAGATTGTAGAATGCCTGATCTTTCCCATCCTTTTTTGTAGAAGGTAAAACGAGCCACGGCACTTCGGACGGAAGTGGTGGACGACTACGCAAACTTCTCTTCTTCTTGTACTCCTCTTCCATGGATGATGATGATGATTATAAAGGGGCTGACTATATTGAGATGAAGATGTGAAAATATCAATATTAGAAACTCAAGGAAACATCAATCCAATAACAAATACAACTAAGGGGGTGGGTGGGTATACTGAGATGAAGTTCAAAGCTTATCAAATTCTAGCTAGACGATTAAATCTCACTGATTATAAACCTCATAACACAAAATTCCTCTAGAAAAAACATAAAAAAGAAACTAACTTTAAGCTTTAACCAAAACAACTCACACACAAAGTAATCAAATTAATCATAAAACAGAACCCATTAGATATGATTCACAGATAATAAATAAACTAAAAAGGAAAAGGAAGAAGTGGAATTTACCTTGAAGAACAGAGTAATGGTAGGTCACGAAAAAAAAAAAAGGAAAGCTCTGCTGCTATTTACTTTGGGTTATGATTTCTCAAAGAAAGATTGTGTTTCAGACCGGCAAATAATTTGGAAGGTCATATAGTTAGTAGTTGCTAAAATTTATACTTTAGCATCCCAATCTTATTAGAATCGGTTTTAATAGGCCCCCGCAATAAACAAAAGGGCTATTTTCCTCATAGTCTCCAACTTTGGTTTCCTGTCTAGCCCCCTACTTTATCAAAATTACTCAGATGACCCTTTTTTCAGATTCCGTTGTAAAACTGTTAACTAGTCATCACATCTTTCTCATCCAACTCATTGTCTCTCTCTGCCACCTCATCATCTTCACCGGCTAAGGTCGCCGACCGACAACCTTCAAACATAAATATTTATTTTTAACTCTCCTTTCTCTAAAAAAATAAATTTCTTTAAAACTCACCACTATCTCTCTAGATCTGGTGAACCAGAATAGTTCTGGTTCACCAGATCTAGAGAGAGAGGGGTGATATTTTAATAAAAAAAATAATAATTTAGAGAGAGAAAGAGATAGGAGAGTTTAAAAAAATATATCGTTTTTTTAATGTTTGAAGGTCGCTAGTTGGAAAATTGGTCGGCCGGTGAAGATGATGAAGTGGCAGAGAGGCGATGAGTTGGATGAGAGGGATGTGATGACTAGTTAACGGTGTTATAACGAAATCTAAAAAAGGGGGCCATCTGGGTATTTTTGACAAAGTAGGGGGCTAGACAGGAAACCGCTCACAAAGTTGGGGGCTATTAGGGAAATATAACCCTAAAGAAAAATATCCAAGGAATAAAATTTGTCTACAAAATTGTTCAACTGAGTTGACTTTTTTATTTCTATTTGTTGCTATAGGGCTTTTAATTTTGGAGTTCAAAAAAAAATTAAATTTTTAAAATATTTCATAAAAGAATTTAAAAGAAACTTTTATGAACTTGAACAAAATCTTTCTAGTGATCCAAACCCTAAACTCATTTCAAGTGTTTCTTCTTTTCTTCATCTTCTTCTTTAGAGTTTTGTTTTCTTCTAATTATTAAACCCAAAAAAACATGGAGAACAAACCTAATATGTTTAAAAGTGATGAGAAATCCGTTTTAGGACTCAAATTACTTATTTCTAGGGTTTAGAATGTATTACCTCTCTTGGGAAGGAAAATGCATGAAGAAACTTGCTTTAGAAATCCCATGAAAGATGTGTTAAGTGTTTCAAGAGATTTTGTTTAATGATTTCTAGGGTTTAGATTTTTGTTTTTTCCTTTTATCTCTCTAACTTTGTTTATGATTTTAGAGAAATAAAAGTAGTGGGGGTTGGAGATTTAGGGAAGACAAGTAAGAAAGTGATAGAAAAGGAAGAACAAAAAGTTTGAGTAGGAGTATAGAGGAGATCAGATGAATGAGTTGTTCTCCAAAGAAGAAGAAAGAAGAGAGGAAGAAGAAAGAGGGGGAAAAAGACTTCAAATAAATTAATTTTCTTTTTTACATACAGTTAACTTTATAAATTACAAATGTTTTCTGTATTCCCCATAAAAAAATATTCCCTAGAGATTTACAAATATATATAGATTCCCTAGAGAATTTATTCCCCGGAGATTTTTCTTAATTCTCCAAAGTCGCGATCTTTTAATATCCCATTCGACCTACTGAAATCTAGCAGACCATGTTTACTCGTTAGCAAATTGGGTCGTGAATTTTACCAAATTTAGACTAACATTTGGGTAACGGATTTTTGGGCTTTCCTCCCACAACAGCCTCAGTACGAGCAGACACGTATGTTTTAGTGTGTGTTTATAGGTGCTCCCCCAAACTGTTCCTAATACAACTTCACTCTTAGCTCCTCAGGGTTTGCACAGTCTCAAGACACTCGGACTGAGCCTCATCAATGTTGATCGTAAACAACACAGACTCAAACGAGTCTTATTGCCCTCAGATTACTCAATCCGACCCACGAGAAGTGCCAAGAGAGAGATGGCAGAAGAGAAAAAGACGGGGTGTCTATAGTGGCACCCTAGGATGTAAGCTTGCAATTACTCGCACGAAAAAGTCACTATTTATCTTTCCAACGTTATTTGGTTTATTGTAGTATATCCTTGTGTTTCCTATTTTAAGTTTTTTCCTTATTGGTAGTTGTAGTAGCTTCTGGTTTCTTTGTGTTCCTGCGTTTCTTTTCTTTGGTGTGTTAGCTTGGTAGAGGTGCTTGTAGTTTTCACCCAGTGGTCCGGGTTATCTCGCTGGTTTCTGTGTTTGGGGGCGCTTCCTTGGTGGGCTGGATTTTGGCCTTTACCGGTTCCAGCCTTGTTCCTGGCTTGGTACGGTGCCTCTAGCAGGGTGTCCTTGCTGGGATCTGTGGTCGTGCTTGGCGCGGTGCCTCTAGCAGGGTTTCGTGGGTTGTGGGGGGCGCCTTCCGTCGTGGGGCGAGTTCTAGGACTGCTGCTGACCCCTCCCCTCTAGCCGTTTTTGTCTTTGACCCATGAATAGGCCACCAAATGCAACCCTCTCCATCATTGCTTGGAATGTGAGGGGTTGTGGTAATTTCCTTAATAGGAAATATCTTTGGACTCTAATTAAGGAGCACAAGCCTGATATCAACTTTCTTTCCGAGACCAAATTTATGAATACCAACTTAGGTAGACTCCTCAATCTTCATGCTGACTATAAACTCTTCTCGGTTGAGCCCTCTAACAAAGCGGGAGGTCTAGCTTTCTTTTGGAATCACAATTATGATTTGGATATTAAGTTTGCAGATAAAAATATTATTCATATCAAAGGAACTCAAACCAGTAATCACTCTGATTTCTACATTTCATGCTTTTATGGTTGCCCTTATCTAAGGACAAAATGAGACCCTGGGAAATTCTTCACACCCTTGCTCCTAATCCCAAAGAACCATGGTTAATTATTGGAGACCTTAACACTATTCTGCATCCCTCCGAAAAGAACGGCTCGCACAATTTTCTTCCCCCTCATGCTAAGAAAATCAACTCTCATATTAATGATCTTGGTCTTCATGATCTACGATTCAACGGAACCCCTTTTACTTGGTCTAATCGACAATTCAAGGGTAATCTGATTCAAGAAAGATTAGATCAAGCTCTTTCAAATATGCAATGGCTCTCGAACTACCCGGATTCCTCGGTCCACCATCTTCCGGGAGTGGGTTCAGACCACTTACCCATCCTTTTTACCAATAAAACCAATAATTCCAGAGGTCGAAGACCATTCAGATTCATTAGAACTTGGATGGCCCACCCGGAATGTGGTCATTTCATACGGGATAATTGGTCATTGTCTGCAAACCTCATCCAAAACAAACTGAACTCTCTTGCCATTAAGTTGGCTCACTGGAATAAAACTGTTTTTGGGCACATCGACAATAAAATTAAAAGTCTCGTCGATTCCATTCAGACGACTCAGAATGCGGATTTGCTCCTATCGCTCAATACTCAATTGGAGGAAGCTTACAATCTTCAAGAAAGCATCTGGAAGGAAAAATCGCGAGTGGCGAATATTCAGCTGGGAGATAGGAATACCAAATTTTTCCATGCTAAAGCTATTACCAGGAATCGTAAAAACCATATTAATTCCATCCAGAAGAATGATAACTCGTGAAGCTGTGACCCGTTAGAGATCGCTCAGCTCTTTTCTGATCATCTCATCAACATTTCGACTACCACAAATCCCTCGGGTTCTAGTCATCTTCTCAACCTTTTCACTAAACAGATTTCGGAGTCTCAAAATCTTTTTCTGACATCCTTGCCTCATGAAGATGACATTCGCAGTGCGACTTTTTCTCTGAAATCAGAAGCGGCGCCCGGTCTGGATGGCTACCCTCCTTCCTTTTACCAATCGAATTGGGATACGGTCAAGAATGACATTATCGATATGGTCAACAAGTTTTTCGCTACATCCCATCTCCCACTGTACTAACCACACCAATATCTGTCTTATCCTGAAAACCAAATCCCCTCATACTACTGCTGACTATAGGCCGATCAGTCTTTTAAACACCACCTATAAAATTGTTACTAAACTTCTTGCTAATCGGCTGAAAACGACGCTTCCTGATATCATTTCTCCTTTTCAAGCGGCGTATGTTCCGGGCAGACAAATCACTGATAACATCATTATTAGTCAAGAATTGTCCCACACCTACCGTACCAAAAGAGGTTCGGAGAGCTATTTTGGTCTGAAACTCGATATGTCTAAAGACTTAGACCGTATCGAATGGTCTTTCCTTGAATCCATTATGTTCAATCTTGGTTTTGACAATCATTGGATCCAGCTTATTCATACTTGTATCTCCACTTCTACTATGACAGTCCTGATCAATGGTCGTCCGAGCCCCACCTTCAACGTCACTAGAGGTATTAGGCAAGGAGATCCGCTATCTCCGTTTCTTTTCACTCTGGCGATGGAGGGTCTGAGTCGCTTACTGGATTCTCAAAACAGTCCTCATAAATTCATTGGGATCAACATCCCCCGTTCTAAGGTCATGATCAATCACCTTCTATTTGCGGATGACTGTCTCATCTTCGGTATGAACTCTCTGGATAACATCAGTAATCTACTCCAAATCCTCAAAACCTTTAGGGATGCCTCTGGTCAGGTCATTAACTACAACAAATCCACCATCTTCTTCACCAATAATACCCACCATAAATTCAAGCGTATGATCATCAAGTCTCTTAAAGTCCAACAAGCTTCATCTCTCGATAAATACTTAGGCACCAACCTCTTTATTGGGGCCAAGAAAAAACAGGCTTTCTCCTCTCCTATCGACCAAATTCAGCATAAATTATCCAAATGTCAGACCAACCTCCTTTCTCAAGCTGGTCGCTCCATAGTCATATCGACTATTGCTGCGGCCGTTCCCCGATACCAGATGCAATGCTTTGCCCTCCCGAAAGGCATTAGCAACCGCATGGAGACCATTCAACGGTCTTTTTGGTGGGGAAAAACCAAAACCATCCACACTATTAACTGGGCTACTATTTGTCGGCCCCGTAAATTCGATGGTCTCGGATTCCGAGACCCGATCATGGACAATGAAGCTTTCCTCAGTAAACTGACGTGGCGGCTCCTCAAATTCCCGAATGCTCCGTGGGCACAATTGCTCAAAGCTAAATATTTTCCTAAGAGCTTAAAACCTTCACCTGCTAAACCTTCTAACTCTTGGATCTGGAAATCTATTGTGGCGAACATGCCAAAGGTCACTAATCTCATTTTCTGGGATGTCAATAAAGGTACTAGCATCAATATTTGGGAGGATTATTGGATCCCAAATCATAAACCACCTCTCCAGAATCGGTACAATTGCCCTTTCGATAGACTTGCTGATCTAATTTTGGGCACTCACTGGAACATGAATATGTTAAATCTCTATTTTGATAGTGATGTCAGGAGAGCTATTCTCAATATCAACATTCAACCTAATGCAGAGGACACGATGATCTGGACCCTCACCAAATCAGGTAAATTTACTATTAAATCAATGTATAATCATTTAAGAACTTGTTCTAATGACTATGAACCTATGGAATGGAATTTCATTTGGAAGATCCCCACCATTCCGAGAATAAAACTATTTCTGTGGAAATGTTGTATAAACATTTTACCAGTTAGAGATAAATTTGGCAGATGTATAGGCAATATTTACAATTGTCTTTACTGTGATAACAAGGAAACGATTACTCATATTCTACTACATTGCCACTTCACTCGTACTGGATAATTTACTAGAAAACCATGGATGTGCATAACATGACGATGATGGCTAAAATCATGTGGTTTATATGGAAGGTGAGATGCGAAAAATGTTTTTCTTCGAAAGAAACTAATCCTATGCAGGTTATCAAAATGATCCAATATTATACAACATCTATCAACATAACGACCCAAAGCAAGAACGAGCCCAATAACACCACCTGGCTCCCACCAGAAGCTCCATTTCTCAAATTCAATGTTGATGCCTCCTTCATAGCATGCACGGAACCAGCAGGAATTGGATGGATACTACATGATGAAAAAGGTGACTTCATTGCAGCAAAGACGGACATAACCAGAGGACAAACAACAGAGGAATGTGAATGCCTAGCAATTCCTAGTGCGGTTCAATGGGCATCTGATTACAAAATCTCACACCTCCACATCGAAAGCGACAACCTCAACTTAATTAACTACCTCAATGACAATAGACAGGAGATTGATTGGCAAACTAACAAGCTTTTGGCCAACTTTGGAGCTCTTAAATCCAACTTCGTGGGCACTAGATTCACCCATGCGCCGAGAACACTTAATATGACAGCAGACAAACTGGCGAAATGGGGACGACAACAACGTACACGGCGACTATGGCACTCGAGGAATTCTATGAATCTAGATCTAGATAGTTAGTTGTGCCTGATGGCAGGCACTCTCTGCAACAAAAAAAAAAATTATGATAATATATTTTAAGAAAGAACATGTTCATTACAAAATTTAATTCAAATATACAAACGAAACAAAATACAACATTTAATTAAAACAAAATCAAAAATAAAAATAAATTAACACGCTACATTATGAAAAAGAAAAACAACTGAACACTTGTATAACTACTAATAAAAATACTTTATTAATACGTGGTAAGTCTGTGCCTCCATAACCACCTCCGTAGTTGCCTCCATCTCCACTATTGTAGCCACCTCCATCTCCAGCATCGTAGCCACTTCCATCTCTACCTCTACGTTGGTTGAAGTTGTCTAATTGTTGTGACTCGAATAAGATGACTGACTCACTGACCACCTATTCCATTATCTCGATCTATTAGTTTTTGTTGTTTTTTTCGAAAATATTCACATCCAACCGGACTTTTACTAGAATCAAAGTCGGTATTAATAATAGTGAGCTCCATTTTATACGTTAAGTTTCAGCCATGAAAATATTCTCTAACAGCCGCCTGTGTCAAGCTAGTTTGGGGACGACATAAAATCAGTAAATAGTACTCCAGAAGGCGAAAGCATATTTGAGGACAACATCATTAGAGATGACGCTGACGATGGTAAAACACCACTTGACCCTGTAGCTTTCTGTTTAATCTTTATATTCTTAACTTCACCAGAATCATAATCTGTTGAGGAACTCGATTATCTAGTGAAGACTGGATTCCGGTAAGTTGATGTGTTAAATTCACGATCATGTGATAATCAGAGATATGATAAAGTCACGATTAATATATAATCGGATAGATAAACATAAAATAATGACAGATATTTAACGTGGTTCGGTCGGATACTCAAGACCTACATCCACGGAGAAAATACTTCATTATTAATAATAACCACATACAATTGTATGTAGGATTGATCGGTTACACAACTCGATGAGTTTGAATCCTAGAACCCTCTCCTATTTATAGATGACTTAGGGTTTAGGGTTTCCTAGTTTCTGATTACTAAACTAGGAAATAATACAAAATCTATCTAATATTACCATTAGATAGTTACAAGAGATATTCTGAATATATTATACTAATATTACATATCTTCACATATCTTCTAATATCTTCACGTATCTTCAAATATATTCTGAATTCTTCTCGATCGTCGGATCTCGTCTTCTCGATCCGTCACGTACACGTGTTACACACGTATATTATTTCTGCAACTTATCTTGACCGCCGGATCTCCTATTTTCGATCCTCCTTATGTAACGTATCCTATTACCCCCCCGCAAGTTGGAGCACGTAAATTTTGAAGTGTCCCACTTGGAGTGAGAAAAAGAAAATACTTCTTGATTCGTCGTATTCGTCTTCTTGCAACTCTTGGATTGTGGATGCGTTGGAAGATGATTGAACGATAATTAAGTCACAACCAAAAGGTTGGTAGTTGCGGTCAAAAAATTGAGCGAAAATCAATGACAACGAAACTACATGTATTTTTCTCATGTATGTAAAGTTGGTCATTGTATGAAGAAAATGTCAACAACTAAAAGGTTGTGATGATCAATATCTTGTCGTATAAAAACGTCAAGTATGAACTTTAGGAGTGACAACAAAATAATGTTGTTTTGTTTAAAATGGACAAGAAATCATTGTCGGAATACCAAAAAAATTATTGGATAAGGAACAACCAAAACGATGGTCGACATGAAATTCATTGCCAAAAAAAAAAAGCAAGATCGCGGATATAATTCTGGAAAAAATAGAGATATTCTATTCGTGAAAGAGATACTCTATTCGTTGAAGATATACTCTATTAGGTGAAATGAATTTCAAAAAATTTAACTTGGAAATAAATAAAGATTATCATAGACAAAGTATGATATTGAAAATATTACGGGTGAATCCGTGATTAAAAATCAAAATAGAAATATTCTATTTGTCGTAGGAAAAGTCCAACATATAATTTGTAAGAAACAGAATAATCATTAGAAATATATGATTATGAAAATTTTCGCGGGTTGAATTCCGGAAGTAAAATCCAAAATAGGAATTCTTTCTCCGTTGAAGAGAAAGCCCAATATTTTGGTAGAGAAATAAAATCGTCATAAACAAAGTATGACTTTGGAAATGTCATGGGTTTACCCGGAAAGAAAAGTCAAAATAGAGTAAATTAATCTATTTTAGTGTCACAAATAGAAGAGAAAGTGACAGAAAAAATAATGTCACAACTAGAAAAAGTTGGATATAGGTGACATTAGAAGTCTGTCACAAAATAATTTTCCAACAGTGAAACTGTGGCAAAAGTTTGTCACACAAAACTGTGGCAAAAGTTTGTCACACAAAACTGCGGCAAAAAACAGTATATGGTTGCGACAAATTGTGGAAATAACTAATTCGTCGCAGAACTGTAACATTAGTGACAGCAGAAAATAGTGTCACTTTACTTTGGATGAAAAACAGTGACAACAAACAAACTGTCACTTGGTCTGATAATGTTGCCGTCACAAAATAATGTGGGGAAAAAACAGTTGCAAATACTTAATTTGGGTTTAGGAACTTCTAAATTAGGCTTTATCAAAATTGAGAAATTTCTCAAAATTTGGATTTACCAAATCAGAAGTTGATAATAAAAATCATCTGTGATTTGTAAGAGACTGCAAATCCAGAGTTGGTAGAATCCATATCAAACCAAACTCGGCCAAGAAGCGGTGATGAATTTGGTTTGTAAAGAAAGTTCGACTAAGCTAGGGTTCCGGCGAACAAGATATTCCGGTCATCTAGGGTTAGCAAAACGGTTTGAAGTTGTTGTCGGACGAAGGATTGAGACCGACTAGGTAAGAGTGTTCACAAAAATCGTTTTCGGAATGGCAGAAATGGCCGATTAAGGCTCATGCGTCGCAGCCGACAGGGAACTCTAGAGAGAGAGAGTGACCGGCGGTAGTGGATTAAACCGAGAATAATTCAAACCGAGTCTTCACCAAATACATAGGAAAATCGTTGGTGGTTAGTAGAGTAATGTCCAAATCGAAGAAAGCAATCGATTGGTGACTAAAATCTCGCCGAAAAATACTAAGGTTAGCAAGAGTAATGGGGCGGTGGCTTTGTTGGTACCTTCCATTGCAAACCCTAATTTGGTTAAAGGTTAGAATCTCCCATGAAAATAAAGGAAGAAAATGTTTGTTAGGGTTTGTCTTTTTAATTTGGGTGTGCTAAAACAACCAGTGAAAATGGGCCCTCAATTAATTTCTAATAGGTACCCGGTATGCAAAGTATGAAAGGGATATTTAGAGTCAAATGATGTTGACTCTGGTCACGAGGTCCATTGACTTCGGGTTAATTGGTTCCAGATTGTATCAGTGGTCGGTTAGAACGGTAATAGACCCAGATCTGGTATGTTTTGGTTCCAGGGTATTTTTTTCAATTTCATACCTATTTTAGGTTAAAAAAACGAAAAAAAAAAGAAATAACCGAAAAAAATCGAGAATAAAAGTGAAACATACCTTTGTTGAAGAAGAAATCGTTGATGCTACTTTGATGAACTTTAATAAACTCCAATAAATCAAATAAAAAATATCTTCTTTCCTATTCTCGTATGAAAAACATCTTTTTCATTCACTAGATTTTTTTTTTCGTCTTAACGGTGAAGCATAATCACAAGAATAATCTTGGAAAAGTTTAACAAATCGACAAAGCGATCGAATAATAATTTAATCACAACTAAAAAAAGTTGGAATTTTGACACAACAATATAGAAATTGTTGGGAAAAGCGGAAGCTTAAACACGAACAAATAACCTGCTCATGATACCATGTTAAATTCACGATCATGTGATAATCGGAGATATGATAAAGTCACGATTAATATATAATCGGATAGATAAACATAAAATAATGACAGATATTTAACGCGGTTCGGTCGGATACTCAAGACCTACATCCACGGAGAAAATACTTCATTATTAATAATAACCACATACAATTGTATGTAGGGTTGATCGGTTACACAACTCGATGAGTTTGAATCCTAGAACCCTCTCCTATTTATAGATGACTTAGGGTTTAGGGTTTCCTAGTTTCTGATTACTAAACTAGGAAATAATACAAAATCTATCTAATATTACCATTAGATAGTTACAAGAGATATTCTGAATATATTATACTAATATTACATATCTTCACATATCTTCTAATATCTTCACGTATCTTCAAATATATTCTGAATTCTTCTTGATCGTCGGATCTCGTCTTCTCGATCCGTCACGTACACGTGTTACACACGTATATTATTTCTGCAACTTATCTTGACCGCCAGATCTCCTATTCTCGATCCTCCTTATGTAACGTATCCTATTATGTTGGACCAAGTTCATGAAATCTTGATGTCTTCTGTACGATCCGTCCATTACCTTTCCATTGGATTGATGAGATTTCTGGTGATACCCATTATGCGGTAATAAATTAAAATATTATTTCATATAATTAAACTTCAACAGGTCAATTTTATCAACAAAAAGAATCGTGCTACATATCAATTTCATAGATAAAGAAAAGTAAAATCTCTAATCGGGTTCTCAAATGGCGCTTAATGCAGACCTAAACATGATACCAATTAAGCTCTTTCTCCACTGTTCTTGTGGTCCTTTTGCAGTCAGGTACAATCCAAGTACAGTTTAATAGCGCCTTTGAGTCGGAAAAACCCTTAGTAGACCTCTGACTCCCAACAGGATGACACTTACCGGTCTCAAGAGAATAACATAAAATGCTTTCATCATCTAATCTGGGTAAGTAGATTTTGTTCTCCATGCTACTATTGGGAGCAACTGCTGACATACAAGAAGTATTGCTAACGAACAACATATGCTTTCCCAAACTTTCAACTTTAACCCAACTCTCACTAGAAAAATCGAATCTAAATACCCGGATCGACGTCCCAAGATACCTTATATCTACTAATAAAAGCTGCCCTTCATGCTCAACCAAGAACTTTTGGTAGTTAGAATTAAAGCACTGTTGGTTATCGAGGACAATTTCCTTGAACGATCCACCATTAATCTCAAGAACACCTAAACTTCCGTTGTGATCCATGAAATAGAAAGCTCCATCACAGAAAACTGGACTGATTAAACACGGCGTAAATACTTCTGACTTTGGGTAGATTGCCGACCACCATTCTTTCTTTCCCCAAGTAATGAACCCGACAAGAATTTTGTCTTCCAAATCTTCTTTGTCAAAAAATCCGCCGATGGCGAAAACTACACAGTCTGAAGAAGTAGGTGAGGACGAGAATGAGAGACGAAAGTACATATCATCGTCTTCCAAATAACTTCGTTGTTTTGGTATGCTAGGAAGTTGGATTACTGCTTTTGAATATGGGTTGTAAAAGAATATGTTTTGCCTTCCTTTTAACATTAGTAACCAGCCCTTATTCGAGCAACAGATAGTTGCCTCTGATAGAATTGTATGACTATCTGTGAAGTACTTGTCATTATTATGCTCCGGGTCGACAAAATTGTAGATGGCACCATTACTTTCAGAGAACAACAGAAATGGAGATAAAGATGTGAGCTTTTTAAACAAAACTGTCCACTTTGCTGCAGGCAGGAGTGATCGACTCCCTTTATTTATGGCGCGAAACTGTAAATAATCTACTAGAGGAAGATAACTTGCTATGAGCTCGATGACGTCCTCGTTAAGAGTACCCCATTGACTTGCTTCTTTAAGTGGTACTCCCCTTTTAGTTTGTCCCTCAAACTCCTTCAAACCATTTTTTGCATTGGTATTCTTTTCTTGTGCATTTAGAGTGTTATCTCCCTCTTCACCGTCCACAAATATATTTTCCGTTCTTCCATCACAAGCCCTGAAAGTTAAGCACGGTAAATATTAGTTTAGCAAACAAACAAACAAAAGCAAGAATTATACATATACGACAGAGTATGTGTTGTCATTTAAAGTTACCGGACAGGTGGAGGCATCATCAACCAACCCGGAGACAAATGCGGCATTGTTGTCTTTAGAAAAGACAGTGAAACTGAAACACTTTGGCCTTCTAGATCATACTTATACAAGCTCTGGTCTCCTATCAATGTGAAATACACACAACCTCATGTAAGACTCAACTTGGCCGCGGAGCAAGAAGCTGTGGTGTTTTGCCCTAGAAAGAGTACATGATCGCCCAACCTATGTAATTCCTCCCAAGCCATTAAAGAGGAATTCAGTCTATGTACTTGTATTGAGATAACTGACTTATAAGAGAAATCCTGCAAATCTCCTATATCTCCCAAATCGTGATGCATAGTAACTTGGAAGAGTTCATCAGAAGACACCACATAACGTTGTGGACAATAAGTTGTTGGTGGTATATTTGTGGCAAATGGGATAAGAGGGATGGAAAGAGGTCTCATGCAGAGGGATTCATCAGCATAAGCCCCAAGTTGGTTCTCTATTTTGATCTCAACATGCGAACTGCCATTGAAAAATATATATGGATTGCCCTTAAAGCAAGCGAAGGATCCAAACATTGGTTCAATTGCATCAGTATTTTCGGGCAACAACTTTTGTGATCTCCATCGTTCGTCTCCAGGACGACAATATACGAGTAGGGATTCACGTCTGTCCGAATACGCGTAAGAAATCGAGAAGAAGACCATGCTGCTACTTTTATAATTATTAGAAGGAGGCGAGGTCAAAATACAGTCGGAGATAATATACTTATTAGGATCAGACCATTTGGATAAATTAGGTAACATGATTTTCTCTAACGTTACCGGATTCCAAAGAAAACAATCCCAATTGTGGTTGTTAGATAGAATAACTAACCAACCTTCAGGAGAGTGGGATTGCCAATATCTACTTCCACTCAGCTCTGGTATTCTCTTTATGTAGTTCCTCTTACTAGGTTCAAGGAGATTGTAGAATGCCTGATCTTTCCCATCCTTTTTTGTAGAAGGTAAAACGAGCCACGGCACTTCGGACGGAAGTGGTGGACGACTACGCAAACTTCTCTTCTTCTTGTACTCCTCTTCCATGGATGATGATGTTGATTTTAAAGGGGCTGAGTTTATTGAGATGAAGATGTGATAAATATCAATATTAGAAAGAACATCAATGCCAATAACAAATACAACTAAGGGGTGGTGGGTATACTGAGATGAAGTTCAAAGCTTATCAAATTCTAGCTAGACGATTAAATCTCACTGATTATAAACCTCATAACACAAAATTCCTCTAGAAAAAACATAAAAAAGAAACTAACTTTAAGCTTTAACCAAAACAACTCACACACAAAGTAATCAAATTAATCATAAAACAGAACCCATTAGATATGATTCACAGATAATAAATAAACTAAAAAGGAAAAGGAAGAAGAAGTGGAATTTACCTTGAAGAAACAGAGTGATGGGAGATTGAGTTTATGATTTCTCAAAATAAAGGTAAACTCTGCCGCTGCTTACTTTGGGACCTTTATTTCTCAAAAAAGATTGAGTTTCAGACCGGTAAATAATAGAGACAGGATTTATAAATTTGGAAGGATATATAGTTAGTTAGTAGTTGTTAAAATTTATATTTCAGTATCTGTTGTAAATTGTCGGTCTATTTGCTTCAATGTGTATCCATATTTGCATGCAACTTAATGGAAATAAAAGAAGAGAAAAGGTAGAAATATAAAGATATACTAAAACAAAGAGATGATCTTGAACCAAACTATATTTAGAAGAATTCTTTCCAAATCTTTTCCATACACTTTCTTATCCCTTACAAACTTATCTCAACAATACACAAAGTACATCTATTTATAGGGTGGGAGAAGTAATAGGATGTTGACACATACCCTATGTGTTGTCACTTGCATGGTGTGTTGTCACCACCAAGATGACACTTTGCATATGGAGTTGTAGGATGGTGACACATAACCTCATGTGTTGTCACTTGCATGATGTGTTGTCACAACCAAGATGACACTTTGCATATGGAGCTCCCATGCAATGACACATCTCATATGAACTACCACAAGATGACACCACATCATGGTGGCAATATAGGAATGGTGGGCTGCAATAGATGTGAGTTTGGCAAGAGGAAGATAATCTTAAAGGCACCCAATACATATGCTAAACCAATAATTCTATGGGCAACCACATCCCTTATAACACTCCCCCTTGGATGACCATCACTTGAAATAATTGCCTCATTAAAACCTTGTCAGAAAAACCCAGTGGGACAAAATCTGATGAAGGAAAAAGAGTGCAAATAATAGATTCCGAGTGACGTTGGATACGCTAAATACTGCCTCGTTAAAACCTTGCCAGAAAAACCGATTGGGACAAAAACTGGACAAAGGAAAAAGAGTACAGAGCGTAGATAGCGATACATGAACCTGCACATGATAATAGACTCCCCCTGATGAATATCATATCTTGGATCGATGTAGTCTTACATCATCAGGCTATTCAAGCGTCGCATTCCGATGCCATCTACCAGTTTTCTGAACGTCGTAGTAGGCAGAGACTTGGTAAATAAGTCAGCATAATTCTCACACGATTGTATCTTCTGGATATCAATCTCATTATTCTTCTGGAGATGATGTGAGTAAAACAACTTAGGGGATATGTGCTTAGTCCTATCGCCTTTGATGTATCCTTCTCTGATCTGAGCAATGCAAGCTGAATTATCTTCGTGAATGACTGTGGGAGAATTTGTGATTGAATCAAGACCACTTGAGCTTCTAATGTGTTCAATAATGGATCTAAGCCATACACATTCTCTTGTTGCTTCATGAAGAGCTATAATTTCTGCATGGTTTGATGAGGTAGCGGGCATACTTTGTTTACTAGATCGCCATGAGAAAGCTGTACCTCCACTTGTGAATACATAACCTGTCTGAGAAATCCCTTTGTGCGGATCAGAAATATAACCGGCATCTGTGTATCCTTTTACTTGAGAATCACCGGATAAGTTCTTTGAATAAAACAATCCCATGTCAGTTGTTCCTCTCAGATATCTTAGAATTTGCTTTACTCCAACCCAATGCCTCTTAGTAGGTGCAGAGCTATATCTGGCCAATAGATTTACTGCAAAAGCAATGTCCGGTCTAGTGCATTGAGCTAAGTATGATAATGCACCAATAACACTCATATATGGTACTTCTGGACCAAGGAGTGTTTCGTCCTCTTCTTTAGGTCGAAATGGATCTTTTAGAGCATCGAGAGACCTAACAATCATGGGAGTACTAAGCGGATAAGAATTCTCCATGTTAAAGCGCTTCAGGACTTTTTCAGTGTATAATGTTTGATGAACAAGTATGCCACTTGTGCTTCTTTCAATTTGTAAGCCAAGACAGAATTTTGTTTTCCCGAGATCTTTCATCTCGAATTCTTTCTTCAAATATTCTGCTGCTTTAGAGAGCTCTTCTGGAGTTCCTATAAGGTTGATATCATCAACATATACTGCAAGAATCGCGAATCCAACATCACCTTTCTTGATAAATAAACATGGGCAAACGAGATCATTAACATAACCTTCTTTGATCAGGTATTCACTAAGACGATTGTACCACATTCGTCCAGCTTGTTTCAATCCGTACAAAGCTCGATTAAGCTTTAGTGAATACATGGTACGTGGGTTGCCTCCAGGCAATTTAAATTCTTCAGGGACTTTCATATAAATGTCAGTATCTAATTTTCCATATAGATACGCAGTGACCACGTCCATTAAATTCATCTCGAGTTCTTCTAGAACTGCTAAACTGATCAAATATCGAAAGGTTATTCCATCCATAACTGGAGAATATGTTTCTTCGTAATCGATCCCTGGTTTCTGCAGGAAACCTTGTGCCACGAGTCTCGCCTTATAGCGGACAACCTCATTGTTCTCATTTCGTTTTCTAACGAATACCCATTTGAAACCTACAGGGTTTACATCATTGGGTGTCAGGACTACAGGTCCAAAAACGTTACGTTTTGACAGTGAATTAAACTCTGTCTGGATTGCTTCTTTCCATTTTACCCAATCAGTCCTTTTCCGACATTCCTCAATAGAATGTGGTTCATAATCATCATTTTCAGTGATAATATCAGTGGCTACTGAAAGCGCAAATATATCATCGATGATTATGTTATCTCGATTAAACACTTTACCATTACAAGCATAATTTATAGATATCTCTTCATTTGGAGATAACTCATGCTCTTCAAGAGCTTCTGCCTCTTCTGGGGCTTTACCCACTTCTAGGGGTGTATTTGTCGTTTCTTCTAGAACATTACTTGCTTGTGGTTGGTTTTTCCTCTTCCGGGGAACTATATCTTTAGAACTGATTGGTCGTCCACGTTTCAGACGTGCTTTGGACGATTCATTTGCTGCAACATTTTTATCGTGTCCTTCAGGAACATCTATCCTTGCTGGAACATTTGCAGCAGGTATATGTGATTTTGTCACTCTCGCTGCGTCATTAAATGCGTCAGGCATTTTATTAGCAATCTCTTGTAGATGTATTATCCTTTGTACTTCAATTTCAGATTGATTAGTACGAGGATCAAAATGAGACAAATTTGGTGTAACCCAAGAAAGTTCATTTTTGGTAACATTTTCTTCAGGCAAATTTACTCCCCCTAATGGTGGGAAAACTGTCTCATCAAAGTGACAATCGACGAAGCGTGCAGTGAAAGTCTCACCCGTCAGGGGTTCGAGATATCGAATAATAGATGGTGTATTAAAACCAATATATATTCCCAGTCGGCGCTGAGGCCCAAACTTTGTGCGTTGTGGGGCTGTAATAGGAACATATACAGCACATCCAAAAATACGCAAATGAGATATGTTTGGCTGCTGGCCTTGAACATATTGCAAAGGTGAGAATTGATTATTCGAAGTAGGACGTAACCTTATCAAAGTTGCAGCATGAAGAACTGCAGGTCCCCATGCAGTAACCGGTAATTTAGTCCTCATCAACATTGGTCTCGCAATCAGTTGGATATGCTTAATGAATGATTCAGCTAGACCATTCTGAGTATGAACATGAGCTACAGGATGTTCAACATTAATTCCAACTCAGAGACAATAGGAATCGAAAGTACTCGATGTAAATTCTCCTGCTCCATCTAGACGAATTGACTTAATCGGATAATCAGGAAAGTGAGCTCGTAAACGAATTATCTGAGCTAATAACTTTGCAAACGCCTGATTCCGCGTCGAGAGCAGATTTACATGAGACCATCTAGTTGATGCATCTATTAATACCATAAAATATTTAAATGGTCCACACTGCGGGTGTATAGGGCCACATATATCACCTTGAATCCTTTCCAAAAATTTGGGAGATTCGATATGTACTTTCGTCAGGGATGGGCGAGTAATAAACTTCCCCAGTGAGCAACCAGTACAAGTAAAATCACTGTCTATCAGAAACTTCTGGTTCTGAAGAGGGTGTCCCTGAGAGTTTTGTATTATTCTACTCATCATGGTAGATCCTGGGTGTCCTAGTCGATCATGCCAAATTTTATAAGTATTTAGATCGTGCAACTTCGGGTTGACAACGACATACGATTCAACTGTTTTTATCTCTGTAAGATATAACCCAGAAGAAAGAGCTTCAAGTCTTTCCAGAACATGCTTCTGGCATGATATACTCGAGGTGATATACAAATATTCTTTATCATTCTCAGACCCAGTCTCGACGTGGTACCCATTCAGACGAATGTCTTTGAAACTCAATAGATTCTTCAGGGATCTAGTCGAGTATAAAGCATCCTCAATAATTATTTTCGTACCACGGGGCAATATTATAGTAGCTCTTCCGGAGCCCTCTATAATGTTTGATGAGCCAGCGATAGTAATCGCATTTGCCTCACATAATTTTAAGGTCGAGAAATATTTTGTATTTCGAAGTATCGAATTTGTGGTCCCACTGTCTGCTAGACAGCTATCTTCATCACCTTTAGATATGTTTCTTCTGGAATCCATACCTTTCATAATATAATATAAGATTCAAACCACAACTATTTATAACATAAACAAAACTATTACAGATACATATAATATACTATCTAATATCTGACAGACAAATAGATAGAAAAGTTAATACACTAAATATTAAACATATCATCAGTTTGATTTTCTCCTTCAGGGAGATAATCTCCAACACACAATGGTGGATCAAGTTCCATGTGGTTCATCTCTGGTGCAGCTTTAGATTTCAGAGATGCTCGGTATAGGTCCACCAAATGTCTCGCCGTACGACAGGTACGGGACCAATGACCTTCCATACCACAGCGATAACAAGCTTCTTCATGAGCTTTGGGAGGGGTATTATTTTTACCCTTTACTTTATCAGGCTTTCTCGCTGCATAATTCTTTGAATTTTCTCCCTTTTCCCACTTCCGGTGGTAAGGGGTTTGCCTGTTTCTCTCCCATTTGTTCGTGCGGGATCCACGTTGGTGGTTTCTTCCGGAACCACGCTTCCCTTTGTAATTTTGTTTCCCTCCATGATCTTTTGACAATATTGCATGTGCTTCAGGCACAGGTACGGACCCAGTGGGCCGAGATTCATGGTTATGCAACAACAACTGGTTGTTCTGTTCATTGACCAAAAGACAAGTCAGTAACTGGGAGAATTTAGAGAAACGTCGCTCTCGGTATTGTGACTGCAGGACAATATCCGAGGCATGGAACGTACTCAATGTTTTATCTATCATCTGTTCATCAGTGATAATATCTCCTCCTACTTTTAGTCTGGAAACAATTTTACAAAGACTGGAATTATAAGCAGAAATGGAAGAAAAATCTTGTAGTCGAAGATTTATAAAATCATTTCGAGCTTTTGGAAGGATGACCATCTTCAGGTGATCATATCTATCTTTTAAGATATTCCATAAAGCCAAGGGATCTTCCACATACAAATACTCTGACTTCAGGTCATCATGTATGTGACGTCTCAAAAAGCTTAAAGCTTGAGCCCGTAACATTTCCTCTGCATTATTCCCTTCAACAATAGTGTTCAGGAGATTTTTGTATTTTAGAGTCAGTCTAGCTTCGACTGCCCATTCCATGTAATTCTTACCTGTTATATCTAGAGCTGCAAATTCAAGTCTAGCAAGGTTAGACATCATGAAATATAAATTAAAATATTATACCTTTCACTAGACGGAGTAGCGGCTTAGTTTGTTCGATATTTCACCGATGTTGACTTCGACAAATGAGCAGAGTAACGGCTTCTTTCAGCTGGCTAGAGACTCGTGCTGATAACGTGTTGTAAATTGTCGGTCTATTTGCTTCAATGTGTATCCATATTTGCATGCAACTTAATGGAAATAAAAGAAGAGAAAAGGTAGAAATATAAAGATATACTAAAACAAAGAGATGATCTTGAACCAAACTATATTTAGAAGAATTCTTTCCAAATCTTTTCCATACACTTTCTTATCCCTTACAAACTTATCTCAACAATACACAAAGTACATCTATTTATAGGGTGGGAGAAGTAATAGGATGTTGACACATACCCTATGTGTTGTCACGTGCATGGTGTGTTGTCACCACCAAGATGACACTTTGCATATGGAGTTGTAGAATGGTGACACATAACCTCATGTGTTGTCACTTGCATGATGTGTTGTCACAACCAAGATGACACTTTGCATATGGAGCTCCCATGCAATGACACATCTCATATGAACTACCACAAGATGACACCACATCATGGTGGCAATATAGGAATGGTGGGCTGCAATAGATGTGAGTTTGGCAAGAGGAAGATAATCTTAAAGGCACCCAATACATATGCTAAACCAATAATTCTATGGGCAGCCACATCCCTTATAACAGTATCCTTTTTTTTTTTTTTTTTTTTGTTGAAGAGTAATATATTAAGATAAAGAGTCTAATACAACAAATAAAGTAGAAAAACAAAATAACAGTAAGTAAAGTAGAAATACAAAAAAGTAGAACTGAAGAAATTCATAAGATAACGTCGATTTTTCGAGCATTCTTCATTTTGTAGCTTGATATTCTGGCGGCTCCTCTTGGGAATGATATGCAATTTGATCTTTAGAGTCCTTCTGGTTGGCTGAGAGATAAAACTTCTATCTAACTTCCTGTAACAATGAAGATGGATTAAACATACATCCACCGTTTTAAGAAGAAACGAGGATGTCTGAAAGATGGAACCATTAGATGGTTCCGAGTTATCCCGCCAGTATTCTCCATATGAAGAGACCATAACCACTCGAGTTCTACATTGTAGAAACAAGTTAGATACCTGGAAAATGGGATCGCCGACATAGCCCGAGTATAAATACCCAGCTAAACCGACAAACGATCGCAAATAAATTGCGAAAAGGGGTGGAAGTGAAAATGTTACGGAACTTTGATAAAGAGTTAAGTCTATTAGATAACCAGATACAAAGTTAATCATCAAAAAGTGAGCAGTAAGATAAGAAACAAAAACAACATGGCAAAGGTGGAGATTGATGTTCGAAATATTGTGTCGTCCAGGATCGAAGGGGAAGTTGAGATGAAAGCTACTTATTTCTGGTTTGGTTGAGAGACAGAATTGCTCAGCAATTGTACGAATAATGTTCCTAAACTGCATAGGGTTAAAGATCGGTGAAACTAGGATGGATAACCGTTCAACATGATCGTCAGTATGTCGATTACAAGCTAACACTATGTAACTAGCAAAAAAGCTATGATTGAGGTAGGCGTAAAGGTTCAACATTACTTGAAGACAGATGGAATCGAAATCAGATAGTAGATTTTCTCCATCTCTATTTTACTCAAGAAATGATGTAAAATAGAGTTGTAAAGGGTGGAAGGGGTCTCCCCTAAGAAATTGATTTAAGTTCTGGAAACAAGTAGAGATCGAAGAACTAAAGAGATTCCACAAAATGATGCACCAAAGATACTATGAAACCAGGTTAATATCAAGGATTAGAATACAAGCCCAAATCTGGAAACCCTAAAAGAATAAAGCAAAGCTTCAGTTATCTAAACCAAAAGCCAGCAAGAGCAAATCAAAACTAGACTAAGGGATTTCTACTACTAGAGAACTAAACATGCAAGAGATTTAAACTTCAAAACAGAAAATAGGGTAAAAGGGGTTTCTTCCCTGGATTGGAAGGGTTTGTTGTTGCTGTTACTTCCTTGGATTAGAAGAGGTGTTGCTAGTAGTGTCTTCTTTGATGGCTTTCTTGATCGATCATAGTTGTGTCTCGAAGAGCATGCCTTTCCGATTCGTCTCGATTAGGGTTTGAAGATTTCTTAGATCTAGTTTCTCTCTCTAAAAGTTAGAGAGAGAAGCTCTGACCTATGGGTGGGTAATTGCAATGGAATTTAGACAATTATTTATATTTCAGTATCCTTCCTTCCACTATTTTTAGACTTGGACTTGGGCTTGGGTTTGGATGAAACATCATGTAAGTTTTAATATCCCATTCGACCTACTGAAATCTAGCAGGCCATGTTTACTCATCATCATATTGGGTAGTGAATTTTATCAAATTTTTTTATAAACATTAGACGGGTACGTGATTTTTGGGGTTTCCTCCGACAACTGCCTCAGTACGAGTAGACACGTAAGTTTTAGTGTGGGTCTATAGGCGCTCCCCCAAATTGTTCCTGATACAACTTCACTCTCAACTTCCTTAGGGATTTGAGCCATCTCAAGATCCTCGGACTGCGCCTAATCCATGTTGATTTTAGACAACATGGACTCAAACGAGTTCATCAGAAGACACCACATAACGTCTTGGACAACAAGTTGTTGTTGTTGTTGGTGCGTTTATGGTAAATGGGATAAGAGGGATGGAAAAAGGTCTCATGGAGAGGGATTCATCAGGAGAAGCCCCAGGTTGGTTCTCTACTTTGATCTCAACATGCGAACTGACATTGAAAAATATATATAGTTTGCCCTTAAAGCAAACGAATGATCCAAAAAATGGTTCAATTTCATTAGTATTTTCGGGCAACAACTTTTGCGATCTCCATCGTTCGTCTCCAGGACGACAATATACAAGTAGGGATTCAGGCCTGTCCGAATACGCGTAAGAAATCGAGAAGAAGACCATGCTGCTGCTTTTATAATTATTAGAAGGAGGCGAGGTCAAAATACAGTCGGAGATAACATACTTTGTTAAAATCACGATTATGTGATAATCAGAGATAGATGAACATAAATTAGACGACACATATTTAACGAGGTTCGGTCGGATATTCACGACCTACGTCCTCGGATAAAGCCTGAATGGCTACATACTTTATTAACCACAACTGTGGTGATTCGTTACAATAATCGAATAGTAACCGAATAATACAAAAAAAAAACAACTGAACACTTATAAAACTACTAACCGAAGATACTTTACTAATACACGGTAAGTTTACGCCTCCATAGCCACCTACGTAACTGCCTCTATCTCCACCATCGTAGACACTTCCATCTCCACCTATACGTTGGTTGAAGTTATCGTAATTGCTATGAATATAATAAGCTGTGATGATGTCAAAAAATGTCCTTCCGTTATATCAGCATGAAAAAGGGAGTTGATGCATGACAACCTCCGTTATGTCTGATTGTTCCGTTAAGTTGAGTATTGTTCCGCCTAAGTTCTTGCTTCCTGCTTCCAGCTTCCAGCTTCGGCTCCTGCTCTGCTTCCTATTTGTTTGCTCCTCGCTCCTGCTCTCCGCTCCTTGCTCCAGCTCCTCGTTCTTGTTCCTATTCGTCTGTTCTCGAGGGGGGAAAACCTGCAAAGGGTTCGAAAACCGCTCCGACGCTCAAGCCAGTCAGGGTGCTCTTTGCAGTAAAATAATGAATATTGATTGATCCTTTTGGGGGGCGAGTTGTGAGAACTCTGAGTTTCTTTGTGATCTTTTAGGGTTAAGAGATCATGTCCTGTGAAGGACGATGTGGGGGGCCTTTTATAGGCGATGTTAAGCCGACTGTGATTAGTGGCGGTGGTGAGGCGGTTGCCGTCCTACCAAGAGATATTTTCCTCTCTTGAGTATCTAGGGTTTCTCTTAGAGTCTATCCCGGATCTTTCTTAAGTGGAAGTTCCTAAGTTCAAGGATTCTTCGTAGATATCTTGCCGAAGTGATAGACTCTAAAAGAGAAGTTTCCTCCTTTAGATACGTTAAGTCCAGACTGGCTTAAACACTTCGAGATGTGTGGTCGACTGAGATCTCTCTGAAAGTTTCGGGATTAAGTCGGTAGGTCGTTTGACGCTTCTGCCTCCCAGTTCTGGGCGTAAGACATTGGTCGAACCTGTGTGGACCTCCCTTTACTTCTTCGAGGACCCAGGGCTGATCTGTTCATGCCAAGGGCGTTTTGCAGAGCTGGTTTCCTCTGACCGACCTCCCAGTTAGAGGAATATGCGGTGGACCATCAGGCCTTAGCTGTCCTGCTGCCTTAAGCCGGGTTGACCCAATGGACTTCAGGCCTGATCTTGACTCTTAAGACGTTAGTCAATGTCTGAACATTTTGTGCATCATCAAGATGACTGGCCACCAATCCCTCTATCTCGATCTATTAGTTCTTGTTGTTTTTCTCGAAGATACTCACGTCGAACTGGACTTTACTAGAATCAAAGTCGGTATTAATAATAGTGAACTCCATTTTGTACGCGGAAGATTTGATGTCTAGACTTCCTTTCGTATAATTGTCTTGTTGTTTGGACTATCTTTTTCCAATGTTGCACTCTGGACTCCCTTTTGACGGATGCACTGGGGAACATTCCGTCTCCAAAGTTATACTTAATAAAAATCCCACTTTACGCTTACGTAATCTATATTTTAGTTTGGACCCCCTAATTTATTTAACTCAAGTAGTTTGGTCTCACCTTCTTCTTCTAACTCATCTTCTTCCTCTAACTCATCTTCTTCCTCAATTTAACAACACACCATAAGTAAGAGCATCTCCAATGCAACACTCAACAAAAACTCTATTTGTCCAATGTGTCAATTCACAAGTGTGAATTGAGATTCTCTTTCATAGTTGGCATTATTGAAATCCTCAATTCAAAATACTTCTTCAATGCAACTCAAGAAAACTCAACATTTACTTTAGATTTGCTCGTGTTTCTTATCTAATATATAAAATGATGATGTGGACCAATTGAGATACCACAATAAATGTTGAGATACTCAAAAGAAAACTCAACAATTGAATTTTCTTATGAGTACCTCAACATTTATTGTTGCCACATCATATCGAGTGTTGCATTGGAGAGCGTTTTCTATTAAAAACTCAAGTAATTCTACGTGTCAAATGAGTTTTTCAAGTTGAGTGTTGCATTAGAGATGCTCTAAAATCCAGAGAAAATACGATTGCAACTATGAAAAACAGGATTCATAAAAGAAGCATGACTCCCTTCAATCAAAGGGTTAACACCAAAAATCTCATTATATCTTCCTAACATCAATCGAGGTTAAATAGCGTTCAAACTTCTTGCCATTAATGCAATATAGAACATGGAAATAACCCATCATTTAGGTTAACAACTAACTCATTATAAATAGGATTTGAATTAGCATGTTGTTTGAGAATTCCCAAATTTAGAAGAAATAGGTGGTTGATGAACAAGTTGTTGAATTGATGAAAAAGACTCGTTTTTTACAATCACTAGCTTTCTCGCAATTTAATTGATGGCCTTCAGAAATTGTGTAGGGTTTTTTTTAGTGCATTTTTAGCTTCTTCTTCTGATTTATAAACAAAAAGTGCAAAACCCCATGATTTCTCGATTCCCAGTTACTGTATCAAACCTTAATGGTCCTGTTTCATGTTCCCCAAATCTCCCAAAGAAATTTCTAAGAAATTCATCAAAATTAATATTGTAATGAAAATCTTTCGAAAAGAAATATCCAGGTGATTTTGTTCTTGTTGTTATACTAGTGCGACAAGACCAATTGAAGCTAATCGCCAAGAAGTTAATCGGTTACTGATCTTCAGCGACTTTTTGGGCCTTTTTAAGCTCCAATTCTGGATTTGAATATAACAAATCCATTCCCTTCAATTTTACATTCTTCAATTGCACCAAACGAATTAAACGCAAAAAGTAGGGCTTAGTTAACTCGAGGGTTACCTACTTAGGTTGGGTTAGGTTAATGATGCAAGCTTTGGCGGAAGCGTAAAATTGATACTCCCTCCGTCTCAAATTAAGAGACCCAAACCTAAATTTCTACAAATTTTTCCTCCCACTTATACCCTCATTTGATGCTCAGATTAGTGGAATTCCTTTTTTTGGTTAAATTCAAATTAAATTTCTTTACCAAAAATAAGTGGGAGAAAATTGGATTTTATTTAACGCTCAAATTATTTTTAGTAACAATCCAAATTGTTCATGCCTTTGGATGAAATTTTTACTTCCAAATTAGATGTTATTTTTTCTTCCAAATTGGATTGTTACCGAAAATAAATGTTTGAAGAAAAATGTATAATATAGAGATAAAGGACAATGTTGAAAATTTGATGAATTTTATATGATAAAAGAAGAAATGGGTCTTTTATTTTGAGACAAATCAAAAGGGAAAGTGGGTCTCTTAATTTGAGACGGAGGGAGTAGAACTCATTAATAAAAACTACGACTAAACGATGAATAAATGAAGAACAACTGAAATAATTAAAGAAGAAGATGCAATCAAGGTTGATTTGTATTTGATGATTCAATTCAATATCTAACAAGAGTTCTCTTTTATAGAGATTAGACTTTCCTAGATAGACTCAAATAAAGACGTAAGATAACTATTAAAGATACTTTCCTTGATTGCGGAGACACTAAAACATAGAAACCCTAAATATCTATACCCGAAACTATACTAATGTGGTAACTTGGCCGTTAGGCCCGTTAGTGCTCTGGCATAGAGGCCCACTAAGAAGATGTCCGCCATACTCCCCCGCTGCTAAATAACTTGCCCTCGAGTTGGTGTTGTCATAAAGCGGATCGCCCGGATAATACGAATAGATATCAGCGACGTTGAAGGTGTTGGAGAGATTGAACTCTGGTGGGAAATCGATGACAAACGCATTGTCGTTGATTTTGGTGATGATCTTGAAAGGACCAAATTTCTTTTGACCTAGTTTCTTAAAAGTGCCTACGGGAGTTCGTCGCTTCGATATATAAACCATAACCGAATCGCCAACCTCAGAATTCTTACGGATTCGATGGCGGTCCGCCGAGGCTTTGTACGCAAAATTGGCTAGTGAAATATTATTTCTGACTTCTTCGTGGAGCCAAAGTATTTGAGACGCCAATGTGTCTGCATTGGAATCAAATTCTGGAATGGATAGAAGAGGAACGGGGTCCAAGACATGTTTCGGTCGGGATGTATAAACAACGTCGAATGAAGCTTCTCTCGTGCTTCGGTTGACAGTGTTATTGTAGACAAACTCCGCGTGTGGGAGTGCCGTTTCCCAATTGATACCCTTATCTCTAGTTATGCAACGAAGGAGGTTACCGAGGGAACGGTTGACAACCTCGGTTTGGCCATCAGTTTGAGGGTGACAAGTACTGCTAAAATTTAGTTTAGTATCAAGTCGCTTCCATAAGAAGCGCCAAAAGTGACTCTGAAACTTCACGTCTCGATCAGACACAATGCTCCTTGGTAACCCATGTAGACGAACAATCTCCCAAAAGAATAAATTTGCAATATTAGATGCATTGTCCGTCTTTTTACAGGCAATAAAATGGGCAATCTTGCTGAAACGATCAACTACTACTAGTATCGAGTCACGTCCTTTTTGTGACCAAGGAAGGCCAAGTATAAAATCCACGAACAGGTCTTCCAAAATAGTACTCATGGTTGGCAAAGGAATGTAAAGACCTGTATGTTGGGATTTGCCTTTACTAGTTTGACAAGTGTAACATCTCTCGACAAGGTGAGACACATCGCGCTTCAATTTCGGCTAATAGAAGCGTTCGGACACTAAAGTTATCGTCTTGTCTCGTCCAACATGACCCTCATTATGCAGTTCACGTATAATGTGTTCGCGGAGGGACGATGTCGGGATACATAGCAGTTGTTCGCGAAACAGGTAGCCCGAAGAGATAAAGAACCCACCTGATGAACGGTAGTTGGTGCAGTCGTCCCAAGCCGAAGCGAAATCGGGATCGAACTTGTAGTGATCTGTGATGATCTCGAAACTCGGAACATGGGCGGCCATTGTTGTGAGGAGACTGATGCGTCGACTAAGTGCGTCGGCAACCGTGTTCGCTGTGCCCGAGTTGTGGTTAATTACAAAACTGAATCGTTGGATGTAGGAAATCCACCTCATATGCATTGGATCTGTTGTACGTTGATCATTGAGTGTTTGTAACGCCTTGTGGTCTGCAAATAGGACGAATTGCACCCCTATAAGATAAAGATGCCAATGGCGGAGTGCTCGATATAACGCATAACATTCGGACTCATACAAAGTCCACTTGCGTCGTGCCTCTTCTAATTTCTCGCTCATGAATTCGATAGGTCTTTTACGTTGAGAGAGCACCGCCCCAATGACAAGTCCGGAGGCATCGCACTCGACCTCGAAAACTTTGGAAAAATTTGGGAATGCCAGAACCGGTGCGGAACAAAGACGTTGTTTAATTAGATTAAAACTTTCTTCATGCGGTTCTACCCATATAAATTTTCCTTTCTTCAAGCAATCCGTTAGTGGAGCCATAATAGTACTGAAATCCCGAATAAAACATCTATAGAACGAGGCCAATCCATTGAAACTTCGAACCTCTGACGGGGAAGAAGGGGTGGGCCACTCTGAAATAGCCCGAACCTTAGCATGATCCACCTTCATGCCATCTTTGCCGATAATAAAACCCAAGAAATAAACCTCATCGAGGAAGAAGTGACTCTTTGGAACATTCATATATAAAGAGTTCAGACGACAAGATACAATAAAAGAAAATACCATTTCTAGAGGTCCTACTAATCATTTAAGGTTTTTGGTGATAATAGGATGGTATTCTGTAACTGCAGCAAAACTTTACAAGAAGAACAAGATTGCCCTACAACATGTTATAGATCGATGGTGTTAAATTTTCAAGCAAATAAAAGAATGGCCAAGTCATTTTGCAATAGACGAAGAAGAGAGTTATTGTTGAAAGAACTTTGAGACAATGCACATTGAACAAATTCATTATCGTACCCATCTACGACTAAATTAGCAACCATTCTCTAAAATTTATAGGTGAACACCGACACACACCGCAGTAAGATTTTGCTTTATTCGGAAAAAAAATTCTTCTAGAGACAAATGAGGATAACTATTTCTAAAGCTTGATTTAGTACTTAATCATTCCACCTCATTATCGAAGTAACTATGAAAAGCGTGACATGAATAAGCTGGAAGCTACAGCCTACATGATTAGTAAGAAATACTGAAACAACCATTTCTTGCCATAACAATTTACTAGCTGATGGCGGCCATCCACCTAGTCGGCCTCTCAGCCAGACTAATAGTGGGCTTAACGGCCAGGATCTTATATTAGCATAGTTTCCAGTTTAATATTTCAGGTTTCCATGTTTGGAGTCCTAGCAATCAAGGAAAGTATCTTTAGTAGTTATCTTCTTTCTTTATTTGAGTCTATCTAGGAAAGTCTAATCTCTATATAAGAGAAGTCCGGTCTGTCTTGTTAAGCATTGAATTGAATCATTAAATACAAAATCTCCTTGATTGCATCTTCTTCTTTAATTATTTCAATTGTTCTTCGTTATTTTATCGTTTAATCGTTATTTCATCAACTTTATTTCCTTAGTTTAGTTTAATAACAATGGTGGATTCCATTACTTTTACGGTTCCGAAACAATCTACATCAGCTGGTATTCAGAGCTTCAAGAATCTGGGAACGGATAATTTTTTTTTAGATACTTCTCATCTTGAATGTTGGAAAAATCTTCCGCGTTTAGGTTGGGATCCTTTTAGAGATGCACAACAACTCTATGTTGATCGAAAAGATCAAAACAAAATTAATGTCGTTTCCAAAATTCCTATGTTTGATTATCAATATCATATAGATTTTTGGATTCAACAGATGGAGGATTGGTTTATAAACCACGAGGTTTGTGATGAAGATAAGGTTTTTATTCTTGAACAACACTTGTCTACAAGAGTCTATGAAAAATTCAACGAGATGCAATGGAGACTCATTAATGAAGGAAAATCGTTCGTAGATGATTGGAATAAAGTGAAAAGTATTTTTCGATATGCTTTTCTCCTTTTACATGAATACTTATCTTTTATAGAATCTCAAATCCAATCGAACAAATTATTATCCGAAATTCCTTCGACTACCATGGTCAATATTATTGAAGGAGAGGTTTTTGATAAAAAAAAATCCTAGTTTTTCAATAATGGAGGAAGAAAATTTCGATGAGACAGATAAAGAAGAAGAGATCCAATTGGATAACACAAGCTCCGACAACTTATTTGATCCGTATATAATCCCGGGAGAGAAGAATTAATTGTTTCGAATCACAAAATTCCTTTAACCACCATGAACAATATTGCTGGAGAATACATTAAATACAATAACTTTCTCTCTCAAACAAAACTGGCAGATGGAATAAATCAACATCAAACAATTACATGTTTAGTTCTATCAAACTCGGCTATATCACGTTTAACATCAAATCATCCACTTTCAGTAATCAAAAACGCTTTCGGTCTTCATGTTATTCTTGATGATTATGGTCAAAAACTTCATGCTATCAATAAAGGTACTACTTTATCAACGACTCTTTATCAAACTACTGGTAATGCACAGGGAAATCTAGGGTTTGTTCATATTACCAATATTAATGGCGGTAAAGTTGTTTCGAATCATAAAATTTTTCCTACACCATATTCAATGCAAAAGAAACCCATGTTGATTAGAGGGTCAAATACTTGGAATAACAATCAGAGACAAAATTATTGAGAAGATGGTTTAGTTCTAGATATTCCAATGGCTTCATTATCAATGCATAATGGTAGATTAGTATCCCCACCTTTGATGCGGGTAGAAGCTTTGGATCTTTTTCTCGTAAAACTAACAAAATCGAAATTGGATTTCGGTAAGATGGTTGCTGTTTCGGGTAGTGGACAACAACATGGTAGTGTCTACTGGAAGATCGAAAGTTTAGCAAAGTTGGTGGCTCTTCATCCGACTAAACCATTGAGTGACCAGCTCACTGATGCTTTCTCCAAAAAGGAATCACCCATATGGATGGATAGTAGCACAACTGCTCAATGCAAAGAGATAGAGAATGCTGTTGGAGGTGTGATGTGTATGATAATACTGAAAGAATCTCACCTGTTGATTGTTTCATGGCATCTCTTTTGATTGAATCTTATGCAAGAATTGTTGAGACTGATGGAGCGGGGATGAACGTGATGGATATCAGAGAACGTGTTTGGTCTAAGATTGTTTCGGAGGCTACAACTCGAGGGTTGGAGAAGAAGCTTGGAAAACTAGAACCTGCTCACGCTGTTGCCGGTTCGATTGCTCCTTATTTCGTCGAAAAGTGTCACTTCAACAATAGCTGTTTCGTTGTTCACAGTGTAAGGAATTATACCCTTATAATAGTGTTTATAGCGGATAACTGATGGGCCTAAAAGGTAACCCTAAAAGGTCTCCACCCGCAAGTATACGGGGGTCAAGTAATAGTTCCGGAAAGACCGGTTCGTTCCTCAGAGACTAAGTTAAACTAAATTCTAACCTTAAAACTATTGAATTTAAAAATGGTTTGATGGTGGTAAAATAAAAATAAAATATAAACTCAAAAATAAATAAAGAAATAAGTCGGTATTCAGAAAAAGGGAACCTAGGGTTTTCGAATCCGTCTTCCTAACAATTCTAACGACAATTTAATTTTGATCTAATTAGAGAGTTCTTTATATAACTCAGGTTTTAGTCCATTAACGGTCTAAAAATCCGGAAGATTTTATCGTTAAAATAGTAAAAACTTTAATAAATTTATCGAGAAAATAATTATTATGACTTCATCTAAAACCCTAGATAGAAAAGATTTAGCTACTCATGCTAGAAACGATAAATATTTGAATTAGTATAAGAAAAAGAAGAAAGAAACTTAACTTTTCTGCGATTTTCCCACCAAACAGAGCCTAAGTGATTTCCTCCTGTTTTTCCAAGAATTCTGCCAAACGCACCCTCTGGGAAAAAGATTTTCTCGTCTTCCCGGAAATGGATTCTCTGAGAGAAAATTATTTTCTCATCTTCTTCAACTTACTTTCTCTCTCTAACTGTCTGTTTCCTTCTTTATCTCCTATTTTAATCTCTCTCTATATGTTTTCTCTTTCTCTCTCACTAGAAACAAGAAACAAAAAGAAAGAAAAAAGAATCGAAAATAAAACCGAGATGATAATTGGTTTTCAAAAACTCTAAACAAAACTCTCTGTTATTGATCCCTCTACAATCTCTCTCTCTCTGTAATCTCTCTATCTCTCACAAACCAAGAGATTACAATCGAAAAAGAAAAATATAATGATTAGAGTTTAAAAAAAAACTTCTCTCTCTCTCTATTGTTCTCTTAAAACCGAAATCCAACTCCCCTCTAAACTGTGTTTTTTTTCTTCAAAACCGTGATCCCCTTCTCTCTCTCTCTTTCTCTCTCTTCAACCCTCCAAACCCTAAAAACTTGAATAGAGAAGATGAAGTCTTTTTTTTTTCTTAAAACCCTAGAAGACCCAATCAGATTTCTTTCCCTTATCTAAAGACACCCACCTTTTCTAATGGCCCAAAGACTTTGGTCCAACTTCTTAGACTTGATCCAATCTAGGAGTGCTCATAAAACTTCTATTTGTCTCTTCTCTTTTGAGCTTTTGGGCTTTGGGACTTCTGGGCTTTGCTTCTTATAACAAATCAAGGGATGCCTTTAACTTTGTCTCTACTTCCTCTAATTTTCAGAAAAGACAAAAACACCCTTCGACTTATTTCTTCCATAATTCCTTCGTCCGAACACCGATTCGACTTTCGTTTTCGCCGTCGGACTCACCATTGACTTCACTTTCCATCTAACCTCTGAATTTCACAAAATGACAAAAATACCCCTGACGCTCTTTCCTTCCGGTCTCTTCCACGTGAGACGAAAATGTGACGAATTGCTTCGTTTTATTCCGAATGTAATGCCAAACTCCAAATAAGCTTCCTAACAAGAAAAATACATAAATTATTAGAAATAAAACTCGAAACGAACTAACTCATCCAAGTTAAGTGATCTCAATGTGGTATTTTAACGCCACATCAATAACGACATCTAATGTCTAACACTAGTATCCCCAAGATCATCATGCAAAACTAGTAATTAACCAATAAGAAGATAGTAGATTACCTTAATCGCTATTTCCCTCGAGCTAGTTGAATAGATTAAAGAAGACCAAGAGCTTCAAACGTAGCTCCTCTACTTGGGACACCGAATAGTGTATTTAATCTCCCTCCTTGAAAGCTCGCTAGCACTCCAATGGTGGTTTGATAATAAGAAGACCTTCTTCTTGCTTGACTAGAAGATAGCTTAAGAATTAGATCACTTTCTCCTCTCTACTTGATGTGGTAGAGTAAGAAAGCTTAGAGAGAAATTCCACACCTTATTCTCTGCCCTAAGAGTGTTTATATAGAACCCTAATAAGAATCCACTTCCTTTTAGGTTTCCTAAAACACCCTTTAGAATAAGATTTAGAGAAATAGTCGAAAATAGCAACTAGTTGATATTTTCTCAATTCCCTAAGGAGATGACGTCCAAACCCAGTCAAAATTGGCAAATTTAATTTTCATAATATAAGGAAAGGTCCCTCCAAAAATCAGCCCAATCCGAGCCCTAAAAGTGCCCGAATCGGCCAAGGCCCAAAACCCTTGTTTCGGGCCTTTTTGCTATCTTTTGCCCAGTTCTATTTAGGCCTGTGAGATATGTTTATGGGACATTCCCAATGTTATATCACACTCCCACTAGTCATATCATCGAATTAAATACCCATTCTTATGTGTAACCCGATGTAGGATCCGATCGAAGTTAGCCGCGAATTACTTCGTAATTCGACGATCGTAGTTGGTTTCTAGCTAAACGCTACGACCCCTAAATCAATCGGACTTGATGATCTTCTTCATCAATTGTCCTGGCCGACATATTGCTCGCATTGCCATCTTGGTCGAAGGACATCTCCTTCAACTCCTTCAGACTCCCAGTTGGACTTAGAACAAGTGCAGTGCCTCGATTCCCGTGTCAATTTAGCATCCAATCTGATACGTCACGTCATTCAGACTTTCTTGATATCCGAGTACAACTGTAAAATACAAACGATTAACTCCTAATCCGTTTGAGCGTGGCCACGCATTTTCAGTTGCTACTCATCAAGTGGCCTTGAGACACTTTGTACCTAATGTGATTTAGGATGACACAATCCATTCTTGCGCTCCCACTTAACTTCATGTCTATCCTGTCCTTCCCAGTATCCGTCTTTATAACTTCCTTTTACGGCGCGGCGTTTGACGGAACCGAAGTCGGACATTCCTTTCATAAGATGAGTGGAGCACTCATGTTTTGAGGAATCTCTCCAATTGTCTTTATGAGAACTATTGACGTTCATCACGAATGATGTACTTCTGATTTGAGGGTTATCCAGTGTATAAACCTTTTACACACCCACATAGTCGAATAGAATATACTATTCCTATAGCCCATGAAACTGCACTATCCCATCGACTCCCGTGCTAGTCTTCGTGAGTCATTGTTGTCCATGCAATGACCTGGACCAGGGATTTGATAATAAATATTCCAAGTTCACTTAATAGGGTTTCATTCATCAGATCACGTATCTGACAAACCTATTCGGAATGTTTTATCATCAATGGACTGTCGTTTAAACACTAAACCAAATTTAGACGACTTGTGAAATAACTCTAATATTTCTGATAACGAGAGTTGTAAATCTCAGCCTCTTCCGTAAAACTCTTTTTCCCCACTCAGTTTTACTTTTCGAGGTTTAAAATTATACCTCATGCCTTAGACTCATGTATGACTCTCATACTTTGTCTTAGGTGACAGTTTAGTTTGACTACGGATGTAATCCGTTTAAACTTTGCTAATTATCAATTAATTTGAAGACCGTTATCTTTAACCTTGATAATTTCTAGTAACTTTTACTAGAGTTAAGGCTTTTAATTCTTTGTGTAGTATTTGCAACAGTTCCCGGCTTAAAACACTTTTAGCCTACTTTCCTTCCATGTCTGGAAGTTTGCTACGATGACATGTTCAACTTTTGTACTACTTCATCCTTTAGCCTTCTAGGATTTTTCTAAGTAGTGTTTCGGTTTTCAAATCCGAATTTGGATATTCAAATGCTAATCATATCCAATATGATTGACTTTATGTATTTGAACATAAATCTCTCTCTTATGCTTGTTTGCTACATCGGTGTCTTTTCAAACTCCGATTTAGCAACGCTCTTAGTCATGAGTTTTGGGTCGAAATTCTTTTAGACTTTCCGAGTCTTAGATATTCTGTTTCGGGTCTCAAGCATCTCAGCATACTGAGTCTCTCCAATCCTATCATCCTTTTGATCTATGCTTATAGATCTTCAGATGCCCAAAATGGCATTTCATCCTTGTGTGTGGTCCTTTTATTGAGTCAGTGTGTTCACTGTTACACAACATCTTATGTCGTTCTCAATCTTTTGTATGTACTCAGCATACGGGCCCGGAAGGTTTGTTTCTCCCACTGACCTTCTTGAAACTCGTGATTCAAGATTTTCTTCATTCCTCATGAATCAAACTTCTTTGATTGCCTTTTTGAATCGAAGATTCTAACTCTTGCGTGCTTTTAATCCGTCGATAGATTTCTGAAGCATGCCTATGGACATAACTTGATTGGAAGAATCTTATTCTTCTTGTCTAGTTTCGGGAAACATGAATATTTTCCATCCTTCTCAGTTTTCTACTTTGGAAAACCAATTTAGGTCTTCTGTTGACATAAATTATCAAGCTTCATGTCTTGAATGGTCTAGCCATTGTTTCCTCTTGACAATGCTGAAGTTTAATGAGTTTGAATCTCTTGATTTTAGCCATTATCAATGTTAACCTTCAGTTAATTTTACCACTGGTTTAAAACATCAGACGTTTCTAGAAGAACAAAATAATCAGTATTAAGTTCTAAGCTAGACCAGTGTCTAAAAGAAGACTTTGATCCCTTTCAGCGTCCTTAGCATTACTGCTTCTGCTCCCTCTTGGATCTTTCTTCTTTTAGTCAAGTATGTGATTTCCTTGAGCTTTACCGAGCCGTACATCCGGTATAAAATACCTGATGAAGAAATTTTACGATACTTGTTTTTAACTTTGTTAACAAGGATGTTGGAATCGGAATTCGTAATTCCATTCCTTATGTCTTCCAGGTGCTAAGGGTAGTTTCCTCTTGAATGGTCTAGCCATTGTTTGGAAACATTCACATTAATGAGAAATACTCTTGATCATGTACTCGGTAACTATTTGCCTTTTCTTCGATCAAATGTTTGTCTCACTTGACTGACCCTTTGCCCTTTTGAATCTTAAGAGCTCTTTCTTAGATTTTTATACCAAATCTCAAGAACCTTTCTTAGATTGGATATTCCCGTATGTTCTGCTAAGTTTGTTCGTGACAACCTGAGTGACTCATCTAAGGTTATATCTATTTTGTTCAATCGATATTGAATTGGGTGATAGATGTATTCTGTTGTCTTCCGTTAGGATGACTTTCAGATTGCCTTAGAGGTCTCGTACCTCTCCATTTATGACTTCTGTGGGAAATTCTTCCTCAGTTTGTCTTAATGGTTATGCTAGCATCCATTACTCTTCCAAAGAGAATGTTATAAGATTGCTTGCAAATGGCTTTTGACCTTATTCGGTAAGAGTCAACATTGGGATTGGGTATTCTAGTAAGCTTTCCTTTTGAATCTGAGAACTATTCTCGGATTCATTCTTTCGTTCTAGGAAGTGCATCAACACCTCCCTTAGGTGTGATTTTAAAGTTGAAACCGTTTTCATGTGTCATCTTAATTCTACATAAAGAAATGGCAAAGTTTTAAAACTCGTTATCGTTTTTGAAAAACTTAGTTTTCCCACATTATTCAATAAAAATCGTCCCCGATTGAATAAGTGATTCCAAGATCTCAGTTGTTCGGAGTAAAGCGGACGAAGGCCCTACCCTTTGACTCCGTCGTTCCGGGTGAGTGAACTACTTCACTGATCATACCTTATGACTCTTGGTTGATAGATTTCATTAATGAATGACTAATCTATCCTTTTGCCTCGAGTATCCAAGACTCTCTTGCTGATCTCGTTGAGTAGAACCATTTAGACGTGTAGGCCTCTTCTATAGACCTACCCGCATTGTCCCAAGCTAGAGGAGGTACTCTGCGAAGGCCTCTTCTATAGAACCTTTTAGACGTGTAGAACCATCATGCATAGCAATGTTAGATTACTCTCACTGAATCCACCATTCCACAGATGTGTTCCATGGAGCGAGTTGGGAATCGGCTTCTCAACTCCTTTGATGGTTATCAAATGTTTGACTCAAGTTTTTACCACTCCAATCTAATCGGATGACTTAAACTCTCTTGTCAAAATGATTCTTTACTTCGGTTTGTACTTTGTTTGAACCTTTCAAACATTTTGACTTATACTTTATGATTTGTACGTTTCCATGAAGTTATCAGCGTACATATTGAAGTAGCTCTCGTTAGCTTCTGGAAGTAAACTTATAGGTCTGCATAACACTGTATGAGTCCTAATAGATTACTAGTCTCTATGACTTCTGAAAAGGGTGACTTTGTCAATTTAGTCCTTAAGACCTAATTGACAATGCTGAAGTTTAATGAGTTTGAATCTCTTGATTTTAGCCATTATCAATGTTAACCTTCAGTTAATTTTACCACTGGTTTAAAACATCAGACGTTTCTAGAAGAACAAAATAATCAGTATTAAGTTCTAAGCTAGACCAGTGTCTAAAAGAAGACTTTGATCCCTTTCAGCGTCCTTAGCATTACTGCTTCTGCTCCCTCTTGGATCTTTACTTCTTTTAGTCAAGTATGTGATTTCCTTGAGCTTTACCGAGCCGTACATCCGGTATAAAATACCTGATGAAGAAATTTTACGATACTTGTTTTTAACTTTGTTAACAAGGATGTTGGAATCGGAATTCGTAATTCCATTCCTTATGTCTTCCAGGTGCTAAGGGTAGTTTCCTCTTGAATGGTCTAGCCATTGTTTGGAAACATTCACAGTAATGAGAAATACTCTTGATCATGTACTCGGTAGTTTCCTCTTGAATGGTCCCAGACGCGTCCAGGAAGCTCCCTCGCAGCTGCTGGTCGCGTCCTAGACGCGACTTGGACGCGTCTCCAAGACGCGTCCCCAGTAGCTGCTCTGGACGCGTCCAGAAGCTTCTGTCGCAGCTGCTGGTCGCGTCCTAGACGCGTCTCAGCAGCTGCTCCGGACGCGTCCAGAGGACGCATCCAGGAGCTTCTGGCCGGCCAGGAAGCTTCCTGGCCGGACACTAGGGTTTTTCAAAAAAAAAACCCTAGTTTCCAAAATTTTTTTTTTCTTATGCAACTCTAAGTTGCTATTTTCAAATTTTAAAACTTTTCTTAAAATTTTGAAATTCCTTTAAGAACACTTCTAAAATTTTTCAAAACTTTTAGAAACTTTTAAATTTTTCCAAATTTGTTTTGGGAGTTTCCTAAACTCAAAACTACTCTTTTTAGAACACTTCTAAAATTCCAAATTTTTTGTTTTTCAAAAGTTTCCAAAACTTAAAAACAACTCTTAATCAAACCAATTTTGGATCAAAATCTAGGTTTTCGAAACTTTTCAAGAACAAATTTTGAAATCTATTTAAAAATTCTTGAATCCAATTCAAAATCAATCAAATTCTTATGTTTAAAAAACCCTTTTAAACATAACTATCAACTTAATCAAGCATGGATTAGACCAAAATTCTATCAAACTGAGTTTTTAACACACTTTCAATCATCAATTTGATTCTCAATTTGAAAATTTATTGAATCCCATCAAATTATGAGTTTAAAATACTTTTAAAACACCTTTTAAAATACTTTTATAAACTCAATTTTCAAACTATCAAGCATATCATATATGAATTAGTTCGATTCTTAGCAAAAACTAGTTAATGGCAAGAGGCTCTGACGCCACTGTTGGGAATTAAACCCTTATACTAGTGTTTGTAGCGGATAACGACATCTAATGTCTAACACTAGTATCCCCAAGATCATCATGCAAAACTAGTAATTAAACTAATGGAGAAAGTAGATTACCTTAATCGCTTTTCCCTCGAACTAGTTGAATTGATTAAGGAAGACCAAGAGCTTCAAACGTAGCTCCTCTACTTGGGACACCGAATAGTGTATTCAATCTCCCTCCTTGAAAGCTCGCTAGCACTCCAATGGTGGTTTGATAATAAGAAGATCTTCTTCTTGCTTGACTAGAAGATAGCTTGGGAATTAGCTCACTTTCTCCTCTCTACTTGATGTGGTAGAGTAAGAAAGCTTAGAGAGAAATTTCACACCTTATTCTCTGCCCTAAAAGTGTTTATATAGAACCCTAATGAGAATCCACCTCCTTTTAGGTTTCCCAAAACACCCTTTAGAATAAGATTTAGGGAAATAGTCGAAAATAGCAACTATTGGTATTTTCTCAATTCCCTAAGGAGATGACGTCCAAACCCAGCCAAAATTGGCAGATTTAATTTTCATAACATAAGGAAACGTCCCTCCAAAAGTCAGCCCAATCCGAGCCCTAAAAGTGCCCGAATCGGCCTAGGCCCAAAACCCTTATTTCGGGCCTTTTTGCTATCTTTTGCCCAAATTCTATTTAGGCCTGTGAGATATGTTTATGGGACATTCCAAATGTTATATCACACTCCCACTAGTCATATCATCCGATTAAATACTCATTCTTATGTGTAACTCGATGTACGATCCGATCGAAGTTAGCCGCGAATTACTTTGTAATTCGACGATCGTAGTTGGTTTCTCGCTAAACGCTACGACCCCTAAATCAATCGGACTTGATGATCTTCTTCATCAATTATCCTAGCCGACATATTGCTCGCATTGCCATCTTGGTCGAAGGAAATCTCCTTCAACTCCTTCAGTTATGTGGGCTCGGAATGCAATTAAAGTTTCACGTGATTATCGAGTTCAGGTTTATAAAATTCACGAAGATGAACGTGGAAAGGTAGTTTTTGAGTATCATATCAACGCTACATGTTTCCGGATCGATTTCTTAATCGAACTTGGTTATGCTTTTACTTTGACTTTTGACGAGGAATCGTGGGAATTAGATACATACTCTTACGTCAACTTTGCTCGTATTACTTATCACTTTCTTGGAAATTATTAAGTGGTTGGGTCTACCGTGGGAAGATGGCGAGATGAACGTTGTTTATTCACTAACACTAATTGCTCGTATACTAGATGTCAGAAGATGTAGAAATTTGTTAGATGTTTGTTTCCTACAATTGATTTCGCGGGATTTGTCGCTTCATGGGTTTAGGATTTTAGTCGGTGATTTTCTCCATATTTGTCTTCTTCAACTTTTCGGCAAATCACAAGCAAAGTGGGAACTAAGGATTGCCTTCAATGTCGCCGACATCTACACGTTTCGTCTGGCAGAGCCAATTTACGAAGACACCAACTTGGGGACAAGTTGTTCCACAACGGGGAGTATGATGGCGGCCATCCACCTAGTCCTCAGCCAGACTAATAGTGGGCTTAACGGCCAGGATCTTATATTAGCATAGTTTCCAGTTTAATATTTCAGGTTTCCATGTTTAGAGTCGTAGCAATCAAGGAAAGTATCTTTAGTAGTTATCTTCTTTCTTTATTTGAGTCTATCTAGGAAAGTCTAATCTCTATATAAGAGAAGTCCGGTCTGTCTTGTTAAGCATTGAATTGAATCATTAAATACAAATTCTCCTTGATTGCATCTTCTTCTTTAATTATTTCAATTGTTCTTCGTTATTTTATCGTTTAATCGTTATTTCATCAACTTTATTTCCTTAGTTTAGTTTAATAACAATGGTGGATTCCATTACTTTTACGCTTCCGCAACAATCTACATCACTAGCTTTCTGAATCAAACATTAAACTATTTAAGCTTAACCATTGGTATAACTGTGAGAACTATCACTTTGATAGTTCTATAAAGACTAAACTTGAATAAACAAAGTAAAAGAATGCTAGGAAAGTAAAGAAGATGTAGAGATTAACTCTTCTCTGTTATATTAATTACATTGAGGTTTACATGTATTTATAGTAATGGAAACCCTAATTAGGGTAAATATATGATAACATACAATAAAAGATTCTTGCTAATCTAAAGTATAAAGAGGAGGTGGAACCGGCTGCTAGACCCGACCGGGTCGGTCGTGTGTGGCATATGGATCGGGTGGCCGATCCATATCCATTACTCTAACACTCCCCCTCAAGTTGGAGCTGGAATGTTAATGAGGCCCAACTTGCCAATAGTGTTGCGGAAGGCTTCTGCACCAAGTGGCTTGGTAAAGATGTCTGCGAGTTGTTCTGAAGAGGGAGTGAATTGCGGAGAGATTAACTTGCCTTTAATCTTTTCACGAACCAAGTGGCAGTCAATTTCTATATGCTTGGTCCGTTCGTGAAAAAACCGGATTTTTTGCAATGTGAAGTGCAGCTTTATTGTCACAATGTACCGGCATAGGAGAAGAATGATTAATGCCGAGATCAGAGAGAAGTGACTTGAGCCATTGAAGCTCACAAGTCAGAGTAGCAAGGGCCCGATATTCGGCTTCCGCAGAAGATCGGGCAATTGTGTGTTGCTTTTTAGATTTCCAAGAAAGCGGACTTGAACCAAGCATGGTGACATAACCAGTGGTAGAACGACGGGTTGTCGGGCAACCAGCCCAATCAGAGTCACAAAACCCAGAGATAAGTAACTTGCTAGAGGAGGACAAAAGAATGCCTTTCCCTATGGAGCCTTTAAGGTAGCGAAGAACGCGGTAAGCGGCGTCTAAGTGAGCGGAGCGTGGGTCCTGCATGAATTGACTAAGACTATTAACAGCATAAGTGATGTCAGGACGAGTGACTGTTAAGTAGATAAGATGGCCAATGAGACGGCGATACACGGAAGGGTCCTGGAGTGGAACACCATCGGTGGGACCAAGTTTTAATTTTTGATCCATGGGAAATGGCGAAGTCTTGGAGGCCGTGAAACCAGAATCTTTGAGGATGTCGACAATATATTTTCGTTGACAGAGGAATATACCTTTTGAAGAGCGAGAGACCTCAATCCCTAAAAAATATTGAAGGCGGCCAAGATCTTTCATGGAAAAGGCCGATCGTAGGAAGCGTTTGAGAGAGGAAATTGCAGCATCATTATTTCCTGTGATGATGATGTCATCAACGTAGACCCGCACATATAATGAGGTCGATGAATTCTGAAAAGTAAAGAGTGAGTAGTCAGACAGGGATTGAACAAAGCCCCTTTTGAGAAGAACGGATGAAAACTTGGAAAACCATTGACGGGATGCCTGTTTGAGTCCGTAAAGGGATTTATTAAGGCGACAGACCCTTGTTTCCCTTTTAGGAGAAAATCCGGGTGGCAGTTTCATAAACACTTCCTCATCCAGGTCTCCCTGGAGGAAAGCGTTGTTAACATCAAGCTGATGAAGGGACCAACCCTTGACAGCTGCAATAGAGAGAAGTACACGGACGGTGACTAATTTTGCAACTGGAGCAAAGGTGTCATTGTAATCAAGTCCTTCGACCTGAGTGTATCCCTTAGCAACTAGACGGGCTTTATACCGTTCAATGGACCCATCAACCCGAAATTTGATCTTATAGACCCATTTACATCCAATAGGTTTCTTACCGTTGGGAAGATGAGTTAGAGTCCAAGTTTTATTGGATTCGAGAGCCTTGATCTCATTAGCCATGGCTTCTCTCCAATGAGGTGAAGTCATGGCCTGAGTGAAGGAGGTAGGTTCGGAATGAGACAGAACTGATGTTAAGAAGATTTTATGAGAAGGAGAAAAGGAGTCGACGGATAAAAAATCAGTGAGTGGGTAAGGAGTATCTGATTTTGAATGTAAAAACGGGAAGGAAACATTGTTACAATCGTAATCCGCAAGATGAGCCGGGGGTCGTCGATTGCGAACCGGTCGGTCTAATGTATTAATGTCAGTTGGTATGTCGGCAGAGGCCGATCCGGAGGAGGCACGACCAGAAGTGATCTGGACGGTAGAAGGGTCCACGGGAGTGCCTGGAAGATTTTGGCCAGTGGGTGTGTCGGCAGGAGCCGAAGTGGATGGAATTAGAGGGGTGCCTCCAGAGGAGGTGCCTGTAAGAATCTCGTTATGAACGCGACTGTTAAGAGGTGAAGCCGGACCTGTTAGATGCTCCCCCTGTGACCGAACCGAGGAGTTGCCGTTAGACAGTGATGGTGAGACAGTGGGTCGAACCGAGCCCGGTGGATCAGAGGGTTGTGGTGCCGATAGAGGAGCAGCACCGTGGCCAGCAGGATTGTGGAACGACCCATCATCCTTAATCGAAAGGAATGGGGCTGATGGTGAGGAAGTCGGTCGATCAAATTCTTGCATCGGGAATCGATCTTCTTGGAAGGTGACATTACGTGTCGTAAAAATTTTATGACTTGTTAAATCATAGACACGATATCCCTTTTGTCCGTTGGGATATCCGACAAATATTCCACGTGTAGCACGTGGATCGAATTTATGTTTGATATTTGTGTTATGTGCATAACATAAACAACCAAATACTCGAAGATGATTAAGAGATGGTGGAGAACCGAGAAGGACTTCATGAGGAGATTTTCCTTTAAGGATGGGGGTCGGAATTTTGTTGATTAGATAAACGGCCGTAAGAACACATTCCCCCCAAAATTTGAGAGACAAGTGGGCTTGAAAACGTAATGCCCTAGCCACATCAAGTATATGGCGATGTTTGCGTTCTACCACACCATTTTGTTGGGGTGTGTATACGCAACTTCTTTGGTGAATGATACCTTTGTGAAGGAATAGTAGTTGGAGTTCACGAGAAAGAAACTCCGAACCATTATCGGATCGTATTGTTTGTATTTGGGGAAAAAGGTTTTCACCATTACCGGAATGAACGTGTGAGATTTTAGAGTGAAATTGATTTATTGTGTAGTTAATGAAATTGGAAAGAATAGTGAAAGTTTCCGATTTGGAATGTAGTAAATATACCCAAGTACATCGGGAGAAATCATCAACTATGGTAATAAAGTATCGACAGCCGGAATTAGAAATAATATTAAATGGTCCCCATAAATCTATGTGGACTAATTCAAAAGGTCGCGTAGTATTTGAAGTACTAGAAGAAAAAGAGAGACGCGGTTGTTTAGAGATAGGACAAACATCACACGGAATTTTATTCATTAATCCACTCTTAATACATGGATTTTTAGAAACAATAAAATTAAAACGACTCAAAGAAGGGTGGCCTAGACGCCAGTGCCATAAATTGAAACTACTAGAAGAACTAGAAAAAGTAGAAAATATCCTAGGTTCCGTGCGATATAAATATAGCCCATCATGAGGATCACCAAGTCCAATCGTCCTTGTTGTCAATGGGTCCTGAAAGATACAAGATTTAGAGTAAAAAATAACACTACAATCAAGAGACTTTGTAACTTCAGAAATAGAGATTAGATTGAATTTAAACGATGGTATATGTAAAACATGATGTAGAACAAAAGTTTTACTAAACGGGACGGATCCAATGTGAAGGACATGAGAGCGAGATCCGTCCGGTAATCGAACATAGTAATAAGGAGGTGCCTTTCTATATGAAGAAAAAGATGATAAGTTTGCACAAATATTCTTAGCGGCACCCGAATCGATGACCCATGGTAGTGAGTAAGAGTGAATACCTGCTAGGTTGACGAAAGGATCAGTGGTGCCTGCAGCCGAGGTGCCTCCAGCAGCATTGCCTTGTTCATATAAACGAACAAGGTGATGGTATTGCTCTTGGGTCATGGACGCCGCTGAAGGCGCCCCCTGCTGAGATGGGTCAGAGACCGAACCGTTAACGACAGACCGTTAACCACCGAACCGGCAAGTTGAGTGGTTCGCTGACGTGGCGGGTAGCCGTGTAGCTTGTAACACGTGGCCTGTAGATGGCCCAGCTGGTGACAATTATAGCAGTAGGGTCGGGTTCGTTTGGATCGGTTTCGGTCTTGACGACCGGACCGATCAAACCGTCCAACCGAGGACTGTTGTCCGACAGCAAGGGCTGCGGTTTCCGAGCTTGCGAGATCTGAGTTAGTTAGGTTTTGTTGGATCTCCTCCTGTTTGACCATGCTATGAATCTTGAAGACCGATGGGAAAGGGTCCATGAGTAGTATTTGACTCCGAATAGCCGCAAATCGATCATGGAGTCCTTGAAGGAACTCCATGGCTCGATCTTGATTAGACCTATCAATGAGAGCTTTTCCATGACCACATAAACATGGTTCAATGGCAAGGAGAGATTGAAGCTCGTCTTGATGTGATTTGAGAAGAGTAAAATAGGTTGAGACATCCGAACCTTCCTGTTTCAAGGTAGAAATAGCGCGCTTAAGTTGAAAGATTTTTGGCGCGTTTGTTTGATGAAATCTTTCATAAAGATTTTGCCAGATTTCTGCAGCAGATTCATCATAAAGAATGGACTGACGGATGTCAGGATTGACTGAGTTGACTAGCCAGCTTGACACAAGGTCATTACATCTCTCCCATGCATGTAAGTCAATGGGAGTTGTTGGTTTTTGAATTGAACCGTCAACAAATCCGAGCTTATCTTTTGCTCGTAAAGCCATCTTCATCTCTCGAGACCAGGAGGCATAGTTATCTCCACTTAACAGAGGGGTAATCAGAATGGTGGTGGGTGAATCAGAATGGTGAATTCCAAACAAAGTAGAGGAGTTTGGTGGAGTACCGGGGGTATATTCAGAACTAGCATCAGTAGGTGTAGTCATGATGAAATAAGAGAAGCAAAAAATCAATTAATTTCAAAGAGAAAAAAAAAGTTTTATGGCTCTTATACCATGTGAGAACTATCACTTTGATAGTTCTATAAAGACTAAACTTGAATAAACAAAGTAAAAGAATGCTAGGAAAGTAAAGAAGATGTAGAGATTAACTCTTCTCTGTTATATTAATTACATTGAGGTTTACATGTATTTATAGTAATGGAAACCCTAATTAGGGTAAATATATGATAACATACAATAAAAGATTCTTGCTAATCTAAAGTATAAAGAGGAGGTGGAACCGGTGGGACCGGCTGCTAGACCCGACCGGGTCGGTCGTGTGTGGCATATGGATCGGGTGGCCGATCCATATCCATTACTCTAACAATAACAAACTAGTAGAAATATTAAGTTGCTCTTATATGGGGTAGTAGTTAAGTAATCAGATACCAAAATCTTTTTCGACGTCTCCCTTAATCCAACATCTGGTAAAAGAAAAAAACCCACTAAGATAATTAAAACAAAAACCTAAAATTTCCATCAAGTGTCCTAAATAGAGAATGACATTGTCCAGGTAAGCCAAGTGAAGGCCGAATAAGATGCAGCAGGAACCTTGAAGTTGCTCTTGCCAAGGCTCCTATCTGACTGAAGAGCTTGAATAACTACACACACAAGTAGAAGTGTGCCCGGGATACAAAAAACGGCAGAGGAAACCAAAACTGGAAGCACCCTTCTTTTACTTGTTGCCTTGTCAAGAAATCTCCAACCATTAACATCAACTGAAGTCATATATATAGATAGATTGAGAATTATGCTTCCTTACTTAAGTTCTAGGTCATTGATTCATGAAGTTGGTATTGCCCAATGCCCCACATCAATTTGGGAGTTAGCCAAAGACTTGCCTCTAAGGCTAAAGGATGAGCTGAAACTTAATTCCCAAGTGCCAAAGCCTTCTGAGTGGGCTCATGGAGCATTCGGCAAGAACAAAAGTAATACCAATTCATGAAGCTATTTATGCTCCTCTTTCCAGCATATGTTTTTCGGTTGAACTGATCAGCTCCAAATGCATGTTTCATGGCTTAATCCCACCCGAACTGATCGCTAATATTATCAATGCACATATATGAAAAGCTCATTTTGTTGCAGTAGGCTGAATACATAATTCAGTGACTATCACCAGTGTTCGTTAGGCATTCTATCATTACTCCGTCACCTACTTCATTTGTTTCCTCCTTTACTGCTAAGGTAAAATTGGTTCCCTTCGGGTGACATGGCCCCACGCGCTACACACAAGAATTAATTTGGTACTAGGGTACAAAAAGCCAGATAAGAGGAACTAATAATCAGGCTAGCGTCCGTTCCGTCAAGAAACCTTGCATACTCTTACTTAATTTCATGTTTCAAAGCATAGTTTCCTTTCCTATAAACCTTAGCAAGAGTTAGGTTGGTTCCTTACCTAAACTGATCTGTGTCATGAAGCAGATAGTTAACGGACTTGGTTGAAAGATGGATGCAGAAAGACACTTGAGGGTTATCCTGTCGCAGTAAGTTTCCTTTCTTTATCGAATCCACCACAACCGAAATTATGCTCATAACTGGATTTATGTGGGGTTTTACGTTCACATAGACTTTGAACCTGTAAAGAAAAGTAAACATGCTATTAACATGTTATAAGGCTAAATTCACCATAAATATGTTAAAAATTAGTGCATCTACGTACTAAAGTTTCTGTTTACTCAGTCAAATAACTAATTTCCTAGATTTTAGTAGCAGTCAAGTCATGAAGTATTAGTCTAAGTAGTTGCAGTTTTTTTAGGAGTTTACTGTTAGTTTTATGACTATAAATATGATATGTATCAAGTTAGTTTTCTCAGATTTCTTCAAGCAGAAATAAAGAATTCTCAAGTATCTACTGTTTGCCTATTTGCTTAAGTGTTGCTTCTCTTTGTTCCAGATTTTTCTGTTTTTTGTTTTATGGTACCAGAGCTAGGTTCTGGAACTTTGAAATTACTTTCTCTCTTCTTGTCTATCAAGCTTGTCTGTCTTGTTGGAGGGGATTGAAAGTTGTAGAGGAGAAGTTTCTTATTGCAGTATGGAGTTTGCAAATGGGGGAAGTAGCTCGAATCAACATTTCGGTGTTGAGAAACTTGTAGGGACAAATTACAAGTATTGGAGAATGTGCATGGAGGCTTATCTTCAAGGTCAAGACTTGTGGGAACTAGTCATTGGTGAAGCAGAAATTCCAGTTGATAATACAGAGAATGCTGAACCTCGAAGGAAATGGAGGATCAAATGTGGTAAAGCCCTTTTTGCCTTGAGGACTTCAATTGGAAAAGAGTTCATTGATCATGTCCGTGATATTAGCTCACCAAAGGAAGTTTGGGAGATACTAGAGAGGTTGTTCTCTCAAAAGAATACAGCGAGGTTGCAATTTTTGGAGAACGAGTTAGCAATGTTAATACAAGGAGGTATGTCTATTTCTGAATATTTCCTACGAATGAAGAGTATTTGTGCTGCATTTTCAGAATTGGATCCGGATGAGAAGATCAGTGAAGGTAGATTACGAAGATTTCTCATTCGTGGATTGAAGAAGGAGTACACTCCTTTTGTTACCTCTATTCAAGGATGGGCAAAGCAACCTTCAGTCGAAGAGTTAGAAAATCTACTTTCCAATCAAGAGGCATTGGCAAAGCAAATGGCGAAGAATTTTGATTCAGATGCTGCACTCTTCTCAAAGGGAAAACATCATAAAAAACCAGTGGTTGGAAACAAGAACCATGAAAAATGGTCAAACACAGAAACAGTTAAAGGCAGCTCACAAAACAACAAGTCTTTCAAGTGCTATAGATGTGGTAAGATCGGACACGTGAAGAAAAATTGTAGAGTGAAGCTCTCCACGGTAAATGCTGCAAGTGAAAAAGAAAGCAATGCACCACTCAACTGGGAGCAGTGTTTCACTGTAGAAGTAGCTGAAAGAAGGAACCATGTTGCTGAAAAAACAGTTCCTGATGAAGTTCTTTTCAATCAGGAAAGGGGCAATGAAGAGTGGATTATTGATTCTGGTTGTTCTCATCATGTAACAGGAGATGATTCATTATTTTCAGAATTGTGACAACATAATGAAGAACGGGTTATTATTACCGCTGATGATTCCATATACCCAGTAGAAAATGAAGGAGTCGTCAAGATTGGTGATACGGATACAAATGTCAATTTCGACAACGTCTTTCATGTTCCAGGTTTGAAAAGAACTTTCATTTTAGTTTCTCAAATTACTAACTCTGGAAATTATGTCTTGTTTGGGCCAGACGATGTAAAAGTTCTTGATAATATGAAGACAATTGATGGTGATGTTGTTTTGACCGGTAAGAAGAAAGGGTCTTTGTTTGTCTTGGTAGCAGGGGAAGCCTATGTGAAGAAAACAAGTCAAACGGACAACTCAGCAATCTGGCATGCTCGGTTAGGTCATTTGGGTTATCAAATGCTGCAGCGAATTTCTTCTAACAGACTAGTAGATGGACTTCCAACATTGAAGAACGTACATGAAGATGTGATTTGTCAAGGATATCAGTTTGGCAAATCACATCGCCTTCCATTTAAAAGCTCATCCAACCGTAGATCAGCCCCTTTTGAATTAGTGCACACAGACTTGATGGGACCAACAAAAACACCAAGTTATTGTGGGTATTCTTATGTTATGGTGATGGTAGATGACTTTTCAAGTAATACATGTGTAAAGTTCTTGAAATTGAAGAGTGAGGCACTCTTCAACTTCATAGAGTTCAACAACACCATAGAGAAGGAATTTGGGCAGAGAATAAAATGCCTAAGAAGTGACAATGGTGGAGAGTTTATGTCTGATGATTTCTTTCAGTATTGTGAGAAAAATGGTATTCAGAGACAAATGACATGTCCTAATACTCTCAGCAAAACGGGGTAACAGAAAGGAAGTTGGCACATCTCGCTTCAACAAGTCTTTCATGGATACACGACAAGAATCTTCCACGAGAACTTTGGGCTGAAGCATTTCAATGTGCGTGTCATGTGATAAATAGATTACCACCTTGGCCAGGTAAAGAAAAAACTCCTTTTGAATTGTTATATGGATTAAAACCTAATGTAAATTACTTTCGTGTGTTTGGTTCTGTTTGCTATGTTCACATTCCAAAATCAAATCGAACCAAACTTGATCCGAAAGCAAAAAAGTGTGTTTTTGTGGGATATGATTCCAGCAGGAAAGGATGGAGGTGTATGAATCTAGAAACCAGAAAGTTTGTCACCTCTAGGGACGTTGTATTCGATGAGATTTCCACCTATTATTCAGCCCAGAAAAATTATGTGCAGGAAGTAATTCTCAGTGATGATCAAGAGCAACCTGTTCTTGAAAATGATTTACCAGATTCAGATACAAATGAATCTCCAGCTGATTGCCACTCAAATGGCAACGATCAACAAGTTGAAAGAAGGCCTATAAGGCAGAAAAGACAACCAAATTACCTCAAAGACTACGAGGTTCAGTTGTGTACAGTCACTTCATGCTTCTTTGTAGGAGAAGTAGATGAAGAACCAACAAGTTTCGAAGAAGCCAAAGACCGTCCAGAATGGGAAGCTGCAATGCAAAAAGAAATTGAAGTATTGAAAAAGAATCACACATGGGAGTTGGTGGTGAAACCAGAAAACTGCAAGCCCATCACTTGCAAATGGGTTTACCGTTTAAAAAAAAACTCAAATGGAGATGTTCAAAAATACAAAGCTCGACTCGTTGCACGTGGCTTTTCTCAAAGCTACGGATTGGACTACGAAGAAACATTTAGTCCCGTGGCGAAGATGGTAACAATAAGAACCATTGTTTCTCTTGCAGCTTTCCGAAATTGGAAGTCATGGCAACTTGACGTAAAAAATGCTTTTCTTTATGGAGAGTTGGATCGTGACGTATTCATGGAGCAGCCTGAAGGATATGTTGCGGAACAGTATCCTAACCATGTGTGCAGACTAAGGAAGGCGTTATATGGCCTTAAACAAGCACCACGTGCTTGGTATGGTAAAGTTGCTCAATACTTTATCTTTTGCGGCTTTAAGGTTTCAAATGCAGATTCTAGTTTGTTTATTAAATCAAATTCAAATATGCATTTGATGGTTTTATTATATGTGGATGATATGATCATCACCGGAGATAATGACGCAGAAATTTCGATGCTGAATAATGAACTTTCTGTTCGATTTGAGATGAAGAACCTAGAGGAGACTAGTTGTTTTCTTGGTTTAGAAATTGAAAAATCAGATCAAGGGTACTTTGTTTCTCAAACGGGCTATGCAAGGAAGTTGTTACATCGTCTTGGCATGGGGGAGTCAAGAGAAAAAACCACTCCAATGGAGCCACATCTCAAATTGATCAAAGATGAAGGAGAACCACTAAAGGATGTTATGAAATTTCAGCAACTGGTTGGCAGTTTGATTTATTTGACTATCATAAGGCCTGAGATTGCTTACTCTGTTGGTGTAGTTTCTCAATTCATGTAGTGCCCAAGGTCTAGTCACTTGGAGGCAGCAAAAGGAATTCTTCGTTACGTGAAGGGTTCACTTGAGTATGGTCTTATGTACAAGAGGACTCAGAAGTTCTGTCTAAAAGGCTTCACTGATGCAGATTGGGCTGGAGACAAAAATGATAGACACTCAACTTCAGGCTATTGCTTTAGTACTGGTTCGGCTATGGTGTCTTGGTAAGCAATAAACAATCGGTGGTTGCATTATCAAGCACAGAAGCTGAATATGTGGCAGCAACTATGGCTGCACAAGAGTGTATGTGGTTGAAGAGGTTAATAGAAGACATGTTCTGCAAACTTGATTATGCTGTCGAAATCAAGTGCGATAACGAAAGTGCTGTTAAGCTTGCCTCCAATCCAGTTTTTCATGCTCGGACAAAGCATATTGAAGTTCGTCAACACTACATCCGAGAGAAAGTATTGGACCAAGAAATTAAGCTAATAGGAGTCTCTACAAATGATCAAGTTGCAGATATATTTACAAAGGTTGTGGTAAAGCCTAAGTTTGAACATCTCAGAGAAGCTCTTGGAGTTCTTGATGGAAAGGATGCACTAAGGGGGAGTGTTAAAAATTAGTGCATCTACGTACTAAAGTTTCTGTTTACTCAGTCAAATAACTAATTTCCTAGATTTTAGTAGCAGTCAAGTCATGAAGTATTAGTCTAAGTAGTTGCAGTTTTTTTAGGAGTTTACTGTTAGTTTATGACTATAAATATGATATGTATCAAGTTAGTTTTCTCAGATTTCTTCAAGCAGAAATAAAGAATTCTCAAGTATCTACTGTTTGCCTATTTGCTTAAGTGTTGCTTCTCTTTGTTCCAGATTTTTCTGTTTTTTGTTTTAAAATCAAGATAAAAAAAAACACGGCACATGGACCATGGGTAGAGCCGTAGAGGTTTCATAGCCAAGTCCAGTTACGGCCCATCCTGGTCCTGGGTGGAACTCTAGTCCCTAAGCCACCTTATAGAGCATAATATCATCATTATGCGCAAAGTATGCATGGCGTCTTTCAGTCAAGGAAATGCAATTTAAAAATATTTGTCCGAATAAGAGAACAAAAGAGTGACACTGCGCTTCAAAAACATTGCGTCCTCCAAAATTAAAATAACTACAGAAGACAACTAGCAGAACGCCATCGCCAAAACACTCTATTATATCACCATGGAATTAGTACTTGTTTCAAAAAGATCAAAGTAAAACCTAAATTAATTATGCTAACTCAAATCATATATACAAATCCAAATTTATTAAATGTAGATCACAAGTACAAAGAATATCCCTCCCTATTCAAGAAGGCTGGAGCCTTGAGTAATCAGGGTCTAAAGGATGGAGCCGCCTATGTCAAGCTAGTTTGGGGACGGCATAAAATCAGTAAATAGTACTCCAGAAGGTGAAAGCAAATTTGAGGACAACATCATTAGAGATGACGCTGACGATGGTAAAACACCACTTGACCCTGTAGCTTTCTGTTTAATCTTTATATTCTTAACTTCACCAGAATCATAATCTGTTGAGGAACTCGATTATCTAGTGAAGACTGGATTCCAGTAAGTTGTTGGACCAAGTTCATGAAATCTTGAGGTCTTCTGTGCGATCCGTCCATTACCTTTACCATTGGATTGATGAGATTTCTGGTGATAACCATTATGCGGTAATAAATTAAAATATTATTTCATATAATTAAACTTCAACAGGTCAATTTTATCAACAAAAAGAATCGTGCTACATATCAATTTCATAGATAAAGAAAAATAAAATCTCTAATCGGGTTCTCAAATGACGCTTAATGCAGACCTAAACATGATACCAATTAAGCTCTTTTTCCACTGTTCTTGTGGTCCTCGTGCAGTCAGGTACAATCCAAGTACAGTTTAATAGCGCCTTTGAGTCGGAAAAACCCTTAGTAGACCTCTGACTCCCAACAGAATGACACTTACCGGTCTCAAGAGAATAACATAAAATGCTTTCATCATCTAATCTAGGTAAGTAGATTTTGTTCTCCATGCTACTATTGGGAGCAACTGCTGACATACAAGAAGTATTGCTGACGAACAACATATGCTTTCCCAAACTTTCAACTTTAACCCAACTCTCACTAGAAAAATCGAATCTAAATACCCGGATCGACGTCCCAAGATACCTTATATCTACTAATAAAATCTGCCCTTCATGCTCAACCAAGAACTTTTGGTAGTTAGAATTAAAGCACTGTTGGTTACCGAGAACAATTTCCTTGAACGATCCACCATTAATCTCAAGAACACCTAAACTTCCGTTGTGATCCATGAAATAGAAAGCTCCATCACAGAAAACTGGACTGATTAAACACGGCGTAAATACTTCTGACTTTGGGTAGATTGCCGACCACCATTCTTTCTTTCCCCAAGTAATGAACCCGACAAGAATTTTGTCTTCCAAATCTTCTTTGTCAAAAAATCCGCCGTTGGCGAAAACTACACAGTCTGAAGAAGTAGGTGAGGACGAGAATGAGAGACGAAAGTACATATCATCGTCTTCCAAATAACTTCGTTGTTTTGGTATGCTAGGAAGTTGGATTACTGCTTTTGAATATGGGTTGTAAAAGAATATGTTTTGCGTTCCTTTTAACATTAGTAACCAGCCCTTATTCGAGCAACAGATAGTTGCCTCTGATAGAATTGTATGACTATCTGTGAAGTACTTGTCATTATTATGCTCCGGGTCGACAAAATTGTAGATGGCACCATTACTTTCAGAGAACAACAGAAATGGAGATAAAGATGTGAGCTTTTTAAACAAAACTGTCCACTTTGCTGCAGGCAGGAGTGATCGACTCCCTTTATTTATGGCGCGAAACTGTAAATAATCTACTAGAGGAAGATAACTTGCTATGAGCTCGATGACGTCCTCGTTAAGAGTACCCCATTGACTTGCTTCTTTAAGTGGTACTCCCCTTTTAGTTTGTCCCTCAACCACCTTCAAACCATTTTTTGCATTGGTATTCTTTTCTTGTGCATTTAGAGTGTTATCTCCCTCTTCACCGTCCACAAATATATTTTCCGTTCTTCCATCACAACCCCTGAAAATTAAGCACGGTAAATATTAGTTTAGCAAACAAACAAACAAAAGCAAGAATTATACATATACCACAGAGTATGTGTTGTCATTTAAAGTTACCTGACAGGTGGAGGCATCATCAACCAACCCGGAGACAAATGCGGCATTGTTGTCTTTAGAAAAGACAGTGAAACTGAAACACTTTGGCCTTCTAGATCATACTTATACAAGCTTTGGTCTCCTTCCAATGTGAAATACACACAACCTCTAGTAAGACTCAACTTGGCCGCGGAGCAAGAAGCTGTTGTGTTTTGCCCTAGAAAGAGTACATGATCGCCCAACCTATGTAATTCCTCCCAAGCCATTAAAGAGGAATTCAGTCTATGTACTTGTATTGAGATAACTGACTTATAAGAGAAATCCTCCAAATCTCCCAAATCTCCAATATCGTGATGCATAGTAATTTTGAAGAGTTCATCAGAAGACACCACATAACGTCTTGGACAACAAGTTGTTGGTGGTATATTTATGGCAAATGGGATAAGAGGGATGGAAAGAGGTCTCATGCAGAGGGATTCATCAGCATAAGCCCCAAGTTGGTTCTCTATTTTGATCTCAACATGCGAACTGACATTGAAAAATATATATAGATTGCCCTTACAGCAAGCGAAGGATCCAAACATTGGTTCAATTGCATCAGTATTTTCGGGCAACAACTTTTGTGATCTCCATCGTTCGTCTCCAGGACGACAATATACGAGTAGGGATTCAGACCTGTTCGAATACGCGAAACAAATAGAGAAGAAGACCATGCTGCTGCTTCTATAATTATTAGAAGGAGGCGAGGTCAAAATACAGTCGTAGATAACATACTTATTAGGATCAGACCATTTGGATAAATTAGGTAACATGATTTTCTCTAAAGTTACCGGATTCCAAAGAAAACAATCCCAATTGTGGTTGTTAGATAGAATAACTAACCAACCTTCATGAGAGTGGGATTGCCAATATTTACTTCCACTCAGCTCTGGTATTCTCTTTATGTAGTTCCTCTTACTAGGTTCAAGGAGATTGTAGAATGCCTGATCTTTCCCATCCTTTTTTGTAGAAGGTAAAACGAGCCACGGCACTTCGGACGGAAGTGGTGGACGACTACGCAAACTTCTCTTCTTCTTGTACTCCTCTTCCATGGATGATGATGATGATTATAAAGGGGCTGACTATATTGAGATGAAGATGTGAAAATATCAATATTAAAAACTCAAGGAAACATCAATGCCAATAACAAATACAACTAAGGGGGTATACTGAGATGAAGTTCAAAGCTTATCAAATTCTAGGTAGATGATTAAATCTCACTGATTCTAAACCTCAAAACACGATATTCCTCTAGAAAAAACATTACAAAAAAAAAAACTAACTTTAAGCTTTAATCAAAACAACTCACACACAAAGTAAATCAATCATAAAATAGAACCCATTAGATATGATTCACAGAGAATAAATAAACTAAAAAGGAAAAGGAAGAAGAAGTGGAATTTACCTTGAAGAACAGAGTAGTGGTAGGTCACGAAAAAAAGAAGAAGGAAAGCTCTGCTACTATTTACTTTGGGTTATGATTTCTCAAAGAAAGATTACCGGTAAATAACAAACTATATAGTTAGTAGTTGCTAAATTTATACTTTAGCATCCTAATCTTATTAGTCCCATAGATATGTCAACACAATACAACATTTAGATTTAGACTTAGACTTGAACTTAGGCTTGGATTCAGGGCCGTGCCTGAGAATTTAGGGGCCCCGTGCCAAATTCGAATCTGGGCCTTTTAATGAGACAAAAAGATTACAAACAAAATCTGAACAATGTATAATTTCTTTGTTATAGGTGTGTTTTTTTGTACAAGATATAGTTTAGAACCTAAAAGCGAATTTTTATGTAGTATGTCTTGTATCACGATTTTGTACATATATATTCACATGTTTTCGAAGTTTTTACAATTTTTAGATATCTATTTCTAAACACACTTCGAAAAATCCCCCCAAATAATAATATGTTAAAATGAAGCGTAAGAGAGTAGAAAGAAAGAGTTAATTAGCAATTGTACCATTGACATGTTAAAATGAAGTGTAATAGCAAAAGAATTTGCAGGGAGCCAGTTTTGAACCCCCGTCACCTTGGTGGAAAAAAAACCCCATACCATCTCGGCCAAGAGGCTTTAATGTTATGAAATGTATTAATTTTTATATACTTTAATTGTTGGAAATTATCAAGAATGGGCCCTTATAGGTTTGGGGCCCTGTGCGAGCGCCCTGCCCGCACGGGCCCAAACACGGCCCTGCTTGGATTTAGATGAAACGTCATGTAAGTTTTAATATCATATTTGTCCTACTGAAATCTAGCAGGCCATTTGATGGCGGCCATCCCACCAATGGGCCTCACGGCCAACCCAATAACATGACCAACGGCCAAGATCTCATAATAGGATAAGTTCCACTTTAGTATTTAGGGTTACCATATTTAGAGTCCTAGCAATCAAAGAAAGTATCCTTAGTAGTAATCTTCTTTCTTTATTTGAGTCTATCTAGGAAAGTCCAATCTCTATATAAGAGAAGTCTGGTATGTCTTGTTAAGTATTGAATTGAATCATCAAATACAAAATCTCCTTGATTGCATCTTCTTCTTTAATTATTTCAGTTGTTCTTCGTTTATTTATCGTTTAATCGTTATTTTATCCGCTTTATTTCATTAGTTTAGTTTATAACAATGGTGGATTCCATTACTTTTACGCTTCCGCAACAATCTACATCAGCTGGTATTCAGAGCTTGAAAAATCTGGGAACAAAAGATGAAATTTTTTTCATAGATACATCTCTCCTTGAGTGCTGGAAAAATTTTCCACGTTTAGATTGGGATCCCTTTCGAGATTCTAAACAATTTTATGTTGATCGAAAATATCCAGAAAAAATTAATACCGTTTCTAAAATTCCTCTATTCGACGGTCAATATCATATAAATTTTTGGATTCAACATATGGAAGATTGGTTCATAAACCAAGATATCCACGATGAAGATAAGGTTTTTCTCATCGAACAACATATGTCTGAAAGAATCTATGAACAATTCAATGCAATGCAATGGGGACTCATTAATCAAGGGAAAAAATTCGTAGACGATTGGACTACATTGAAAAGCATCTTCAGGTATGTTTTTCTTCCTTTAGATGAATATTTTTCATATGTGGAGACAAATATTGAATCAAGTAGACAGTTCTCCAATGTTACTTCGGTCACCGTGTTCGATAGTATTGAAAAAGAAGTTCTTGACAAAAAGAACAAAAATTTCTCAATGACTGAGGAAAAAGAAGAACAAAGTGAATTATCCAAAATTCCTTCGACTACCATGGTCGACACTGTTGAAGGAGATTTTCTTGATAAAATAAATACTAGTTTTTCAATGACGGAGAAAGAAAAGTTCAATGAGATGAATAACACAAGCTCACACAAATTATTTGCTCCGTATATTATTCCGGGAGAAGAATTAGTTGTTTCGAATCACAAAATTCCTTCGACCACCATGAACAATATTGTTGGAGGAGAGGTCCTTGATAACCAAAATACAAGTTATTCAATGAATGGGGAAGACGAATTGCTCACTTCCACTGCAAGAATGACAACCATATGTTCATCTTCCATCTTCCTATTTCTCCGAGAACTTGGTCACTTTCATCTAGTTCAAGGTAAGAGTCCCGGTTTTGTCAGTACAGATGACATTGGCAGAACAAAACTTGCAAAGGAAGTCAATAGTAGTAAAACAATTACGTGTTTGGTGCTATCACACTCAGCTATATCAAGTTTAGCATCAAATCATCCACTTTCAGTTATAAAAAATGTTTTAAGTCTTCATGTTATTCTTGATTGTTATGAAAGTCAACAACTTCATGCTATCTATGAAGGTACTTCTTTAGCAAAAACTCTTTATCTAACTACTGGTGATGAACAAGGACATCTAGGGTTTGTTAATATTGCCAACATTAAAGGCGGTAAAGTTACTTTCGGATCAGCTGCTCCTGGATCTAAACTGGATTTTACATATGCAAACTCTATTAGACAAATTCCTTATAATATCTCTATTCTTGAAATTGTTTACCAACTCTTAACACTTACGGAGGGTTTAAAGTCTCATGCCCATGTAATTGTTATAAGAGCTACAAACCGACTAAACCGTATTGATAATGGAACGGATTGACGACAGTCGATTTGATGAACAATTTGGGAAAGATTCAGAAATCTGAAACAAAGGAATTCATGGAGCCATTAGAGGTAGGGGCAGATGTTAGTGTGATTGGTCAATTTGGTGTTGGGTTTCACTATTCTTCTCTTGTAGCAGAGAAAGTTATTATGACAATGAATAAAAGTGGGAGAGAAAGTGAGATGTCAGAACTAGTAGAAGAAAAGAAGATAAACAGTAGTAATAGTAAAACCAATCTTTCTTCTACATTAAACGTGAATTCCCTTGAATTTGTTCGAAGAGCTAAGATCCAAATTCCAAATTCAAGTTACCCAAACTTACAGTATATTGGTACTAGTAGTGGGTCTGATCGGTTTAACCCTAGGAAACAAAATTCAGTTCAATTGATTTCATATTCTACTCTTACAATTCCAATTTCATTGAAAAATTTACTCAGTGATGATCTTCGATTAGAGATAGTCAAACAGGTGGAATATCAATTCAGCGATAAGAATTTATTTGCAAGTGATACAATATTGAAGCATATACTAAAGGATCCTGAAGGTTATGTTCCTTTATTTGTTGTTTCGTCTCTTGGTGAAGAACTTCTAGGAATTGCTACAGTAAGTCTCTCTTCATACTTGTTCATGTTACTTCACTCCTTCTTGAAGATTGTTAAGTGGCAAATTTTGCCATGGGAAGATGGCACGATCAACATTGTTTTTCTTCACTCGTTGGTCGAAGCCTCGATAGGATGACAAAATACATAGTTGAATTTTTTAGACAGAATAATATGGGTATTATGATCCTCTTCATTGAATTACTAGATGACGGGAGATGTAGAAATTTGTTAGAAGTTTGTTTCCTGCAATTGATTTTGCGGGATATTTCATATCATGGGTTTCGGATTCTAGTTGGTGAATTGGTCTATATTTGTCTTCTTCGAATTTTTGGCAAATTTCGCGCAAAGTGGGAACTAAGGATTGCCTTCAAAATCGTCGCCAAAGTTACCTCCCACATCACTAATATCTACCCGTTTTATCCGGATGAACCAATATATGACGACACCAACTTGGGGACAAGTTGTTCCACAGAGGGGGAGTATGATGGCGGCCATCCCACCAATGGGCCTCACGGCCAACCCAATAACAGGGCCAACGACCAAGATCTCATAATAGGATAAGGTCCACTTTAGTATTTAGGGTTACCATATTTAGAGTCCTAGCAATCAAGGAAAGTATCCTTAGTAGTAATCTTCTTTCTTTATTTGAGTCTATCTAGGAAAGTCCAATCTCTATATAAGAAAAGTCCGGTATGTCTTGTTAAGTATTGAATTGAATCATCAAATACAAAATCTCCTTGCTTGCATCTTCTTCTTTAATTATTTCAGTTGTTCTTCGTTTATTTATCGTTTAATCGTTATTTTATCCGCTTTATTTCATTAGTTTAGTTTATAACAATGGTGGATTCCATTACTTTTACGCTTCCGCAACAATCTACATCACCATTCTTACCCATCATCAAATTGGGCCGCGAATTATTTCAAATTTAGATGAACATTCGTCGGGTAACGGATTTTTGGGCTTTCCTCCCACAACTGCCTCAGTACGAGTAGACACGTAGGTTTTAGTGTGGGTTTATAGGCGCTCATCCAAACTCTTTCTGATACAACTTCACTCTTAGCTTCCTCATGGATTTGAGCAGTCTCAAGACACTCAGATTGGGCCTAATCCGTGTTGATCATAAACAACAGGGACTCAAACGAGTTCGGTTGCCCTCAGATTACTCAGTCCGAGAGCCACGAGAAGTGCCAAGAGAGAGATGGCAGAAGAGAAAAAGACGGGGTGCCTATGCTGACACCTAGGTTGTAAGGTTGCAGTTGTCTGTCAACAACCCTTAGTTGGAGTAGTAAGAGGTATAGTCTTCCACCGTATAGGTCAAGGGTTCGAGACACGTTGAGCAATTCAAAAAAAAAAGTTGCAGTTGCCCACACGGAAAATCACTAGTTATCTCTCCAAAGTTATTTTTAACTATTTTTTTTTATCATATTTAGCTCTTTTATATCAATTATGGTAATATCTTAAGAAAGAACACGTTCATTACTAAATTTAATTTAAAGGAAACACAATACAACATTTAATTAGGCCAGCGCTTTGGGGAAAGCTAAATAGTTTCTGGGGTGTGAAATTTTAAAGGGAATATGTAGAATTTAAGAGATTTTCCGGGGAAATAAATTTCAAGGGGAAATAAAAAAAAAACATTCCACCTCACCTCAATCTATCTCCACCTCACCTCACTCTATCTCCACCTCACCTCACTCTCTCTCCACCTCACCTCTTTGTCTTCTCCGATTAAGTCGCCGACCGGAAAATTTTCCGGCCGGCGACCATGAAGAAAAAAAAAAAAATTCACTCTCTCTAAAAACTCCGGCGAAGGGAAACCCCTTCGCCGGAGTTTCTAGAGAGAGAGAGTGAAATTTTTTTTTTTTAAATGGTCGCCGGCCGGAAAATTTTCCGGCCGGCGACCTAATCGGAGAAGATAGAGGTGAGGTGGAGAGAGAGTGAGGTGAGGTGGAGAGATAGAGAGGTGAGGTGGAGAAGTATATTGCTTTCCCCCTAAATAAAATTGTCAAACAAAATTGACCAATTTTTGACCAAGTCTTCACACCCTGGAAACTATTTAGCTTTCCCCAAAGCGCTAGCCTTTAATTAGAACACAAAATCAAAAATAGAAATAAATTAACACGCTACATTATGCAAAAAAAACAACTGAACACTTGTAAAACTACTAACGGTTAACTAATATATGGTGTAGCTACCACCATCTCCACCATGGTAGATCGAGATAATGGAATCAGTGGTCAGTCATCTTATTCTAGTCATAGCAATTACAATCTATTAACTTTTGCGGTTATCTTCGAAAATACTCATTCCAAACCGGACTTTTACTAGAATCAAAGTTGGTATTAATAATATTGAGCTCCATTGTATACGTTAAGTTTCAGCCATGAATCTTGTAAGTTGATGGTCTTCTTTATTACTGAAATATTTGTCACGTTTTTCTATTTCTCCCCTTAAATATGATTGAGCGACTTCGTTGTTCTTTACGAACATTTGAGTAAATTATTTCATGCGGTCATCCTTTTCCTTCTTTCTCCTTTTCTTTTTCTTTCTTCCTATTGACTGACTCCCTATTTCGATTGGATTATCATTTGCGTTAAGATCAACGTTGAATGATAACCAAGGACAATTTGATGCCGGGCTACCTGATTGTGATTTATCAAAAGAATTTGTAAGATTAAGATTGTTGTTCCTCTAGTTATCAGTCGATAAGTTGATTTGTCTCTGTCTTGTCTTGGTTAAGACAGAGTTTCCTTTCTCTAATTTGTAGAGAGATAGACTCTAAGTGAATAATGATTTATCAGTATTCCTTCTTTCGGATTAACCGAGTTGTACAAATGTTAATGTAGTCGAGGCGAGAATAAATTCTTTTTCCTTAAGACATTTTACACCCCCGTAACAAAATCAAACGTTAGGGTGTATGCCTTCGGGATACAACGACTTTCCTTCCAGAATTTTAAGATGGTACTTTTATATTCTAAAAGCAGAAGAACCTTCGTAAGTATTATGAGCTCTTGGACTTATGCGAATGATCTTCTAGACGCTTTAAATTCACTCGAAACTTCTTTCTTCCTTTTTCTTCTAGATATTCTAGGCAAACCAGAACCTCTAGAGTTACTTCTCAATCAGATATTCTAGACAAACCAGAACCTCTAATTGTTAAAAGAGAAGAGAACAAGAGGGAATTTGATCTTCTAGACGCTTTAAGACTATCACTTCACTCAAAACTTGTTTCTTCCTTTTTTCTAGATATTCTAGGCACACCGGAACCTCTAAAATTACTTCTCAATCAAATATTCTAGACAAACCAGAACTTGTAATTGTTAGAGGAGAAGAGAAGAAGATAATGAATTGATGTGTGAAATGAAGTGGGTTTGGTGGGTTTATATAGGAATTGAGTAGGTGCATAGTGTCTTTTGGGGTTAAAGGATGTATCCCTTCGAAAGGGTGGACTAAACTGAAACAATAACTAATTTCTTGAGTCAGTTATTATCTGGGACGTTAGATTTGGCTAAAAATCTCGGGTTGAACGCCTGTCGTCGGATGGTGTTAGATATGTACCTAATTCGTCCCAACAGATCAAGAAAATGACCTTAGATGAGGATCTGATGGAATCCCGAATCCGTCCTGACACAGAGAAGACGCGCACCGTCGGATCGCTCAGATCCAATGCTTCTGGAAGCATACCGAACTCGTCCTGAAAACCCAAACGCGCGACCGTCAGATCTTGCGCAATCCCGCGGAGCTAACGCCATCCGTCTAGATCTGGATCTGCGTGCTTCGCTCAAACGACCCCCAAAGTGACTTGTCCAACTTGACGCTTTAGTCCCTATTTCAACTGATCTTCGTCCAAACTTTAAACTTGAATTTCTCATTCATCCGGAATCGAATTTGAGTGATTCTTGACTCTAAAGTGAAGAGCTCAACAAGACAAACGCAATGGCGCGTTCTGTTTCTGAGTTTGACGAGTCAGGTCGAGCCAAAATCGGCTCCGATTCCAACAAAGACTTCATTGTTTAGGATCCTTCGAAATTTTTCACAATCTTGTATATATGGGCCATACATGGTCAAACATGAACTCTTTTTTCTCATTAATTTATATCTTGTTCGAACAACTCCCTCAACATCTCTTTGTTACAAGGTTGAAAAAAAATTCATTAAATATAGGAAATAAATGTGTGCATATATTGTATACTATATAAGTGTTTTTTTTGGGTTATTTCTCAAATGACACCCAAGTTTGTGACCAGCTTCCTGCCTAACCCCCCTACTTTATCAATAATTCCTATATGGCCCCATTTTCCAATTACCGTTAACTTTTCGTTAACTAGTCATATTCTCTCTCTCCTCCATCTCATCTCTTTTCTCTGCCACCTCATCATCTTCTCCGGCGGATGTCGCCGGTCGGCGACATTCAAACATAAAAAAAACTTTTTTTATTTTAGCCGGAGTTTTGGGAGGCCCTATGGGGCCTTAGGGGTATTATTGCTAAAGTAGGGGGCTAAGCTAAGCCAGTTCCTTAGTTGAACTCTTTCACTTACCTTCAACCAACTAAGCTATTTCATAACCAAAATCTCACTTTCTTCGACTAAGTTATTCCATAACCTTAGCCTCGGCTCGGGTAAGTGACTTCGTCACCTTAACGTACTTATTTTCGTACTTTCTCAGGTCTGACCTTCGCCGGGATGGAAGATTAGTATGTTAGGTAGAAAAGCACGTCTGAGTTGATAAATGTGAAAAAACCGTAACCCCAATCGGCATCGAGCCCAAGGATGCAATCCGGTCCTTTTTAGACGAAAGGAGGGACAAGCTCGAGCAGGAACTAAAAGCGGGGAGAGCTGCGGGTAGTATCGACCTAGCCGTAGCAAGGCGCCGTAAGCGAGCGTCACTGGTTTGAGTTTAGTACAGGACTCCCCAGTCTAGTAGCAAGACTCCACCGCTTGCCCTAGAAAGAGTACCTACTCTCTTCTTGCCTTGACTTAACTAACACTTTCCAAAGAAGAAAAACTCGATATCGATATAGTATTGATCCGATCGTACCTACCTACTTACGAAAAGGAGGGAATGAAATAGGACTGAGGAGTGGAGCTAGCGAATCTGCCGTAGGGTAGGGGTCACTTGCCCACTTCAAGTGAAGTAGCCAGGAAGCTGGTCACAAAGTTGGGGGCCATTTGCGAAATAACCCTCTTTTTTTGTTGAAAAAACTATATAAGTACTTACAATGTCAATCTCACAAGCTCCACTTTGATTTCAATCTCAACCAGTGTGTTCCGACCTTCCCTAGGTTCTGTGATTCTGTCTTATCCATGTACCACAGAACTCTGTTTTGCTATTATCTCAAATTCTCAATCAAGTTCCTATAAATCCTAGAATACTATAAATCATAATGTACCTATTTCAGGTGATGCTTTCCATGTCTTCTACAGCCTACATGCATTCTATAGATGAAAAAATAAATGATAAAATTACAAATAATATAAACATAAGAACAATTCATAGTCATATCTACTAAGTAATTTCATGTTGTGGAGATACTGGTAATCCAATTACTGTGGGTTACATTATAAATTTCAGACTACACATTATAATAAAAGAAATATACAATTTATGGAATTCCTACTAAGCATTTAAGGTTTTTCATGATAATAGGATGGTATTCTGTAACTACAACAAAACTTTACAAGAAGAACAAGATTGTCCTACTAACATGCTATTGATTGATGGTGTATTAAAATTTCAAGCAAATGAAAGAAAAATGGCCTAGTCATTTTGCAATAGATGAAGAAGAGAGTTATTGTTCAAAGAACTTTGAGACAATGCACATTGAATACACAACAAATTCATAATTGTACCCATCTACGATTACACTAGCAACCGTTCTCTAAAATTTATAGGTGAACACGGATACCACATATTTGCAGATGATTCGTCTTCGTTATCTGATCTTCAACAGTTATCATCGTTGCCTTGTCAAGAAATCTCCAACCATTATCATCAACTAAATTCATATATGATATATATATACTAGGTATCTCCTGCGCCATGCGGACGCGGTCAATCCCGTCGGGCTTGCCAGTCGTGGTCAGAAATTTTAATAGTGGAAGTACGGTGGGTTCAAGCTTTCGTTGGGGATGCACGTACTATGTTGTATACGTAATTTTCGTCTGATGTCACACGGACCAAGCGAAAACCTAGACGTGCTAGCTCCACATAATATTAATATAAGCAAAAAAAGTGCTAGCACGTCTAGGTTTTCGCGCGGTTCGTGTGTCTTCATACGACAATTACGTAGACAACATAGTACGTGCATCCCGAGCGAAAGCTTGAACCCACCGTACTTCCACTACTAAAACTTCTGACCACGACTGGCGTAAGCCCGACGGAATTGACCGCGCCCCCAGGGCGCGGGAGATACCTAGTCTAAGATTATAAAATTCTCTTTTTACTCAACCAAAACACCCATAATTTTTTATGTTAACCACAATAACTATAGATTACTGTAATTCGTAATTTGTACATAGGAAAATATAAATTAAAAAAAACAGAATTCATGGTTAAAACAATTAAAACCTAAATCTTTATATTTTGAGATTTTCAGAAATTAAAACCTAAATCTTTATATGGACATGGTTTTTTCTTCTTTTTTTCGAATAAATTTGTTACTTGACTCCTATCATTCTTTTCTAACTCATCTTTTACTAATATTATATTAAATCATAAAAAAGAAAAAGGAAAAAAAAACAAATAGTTGGCATTGCAATGAGTTAGAAGATTTTCTAACACTTAACCTTCTAAATAAAAGTTTGATTTACATCCAACAATCTCTAAGAAATTAAATACCTAGTCAAAGATTAATCTATTATTTATGATATAATTCTGTAAAATTCTTTTTTTCACTCTACTAAACCACCCCTAATTTTTCACTTGGCCAAAATTCTTTGTCCATAAAAGTTCTACAAAAATAAAATCGAATTCACATTACTACGGGAAATAACACACACCGAAAATATGGACATGGTTTTTTCTTTTCTTTTTTATCGAAAAAATTTGTTGTTTATGTCTGATCATTATTTGTCCATGATTTTTTACTATTATTGTATTAAATCATAAAAAAGAAAAAAGAAAAAAGTGTCATTGGCATTGCAATCAGGGGCGTGGAAGAGGGGGTGCCATAGGTGCGACGGCACCGGGCCCCCCTCAAACGACAAAAAAAACTGAAGAAATTGGAGCCCCTCGAATAACTTTTCTTGGTATAAATATTTGAAGGACTAAACTATTAACATAATTTAGTTGTAGCTCATTTGGTAACATCCTAATTTTACAAGCAAGAGATCAAAAGTTCAAATCTCACTACTTTCATTTTCTTTTCTTTCCTAAATATCAATTACAATTACAAATATATGCTTCTAAGCTAATGATTGAAGTTTAATAAGTGTTCTTTTCGTCATTTTTTTTTTCAAAAATGATTCTTGAAAATTTGTATAGAATTAAAATTAATGTTTTTTCCCTTGAAAAAAAATAATTGGTTGACAAGTTATTTTGTTCTAAATATTTTTTAAAATTGTCCTAAATACTTTGAAGCATCAAACATAGTCAATTGTTATATTCATTCACATTCATCTAAAATATATCAAAAATGAATTTGGTAACCAAAGTTAATCTTTTTTGTTAACTATCATATGTATAAGAAATTATTTTCGTCTTATGTTATTGAAGGGCCCCGAATAGAACTTCGAACCGGGCCTCGTTTTTCTCAACCACGCCACTGATTGCAATGAGTTAGAAGATTCACTTGCATCACTTAGTAACCATCTAACTAAAAGTTGATCATTATCTTTGAAATTAACGTCCAGAAAGTTCTAAGAAATTTAAAAACCTGCATATCTTCACTTTTGAACTTTTGTGTGAATGAATGATTCTTTTGAATAAAAATAAGGTGTCGTTTGGCAACCAGAAGTAGAAGTATTTTTGCTTGTAGTAGAAGTTCTTTTGCTTTAAAAAAGTAAAAAAAAATTTAAAAGTATATTTGGCAAAAATGTTACTTATAAGTCAAAAAGTCAAAAAGTTAGTTTGGTAACTCAATTTACTTTTGATAATTTTATTTTTCTTTCTCATAGAGATACTTGATTTTAATTTGGATTTATTCAAGATTTGCACGATTAGTCTTGTATACGAAGTAGTGGTGATATTGGTAGTAGTGGTGGTGCTAGAAGGTATGGTTATGGGTTGTGGTGGTGGTTGAGGTTTGATGGTGGTGGTGGTAGAGAGGTTTGGTGGTGGTGGTGGTGGTGGTAGAGAGGTATAATGGTGGCATCGGTGGTGGTGGTAGAGAGGTATAATGGTGGCATCGGTGGTGGTGGAGGTATGATGGTGGCGATGGTGGTGGTGGTGATGGTGGAAGTACGGTAGTGGTGATGGTGGAAATACGGTGGTGGCTGGGATACGATGGTGGCGGTGGATAAGGTATGTGAGTGATAGTGACAGAGTTATGGTGGTGGTGGAGGTATGATAGTGGCGATGGTGGTGGAAGTATGGTGGTGGTGGAAGTACGGTGGTGGTAACGGTGGAAATACGTTGGTGGTGGTGGATAAGGTATGTGAGTGATAGTGACAGAGTTATGGTGGTGGTGGTATGGTGGTGGTGGTAAAGGTGGTGGATAAGATATGTAGGTGGTACTGATGGAGGTACCGTGGTGGTGGTGAAGGTATGGTGGTGGTGGCGGTGGTGGTGAAGGTACGGTGGTGGTGGTGAAGGTACAATGATAGTGGTGGTGAAGGTACAATGATAGTGGTGGTGGTGGTGGAGCTACGAGGTGGTTCTTGTCATGGTGTGGTGGTGTATAGTGGTGGTGGTGGTACGAAGGTGGTGGTTAAGGTGTGGTGGTGCTAGTTGAGGTAGGGTGGTGGTGAGGGTAGAATGGTATGGTAGAAGTTTAGTTGTGGTAGTGGAGCTGAGATAGACAAAAAAATTCGTCAAGTAAAATTCGTGCATGTCTCAAAAAAAAAAAAGTTACTTTACTTTGAAGTCAAAAGCTAAAAATTTTAACTTCTAGAAAAAGTCAAATTTTAACTTAAAAGAAGTCGACAATTTTTGCGTACCAAACTAACTTTTTGACTTTTCTACTTAAATAAGCAAAAAAGTAACTTATTTTAGTGTTGCCAAACGACACCTAAGAGATGTCAAGAAAGAGTATTTTACTTCAAAAAAAAAAAATTTACTTTTGCTGAATGATAGAGATTAAGGGAAAAAAATTACTGGAGGTAAATTGGTTTTGGAATTCTTTATTCTAAATTTACAACGTACATTTTAAAAATATTTTCGAACATCGACATATACATTAGAATACATTAGAAGTATGAATGAACCTGATGGGTAATACAATAATACAAAGAGAACACCATTAATAAGAAGAATAACATTAGTAAGAAGAAATTCGTAAATTTAAATACCGCCACTGGAGTGAGAAATAGTAGGAAATAGTAAGAAATTAAGGAATTAGATGATTCTTGATTAATACAATGAAATTCACTATAACATTTAAACATAACGAAGAATACACAAATTAATGACTATTTTGACTAAAAATGGAATAAAACATCAAAATTGTTATAAATCTTTGATTTATGGTGGATGACCACCACACTTTGGTAACTCCCACCACCATAAGTTCTCCACCATTATTTGTATTCAAGCATCATTGATTATATGTAACTCTTGTATTAGTTTTGTAACTCATCAAGAGGCCTATATAAAGAGCTTTCTTGTTAGTGAATAAGATGTACCAAACCAATGTACCTAAGTGTACCAATGTACCATAGTACCAATGTAGAGAATTCTCTACAAACATATGAATACAACTCTAGTTCTACTTGTCTCTATATCTTTTTGTCTATATTTCTATTGTTTTTCTTCTTCCCTCCTTTATTTTTCACAACACGTTATCAGCACGAATTGCTCTATGCTTAAAGGGAAGAAGAAATTATTCACTCCTTGATCAAGTTATAAGCAAATAAAAGATTGGTAAGTTTGGTCAATTGTGATTGGTAAGTTAAAAGGTATTTGAACCTTTCTTTGTTGAATTTACAAACTATTCATTCTTATTTATCGCTAACCATTTATTTTATTGTTGCTAAGAAATATTGAATCATATGAGAAGGATATGAGAATTGCATACATGCTAATAATGAAATAATTAACATTGCGATCAAATATGAATGTTAATGTGATTCATTCGATGGTAAGGTCAAGGTAAGTTATGATTTAAAAAGAAATTGGTATTACTTTCATAACTAATGTTTATTTTTGTATGAACATATCATAAGTGCATATTTTGGTTTGCTAAAGAAGATTTCTCCGAAGAGGAAACTCAACCACCAAAATTTGATTAAGATCAAACTGAATCATCTTTTTGTATATGAGGTTACCAAACCTGAAGTTTGGTGTATATACTTCTTCAAATCTAGAAAATTCTAAAAGAATTACTAGAGTAAATAATCTCTAAGGATGAAAAGATATATCCCTATGAGTTGATTAATTGTCAACAAAAAGGGTAAACCGTTGGAAATCAAATTTACCTACACATTCCTGAAGAATGACAAGTACTGGTATTTCAGTATTGGAATTATTTTCCATTGATTATTAAAGGATTATAATTAAACGGTGATAAGAAAAATCCTACACCGAGTTCATATTGGAAATGGAGTAACAAAATTGAGAATCTCATTTTACTATACCAACGTATAGTTTGATTAAATTTGACAAAGCTCTTCATCGTGGAATGTAATCAATTTTTGTGAAACTCATCATATATTAAGTCGAAATCCAGAATATCTATTCAGGTGATGATGATATTTTCTTACGTGTCTGTAGACAGTGATGAGTTGTAAATTCCTGACAAATAAAATTGTTTGATTATCATATTTCATATTACACCTGAAGTTGTAATAACCAAAGAGAAAGTGATGATGGATTTAATAAATAAAATAAAATCACATGAAGATGATATATCTCACATGTAATTAGTCACACCCGAAGTTGTGATATTATAACAAATTGCTCACACCTGAAGCTGTGATCAGATAATAATTTTTTTCTAACGGAAAATATGATATGAAAATAAAAATCAAATTTGCCTAAAGCAATTGATTTTTCCTTCGTCTTTCTCACATCCTTGAAGTATGTGCTCATAAATAAGACGGAAATCTATCGACATTAGGGGGAGGAAGTCCTATATTCAATGTCGTAAAATACTTTTGATATGATCGAGTTTCTCTCATTTGGAATCAATATACGGAAAACTTGCTACCTCGAGATATTAATATTTTTCCGAGCTTAATATGCTTATATCCAGATAAAGGTAATGGAAAATGATCAGAGTTGATCAAAGTGACATATACTCTTTGACACTAAAGGAATAATTTTTCCTCCTGAAGAGGCTATCAAATTAGAAATGAATGTGATTCATATTCCTAATAAAATCTCCTGAAGGGGATATGTGTAAAAAGAGACACCGACCTTTTACAAAGGTACATACATACATGAGATCATTGAGCTATGTATGCTGTGAGAATTTGAGAAATCAAATAAATTATTTCAGACGATGTATTTATGAAAATACTAGCTACTGGGAGCATGTTGATTCCGAATTACTCTAAGTAATTGGTAAAACTTTGATAAGATATTTCATTATTTATGGATTTTTGTTACAAAATATTTATGTCTTTAGACATGAAGTCGAAGCACCAACCAAGAGTTACCCTGAAGGTAATGAAGTAGACATATGTTAGAGTTGAATTATAAAGGATTTATAAATCTTATTTTGACTCCTGAAGAGTTTATCAAAGTTTGACAGTAGAGTATTGAAAAAGATTATTCGAGTAACGAAATGAACATATTCTGAATTACTAAAAGACTATAATTCAAAGCAACTCATATTGTCTTAACTTATCATATGTCATGGAAATTCAGGTCCCAAAGTACCTAATATAGTACAGACAATACATTATGTGTGTTGTAATGTGGTTTTAGAAAACAACCATCATTCATATATAAAATGTCAATCACGTTGTACTCTTTTTCCTTCGTTAAGGTTTTGTCCCATTGGGTTTTCCTTATCAAGGTTTTAACGAGGCAACTATGCGTATTGAAAATTATTTTAATTTGTTTAAAAGTTGTAGTCTTTTTTCCTTCGTTCAGGTTTTGTCCCGTTGGATTTTCCTGACAAGGTTTTGGCGAGACAACTCTATTTTAAGACAATAGTCATCGAATGATGAATTTAACACCTCTTATGTGTGTCAAGTGGATTATACAACGAAATGTGATAAGTACATCAATTTCACAAGATGTTATAGGTATCTTACTGATGTACATGATACATAAATACGGATCACTAAATAGTGACTTCAATCGATATCCCTAAAGGATTAACAAGCTTCAAGTTAAAGTATGCATGAACTTTAAGACATTATACTAATGCAACTTGAAATGTCAAATGCTACAAATTGTATTTTGTGTATATATATCAAAAGGAAGCTGACGATAAAAAGTTGAACAATGCCCTCAATCTTCATGAGGGGGAGCAAGTTTATGAAGACACTATATACTATATTTTCACAAAGTACTCTTTTTCCTTCGTTAAGAATTTTTCCCATAGGGTTTTTCTTAACAAGGTTTTAATGAGGCTGATTATGTGTTCATCAAAGATGTACATAAACAAAGAATTTGTACTCTTTTTCCTTCACTATAGTTTTGTCCCATTGGGTTTTCCTAGTAAGGTTTTAATGAGGCAATATCTGATGTGGTGGACATCCAGGGGGAGTGTTATAAATCTTTGATTTATGGTGGATGACCACCACACTTTGGTAACTCCCACCACCATAAGTTCTCCACCATTATTTGTATTCAAGCACCATTGATTATATGTAACTCTTGTATTAGTTTTGTAACTCATCAAGAGGCCTATATAAAGAGCTTTCTTGTTAGTGAATAAGATGTACCAAACCAATGTACCTAAGTGTACCAATGTACCATAGTACCAATGTAGAGAATTCTCTACAAACATATGAATACAACTCTAGTTCTACTTGTCTCTATATCTTTTTGTCTATATTTCTATTGTTTTTCTTCTTCCCTCCTTTATTTTTCACAACAAAAATCATTATCCATGAGACAAAAATTAAGAATTAAATGATCCTTTACAAAAGTACAAACATATAGAGAGGAGATGATGAATATTAAATAGTAGTAACCCCAAACTAATCAACCCACGATTTCTTGTGTTATCTCAGTGTGAGTCTCTCCCTCCCACGATTATCTCCCATTTAAATAAGATGTGATTTCTCCTAATATTGAGGGTAGACAAATAAAAATGCAGATTATGTTGGGCCGATCGACCAAGAAGATGGGCCTCACAGACAAGTGAGCTAATGGGCCTCGCGGCTGAGTCTATTAGGGTTAGAATTTATGAGTTTTTATGTTTGAGTATTTCCTATTAAGTCAAGGTTTAGAAGTTTCTATGTTTGAGTATCTTTGATATTTAGGAATCCTAGTTTGAGTCTATCTAGAAGTGTATAAGTTCCTATAAAAGGAAGTCAGGTATGTCCTTGTTATTCAGATTTCAAAGAATTATTAATCGAAGTTTATCGTTTTCTCTTTACTTTATTTGTTCTTTAATCAAGTTTTATTCTTCTTTTCAATTTCCGCTGCGTCTACATCATGTGGTATTCAGAGCCACCAAATTTTGGGTGAATGATTCTGAAAATATTTTTCTAGACCAGTTCAATCAATATCAATCATATTTTATTCCTCTAGATAATTATAATTTATCGGATTATACTCATCAAGGGATAACGAATCAGTGCTTATGCACATCATGTTTTTATGCGTATAGAGATTCGTATGTTTATCATTGGAATCCTGGAGAACCCGTAAGAGAAATTTCACCACCTTCGTACTCTTATTATACACCACCACCACCACCACCACAACGTCTTCTTTTTCATAAACACTTCAATCGATTAAGTCCGATTCTAATAAGATAATACAAATGTGTGACAAGATTGAGGAAATAATGCTTACCATCTTCAATGCCTATTACATCTCCCAACAATAAAGAAGCAAAGCATGTTCAAGAAATAGACGTTCACGATGAACATAACCAAAAAAATTCAATTGCGGAGGACGAAGCAGAAATTCATATGGAAACTCGTGGTCGTCAACCTCACTCATTCATCTCTCTTCGTCTTCTCTCAGAAGAAGCTGTCGCTAAACGTCGCAACATCGTTTTCACCTGTAATAGTGTTACGGCTGCTCTTCCTCGTCAATCTAACTATGCAAATTTTCTCTCCACATCGTTTCATCACTCAAGCTAGCGTTATTTGTAATATCGTTGCTTATAATCTTCTCATTAGTGCTTACTATGCTTGTAAGAAAACTGATCCTGCACTTGAAATCTATCGACAGTTGATCAATAATACTCCTTTTAATCCTTTACCCACTTTTTATCAAATCCTTGTTAAATGGTTAGTTGACAATTCCATATTTAAACAAGCCCTAAAGGATGAAGTGCTTGACAAAGGTTTAGGTCCTGATTAAGTTGTTTATAACTATTTGATGTTAGGTCTTGTGAAAAAGAAGATTCAGATGGGGTTTTAGGGTTTATATGATGAGTTAAAGGAGAAATTAGGTTTTATTTCTAATGGGATCGTTTATGGGAGTTTGATGAAGGCCTATTTTCAGAAAGGAATGGAGAAACAAGCAATGGAATCTTATGATGAAGCCGGTGGTCAAAATTCTTGGGTTAGAATGGGTGTTTTACCTTATAATTCTGTTTTGTATGCTTTGAGTAAAAATGGAAAATCTGATGAAGCTAAGGTGTTCGATCAAATTGTGGAGAGATTCAAACCTGAAGTTATTAGTTATGAAGCTATCATAACGATTCTATGTGTTATAATTAAAAGTCGCGGAAGCTATCGAACCTATCCTAGAAATTGATCCGATTATGAAGATTAATCGAAAAGCTAAGTCAAAATCAAATATGCGAACAGAATTTAACGAGGTTCGGCTTGGAAGCCTACGTCCTCGGGCGAACAAGAAATCTTTATTGAAGGATAGATGAAGACGACTAACACAACCCGCAAGTTCGTCCCAAGATGGTACCGTATAGAATTTTACCTTCTATACTAGATCTTCGACAACCGAGAAATTAAACACCGCTCAAAACTATGAACAAAAAATTTCTCTCTCACTTGCTCTCTCTCTTTAGCTCTCTCTAAAGAAGAGTTGTTGTTGCTTGTGTTGGTGTGAATTACAAGCACTCAAACCCCCTATTTATATATGGTATCCACCGTCATAACAAGCCCAATAATAGAAACTTAGTTTCTAAATATTAGTGCCAATTACAAATTGGAACCGCCTATAGCCATGCTTCCAATTGATTTAGAAACTGCCTCTTCAATCCACCGACATGCCTACCATTTGAATTTTGAGCAACTTCCAATTTTGGATTCTCCCACCGACTATCACAATTCTCCACCTCGTACACAATTTGATATACTTCAAATTTTGGACGAACACCAGGATACTCCTTGTAAGATATATCTGCTTTTTGTAACTTCATCCGACTGCACCATATGACCATGGCTGCCTACGTACCCTTTTATAGGATCAAGCCTACCGTAGTTCTACCAACCCTTCACATAAAGATTACCTTGTCGCCATTACGCCCTTTCGGGCAACTTAACACGAGCCGATTTGTAGCAATTCCAGGCAATGCTGAAACTTGCTACATGTCACCACTTTAGTCAACATGTCCGCGGGATTCTCATCTGTGTGTACCTTCATGAGAGAAACATCACCTTCCTCTATGACATCTCGTACAAAGTGATACCTGACATCGATATGCTTAGTGCGAGCATGGTGAACCTGATTCTTCGCCAAGTGGATCGCACTTTGACTATCACACCATACATCCACGCACTCTTGCTTAATCCCTAGATCATCCAGAAGACCCCACAACCACAATGCTTCCTTCACACCCTCGGCCATAGCCATATACTCGGCCTCCGTAGTAGATAACGCAACTGTAGATTGTAACATCGATCGCCAACTAACTGGAGCACCATGTACCCTAAATACATAACCAGTAGTAGATCGTCTTCTATCTAGATCGCCAGCATAGTCCGAGTCAACATAACCGCTTACCTGACATGTGTCTCCACCAAAGCACAAACCCGTATCAACGGTACCCTTTAAGTACCTCAACACCCACTTCACAGCTTCCCAATGTGTCTTCCCCGGGTTTGCCATAAACCTACTAACCACACTGACCGCCTGTGAAATATCCGGACGAGTACACACCATAGCGTACATCAAACTGCCAACTGCACTAGCATACGGTACACGATCCATATGATCCTTCTCCACCGTAGTAGTGGGAGATTGTTTTCCCGAGAGCCTGAAGTGTGGTGCCAAAGGTGTTGACACCGCCTTCGCATTCTGCATCCCGAACCGAGAAACTACTCGTTCGATGTAACCTTTCTGATTCAAGTACAGTTTCTTACTTGACCGCTCTCTCTTAATCTCCATTCCCAGTATCTTCTTTGCAGCGCCCATGTCTTTCATCTCAAACTCTTGACTGAGTTGAGATTTCAACTTATTTATCTCCACCATGCTTCGAGAAGCAATAAGCATGTCATCCACATACAAAAGGAGATAAATAAAGTCACCTTTGCGAAGCTTCTTGATGTATACACAACAATCATAGTCACTTCTGCGAAAACCATGCTTTAGCATGAAAAAATCAAATCGTTTGTACCATTGGCGAGGGGATTGTTTTAATCCGTAAAGAGATTTCCTCAAACGACATACTTGATTTTCTTTACCCTCAACCTTGTATCCCTCAGGTTGAGCCATATAAATTTCTTCTTCCAAATCTCCGTGCAAGAAGGCGGTTTTAACATCGAGTTGTTCCAGCTCAAGATCCCTGTGAGCAACAATACTCAATAGCACCCGAATAGAAGTATGTTTCACGACCGGTGAGAAAATCTCATTGTAGTCGACCCCTTCTTTCTGTGCATAACCCTTGGCCACTAGTCTTGCCTTATACCTTGTACCTTTGATTTCGGAAGAATCCTCTTTCTTCTTGTACACCCATTTACAACCAATAACAGACTTACCTTCGGGCAATGGGACAACCTCCCATGTCTGATTCTTGTGAAGAGACTCCATCTCTTCTTGCATAGCAACCAACCAACTCTCTCTTTCCGCCGCGGTAATAGCTTGTTTGAAGGTGACCGGCTCGTCGTCTTCCACCGAGAGTGCATATTCAACCAGATTTGCCTGCCCGTAATGCCTAAGAGGTTTGTCTGACCCTAACCTCTGTACCGGCTTATATAACCGTTTCGGCCTAGTGTGTACCGAAACATCCTGCTGTTGTTTTTGTAAAACTTGTGTACCTTCCCCTTGAACCTCCTCATGATCGGGTTCATCAATTTCCTCATCCTGAGTATTATCCTGATGCTCCACCTGATCATGATTCCTAGAAACCCGTTGGTCTTCGATTTCTACTTCCACTACTTGAGCTTTAGTAGACCCAACATCACCACAACTAGGCACCGTAGCTTTCGCCATAGCTACAATAGATGACTCATCAAACACCACATCTCTGCTGATTACAAACTTCTTGTCTTCCGTACACCATAGCCGATAACCCTTGACTCCTGTAGAATATCCTAAGAAAATTGCCTTCTTTGCTCTATTGTCAAGTTTGTTACCTTTAACATGGTAATAGGCCGTACAACCGAAAACCTTAAGTCTCCCGTAATCTGCATGTTCACCTGACCACACCTCGTAAGGTATGCCGCCATCTAAAGAAGAATGTGGAGACCTGTTCACAATATAACAAGCTGTAGCAATAGATTCTGCCCACCATTCTACGCCTAGTCCCGAATTGGAGCGCATACATCTAGCCTTCTCAAGTAGTGTACGGTTCAATCTCTCTGCGACTCCATTCTGCTGAGGTGTGTTTACTACTGTCCAGTGCCTCACAATGCCTTCCTGATTACAAAACTCCTTGAATGCCCCATCCGTGTACTCGGTCCCATTATCCGACCTTAACGTCTTCAGCTTTCGACCAGTTTTGTTCTCAACCATTGCTTTCCACACCAGGAATGTGTTGAATACCTCATTCTTATGCTTCAGAAAATAAAGCCAGACAAATCTCGAATGATCATCAACGAATGTAACAAAATACCTGGAACCACCCTTGGAAGGTAACTTTGCCGGTCCCCAGACATCGGTGTGTACGTAGTCTAATACCTCTTTGCTCCTGTGCTTGCTTGTAGAGAACGTCACCCTGTGTGCCTTCCCGAACACACAATGCTCACAAAACTCCATGCAAGGCTTATTCATGTCCTTCAACAAGCCTTTCCCGCACATCAAAGATAGACCCTTTTCTGACATATGCCCAAGGCGCATATGCCAAAGCCTCGTACTAGCCGTTGGATCCCTTCCACTGATTCCTACTGCTACATCTCCCGTAATTGTTGTCCCCAAAAGTTTGTATAAATTACCGTAACGAGTACCTCTCATTACCACCAAAGAACCCTTAACGACTCTTATGGAGCCATTCTCTATAATTATCTTACAGCCGTTCCGCTCCAACACACCAAGGGAAATTAGATTTTTCCGCAAATCGGGTATGTGTCTTACGTCCGTCAATGTTCTCACCACTCCATCGTGCATCTTGATCCGTATTGTTCCGAGTCCCACAGTTTTACATATACTATCATCACCCAGTATAACTGTACCACCATCTATACTCCTATAGGTAGTAAACATCTCCCTATTTGGGCACATATGGTGTGACGCCCCTGAATCAAGCATCCACTTATCGAAGATCTTCTCAGACACCTCTGTCACCGAGAAACATTCGTCCGCCTCTTCTGACACATATCCCGCCTCTTGCATCTCTTGTTTCTCCTTGTAGCCTTCGTTCTTTTGCTTCAACTTTCTCTTTGGACAAGCCGCTTTAAAGTGGCCAAGCTCACCACAACTAAAGCACGTTTTCTTGAAAGAGCCTCTAGATTTGGATCTAGATTTCCCGCCCTTTCCCTTTCCCCTTTCATTACTCCTCCCCCTCGTTACAAACAACCCTTGTGCTTGTTCTTTGTCTACTCCACCCGACGCCATACTGCTAGTAGCAACCTTACGAAGGTCATCCGCTAATAGCGAATTTCTCGTCTCTTCCATGCTTAGACTATCACCAACAAGCATCAAAGTTTGAACAAGGTTCTCATAGGATTTAGGCAATGAAAGTAACAATATGAGGGCTTGGTCCTCATCCTCAACCTTAACATCAATATCCTTCAAATCTGAGATAATCCTGTCAAACCTATTCACATATTCCTGAATAGAAGAACCCTCTTCCATTCTACATGTGAATAATTTGGATTTTAAGTAGACCCGATTCGTTAAAGTTTTCGTCATGAAACTGCTTTCTAGTTTTAACCACACACCCACCGCCGTTGTTTCTTCGTCTACTAGGAACGCCACGTCCCTCTCAAGACACAACATAATGGTAGCCCGTGCTTCGAGATCTAACTCCTCCCAATCCTCATCTGACATATCTCCTGGTTTCTTTCCCGTCAACGTCTTGTGTAATTTCTGCGAGATTAACAGATTCTTCATCTGCATCCGCCAATAAGAAAAATCGTTTTTCCCATTGAACTTCTCTATCTCATATTTTCCTGCTTTGACCGTACCACTTCTCGATCCCATCTTCTTCGTTCAATCTCAACAAGGCTCTGGTACCAATTGTTATAATTAAAAGTCGCGGAAGCTATCGAACCTATCCTAGAAATTGATCCGATTATGAAGATTAATCGAAAAGCTAAGTCAAAATCAAATATGCGAACAGAATTTAACGAGGTTCGGCTTGGAAGCCTACGTCCTCGGGCGAACAAGAAATCTTTATTGAAGGATAGATGAAGACGACTAACACAACCCGCAAGTTCGTCCCAAGATGGTACCGTATAGAATTTTACCTTCTATACTAGATCTTCGACAACCGAGAAATTAAACACCGCTCAAAACTATGAACAAAAAATTTCTCTCTCACTTGCTCTCTCTCTTTAGCTCTCTCTAAAGAAGAGTTGTTGTTGCTTGTGTTGGTGTGAATTACAAGCACTCAAACCCCCTATTTATATATGGTATCCACCGTCATAACAAGCCCAATAATAGAAACTTAGTTTCTAAATATTAGTGCCAATTACAAATTGGAACCGCCTATAGCCATGCTTCCAATTGATTTAGAAACTGCCTCTTCAATCCACCGACATGCCTACCATTTGAATTTTGAGCAACTTCCAATTTTGGATTCTCCCACCGACTATCACACTATGTGAATCATCGAAGCTTGATGAGGTACTTAGGTTGGTTGGTGTTAGCTCGATGTTGAGAATGTGGGTTTGAGTTCAGAAGTGACGGAATTTGTATTAGAGGGTGTTTGATTTTTTAGAACTTATAAGTGCTACCACTTACTAAGTGATAATCACGTAGTAAGTGATATCACTTGTAAGTGATATCACTTGTAAGTGCCATGACGTTTTTTTTCCATCACTTCTAAGTGCTCGAGTTTTGTTTTTATATTAATTCTAAATGTCATAAAAATGAGTGATTGTCTATTTTGACCTTAAAGTATATATATATTAGTATTTCATACTAATTCATTATCTCGCGAGTTTGGATACAAAAAAATTAAAGTTTATGAATACTTTGTGTTGAAAATATCAACCTCAAATAATCAAAAGTTATGAAAGAGAAAGAACTTACGTTGCATCATGGAGGTTTGGTGATTCCGTGATTAATGAAGGAAGAGATGTGATAAAAATTAAAGAGAAAAGTTTAAGTGAAGGGTGAGTGGAGAAGGAAAAGAGTCATTGCTAAAGTCTTAAAAAGAATTTTTTACTTATCATATGTTTAAATTTTTTATGTTTTAGTTATAATTATATTGGTAATTGTTATATTCGGAGAAGGATTAAAATGTCCTTTTTAGCACTTAGAAAGTAAGTGCAAAAAAATAAGCTCCAAGTTGGAGCTTACTTTTTTGCACTTACTTTGGCCCCACTTACAAGTAATATTCACTTATTAAGTGAAAAAACAAACGTCCTAAAATTGCCGGCCCGCACTTATTAAGTAATTTTCACTTAATAAGTGCAAAAGTCAAACACCCTCTTAGTTGAGCTAAAGAAAGAAGGAAGGGAGGAAGAAGCAGGACGACTCAAGTTTGTATGCTTTGCAAATGACAGAATTGACGAGCATATTGATGTTGATCAATCAAATTACATAAGCCTGTTCATTGATGTATCTAACGTGTTCGATGAAATTCTCCTTGGAAAGATCACTGAGTTAGGTATTCTTGCTACATTACCTTTTGCAAAACGAAAAACTTCGGCTGACAAAATCAATTCTTGTGATATGTTGGTTTGGAAGGTAACTCAATTTCTGAGTATATATTGATCGAGTTATAGTATATAAACTACATGAAGCTGAACATGGGAAAGTAATTTTTGATTGTCATATCAACGGTACACGTTTTAACCTCGAAAATTTAATTGAAGTTGGTTTCGCTTATACGTTGGCTCTTGATGACGAATTTTGGGGATTAGCTACAATTATTCTTTCTTCACACTTACTCATATTACTTCACACTTTCTTGAAGATTATTAAGTGGCTGAGTCTACCATGAGAAGATGGCGAGATGAATGTTGTTAATTCACTAAAGTTAATTTTGCGAGAATGATTACAATATGAGATTGAGAATGAGGTTGGCGATCTCTTGTAAATTGGTATCCTTCACTTCCAATGCAAAGGTCGTTCGAAGTGGAAACTAAGGATTGCCTTGGCGGAATTCATCGTACGAGAGTGCATCAACCTTTTCTTTGACAAATGGTTTGGGACAAACCTCTTCAAAGAAGGAGGCTGATCCTGATTATGATGGGCCGATCGACCAAGAAGATAGGCCTCACGGCCGATTGAACTAATGGGCCTCGCGGCTAAGTCTATTAGGGTTAGAATTTAGGAGTTTCTATGTTTGAGTATTTCCTATTAAGTCTAGGTTTAGAAGTTTCTATGTTTGAGTATCTTTGATATTTAGGAATCCTAGTTTGAGTCTATCTAGAAGTGTATAAGTTCCTATAAAAGGAAGTCAGGTATGTCCTTGTTATTCAGATTTCAAAGAATTATTAATCGAAGTTTATCGTTTTCTCTTTACTTTATTTGTTCTTTAATCAAGTTTTATTCTTCTTTTCAATTTCCGCTGCGTCTACATCACCACTTGCATTAATCGTCGTTATTTGTTGAGAAACATGAACTTGAATTATGCTTGTAATAGGACTCCCCTCTGTTTTACTTTTACATATAATTTAGAAGCCAAGAAAAAGAGAGTACATGCCGTGAGCAAAAGAGAAGGTGGAAGAGCTAATCCCACAGACAAACTCATATTCGATTGAACATAAGCAATGAGAGTCACATACACCAAGAAGCAAGATGAAAGAACAAAGTAATAACCATTTACAAAGCTATTTATGCTCCTCTTTCCAGCATTTGTTTTTGGGTTGAACTGAGCAGCTCCAAATGTATGTTTCATGGCTTAATCCCACCCGAACTGATCACTAATAATATCAATGCACACATAAGAAAAGCTTATTTTGTTGCAGTGGGCTGAATACATAATTCAGTGACTATCACGAGTGTTCGTTAGGGACCTAGAGATTGACTGAGTTGGCCCTCGGGCCGAAGACCGGGGGAAGTTTGGAGAGATGGGGAGACCTTGCAGTTGTTGGTCGGTGCGGGGATAAGCTTGGGATAGAAATATCCAGCGGGTTTTTGAGTTGGGATACTTTATCAACTCTACTCCGACATTCTATCATTACTCCGTCCCTTACTTCATTTGTTTCTGCAGGCAGCCTTTCAAATCAGACCACTAATTCGGTATTAGGGTACAAAAAGCCAGATATGAGGAACTAATAATCAGGCTAGCGTCCGTTCCATCAAGAAACCTTGCTTACTCTTACTTAATTTCATGTTTCAAAGCAGAGTTTCCTTCGCTATAAACTTTAGCAAAAGGAAGGTTGGTTCCTTACCTAAACTGATCTGTGTGATGAAGCAGATAGTTAACTGACTTGGTTCATAGATGGTTGCCAGAAAGAGACTTGAGTGTTTTCTTGGGGTTTTACTTTCACATAACTTAGATGCAAACCAACGACTAACCAACCAGATAAAATGCAGAAAAGAAAGATATTAGTAAGAGATTTATTATTTCATATAATTAAACTTCAACAAAAAATAATCTTGCTACATTTCAAATTTAATAATAATCGGTTTTAGAATGAAGCTTAATGCAGAACTAAACATGACACCAATCAAGCTCTTCTTCAACTGTTTTTGTGGTCCTTGTGCAGTCAGGTACAATCCAAGTACAGTTTAATGGCGCCTTTGAGTCGGAAAAACCCTCAGTAGACCTTTGACTCCCAACAGAGTGACACTTACCGGTCTCAAGAGAATAACATAAAATGCTTTCACCATTCAATCTAGGTAAGTAGATTTTGTTCTCCATGCTACTATTGGGAGCAACTGCTGACATACAACAAGTATTGCTGATGAACATCATATGCTTTCCCAAACTTTCAACTTTAACCCAACTCTTACTAGAAAAATCGAATCTAAACACCCAGATCGACATCCCAAGATACCTTATATCCACCAATAAAAGCTGCCCTTCATGCTCAACCAAAAACTTTTGGAAGTCAGAATTAAAATGCGGTTGGTTGCCGGGAACAACTTCCTTGAACAAACCACCATTAATCTCAAGAACATCTAAACCTCCGCTACGATCCAGGAAATAGAAAGCTCCGTCACAGAAAACTGGACTGATTAAACTCGGCATAACTACATCTGGCTTTGGGTAGATTTCCGACCACCATTCATTCTTTCCCCTAGTAATAAACCCGACAAGAATTTTTTGTTTGAAATCTTCTTCTTCGTCAAAAAATCCACCAACGGCGAAAACTACACAGTCTGAAGAAGTAGGTGATGACGAGAATGAGAGACGAAAGTAACCACCAAGAAGTTGTTGTGGCATGTCAGGAAGTTGGATTACTGCTTTTGTAAACGGGTTGTAAAAGAATATGTTTTGCGTTCCTTTTAACATTAGTAACCACCCCTTATTCGAGTAACAGATAGTTGCGCCTGATAGAATTGTGTGACTATCTGTGCGGTACTTATCATTATTATGCTCCGGGTCGACAAAATTGTAGATGGCACCATGACTTTCAGAGAAAAGTAGCAATGGAGATAAAGATGTGATCTCGTTATCGATCTTTCTAAACAAAAATTTCGAGCATGCTGCAGGTAGTAGTGATCGACTCCCTTTACTTATGGCGCGAAAACGTAAATAATCTACTGCAGGAAGATAACTTGCTATGAGCTCGAAGATGTCCTCAGTAAGAATACCCCATTCATTTGCCTCTTCAAGTTGTACTCTGTTTTTATTCGGTCCCTCAGCCTCCTTCAAACCATTACTTGTATTGGTATTCTTTTCTTGTGCATCTAGAGTGTTATCATTCTCTTCACCGTTCACAAATATATTTTCCGTTCTTCCATCACAAGCCCTAAAATTTAAGCACGGTAAATATTAGTTTAGCAAACAAACAAACAAAAGCAAGAATTACACACATACTACAGTGTATGTTGTTACATACTACAGTGTATGTTGTTACGAAAAGTTACCTGACAAGTGCAGGAATCATCACCCAACCCGGAGACAAATGCGGCATTGGTGGTTTTAGAAACGGCAATGAAACTGAAACACTTTGGCCTTCTAGGTCATACTTATACAAGCGTCGGTCTCCTATCAATGTGTAATAAACACAACCTCTTGTAAGACTCAACTTGGCTGCTGAGCAAGAAGCTGTGGTATCTTTCCCTAGAAAGAGTACATGATCGCCCAAGCTTTGTAATTTCTCCCAAGCCATTAAAGAGGAATTCAATCTCCATACCTGTATTGAGATAACCGAACCCCGACAGGGACACACCCCCTCCCTTGAATCGCAAATCATAATAACCTGGAAGAGTTCACCAGAGCACACGACAAAACGTTCTCGGAAAAAAGCTGTTAATGGTGCATTTAAGAATACAGGGGGATGAGTGCTGGAAAAAGGGGTCATGGAGAGGGATTCATCAGCATAAGCCCCAAGTTGGTTCTCTATTTTGATCTCAAGATGCCAAAAGTCACCGAAAAATATATATAAATTGCCCTTAAAGCAAACTAAGGATCCACCAACTGGTGTAACTATATTCGTATTTTCAGGCGACAACTTTTGTGATCTCCATTGTTCGTCTCCAGGACGACAATATACAAGTAGGGATTCAGGTCTGTCCGAATACTTGAAACAAATCGAGAAGAAGACCATGCTGCTGCTTTTATAATTATTAGCAGGAGGCGAGGTCAAAACACAGTCGGAAATATAATACTTATTAGGATCAGACCATTTGGATAAATTAGGTAACATGATTTTCTCTAACGTTATCGGATTCCAAAGAAAACAATCCCAATTGTTGTTGTTAGATAAGATAACTAACCAACCTTCATGAGAGTGGGATTGCCAATATCTACTTCCACTAAGCTCTGGTATTCTCTTTATGTAGTTTCTCTTACTAGGTTCAAGAAGATTGTAGAACGCCTGGTCTTTCCCATCCTTTTTAGAAGAAGGTAAAACGAGCCACGGCACTTCGGACGGAAGTGGTGGGCGACTGCGCAAACTTCTCTTCTTCTTGTCCTCCTCCTCCATGGATGATGATGATGATAATTATAAAGGGACTGATTTTATTGAGATGAAGATGTGAAATATCAATATTAAAAACTCAAGGAAACATCAATGCCAATAACAAATAAAACTAAGGAGGTGCGTATAGTGAGATGAAGTTCAAAGTTTATCAAAATCCTAGCTAGATAATTAAATCTCACTGATTCTAAACCTCATAGCACAATATTACTTTAGGAAAAAAAAACTAACTTTAAGCTTTAACCGAAACAACTCACACAAAAAGTAATCAAATCAATAATAAATTGGAACCCATTAGATATGATTCACAGAGAACAAATAAACTAAAAAGGAAAAGGAAGAAGAAGTGAGATGTACCTTGAAGAAACAGAGTGATGGTAAGAGGTATAGTCTTCCACTTTAGAGGTCAAGGGTTTCGGGCACGATGAACAATTCAAAAAAAAAAAGACAGAATTTATAAATTTTGAAGGATATATATAGTTAGTTAGTACTTAGTAGTTGCTAAAATTTATATGTTTCCAGAATTGCATCCTAATCTTACTAGGCGTGTGAATATGTGATCCTTCCTTGGACTATTTAGACTTAGGCCGAACATCATGTAATTACTAAATCAAGCAGGCCATGTTTACTCATCATCAAATTGGGCTTTCCTCTCACCCCTGCCGCCCTGCCTCAATTTGAGCAGACACATAGGTGTTAGTCTGGGTCTATAGATGCTCCGCTAAATTTTTCCTTAGGGATTAGAGCAGTCTGAAGATACCTAGACTGAGCCTAATCCGTGTTCGGTTTAAACAACACAGACTCAGACCAGTCCAATTGCCATGGGATTATTCAGTTCGAGACCCACGGGAAGTGGCAAGAGACAACACAAGAGAAAAAACAGGGTGCCTATACTGGCACCCTAGGTTATAAAGTTGCAACTGCGCGCACCTTCCTGAAGCTGCAATTTTTTGTTTTGAATGATACGATGTAATTGATAAAGAGAGAAAAGATACAAGGAGACCAGTCAGCCTAGGCCAAGCATGGCGAGAACGCAAGGAAAACACAAAAGGAAAAAAGAAAAAAAAAACACACAACAACAGAAAACAAGCAACACCACCAGGGTCCAAACGATCCAGGAGGAATTACAAAGACGAGATAAAAACATCCCAAGAGTCAACCATGCTTGCGAACGAGTAAGTTCGAGCCCAAGCGTAATTTCTACTCCAATGATAAATAAGGCATTTAGCCGAGAAGTAGATATGATCTGAGGATCGATGTTTGTCTCTGAAGCTGCAATTATAACCATCATATCACATCTTCTCTCTTTGTTGAACTCTTATAAAAGAAGTAGGATTGTCTTGTTAACAACATAATTATATATGTAGTCAACAGTTTAAAAAGTGTTTAAAAAATGAATTCTTTTAGATTAATTTTCTCGAGTGAACTGTTTTCCTTATTTGGGTCCAGATTTTGAATTTCTCATGCATTCTTTCTATAAGAGATACCGTGGATAATTATATGATTGGTTTTATGATAAGTATGAGTATTTTCTCAATGTCGAGGAAAATACTTCCACATAGTTCTTTCTCTCCCAGGTTGTAATCTACTTGAAGAATTTCAGGTTGATCTTCTCCAAGTAGTGAGTGAATTGGAAAAAGAAAATTTAACCCTTTTATGGAGTTTTACAACGTCCATACAATATTACCACCTTCTCATTAACGATATATTTGAAACCCAAAATATTACATTATCAAACAATTGGTTTAATCCTTGTACCCGTACTAATAATTTTTGTCCACCAGATCTTTTTTTGTCTATATAGAAGTTAAATAAATCAACTACGACTTCAAATAGTTCAACATGTTAAATTCACGATTATATGATAATCGGAGATATAGACATAATGTAAAAGACACGATAATTTGACGCGGTTCGGTCGAATACTCAAGACCTACATCCACGGAGAACAACTTCTTTATTATAATTCACCACAGGTTTGATCGGTTACATTGGTCAGACATAACTCGATGATTTTTATTCCTAGAACCCTCTCCTATTTATAGATGACTTAGGGTTTAGGGTTTAGGGTTTCCTAGTTTCTGATTACTAAACTAGGAAATAATACAAAATCTATCTAATATTACCATTAGATAATTACAAGAGATATTCTGAATATAAGAAACTAAATCTTCACATATCTTCAATATATCTTCAAATATCTTCAATATTCTGAATTCTTCTTGATCGTCGGATCTCGTCTTCTCGATCCGTCACGTACATACACGTATATTATTTTCTTCTTGATCGTTGCGGTCAAAAAATTGAGCGAAAATCAATGACAACGAAACTACATGTAGTTTTCTCATGTATGTAAAGTTGGTCATTGTACGAAGAAAATGTCAACAACTAAAAGGTTGTGATGATCAATATCTTGTCGTATAAAAACGTCAAGAATGAACTTTAGGAGTGACAACAAAATAATGTTGTTTTGTTTAAAATCGACAAGAAATCATTGTCGTAATTGCCAAAAAATATTGGAGAAGAAACCACCAAAAAGATGGTCGACATTAAATTCATTGCCAAAAATATGCAAGATCGATATAATTCCGAAAAAATAGAGATATTCTATTCATTGAAGAGATATTCTATTCAGTGGAGAAATATTCCAAAATGTTATTTGGTAGGAAAGACAAGTCATCATAGATTAAGTATGAGTTGGAAAGAGAATCCGGAAATAAAGATCAAAATAGATATGTTCTATTTGTGGTGGGAAAATCCAAAATATAATTGGAAGAAATAAAATAATCATAGGAAAAATATGATTATGAAAATTTCGCGGTTGAATTCCGGAATTAAAATCCAAAATAAGAATTATTTATCCGTTGAAGAGAAAGTCCAAAATTTGGTAGAGAAATAAAATCTACATAAACAAAGTATGAGTTTGGAAATGTCACGAGTATATCCGGAAAGAAAAGTCAAAATAGATGAAATTAATCTATTTTAGTGTCACAAATAGAAGAGAAATGTGACAGAAAATTGCGTCACAACTATAAATAGTTGGATATAGGTGACAGTAGTGATCTGTCACGAAAGAAATGTTCCGACAGTTGAAAACTGTGGCAAGTGGCTGTCACGAAATAGTGGTATGAGAAACTGTCGCATAATGAAATAGGGGAAAAATTTAGAAATTTCTAAATTAGGGTTTACCAAAAAAATTGGGTTTTCATTGAAGAAACTAACATCTTCTCGATTAGAGGTATAAACATGAATAGGGTATTGAAAGAACCCTAATCAATGTACATGAGGTAATTACCATGTCCAAAAGCCAATGAATTTGAGCCATATATGCCCTGCAATGGTGATATATTTCTAGAGAGAGAAAATGGATTGTTGATCGAAAAACCGAGAAAAATGTTGTTGATTTGTCACCAAATTGAAAAGTAAATAGTTGGTGGCCGGCCAAATCGATGGAAGTAAGTGATTGGAGCGCAAAAAATCGCCGGAAAGTGCAGCGAATAGCACCCTTTAGGGTTCTGTTGCGAAGAAGAAGGAGCAGTTCGGGTCAACTGCTGGTTTCTGAAGTCTCGGTCAATATTCGCTGACCGGTGTACGGGTCAACGGACGCTGACTGGGTCAGCGTGATCTGTAAGGTTGGTCTCACGGGCCTGACGGGTTGAATAAGGTCTGTTTGGCCGCGGGATTAACAAACCCTGGTTAACTTTGTTCTAGAACAAGGTAAATACGGGATCGGTTCTCTGATCACAAACCAGATCTGAGATTTTGGTTCTGAAAATTCTATTTTTAATTTCAGACTTATTTTAGGTCTAAAAAAATTCGAAAAAATCAGAAAAAAATTGGAAATTTTGAAATAAATATAGAACATACCTTTTTCTTTACATAACCAACCATGAAGACTGCACTTTCCTTTTCTTTGTAACACCGATGAGAAATAATCACAAGATTAACTTGGGAAAAAAAATTGACGAAATAACTTATCGATTATTGAATCACAATGATATATAAAAAAATCATTGGAATATGATATTCACAAGAATAACTTGGGAAAAAATCGTCAAAGTAATTGATCGATTAATTATGTCACAACGAATAAAAGTGTTGGAAATTTTGCGGAAGCATAAAACACGAACAAATAACCTGCTCATGATACCATGTTAAATTCACGATTATATGATAATCGGAGATATGGACATAATGTAAAAGACACGATAATTTGACGCGGTTCGGTCGAATACTCAAGACTTACGTCCACGGAGAACAACTTCTTTATTATAATTCACCACATACAATAGTATGTGGGTTTGATCGGTTACATTGGTCAGACATAACTCGATGATTTTTATTCCTAGAACCCTCTCCTATTTATAGATGACTTAGGGTTTAGGGTTTCCTAGTTTCTGATTACTAAACTAGGAAATAATACAAAATCTATCTAATATTACCATTAGATAGTTACAAGAGATATTCTGAATATAAGAAACTAAAGCTTCACATATCTTCAATATATCTTCAAATATCTTCAATATTCTGAATTCTTCTTTTTTTTTTTTTGAAGAAATATTCTGAATTCTTCTTGATCGTCGGATCTCGTCTTCTCGATCCGTCACGTACATACACGTATATTATTTCTGCAACTTATCTTGACCGCCGGTGCTCCTATTTTCGATCCTCCTTATGTAAAAAAAAAAAAACTACGACTTCAAATTCCGCTGTCCAATACATGAAAAGATGGTTAGTTAGCTCGTAATTTTGTTCTTTTGTCCTTATGATGCACTTTTTGACGTCCTGTGACTAAAATCGTTTTTGGTCGACCAATATATCCTCACATTTCCTAAAAGTTATCTTGTTCCATTGCTTCCAAAGGAACCAACTAACTACCAATGAAAATTTCTCTTGTTCCATAGCTTCCAAAGGAACCAGTTAACAACGAAAGAACGATTCTTATCCTACCTAGACCAAAGGGTATGAATAGTTTCCGCTTCACAGTCGAACAAAATTCTTTTCTACTCAAAATCTCATTCTTCTCTACGATCACCCTTCAGGCACATATCTTACATTGAGGATCCTCTCTTTGTACATGTGAGTATAAAATTTGGAAAAAGGACACAAGAAGTCCAATTCACACCACCTATCCTCCTTAAACCTGAAAATCTTGTTTGGTACTTTCCCATCCAAAAACTGTCTCCCCATCTTTTTTGGTTAGAAACTTAAATAAAGCAGTTATGATAATTAGGTGAAGTCAATGCCAATGATTTGAGATTAAACTAATGAAACTATGAAGCATTGAACAAATCATACCGACAGTTTCAAAAAGACAAAATGTACCAGCACTGAACATATATATTTTTGCTCGGACATTAACGAAATGACAACTCTTTAGAAATACCCAAAGTTAGCTGTATAAGAGAGATGTATCTTCTTTGTTTTTCGACTAATGAATAGACTATGGTGTGTTTGGTTGCAGGATTCTTAAGTAGGATTCCTAATAAAACTAAAGTTTGGTAGAAATTAAGAATCCTAGGTCTATTTGGCTACCAAGAATCCTACGACTCTTGAATCCTAATAATTCCTGATTCCAAAATTTGCGTTGGACCAAAATCCCACCCTACCCCTAAGATTTGGTAGGATTTTGGATTAATAAACCTAGATTTCAAACTTAAAATCAACAAAAAAAATATATTTCTTTCTATAAAACTTTTTTAAAATTTTTATTCTTTCAAAACTCATTTTTTTTCCAAAAAATGTTTTTCCCAAAACGCGATTTTTCCGACAACCGTTTTTTCCCCTTGAAAACCGATTCTTCCCCAAATTCTGAAATCCGATTTTTTCCCCCGAAAACAGATTTTTCCTTAAAAACATTTTTTTTGTCCAAACCCGTTTTTTATCGAGAAATCATTTTTTTTTATAGAAAAACATTTTTCGTTCTTGAAAACTTTTTTTTCGATAACTGAAATTTCCTAAAAATTTTTTTGCTTCATGAAGACCGTTTTTCCCGAATTGTGCTTTTTCCAGGAAAAAACGGTTTTCGAAAAAAAAATTGGTTTTCGGGAAAAATAAAGATTTTCGTGAAAAAAAAAATTTCATGAAATCTCGGTTACCGAAAAAAATTATTTTCGGAAAAAAATAATATTTTTGGGGAAAAAGGATTTTCGAGGAAAAAACGGCTTTCAGGGAACACTATATTAGAAAAAACAAGTTGTTTACGAAAAAAATTGGAAAAACGGTTCTCGAAAAATATTATGAAGAAAATGGAAGGTTCTCGAATGAAATGATATTTGAAAAAATAAATTTCGAGAACAAGGTTTCTTCAATAGTTTTTCTTAAAGAAGCGTTTAAAAAAACTCAAATAATAATAAATCATAGGATTCTTATTAGTTGCCAAACAAACCAAAAATAGGATGTTAGCATTGCAAGTTGGGTAAGCTCAGTAATTAGTAATCAGACCCTAGTTCTAGCGCCAAACTATGAGGGTATGAAATCGCAGATCAAGAAGTCAATAGGACAGAGTCGTTGACCGGAAGTCAAACCTTCACCTGTTAATATTTTTGCGGACACTGACGACGTCTTTGGGCTTAACCCGTTAACAAGAGACAAAAAAACGTGACCATAAGATCCCTGCGACACCGGAATTGTGTCGGCCTAAGGGAACTCTGGCGGTCAAGTCAGTAAGCTTCCAAGAGGAGTAATTGATACGGGAAGGATATCCTTGGAATGTTACCGTTGGTTGGATAATGGTCGGAGTTTAGGCACGACTCGTAGAGTGGCCAGATCTCAATCTCTACGGATAAACTGACTTGTTTAGAGAGACACTGTAATAATACTTACGAGGTTTGCCTTGTGGATGAGACAACCCTGGAGAGGTTTGTCTTGTCCAGGGGTATGTACCGTAAATAAATGGGAATCTTTGGAGTCCTGATCTTGTAGATAGTCACGTGGGGAGTGGAAAAGAGGGGTTGGCTTCTAGAGAAATTAAGTGAGCAAAATAGATAATCACGTGGGTGATGTAGGAAGTGTCTGACCTCTCTAAAGTAAGCGAACCCTTAAAGTAGACGAACCCTTGATGAAGCAGATAAACCCTTGGTAAAGTGGTTGTCAGGAGAGAGAAACTAAACAAACCATTAATAACTCTTGTACTTGTACTTTCACGGGAAAGTATGCGTTTGTCTCCTCAAAGGTCATGTATTTGTAAGATAACCCTGTACTTGGTAGAGTCTTGTATCTGGTGAGATCCCGTACCTTTGTAAATGGTATAAAATCTCGTATCACTGTTCACAATATTTGATAAGGTTTTGTATGTGAATGTAAGACCAGTACTTGGATGAGAGGAAAGAAGCAGGACTATGTGATAGAGCGGGTGATGAGACATGAAAATGTCCCATCAGAATTCTTAACTCGGGTTAGTTAGTCCAACTCGAGCAGTTACTCTGATGAATTATTTGATTTTCTTTCTCAGGTCTCATTCACGGAGTTCGATGCGAAAACATCGTGATAAAGACATACTTGAGGGGCATTTTGGTCATTTTAATGACAAGGGTATTCTGGTCAATATTAGTTCTCATGTGAAAGTAGAGTCCGAGACGAGTCCGCAGGAGAAAACGGGAGTCCAATCGGAGTTCGGAGGAAAAAACTAGAGCATGTCAAAGTTTGTGTAAAAATCGGTTGAATAAAAGTCAACATAGATTGGTCAGTGACACTTGGCGCACAAGATGGAAGTAAATCTGACGGGAACTTGAATTTTTCGGTACACTGTTTGGCATCTCGGGACGGCGCTCGGGATTTACTTGGACTCTTGATTTGGTGCTTCACACGCGAAGGATTCAATGCTCCTGAGAGAATCCGACGGACATAGTTGTGGACGCGCGGATCAGCAAGGATTAGATGGTGTTCTCAATTTTTCTTGATGCACCTAGCTACAACAAAGTTTTTCCATATTAAAGGATCAGTACCCACCAATCCACTAGCCAGCTCACAACACGTGATTGATTCCCAAATGTTGGGTTGTTAAATTCATTTCATTCCTATCCAGGTATTTATCTCTTTACTATTAAAAGGGGAATATTTTAAATGGTAAAGGAAGGAAATAGAGAACAGAGATGGAAATACAAGATTTGAAAACCTAAAGAGAAGAAAATAGGAGATTCTTCACCCGAAAGCTGGATACTTGCTAGAAACAGAAATTAATAGGAGATCTTCTCTTTGCTGTTTTGATGAGAATTGATGAAGATAATATAGAAAGTGAGAGAGATTTTTGGAAAGTAAAGAAAGAAGGACTTGAGGGTGACTGCTCGGTTCGGCTATATAGAAACAGAGAGGGAAACGAGTTGGGACATCTCGGTTGGGGGATCAAATCATCCTCTCTTAAGCTCACTTAAATCAGAATTATTAGAGAGAGAGAAAGATTAGAGAGAGAAACCACCATCACCTATTCTTCTTCTTCCTCTTCTGTTTGTATTCTTTTAGTGAGAGAAAGAGTATTAAGAGAGAAAGAATTGTAGAGAGAGAGAGAGGTGGTCCTGTCTGTATCTTCTTTTTCTTATATGTTCTTAGTAAGAGAGAGAGAAGGGTTATTGAAAGAGAGAAAGAGAGAGTTGTAGAGAGGGAGAACAGTAGAGAGAGAGAGAGAGAGCCGAGAGCTTTAATGGAGTTTGTTTTCCTTAATTTTTTATTTCAATTTTATATCTCTTTGATTTTAATTACTTTGTCTTTGTGAGAGAGATAGAGAGAGAGAATTAACAGAAAGATTAAGAAAAGAGAAAGAAACAGAAAGTTTAGAGAGAGAAACAGGAGGTTGAAGAAGGTGAGAAAATTATTTTCTCTCAAGGAAAATATTTCCGGGAAGACGAGAAAATCGTTTTCCCAGAGGGTGCGTTTGGCAGATTTCAGAAAAACAGAAGGAAATCTTTTCCCTAAGGGTCTGTTTGTCTGTAAACAGTAAAAATAAAAGGAAAACTATTCCCTTAGGGTCTGTTTGGTTTGGAAAAAGCGAAAAATTTGAGTTTTCTTCTTCCTCTCTTTATTTAATTTTCTAATTTATTTTATATATTATCCATGAGTAACTAACTTTCCTATCTAGGGTTTTAGATGAAGTTTTAATAATTGTTCTAATGATAAATTTATTACAGTTTTTATTATTTTAACGAAAATATCTTCCGGGTTTTTTGACCATTCATGGACTGAAAACCTGAGTTATATAAAGAACTATCTAATCAAACCAAAATAAATTGTCGTTAGAATTGTTAGAGGGACGGATTCAGAAAACCCTAGGCTCTCCCCCATTTGAGTTCCTTGTATTATTTGTAATTATTTTCTTTTCGTAAATTTATTTTTAATATTTTATTCATTTCAAAACCATTTTAAAACCAAAACTAAAGTCAATTTCAAAACCGAGTTACTACCAAGTCTTAGAATAGGTTTCACTTAGTCTCTGAGGAACGAACCGGTCTTACCGGAATTTATTACAACTTGACACCCGTGCACTTGCGGGTGTAGACCTATTTAGGGTAACCTTTTTAGGCCCATCAAGTTTTTGGCGCCGCTGCCGGGGACTATGTTCAAAATTTTTTCTAAACTTGGAAAGTTTTTATTTTTGGTAAGTTTTTATTTTTGGCCACTTTGACTTGCTTCTCTATTTTTGGTGTGCAGGGCATTAAGGAGCTAAAGAGGAGGCGCAACAAGGAGGAGGACCTCAAAAGAAGAAATTTACATTTTTTTTAATTTTTTGTTTTTATTTTGGTGAGAGAGAGACTTAGACTTTTTAGTACTTTCTTTTGTTTTGACCCTAAATTGGAGGGCTTTTAAATTGTAACCGAAAATCAAACGAAGCCTCTGGTTCGAACACTCACGGGGAGAGTGGCCCGGGTCGTCTGCAAAGGTCGTCGCCCGTCTCGAACGGGAGGTAACTTTCTCTAATCACCCACGAATCCCCTGTTAGTGGGTACTTTTCATAAGATCTTCGTAGTGCTTCCTCGGTTTTCGTGTTTTTTTTAAAAAAAAAAAAAAAAAAAAAAAAAAAAAAAATTTGGACCAAAAGAAAGGAGTCAAGTTTAGTTACATAAGTGTCAATTCTCATCTTGTGATCGTGCCTGACCATCATGGCGCATTTTTCTGGTTGGACGTACCCTGTTGATGATGATGACCTTGATCTAAAGGGACCCGTCATCAACCGAACTGATATAACCTTAAGAGAATACCAACAGTTGCGTAAAGATTGGCTTAACCAACGTGGTACGACTCTAAGAGATTGTCAACGACTTAACGAGGGGAATAGGCTAGTTGAGCCTAACCGAACTGGTATGACCCTAGGAGAGTACCAACAGATGTGTAGAGACGAGCCTAACCGACCGGGTATGACATTTCAGGATTATAAACGAATGTCTAGAAACAGTCCGATTAGTGAGTGGAGTAGACCATATGAGCCTGATCGATCTCATATGACATTAGGAGATTATCAGCAAATGTGTGGAGATGGTCCGATTAGCGATGGATATGGTCCGACGCCAAATATATATGAGAGACCTTATAGTCCACACTATTCTGAGACCAATGACTTTAGAGACAGGTATGATCCTAATATGTACGGAGGAAGTTATTATCAAGAGTCTACGTTTAATTACACTAGCGAACCTTATTACGAGGAGACTCTTGAAGATAGATCTCGATCAGAGTCCGAGAGTCGTCTTATTGAGATTATGTTACAATTTACGACTCAAATGCAGCAGGATACTGAGTCCATGGCTCAACAGATGAAAATGTTTAAGTCACAGTTATTCGCCGACGAGGAAGGGGGTTCACCACCTCAAACTCAGGAAGGTACTAGGTACGATGACGAGGTTAATACGTCTAACCCTAGTACTAAGTTAAATGTCGATGAATTTACTGATAATACCCTAGAGCCTGAAAGGTCTGATGACCTTGTTGTCTTGCTTCCTCCACCTATGTCATCTCACCATGATAGGACTACACTAGACATTGATATTCAAGATGATGGCTCTATGAGCAAGTTTGGGAATGACACTATTCTGAACTTTCCGACATTTGAGATTTGTAAGGAGTCAGCCTTAGATGAAATTCTAGGAAGGCATGATATTATACCTGACTGCGAGGCTTCAGATGTCTTTGAGGACATTGATAACGTTAGAGACATGTTAGATACTTTGTCAGACTGTGTACCTAAGGAAACCATGGACCTTGACCTGGTCCCCGAGCATATTGCCTTACCCTTAGAGTCTCGTTTGACCTTTCACATGGTCTCAGACTCGGTTGTTGATCCCTTTTGGGACACTTCAGATGTCTCCTCTAGAACGTCTATGGAAATAGTGGATATTCTATCCACTAAGCTTGCAGATGACTTTCTGCCTTCGACGGATATATTGGCCCTTCATTGTTATGTCGATCCTTTTGATGACTTTCTAGTCATTGGTCCAAGTATTTATAGTTACTTAGTGGACTGTGCATCCACTAAGTTTGGGGATTGCCCCTCATCTTTAATAGTCTCACATGCACTCTTTGCAATTCACAAAGATGTGAGACTATCGTTCACTGAAAACTTTGTGTTTTGGGTGGACCCACAGATGTATCGAATATTGGTTTACAGTTAAACACATATCTGTAATCCAGTAGGTTAGTTCTTTCTATTTGTTCGAGTCATCTGTTTCGTCTGGCTGAAGACGTTAAACTTAGCCCTTTCTGGGAGGCAACCCACGCTTAGGACTTCCGAATCAGGTAATATCTTTCCCTCATCCTGTTATTTTTGCATAGTCTTCAGAACATTGAGGACAATGTTCGGTTTAAGTTTGGGGATAGGGGATTGAAATTTTTGCTAAGTCCTTATTTCAAAAATTCAAAAGGGTTTAAAATTTTTCAAAATTTTTTATTTTTGGATTGAAAATATGAGTCTAGTTGTTTTTTGCTTGTTAATAGTTATAGAGTCTAGTTGATCGAGCTATTCGTTTGCTAAATGTTTTTCCACGAATTTCGAGTCTTGAGGTTGTCTGTGCACTAGTCATGTGAGTGTTAGATAGGTGAAGAGTTGACTTTTCTGAGAGAACTTAATCGATCATTAGTGGAGACTTAACCCATGTGAGATTCTGAGCCTTTCTTTTGCTTTGAGTGATCTCTTCTGCATTAACTCCGAGTAGAATGAAGAGCTACTCAACCTCGCAACATTTATTAGAACTCATTTGATCTCTTGAGTTCAAATTTTACAACCACTAGGGATGTCATCAGGAAGTAAACCTTTCTCTTGTAGTCTGAGAAACTTGAAAACAGTGTCAACTAGAGGAAGATAGAAATCCATTTGTTAGAACCCTGAGAATTAGGCAGGAAGCAAAATGAAGAGAATATTACCAAGGAAAGAATAATGTCAAGAAAGTAGTATTTGTATTATGAGTCGTATTGAAAAAAAAAAAAAAAAAAAAAAAAAAAAAAAAAAAAAGAAAAAGAAAGAAAAAATGTTTGTTTAAGTTTAAGTGTTTATCCCTTGAAGTAGTTCTTGAAGATTTGAAGACGTCGAGTTCTCAGGAGTTCTAGTCACATCATCATTAGTGTCTATCGACCTCTAGGAAACACTGCTAGATAGTTGATCAGGTGAGAAGAGTAGGTTAGCTTCCCCATTCCATATTAGTGGTTGTTTCCTTCTTTGAGATCAGTCGTCCACGAAGAATTTAGTCCATCTTTTGTAATGTGTTGAGTTTTCCTCCATACTCATACTCACACATTGAGTGAACCATTTCTGAGTGACTTTAATTTTTGAGTGTATGACCGTGAGGCAGTAGTCAAGGCGAAATGTATTGAGAAGGTAATCAAGGTCTTGTCTGTTCTGAACCGAAATGATACTCATATTGGCTGGTCACGTGCACTTCGAGTCTTGATTACTAGTGAAGAGATTTTTAGTGTTTGTATGGTTTGATTGACTAGGATTTTATTTTTATTAACTTTCGGAAATCTACCGGATACACATTTTTAGTCCTTATCATATTTAGACCCTTCTGGATTTTTGAAAATTTTGAATTTTGTGGGTAAATTCACTGCAAACCCTCACGAGACAAAACTCGTCCTCTAGGGTAACCTAGAGGTTTAACGGCTTGTTGCACGTGCTAAGTGCAATCGTGCTTCCCTACGAAAGTGGTGAAATGGCTTAGTTTTATTTTTCTGTTTTGCTCGAGGACTAGCAAAATCTAAGTTTGGGGATGTTTGATGAGACATGAAAATGTCCCATCAGAATTCTTAACTCGGGTTAGTTAGTCCAACTCGAGCAGTTACTCTGATGAATTATTTGATTTTCTTTCTCAGGTCTCATTCACGGAGTTCGATGCGAAAACATCGTGATAAAGACATACTTGAGGGGCATTTTGGTCATTTTAATGACAAGGGTATTCTGGTCAATATTAGTTCTCATGTGAAAGTAGAGTCCGAGACGAGTCCGCAGGAGAAAACGGGAGTCCAATCGGAGTTCGGAGGAAAAAACTAGAGCATGTCAAAGTTTGTGTAAAAATCGGTTGAATAAAAGTCAACATAGATTGGTCAGTGACACTTGGCGCACAAGATGGAAGTAAATCTGACGGGAACTTGAATTTTTCGGTACACTGTTTGGCATCTCGGGACGGCGCTCGGGATTTACTTGGACTCTTGATTTGGTGCTTCACACGCGAAGGATTCAATGCTCCTGAGAGAATCCGACGGACATAGTTGTGGACGCGCGGATCAGCAAGGATTAGATGGTGTTCTCAATTTTTCTTGATGCACCTAGCTACAACAAAGTTTTTCCATATTAAAGGATCAGTACCCACCAATCCACTAGCCAGCTCACAACACGTGATTGATTCCCAAATGTTGGGTTGTTAAATTCATTTCATTCCTATCCAGGTATTTATCTCTTTACTATTAAAAGGGGAATATTTTAAATGGTAAAGGAAGGAAATAGAGAACAGAGATGGAAATACAAGATTTGAAAACCTAAAGAGAAGAAAATAGGAGATTCTTCACCCGAAAGCTGGATACTTGCTAGAAACAGAAATTAATAGGAGATCTTCTCTTTGCTGTTTTGATGAGAATTGATGAAGATAATATAGAAAGTGAGAGAGATTTTTGGAAAGTAAAGAAAGAAGGACTTGAGGGTGACTGCTCGGTTCGGCTATATAGAAACAGAGAGGGAAACGAGTTGGGACATCTCGGTTGGGGGATCAAATCATCCTCTCTTAAGCTCACTTAAATCAGAATTATTAGAGAGAGAGAAAGATTAGAGAGAGAAACCACCATCACCTATTCTTCTTCTTCCTCTTCTGTTTGTATTCTTTTAGTGAGAGAAAGAGTATTAAGAGAGAAAGAATTGTAGAGAGAGAGAGAGGTGGTCCTGTCTGTATCTTCTTTTTCTTATATGTTCTTAGTAAGAGAGAGAGAAGGGTTATTGAAAGAGAGAAAGAGAGAGTTGTAGAGAGGGAGAACAGTAGAGAGAGAGAGAGAGAGCCGAGAGCTTTAATGGAGTTTGTTTTCCTTAATTTTTTATTTCAATTTTATATCTCTTTGATTTTAATTACTTTGTCTTTGTGAGAGAGATAGAGAGAGAGAATTAACAGAAAGATTAAGAAAAGAGAAAGAAACAGAAAGTTTAGAGAGAGAAACAGGAGGTTGAAGAAGGTGAGAAAATTATTTTCTCTCAAGGAAAATATTTCCGGGAAGACGAGAAAATCGTTTTCCCAGAGGGTGCGTTTGGCAGATTTCAGAAAAACAGAAGGAAATCTTTTCCCTAAGGGTCTGTTTGTCTGTAAACAGTAAAAATAAAAGGAAAACTATTCCCTTAGGGTCTGTTTGGTTTGGAAAAAGCGAAAAATTTGAGTTTTCTTCTTCCTCTCTTTATTTAATTTTCTAATTTATTTTATATATTATCCATGAGTAACTAACTTTCCTATCTAGGGTTTTAGATGAAGTTTTAATAATTGTTCTAATGATAAATTTATTACAGTTTTTATTATTTTAACGAAAATATCTTCCGGGTTTTTTGACCATTCATGGACTGAAAACCTGAGTTATATAAAGAACTATCTAATCAAACCAAAATAAATTGTCGTTAGAATTGTTAGAGGGACGGATTCAGAAAACCCTAGGCTCTCCCCCATTTGAGTTCCTTGTATTATTTGTAATTATTTTCTTTTCGTAAATTTATTTTTAATATTTTATTCATTTCAAAACCATTTTAAAACCAAAACTAAAGTCAATTTCAAAACCGAGTTACTACCAAGTCTTAGAATAGGTTTCACTTAGTCTCTGAGGAACGAACCGGTCTTACCGGAATTTATTACAACTTGACACCCGTGCACTTGCGGGTGTAGACCTATTTAGGGTAACCTTTTTAGGCCCATCAGCGGGACTCTATGAAAGAGCAAGACTCTATGAGAGAGAAATGGGTTGTTTAGATAGCAGGTGATGATGTTTAAGCCAGTAGTCGATGTGTTTACCCAGAATCAGATCATGCTCTGTATGAGAGAGAAAGTAGTGTGTATTCGCTAATTGCCAGATGATTTGTATCATCTTCTTCTCGGTCATTTTATAGTGTTGGTGGTCGACTGCCACCTAGCGGTGAGCTGTCCTCTTCAATGGTGGTAACGCATGGGATGTCCCCATAAATACGATTATCATAACAGCTCAACAGGACTATCCAGGATATTGTCATCTTGAATGACTGTAACGTTTCCTCAACGGATACACGGTGGGAGGTCCGCTGGAGAAGTGAGGACTAACCTCTTTAACTAGGGCCGGAAATGCTTGCGTATCTTGACGTTGCTTCGGGGTGCCCGAAGATAAATGGGTCAGACCCATTAGCCATTAATTCATGGGTTTGATCACCGTGTAAGCCCATTAATCGTGGATTTCTGGGGGCGCTCCTACTAACGTATTTTAGCCCATACAATTTATATCTTAGGTAAGTTTAGAAAATCGTTTCCTTTTAAGTTAGCGAATAAATTTTTGGTAATTACTATAAAAAATTTAGGTGAGTTTTATTTTGTTTTAATTTACTTTTAGTATTAGGTACGTTCTATTTTGTTTTAATTTAGAGCATCTCTAATGCAACACTCAAATTTTAAATCTTAGAGTGCCATGTAGGATTTTTTTTTAGAGCGTTTCGCTCAAATCCGTCTCCAATGCAAGACTCAACATAAATCTCTAAAGTGATGTGTCAAGATTTATTTTAGAGATCCATAAAAGGACACTTTAAATTTAGAGTGTCCTCTTAAGGATCTCTAAGTGCCACATAAGCAAATCAATTAGTTTTATACTAAAATAAAGATTTTTAGAGTTTCTCTTGAGTGTTGCATTGGAGAAGATTTTACAATAAAGGGTCTCTAAATAGCCAAATAGGAAAGAGACCATTTAGAGATCCATTTTTCACACTTGACACGTAGGATTTTTTTCTTGATTCTTGCATTGGAGATGCTCTTACTTTTAGTATTAGCGAAGTTCTATTTTCTTTTACGTAAATAATCATTACTTTAGTATTAGGTAATAAGTAAGTTCTATTTTCTTTTAGGCAAGTTCTGATACAAATAGTTTTATATTTGTAATTTTTTCTTTTAATTTAGTTTTAGGATTAGGTAATCTTTTGACTGGATTTCATATTCAGAAAAGAAATACAGGTTGGCTCGACCAGACCTGGGTTTGGCCCGGCCCGGATAGGCCCGACCTGGGTCAAGTCCCGGTCCCGGGCTGGGCCATGGGTTTGGCAAACCCGGACTCAGGACTATTCCATCCTAGGTTACTTGCCCCGGTCCGCAACCTGACCTGGACCATCACAGTTACCCAGAAACTCATTCACGTTTTGTAATTTTGAATGACCGAGTTTGTTTGCACTCGGCAACGGCCTCAAATTTCTTGTGACGCTTCTCTGATTTTGCATAAATTGTGGAAATTTTACTAACATTTTATAAACTCTGACAAAAAATAACATATTTTACAAACATAATAGTGTTACATTTAAAATGACTTTATCAGCAGTAGAACTGTACAAATTTTCAGTTTTACATTTCGATTCTCTTACGTTTTTTTATATTACCATTTTGTTAATTACAAGCACTTGTTTGAACAATAATATATTTTACAAATTTATAGACGAGATTGTGGTTGTATATGATTTTTCACATGGATGAACTTGTGATCAAATCTAACTATAAACATTTTTCACACGGGATGTTAGCCAAAGACTTAATAATACAAGCGTAGAGGAAGAGGGCTGAATTAATTTGGTTGTTACTGGATGAATTGAAGGATAAAAGGAAAAGATCTTTAAATTATTAGTTCTTGTCGTGGGCTTCTCTTAATTTTAATAACTTTAAATTTCAGTACAAATATCGTGAAATACGCTAATTGAAGATTAATGGAACATGCTAGAACATATCACAGAAATGCTAGAAATACCACACGATATCAATTCAATTGAAACTTTCATTCAATTGAATACCACACGGTATCAATTCAATTGAAAATGAAAATAACATTTTCTATGAACTGTATACATTCTAGAGAGAGAATGGGAAGAAGAGACGAAACTAATTAAACTCACTGTGAAAAACGAGAGAAGAGAGAGAAAGACAGAGAAAAACTAAATAGAGGAGGGTTAGGGAGATACTTTAGCTTGAGTGTTTAAGGAGCCAAAAGATATGATTTCGTTTACCTATGACTGCAGGCCTTAAATGTGATCTGATAACCACCCAATCTCGTTCGTTTGTTCCTCGGAAAGGTGTAATCAGAGAATAGACATCTTGTCTTCTCTATTATACCACTTGAACATGCATGCAAGTAGCTTGAGCCGCCCCCAGAGATAAGAGTTGATTCAAAGTTGGGGAATCGAGAAGAGAGTGATTGCGACAGTGAAAAGTAGGAATTAATGGTTGTTAAGGGTTGGATGAAGCTGGGATTGAAGAAGTATGCTCGATGATTGGTTGGAAAGTGTGGGATCTAGTGGTTGCCGCCTTAAGGTTTCTTTGGAAGAAAGTCGATTAGGGTGGAAAGGAGAGAGACGATTAGGGTTGATGACGTCACTCCAGACACTCTCTCTCCTCAAAAAACCCACCCCCTAATAACAACTTCATTCTTCTATATTGAAACTTTTCCTTTCCTTAAAGATGTACTCATAAATTAAGTTAGAAGTAGATTTAGTATTTTCTTAATCAAACACTTGGTTGAATCATTGTTTTTGTTTGCGAACACGACCAACGAGCTAGATGAAAATATATAACGTGAACATAAACCAAACTGATTTACTATAGGTTTGGGGTTTTTTGATGGGTTATTTAGTGATTAGATCCCATTTATTTGTCAATATTAGGGGTTCACTCCCAAAATGATAATGTTTCAGGGGTTAACCCCCATTTCCTCTTTTTTCATCAAAAGCTCGTTAAGTAGCGCGTGTGCCACTCACGTGTATTTTTTCTGACGAAATTTCCCTCCTCAGAAATATTGGGTTATTTAGTGATTAGATCCCATTTATTTATCAATATTAGGGGTTCACCCCCCAAATTGGTTTGATACATCTCATACATTTGATTCATGGCTTTCTTACATTACAATTCATGTTATTACAAGAGATGAGCTGCAAAATCTGTGATGGTCCTTCACTAAAGGAGATGAGTTGTCAAATTTGTGTGGTGAAATCACATGAAGCCTTGAAATGTCCATTTATGTATTCATCATGCACAAATGCAAAGTGTGATTGCATTCGAAAAGTTATGGTGTCAAGCTCACCAAGAATCCCTGGAAGGAAGTATTTGATGTGCCAATACTTTAAGTGTGATAGCTTTCAATGGCTAGATGAAGCAATACCTCTATTTCTATCTGGAAAACATCATGTAAAACAACAATGAAAACATCACTAAATAACCCTTTTTGGATTGGTCTAACTACCCATAGTACTAATTAAAGAGGGAATGGATGAAAGATCCAAAATTTGGCCCAAAATAAGAGCCCAACCCAAACTTGGACAAAATTGTAAAGCAGGTCCAATGCGTCAGACCAAGAGATGAAATGTCCGGAAAGTCCTTATTCCTTTCGAAATTTACGAAATTGCCATAAAAAAGTTTCCCAGAAAAGCGAAAATTTCTGAAAAACTAGCTGACACACCAGGCTGTCAGACAGTGTACTCCCCACATATTTACAACATTGCCACTGAAAAATTTCCGGAAAACACGAATTTTTTTGAAAAATAGTCTGACGCACTGACATCAAACCTTGTACTTTCCCACAAAATTACAGAATTGCCATTACAAAATTACCAACTTGCCATTTTCGTTTTTTTTTTCATATTTTTTTTATTTTTTTATTTTCTCCCACACATATTCTCTCTTTAATCTCAACAAATTTCTCTCTCCAATCTCAACAAATTTCCTTCTTTTTTCCAGATTTATTTCTTATCTCTTTAAAATTAAATTTTCCTCATTTTTGATAGTTTTCCATTGATTTGTTTTCATATATTCTGTGTACTCGGAATTTGGTTATGCACTAGAAATTTTTGTAATGGGAAATTTTCTTGTTTTCTGGAAATTGTCTTGTGCACCGGAAATTGTTCAGTTTACTGGGAATCTGGTTATGTAATAGACATTTTTATACTAGGAAATTTTCTTGTGTACTGGAAATTGTTTTGTTTACTGGAAATTTGGTTATGTACTAGACATTTTTGTACTGGAAAATTTTCTTGTTTTCTGGAAATTGTCTTGTGTACCGGAAATTGTTCAGTTTACTCGGAATCTGGTTATGGACTAGACATTTTTATACTGGGGAATTTTCTTGTGTACTGGAAATTGTTTTGTTTACTGGAAATATGGTTCTGTACTAGACATTTTTGTAGTGGAAATTTTCTTGTGTACCGGAAATTGTTCTGTGTACTGGTCAACTTTAAACCAATTTTTTTTTTTTGTAACCAAATCTTTCCAAAATGTGAAACAAAATAAGAATGTGAAACAAATCTTTCCAAAACGTGAAACAAAATAAGAATGATGAAGAAGATCTTGGATGTACTGGTCAACTTTAAACCAAATATTTCCAAAATGTAAAACAAAATAAGAATGATGAAGAAGATCTTGGATGTGTAAGTCTGGAAAGATCTGGAAACAAAATAAATTAAAAAAAAAGATAGAGATGAAGAAATAAATAAATCGATTGCAAGAGATGAAGAAGATAAATAAGAACATAAAACTTAAAGAGAGAAAGAACTGAAAACTTTGATGTTTTTAGAGATTGAAAGTGATGAAGAAATAAATAAATCGATTGAAAGAGATGAAGGAGATAAATAAGACCATAAAACTTTTAGAGAGAGAAAGGACTGGAAACTTTGATGTTTTTAGAGATTGAAAAAGATGGAGAAGATAAAATGTGAAGCAAAATAAGAATGATGAAGAAGATTTTTAGATGTATAAATAGGAACAAAGAAGGAATTGAAACAGAATACAATGGGCGGGATCCAAAAAAAATGGCCGAAATTTCGCCAAAAATGCGCCATTTTTGAAATTTCGAAAAATCTGAATGTCTTTCTGTTGTGACGTCATGTACGGGAAACTAATTAATTCGCTGACTCGCGTCAGAGTGTCAGAAAACTGGAAAATATCCCGTCCAAGGGTAAGAAGGGGAGGAAAAAAAAATAAAACCAGGAAATAGTACTGTTTTCTGACATTTGGACCTGCTTCACATTTTTGGCCAAAAATGAATTGGGCTCTCATTTACCCCTCAAAATTTGGATCGCTCACTCATTTTTTGCTAATTAAATCACACTCAATTGATAAAGACACCCCGAAATGTGATTGATCGAGATCCAGCCTAACCCTCATCCAGCCTGCCCCTCAAGATGTTGTAGTTAAGATCTTACAGTATCTCAAGTTTCTTAAATCTATACAAAAGATACATTTATGGTGACCATTATACAAAAGTGAGTTATCGACTTGTGATTACTCATTCCCACTTTACTTATTCATAGTGAAATATATTTTCATAACATTTTCGTTATCCTCCAACTGAATCATCACATAAATATATAATATCATAGTAATTCTTTATTTATTTCTTTCGTCTCGCCAATTTATGACGAGTGGTGTGATTTACAAATGTAGTTGGTAGTTAAGTTTTTCTTTTTTTTTGTTAAGGGTTGGTAGTTAAGTTGTTCCACACTAGAATGATAAAAAATATTGAAATAATTCAATTTAAAAATTGCTCAAGAATCTTTTATTCCTTTAATTATGCCACCTGTATGATCAATTTGATATTAAGAACAATAAACTAATCAATTATCACTACACTATACGACACTAAATGTGTATATCTTTGACACTGCAACAAGTTAACTGACACACTTTCTCAAAACAGAACACTTCTCTCAAAATATATTTGAACTCTCAATTTACAACTTAGTTGGTTTTGGACAACTAAGGACTGAAGAATAATTTAAAAGAGAAAGAGTTCTATGAATTTTGACTCTAAGTTGTAATACTTGAATCTAGATTGGCTTGTAAATTTCTCTTGTTCTGGCTTGATGTAGGATTTCTATTATATCAAACTGTAAGATTTGACCTCCATATAACTAAATCTCTTAAAACATATACGACTTAGAATAAACATAGTAGTCTAATACAAATATTACACTAAAATGATGTTAGAGGATAAGGATCAAATCCCACAAAAAAAAACTAGATAAATAAGAGTCCACGAAGTTATCTCAATCAACAAAATTTCTCGAAGTTAAAATTAACATTTGGATTGAACTATTCAAAGGTAAGATTACATAATCTCCTATGTGGCCACGCATTTTAATTATTTTTGGATTGTTACCATCACAATTAGACTTAGATTGTTAGGTTAATCCCACATTTGTTGTGAAAGGCGCATGGGGTGTGTTGATAAGTGTGGGGAAAGTCTTACCTCTTGAGCTAGTTTTTGGGGTGAGAGAGGCCCAAGACCACCCAACATTGGTATTAGAGTCCGGATAACAACAAGTCTCAGCCCGATAACTATCAAAAATTCTATTCATCTCTCCATTTCGGTCCCTCTCCCAGCCCTCCGCTGATGTGGACGAATAGAATTTCTCAATAATTATTGTCAAGAGCCAATGTGTGAGGGAGAAATTGTTAGGTTAATCCCTCATTAGTTGTAGAAGGAGCACATGGTGTATAAATAAGTGTGGGAGAAGCCTTACCTCTTGAGCTAACTTTTGGGATGAGAGAGGCCCAAGACCACCCAACATAGATAAGGTAAGTTGCTTCAATCGCTTTCGAAACCTATTTCTCCTCCGTTAGAATTGGTTAACTTTTGCTTTTAGTATTTTGTATTGATCGTAAAGAGATTGCCATTTAACATTACTGTCAAGTAGGATTAAATTAATTTTAGAGCCAGTTTATGCATTTGGCTTTTGGATAATGTGAGAGACACCCTTCTTCGAGAATGAAGAATCTATTACATAATTAATTAGGTTATCCTATTGTTCTCCAACTCTAGATATTTTGCTTTGATATATGTTTTAGGGTAGTCATTCTACTTCATAAAAAAGAATTTTATTTTAATTAATTAGATTAGCGAGAGCAAACTTAATCTACTCAAATATTTCTTACACCAAGAACTTCATATTTTAATATAAATACAGTGTTTGTATGTTTATACTAGTCTTTATCATATCCTTAACCAGTATATTGATTAAACTACTAAATTGCATTAATAAAACTAGACAGTATAGCAAGAACATCACAAAACTCAATGGATATCCGATAGCGTTGTGGTGTCTATTGTTGCTTTACATACATTAATTTTTGCATAAACATCACAACTATCCATGATGTAAATATAAGAAAATGCACTAACTTTGATATTTTATCCAAGTTTTGAAAATCGTTCCACTACTTTCGTACTCCATGTCCAAAATCCTTCAAATAATCTTGTGGCACACCCCCCGTGTAAAAACAGAAATGCTATTTAACCCAAGATGGAAGCAGATCACAGCTCGAAAGTAAAGGAGTGGAAAAATGTCTGGCCTAATGAAAATCGGAGACATCAACTTTTAAAATGTGGACGACCTCATTTACATCCCAAATAGCATTTCTCCTAAACCCCCAAAACCAAATCCAATTTATGAGCCCTAATCTTTGATTCACTCATTCCTCTACAGATCTAAGGTTTTCCCACCAACGAAGATGGAACTGATGCAAGATGAAACCCATAATATTCAAAGATTGGTAACTCCAGGAAAGTAAATAACTGACCCTAACTCTTTTCATTGTTATCTTTAGCGTTTCTCTTTAATATGATCCAATATTAAAGTTAGTGCGACTTCTTTGGCACCTATACTTCATCTTTCTTGTACGCTCACTGTGATGATGATGAACCATAACTATTTTCTTTTTATTCATGTTTAATCTTTTCTGACTTTTGTATTAGCCTATTAGCTTAGTTCTATCTCAATACCTTCAGTGCCTGCATTCTCATCTCTGCAAGTTCTATTTTCTTCAACTCTTTTGTGTTAGTACTCAGATCCGACCAATTAAAACCATTAACCGTCATAGGCCATACTCGACCTCACTTTTCCATTGGATACCCACTTTACTGATCAACCATGTTTACTCTTCATGATTTGGTTTTTTACTCTGTCAGTCATTTGCAAACCTCTTTATCATTGCCCTTGCGTCTCATGAGCCCATATCCTTTCTCTTACGAGCACTTTAAGGTTACTATTATCTTACCTTTCGATCTTGGAGGACATTTTATTTCAAATATTAATTTCCACTTTTGTCGGCCACTTTTGGTTTCTCATGTCTCAGCTCACTTTTTGTCGATTACTTTTGTCTTCGGTCATCGAATAGATTTAACTCTTTATCCAAATTCCTTAACATTTTCACTTCCACCCTTATGCGCAATTCATTTGCGATCATTTGTTGGATTAGCTGTTCTATTTATACTCATGCTATGAAGGCGATCCCAGTTACCAGGTATCTGACTTGTTTCTATTCATTAGAACTCGAGTTGATATGGTTTCTGTGTTTGGAGAACAATGACGGGGTAAATAGGAATCTTTTTTTGGTTCCTTCTTGCAAACATCCTCGTTTTTTCTTAAAATTTTGGGTGCCTGTTTAATCCATCTTCTATGTTATAGGAAGTTAGGTACAAGGTTTATCTTTCAATCAACCAGGAGGACTCCTCTGATCAATTTCCATATCATTCACCGGATGAATTGTCGGCCTCGCAGGATAAAGAATGAAGAATGGTATGCAAATCAAAATTTTATCATGCAATTTCTTTGTTCTGTAATTTTGTTTTTTTTTTATGATGTTTGCTGTAAACTGCTTAGATGGTTAATGTATTCTATTTCAAAAAAAAAATAAAAAAAATTTCTCATTTACCAATTATATTAGTATTATTGTTTGAGATAGTTGACCCCAAACTTAATAGCCCCTAGCTCTTTTGCAACCAAAAAAAATAACCCTAGCCCTAATTTTCAACAAAAAGAAAAAGGACCTAGCCTTAATTCTCTTTGCCGGTCATACTCGACAAAATCCATAAAACAATTTGTTGTGGTTTATGGAAGCACCCCTAGAAATGAAAATGACATGGAGATGACTCATCAAAAATAGAGGTGGATGGATAAGAATTAGAATTGTCTTCCTCAACTTATCCAAAAATCTCGGCCGTCCATCTTCTCCACCTTACCATCAAGATGAGCATGTGAAATTCGAGAACAATCGAACGGTGGATATGTAAGCCAAACATCTGCATTAAGATGACTAATTTTGACCTTAAATTCATCATCAACTTCATCTGGATTGGAAAGAGAAACTATTACTCTTCTTTCTTAAATAGTGGGTTTTGGATTAAGAGAAGAGAAAATCTAAAATTGCAAAATTAAGAAGAAAAAGATTCAATCTTTGTTGTTTTTTACTTGATTTATACTTTATAGTAGTAGAGACTCCTTTGATTTTCTCACTCTAGAAATTTCATTCATAGAAGTAATTGATTTATGGGTATGTGTGAATGATCTCAGTTCAATCAAATTATTGATCCCCTAAATGATATTTTCACCTTTTACCCATTACTCTGTTTCTCTCTCTCTGATTTCTCTCACTAGAGATTTTGTTCTATTTTGGGATCAGCAAATTTAATGAACTTCTGATCATTTTTTTTAAATAGTTTTAGCAAAATTGGGTTCATGGGTAGTTTGATTTACTTCAGATTTTGGTACTTTTGATGATTTTGTAATTATAATCTAAAGATTCTTTAAGAGGATCAATAGTATTTTGAATGGGATTTGGATATTTAAACATAGAGATAGAAGAACAGAAACACAGAAAGAAGAACACAAATAATAACATAGATATGGAATCACAGTTAGGTTTGATTGATCAATCATTTAATTCAATTTACTCATCATGGGTAAATGAAGCTCTTGATGAACTACCAGATAACTTTACAATAACTGATCCTTCAATTTCTGGACACCCAATTGTGTTTGCTAGTAAAGGGTTTCTGAAAATGTCAGGGTACTTAAAAGATGAAGTTATAGGAAGAAATGGGAGGATATTTCAAGGACCAAGAACTAATAGAAGGTCAATAATGGAGATTAGAGAAGCAATAAGAGAAGAAAGGGCAATTCAAACAAGTTTATTAAATTACAAGAAAGATGGGACACCATTTTGGATGTTGTTTCATTTATGTCCAGTTTTTAGTAAGGAAGATGGAAGGGTTATTCATTTTGTATCAGTTCAAGTTCCAATTTTGAGGAAATTGAGGAGTGAAGATGGAAATAGATGGCAAGAAATTGTGTTTGGGTCTTGTAGGAGAGAAGTTTGTAGTGATAGTATGTTGGAATTTGATCGAGCTAGGGCATCGAATTCGTTCTTGGATTCGGATAATCGAAGTATGTTTTCTTAACTTGTTATACTAAACTATTCTATTCATCATGGAAAACATAATGTGAATTTCGTTGCTGCTTAGAAGTAGTTATTATTTTCATTGATAATGTGTTGTTTAGCATAATTAGATGGAATGGACAGACTCGTCCCGCTTATTCCGGGATTGGAATGGGTTGGGAGTAGTCTGAGCTGATTGCATGCCGAACCTCGGAGTCTCTGGCTGTTATATATGTCGTGAAAACTCGGCCGAGTTACTTTGATAGGTGGGGATGGGGATATTCCCATGTCGGATCACGCCCTTATATGCTTAGTGTTTAGGATCTGCAATTCTGTGGAATGAATAGAGAATGGTTTCAAACTATACAAGAAAGATCGTGTTTTCTGTTTTGTTATTCTTTTCATTTTTGTTTTTATGATCTGCAGTTTAGTTGTATTCTCCAATCTCCATGTTGCTTATGTTTTACTTGGGTAAAATTGATTGATTATCGTTCTTTTGTTGATAAACCTTTTGCGTTCAACTCTAGATTTCTTATTTCAAACGATAATTCGACTTAGTCTTCTTCGATATTTCTGCAAAGATTATATTTAACTTAGGATTCTCTTAACTGTGTTACTTATTATATGCATATAGTATTGGAAGCTGAAGAAACATGTGAAGCAAATGACCTTGAGAAACGAAAAGCTACCACAGCCATTAACAGTATATTGTCTGTGCTGACCCACTATAGCGAGTTCACAGGCAAACTGGTCTGTGGAAAGAGATGCAATTCTATGATGGGATCTCTTAGTTCGTCTTTAAATATATCTCTCGGTAGAATCAAACAAAGCTTTGTATTGTGAGTTATTACATTTTTTTTTTCCTGTTTGTTTGTTACTAGACAGTTATTTAGTTTGATCTTCCTCTGAATAGCCTATTTGTGTTTGATTACAGAACCGATCCTAACTTACCCGAGATGCCCATTGTTTATGCGAGCGACGCCTTCCTAATTTTGACAGGTACTCAATGAGTTTCTGCTTCAATGAAGGTGTCTATATGTCTTGTTTGGCATCCTTAAAAGAGGGCATTCACAATTTAAAGTAAACGTTTGTTTCTCTCTTTAGGTTATAGTAGACACGAAGTTTTGGGACGAAATTGTAGATTCTTGAATGGACCTGACACTGACCCCGAGACACTATGCCAGGTAAAACTCAATCATTTACGCGATGTTTTCTTCGGTCATTCTTATGATTCATGGTGAATCAAATTTAAAGTATATATCGCTCTTTGGTGGATCAAAATATGACTATTTTTCATTGTTTCGCAGATAAAAGAGAGCATTGAACACGACAAGGCCTGTTCCGTACGTATCTTAAATTACAGGTGCATTAAATATTATATTTTCAGACATTAAAACGGTTTTAGCCAGCTAGTTCTCTTGACATTAATATTGTACTTGAATTTCAGGAAGGATGGAAGCTCATTTTGGAATCTTCTCCATATATCACCTGTCCGGAATGCCACTGGCAGAGTAAGTTTTGCATTCTCATGGAAAAATATATAAACCTTGCTTTAATATACGCAATTTTAGGCATAAACTTGTACAAAATATTTGCTTTAGTACCAATAAGAACAAAAGATTGAAATTTTATGAGTAATTCAGGTCGTAATATAATTAGTCTCAATAGGGATAACCCTTGTGGGTGAGATATGTGAGAATAGTCCAACATGGGAGAAGGTAGTCTAGTAACCAAGAATATATGTCTAGGTCCTCTCCAGACGTTGCCAATTGGTTTTGAGTTGGATGACTTCAACAAGATACAACAAGAGGCTTTAACAATTCTCTTAAGAGTTTTTTTTTTCCAGGTTACTTGAAAATATCAAAATATGAATTGCCTAGGTTTGTGCGTATATTTTGTTAAAATGCGCAGAGGTCGATATTGCTTGAGCCTTGATGCATGTAGTATCGAGTAGGAGACAATACTCGTGTTGGTGCTGTTTACTCCTCCACAAGCAGATGGGCGGAACCACTAGTTGGCTAACCTGGCTTTTAAGTAGGGTCAAACATTTTCATATAAAAAATAGTTAAAGATTTGGGCTCTCCAATGGGTTTGGCACTTCGGCCTCACTTTCCCAATTCGAAATCAGACTCCATAAATTTACCCATATTTAACCAGCGCCTGTCGATAAAAATTCCTGGTTCCATCTTTGTTCCTAAACCCACCTATCTCTGGTTTTTTGTTGTTCGTGATATATGTCACTTAAGGAAATCTATTTTTTCGTATTTTTAACCGTTTTGTCTAGTGTTAATTACTTGATCAAGAGACTTACCTCTGTTCATGTGAGATTATTCTCACAATATATTTGTTTTATCTGTATTTCAGATAGCGTTTTATATCGGTGTTCAGATAGAAGAAGGCTGTAGGAGTGAAGGAGGACGAGGGTTGTCACCGGAAATGAGGCAACTCGGAACCGTGGGTGCAGTCAAAGTCGCGATCAGAAGCTTAGCAGTGACTGCTGGGTGTTCCAAACGATAATAGGTTTATTCAAACACATTTTGAAACTCAACCTTGAGGTCTTAAAGGATATTGGAAGCATTTTTAGAAGTGAAGGGATAAATGGACTTCAATTTCTACATATAACTTGTGATGCTGGCTTTGTAAATTCACAGTTTGTATATGAATCATCAATGAATATGTTTCAACCCGAAGTTGAAATTTCTCCATCTCTTTTTTTTTTATATAGGATTTTACCTTTTGTTCCTATCCTCGGATTTAATTGCGAATTTTTTGATGAAAAGCCCTAAAAATGGGCCGAGAAAAGAAATTAGGCCCGAAAAATTTGTTTTTAAAACTCACTTTTTAAAAATTACTTCAAATCAAGTCCAAACACGGGTCTTTGAGTTGTTTTTCCCATCTCGATACAGTCATATTTTTCTAATCCCCTTTTCTACCCTTCTATCTTGTCCTGAATTGTTATAAACTATTGACAATCTAACAAGATCTGTAACAGTTCTACAGGGTTCTAACGTCATTTTTTGTAATAATTCTTGATTTCCCTCTTCCCTGGTCATAAAAAAAATGACTGGGTTAGATTAATTTTAGTTCAATTTAAGTCACAGACGATTTAACTTCAAACAAATGAGAAAAAAACATAAACCATTTCAGTTCTTTTTATCTTTCTAAACATTTTCTTAACTCTTTTCTCCCTTCACTAAAAAAATATAGTCACACACAGTGACACAGAGCATTAGTCATAATTTATTGACCAAGTCAAATATTGAACTCCAAAATCTCCTCAATCATTTGGATAAGAAAGTTATTATGGAAGTACCAATTAACACTATTGTTTGATTTCACAAGGGAGAAAAGAAAGAGTACACTATTTTATTAGGTGAAATTTTCCCAAGAATTCCCTTTACAAGAATATTTGTTTCCAAGGAATAATTCCCCCCTTTTTTACAAGATTTTGTTGGTGAAGAAAGAAGATAGAGCAGAATTAACAATTGTAGAGAGAGAAGAAAATAAAGAGAGAGAGAGAGAGAGAGAGTAGACAAGGCCGGCAGAGCAGAATTGTGGGTAGTTCTGCAATCAAAACTAATGAAGTCTTCTTGTGTGTCTCCATCTCCATATATCCCCCAAAGGCCATTTCTTGAGTATTGTGCCATACTATTATTATTATTCCTTTAGACTACATACATTATTAACATCCATCATATCATGAGGGTACAAAAAATGCTCCCTAAATTCTCAAAATTTGAAGTTGTCTTTCAAGTAACACACCACCTCTTGCTGCAACCATCAATGTCAAATCTATTAACATCCCACAAACTATTCTCTTTTATTAGAGAGAGAAAGAGAGAGAGAGAGAGAGGACATACAATTAAGCAGAGGAGTACACATCCAGCAGCACCAGGGAACAATGCATACCATAGTTGCAAATGATGCAACTTTGCTGCATCTATAAACAATAATGGCAAGCTTGCAGCTACATAATGATAATAAACAAATTAGGAATATGTATTACTACCATTAGAGTAGGATAACAACTAACTAAATATGTTGAAATTCCGAGAATTAAGCGAGCCGACCAAATTCTTTCAGTGTATTGACTTAATGTTTTAGGTTAAATTTCTTTTTACATACACGCATCATGTAACACATTTGACAAAACTGTCCGTATTTGGTGGACACGGTTATACCCTCATTAGCTTATGTTGTACATAATTTAGCTATAGAAATACATTATGTGTACCATAAACAACAAGGTTAAGTAGTCAAATAAATAGTATTTACCCGGTGGATGCATGGAGCCGGTGCAAAGCATGAAAGCTATAGATGCAGCAAGTGAGGCACTTCTGGCTAGCCAACCTGGACCTAGAACTGACAAAGCTATTACTCCAAATGCTGCACAACCAATTTGTGCCATGAACATATTGTACTTCTGCAGCAAAACATATTTACTTTGAGAATTCAAATAAAAAAGTAGTCATCTTCTTTTCAACCTTATTTCTATGTATTTGATTTGCTCGAACCATATGCTTGTGTAATTTTGGGTACCTTATTTTTAACAAAAAAAATTCAACTTTACCAAGTTCTATCATAATCACATCAACATTTACAATATTACATCATAATTTACAACGGTATATCATGATCATTAGGTAACAAACTCGAACACATCAAATCAACGTAGTAAACCACGACTATACTGGAAGCTATGACATGTGTCTAAAGGTCGTACATACTGAGGGTAGTTTTACTAATAGTTAATCGTACAAGGTCTTAGTAGGTTGTTATGGTTGGAGTTAACATAGCCTAGTTCAATGAATCCATTGGAGTTGTACAAAATTATTTTTAACAAATACTCATTACTACAAATTAATATGTACTTTTTCATGTATAATGCACTAGTGCCTCCCTAATTTATGATATCTCTATATAGATCCTTAAAAAAATGAAATGAACTCAAAAGTATTTGAAAAGAATTCAAAGAAAGAGAGAGAGTTAGACCATATTGGCAAAATTTTGCCCACAAAGTACTCCATGACCACTTGAGTGAAATAGGTTTATAACTACATTTTTAGAGCCCTAGCTAGAATCTAGATAGATATTTTAGACAAAGCTATAAGCAACTTGAATGACAACATGCAAGTTGCTATTTGCAAATTACATTCTAATGAAAATTTAACAAGTTGATAAGCAACTTGTAAAGTGCATCCAACAACATTAAGTCTAGTGGGTGGAAAGAAAGACAAAAAAATGAAGACCTAATTAAGGCATATTTTTCCATCCAAGAATAGGTCCCAACCAACAGAATGTAGTTTAGCTTATTAAAAATTTAGGGTTTGACCTTCAAGAGTGGATTCTTTTATGGCTTTTCGAGCCAGCCTGATTTATGTTTGGTACCTATTCTTGACTTTGTGATTAGCGGCTCTTCAACCAAAGATTCATGTGATTTTCTCAATTTTTTGGCCTTTTGGAGTTGACTTTTCTTTTTTGTTGAAAAATTCAATTCAACACCCTCCATGCATAACTAGAAAACTAGTGTATATGGCTGACACGTCCATCTTGAAAGAGCTATAAACAAAATGTTGTATGTATTTAATGACACTAATGAGATGAGGGAATAAAGTAACATATCAAAAAGACTATCAAATGGAGGTTCAAGATATTTGAAGATATTTTAGGATATTTCACCGTTAGGTGATTATCACAAAGAGAAATTGAAATAGTGGAAGATTGATGTGACTTTCGTGAAAACCAATCATCATGCTAGGAGGGCACAAGAAAATCAACTTCTCTTGCATCCATAGACTAATAGCCATAAAAGAACATGCAAATTTATTCACCGACAATTGGATAGACAGTTGATACTATTTATACCCAACAGTTAGAGTGTTCGTTCTGAATGTAAGACTATTCTCATTCTCACACATCCCTTCACTTTTCGGGTGACGTAGAGTACATGTACACTTTCAAAGTTATCATGTGTGGGCTAGTGCTGATACCATGTTAAGTTTGTGGTCGTAAACTCAAAACCTATTGACAACAAGTAGTGAGGACCTCAATATCACTGGGTTCGTGGGTGATAAGTCCAAAATAAAAAATATTATGGGTTGAAGGCTTTAATAAAAAAATAGGTAATGCGTTCATTATTTTGAATTATTGATTTTTCCTCATACAAATAAAAAATTCACCACTAATTTGTTTATTGCGTAGTGGAGTTGTAGAAATGTGGGCTTTAATAAAGTATATCTACACTTCCACTAAACAATGAACACTTTAGCGATACATTTTTGTATTATCATTAGGAATGACCAGTAACTCAAAAAAATGGACTTATTCAGTTTGGGCCTTTGGTATTATTAAGACTCAGATTTTAGGCCTTTCACAAAAAATTTCGACATAGTTATTTTTGGTTGTTAAATCGTTCTTATCTTAAGCCCGATTATTCTCAACCCAGGTAACCACGTCTCATTCGGATACACTAAACATAGCTATTAATTGTAAATGCATCAAATATGTATGACACTAACAATTGTGATGGGAATAGCCACTAGCTCTCAGTATACTCTCTCTCTCTCCCTCACTCACTTAGTGTGAGACATAATAATTCTTGTGATGGGATATTGACCTACTCCTTTTCAGTCAGCAAAGTTTTTTTCTCCAAATTTTCAGTTGAAAAGCTAGGACAGAGACATCTAGAGAGGAAACCAAGACCTAGAGAGTATTATTACATATTGTATCCAGTGTTTTGTTCCAACTTAACTAATAAATGAAGTTTACTTTTGACAAGTAAACTTCATTTTTTGTTTAGTGGGTGTGCTATACATACAAATAGTCATGTGTATGGCTGGTGGTCTGAAAATGAATATAGTTATACATGTACACAAAGCGTTTATTGTTAACGATCTATATTGTGTTGTGTATGTCATACCTAGTGGTTAATGTACATGTATATTAATACACAAAAATCTTATTCCTCCCTCTATTAGTTCTCTCCCTCAGCTCTCCAGCTGATGTGGTGATTTCTCACTTGAGTATATTCTCTCTCAATTTGTTCTACGCTCAAGTAAGACGTCGCCACATCAGTCAGAAGGCTGGAGAGAATGAGCAAATGGAGGGAAAAATAGAATTTCACATAAGTATATATGGAGACAAAGATGAATACCTTAGCAGGCGGAGAGGACGGAGCGACGAACAAGATAGCACAAACAGCTCCAAGAGGTGCTATTGTCATGGTGGCTATCCCTTTAGACACCAATATTTCATCCATTTTACCTAGCACTGCCATAGCCGCAAATGCCCCTGCCAACTCTCATTCCATCTATACTCCATAAGGTTTTTTCCCTCAATACTACTAAACACCCATATATGAAATGAACCAATCATACAAACAAAAACTAGAGAGAGAGAAAGAGAAAGTGTATTAAACCTGCAGAAGGCCAAATGATGTCACTGAGAGAAGATGTTGATTTTGATGGTTTAAAAGAATCCCAAAGTGGGTTAGCAGCTGTATTACTACTACTTGATGCAACCACAACCCTGGATCCATTTATCTTTCTTCTTCTTGATATTGAGTTCTTGATCTTCTGGGTGATTCCTATACTTCCATGATTGAAGATAGAAGAAGAGGAAAAAGAAGAAGAAGAAGAAGAAGAAGAAGAAGAAGAAGAAGATGGTATTGATGTAATTGGGAAGAGATGAAGATTATGACTGCATAATATTAGTTCCATCTTCATCATCTCCCCAACCAAAAGAGAGAGAGAGAGAGAGAGAGGGAGAGAGTTTAGAGAGAGAGAGAGAGAGAGAGAGAGAGAGGGGTGATGGCTGGGAGGTTATCAAGCTGAGCTATCTATCTATATGATGTGAGAGAATGAGGGTGGCCTTTCAGTTACATTGAAGGGTCATTTGATTGAATTAATGGACTAAAATACAGTGTCAGTTATGACAAATTTATTCTATAATTTGGCCTTTTAAGACAACAGAGGTTAATTGATAGTATATATATATCTGCTATACTATTGGTGCATCAAACTTTGATCTTCCACTTACTTCCAAAAGAGTATACCCTAGAATTCCATTATGATGCTTCAATTCTTTACTAGAAGATAACCCACTAGGACATTACTACTAAGTTAGGTAATCCCTATCATTATTTAGTATTGATTACAAAATAATGTTGAAAACATGTAATACCATATAGTATAACATGGTAGAAATTAATTAGTGAAAAGAATAGTCATAAAGATAGAAATTAGTTAGGACATTCCAAGTTTCCAACTAAAACAGTTGAAAAACAAAAAGGGTCAATAATACTTAAAACAATGGTGACAATGTGAGTCTTCTATCTTTTTGAAAGGAAATACATTAACCTTAATAGGTCAATTACAATATCCAAAAAAAAAAAACAACATAACAATAAACAAAGTAAAACAACAAAATCACATAATGGAGGAATTACATAATATAACTTCGATTAGTGGAGCATTCTTCATTCTGTAGCTTACAAGCCTGACTGCTCTTCTAGAGGATGATCTGAAATTTGGTCTTTAGAGTCCTTCCAGTCGATTGAAAGATGAAACTAGTACCTAACTTCCTGTGACATTGAAGATGGATTAAACAGACACCCAATGTTCCAGTACGAAGCGAGGATGTCTGTAAGATAGAACCAATTCCGAGGATGTCTGTGACATTGAAGATAGAACCATATAGTATAACATGGTAGAAATTAATTAGTGAAAAGAATAGTCATAAAGGTAGAAATTAGTTAGGACATTCCAAGTTTCCAACTAAAACAGTTGAAAAACAAAAAGGGTCAATAATACTTAAAACAATGGTGACAATGGGAGTCTTTTATCTTTTTGAAAGGAAATACATTAACCTTAATAGGTCAATTACAATATCAAAAAAAAAACAACATAACAATAAACAAAGTAAAACAACAAAATCACATAATGGAGGAATTACATAATATAACTTCGATTAGTGGAGCATTCTTCATTATGTAGCTTACAAGCCTGACTGCTCTTCTAGAGGATGATCTGAAATTTGGTCTTTAGAGTCCTTCCAGTCGATTGAAAGATGAAACTAGTACCTAATTTCATGTGACATTGAAGATGGATTAAACAGACACCCAATGTTCCAGTACGAAGCGAGGATGTCTGTAAGATAGAACCAATTCCGAGTTATCCCGCAGTATTCTCCATATACAGAGACCATATTCGTTCGAGTTCCACAAAGTAGAATCTGATCAGACACCTGGTAAATGAGATCGTCGTCATAGCCCGAGTATAAATACCCAACTAATCCTACAAAGAATCGTAAATGAATTGCGACAAGGGCTGGAAGTGAAAATGTTGAGGAACTTGGATAAGGAGTTAAATCTATTTGAAAATCAAACACAAAAGTAATCGACAGAGGTTGAGCTGAGGAATGAGAAACAAAAGGTGAACTACAAAGGTGGACATAACTATGGAATCATAGTGTCTTCAGGGGTCGAAAGGTAGGTTAATACTTATGTTAAATCTCTTATAAGACAGTCGATTTGAACTCATGAGCCACAAGGTTAATCGATGGATCCAAATAAACATAATTTGATCTCAGTCAATTAAAACTTTCTTGGTGCTGTAATGTAAGATGGTAGAATAATATCCAAGGTTAAAATCATGTTCAGTTAAGATAGAAGAGATGTTTGAACCTAAGGTTTGGTCATCAGTTAAACGGAGAGGGGTGAAAGAAACCACCATTTGACGAGATCTAGGCTCGACCTCTAAAGATACACGTCTAAAAACCAAAAGATGTAGAAAAATAGACATGCATGTGCAAGTCTTAGTGCAGACAGAACTAAAGATCACAATGACCAACAAAAAAATGCCTAAAATCATTCAAGACACTCTAATTAAGGATGAGAAGTTAGGCCACGGCTAAAGATTAGATTTTCAAAAGTAAAGAAGAGACAGATTACTGCCCTGAATGTGCTGACGTGATGATGAACTGAGGGTAATGATTTACGTCTGCTTTCTCCTCACCCTGCTGCAATTTATGTGGGGCTTTGTTGTGAAACGGAATGCTGACTTTGATTCAAGATTACTTCGATCAATCCATAAATTTCCTGAAAGTCAGATCCAGTTGAACGAGGCAGTGATTTTGCTGTTTGTGTTGGTTGATTTTGAGTGATTTGGGATTTAAAGATTAGGGTTTTCTTGGGGTTACTTATTTCTGATAGTTGAGAGAAGATAATGGAGGCAAGGTGTTGATTAGTCGTATGTGGGGTTATGAAGGTAGGTTAGATGAAAAGATGTTATTGCATGTGAGATTTGGGTGGCAGATTAGATGAACTTGGAGTGGTTTAGGGTTCGTTTTGGGAGAAAAAAGAGGGAAGAAACTCAGGTTGGACTTTCTCTCTCTTCAAAAAACCTCGTTCATTGTTTTCTTGTGTGTTCATATTTGTTAGTTTATTGTACAACTTTTTGCCGACAATGACAGTAAATATGTCGAAAATGTTTGAGATCTTGTGTCCAAAAAATGGTGATGACAATAGAATCTTGGGAGGGGGTAAAGGCCCCCGGCCAAAGTATTGTAGGCCCCCGGATTACACATGGAATCTCTCATAATTTGTGCTTAAACTGGCCTACAACAGTTTGGGCGGGGCCTTTAGCCACACCCTAAAACCCTTCACATACAAGGACTTTCTAAATGGAACTAATTATTTAGCCAGTTGAATTTTTTCTTTGAAGTCTTAAAACTAGGGCCGATGTTTGGGGCATTACGGTTTGGGTTACGGAAAATACTAACATTTGGGTGCAAATATCTTTTAGGGCACACGTAATCGCCTAATCGGGTTTGCCCCTCTCTCTCCCTGTTGGAATCAAACCTATAGATCGTTTGCTTTCCTCTATTTTTAAGGACCTAAATATACCGAAATTAGGATCTCTTTGGTTTGTTCGATGCATCTCGTCAAGCTCTTCAATTTAAACTTGAAATTCAACTAATTTCGATTAAATGATTTACTGAGGTTTCAAATTGAGTATAAATGTAGTACAAAAGTTGTCCTTAGTTCAAATAAAGTAGTGAACATTAGTTCAGTACCACATCTACTAAAAAGAAGAAAAAAGAGGTAATTTCTAGAAAGGTCAAAATAATATTGAAAATGAGTAGAGTAGCACAAAACATTTGAAAATTATTATTCAGGTCAAAAAGTGTGCAAATACTAAAATACCCCTTTTTGTCATTTTGTGTAACTAAATTCTTTTGTTTTTTAATTTTATTTTAAATCGATATAACTTTTGTTTGAGATGTCGGAATTTTATAAAAATTATATATTTAGAAATGATTTTTCATTAGCTTTCTAACAAGATCCACTTTCAATATTTTTTTTTCAAAAAAAAAACCCAGAAAAAAACGGCGTTCTTTTCCTTTACGTTTTTCTGCAATCGTGTTTACAACAATCTGTTATGCAAACGTGTTTGCAACAATCTGTTATGCAAACGTGTTTGCAACAATCTGTTATGCAAACTTGATTGCATCAATCTGTTTTGCAAACGTTATGCAAACGTGTTTGCATCAATCTGTTCTGCAAACGTGTTTGCAACAATCTGACCTGCAAACATGTGTTTGTATAATGTAAATTGCAAACTATGTTTGCAAAATATAGATTGCAAACATGATTTGCAAGTTTTACAGAATATAATCTTGAGTTGCATATCTTGCAAACTCGATTTGCAAATCGAGAATATAAACTAAGAGTATGTGTCTATGAAATCTTGAGTTTGGAATTGATTTCATCATTCATCATAAAAATTCATGAAGCACAAAATAATATGAGTTAGAAGAATAAGAAACTTCATGTCCATCTAGAAAGGGATACATCATCACATTTGGCCCATTCAACCCATCATCACTGAAAAGTACTTATATGCCAACACAAAATAGTAGTTTCATTTGGCCCATTTCGTTCCGTTTGGTTCATCATTCACTGAAAGTTTGAGTTCCTGATTTTCTTGATAAAGTGGGTCCCTAAGCTGAAGAAAACCTGTAAATTGTCAAGACATTTCAAACATGAGAAAGCAAATGATCAAAGGTCTGAATTTACTATCCATCGACAATTCAAGACTAAACGAACAATGGAGTATATGGAAATCGTGGATATAGATTGTTAACAAAGAGAAGGATTGAAGACTAATGACTGACCTATTGTATACATCTTGTGATAATTGACAATATCGAATTTTCGCATCCTTTCTTTGTAAATCTTATAGAATTTCTGTAGCTGATCAATTCGATCGTTATGGAAGTACTTCTCGTCGATCTTCCATGGTTTTAGATCTTTAACAAACTTTGCAACGGATTGTTGGGAGTTTTCTGGTGAGCTTCATATCAGTGGAAACTAGAGAAACCTGTTCAGACACAATACAGTTTAGTAGCAATTAACGAAATTTCCCCATATCCTTCTTCCATACTGCTGGAATTGGTTGAAGTTTTACTCAAGGTCTACTCAAAGTAATTTGTTGTTATAATCCCTTTTGTTGATCCTAGATAACTAGAATTCAAATTATGGAAACTACATGGTTAGGGTAATCAGTCTCTGAGCAAGATTATGTATAAAACTATAAGAAAAAAGCATTTCTCATCATTAGTGAATCACCATTCAGTGAAGTTATAACAATGATCATGTTTTCATCTATCTAAATGACAACCACCTCAGATTTCTATTCACAAGGCTTCCAAGTTTTTCTTATACCACTTTTTCTTATGAAATGAGTTCTCATAATACTGCAACACGACAAGACTATCTTAGTAGGTATTTTTGGTCATCATAAAGTTTAAAGCACTTCACGTTTAAGTGGCACCTGGAAAGCAGACTTGATGAAAACAAAGGAACAAGACATCATCATCAGGTTAAAGTGAACGTACCGTAGTACACTCTATCGACCTCAAGCACATCAATCTGCATATTATCAAACAACCAAACAAATTGAAGTTCACTCTGAGTATAAGAAAATACTATTGTTTATCTAAATGGAGTAACATAATTAAAGAAGCCGTTCACTAGAAAACAATTGGTAAGCAATTTAGAGAAGTATTATCGGTAAAAGGTTGTTAGCTGCAACATATGATACACACCAGCATTTGTATCGTCCTCCACATTATATGCGAACTCTCCTAACACGCTTGACAATACTGGCACTGCCTTCGCTAGTAAGGTGTGCGGCCTATACCTAATTACCTCTATCAAAATTTTTAGTACTCTTTCCACTTGAATATCTTCATTTCATTTCCACTTTTGTATTTTCAGTAAATTAACAAGTGCAATACTTAGTTTTGGTGAAAAAGTTCCAAGTGATTTAATCTTCATGATCTATTTCAAGAGATAAGGGACTTCTAACCCTAGGCTGTGATCACCTAATTTAAAATTATAGAAAACAAATAATTAAAAACAAATGATGACATACAGAGACTTTGAGGCCAATCTGTTGAATGTTGTCCATTAGGTCTTGGACTTTGTTTGGATCATTTGATCTGGTCCGCATGAGAGGTCTTGTTATCTTATCCATCAGAATTTCCATTATCACCACCCCTCCTCTTCCTCTTGAATTGCTTTTCTTATTATCACCAATTAAGGGAGGAACACTGCCTGACAAATTACCCATAAAAGATGAATTCAAACCCTAACAACTCCAATACGGTTAATCCAACCCCAAAAACACATAAGACTCAATACATCCAAAATCGACTATGTTAATTGTGTAGTTTGGAACTAAATTTAAAACTAATTAGAATAGCCAAACTCAATTGAAACATAATTGAAATCAGAAATATATTGCAGAGAGAGTGTGAAATACCATTTGATGTTGTAGCTGTAACTGAGAATGACCTCCTGAAGTTGTTGCAACTTCTGACTGGGAGATGGAGGTGTTGCGGATGGAGAAGATGAAGTTTTGTCGAATCAAGAAGAAGAAGAAGAACAAGAAGCATCGAAGAAGAAAAACCAGAGAAGAATCGGAGAAGAAGAAGGAAGAAGAAGAAACCCCTAAAATTTTAGAACTTTTTAGAGAGAGAATCGATTTTTGAGGGTGGGGTTATTTTGGGAATGAAAATAAGAGAAAGTGACCTTATTGATAATTATCAATATTTTTTCAAACTTTATTTATTATTACACATAAAATTTTGGTAACTTCTACCTAATAGAAAAAAATCTAGGTTTTTTTTGTTAATATGATAATTTTTTGACCCTAAAAAGCCATTTTCCCAAGAAAAAAAGTTATACTGTAAGCTACTCACCAATTGTTACGGTAATGAAGAGAGGAATAAAAGGATCCGTCATTCTCTTCTCTTCTGAAGTCAACAAAATTTCCAAGTAGTTCAACAAAAAAAAAAAAAAAAAAATTTCCAAGTGTGTCTTGAATACAATTCTACATGTGTTTATTATTCGACGTCAGAAGCTTTGAGTTCGAAAACTTTCAGTGATGTAAAGTAATTGAATTGTTACAGAGATTCAAAATGTCTTAAAGAAAGAGATTCAATCTCTCGTGTACTTAATTTCTTTATGTCTAATACAGTTACAATTCAATTAAGACTCCGTTTGATAGTGTAAAATTGGTGGTGGGAATCGGTCTGGGTCGGTTGATACTGGACTCTAACTTCATCGTATAGGTCGACTTGGACATAAAATGTTGGTGACCACCTATTTATTCGGACGGTCACTTTCAAAAATTATTTGTCCATTGACCGTTCAAGACCGTTAATTTTATCAGGCCAGTCGGACATCAGACGGTCTCGATTCAGACTGTCCAATAACAATTTACAAAAACTTCATTTTCGTCCGCGTGAAGCAACCCTCAAAAATGAAATATGAATTGAACCAGTAAGTACGAATGAAACCAGTAAGTAACTAAGCATGAATGGAACCAATAAGGACTAAAGATTCAGAGAAAAATATAACACAAAGTTATACAAACCTTCGTGGTACGATTCTCGATGCAAAACTTCGAGGGGATGGAGAAATTCAGAGAGAGAAAGTATAAATGGATAGGGAAAATAACTAAGATGATCAGAGTTTTTGTTCTACATGGAGAAAGCAAAAGAGAGATAGTTTCAAGACTTGTAGCCAACAATAGTTAAGGTTAGGAGTTTAAGTTTACTTGGACCTTGGAAAAAAAAAAGAGGAAAAGAGAATTAGGGATACTTAGGGGGTATATTTATAAAGAGTTGAGTTTTGGGATCGGTTTGGTCTTCTATGTCCAACGTTCATCATGTCTATAAAATCCGTCTATCTATAACCTCTGAAAATGAGGACGGGTTTATTCGGTCACTAGTTCCGGTCGGGTATTTGGACTGATCATATTGGTCGGTCGATTAGCGAGCAGTCAACCGATATGGAATTTGACCGTGACCATCCGCAAATTCTTTCGAGTCGGTCGGACACTGACCGTTATGACCATCGGGTGCCCATGGGTACTTTTTGTTTCGGTCGCACGGATGGGGTAGTGGTCTTCGGAGTCTTTTTTTTTTCCCACCACTATATAAAATAGGTAGTGACAAACTTGATTAAAGCTAGAAAAGAAACCCCTCCCTCTCTCTCTCTCAACCATGGGTTTTGTGATTAGAGAAGAGGAAATTTGGATGTTAGTGTTGAGTAGCAAAGTTTAATAGTCTAAGACCTAATAAAATGATAACAATTCCGCCATTCTCGGCTTAAAATGTCGGTCGTACATAAGAAGATTCTGATGCTGGAACTCCAATCAGATGTCTAAATTCTCATAATCTAATGGCTTGGAATTATTGGACAGTTGGATTTGATTGATGCCTTTTTTTCAATAGATGGCCCTAATGGGAATTAGTGCTCACCATTCTTTTCTCCAACAAGTCTTCCAAAAGTCTTAAAAAGAACATATTTATTTAGGAAGAGAAAGAGAGAAAAGAGAAGCAATTGCTCCATACCAATACTGTAATATTTATTTCAAAAAATTAAACAAGAAAAAATGAATCAAAATCTTTGGTTGGAGTAATTACAATTTCTATCCTCCCTGTCTTAGGGTTTTGTCCTCTACGTTTTGGGTTCCAGATACTATATTTCATATCTAAAATAAGAGAATGGTGAGAGACAGATTTTGCAGTCGATAATCAGAACATAAAAACTTGTTACAGACATAGCTGGTTTAGGAAACACAATCACGATCCGACTAATAAGCATAGCGGGATTGACTAATAACCGTAGATCGGGTTTCTCCCAACACATTTACTAACAGAAATGGTTTGGACTTTGGAGAGACTGGGGCCGTTCCAAAGCCACCCCATTTACATCTGTATAAATGATGTTATGGAAATTCCAAAGGTGCCGTGGAACTTAGCCTACATGGGCGCCTTTAGTATTTAGGAGACACCCATAGAAAAGTTGGACAACCACCAAAATGGTCCTCCTTTGCAGCTATAGGGTCTACAGAGCTTAGATTCATGGATCATGGCTGTTAACAGTAAAATTAGACAATCAGACGTACAAAACTTTATACTAAACTCGTGGCAAGGAGCTTTTTTTTTTGGTCAAGTAAGTTTTCGAATAAAATGGAATATGAGTACATAGTAAAAGAAAAGAACAATTGATATTTACAGATGAAACGAAAGAAATATCTGTTACAGGTAGAATCCATCCTTGTGAGCCCATGAAGAAACTATTTGCATTGTTCTGAAGTGGAAGAAGCTATATATCGACCGTGTTACAATTTGATGTTTACAAAAGAATTTCAGTTAACAACTATGGGCAAAGAAAATCCAACAGAGATTAGAAGACATACTTGTGCTGCTCTTTAGGATATGAATACAAGAATAGACAAACGATCTTTGTTATTTTGTGTCTTCATGAGATTAAAAAGACATACTTGTGGCTGCTCTTTAGGATATGAATACGAGAATAGACGAATGATCTTTGTTATTTTGTGCCTTCATGAGACGATCAAGAGATTATTCTCATGACCGTTATTGTTTACAATAGGTCGTAAAGGATCAATCTTCCATACACCGTCGACGATAAACTTGATCTGTTTATCACAACAGTTTTCAGCTTCCGGTTATTAATTGCTAACCATATAGAAATACGACTAATAACATAAGTGATAGGATCACAGTGAGTTGTGATTACCTCATAACGACCAGGATAAAGCTTTAGGCTCAAAGAAAAGATACCTGAACTCGATCTCTCCATCACTCTCTGCATTTCACAGACAAGGGAAACAGAGTAGCATTTTAAGAGTTTATTTAGCTAAATTAGAAACGCCATGTCTTTGGTATAACGGATCCTAGTTAAGAACATGGCCACAAGGGAAAAAGATTTAGCATTAGTGATCGAGTAACTAAATATGCCTTTGAGAATCAGATGCTGAAAGGGTGCAGATACACATGAGCACGATGGCTCATATGCATCACACTTAGTCCCACATTGATTAGGAAGTGCCCTTCCAGACCTTGGGTATAAGATAACACCTTGTTTGGTTACTCTTCTTGGGGGTTTGGCTCCTAGGCTGGTCAAGTAGAACTGGCTGTGGTGGTCTAGAGCAGTTCAATTAGAGAAAACACGGCTATATCGAGGCAGATGTTGAACGATAACTAAACAATACATTTTTGAAAATCGGATGCATAAAGGATGCATGAGCATGTGAACTGAAGGGCTGTCTGTTTCCCTTCCAAACCTTGGATATTAGCCACATTCGCTACACCTAGTTGAGGGCTTGGCTCCTAGGATGGTCAAGTATAGGATGGCCAAGAAAGCTCATGTACCAACTGGGCTGAGTGGCCATTGGTGGGGTGTCAAATCGAGGATGAACTACAACATTTAAGTTGTATATGGAGGAAATGAAAGCTGTATGAATACCTGGCTGGTCCATCCATCAAAAGATCCAGTTAGAAGAACCACTGAAGCTGAACCAGGCCAAACAACTGATGCAGTTCGGAGAATGTTGAGAGCCCTTCGAGCATCATTAATCCTCTTCTGTTTCACTACCGTCATCTTTTGTGCTTCTCTGCAAAAGGAAATATATATTGTCAGTTCATAATGAGAAATTCAGGGATAAAATTATATATGCCATCACTTAGATATTATCCATACATGATCGCCAGACCCATCTTGCCCTCTAATACAGCCAACTTTGCACGTGTCGATCGCAATTTATCTCGAGCATTCATTATTTCAGTCTCTTGATACTCCCATGTATCAGAAAGTTCGTGCAACTTCTCTGGTGAACTTCCACTGTCCTGGTGAAGAAAATAAAAATGTTTTATCAAGTACAACATAACTCTGAGGAATTTTCATAAGCAGTTTCATATCAGATCAAATAAACGAGAAAAATAAAAGTTGATTTTTATGGCAAGGATCTGTAGGAAACGAAGAAGTTGTTCGCAATGCTTGCCTTATGAGACACAACAATGTCGGTTGATTTAGTTCTTAACTGTAGTACTCGTAAAGCAGAAGATAGCTCCAACTCAAGGTGCTGAAGACGAGACTCAATCTGATTTCCACCAATGTTATTATCACTAGAGCTCCTTACATTTCGTGTTCCATTTACAATATCTATTACCGTGACAGCATCACTCCTCAAAGGCTTACCATTTTCATCAGCTGTATGACATATAGAATGTGAGAAGAGCTTAGTTGATGAAGTAATTGAACCTAAATTTGATACGAAAAAATGGGTAACTTCAAATTCACATTCCGCATAATCCTCATTTTGGGTATTCCATGCACCATTAATATCTGATTTAAGTGAGTTTCTCGTGCCATTAATGTCAGACCAAGACCGATTCCATGAACCCGTACCCTCGTAATCACTAAATCTATCTTTACTAAGACTCTTTTCTCCCTGAATCGAGCTGTTCCTTCTTTCATAATCGGAAGCTGTCAAATACAAGTTTTAAGTATATGCAAATTATTTACCAACTGGAGGTTAAATCGATGAAATGTCATAAGCGGAAGTTGTTCTTTCTTTCTTTCACAATCGAAAAACTTACGGTTCTGTAAAACAATTTATAGCAATTATTGATATAACCATAGCTTTTCTGTTCATTAGAAATATGATAAGAACATCACCCTCAAATCTCAATGAATAGAACCGCCAATAATGAAATTAGAGATATGAGAATCCATCTCTTGAATGAATGAATTAAAGTGGGTACCAGTTAATAACATATAGTTCAACCAGAGAACCCTAAGCCACAAACAGTACTAATCTAGTTTGGGAACAAAAAGTATTCTAAAAATGGAAACCAACCCAAAAGTAATCCTATAAAGAATCATATAATATAATAGTAATAAATCAGTGACAAGCAAAGTTTCAATTAAGAGATAAACTTACCCATTGAGAGTCCAAATGACTGAAGCCTTTCTTTCTCTAATCTACTCAAGATGCCCTCAATCCCACCACCACCACCACCACCACAATCATCATCATCATTATCAGTTTCATCTTCTATTCGCCTGTGAAACAAAGATAGAATCAAATAAGTTGCACCCCAAGAAAGATTTGCCCTAAAAATTAAACAAGAAATGAAGCAAATGCCCTCACATTGGTCTGCCAGAAGTACCAGCTGCTTCAATTCCTTCACAAGAATCACTTTCTCCACCACTATCATCACTTTGCAAGAAATCAAAAGCAAAATCAAATCTTGAATCCGAACCCTGAAACTCATTTTCTTGAATAGGGTTATCATCATCATCATCAAAATCCCAACCTAAAGAAAGCCAACCACGAGTTTTCTCAATAGCATCAACTAAATCACTCCTTCCAGCTTCAATCAAATCTTTCTTTTTAGGAAAAACATAAGGGTTTTCTGAATTCCGCATGAATTCTAAAATTTCTCTTTCTAAATCTGGATCTCCTTCTTCACTCTCCCAACCCTTACTCCTCCTAATCCGAAGAAACCCAGAACCAGAACAAAACCCTCTTTGAAGCAAAACAAATGGATACCCAAAATAAGAAAACCCTAAAAAACTAGTTGGTTTCAATACAAGAAGATCAATAGAGAGAGAAAGATGGTTTCTTGGATAAATGAACCGATGAGAGAGAAAGGAAGAAGAATTTGGTGGACATGAATGAGAAGAAGAAGAAAAGAGGAGAAAGTGATTGGGAGAAGGTCTGATTAATGAAACCATTTTTGGTACATTTCTTCTTCTTCTTCTTCAAAATTGGGGAACTGAATTTTTTTCTCGAAACCCAGAAGACGAAAACAAAAGAAGATTCTAAAATTGTTTAGAACGAGATAGAGAAGGCAAGTAACGAACAAAACTTAAAGAGTTAATTCCTATATGGCCCCCTACTTTGTGACCAGCTTCCTTTATGGCCCCCAAATTTTTGTAAATTCAAATATGACCCCCTATTTTCATTGAAATGTCATAACTACCCTTCCCATTAATATATTTTCAAAATAAAATTAAAAACAAAAACCTAAATTCCACCTCACTTCCCTCTCCACCACTCATCTCTCTCCACGTCACCTATCTCTCCAACTCACCTCTCTCTCTCTCTCCAAGTCAGCACTCTCATGACTTCAAACTTAAAATTTTTTTTTTGTGTTTTTGAGGCAGGGGTCCAAAAAGTGGGGGGTTAAATGAAAAAAAATCCTAAGTTGCCTAAAAATGAGGGGCAGGTCCTAATGTCAGGGAAAATATTTGTTTACCTTTTTTTTTTTTATTTTCTTCCTTTATTGCCCCTCGACTTGACCCAGCCCTTCTCTCTCCCACGTTTTTTGAGGGATCATTAAATTCCCGTCCCTATCTCACAGGCAACGTCACTTCCCTCCTCCATATCTCGCGCCATCTGCTTCTTCCTTCTTTCCTTTTCTTTCTCTCTCTAAATTATCCTCCATTAAAGCTTAGTTTTCCCCCCATTTAGCCAATTTTTTTGGCGAAATTTTTGGGATCCCGCTCTTTCTCTATTTGATCAGTTTCAAAATCTTTAAAAAGTTTTCAAATTTCATCTTCCAACCTATTTATACCACCCACTGTCTTAATATCTTCCAACCAGAATCTGCTCTTATCTTCCAACCTTTTCCGGTAATTCCTCTTAAATGAGCAAATCCTATTTGTCTTCAATGATAGACTTTAAGGAAGCTGAATATTCCATTTGTTCTTTTAAGGAAGATGATAATGCCTTTTAAGGAAGAGGATAATGCCTTTTGTAAATGAAACTTTGACATTCCAAAATGACAGACAAAGTGAAAGGAATATTTTTCTATTCTGTACATTATATTTTCATACCTTAAAAGGCATTATCATCTTCATTTTTCATACCTTCTTCATCTTTCATACCTTCTTCATACCTTCTTCTTTTTTCTTTTCCCTCCAGTATACAATGGATATTGAAGGAATGCTTTCTGGGGACATTGTTGCACGACGTCCTCTCTGGTGAAACAAACTTCAACTTAGTTGTAACAGTATACAATGGATATTTTGTTTTTTCTTTTCTGTAAATTATCGTTTCATACCTTCTTTCTTTTCTCTCTCTATCCAGGTTGGATCGTGATTTTTTCGGCTATACTTCATCTACTTCTGCTGCAACATCATCAGAAATGACGAACCACAATCAAGCATCTAATAAGTAAGTCCAAAACTAACTTGAACTTTACTGTTTCGTTATTGTTTTACTTAAAAACAATAAATTGGTGAGTACACTTTTTAATTTACTGAAATCCAAACTCTGCTCAGTACATATTTTCATTTACCAGGAACAAAACTGTTTCCTTACCTAATAATAATTTACCTGTGCCATTTATATGAACCAGTAACAAATGTCTAATAAGTATGTGTGGAAGTCATTACATATTGTTGATTGTTGTGTACTTATAACCAGCTCTTACTTTACGGTAAATCCAATAGTTTTATGGTTCAGTATACATGAATACTTCAAATTTTGGTTAGTACATATTTATGTTTACCGTAAACAAGAATATGTTCAGTAAATATTTATGTTTACCGAAAACAAAACTGTTTCCTTTCCTAAATTAAATTCAGATGTCAATGATATGTTTGTTTTGTGCAGTCTCCCACTGGATTTTTCAAGAAATTCCTCTCTCTTGGTTGAGGATGCATGTAATGCTATTGTCAGGGCTGAACCTCTAAGGTCTGCTAGCTGGCCTGAGGTGTTTACACATTTAGGGCAGGAATTCCCTGGAGGCGCCAACGCCTTTCGAAATGCACTTGGACGTTATTCAATAAAGCACGGGTACAATTTTAATTATTTGAAGAATGATCTTGATCGTATTACTTGCGTATGCAAATCCCCAAAATGTTCTTGGACCATTCACGCTGTGGCTCCTCTGAAGTCCAGGTCAATGTTTGTTCTAAAAGCTTACAACCCTGTGCACACATGCCAAGATTTTATAATGTCAGATAATAAGCCAAGATTATCAACCGAAAGTGTTAGCTTATTAATAGTCGATGACATTAGGGAGAATCCGACCAAAAGTACTAAAGACATTGTCAGATCTTTCAAGAAAGACTATGGAATTGAACTCAGCTACTACTATTCATATAAGGCTCGAAACAGGAGTATTTCTTTGGCCTATGGGGAGGAAGCTGATTCTTATGCCAAACTCAATTGGTATGTTGATGCCCTATCCCGTTCTAACCCTAATAGTTTAATTGATCTTCAAGTTGATAAAGATTCCCACCGTTTTGTTCGAATATTTATTGCTCTTGGAGCATGCATCCAAGGTTTCAAGCACTGTCGCCCATTGATATTTGTTGATGGTACTTTTGCGAAAACGAAATACAATGGGTGCATTCTTGCAGCTGTAGCCAAGAATGGCAATGATGGTAAGTATTTTACCAATATTTTCCTTCCGGTACACAATTTTATTTACTGGTTTTTTTTTTATTTCCTGTTCTAACTACTGCCATATGTACTTTGCAGGTTTTTTTGTTATCGCCTATGCTGTCGTTGACGTAGAAAATGATCTAAACTGGGCCTGGTTTTTTTGTAACTTGGCGAAAATGGTTGATAATAGTGAGTCTTTGACTTTTATGTCGGACAGGCACAATGGTATTATAAATGCAGTTTCCAACATTTTCCCAACCGCGCACCATTCATTCTGCGTTTGGCATCTAAGAAACAATTTGAATGTACGTGTAAAGAATGGTGCGAAGAAGTCGGACTATTTCCAATCCCTCATGTTTAAGGCGGCTAGAGCCCTTACTATATCGGATTTTCAGAAGTACACTTCTGAACTTGTAGTCATGGGTGGCAATGCTGTGGATGCATTTCTTCACTCTGTAAATCCGGAACATTGGGCTGATGTTTTCTTCCCAGGAAAAAGGTACGGTTTAATATGTTCTTCGCTCTCGGAATCCTTCAATTCGTGGATAAGGGATGAGAGAGTTCTTCCAATAACCGTAATGCTAGATATGTTGAGGATCAAAATTATGAACATGATGAATGCCAGAAGAACTGAGTCGGCAACTTGGGACTCTTTCTTGTGCCCAAAGGTCAACGAAAAAATGCAGTCTAGATTCAACGTTGCCTGTAGCTGGAAGGTAATACAATCAGGTAAATTTGTGTATGAAGTAATGTCCATGCCGAGTCACTCTGTGGACCTTGGGGCTCTTACATGCACATGTCGTAAGTGGCAAGTCCAAGGTATCCCTTGTGAGCATGCCATATTGTGTATTAAAGTGCATGGAGGTGATTCATCATCCTTTTTTGATCCCGCTGTTACAACGGATGCATACTGTAAGACTTATAGTCATTCCATAAATCCTGTCCCATCTTTCGATCAACCAACAACGTTTGAGGAAGCCAGCAAGATACTTCCTCCTTTAACCAAGAAACGTCCGGGCAGACCACGTTCTGTAAGAATTGAAAGTTCTGGTAACTTTAGAAAGAGGCAGCGGATATGCGGTAGGTGTAAGAAGCTCTCTTATCACAACCGTGCTTCGTGCAACGAAGCGATTTAGTGATTGAAATGGTTTTTATATCAGCAGCAAAAACTAGGGGCACTCTACAACTTTGAAAAGCATTTACAGTGTTGGGAGCTTTTCAAATTTTTGAAGAGAGTCACATTTTAGCCTTGTGCTGCTTTGATTTTTTTTGTATCTTTTGTCGAACTTAATGTATTTGTGTTTAAAGTCAATGTATTATCTTATATTTTGTTAGTGTGTATTGTGCTTGAACATAATGCATGATATGAAACTTTTAGTTTTATCCAGTACATTTTTCTATTTACCAGAAAGTTTAAGTTTTGTCCAGTAAATTTTTTTATTTCCCGGAAAGTTTAAGTTTTTCCAGTGTGGTGATTTTATTTTTTCTAAGTCAAGTCGAGTACATATTTTTATTTACCGGAAATTATTTTATGTTTTTAGAATATATTTTCTCCAAGGGACTTTTTCCAAGTTTTGTCTAGAACATTTTTTTATTTACCGGAAATTATTTTCTTCCCCGGGTTTTTTTGGGACAAAACTTCTAAGTTTTGTCCAGTACATGTGGATTTTCCGTAAAATTTCTAAGTTTTTTTGGGAGAAATTTCTAAGTTGTTGTGTCTAGTACAATAATAGAGTTTTGTCCAGTACATGTGGATTTTACTCAAAAACATCTTCAGTACAATTTGTTCTAAGTTGTGTTTAGTAAATTTTTTTATTTACCAGAAATATTTTGTTTTCCCGAGATTTTTTCCGAAAAATTTCTAAGTTTGGTCGAGTACATATTTTTATTTACCGGAAAGTTAAATTTTTCCCGGATTTTTGGATATTTTTTCCTAAGTTATGTCAAGTACATAATTTTGTTTACCGGAAATTTTTTGTTTTCCCGGCATATTTTATGGAAAATTATCAAGTTTTTTCGAGTGAAAACATATTTTTTTCCAATACAAATTTTCACAATAACAAAACCTTCCAAGTTTTCACAATAACAAAACTTACAAATTGTCACAATAACAAAACCTTCCAAGTTTTTTCCAGTACTTAGTAACAGTTAACAAACACAAACATAATTTTCACATAAACTATTTATGACCTTCATTTATCAACCTTCTCCATACCTCCTTTGATTCATCCAAAATTTTGAAAGTTACTTCTACCCTCTTTCTTCTTGCCTTGTCTGCATAAGTTTCCACCTGCGTGCAGGACCCCGGGAAATTGGACTGGTTGCTTATGTTGAAGATATCCTCCAACTGGAGCATTACGTACAGTCCACAGTCTGGACTGTTTGATTCAAAAATAAAATGTGAGTTTAAAGAAACTCAATAAACTCAATAACTACTAAAGTAAGGAAGCAAAATTTAGACTCACCTATCCCCTTGCTGAGGGCAGTCAACCTCCTTTACATAGGATATCTTTTTGCTCATCCTTTCTTTAGCATATTGCCCACTTCTTTTGCGCGTGCACTTCATCTTTATCAAGGTCTCTGATAGCTGCGATGCAAATTTCTTTGCATTATTGTTGCATTGCTTAGCCAAGTTAGTGTCACGCTGCAAAGAATTGTAGTGCTTCCATTGATTTTCTTCAAATTCATACACAAGCAGAGTCCAATGATGACCCTCGAATGAGTCATCAGTGTACGGCGTATTCAGTGGCGCACACAAAGTTGTAGTATGATCTTTGACGTATTGCGCTTCCAGCCGTTGATTTAAATTGGCCTCAATACTTGCCTGACTCCGCTCTTGTTTTATCAATGTCTGCAAACCATTTAAATTCAGTGACTACTATTTAAATTCAGTGACTACTATTTACTCAACAATCCGCTGATTTAAATTCAGTATTGGCCTCAATACTCCGCTGATTTAAATTCAGTGACTACTATTTACTCAACACCATTTAAAAATGAATTATATGTTTGCCAAGGAAACTTACAAAAAGCAATGAAGATAGGAAAACAACTTCTTTGTTCACATCTCGGGCGTCCTGTGCAAGGTGGTCCTCAAACCAGTCTATTATTTGCGAGTCACATCCCCGAACCATCATAAGTTCATCCAAATCTTTGCCTTTCAGGCAATGTTCTTTATCCTTGTTCCAGACTTCGAGGCTGTACATAGAATCCCATCCAGCCACACAATTATTTTCCAGAAAGATATACATTTTACTATACAAATTGTTAACCATACATTTTTTTTTTACCAGACATTTAATTATTTACCAGTTACTGAGTTATTTACCTTGTCCACCCGTATGTCATGAATTCTAGCATTAGTGATTTTTCTTTCTCCTGGACGTAGGGCCATAACCCTCCCTGTCTCCAGTTACTTATTGGTTCTTTCACTTGTTTCTTCATTGTGATCGACTCTATATCAATCACAGGGAACTTAATGGCAGCTGCAGCTCTGGATGTTTGTTTTCGGGTTCTGGGGTTATCCTTGACCCTTTTGATCAGAGATGTTGGTTTAGCAATTGACCCTTTCTGTGTCTTCGATACTACTCTTTTTGGGGGGCTCACGTGTGGTGATTTAATTTTTCTACTTGTTCCAACATGATCCAATTTTTTGGATACTTCTTCCACCGATGCTCTCCCCATTTCAGCAATATCGGCGAAATTCTCTTCAGCTGTTTGGCAAACATCATCTCCCTGCTGTGGTGGTGGAGTCCACACAATAATTTGCGTTCCCAAGTTAAGATCAAAACTTGGGAAATCATTGCTGTCATCCTTCATAATATCTGTCAAATAATGTATATTCAGAAAAATAATGTTTTTAACAAACTAGGAAACTTAAATTATTTCACCACATAAATTTGGCAACATTACCTCTCTTGGGAGGCATCTCTTTTTCAGAAGTATCCTCCACCCACCCTGCATGCTCACTAGACAAATTGATATGAACCTCATCTTCATCATCCATCTCATCATTTCCTTCTTCATCCAGCTTGGCTTTCTTTTTTTCCTCTCCCTCATTGCCTTCATCATTTAGCATGCTTATTATACTTTCTCAGAAAAAGAATAAAACTGAAAAAGAATAATATTTACTGAGAATATAAAATAAAATTGAAACTATTTCATTACCATCTTCATTGCCATCGCTATCATCTTCGTCACTGTCTTTAAGTTGATACTTATTACTCCGATCATTTTTCTTGTGCTTCCTTTCATCTTTCTCCTCTTTCTCATCTTTGTCACTTCCATCCTCGCTTCCATCTTTCTCCTTTTCATCTTCGTCACTGTCATCATCTTGTTCCTCATTATCATCTTTCTCCTCATCTTCCTCATTATCATCTTTATCATCATCTTCCTCATTATCATCTTTCTCATCATCTTCCTCATCATCTTCCTCATCATCTTCTTCTCCCTCTTCATCATCTTTTTCTCCCTCACTTTCTTCTCCTTCATCATCTTTTTCTCCCTCACTTTCTTCTCCTTCATCATCTTCTTCTCCCTCTTCATCATCTTTTTCTACACCCTTTCCCCCCTCATCTTTCTTGTCTTTCTCTTTCTCCTCTGTCTTCCCTTTCTCCTCTTTCTTCTGTTTCTCTTCTTTCTCTTTCTCTCCATCTTTTGGATCTTCCATCTTACTTTTTCCCTTACAATAACGTTTGCGTAGCTCCTCAACACCATCCGTAACCTCGATTAGGCCATCTTCTCCTCTAACCTGTTCTTCTACAGGAACTAAATAGGTTTGAAGGAGTGCCTCATATGCTTTGTAAGAATCATCCCTATCCTCGCACGCTTCTCGCAGTTTTTCTTTAAGTTCAGCATTTTCCTTTTGTAGCTGTTCAATCCTTCGAAGCAATTCAGCTACCACTTCTGTGTTCTTTGGTGCTGACAGCAACTCTTTTTCTTGATCAGTTGGGGGGTACACAAATGATTCACTGACCTGGTTTAATGTACAGTAAACCAAATTATTTACCAGGAACTAAACATTTACTAGGAAATAATTTTATTTACCAAGAACAAAACAATTTAAGGGTTCCTTTTCTATTTACCAGAACAAAACAGTTTCACATTAACACTGATCAAATGTATACCTGTTCTGCAGTAAGATTTGCAAGCTTCTGGTCAAATGTCTCATCTATATTGGTCAAAGACCACCTGACGATCCTAGGCACCTCATCCCTAAACCTCTCTTGTCGATCAAAACATGTAGTATGCTCGCAAAACCACACCTATAAAAAACATAGAGTATGAGACACATGAAGTTAAGTTTCAATTTAAATGATAAAAAACATACTCACCGGAAGTAATACTAGGCACCCTGAAGCTTTCAGTGGGTCGTTGGGATACTTATTGATGTGATCAATTAGGAATGAGTGGACCGCTGTTGGCCAACACAAAGTTTGAATTTCTTCCATTGTATGCAAGTTGAAGAGAATACGCATTGGAACCTTGTAACCTGTTAGGGGAGCAAATAAAACACTCGCACAAATATACATGATGATCAGCCTGATGACATCCATGTCATCTACCTCTCTGTTGACAGCATCTCTCAGTGCTTTGGATAATTGTGTGCATGATATCATTCCAGGGATTTCACCAAAGTACTTCATACAAAATTCTATTTCAGGCTCCTTTACTGATCGATTTTTAGGGAAGACTTCTCTCGCCTCTCTTGACAATGGCATACCTAGAATTAGGGCCACATCTTCAGGTTTCAGTTCCATTTCTTTCCCCGCCAACGTAAACCTTTCTGTCGAACTAGAATAGAGGCAGAGAATTTCAAAGATAGCCTTGTTGGGTTTGTTTATGTTATCCCAATCTATTTTGTCCTCAACAAAAGCCATCACCAGATTTTTAAATGGAGTCGCGGCTAACAACTCTTTCTGTGTAGTCGACATCTTTGGATATGTGTTCTTCATTTGTCTCCACGTATTTCGAAGGGCATACTTGTAAGCCTTCGGCACCAGTGCTGCCAGGTTTGGTGGTCTATTTTTCCGTTCACCCGTTGAGTTTCCACCTTCTGTTTTTGTTTTCTTTCCTTTTTTTTTTTGGCTGCTTTCTTCTCTCTCTGGTGCAGCTTTTCTCTTGCCTTTCCTTTCTCTAGCTGCATTGTCTTCTCTCTCGGGTGCAGCTTTTCTCTTGCCTTTCCTTTCTCTCTCTGCATTGTCTTTTACTTCTCTCTCTTGTGCAGCTTTTCTCTTTCCTTTCCTTTCTCTCTCTGCATTGTCTTTTACTTCAATGCTCTCAGTACTTTCTACCTGTAAAAAATGTAACCAGGAAAGAATGTTGTGTCACACATTACAACAAACACTTGAAATGCATGGTCATCTTTACAATAAAACAATTTACTGAACATATTACTGAACATATTTTTATTCTCATGAAGAAATCCATATCACTTGGAACAACATAATGCCAGTACAATAAAATATTTTCAAGGAACAAAACATTTTACAGTGAACAAAATTATTTACCAGGAATAAAACAACTTACGGTGCAAAATATTATTCCCATGAACACTAGACAAATCTAAATCTCAGTAAAACAAAATATTTTCAAGAAACAAATACATTTACCAGAATTTAATTTATTTACCAGGAATACTTTCAACAATAACATTTTTTTTACCAGAATATGGAACATTTACCAGAATAAAAAACATTTACCAGAAAGATTTTCAAGAACACATGATTTTTTGTTCAGTTTCATACCTTCTTCTTTCTAGGACTAGTTCTTCTAGCCAGAATGTCTGCAATCGGTCTTTCCTTTACTGATCTCTCTCTACTGGAAGTTGGTTCTATGATAGTCACACCCTTTGATTTCTTGTTCGTATCTTTACTTTTCACCATATCTGCGTCAAAGAAATGTAAGATTATACACAAATTTTATGGTTTCTAAAAACTTCTAGGGTTTCTAAAATCTTCCAGGGTTTCAAACAAACCATAAGAGATCATTTGTATAAACTTTAAAGGTTTCTAAAATATTGCGTCCCTAAAGAAAGATCAATCACCATATCTGCGTCAGAAAGTAAAGTTTTTCACAAATTTTAGGGTTTTAAAAATCTTTTATGAAAGAAACTTTTATCAAACAAGTTTAGGTGGATGAGATAGAAGTAAAACATACTTGAATCCCTTCACAAACTTGTAAGTTATTTCTCCAAACAGACTTGAATCCCTTCCTTTTCTTCAAAAAAACTTGAATCACTTTAGAAGAAAAAGTTGAAAGAGGAAGATGCAGGAGGAAGATGACGGATGAAGAAAAATTTGGAGAGAGAGTTTTCTTGAGAAGGAGCAAAGTTACCTGGGAAGAGGGACTCGGCGTGGGCAGAAGTTAATGTGGAAGTGACCGTTTGCAGGAAACGTCACTTCCGTCGCTCGATCAGTCAGAAATCGCGCCAAAAAATTCGCCAAATCCCGGTTGATTTTCAATGGCAGGGGGCGTAAATTCGACGAACTTTAGGGTTGTTTCCGTCATTTTAAATCCCGGCCTGACATTTTGGACCTCTCGTTTATTTAGGGGCAACCCTGGACGTCCAGCCCATTTTGGGCCTCATTTTGGACGTCCAGCCCAATCCCTCTTTTTTTTTTTTTTTTTCACTCACCTCTCTCTCTCTCCCTCAAGTCAGCACTTCATGAAGGTCGCCGGCCGGAAAATTTTCCGGCCGGCGACCTTCAAACTAAAAACCCTAATTGAATTCAATCATACAAATCCAACAAACACTAAAATTTAACTAAAACAAAAACCCTAACTCTAAAACCCTATAAGTTATCTCCAAACTCATTCATTCACACATAAACACAAACAGTTTACTTACTACTGAATTAACGAGGTTCATCTTCTCTCCTACCTGAAGAAGCAGGTGCACCTGATAATGAAGCTAACAAATTCAAATGTCCCTGTGCAATTGGAAAATAATTCTCAAGCCTAACACCAGAATTTTCCCCAATTTGTTGTTGATGTTGATTTTGTTGGCCAAACCTAGCTGAAATGAACGGCTGAGATGCCATTACCGGTGTGGGTAAGACCATATCAGGTGCCGCCGAAAAGCTCCAAATCTGACCATAATCCGGCCGAGCAGGTACAGCCCAAAACCCACCAGCTACGGCGGCGGCGGCGGCGGTACTTACAGCAGAAGAATCATTTTTGTCAGTATCATCGGAATCATCATCAGTTCTAATACGTTTACCACCGAGTAGAAAAGGAGTTGGACTGAGAATTTGGGGAGTGGGTTTTTGATCTAAAGAAGCAGAAATTGAATTACTTGAAGATGAACCTCTAACGGAAAGTGCAACAGCTGAGAAACTAGCCGGAGTAGTACCAGATTTGGTCTGTTCTGTTGAAGAACAGACCGTCTGTTCTTCAACAGAACAGACCAGATCTGTTGAAGAACAGGCCGATCTGGTCTGTTCTTCAACAGACCAGATTCCGGCGAAGGGAAACCCCCTTCGCCGGAATCTTTAGAGAGAGAGAGAGATGAGTGAAAAAAAAAAAAAAAAAATTTTTTTTTTTAGTTTGAAGGTCGCCGGCCGGAAAATTTTCCGGCCGGCGACCTTCATGAAGTGCTGACTTGGGGGAGAGAGAGATAGGTGAGTGAAAAAAAAAAAATATTTTTTTTTTTTTAAAAGTTTGAAGTCATGAGAGTGCTGACTTGGAGAGAGAGAGGTGAGTTGGAGAGATAGGTGACGTGGAGAGAGATGAGTGGTGGAGAGGGAAGTGAGGTGGAATTTAAGTTGTTGTTTTTAATTTTATTTTGAAAATATATTAATGGGAAGGGTAGTTATGACATTTCCATGGAAATAGGGGGTCATATTTGAATTTACAAAAATTTGGGGGTCATAAAGGAAGCTGGTCACAAAGTAGGGGGCCATATAGGAATTAACTCAAACTTAAATTCTGAAATTAAGAGGGGAACCAGTTTATTTAAAAGGAACCGGTACCCTATCCTGGGGTGAGCAAAAACGAACTAATAGGCCGAACCTGACCGATTGGTTTTTAGGCCGAACCGTGGTCGGTTCGACTCGGTTCAGCCGAAAAAACGATCAATCCAAATCGTTTGGTTTGGTTTCGAAATGGGTTTCTAGAAGCCGTCTAAACCGAACCGACCGAATCCTAAGAGTTTTATCATAATAAAATATCTATTATATAAAATAGAATGGTGAGTGTTGACCGGGACAAACTCAAAGACAAATTCAAGACAAACATTGAGATAAATCTAACCGGACGTTATCTCGTGATAAATCTTGACTCTCAATTTAACAAAGAAAATATACGCGTATAGCTCTAATTTATTGCTAATAACATTGGCTATTTTTATTTAGCCATCCATTTTGTTTCTTCTACTACATTAACTTTTTGATTTCTCACCTACCTAAAAACAAAGATAATTCCTTCACCAACTCAAAATATAACAAAAACCGTCATCTTCAATGCTATTTATTCCTATTCATCCTCTTAAATGTCTTTCCCTCTGATGTAGATTGTTGCGGAAGCGTAAAAGTAATGGAATCCACCATTATTAATAAACTAAACTAACGAAATAAAACTGATAAAATAACGATAAACAATAAACTTGATTAATAACTTGAATAATAATAAACTTGGTTGATAATATTTTCTGATCTGAATAACAAGGACAGACCTGACTTCCTTTTATAGGAACTTAGAAACTTCTAGATAGACTCAAATTAGGATTCCTAAATATCAAAGATACTCAAATATAGAAACTTCTAAACCTAGACTTAGTAGGAAATACTAAAACATGGAAACTTATAAACTCTAACCCTAATGGACTCGGCCATGAGGCCCTCTAACTAGTTCGGTCGTGAGGCCCATCTTGATGGTCTCCATCATACTCCCCGACCGAGAACGAACTTGCCCTCAAGTGAGACTCAACAATGCAATCCTTAATTCCCACTTCGAGCGAACGGTGCATTGGGGTCGAAGGACACCCACTTGGACGAAATCACTAGCTTCAATCTCATAGTGCAAAGAATCTTGCAAAAATAAATGTAGGAAAGAAACTTCCAACAAATTGCAACATCTCCCGTCATCTTTTAATTTGATGAAGAAGACCACAAACACCACATAATATTTTATGGAAGAATCAACCTTGAATTTCTTCACTTGAACGATCTTCCCACGTTCATCTTCGTGTTGCTTATAAACCAAACTCGAATATGGCTTAATCAAATCTAAACTAGAATAAACTGACCTTTTCAAGCTAAAAGAGGATAATTCACTTTGTTCTTCTTGTTCCTCCGTCATTGAGAAAATTTTATTTTTTTTGTCAAGAACTTCTTCAATACCATCGAACACGGTGACCGAAGTAACATTCGAGAACTGTCTACTGGATTCAATCTTTGTCTCCACATATGAAAAATATTCATCTAAAGGAAGAAAAACATACCTAAAGATGCTTTTCAATGTAGTCCAATCGTCGACGAATTTTTTTCCTTGATCAATGAGTCTCCATTGCATCTCGTTGAATTTTTCATAGACTCTTTTAGACAAGTGTTGTTCGATGACAAAAACCTTATCTTCGTCATGGACTTCTTGGTTTATAAACCAATCTTCCATCTGTTGAATCCAAAAATCTATATGATATTGATAATCAAACATAGGAATTTTGGAATCGACATTAATTTTGTTTTGATCTTTTCGATCAACATAGAGTTGTTGTGCATCTTTTAAAGGATCCCAACCTAAACGCGGAAGATTATTCCAACATTCAAGATGAGAAGTATTTAAAAAAAAATTATCTGTTCCCAGATTCTTAAAGCTCTGAATACCAGCTGATGTAGATTGTTGCGGAAGCGTAAAAGTAATGGAATCCACCATTATTAATAAACTAAACTAACGAAATAAAACTGATAAAATAACGATAAACAATAAACTTGATTAATAACTTGAATAATAATAAACTTGGTTGATAATATTTTCTGATCTGAATAACAAGGACAGACCTGACTTCCTTTTATAGGAACTTAGAAACTTCTAGATAGACTCAAATTAGGATTCCTAAATATCAAAGATACTCAAATATAGAAACTTCTAAACCTAGACTTAGTAGGAAATACTAAAACATGGAAACTTATAAACTCTAACCCTAATGGACTCGGCCATGAGGCCCTCTAACTAGTTCGGTCGTGAGGCCCATCTTGATGGTCTCCATCACCCTCTCTCTACAAACATGGAATATCAAAGGTTGAATACAACTTTCAACAACAAAAAAAAAGTTGAATACAAAGGGGCTACAGTTACCAAACACTTCCTCTCAAACAATTCTTTCTACAATATTTTCCATTACTCCCCCTTTCTATAAAACCCACACCTCCTATTGAGTTTTCAGTCATCATCCAAATTTGCTCTCAAGCAAGTCTCCCATATTGTTGTTATTATAAATATTGAGTTTCTCTAATCCAAGTTTATAGTGATATCTCTAGAGTAAGATTTCTTTACTTTTGTTGTATTAATAATTAATTGGTTTGTATGAATTGTTCTAACATAAAGTGATACGGTTTGTATCAATGGCTCAAGCAAAACTACTATAGTTTTGGTTATATAGATCTCGAATCCGAATTTTATTTGGTATCTGTTTTGTTTTTATGCGAAAGAAATAATTATTTTCATATTATCCTGCTCTCTGTTTTATTTTTATGCGAAAGAAATAATTATGTTCATATTATCCTGGTCACTGTTTTATTTTTATGCGAAGGAAATAATTATGTTCTTATTATCCCAACTTACTACTATAGCTCTTCCTTTCCTTCATATACCAATCTCAGTACTCGGCTACTTGTACTTGCAGGTTGTGCATCGAAGTAGGGATATTTTCTCTTAGTGAAAGGAGAGTTCATGTAACATACGAAGACTTCTATATGGCTGTGCGGAAGGTGATGAAGAAAGAAATAGAGTACATGTCATTACATATTCTATAATTAATTAGTTTCTATCACTGTGTTCTGTGTTGCATTCTATGCGTGGAAATAAGAAAAAGTTCTCAGTTTCTCTCTATATGATGTTGCGGGGTTACCCTATTTAGTAATTTGTACTCCCCAATTTATTTTAATGATTTCTAAAAGGCCAGCGCTTTGGGGAAAGCTAAATAGTTTCCGGGGTGTGAAGACTTGGTCAAAAATTGGTCAATTTTGTTTGACAATTTTATTTAGGGGGAAAGCAAAATACTTCTCCACCTCAGCTCTCTATCTCTCCACCTCACCTCACTCTCTCTCCACCTCACCTCTATCTTCTCCGATTAGGTCGCCGGCCGGAAAATTTTCCGGCCGGCGACCATTTAAAAAAAAAAATATTCCTTTTTTCACTCTCTCTAGAAACTCCGGCGAAGGGGTTTCCCTTCGCCGGAGTTCCGGTCTGTTGAAGAACTGACCGGTTCCCTTCGCCGGAGTTTCTAGAGAGAGAGAGTGAAATTATTATTATTATTTTTTTTTCTTCATGGTCGCCGGCCGGAAAATTTTCCGGCCGGCGACCAAATCAGAGAAGACAAAGAGGTGAGGTGGAGATAGATTGAGGTGAGGTGGAATGTTTTTTTTTTTTTTTTCCCCTTAAAATTTATTTCCCCGGAAAATCTTTAAAATCCTACATATTCCCTTTAAAATTTCACACCCCGGAAACTATTTAGCTTTCCCCAAAGCGCTGGCCTTTCTAATATTAAGGGTAAGATATCAAAATTGACCCTACAAATTCATGTCAACATTATCTAAAATATTTTCATTGGGAAATTCTTATAGGTTCATAATTTTATAATATTCTCCCTCCACTTGGTTGTGTTTGATATAGTATTCATCGTCACTGGAATATTCACCCATTAACATAATTATATTATATATCATTTCCTATTTCTATTATACATATTCTTCTTCCCCAAATTAATTGTTTTACAAAAAAACTTAATAAAAAATCAGGCCCATAATCTTTTCCTTTGTTCAATCCCTTTGATTCCAGAGGTCTAATAACAAAAAAAAAAGCAACTCGATCCAATAACCAAGTCCAAAATATGTTAAAAAGCGTAAAATTCTCCACAAAGGCCTTTGTGTTGGAGACGCATACTAATTATATGGTTATTATTATGTATTATACATATTCTTCTTCCCCAAATTAATTGTTTTACAAGAAAACCTAATGAAAAATCAGGTCCATAATCTTTTCCCTTGTTCAATCCCTTTGATTCAAAAGGTCTAATAACGAAAAAAAAGCCACTCGATGCAATAACCAAGTCCAAAATATGTTTAAAAGCGTAAAATTCTCCACAAAGGCCTTTGTGTTGGAGACGCGTGCTAATTATATAGTTATTATTATGTACTTTACTGATTAGCAATTCAATATGTATTTTTTTTCTCTTTATCTCTTTATTTCTATATATAATTATTTCCTTCATCTTTCGATTGATATCTAATTCATTAAAGTTTGAATTTATATAATCAATAGTGAAGACACACAAGTTCACATTTTAAGATAACTAAGATAAAAATGTTTATTTTCGATGACTCTTTGTATATAACATATGAATAATAAGAAATCGTTAAAATAATTTTCTTACTTTACCAGTTCAATATTTAATTTCCAAAAATCGTTCGTGCCGTAGGTACGGGTTATACCTAGTAATATATAAGAAGTAGAGACTAAGAAATACGTATTAAAACTTAACACTAAGTTCCAAATTATTTGTTATATTAAGTTAATAATAATTATTAATAGAGTTTAAAAGTGTTAAATTAAAAAGAAAAAAAATTAAGAAAAACCTATTCGAGAACAACAAATTTAATCCTTATGCAATGAATTGAATAACATTACTTTATCATTTTCTCTAAATTGTGCTCGGTTAAACCGATTAACTGAACTCAATCGAGCCGAACCAAACCAGGTCGAACCATGTCGGCCGGTCGAATGATCGGCTCGGCTTCGGCCAACGATTTAGTCTAAGCGCCACTTATTGGTTCGGCTTCGGCTCGAACCAAAACCGAAAAAACAACCGTTGCTCACCCCTACAGTTTTGGATAGTAATTACAAAAATTGTTTTAGACAATTTGATCAGATCGATAACGTTATTACTTGGGAAGTACACAAGGGAGACCACGAGACCACATCAATATTTGGATAGATAATTGGATCCCAGGTACTAATAACCCATTCAAGAACTCCACCAACTCGAATTTAGTTAAAGTTTCTCAACTCATCACAAATGATCGTTGGGATGATGCTATCCTCAGCGCAAACTTTGATGAACACACGCAGAATCTTATTAAAACAATTCCTCTCCAAAATGAAGGAACCGACCAAATGAAATAGACCCTCACCGAATCTGGATATTCTCAATTAAATCTATGTATCAACATCTCAGTATCAACAATAATCCGCAATCCCCTCCTTCTATCAACTGGAACTTTATTTGGTTTTTCCCTACAATCCCTCGTATCCAACTTTTTATATGGAAAATATGTACAAAAGCCCTCCCAGACCGGGAACGAATAGGTAAGTATATAGGAAACATTTATGCATGCCCGAATTGTACAGAAACAAAAACCATTGAACATGTTCTTTTATACTGTCCTTTAGCGAAAAATATTTGGTTTTACTTCAACATCATATCGAATAACATTGAATCTTTAACAGACCGGATTTTTTCTTGGCAGGATCCGAACCAAATAAGTTGCACATCGAACGATATACATTTTGTTACTATACTATGACACATATGGAAAACTCGATTGATGCGATCATTGCTTCCAACATACAATTAATAATACTAGTTCAGTCATAAACTTGATTTTGACCTTCCCTAGAACCAGCAAAGTCCTAACTAAACCTGCTCCTATATGTTTGGAAAAATGACAACCTCCTATGTCGCCCTACTTAAAAATTAATGTTGATACATCATTTACTAATATTGATACTCATATTGGCATCAACTTGATAGTTCATAACACTCAATCATCTTTTGTCGAAGCTAAAGTAAATACGAACCGAGCTCGAAACAACGAAGAGAGTGAGGCAATTGCTATACTTCATGGGCTCATTATAGAAAGCGACCATATAAACCTAATTCATCAACTAAGAAACCCGAGGCACGAGGTCCAATGGAAATCGACGATCCACATCCGAAAAATCAAAGAAATCAGAAATAGACTTGGCAACGTCAAATTCAATCACACAAAGAGGATCCTCAACATTCAAGCGGACAAGTTAGCTAAACGGGCTCGCAAGAAAAATAGATCGAAGACTTGGAAAAATTTACTTTACTTTTTAGTGAATATATATTGCAATAGTACCCTTGTGGCTTAATAATATTTCACAGTTTAACAAAAAAAATTACAAAAGTTGTTTTAAGTCTAGGAAATCAGAAATTATGTTATGAGTGATGATAGGGCGGTTGAAAATCCTATCGTACCACGATAAATTTGAATTGAGATCTAATGATCGACACTCATTCCGTTTCATAAAAGGAGAAAGTGATGTGAATCCAGCTGTTCGGCTAAAATTCAAGCCAACTTCATATCCACCCTTTGTTGGTGGCTTGGACATTTTCCTCGCGCTATCTCTGTTATTGCAGGTTTTCTCGAAGGCTACTTCGTACATTTCTATCAAATAACTCTAAATAGCCATTAAAAACTGACATGTCATGAAAAACAAAAGACCTAAGCCTATACAAACCATACACATAATGTCAACAAAAAAAAACATACACATATTGATTTCAAAAAATAAATTGTTAACTTTCAAGTATTGGGATCATTGCCTCCTCATGGATATATGAACATTCCATCGTTAATGCAAGAATATGCTAAGAATGGCATTGAAGAATTACAACCCCCATCAAAAGGACATCCAAACTCAAGGGGCGGTGGATTTGTAATTTTGTTTCTGTTTGAATCGTTTATTAAATTAAATGTTGTACAAAGAAAATCAATCTTTCACAATCCTCTCTCTGATCCAACTATACAGTGAAGTAATGTATTGTAGTTGGCAGGGATACAGTCTAAGACTGTTACTTCTTATAACTGCAATTCATGCATGCACGACAACCATGCCTTATGTGCACAAAACCACACATATTTTGTTATAATATTTTACTCCCGAAATCTGAATTAGAGTAATGCATTTAACAAAAAAAAATACGAAATGTAGAAAACATCATCTATATATATGCTTGATTGGTTGTTTGCTCGGACCTAAAATACAATCACCACAAATACTCGTCGAAACTGAAGATGAAAGAATCTAAGCACTTCAGATGTGTTGGTGTAAATGGCTTTAGAAATTAATTGATATGGTGTTAGTATAAATGGCTTAAAAAATATACTTAATATTTGTGGCAATTAACAAACTTAATGAGGAAGAGATATAAAGGTGAAGTCATTTTGTAATTAATTAGTTTGTAGAGATAAAAAGATTGGTAGAAAGAAAAAGTATGAGAAAAAGATGAAGTCATTTTATAGTTATTTAGTTTAGAGAGATAAACTTATAGACATGATGAAGAAGAGAAGAAAGGTGGTGTGGGTTATAAAAATAGCAGAAAACGTTACCTATGAGAATTCTAAAGGTTTCCATGGGAAACAGAAAAGTTGTCCAGAAAAATTAAAAGGTAGAAATACAATTTATGTGAAATATGTAAATTTTATGGCAAATCAATCGATGTAGAAATTCAAATCAATTTGGCAATTACCAAATTTAATTAGGGGAGATAAAATTTAAAGGCTAAAGTCAGAGCTGAATGAAAAGAACGACGATGGTCTAGCGTTTGTCTCAAAACAATTTGTGATTTGTAAAATTTCAAAGAAAAGTTTAAGGTTTCATACCAAAATCAAAGAGAATTTTAAAAACTGATCGTATAAACAAACAACAAAGTTCAAAATTTTGATACATGAACAATATAACCTCAAACGACTAGTAAAGCAACTTGTTAACCTAAAGTAACAAAAACAAACGGGTTTCAAGTTTTAAGTACATTAGTCTAACACATTGGAGAATCACTCTTTAATAAGACTTCCGGTAATACCATAAACGTAGAAAGCTCTTTCTCCCGTATGTTTTTTTTTTTACTTTAGCTATTTAGCTTTTCAATCAGACGTCGACGCTTTCTACGATAACTTTTTCAAGGCTGCTTGTTTGTTTGCAAACTTGATCTAGAAAAAACTATAGTTAGTTTGTTGATCTTCCAGCAACCATGAAAATCACATAAAATACAGAAACTATCCACAATCCAAAATCCCTTGACACAAATAATTATTCCCAATACATTTTCTGAAAACTCCTACATGTGACGCCAAACTTACCAGGATGCAGGTTTGTGCTCCCTTTTCTCGGTTCCACATTATGGCTTCTCTGGTGATGCTGTTTTTGTTTTGTTGCTTTGCATTCCTTGTTTTATGTTTTTGCAAATAAGACTAAAAGAATCCAATATTTTTGGGCACAACTAAAGTGAAGAAAGTTAAAAATATATATATATATATATATATGAAAACCAGTAATAATAGCTAATAGGAAGACCAATAAATAGGTATAAAATAGTGAAATTTTAGTTACCATGGTTCAGTAGGAACGTAGGACAAAAATCAACTGATTTGCCTCTTTCACATCGTTGTGTCATATATTTATTGGTTTATAAACAAATATTGAAGATGAGAAACACAAACCTTGAAGACAAAGTAAACATAAACATAGAATTAGTATGGGCACCATGAGATGAATTCTGCGTGGGTGAACCACCATCAAATCGGTTAAGAAATTGTACTATTAGATCCACAAACCTTGAAACAACTTTGATGAAGAAAGAAACAAAATTGGATTATAAATAAAATTAATACATGCACCTTGAATTCAGCTTCCGAGGTCGAACCAACATAAAATCAAACAAGAAATAACAACTCAAAAAGCAGACTTGCAGAAAAATATTTTATGTTCGTTTTCAAAGCAACTTCAGATTAGTGTTATTCCAAATCAAATTAAAATACAGATAAAGATGCTAAACATTTAGAAAGAGAAACTATGTAATTACCCGTGAAGACGGAGGTGAAGATGAAATCATGCAAAGACATTATTATAGATTTTTAACTAAAACTCCCTGCATTTAGTTTGTAATTGAAATCATTTAACCACATTAAATGGAAAATGTGAGAGGTTGATTAAATAGGAAGAAATTTACTTTGTAACATCCAAATTAATGATTTTTTTAACGCGCATCATAATAGAAAATGATCTAAAGGATGTACTAATGTTGATTTTAAATAATAACTATGGTTTAATGGCCACGATTTAATCTAACTAATCTGATCCAAAACAGACGGCTAGATTTATCTCATTGTTTGTTTTTTTTGTTTTTTTGTTTGTCTAGTCAACACGTTTCAACCTATTTTATTATATAGATATAGTGACTATGTGATGATGTAATCTATTTTGTAATATAAATTAATTAATTTTTGGGCTTAGGGTTCAAAAATCTACACTTAAACACACTTTTAATCCTCTTCAATCCTAATATGGGTTTATAAATCAAAATATTAACATAAATGGAAATCTAGTCCATTTGGAACCATCTCTAGAGAAAACTCATATCCCTAGATTTCATATTAATTCTTAATACCTAAAATAACCTTCTATATAAACATAGGCCACGACTTTGGGGAATAACAAAAGATCTCCGGGGAATAAAGGCTAAATGGGCAAATTAATTTTTAGTCCAATACAGCATGAAAACCCAAAATGCAAATCTTCAATCTTTCATTACTTCCCTTCTTGGATATGAAAAACTCAAAAAACCTAATTCTTATTTGTTCATTTTCTCAAAAACCCAAATCTGAAGTCTGATCAAATCGACAGAAGGAAGAAGAAATCATGCCCTAGTTAGTAAAAGAACTATTTCAATCAACACCAGGGAAAGTAAAGAATGAAAGAGGTCAAACAATGAACAAACAACTTCCCAAATATCTTGTTTTTCATGTTATGCATTAGTAGCTCAAGCTGGTATTAGATATTTAATGGAAAACCCTAATTCTTATGTTCATAGTAAAATAGCTGGATTAGTTTAGTGAACCTCTTTCTAATCGATATATCTGCTAATTCTTCAACCTACTAGGACATCTTCAAGTTCTTCTTGAGGATTATATTCCAAATAACCTTTTCTGAACCAAATCAAACTTGTAAAACCTACCAGACCATTTTCATAGTAATATAAGAGATTAAATGCAACAGATTGAAGTGGCTAAGAGCTTAAGAGGTTGAGAGAGAGAGAAGTAGTGTGAGAAAGTGGAGAGATATAATGAAAACCATGGAGAGATCTAGAGAGAGAATGAGCAACTGTGACAAAGAGAATCAACATGAGAGAGAAATATGGGCCAAATAAAAAGTTTATATATTTGGACTCAACATAAATATGTCTTTTATTCCCCGGAGATCTTTTGTTATTCCCCAAAGACGCCGCCTAAACATAACCACATTTTCAATCAAAATCCCCAAATATCTGAGTTCCATGTTTATCTCCCACGTTCTCTCTCCAATCTCCATTCTATTAACAGAAACTATTATCTTCTTTTTTCTTCAAAATGGAAGTCATTACTTTTCTCTCTTTAAGACCGAAACCTCTATTCAATCTCTAATTTTGAAGCTCGAAATCTCCTTCCAATCTATTAGACTAGCTGAAACCTCCATCGATTATTTCGATTTCCATCATCAAAGATTCAGGTTCGTTTTAGTGTTATCAACAACAGTTGCTTCTAAGGTTGAAGTGACAAGTTCTATTAATATTTTTCATCATCATTTTAAACTTTATCCATGATTTACATTATAATCGATTTCATCTTTGTATCATCTTTTCAAATCTTCATTGGACTTTCATGATTTTCTCTTTCTAAGATTCATAACCGATTTATGATGTTAATGTTAAATCCGTGTTTACAATTCATTTTCTTCTATTATGTTATGTTTGTCTCCATGTATTATGTTACTTTTCAGTAGTTTTAGGTTACAGATTTTGATTCTTAGAACATCTGTTGTAATCAGATCAAGGTATCCGTACCATTTTTGAACCAGAGAAGATTCCGTACAATTTTGTTGTAACATAATGAAAACGATGTGTAATTTACAAGAAATTATGAGTAATTTACAAAAAATAACACATATTATTTCACATTAAAGTAGCGTTTTTATTCAAACTAAAGTTCTTTTTGCATCAAACACAAGATGGATTTTATTACACCTTATACATAATTTACTAAATTACAAGAAATTATGTGTAATTTACTGAATATAACACAAATATTATTTCAAATAAAAGTAGTCTTCTTATTCAAACTAAAGTTCTGTTAGTATCAAACACATGATGAATTTTATTACACATTATACATAATTTACTATACTGTACATGTCGTTTGTAGTAAATTATACATGATGTTTGACTAATGTATATATTTTTCTTTTTGCCGTTGATAAGTTATTTCCTGGTGGTGCAAAAGCATTTCAATTCGCTCTTCGACAGTATAGTATCAACACAGGACATGATCTCAGGTTTGTCAAGAATGATTTAAAGCGTGTAACTGCTTTGAATGACTCAGATAGTTGAGAAGATATAGCAATCACTACAAAACAGACCAACTTTAGCTATGGACTGGAGTCGTAGCAAATACGCAGCATTCCGTAGCAACTGATGTTTGGTTACGACTTTAATCTAGTGACTGAAAGTGACGTAGCAAAAGGTTTTTGCTACGACCTTTTTGCTACGAGGTGGTTCCGTAGCTAGAACATATCAGTTTTTGTTACAGTCAAGAATGATTTAAAGCGTGTAACTGCTTTGAATGTCCATTTTGGTGCAGTCAAACGTATTTTACGATATCTCAAAGGCACTCTTGGACGTGGATTATTTTATTCATCTAAGTCAGGTTACCGAGTTGGGGGTGTCCACTCAATAGTTACGGCCAAGTCAGATGCTGATTGGGCCGGTGACCCAGATTCACGTCGATCAATCTCAGGTACATGCGTTTATGTTGGTAATCATCTAATTGTTTGGTCATCCAAGAAACAACCAACTGTTTTTAGGAGCAGTACAAAAGCTGAATATAAGGCTATGGCCTACACTACTGCAGAGATAGCATGGATCCAACACTTGCTCAAAGATGTTGGCATTTTTCTTAAGACACCTCCAACTGTGTATTGTGACAACATCAATGCAACATATATGGCCCACAATCCTATTCTTCATTCCCGAAACAAACATATAAACTTAGACTACCATTTTGTCCGAGAAAGGGTTGCTCGTGGTTCATTACAAGTTCGATATATCCCAACACAAAAACAAATTGCTGATGTCTTCACCAAAGGATTGGTCAAAGCTCGTCATCGGTTTTTATGTTCCAAACTTTCACATATTATCATATATTGTATATATTATCATATATTATCATATTTCCAAACTTTCCAAACTTTCCAAACTTTCCAAACTTTCCAAACTTTCCAAACTTTCCAAAGCTCGTCATCGGTTTTTATGTTCCAAACTTTCCAAACTTTCAAATGTGGATATCATATTTCCCCATTCATATTATTTGGTTTTGATTGCATATATTATCATATATTATCATATATTGTAAATATTATTTATTTAGATAAAATATTCAAGATATATTGTAATAATCCAACTATGATTATAAATAGAGCCTGTGCATTCTATTCAAAGGACATAGAGAAACTTACTCTTTCACTTTTAGCCTCCAAGTTTCGAAGAATGTATTTTTACTAATGAATTGTCACAACTTGTTTGCCACTAATCTACAATCGCCCGTCGGTAACCAAGAATATTCAAGAAAATTTACAAAAGCGTTAGCTCAATCTGATGTAGTATTATTCTGCTCCGAGCACCAAGAATAACTACTCTCTAAGCCTCCGCACTCTGTCGACTTAGAGAGTGGGGGACAAATTGTATGGGCCAAAATCCGTCATCAAGAGCGTCCCAAAAAATCCACGATTAATGGGCCAATAACGTGACCAAGCCCATGAACTAAATAACAAATGGGCCTGAGCCATTCATCTTCGGACACCCAAAGGCAACGAGAAAATACGCGCACATTAAGCAAGGAACCCAGCACTGCTCGAAGAAGTCAGCGTTGGAGCCCTTGCTCAAGAAGTCAGTCGTGGACAAAGAGGTGAATCGTTATTTTCTAAGCGGACCTGCTTCCCATATACCCGTTCAGGCGTTACTGTTATTCAAGATGACAATTTGCCAAGGATATCATCAATATATCCGTTGGATGGGAGTTACGATATTCCCATTCATGGTAATAGCTCCATGTGTTACCACATTCAAGGCAACAACTCACCGCCAGGTGACGGTTGACCAAAAGAAACAGTTGGCCACGAAACACTATGTAAGGATCAGCTGGTGATCAACTAAGGGATCCAATCCAACTACGGAGAACAACACCCGACATCCAATTCACTTGGATTCAACTAACCACTGATTCTATCTCTCACACCAATCATCAAAACCTCTGACAGGCGACCAACGATTGCTCCTGCCATCATGTCTTCACCTGATCAAGGAAGACGAGTGATCTTCCTCTCTCCAGACAACCACTTAATCAAGGAAGACGAGTTATCTTTCTCTCTTCAGACAACTACTTGATCAGGGAAGATGAGTGATCTTTCTCTCTTCAAACAACCACTTGATCAAGGAAGACGGGTGATCTGTTCTCTCTCCACACAACTAAGGGGTGCAAGCACTTTATCTCACTCGACGACCAGAGAATTAGGCAAGCATACACCCGGTTGTATCACCTTCTCTCTCAACGATCGTCTTGCTCAGATAACACATCCAAACACATCCAAATCCTTAGCTCAAACTCTGGTTTATAATTCCTATTTATTATTTGCCAAGTTTACTGACTTAACCGTCGGAGCTCGCTTAGGGCGACACCATCCCGGTGTCGCCTTAGATCTTACGGTCACGTGTTTTTTGACTCTTTTGTCGCAGTTTAAGTTCAAAGACATCGTCCGTGCCCGCAAAAATATTAAACAGGTGAATGTTGGATTTCCGATCAACGGCTCGGTCCCATTGACTTTGTAATCCGCGATTTCTCACCCTCACAAGGGTTAACCAAAATATTAGAGAATTGGAGGTTGGGCTATAACCAATTATCAGCTTTTGTCAGAACCTTCGTAATGCTAGACAAGAAAATTAAAATATTATAATTAATTTGATATATTATAGAACTAAAACCCAAATTTAGGATATTCTAGAATTAGTAAAATGCTGAACAAAAAAATATAGGGTTTTTGTCTAATGCTAAACCAAATATAGAGTTTTTACTAGAATATGTAAAATGCGAACCAAATTTATGGTTTTAATATATAAGAACTAAATTAAATCATGAAAATCAGAAGCACATATAATCGGGGTCTGGGTTGTAATCAACTAGGCATGACCCCTGTCTTTGGCACGAAAAAATTATTATGTGTCGCAGAATCGTAAAAGTATTGGATAAGTTACTTCATTTTACAATGTCAGTTATTATTATTTCTATGTGACTGCCATATTTATACCACTTTACATGACAAATAATTTATTGTCACACTATTGAGAGAACAAATATTACAAAATAATAGTATTACGAGATTGAGAAACACCATCGACCCATAGTTTTGATCATTCGGGAGGAGGTTATCTATAAGAATTATTTTGCCTGTGTAGAACATTGTAAAAACACCAGATTATGATGAATAAAATAAGAGGTTGGAATAAAAGAAAAGGAGAAAAATTGGCCTCAAAGAACAATAATAATTGTAGAACAAATGTCATGCTTGCAAATTTTCTGAGCTGCATGTTGTGATTTTCATAAGTTATTTGAGTACATTTATTAAACGATTTAGCAGGACTAAATATATCTCTGGAAGAAAGGTAAGGATTTTTGTTCACTCTAATTGCAGTTTAGTTTATAATGTATTGAGTTAGCCGGTGTGGGAGGATGCCCATAAGGACTTGCAACATGTAAATTTGGATTAGGATTGTAGAGTATAAATATCACTGGCATAATGATATTGAAAAGGCACCCTTAGTTGTGATAGCTCCAAAACATAGTGCATGAAACTACCAGACTATTTTGGCAACTTCGATGTTACCGTACAATGTATTGTTTATCGATCAAACAACTCAACCAGAAGAACTAACACTAATTACACTTACATTATATATCTTAATACTTTTAAGTATGATAATATTCACCACTTTTTACCAAAAACTGAAGAAAATGTAAGTCTAGACCTATGAATGAAAGTTAAAGTAGAATAGAATAACAGGGTAATATTTTCTTCATTTAATTGATGTTTCCTTCTTTGTTTATGTTTTACACATGTTAGCATGGTGGCAAACTTAAGAAATGAACATCAAAGAACACAAAATAGTGACCAGAATAAGGTCAGAATACGCCTCAGACACGGTGAGATTTGTTGAACATGTTATGCAGTTGCAAGTGCGGTAAGATACTAACATTATAAGGCACGGTTCAAAAAAAAGTTGACGGAAGTCATAGCCCTAATTATCATAATGCCGCATATAGAGACATTCAACCAATCAAACGCATGTCCTCCTCGTAAAGAAGGCTATGTACAACCATTAGGCCATAATGCTCAGGTGCTTGTTAATTGGTGAAGTTACTCAAACTATTCAGCTAATCGGAACCAACTTGTATTTTCCTCGTATCGATAAAATACCGGTTTTTTTCATTACTATGGACAACTACCTATTCTACAACTATTGAAAATATTTTCTATGCAAATCATTGAATTGAATAGTGGGTACTATAGGATCATAGATAGGCTAATTTTAAGATTCTTATAGTTATATCAACGTGGATATACAAATTTTGAGAATACTATAATTTATTTATTTTTGTTGAAAGTGAGAATATTATACTCTAACACAATGAAATAAAGTACATTAAACAATTCAAGCACTCGCTCCCCATCTTTATGACTCCCTTTCTCAAGTCGAAACTTTCCAGTTCAAACACTCGTTCCATTGCTTTCGCTTAATATTATGAGTATGATCATCCCTACCACCTACAGTTTATGTAGTAATTTTTAAGACGATGGGGAGAAATTAATTTGGAATGGGGTATATGAGTAAAATAATTATACACAAGTACATAGATGTTTGCATGTGAAGTGATCGAAGGTATGATTGTTTCTCCTGAAAAAATGATTATTTAGCCTATATTTTTCAATTTTTGAACATCTAATTCTTTTTAGTTTTCCTTATTCATATATTTCAATATTTTCTTTATGCAATGTAGCTTAATTCTTATATAGATTGTCATCCACTAATTATATACTCAACATTTAATTTTAATTGATCAAAGTGAAGAAACAAATAAAGGAAATAAATTATTTACTTCGTCATTCTTAACCGGTTGAATCCCTCTACAATATGAAGTACCTTTGTATCTTTATTTTCGTTGAACTGCAAATTAAATTATTTTCTTTGGATGGAACTTGCTCAAAACTCCAAAACTTGTACTAATACTACATTATTTATTTTTATAATAAGTTTAATTTGTTTTGGGATGCAAAGGATAAATAATACAAAAAAGAAAAACAAATATACTTTTTTTTTTCACCATTTACTTCAACAAATTAGAGAACTATCTTTGTACCAGAAAAGAAAACATCACCCTCATGTTTCTACCATCTCTGCCACCTGTTTTTTCACCAAGAAAACTCTTAAAAATGAAAAACAAATTGAAGGTTGAGAGAGAGTGAAACAAACATCATCCAAAATTATTGCTACTCTAATAGTTAATAAAATCAGATAAGCTCCCTAAAATCGAATTGAATATGGTGACGAATCGAGTAATCATCACCACCTTCTTCATCAAACGCTGGATTCGGGCAAAACAAATACTCATACTGAGATCTTTGAATATCTTTCTGTCACCGAAGTTTAATCCCTCATTTACATAGAAAACAACATAACAAAATTATTTCTCGTTGAGAAGATCATAAAATGTAAAAAATAAAGGGGAAAAATAGTGAAATGATTGTAACAAAAAGGAAGATGATATTTATATAGGAAGATAGATAACAATTAGATTCCAGTAACAATATTGTAGAATACATTTATAAAGACTTATGGAAGAAGATGAAAAGAATCTAAATTCATATAATTTGTAACCGAATAATAAGTTGGAGCAAATGAGAAGAGAAAGAGCTTCCTAGGACACGAAAACCGAAGGAGAAATTAATAAAATTCAATGATGGGATGTGGAGAAACACAATTAGTAATAGACCACTATATAATGATTTAATGAGGGATTTCATTAGCAATATAGCACTGATGACCTTCCTCCAAAGTTTCCCGTACTCAACCATTTGCATGCATAGCAAAATTAAAACTGTGGGAGAATGTGAAAGGAAGTAGGAAGTGGAATAGTTGGGAAGTAAAAAAAGTGCGATTTAATGCAAGGTTTCACCAATTGAAGAGGGATCTAGGGGTGCAGATTCAAGGGTTGACACTCAAAGGTTAGGATTTAAATATAATGCATTAATTTTGTCCCAGTCAGCTTGCATTTATTTTGTCTCAGTCAGCACAAACTCATTCTGTTTTGTTATATAGACTAGGTATAACCCGTGCTTCCGGCACGATGTTTTTCAAACACTTCACATGTTACACGTATGAACAAATATTCAGTGGACAAAAAAAAAAGTAATTAAACAAAAAATTATTTTGTACATGAACAATTTTTTCCATAAAATGAAGTTGATTTTTGTTATACTTTCATTTCCGCTCATATTTACATTGTACAAATTAAACTTGTCACGTACCAAAATTAGATTGGATATAATCAAGAAATATTTTATAAGAAACTATTTAGACATGAAAAATAACATAGAAATCCAAATTCAAAATATAAAATCTAATGTAATCAAACTAAAACATATCACCTTGCAACAAAAAAATTATAACAGAGCACATATTAATTGAACAATAGAGAACTATTTATGCTTTTTTCATCAGCCATGGGGTGAAGCACCATCATCTAAATTTATGAAAACCTATAAACAATGTTAAAGGTCAATAGATTGGTTATGAATGATTTGTTTGTACTTCAAATTTCTAGCATGTGCATTTTCAGGCCAACATCTATGAATTTAATTTATTTTGAATACTCAAGACAAATATTTTTTTTTCCTATTATAGCATTTTGTTCACAGACAACCAATCTGAAAATAAGTCAATTCGATTTGGATGAGATGATTGAGTAAGATGAGCTACATTCAAACTATATAAATGGAAATAGATAAGGTCTACTAAATTTGAACCATTTAAAACCATTAACTGGAAGAAATCAAGTGTCAAACATGTTGTATAAACTTTATAAAAAAATTGTCTCTTCTTATTAGCCATTTCATGAAAAGAAAACTACAACCAAATGAACTACAAAATCATAAATTTAGGGAAAATGTCACAAGAAATGAAGAAAATCCTTACCAATTAGTTTCTCCCTAAAAACCTTGTAGCTTCAGCTTTCTTCTTCTCTGAACATTGCAATAAGAAGAAACATTGTACATATGTCATTTTTGTTCAATGTTCTACGTGAACATTGATAACATATGAAATTAAATTAACTCCATAGCAAGATCATGTTCTTACCTAAGTAACTTATCAACAAAGTTCAACAAAAAAAAAAAGTAACTTATCAAGATAGGATTTCGCCCATTGTTTAACACAATACCAATTAACTATGTACTTTATAACTAAAATTTTTGTCTATTAACTTATGACATCAAGCATCTACTTGAAATCATCACTGGAGCCGTGTGGGTACTTCTCGACAATGGCAATCGTGATAATTCAACTATAACCCAAAACATATAACAGAATGTAATCCTCATAAATAAGTAAACAATTAAAAAACAAATGAGAGTTGTAATGAATCACACCCACATCTCACATCCAGCTAAAGAACATAAATTGTTGAGCTCCCTAAACAACATAAACACTGAAAAGGAAAACCAAAATTATGTAAAAAATGGGGAAAGAGTATAACCAAATAATTGTCTGTGTTAGTAAAAAATGGGGAAAGAGTATAACCAAATAATTGTCGGTGTCAAAAAACTGAGTTATCCCTGAACAAGATTCACTCCTAGGATAACTAATATTGACAACAAAGTGTGAAAATATAAATACCTCGATAATTGTCACTCTCGGATGAAGCCGAGAGAGAGACTTGATGGGTGTTCGGTTATAACCGAGTAAACACTCGAAGATGTCGAGTGGGAAGAAGATGATGATCACACTCGGTGAAGCCGAGTGGGAGAAGAAGAAGATAGATGTTCTCGGTTTGATCCAAGAGAGAGAGGAAGAAGTTATTAGTGGTTTTGGTAAAATACCTTTTATTATTCACAATAACTTGATTGTACAATTATGTATGGCTATGTATATATAGGATACAAAAGAGGAAATTGAAAACAACTAAAACTCTATGATAGTTATCTAAATATAATCCTAACTACTAAGGAATCCTAGTTGTAATAGGATTCCTATGGGACCAAGTCCACTCGGTTTGGCCGAGTGGAGTGGACCTTCCAACACTCCCCCTTAAGTTAGAGCGGGAATGGAAGTAACGACTAACTTTCCAATTATGTTCTTGAACGGTTCTGCACCAAGTGGTTTTGTGAAGATGTCCGCTAACTGATTTTCTGTACTGGTGAAGCGTGTGGCAATGACGTTGTCTTTGATCTTTTCACGAACGATGTGGCAATCTATCTCGATGTGTTTTGTTCGTTCTTGGAAGACGGGACTATCAGCAATGTGAAGAGCGGCCCGATTGTCACAGTAAACTGTCATCGGGTCGGAGTGGTCGATTCCAAAATCAAGTAGTAAATACTTGAGCCATTGTAGTTCGCATGTAAGAATGACTAAAGCTCGATATTCTGCTTCAGCTGAAGATTTGGCAACTGTGGGTTGCTTCTTTGATTTCCAAGAGAGAGGGCTGGACCCTAACATTGTGAAGTATCCAGTAGTTGATCTACGGGTTGAAGGGCAGCCAGCCCAATCCGAATCACAGTATCCTGTAATATGGAGGGAGCTGTCTGCAGATAAGAAAAATCCTTTATCAAGGGTACCTTTCAAGTATCGTAGTACGCGGTGAGCGGCGTCTAAGTGTACTTGGCTAGGTGTTTGCATGAATTGACTGAGGTTATTTACGGCATAGGTGATATCTGGCCGTGTAATCGTTAGGTAAAGTAATCGGCCGATTAGGCGGCGGTAAACCGACGGGTCTGGCAAAGGTGTGCCGTCGGTGGGACTGAAACGGAGTTTCTGTTCCATGGGAAACTCAGAAGGACGTGCAGGGGTGAGTCCAGAATCTTTTAAAATATCAAGGGCATATTTCCGTTGACATAGGAAGATGCCTTGTGATGAGCGAGATACTTCGATACCAAGGAAGTATTGTAAACGACCCAGATCTTTCAGTGAGAAAGCAGTATTTAAGAATAATTTTAACTGGGAAATAGCTTTATCATTATTTCCTGTAATAATTATGTCGTCTACATAGACGAGAACGTAAATTTAAGTGGAGTGAGAACGAAAAGTAAAGAGAGAGTAGTCGCTTTTAGATTGGGAAAAACCCCGTTCGATGAGAACGGAGGAAAATTTTGAGAACCATTGACGGGAGGCTTGCTTAAGGCCGTACAGAGATTTATGAAGCCGACAGACATTAGACTCCCCCTGAGATGAAAAATCGGGGGGAAGTTTCATGTAAACTTCTTCATTCAGATCACCTTGAAGGAATGCGTTGTTAACGCCCAATTGGTGGAGTGTCCAGCCTTTAATGGTGACAAGATAGAGGAGAACACGAACAGTTACCAGTTTTGCAACTGGTGCAAAAGTGTCACTGTAATCTATTCCCTCGATTTGGGTGTGGCCCTTGGCCACTAAACGGGCTTTGTAACGTTCGATTGAACCGTCAGATTTGAACTTGACTTTGTACACCCATTTGCAACCAATAGGTCTTTTGCCGGGTGGTAGGCTGGTGATAGTCCAGGTTTGATTTTCTTCCAAGGCGGAGATTTCTTTAGCCATAGCGTCTCTCCAATGTGAAGATTTCATTGCTTGAGTGAAAGAGCTAGGTTCGGTAGTAGATAGTACCGATGATAAAAATTGTTGATGAGATGTAGAAAACGAGTTTATAGAAAAGTAGTTTTCAAGTGGATACTTGACTATATTCGTGTTAGAACACACGTAATCGTTAAGATAGGATGGTGGGCGTTGCGACCGGGAAGGACGCCCGGAATCCGAAGCCCCATCGTCTGTCGACGGAACGGTTTGAGAAGAACCGTCATGGACGGTCGTGTCGGCAACAGCCGAAGAAGCCCCGGAATTGGGGCTGACAAGAGTGTCATCGGGGGTGTCTGAAGGCACCCCTGTATCGGTTAGTGGATCAGGGACTGATCCAGCAGAGGTGTCTGAGGGCACCTCTGCATCGGCATATCGGTCAGGAACCGATTCAACAGGGGTGTCTGAAGGCACCCCTGTATCGGTATCACTGACCGGGATGGCGGGAACAGTAGGCACTTCGGTGTCATCGCTGCTGTTAGACGGGGAATTAATTGTTGCCGGAAAGGCAATGTCGTCGTCGTCGATTGATAGGAATGGTGTCGGACGAGGAGAAGAGATTGTCGCCGAAGGTGAGGAGTCGGACATAGGGAATTGATTTTCAAAGAATGTGACGTCTCTAGAGACGAATATTCTTTTTGTGGAGATATCGTAAATACGATATTCTTTTTGTCCACTTGGATAGCCAAGGAAGATGCCGGCGGAAGAACGAGCATCCATCTTTGTTTTGACCAAAGGAATACGAGCAAAACAAAGGCATCCGAACACACGTAAGTGGGAAAGATTCGGAGGAGTACCCATGAGGACTTCATGTGGTGATTTTCCAAGAAGGATAGGTGTTGGTAATTTGTTTATGAGATAGACGGCGGTTAAAACGCATTCACCCCAAAAGGATAGAGGGAGATGAGCTTGAAGACGCAAAGAATGAGCCACCTCAAGAATATGGCGATTTTGCGTTCGACAACCCCGTTTTGTTGGGGTGTGTGGGTACAACTACGTTGGTGGGTAATCCCTTTTTCAAGAAACCAACTTTGTAGTGAATTATTCATGAATTCGGATCCATTGTCGGATCGAATTATTTTTATTTTGCAATCGAATTGCGTACGTAATTAAAAAATTTTGTAATTAACGTATTTGAGTCCGATTTGGAACTCATGAGAAATATCCAAGTACAACGAGAAAAATCGTCGACAAGGGTTAAGAAATAACGACACCTGGAGGTGGAGGGAACCGGAAAGGGACCCCATAAATCTACATGTACTAACTCAAATATATGAGAGGAGGAAGTAGTACTAGTAGGAAAAGGTAATCGACATTGTTTTGAAAGTGGGCATACTTCGCACGATACTTTATTTGATAAAAAACTAAAATTCATACATGGAAGCTTAGAATTAAAGTATTGAAAACGGGAAAAAGAAGGATGGCCTAAACGTTTATGCCATAAAACAAAAGACTCATGACTATAACTATCTCGAACTAAACTTGAAAGCGAAAGGATGGGATGCTCCGTGCGAAGGAAGTAAAGGTCGTCATGAAGACCACCATGCCCAATCTTTGTACTCGTTGTTCGGTCCTGAAAAAGACATAAGTCATTATCAAACAAGACGGTACAACCAAGGGATTTAGAAACAAGGTTTTGTTGAACTTCTTCCTGTTTGATAAGTGAATGGATACGAAGAATAGATGGGAAGGGTTCGATCAACAAAATTTGACTCCGAATAGAGGAGAATCTATCATTGAGACCTTGAAGAAATTCCATAGCTCTATCTTGGTTGGTTCTCTCAATCAAGGAACGAGCATGGCCACATATACAAGGTTCAGTTATTAGCAAGGAATTGAGTTCATCTTGAAGAGCCTTGAGATATGTGAAATATGTAGAAACATCCGAATTCTCTTGTTTGAGACAAGAAATAGCTCTCTTTAATTGAAAGATTTTAGGAGCATTGGTTTGATGGAATCGATCAAAAAGATTTTTCCAAATATCGAAGGCGGTTTCATCATATAAGATGGATGATCGAAGAGGTGGATCAACCGAATTGATTAGCCAACTAGAAACGAGATCGTTACATCGTCCCCATTGAACTAGTTCATTAGGATCGGTGGGTGGTTCGATACTTCCATCAACGAATCCTAATTTGCCTTTAGCTCGTAAGGCTTTTGTCATTCCTCGTGACCATGAGGAGTAGTTATCACCGGTTAGAAGTGGTGTGATGACAATGGTGGTTGGAGAATCCGAGTGATGAACATCAAACGGGCCACCATTAGAATTATAATGAACTTGAGTAGTTTCCGAAGTTGTTTCGAGAGTAGTCATGGTTTAAAAATTTTTTGGCTCTTATACCATGTGAAAATATAAATACCTCGATAATTGTCACTCTCGGATGAAGCCGAGAGAGAGACTTGATGGGTGTTCGGTTATAACCGAGTAGACACTCGAAGATGTCGAGTGGGAAGAAGATGATGATCACACTCGGTGAAGCCGAGTGGGAGAAGAAGAAGATAGATGTTCTCGGTTTGATCCAAGAGAGAGAGGAAGAAGTTATTAGTGGTTTTGGTAAAATACCTTTTATTATTCACAATAACTTGATTGTACAATTATGTATGGCTATGTATATATAGGATACAAAAGAGGAAATTGAAAACAACTAAAACTCTATGATAGTTATCTAAATATAATCCTAACTACTAAGGAATCCTAGTTGTAATAGGATTCCTATGGGACCAAGTCCACTCGGTTTGGCCGAGTGGAGTGGACCTTCCAACACAAAGCTTGTGAAACCAACTTACTTAAGGTTCCTCATTATATACCATATTCGCCTTAAACCACCAAACTGAAAAAACCAGATAATGTGATGAGTTCATCTAATCAATTTATCAAATACTTAGTGTGCGTGTGTGTGTCAATTTATTTTCTGATTTCGAAAAACTGATAAACATTGTAGGCCTCAATTTACCAAAGCTTGTTTAAAAAGAGAACAGAGAGATTGTGTGGGTAAATATAAGAGGTATTATAAGTAGAAAGGCACACGAAAAATTATGCTACGTTCATATCATCAAACAATCAAGGCAAAACAAATGACAAAAAAATTACACAGAGAGACTGTGTGGGTAAATACCTGTAAAAAACATTAAAATACTTAAGCACAAAGGAGAATCAAAGAGACGAAAAATCTTACCTTTGGAGCAACATTAGCAACATCGGATGAATCTGAACTTAAATACCATGATCCACGGAATATATTACTAAATGTAAAGAATAATTCAGGAAAAAAAAAAATCGACATCAAAGTAATGAACCAAAGAGAGATGAACAAACCTCAAATATTCTTTGATTTCTTTTTGAGAAGGCGACACCCGAACTTTCCTCTTTCCTTCAGTTTATGCATTCTGACCTACAAGAGAATTTCATTCAAATAATAAGGAGGTCAACCAAAATTAAAACTCTTTACAATTTGTAACGACTGTAACAATAAAGTGATTTAATGGGAAAGAAACAAAGAGCATAAAAGATCTTAATGGGTAGGTCTTAATGATGGAAGGGGGAAAGAGAGAGGAAGAGGAAACTGAACCAAAACTTTGGACTTCCCAAATTGAATTTCAAACGACACCAAGAAGAAAATAATGAAGAGAATGTGACTCCTCTCATTCTTTTTTTTGTTGAAAATGTAACTCCTCTCATTATTGTTTAAAAAAAAACTCATCTTATTATTACAGTAAAATATTAATCAGCTTTAACGGAAGAGAGGAAGGTAGATGAAAAATTTTGGACAGTTCTCAAACAATGATAAATGAACCAAAACTTTGGACTTCCCAGATTGAATTTCAAACGACACCAAGAAGAAAATAATGAAGAGAATGTAACTCCTCTGATTTTTTTTTTGTTGAAAATGTAACTCCTCTCATTATTGTTTAAAAAAAACTCATCTTATTATTACAGTAAAATATTAATCAACTTTAACGGAAGAGAGGAAGGTAGATGAACAATTTGGACACTTTGATTAAAGAATGACTCAATTGAGTGGCTAGATTTAACGATGAAAAATGGACGGCTATAATTGATAATGGGTTTGTATATTAGATTTAGAGAGAGGGTGAACAAATTTTCATTTTTTTAGGTAGGTACTAGATCGAGTGGCCTAGATTTAACAAAAACACCAACAGACGGTCAGATTTGTCTTTCGACTTATCCCAGTCAACAAACAACTTTGCGTTTTATATAATAGATTTCATTAGCAATATAGCACTGATGACCTTCCTCCAAAGTTTCCCGTACTCAACCATTTGCATGCATAGCAAAATTAAAATTGAGGAAGAATGTGAAAGGAAGTAGGAAGTGGAATAGTTGAGAAGTAAAACAACTGCGATTCAATGCAAGGTTTCACCCATTGAAGAGGGGTCTAATGGTTCAGGTTCAAGGGTTGACATTCAAAGGTTAGAATTTAAATACGATGCATTAATTTTATCCCAGTCAGCTTGCATTTATTTTGTCTCATCAGACACCCATTCTGTTTTGTTATATAGATTATTAGATTTTATCAGAATCTTCAAAATGGTAGTCAATTTTTATTTTAAATGATAGTATTAAATTTGATATATTCTAGAACTAAAACCCAAACTTAGTTTTTTTTTCTAAAATAAGTAAAAAAAAAAGGATAAATGCTAGAGCAGTGATTGGATGAGCTCGAGCTCATACCCGGAGGTATGAGCTCGAGTCATCCAACGGTGAGAATTAGATGCTGCTCCACTTATGGTGGCGAGTTAGTTACCATTCCCCTTTTTTTAGCAGTTTTCACCATTTTATTGGCAGTTTCACCCCACGATCCCACTCAATCTCCCCATCTTATCCCTTTTATTTATCAAAAAAGACCAACTTAGTTCTCTTCAGGAGATTCTTATTCTCGAGATTTAGTCTCATTTAGTTGTATTCCTCTCTCTAATTCTTACTGTTTTCCCAGCCTAACTACTATGGACAATTCCAATACCCAGTTCTTACAACAGTTTGAATCTCTCACCGCCATTGAAAACACACCAGCGACGGTAGAACTATCCGACGATGCCAGTTTGGACTCTGAAATAATTAAGACAGGAGTGATGTGGATTCAGAGTACCAAACGAGTAGAGATCGGACAGGCTATGATGCGTTTAGCCAGGGTTATTCATGGTCCCAATAAATTTGTTATTACTGAAGTGAAGGAGAATACGTTTATCATCCGATTCATCACGGCTACTGAACTTGATCTTGCTTTGGAAAGTTCTCCTTGGGTAATCCAGGAAGAACTAATGGTCTTACAAACATGTCGAAGTGATTGCCCGCCAGGAGATCTCAAATTTGACACAGCATGCTTTTGGACCCAATTTCATGGTATCCCTCTTGGACTGCTTACTTGTGAAACGGTGAACAGATGTGCTGCGGCGCTAGGGAATTATAGACTAACTACACCAGAAGAAGCAGCGAAGTGGAGCTTATTTGGGCGTGCAAAGATTGAGTTTTCGTTAAACAAACCGTTCCCACAAATCGTTTACTTGAAAATCTCAAACACTAAGTTAATAGCAATTGAGATTCGAGTTGAGAAACTTCCGAGATTCTGTCAATCTTGTGGTTACCTCGGTCATACAATTAAATTCTGCCCAACCATGTTAGCCTTTGGAGATCTTCTCAAACAAAGGCTAACCTTCGATCAAACACAACTAGTCATGAAGGCTATGGAACCGAAATACAAAGACACCTACAAGGTGCCATTCAATGTGAGAGCCATCGGTCGAGAACTAGGGTCACTAGGCCTGGAACGCCTTTCTCTCGAATCTAATGAGACCACAGATAAAGACAGTGTGACCGAGGGTCCAGAGCCTTCTGGACCTAGACCGAATGTTCGAACTAACTTTGGTGATCTATTAGCTAGTTTGTCACAGGTTAAAAGGAGCAAAGTTCAAACAGCGGAAGGGACGACTTCGGTCAACGTTGGAGGAGAAAATTCAAATGCTACTGGGACAGATCAACAAGCCCACCATTATGCGGTCATCCCTGGCCCACACATACAACCAATTACTCTAGAGGGAAACCAGCCAGAGAGATCAAGAAAGCACTACAAACGAACAACAAAACAATTGTCTTTGGAGTATGAAGAACGGGTACCGGCAACCCAAATGCCGGACGCAGCATGAAGATCCTTGCTTGGAATTGTCGGGGTTTAGGGAACGCCCCGACAAAAGAGACTCTATCTCAGTTCCTAGGAGCGACAAAACTACAGCTAGTTTTTCTCTCCGAAACTAGAATTTCTAATTATGTTGTTTTTCCCTGTTTTATTAAGTCTTATTTAAGTAATTATGTAGCTATTCCCCCCACGGGCAGAAGTGGTGGCTTACTATTGCATTGGTCGGATGAATTAGATGTTCATGTTAATTTTTTGTCGGTAAATATGATCCATGTGACAGTATCTTCCTTGTCCTCACCAGAACCTTGGGACCTGGTTTGTGTCTACGGGCCCCCTAGAGTGCAGGATAGACAAGTGTTTTGGTCCAACCTCCTTCTTAAAATTAATAATGTCTCAAATCCCTTCTACTGCATTGGAGACCTGAACGTCATGAGTTCGAGTGCCGATAAGTGGGGAGGATCTGTGAATATCCCCTTCTTGTCTAGTTTTCAGAATTTCATCAGTGAGGCGAATTTGCTGGACCTTGGATTCAATGGTCCGGCCTACACTTGGACCAATTGCAAAGCCTTACATCATTTGACTAGAGAGAGACTTGACCGAGCTCTTTGTGATGCCTCTTGGTTATTAAGATTTCCAGAAGCAGGGGTCTTTCATTTGCCTAGGTATAATAGTGACCATGCACCTATCCTTCTTAAACTGGTGGTTCAAGGTAATGTGGTTCGCACCATTTCTAATTTTGAAACGTTTTGGACTAAACATAGGGATTATAAGGACAGATTTACTGAGTATTGGACCCAAAGCACGGAGCCCTTTCTGGATAAAATCTCCTCAGTCAGAGACTCCTTGTATTTATGGAGTAAACGAGCTTTTGGTGTTATAAAAAACAGACTAACGATCTTAAGAAAATGCCTTGCAGATATCCAAACACTAACACCTACTGAACACTCACTCAATTCAGAGAGCCAAATTCAGGAAGAGATAATATATCTGGAGGAAGTGCAAAGATCAAAGGCCGAACAAAGATCAAAATCAAGGTGGGCACATAATGGAGATAGAAACACTAAGGCATTCCATCTAGCGATGTCTACAAGGAGGCAGAAAAACCGGATACACCAATTAAGACTAAACTCCGGCCAGGTCTCAACCAATGAAGCAGTTATTGCTAATGAACTAATCTCTTTTTTTCAGAATTTATTTCAGGCGGAACAGGTCATTGATCCACCAACTGAGATTCTAAATGCATACAAGGTTTTCTCACCCAAAGCCCTGACCTACATCTCAAGGGTCCCTTCAGAAGAGGAAATCAAGGCTGTCGTCATGGAGATGGGTTCGATGAAAAGCCCGGGCCCGGATGGATTACCCTGCTATTTTTTCCAACATAATTGGGACGTGGTGGGGCCGGAATTGGTCGCCTTCATTAAGCACACTTTCCTCACAGGTGAATTCGAACCTTTTCTCAACCAGACGACTATCGCCTTAATCCCCAAAATCAGGAACCCGAGTAAGGCCTCGGACTTTAGGCCAATCTCCCTCTGCAACTCAGTTTATAAATTCATCACTAAAATTATTGCCAACAGGACGAGACCATATTTAGAGGACAATATCACTTGGACCCAAAATGCATTCGTTCCTGGGCGTCAAATTATGGATAATATTATCATAACCCAGGAACTCCTTCACTCGATGAATTTATCTAGATCAAAAAATGGAGCCTTTTCTCTAAAGATGGACATGGCCAAGGCCTATGACAGGGTCAATTGGGACTTTCTCGAAAAAGTCCTTGTTGCTACAGGATTGCAGGGGACCATCCTCAAGTTGATAAAGTGTTGTATCTCCACCACTCGCTTCAAGGTAAAGGTAAATGGGAATTTAGTAGGGGACTTTTCGGCCTCTAGAGGCCTGAGACAAGGGTGCCCATTATCACCCTATCTCTTTATTCTAACCTCTCAATCTCTCTCCCTCTTGATTTCTCATTATGAACATCAACAAAAATTTACAGGGTATAAGATCAATCAAGCCTGTCCGAGTATTACACATCTATTATTTGCGGACGACTTGATTGTCTTTGGAAATGCTACTATCACAAATCTAGATTACATTTTACAGTTTATGGCGCAATATGAAGCTTTCTCGGGGCAAAAGGTGAACTTCGAAAAGTCTTCTCTTCTATTCAGCCGAGGAGTACCAGGGGCAATTCAGCATCAATTCATCAACCAACTCAAAGCACCAATTATGACGGACCAAGCAAAGTACTTAGGAGCTCTCCTTCTCAAACCAGGTAATCGTATCAAAAGTCATGATTGGTTGATTGAGAAATTTCAAAAATCTTTATCTGGTTGGAAACAAAAAATCATTTCTCAAGCGGGCCGGACTGTATTTATCAAATCCGTACTGGGGCCATATTGCACCTATCCATTTAGTTATCAACTTTTACCGAGAGGGGCCATCGACAAACTAGAACAAGCCGAAAGGAACTTTTGGTGGGGCCATGTTGAAAATGAAAAGAAACTACATTTCATTCGTTGGGATATAATTAGTAGCCCTAAACAGAAAGGGGGCCTTGGGATCAGGACTTTAACTCAAGTCAACGAGGCTCTCATAGCCAAAATGACCTGGAGACTTTTGACTAATCCAAACTCAGTCTGGGTCAAGATATTGAAGGGCAAATACGTCATTTTTGATGACTTTTGGTCGTCCCCTACCCCTCCGTCTCCCTCTCCTTTCTGGAGATCGATTCTCCAAACTAGAGAAATAATGGAGAGGAACATACTCTGGATAATAGGTGATGGTACAACAGTAAAGATTAACCTAGACCCTTGGAACCCATCTACTAATCACAGACCCATCATGAAAAGAGATCTTCCATCTAACATTTTTTGGGTTGCAGACCTCATAAATCCTCAAACTAAAGGTTGGAACATGCAGATGATAAATCATTATTTCGATGACACTACTGTTCAGGCAATCATAGGGATGAAAATTGGTTCTAGAACAAATCAGGATAGGCTAATTTGGTGCCTGACAGAGAATGGCAAATTCTCACCAAAATCGTATTACACAGAGATTAAAGAGCAACCAAATCTAAGTGAGAAAGCAAGAAATTTTCCTTGGAAACAATTCTGGAAGATGAACAAGATGAACCCAAATACACAAATATTTATCTGGAAACTCATACATGATGGTTTAGCAAATCTAAGTAATATAGGGAGAAGGGTAGATTCAATACCTCAAGCTTGTCGAATGTGTGAGCTCAATGAAACAGAATCGTTAGAACACCTCTTTGGATCCTGTCCAAAGTTCAATCAATTGTTAAGCCTAGCCGAAGAGGACAATCAAATTCATATTCATCCTATAGATCGACTCAAGAGGATTCTTGAATCTCCAAATCAAAGAGAAGAAAGGTGGTATAAAATCACAACATTAATATGGAACTGGTGGAAAACCAGAAATGAACTTATCTTTCGAAATAAGGCTCCGGATCTTAAGAGAAGCTGGTGGCAGACATGCGAGGATCTAAGGTATGCATCTCTAACTTTTAACTCGGTTTCCACTAACGTTTTCCCATCTACAGAGAGTTGGTGTCCACCTCCGATGGGATGCATAAAGATCAACTTCGATGGATCCTTCAAGGATAGTAGAGCTGCATGCGCAGCAGTAGCAAGAGACGACAATGGGAGCATAATAGATGTTCGAACAGATCTATTCCCGCCGATATCGCCTTTGCACAGCGAAATGCTAGGGTTCAGGTCGGCGGTCGAAATGGCGGAGGAGAGGAGGGAGTTGATTTATATCATTGAAGGTGACTCTAGGGTTTTAATCGAGTTGATCTCGGCCGTAGAACCGTCAATCCCGTGGCGTCTGATGGACGATATCAACGATCTCAGAGCCCGCACGCGTCAGCTGAATCTAACGCTCGCCTACTGTCCACGTGAGCGCAATGCATTGGCACATGAATTGGCTATTGGCAGTTCTCCCCCCAGTTTTGGACATCTTCCTGTTTAGTCCTTTGATTAACTTTCTGGTTTGTAATTCGCTCCCGCATCGTGTTTTAGATGTGGTGTACTGTTGTAACAATTTGATGTTTTAGTAACGTTTCTTTCCTCAAAAAAAAAAATTTCTCCAAATTTTAAGGCTATTATATATAACCCATTAAAAATCAAGTATTCACAGGCTTGCCATCAATACACATGAAACTTCAAATTTTTCTTACCAAAATGAATTATCCATCTACTTTCTCACTAATTTTCATTTGTCATTGCTTTAATCATTTTCTCTTTGACTTTTGAGTTCAAATTTTTACTACTCATTTATTTTCCTCTTCTTCTTTAAATTTTTATCTAATAGGATTTAGGAATCTTAGGGCATACGTTCAGTTGTCATGTAAACCTGAAAATCAGAAAATGTCCCAAGAAGAAGGGAGGGATCCATGATTATTTCATGTAATCATCTTCGGTTTTAACATGTCTCAAGGTTGAGTTGTGTATATTTGATAAGGGTTCATGACCAAATGCTTACTATCTCCGCCAATTTGTGCTGAAGAAGAAATAATTAAAAAGAAAAGGCAATAACCAAATAAGTAGGTCTCGGCTTAACCTGTTTACCAACCACACCCTTGTCCGGACACTACCCATTCATACAAATGTTCCAGTTTAGAATAGATTACGCCACGGATGGAAAATATTAATCTTTACGTGGAAACACTCTCGAACATCAACAGCGAGGGCAAAATACGAGTGTATCATAGTTGGTATCTTATAGAATTATCGACAAACAATTCTCGATATTTTGTTAGAGTTGCATAAGATATGATTTCCCGACGTTGGAAGTTCAAAAGACCAAAAAGAAAGTGATATTCCATTGGCTATGTTTTGTTGAAGGTTCGGTAGGCGGTAGTATTAGACCTTAAGTATAAAATGATATTGGCGTAGTAACATAAGCTAAACAAGAACATAGAACAGAAAATCTAAATATTTTTTAATCATGCCCCAATTGCCCCAACAAACAAAAAACAAAAAGAACTTAATGACATTTCTAACTATTAACATAGGTCTATATAGAAAAATGGAAGGAAAGAAAATAAACTACCCTTCTTTGAAAGCACATCATGATATCAAGAAAGAAAAAACACAAGGAAAAAGATTCAAGCTACAATTAAATACGATTCAGCGAGTATAAATTGTTTGTGGCAGAACTAGTGTTCATACACAATCAAAACAACTCAGAGTGTTGGATTGGACTGAGTAGGTCAAATTTCTCCGAGTCTGTAAGTGCCCTAGTAATGACTGGGAGGTCAGTGGCCGAAACTTCTTAAGAAACCGACGAGTTGCCAAGAGAATTTGAAGTTTTATCTGTATTAGTGGCAATCCTGTGAATACTTGATTTTTAATGGGTTATATATAATAGCCTTAAAACTTGGAGAAAATTAAGGGATGATAGCTGTCCTCTTTTTGGTGGGAAAAGATCTCAGGGGAGCAGCATCTAATTCTCACCGTTGGATGACTCGAGCTCATACCTTCGGGTATGAGCTCGAGCTCATCCAATCACTGCTCTAAATGCTAAACAAAATTTAAGATTTTTCCGGGAATATGTAAAATGCTTAACCAAATTTATGGTTTTACTATAATTAGAACTACATTGAATCATGAAAAATTAAAACATCACATACCACATTGAATCAAAACTTCAATGAATCAAAACTTGAAGAGAATTGAGAGATGTCTTTGTCAAAACATATATTAGAAAGAAGAGAGAGTATTACATAGATTAGAGACAGATAAAGCTTTATGGTGTTTGTCGAGGTCGGTGAAGTGGGGATTTAAAGAAGGAGATAGATGGAGTTTCTCTCACTCAAGAGGTTTCTAACGATGAAGTATTTAGAGTTTCTCTCGGTCAATAGCTTAGGGAAGTACTTCCTAGATTAGCGAGAGGGAAGATAAGACAAAATTAGTTCCTATAATAGTCAGTCAAGATTTATCATGATGGGAGAAACTTCTAATTAATGAACAAATTTCAAGAAACGAAATAGGTAATTTCTCTCTCTTAATTTGGGTGTATTTTTTTAACTTGATGATAGGTTAGGAAGTAATAGATGATTTTGGACCCTAAACCCATGCTTCGTAAAATTATCTCACAATTTTTTAAATTATGCCATCTAAATGTTATTTGAATACTCCTAAGATATACCCGAAGCATATGTGTTAAGTTATAAAAATTTGCTTTTGCAACTCATCTGACTGAATCTACAATTTTCAACATTTCTAAGCTAAAAAAATAGTTTATGTACCCACGTCCAGGGTCGTGCCTAAGAATTATGGGGCCCTGTGCGAAATTTGAACATGGGCCCCTTCGTGCAATAAAAAATTACAAAAAGAAACGAATAAAATGCAAGATAATTTATCCGCCGGTAGATGAAACTATAAATGAATTTTAAGCAAAGTAGTTGCAGAAAAAAAATTCATTTTAAAAATTTATTTTTATTGGAAATCTAGTCTAAGAATTCACAATCATCGGTAAGCAAAAAGATTTATTTATTATATCTTAAGATTTCGATTGTAAATTTGTAACTACAAAAAACATAATGAAATTTTAAACTATAGTCGAATGCCAAGAACTGAATATAATATCATATTGAATATTTAGTACAATGCATAGTTTAAGTATCTATTTCTTAAAAACAAATACTTTAATGAGCATGCCTAGCCTACAATGATTGAAAGAAAATAAAATTATTTGTACCATATATAGTTTAATATCTATTTCTTAAAAATACTTAAAAAGAATGAAACGCAACCAAAATAAAAAAATGTCTAAGAAATAATGTAGCGCAGCAGGAATAATTATTGGTTTAACAATTATACTCATAACATCAGAAAGAAGACAAAACTAATAGAAACTCTAAAAGCGCCTCATATTGTTGTTTTAGGAGTACAATCCGCACCACAGGTGTGTTTCAAGTCCCATTGTTGGTGGTAAAGTTCTTTTTCTAGGATTAATCCGCACCACAGGTGTGTTTCAAGTACGATCCTTCACAACACTCGAAGATCCACCATTTACATTCCTTTATTTCGTTAGCTTAAATGTCACATCTTCTCAGAATATGCAAAATGTTATCCAATAAAAAAAAAATTTTAATTAAATCTGTTATATTCTACAACTAAAATCCAAATTGGATAAATTTCAAGTTAAGGGTTAACCAAAATATTAGATAATCGGAGGTTGGACTATAACCAATGATCAGTTTTTCTCACAACCTTCGAAATGCTAGACAAGAACATTAAAAAATAATAATTAATCTGATATATTATAGAACTAAACCCCAAATTAAGGATTTTCTAGAATCAGTAAAATGCTGAACACTAAAACATAGGGATTTTGTCTAATGCTAAACCTAATATAGAGTTTTTACTAGAATATGTAAATTGTGAACCAAATTTATGGTTTTAATATAATCAGAACTACATTAAATCATCAAAATTAGAAGCACATATAATCGGGTCCGGATGGTAATCAATTATTAGATTTCATCAAAATCTTCAAATGGTAGACAACTTTTATATGAAATGATAGTATTAAATTTGATATATTCTAGAACTAAAACCCAGACTTAGCTTTTTTTTTTTCTGAGATAAGTAAAAAAAAAAAGAAAATAAGATAAATGCGAAGCTAAATTTAAAATTTTTCCTGGAATCTGTAAAATGTTGAACCAAATTTATGGTTTTACTATAACTAGGTTCCCACCGCTCCCTACGGGCGCGGTAGATCCCTCTTGGCTAACGCCGTTGTGGTTGATTGCCTCTTTAAAAAAATGTATTTTTTATATTCAAGAAACAAACTCATGATTTCTCTCCAAAACAAATAAAATTCATTAAATTTTAGGAAGAGAATGTTGGATTAACTTTGCAAGGATAATTAGAAAATGTGATAATTAGGGGGCCCGGTGCGGGCGCCCTGCCCGCACTCCCCCAAACATGACCCTGGCCACGACAACTAAAATTTAATAACAAATATTATTCAGAGAAACAAAATCTCTCAGATAGAGTTATAAATAAAATTATCTTTCTAATCATGATTCAAGAAAGAAAAGTCTTATAAATTATAGTTTTTCTCTTGGCTTCTCTACCATATCTGAAGTAGTAAGAGATCTAATAAGAGGAAGAAAAATAAAATTGTGTTTAGGTTGAGATGGAGGGTAAGTTGAGATGTGGAAAGCAAACTATGATTATGCTCATGATAATAGTTTTAGTGTCAGGCATGTTTGCAGAGCAAGCTCAAGCACGTTGGTGGTGTTTGACCAAATGTTTTCTTGCTTGTAATTCTGCGGTTGACACATGTGCACATAATTGTATGATAAACTGTGATAAAGCATCATCTATTCATGAAGTCAACGTGAATTATAGATGTCAGACTCAGTGTGCTTTATCCGATTGCTCTAATATTAGTACTCCTACAGATCCTCGTAAGTTTTTGTTATTTTTACACAGTCAATTTTTATTTAAAAATAAATATTACTATAAAAACTCCAAGTTGGCTTGGCTTCATTTTCTTATTTCTTTCCGGATTTTGTTTTAATGCAGGTTCAGATAAGGTGAAACTTTGCTTAAATTCTTGCTCCGAAAAGTGCAACAAAAAAATACTAGATTATAGTAATCTTGAAGTTTAAGTAGGAATGCAACGGAACAATCACTTTAGTTAATGATAATTTTTGTCCTATGGTGTACTTTCTGAGTTATAAAATAATTGGAGTCTATAATTGATTGATACAAATTTATCTAATCTTTGGATCTCATGTAAGTGGTTTTTCTGAAAAAGGGTTGGAAATTTTCAATTTATTGAGGCATTTGATTGTAACAAAAAAAATTCATCCAGAAAACTCGTTGAATAAACACAAATGAACTGGACAAGGAATCTTGTATAATCATATTAGAGTATAGAACAAAGATGTTACAAATAACAAAATATTTGTTGTCTGTCATTACTAGGTTTTCTAACAAACAATTACATGTACACCATACTCCGACTTCCATCGTTTTCCTCTTCTTTATCAGAGATTTGACCATATGACCCATTGTTGGTGGTAAAGTTCTTTTTCTAGGATTCATCCGCACCACAGGTGTGTTTCAAGTACGATCCTTCACAACACTCGAAGATCCACCATTTACATTCCTTTATGTCGTTAGCTTAAATGTCACATCTTCTCAGAATATGCAAAATGTTATCCAATAAAAAAAAAAATTTTAAATTAAATCTGTTATATTCTACAACTAAAATCCAAATTGGATAAATTTCAAGTTAAGGGTTAACCAAAATATTAGATAATCGGAGGTTGGACTATAACCAATGATCAGTTTTTCTCACAACCTTCGAAATGCTAGACAAGAACATTAAAAAATAATAATTAATCTGATATATTATAGAACTAAACCCCAAATTAAGGATTTTCTAGAATCAGTAAAATGATGAACACTAAAACATAGGGATTTTGTCTAATGCTAAACCTAATATAGAGTTTTTACTAGAATATGTAAATTGTGAACCAAATTTATGGTTTTAATATAATCAGAACTACATTAAATCATCAAAATTAGAAGCACATATAATCGGGTCCGGATGGTAATCAATTATTAGATTTCATCAAAATCTTCAAATGGTAGACAACTTTTATATGAAATGATAGTATTAAATTTGATATATTCTAGAACTAAAACCCAGACTTAGCTTTTTTTTTTCTGAGATAAGTAAAAAAAAAAAGAAAATAGGATAAATGCGAAGCTAAATTTAAAATTTTTCCTGGAATCTGTAAAATGTTGAACCAAATTTATGGTTTTACTTTAACTAGGTTCCCACCGCTCCCTACGGGCGCGGTAGATCCCTCTTGGCTAACGCCGTTGTGGTTGATTGCCTCTTTAAAAAAATGTATTTTTTATATTCAAGAAACATACTCCTGATTTCTCTCCAAAAGAAATAAAATTCATTAAATTTTAGGAAGAGAATGTTGGATTAACTTTGCAAGGATAATTAGAAATGTGATAATTAGGGGGCCCGGTGCGGGCGCCCTGCCCGCACTCCCCCAAACATGACCCTGGCCACGACAACTAAAATTTAATAACAAATATTATTCAGAGAAACAAAATCTCTCAGATAGAGTTATAAATAAAATTATCTTTCTAATCATGATTCAAGAAAGAAAAGTCTTATAAATTATAGTTTTTCTCTTGGCTTCTCTACCATATCTGAAGTAGTAAGAGATCTAATAAGAGGAACAAAAATAAAATTGTGTTTAGGTTGAGATGGAGGGTAAGTTGAGATGTGGAAAGCAAACTATGATTATGCTCATGATAATAGTTTTAGTGTCAGGCATGTTTGCAGAGCAAGCTCAAGCACGTTGGTGGTGTTTGACCAAATGTTTTCTTGCTTGTAATTCTGCGGTTGACACATGTGCACATAATTGTATGATAAACTGTGATAAAGCATCATCTATTCATGAAGTCAACGTGAATTATAGATGTCAGACTCAGTGTGCTTTATCCGATTGCTCTAATATTAGTACTCCTACAGATCCTCGTAAGTTTTTGCTATTTTTACACAGTCAATTTTTATTTAAAAATAAATATTACTTTAAAAACTCCAAGTTGGCTTGGCTTCATTTTCTTATTTCTTTCCGGATTTTGTTTTAATGCAGGTTCAGATAAGGTGAAACTTTGCTTAAATTCTTGCTCCGAAAAGTGCAACAAAAAAATACTAGATTATAGTAATCTTGAAGTTTAAGTAGGAATGCAACGGAACAATCACTTTAGTTAATGATAATTTTTTCCTATGGTGTACTTTCTGAGTTATAAAATAATTGGAGTCTATAATTGATTGATACAAATTTATCTAATCTTTGGATCTCATGTAAGTGGTTTTTCTGAAAAAGGGTTGGAAATTTTCAATTTATTGAGGCATTTGATTGTAACAAAAAAAATTCATCCAGAAAACTCGTTGAATAAACACAAATGAACTGGACAAGGAATCTTGTATAATCATATTAGAGTATAGAACAAAGATGTTACAAATAACAAAATATTTGTTGTCTGTCATTACTAGGTTTTCTAACAAACAATTACATGTACACCATACTCCGACTTCCATCGTTTTCCTCTTCTTTATCAGAGATTTGACCATATGACCCATTGTTGGTGGTAAAGTTCTTTTTCTAGGATTCATCCGCACCACAGGTGTGTTTCAAGTACGATCCTTCACAACACTCGAAGATCCACCATTTACATTCCTTTATGTCGTTAGCTTAAATGTCACATCTTCTCAGAATATGCAAAATGTTATCCAATAAAAAAAAAATTTAAATTAAATCTGTTATATTCTACAACTAAAATCCAAATTGGATAAATTTCAAGTTAAGGGTTAACCAAAATATTAGATAATCGGAGGTTGGACTATAACCAATGATCAGTTTTTCTCACAACCTTCGAAATGCTAGACAAGAACATTAAAAAATAATAATTAATCTGATATATTATAGAACTAAACCCCAAATTAAGGATTTTCTAGAATCAGTAAAATGATGAACACTAAAACATAGGGATTTTGTCTAATGCTAAACCTAATATAGAGTTTTTACTAGAATATGTAAATTGTGAACCAAATTTATGGTTTTAATATAATCAGAACTACATTAAATCATCAAAATTAGAAGCACATATAATCGGGTCCGGATGGTAATCAATTATTAGATTTCATCAAAATCTTCAAATGGTAGACAACTTTTATATGAAATGATAGTATTAAATTTGATATATTCTAGAACTAAAACCCAGACTTAGCTTTTTTTTTTCTGAGATAAGTAAAAAAAAAAGAAAATAGGATAAATGCGAAGCTAAATTTAAAATTTTTCCTGGAATCTGTAAAATGTTGAACCAAATTTATGGTTTTACTTTAACTAGGTTCCCACCGCTCCCTACGGGCGCGGTAGATCCCTCTTGGCTAACGCCGTTGTGGTTGATTGCCTCTTTAAAAAAAATGTATTTTTTATATTCAAGAAACATACTCCTGATTTCTCTCCAAAAGAAATAAAATTCATTAAATTTTAGGAAGAGAATGTTGGATTAACTTTGCAAGGATAATTAGAAAATGTGATAATTAGGGGGCCCGGTGCGGGCGCCCTGCCCGCACTCCCCCAAACATGACCCTGGCCACGACAACTAAAATTTAATAACAAATATTATTCAGAGAAACAAAATCTCTCAGATAGAGTTATAAATAAAATTATCTTTCTAATCATGATTCAAGAAAGAAAAGTCTTATAAATTATAGTTTTTCTCTTGGCTTCTCTACCATATCTGAAGTAGTAAGAGATCTAATAAGAGGAACAAAAATAAAATTGTGTTTAGGTTGAGATGGAGGGTAAGTTGAGATGTGGAAAGCAAACTATGATTATGCTCATGATAATAGTTTTAGTGTCAGGCATGTTTGCAGAGCAAGCTCAAGCACGTTGGTGGTGTTTGACCAAATGTTTTCTTGCTTGTAATTCTGCGGTTGACACATGTGCACATAATTGTATGATAAACTGTGATAAAGCATCATCTATTCATGAAGTCAACGTGAATTATAGATGTCAGACTCAGTGTGCTTTATCCGATTGCTCTAATATTAGTACTTCTACAGATCCTCGTAAGTTTTTGCTATTTTTACACAGTCAATTTTTATTTAAAAATAAATATTACTTTAAAAACTCCAAGTTGGCTTGGCTTCATTTTCTTATTTCTTTCCGGATTTTGTTTTAATGCAGGTTCAGATAAGGTGAAACTTTGCTTAAATTCTTGCTCCGAAAAGTGCAACAAAAAAATACTAGATTATAGTAATCTTGAAGTTTAAGTAGGAATGCAACGGAACAATCACTTTAGTTAATGATAATGTTTTCCAATGGTGTACTTTCTGAGTTATAAAATAATTGGAGTCTATGATTGATTGATACAAACTTATCTAATCTTTGGATCTCATGTAAGTGGTTTTTTCTGAAAAAGGGTTGGAAATTTTCAATTTATTGAGGCATTTGATTGTAACAAAAAAAAATTCATCCAGAAAACTCATTGAATAAACACAAAGGAACTGGAGAAGGATTCTTTTATAATCTTATTAGAGTATAGAACAAAGATGTTACAAATAACAAAATATTTGTTGTCTGTCATTAGTAGGTTTTCTAACAAACAATTACATGTACACCATACTTCGTCTTCTATCGTTTTCCTCTTCTTTATCAGAGATTTGACCATATGCCCCATTGTTGGTAGTAAAGTTCTTTTTCTAGGATTCATCCGCACCACAGGTGCGTTTCAAGTAAGATCCTTTACAACAGTCGAAGATCCACCATTTACATTCCTTTCTGTCAAAAGCTTAAATCTCACATCTTCTCAAAATATGCAAAATGTTATCCAATAAAAAAAAATTAAATTAAATCTGTTATATTTTACAACTAAAATCCAAATGGATAAATTTCAAGTTAAGGGTTAACCAAAATATTAGAGAATTGGAGGTTGGACTATAACCAATGATCAGCTTTTCTCAGAACCTTTGAAATGCTAGACAAGAACATTAAAAAAATAATAATTAATCTGATATATTATAGAACTAAACCCCAAATTAAGGATTTTCTAGTAAAATGCTGAACACTCAAACATAGGGTTTTTGTCTAATGCTAAATCAAATATAGAGTCTTTACTAGAATATGTAAAATGTGAACCAAATTTATTGTTTTAATATAATCAGAACTACATTAAATCATCAAATTTAGAAGCACATATAATCGGGTCTGGATTAATCAATTATTAGATTTCATCAAAATCTTTAAAATGGTAGACAATTTTTATTTGAAATGATAGTATTAAATTTGATATATTCTAGAACTAAACCCCAGACTTAGTTTTTTTTTTTCTGAGATAAGTAAAAAAAATGAAAATAGGATAAACGCGATGCTAAATTTAAGATTTTTCCTGGAATCTGTAAAATGCTGAACCAAATTTATGGTTTTACTATAATTAGAACTACATTGAATCATGAAAAATACGAACATCACATACCGCATTGAATCAGAACTACGTTTAATCAAAACTACAATGAATCAAAACTTGAAGAGAATGGAGAGAAGTTCCTGTCAAAACATATATTAGAAAGAAGAGAAAGTATTACATGGATAGAGAAAGATAAAGCTTGATGGTGTTCGTCCAGGACGGTGCCGTGGGGATTTAAAGAAGGAGATAGATGGAGTTTCTCTCGCTCAAGAGGTTTCTAACAGAGAAGTTTTAAGAGTTCCTCTTGGTCAATAGCTCAGGGAATTACTTCCTAGCTTAGCGCGAGGGAAAGATAGCACGAAATTAGTTCCTATAATATTCGGTCAAGATTTATCATAATGGGAGAAACTTCTAACTAATGAACAAATTTTAAGAAACTAAAAAGGTAATTTCTTCTTAATTTGGGTGTATTTTTTAACTTGATAATAGGTTAGGAAGTAATAGATAAAGTATAGGTCAAACATGTAAATTACTCATAGTCGACTAATTTCTTTTTCAAATTAGAGCTATTTTGCCAAAGGGTCAAACATAAGTGGGGAGGGATGAGTTAAGTGTACGAATATATTCTTTTTTTGAGCTTGGGGCGTGGATAAACTTTGACTAACTTGAGCTTTCAAAAAGTAACTAGGTCAAACAAGAATTAATGCTAGTTAAGTCTCCCGTTAGTAAAAATTTTTTTTTTTTTTTTTTGTTGAAAAGTACAAGATTAACTTGCAATATCAAGATTCATCAAGATCTTCGAGTGCCATTGTCGCTGAGTCCGCTGTTGTCTTCCCCATTTCGCCAATTTGTCTGCCTTCATATTCAAGGTTCTTGGCACATGTGTGAATCTCGTTTCCATGAAGTTGGATATAAGTGCTCCGAAGTTGACCAGAAGCTTTTTTGTTTGCCATTCGATTTCCCGTGTATTGTCATTGAGGTAGTTCATTAAGTTGAGGTTGTCGCTTTCGATATGGAGATGTGAGATTTTGTAATTTGAAGCCCATTGAACTGCATTTAGAATAGCTAGGCATTCACATTCCTCCGCTGTTTGTCCTCTGGTTATATTCGTCTGTGCTGCAATGAAGTCTCCATTTTCATCATGTAGGATCCATCCAATTCCTGCTGGTTCCGTGCATGCTATGAATGATGCATCCACATTAAATTTGAGAAAAGGAGGTTCTGGTGGTAGCAAGTTGGTGTTATTTTTCTCCTTCTCGCCTTCGGTTGGTAATTTGATAGATGTAGTATAATTTTGGATCATTTTGATAACCTGCATTGGATTAGTTTCTTTCGAAGAAAAACATTTTTCGCATCTCACCTTCCATATAAACCACATTATTTTAGCCATCATCGTCATACTATCCACATTCATAGTTTTCCAGTAAATTATCCAGTCAAGGATATTGGTAAAGTTATCTGGTCTGAAACCAAAGTTCAGCCAAATCGCACGAGCGAAGTGGCAATGGAGTAGAATATGAGCAATCGTTTCCGTCTTGTCGCAGAACAGACACGTATAAATATTTCCTATATATCTGCCAATTTTTCCTCGAACTGGTAAACTGTTAGTGCAACATTTCCATAAGAATAGTTTAATTCTCGGAATGGTGGGGATTTTCCATATAAAATTCCATTCCGTAGGAGCATAGTCTTGAGAACCATTCCTTAAATGATTATACATAGATTTGATCGTAAAATTACCTGATTTGGTGAGAGTCCAGATCATCGTGTCCTGAGCATTAGGTTGGATATTGATACTGAGTATCGCTTTACCTACATCATTATCAAAATAAAGATTTAACATGTTCATATTCCATTGATTGTCCAAAATGAGATCCGCCACTTTGACAAACGGGCAATTGTGCCTATTCTGAATCGGTGGTTTATGATGTGGGATCCAATAATCCTCCCAAATATTGATATGAGTACCTCTATTGACATCCCAGAAAATGAGATTAGTGACCTTTGGCATGCTCGCCACTATAGATTTCCAGATCCAAGAGTTAGACGGTTTAGCTGGTAAAGGTTTCGAATTCTTCGGAAAATACTTAGCTTTGAGTAATTGAGCCCACGGAGAATTCGGGAATTTGAGGAGTCGCCACGAAAGTTTGCAGACGAAAGCTTGATTATCTATGATCGGGTCTCGGAATCCCAGACCACCGAATTTGCGGGGCCGGCAGATAGAAGCCCACTTAATGGTATGAATAGTTTTGGTTTTTCCCCACCAAAAAGACCGTTGGATGGTCTCCATGCGGTTGCTAATCCCCTTCGGGAGGGCAAAGCATTGCATCTGGTATCGGGGAACGACCGCCGTAATAGTCGAGATGACTATGGAGAGACCAGCTTGAGAAAGAAGGTTGGTCTGCCATTTGGAGAGCTTATTCTGAACTTGGTCAATAAGAGAGGAGAAAGCTTGTTTTTTCTTGGCTCCAATGAAGAGATTGGTGCCCAGGTATTTATCGAGAGAAGAAGCTTGCTGAACTTTGAGAGACTTGATAATCATCCGCTTGAATTTGTGGTGGGTGTTCTTGGTGAAGAAGATGGTGGATTTTTTATAGTTAATGACTTGACCCGAGGCTTCGCTAAATATCTTTAGGATGTGGAGAAGATTACTGATATTATCCAGAGAGTTCAGCCCGAAGATGAGACAGTCATCAGCAAAAAGGAGGTGATTTATCATGAACTTAGATCGGGGGATATTTATCCCAATGAATTTATGAGGGCTATTTTGAGCAGTCAATAAGCGACTCAGCCCTTCCATAGCCAAAGTGAAGAGGAAAGGTGACAGAGGGTCTCCTTGCCTAATACCTCTAGTAACATTGAAAGTGGGTCCCGCACGACCATTTATAAGGACCGCCATCGTAGAGGTGGCAATACACGTATGAATAAGCCGAACCCAATGAACGTCAAAGCCAAGATTGGCCATAATGGATTCCAGGAAGGACCATTCAATCCGGTCAAAAGCTTTAGACATATCGAGTTTAAGACCAAAAAAGCTTTTCGAACCACGTTTAGTTCGGTAGGTATGGGACAATTCTTGACTAATGATGATATAATCAGTGATTTGTCTGCCTGGGACATAAGCTGCTTGTAAAGGGGAAATAATATCAGGAAGCATCAATTTTAGACGATTGGCCAGAATTTTAGTAATAACTGTATAGGTGGTGTTTAAAAGACTGATTGGCCTATAGTCCGCTGTGGTTTGAGGAGATTTGGTTTTTGGGATGAGGCAAATATGAGTGTGATTTGTAGCGGGTGGGAGGAAGGAAGTAGCGAAAAACTTTTTGACCATATCGATAATGTCGTTCTTGACTGTCTCCCAGTTCGATCGGTAAAAGAAAGGGGGGTAGCCATCCGGGCACGGAGCTGCATCAGGTTTCAGGGAAAAAGTCGCTCTGCGGGTGTCATCTTCATTAGGCACTAAATTCAAGAAAATATTTTGCTCCTCCGTTATCTGCTTGGTGAAAAGATTGAGAATTTGACTCGAGCCCGCGGGATTCGTGGTGGACGACATATTGAGGAGGTGGTCGGAGAAGAGCTGAGCTATTTCTAAGGGATCACCACTCTAAGTTTTATCAGTCTTAAGGATTGCGGTGATATGATTTTTCCGGTTACGAGTGATAGCTTTGGCATGAAAAAATTTGGTTAGACGCCCCAAACACTAGTTTAATTTAACTTTTGATGCCCAAACACTAAGTTTTTAAATTCAATCATCCCTAACATTACTGTTTCGAAAAAAATATTGAGAAACATTAATAATAAAATGTACAAATACATATATATATATATATGTATATATATCAATTTGTCTTTGCTAACCACCACCATTTTTTTTCTCTCTCTCTCTCTACTTCGCTCTCTCCCTCATCTCTATCTCTCCCTCTCTCAATTTTTCTCCCTTTATCTCGCTCACAGTCTCAACGAAGAGAGATTTTCTTTTGTCGAGTTTTCGTCTTAGACAAAGGGAAAAGGTCTTATGTGAAACCTTAAAATTCTCTAGGTTACTCCGTAACCCTCTCACTTTCTCTATTCTAATTGTTGCGGCGGAGGAGAAGGTTTTCACTTGAAATCTTAAGACTCTTCATGCGGGTTACCAAGAAGGGAACCTTTCCTTATTTTGTCGGGACAACGGAAAGATAGAGAGAGACATTCGTAGGGTTCATCTAAAATTTTTTCACTCAAAACTTGGATTAGATCCTGATACAAAATGTTATTCTCCAATTCATCGTCATTAGATTAACATCTTTTGATATTTTTGAACAACACTAAGCTACTTGAATATTGATAGAGACTATCTTTTAACACTATGCTTTAATATTTACTAACAAATGAATATCTATGGAAGTATTAATTTTTAGACCAATTTTTGTGTGAATGCATGGATGAATTAATGCATACAATCAAATTTTGTGGTCACGCTTTCTGTAGTATGTAGGTTCGTGTACAAGGTTTATGAATTTATTTGAGTGTAGAAGTTTATGTGAATATAGTTAACAGATGTAAATATGTTATTTTATTTTTCTTTTGAGTACGTCTCAAATCTCATGTGTTTAAACTAATACAAGTGTGAACTATCGTTAAGGGTTATTGGTCGTCATTACTTTTTGGATGATAAAGTTAGTCAAAGTTTGTTTTTGCCCTTAACTCAAAAAGAACATCTTCATGTTCCAAACTCATCTCCCGGTACTTTTTTTTTTTGAAAGAGTAACTTCATTAAAAGCACAAGGTGGAAGTTCAGATACAACGAAGTTAACAAATAAGACTAGAAAGCCATACCTCACAGACCAAGGGACTACAACTGAAAAAAGAAAATCAAGGATTTAGTGTTGCTTCCACAACATTATGCGCTAACTTGTTTTCTGCACGTGGGATGGGTCGGATCTGAACCCACTAAAAACCCGCCAAGATTTGCCACAAGGGACTGATTGACTTTGGCCAATGACCGAATACCCAACCCCCCCGATTCCTTAGGGTTTGCCCCTTTCACAAAATAACTCTTCACATTATCTTTGGTTTCTAAACTCATTGACCCAATGATTTTGGACCCTAAACCCATGCTTCGTAAAATTATCTCACATTTTTTTAAATTATGCCATCTAAATGTTATTTGAATACTCCTAAGATATACCCGAAGCATATGTGTCAAGTTATAAAAATTTTCTTTTCCAACTCATCTGACTGAATCTACAATTTTCAATATTTCTAAGCTAAAAGAATAGTTTATGTACCCACGTCCAGGGTCGTGCCTGAGAATTATGGGGCCCTGTGCGAAATCTGAACATGGGCCCCTTCGTGCAATACAAAATTACAAAAAGAAACGAATAAAATGCAAGATAATTTATCCGCCTGTAGATGAAACTATAAATGAATACAATAGTATTTTAAGCAAAGTAGTCATAGAAAAAAAATTCATTTAAAAAATTCGCTTTTATAGGAAATCTAATCTAAGAATTCACAATCATCGGTAAGCAAAAAGATTTATTTATTATATCTTAAGATTTCGATTGTGAGTTTGTAACTACAAAAAACATACTGAAGGTTTAAACTATAGTTGACTGCCTAGAACTGACTATAATATCATATTGTATATTTAGTACAATGTATAGTTTAAGTATCTATTTCTTAAAAACAAATACTTTAATGAGCATGCCTAGCCTAAAATGATAGAAAGAAAATAAACTTATTTGTACAATATATAGTTTAATATCTATTTCTTAAAAATACTTCAAAAAATGAAACGTTGTTATAAATATTAGATTTATGGTGGATGACCGCCACCAATTGTAACTCCCACCACCATAGGTCTTCTACCATTACTTTGTATTCAAGCTCCATTATTGTGTGCCTATTGGATGTGTAACTGTAACGCCCCAAATCCTAAATCTCAAGCCGCCTTGAAATCGAAGATTTGAGACCTTCAAACTGGATCCACGAGCGACGCCTACTATGAGTGCACAAACAATACCTGAAAAATGAAATAGCTGGGTTAAAACCCAACTGCAGTAGATTTCCTCAAACCTAAGTCTCGGGTAGGCAAGCTCAATCCCCAATCAAGGAAGTATTTCATTCATATTCATTATTAGCGTTATCTGAAATTTAACTTGACAACTAACATAATACAACGAGATTTACCACACGCATGTAGAAATTAGTAACTTATGTTTTTGGTTATTAGGCTTTCAACGTCCTCGTATTCTAATCCAATATTAACTCTCGTGATAATAATCTTTCTCCTTTTCAATGGATATAAACAGATCACACTATTCACCAAGCTAGACCTTTATAAAACCCTAACTTGATAATTAAGTCGACAAAACATTATGCCAAAAGACACAATCATCCAACTCTCGTCGAATGATATGACAAGTTGGTGTCCACGTTGTATGGGAGTGTGGTCCACAAGGTCATCCATTGTGTTAGCGCCGACCCCATACGCTCCATACCTCGATCACATCCGGTAGAGAGGGCCGAACCAACCACATAAAGTCATACAACCCTCCATCAACTCCATCATCACAGACATAATAGCATCATACAACATACATAAGTTGAATGAGAGTGTGGTCCACAAGGTCATCCATTGTGTTAGCGCCGACCCCATACGCTCCATACCTACATCACTTCCGGTAGAGAGGGTCGAACCAACCACATAAACTCAAACAACCCTCCATCACATCACACACATAATAGCATCATACAACAAACATAAGTCGAATGAGAGTGTGGCCCACAAGGTCATCCATTGTGTTAGCGCCGACCCCATACGCTCCATACCTACATCACCTCCGGTAGAGAGGGTCGAACCAACCACATAAACTCATTCAACCCTCCATCACATCATAGCATCATACAACAAACATAAGTCGAATGAGAGTGTGGCCCACAAGGTCATCCATTGTGTTAGCGCCGACCCCATACGCTCCATACCTACATCACTTCCGGTAGAGAGGGTCGAACCAACCACATAAACTCATTCAACCCTCCATCACATCCATCGCATCACACACATAATAGCATCATACAATCATAATAGCATCACACCACAAATATTGACTCTAATAAAGAATTACAAACAAGTTTACCAAACCATTCAAGCCAACAACACATGACAAATCAAAATGGATGATACTCATAATAGATCTCCACGTGGATCACAACCTTAAACAAACAAATAACAATAATAGTTAACAAATATAGACTCACCAATATAAGGTATCATATACCTAGGAAATACATTGCTTAAAGAATAGAAACCATGTGAATTATCTCAATCAATTCGTTCATTGGAGATTGTAGCGACACCTAGTACAAAAACCATTATAACTCCTCACTCGGAACTTCAATTAACTCACCGTTTGAACCACTAGAAAGTAGACAAACAAACCTTTCCAATCATATAAGATAGACATCGAGATTCATTACCAATCAATACCAGATCTAATTTTAATCTACACCGAAATACAGTAGGGACTGCTGTGACAACTCGTACGAAAACTATTATAACTCCTCGCTCGGAACTCCAATTAACTATCCGTTTGAACCACTAGAAAGTAGACAAACAGACCTTTCCAACCATATAAGATACACACCGAGATTCATTAACAATCAGTACCAGATTTACTTTTAATCTAGACAAAAATACAATAGGGACTGCTCTGACACCTCGTACGAAAACTATCGTAACTTTTCTCTCGGAACTCCAATTAACTCACCGTTTGAACCAATAGAAAGTAGACAAACAGACCTTTCCAAACATATAAGATAGACACCTAGATTCGTTACCAATCAATCCAGATCTAATTTTGAAGTTAGATCAAAACATTGTCCTATATAGATATTTTATGGAATTCAAGATAGAACTAATATCTATATCATTCAATCATTCTTTATAGAACTTTATGTGATTAACAATACTAAACCTATCATGGAATCAATTGAAAAAGCCTACAAAAGAATTAGGAGATAAGAAATCTACCTCTTTTGCCTTAGATGACAACAAGACCACCATCATGCCTCTTTCTCTCTCTAGAGAACTCCATCTCTACCTCTTTTCTTCTTTATCCATTCTTCATTTACTAAGAGTGGCTTGTTGGAGATTAAGAAGGTATACTAACCATAACGTAAACAATACATAGATTTCTTCAACTTATTCATCAAAATCTTCTCCAAAGAATACCATTTCTCTTTCTCTCTCTAAGTTTTGTTCTAGATCCACAAAAAGAGCTCTAGACCCCTTTTTATATAATTAACTCAAGCAGCCCTAGTTTTCCTTCTAACCCACTTCTATTTTTATGATGTTCAAGCCCACACTAACTTACTCTTCATATTAGGCCCAACCCCAAATTGACCTAGAGTTTTGCTATTTACACCTAATTTGATATATATAGAAAATAGGGGTGTTACAATCTCCCACCCTAAAAGAGGATTTCGTCCTCGAAATCTAACATACCATAATCACAAACAATATGCAATCAAGTGTAGCAAATGCTAATACGTATATGTTATACAAGCACAAAAAAATACAACACTACATAAGGCACTCTGTACCCACAGGTTTAAGCAACCACATGTACAAGCTCGCTACGACAAATCGTAAGTATCAGACTCGGTACAAGGCACAAGCGATTTACAATCTCTATATCATAATAGAAAACTCATATGACATCAAAACTTTCATAACAACGTCTTCTACCCAGATTGATTATCCAATTCTAGAGATCCGTACATTTAAATTTCCCTTTTAATGGGTTATAACCCATTTCGAGGTTCACTTGATAGCTTCACTTGCTATCCATGTTTGCATCGACTTAATCCTCTCCAATAAACCATGCGACTCTTCAGTCATCGCACCTCTTATGAGCAGGAAGCGAGCCAACTTCTGACATTGCTCATTGAATAAACATCCAACTCAATGCTCCACTTGATAGTCTACCACAAATTAGTCATGTGTTCGTATCAACCTTTACGTCGAGGCAACCTCTATTCCGGTCAATTTTTTTTTTTTTTTTTTTTTCACTCAGTCAAATTATTAGGTAATTCATAAACAACTGATACATTAGCGACGACATACATTCAAACAATTCAAAGCCCCATAAAAGTAGGGAGTTTCACAAGCCTCGTGTATATCATAAACATATGGATTGTTATAATCACTATCACATATTTTAAGTTTGACATCACATTCAAATAAGACATTTGATCACACGTATCACAGACAAAAACACATCATATCAATACTCATTATCCTTCATATGAAAAAAAATTGCACCCACAATTTATATTCGGAAAACACAAAACAAACTTCTTTAAAGTTTTCACAAGAAAATAATTCCAAAAATACATGTTCTAGATTCAACCGGTTGTGCAAGACACTAATCAAAGTGTTTCTAATAATTACATGTCTAACGTCGACAATCAAACCCACAATACAACCATAGGAACACTAAACCTAGAGCTCTGATACCATTTTGTAACGCCCCAAATCCTAAATCTCAAGCCGCCTTGAAATCGAAGATTTGAGACCTTCAAACTGGATCCACGAGCGACGCCTACTATGAGTGCACAAACAATACCTGAAAAATGAAATAGCTGGGTTAAAACCCAACTGCAGTAGATTTCCTTTAACCTAAGTCTCGGGTAGGCAAGCTCAATCCCCAATCAAGGAAGTATTTCATTCATATTCATTATTAGCGTTATCTGAAATTTAACGTGACAACTAACATAATACAACGAGATTTACCACACGCATGTAGAAATTAGTAACTTATGTTTTTGGTTATTAGGCTTTCAACGTCCTCGTATTCTAATCCAATATTAACTCTCGTGATAATAATCTTTCTCCTTTTCAATGGATATAAACAGATCACACTATTCACCAAGCTAGACCTTTATAAAACCCTAACTTGATAATTAAGTCGACAAAACATTATGCCAAAAGACACAATCATCCAACTCTCGTCGAATGATATGACAAGTTGGTGTCCACGTTGTATGAGAGTGTGGTCCACAAGGTCATCCATTGTGTTAGCGCCGACCCCATACGCTCCATACCTCGATCACATCCGGTAGAGAGGGCCGAACCAACCACATAAAGTCATACAACCCTCCATCAACTCCATCATCACAGACATAATAGCATCATACAACATACATAAGTTGAATGAGAGTGTGGTCCACAAGGTCATCCATTGTGTTAGCGCCGACCCCATACGCTCCATACCTACATCACTTCCGGTAGAGAGGGTCGAACCAACCACATAAACTCATACAACCCTCCATCACATCACACACATAATAGCATCATACAACAAACATAAGTCGAATGAGAGTGTGGCCCACAAGGTCATCCATTGTGTTAGCGCCGACCCCATACGCTCCATACCTACATCACCTCCGGTAGAGAGGGTCGAACCAACCACATAAACTCATTCAACCCTCCATCACATCATAGCATCATACAACAAACATAAGTCGAATGAGAGTGTGGCCCACAAGGTCATCCATTGTGTTAGCGCCGACCCCATACGCTCCATACCTACATCACTTCCGGTAGAGAGGGTCGAACCAACCACATAAACTCATTCAACCCTCCATCACATCCATCGCATCACACACATAATAGCATCATACAATCATAATAGCATCACACCACAAATATTGACTCTAATAAAGAATTACAAACAAGTTTACCAAACCATTCAAGCCAACAACACATGACAAATCAAAATGGATGATACTCATAATAGATCTCCACGTGGATCACAACCTTAAACAAACAAATAACAATAATAGTTAACAAATATAGACTCACCAATATAAGGTATCATATACCTAGGAAATACATTGCTTAAAGAATAGAAACCATGTGAATTATCTCAATCAATTCGTTCATTGGAGATTGTAGCGACACCTAGTACAAAAACCATTATAACTCCTCACTCGGAACTTCAATTAACTCACCGTTTGAACCACTAGAAAGTAGACAAACAAACATTTCCAATCATATAAGACACACATCGAGATTCATTACCAATCAATACCAGATCTAATTTTAATCTACACCGAAATACAGTAGGGACTGCTGTGACAACTCGTACGAAAACTATTATAACTCCTCGCTCGGAACTCCAATTAACTATCCGTTTGAACCACTAGAAAGTAGACAAACAGACCTTTCCAACCATATAAGATACACACCGAGATTCATTAACAATCAGTACCAGATTTACTTTTAATCTAGACAAAAATACAATAGGGACTGCTCTGACACCTCGTACGAAAACTATCGTAACTTTTCGCTCGGAACTCCAATTAACTCACCGTTTGAACCAATAGAAAGTAGACAAACAGACCTTTCCAAACATATAAGATAGACACCTAGATTCGTTACCAATCAATCCAGATCTAATTTTGAAGTTAGATCAAAACATTGTCCTATATAGATATTTTATGGAATTCAAGATAGAACTAATATCTAAATCATTCAATCATTCTTTATAGAACTTTATGTGATTAACAATACTAAACCTATCATGGAATCAATTGAAAAAGCCTACAAAAGAATTAGGAGATAAGAAATCTACCTCTTTTGCCTTAGATGACAACAAGACCACCATCATGCCTCTTTCTCTCTCTAGAGAACTCCATCTCTACCTCTTTTCTTCTTTATCCATTCTTCATTTACTAAGAGTGGCTTGTTGGAGATTAAGAAGGTATACTAACCATAACGTAAACAATACATAGATTTCTTCAACTTATTCATCAAAATCTTCTCCAAAGAATACCATTTCTCTTTCTCTCTCTAAGTTTTGTTCTAGATCCACAAAAAGAGCTCTAGACCCCTTTTTATATAATTAACTCAAGCAGCCCTAGTTTTCCTTCTAACCCACTTCTATTTTTATGATGTTCAAGCCCACACTAACTTACTCTTCATATTAGGCCCAACCCCAAATTGACCTAGAGTTTTGCTATTTACACCTAATTTGATATATATAGAAAATAGGGGTGTTACAGTAACTCATCTAGCTAAATGCCTATATAAAGAGGTTACTTGCTAATGAAGAACATGGATCAAACCAATGTATCATAGTACTCAATATATCAATGTACCAAAGTAGAGAAATTCTCTACAAACATATGAATGCAATTCTAGTTCTTCTTGTCTACAATCTCTTGATTAATATATTTCCATTATCTTCCTTTTTCCCTTCTTTATTTTTCACAACACATTATCAGCATGAATTGCTCTATCATCAATGATCAAATGGAAGAAGAAATTTTCCACTTATTGATCAAGATACAAACAAATGAAACATGGGTAAGTTTGGTCAATTGTAATTGGTAAATCAAAAGGTATTTGCACATTTCTTTGTTAAATTTTTAAGCTTATTATTCTTATTTATCTCTATCCATTGATTTTGTGATTGTTGAGGCATAGTGAATCATATCAAAAGGATATTAGAGTTACATAGCTGATAATGGAAAATGGTTGGTATTTCAAACTAATATGAATGTAGTGCAATCTATTCTATGGTAAGGTCAAGCTAAGTTATGCTTAAAAAAAAATGGTATTAGTCTCATAACTAATGTTTATTTTTGTATGAATACATCATAAGTGCATATTTTGATTTGTTAAAGAAGATTTCTCCAAAGAGGAAACTTAACCACCAGAATTTGATTAAGATCAAATTGAAGCATATATTGTATATGAGATAATCAAACCTGAAGTTTGGTGTGTCTGAAACAAGTCTTCAAATCTCAAAATTTCTACAAGAGTTTGAAATATAAAATTTCTACGAGGTGATAAAAATCAAATCTCTAAAGGGTGAAATTATATACCAATATAAGTTGGTTAATTATCAAAAAAAAAAAAGATAAACCCTTGCAAAACAAAATTTGTTTGCTCATTCCTGAAGAATGGGAAATATTGATGTTTTAGTATTAAAAATATCCATTGATTCTTAAGAGATTACAACTGAATTTATGGTAAAAAAATACTACAGAAATTCAGAATATCTATTCAAGTGGTGATAATATCTTCTTTCAGGTGATGAATTCTAAATTCTTGAAAAAATATAATTTGTTCAATATCCGCTTTCATATTACACCTGAAGTTGTAATAACCAAAGAGAAAGAGATGATGGATTTAATAAATAAAATAAAATAAAATCACATGAAGATGATATATCTCACATGTAATTAATCACACCCGAAGTTGTGATATTATAACAAATTGCTCACACCTGAAGCTGTGATCAAATAGTAATTTTGTCTAACGGAAAATATGATATGAAAATAAAAATCAAATTTGCCTAAAGCAATTGATTTTTCCTTCGTCTTTGTTACATCCTTGAAGTATGTGCTCATAAATAAGACGGAAATCTATCGACATTAGGGGGAGGAAGTCTTATATTAAATGTCGTTAAATACTTGATATTGATCGAGACCCCTCATTTGGAATCAATATACGGAGATTTTTACCTACAAATTTTAATATTTTCCAAAGCTTAATATTCTCATACACGAATGGATAAAGGTCATGGAAAATGATCAAAGCTAGTCGAAGTGGCATATACTCCTGGAGGAACCTGAAGAGGCTATAAAATTAGAAATGAATGTGATTTATATTCCTAATAAAATCTCCTCAAGAGGATATGTGTAAAAAGAGACACTGACCTTTTACAAAGGCACATATATGAGATCACTGAACTATGTATGCTGTGAAAAATTGAAAAATCAAATAAATCATTTCAGACGATGTATTTCTGAATATAGTAGCTACTATGAGCATATTGATCCGGAATTACTCTAAGTAATATTGGTCAAATTTTGACGAGATACTTCATTACTTGTGGATTTTCTTACAAAATAATTAAGTCTTCAGACATGAAGTCGAAGCACCAATTAAGAATTACCCCGAAGGTAATAAAGTTGACATGTGTAAGAAATGTCCTTTAGTCTATAAAGGATTTAACGTCCACTTATAAAATTTCAATATGAATTACAAATCTCCGAATTATATTATGAAGTATTTATAAATCCTATTGTGACTCCTGAAGAGTTTATCAAAGTTTTACAGTAGAGTATTGAAAAAGAATATTCGAGTAAAGAAAATCTTGAAAATGAACATATTCTGAAATACTAAACGGCTATAAGCTTCAAAGTAACTCATATTGTCTTAACTTATCATATGTCATGAAAATTCAGGTCTTGAAGTACCTAATATAGTACAGACAATACATTATGTGTGTTGTAATGTGGTTTTAGAAAACAACCATCATTCATATATAAAATGTCAATCGCGTTGTACTCTTTTTCCTTCATCAAGGTTTTGTCCCATTGGGTTTTCCTTGTCAAGGTTTTAACGAGGCAACTATGCGTAATGAAAATCGTTATAATTTGTTTAAAAGTTGTAGTCTTTTTTTTTTCCTTCGTTCAGGTTGTATCCCGTTGGATTTTCCTGACAAGGTTTTGGTGAGACAACTATATTTTAAAACAATAGTCATCGAATGATGAATTTAACACCTCTTATGCGTGTCGAGTGGATTGTACAACGAAATGTGATAAGTACATCAATTTCAAAAGATGTTATAGTTATCTTACTGATATACATGATACACAAATACGAATCACTGAATAGTGACTTCAATTGATATCCCGGTAGGATTTAACAAGCTTCAATTTAATGTATACATGAACTTTGAGACATTATATAAATGCAACTTGAAATGTCAAATGCTACTCATTATATTTTGTCTATATATATACCAAAAGGAAGCTGACGATAAAAAGTTGAACAATGCCCTCAACCTTCGTGAGGGGGAGCAAGTTATTGAAAACACTGCATATTATATTTTCACACTGTACTCTTTTTCCTTCGTTAAGATTTTTTTCCCACGGGGTTTTTCTTAACAAGGTTTTAATGAGGCAGATTATGTACATAAAAGATGTACATGAATAAAGAATTTGTACTCTTTTTCCTTCACTATGGTTTTGTCCCATTGGGTTTTCCTAGTAAGGTTTTAATGAGACAATTTCTGATGTGGTGGACATCCATGGGGAGTGTTATAAATATTAGATTTATGGTGGATGACCACCACCAATTGTAACTCCCACCACCATAGGTTTTCCACCATTACTTTGTATTCAAGCTCCATTATTGTGTGCCTATTGGATGTGTAACTCATCAAGCTAATTGCCTATATAAAGAGGTTACTTGCTAATGAAGAACATGGATCAAACCAATGTATCATAGTACTCAATATATCAATGTACCAAAGTAGAGAAATTCTCTACAAACATATGAATGCAATTCTAGTTCTTCTTGTCTACAATCTCTTGGTTAATATATTTCCATTATCTTTCTTCTTCCCTCCTTTATTTTTCACAACAAACGCAACCAAAACAAAAAAGTATTTAAGAAATAATGTAGCGCAGCAGGAATAATTATTGGTTTAACAATTATACTCATAACATCAGAAAGAAGACAAAACTAATAGAAACTCTAAAAACGCCTCATATAGTTGTTTTAGGCGTACAATTACACATCGAATTTTGTACTTAAAAAGGGCCAAACACAATAGCTAAAGCCATCCATACATCGCCACTTAAAAAAACAAACAATTATGTTGGTTGTGGGACTCGATCCTTCATCATTAGTATGGAGTTCTCATCCGTGTTCCAACTAATTTATTTTTTACTTTTGATTTAATTAGAAATCAATTATATATAATTATAGACATCTATAAGAAATGGACCCTATGTGTTTGAGGTCCCGGTGCGGGCGCCCTGCCCGCACTCCCCCAAACATGACCATGGCCACGACAACTAAAATTTAATAACAAATATTATCCAGAGAAACAAAATCTCTCAGATAGAGTTATAAATAAAATTATTTTTCTAATCATGATTCAAGAAAGAAAAGTCTTATAAATTATAGTTTTTCTCTTGGTTTCTCTACCATATCTAAAGTAGTAAGAGATCTAATAAGAGGAAGAAAAATAAAATTGTGTTTAGGTTGAGATGGAGGGTAAGTTGAGATGTGGAAAGCAAACTATGATTATGCTCATGATAACAGTTTTAGTGTTGGGCATGTTTGCAGAGCAAGCTCAAGCACGTTGGTGGTGTTGATCAAATAATTTCTTGCTTGTAATTCTGCAGTTGACACATGTGCACATAATTGTATGATAAACTGTGATAGTACATCATCTATTCATGAAGTCAACATGAATTATAGATGTCAGACTCAGTGTGCTTTATCCGATTGCTCTAATATCAGTACTCCTACAGATCCTCGTAAGTTTTTGTTATTTTTACACAGTCAATTTTTATTTAAAAATAAATATCACTTTAAAAACTCCAAGTTGGATTTACTTAAATTCTTGCTCCGATTAGTGCAACAAAAAATACTAGATTATAGTGTAATTGTGGAAATTAATCTTGAAGTTTAAGTAGAAATGCAAGGGAACAATCACTTTAGTTAATGATACAAGTCGGTAAGCTGTAGGCACTTTCCTGCCTCCCTAGTTTAGGGCGTGAGACAGAGGCGTAACTTACACGGACCCCCCCCCCCCCCATTCCTTCAGTGATTCTAGGGCTAATATATATGTGTCAGGGGGCAAAATAGAGTTGATGCCTCTTAGCTTGTCCTGGCCGACATCCCAGTTAGGGGTGTAGGTGGTGGAGCATCGATGGCTTAGTTGTTCTGCTGCCTTAAGCTGGGTTGACCCGTTGGACTTCAGGTCAAGACTTGACTTTCTGACGTTTGTCGACGTCTGGACATTTTATGCATCATCAGTATCCAATACCGGATTGGGAATTTTACGGTATTTGATAAATTAACAGCCAATACTTGAACCGGAAACCAATGCCCCGTTCTTCTTGTCCTCCAAGAACTTAGGGGAGTTTCTCTTCTAATGACCCTTGCCATCACAGTAGAAACATGTGGAGTTAAAAGGTGAATTCTCATCCTTAATTATTTTGGATGATTATTTCTTATTTTTCTGCCTTTTGTTCTTTTGAACCAAAAGAATCTCATTCTTTGGTTCCACCATTGCTACAAACTGCTCGGTTTCTTGAAGCATTGCATCAAGTTCCTCAAAGGACTTGTTCCATCCATTCATTTTGCAGTTCATCCTAAACAGGTTGAAACCTTTATGAAGGAAATGGAGGATGATATCGGTGGCTGCCTCTTGGCAAATCGGAAAACCTAGCTTTTGTAGTTTCGCAAAGAGTTTAATCATTTGTCGAACATGAGGCCCTACTGGTGTTCCTTCCTCGAGGCGTAGACTCAGTAACTTCCTGGTGATTTCATACCTCTGCAATCTCGACCCCTTTCGGAACAACTTCTTAGGTTGTTGACTCATGGTATGGCCAAGTATGTTAAGGACTGCTCCTGAAGAGTAGTCTGCATGGCTGCCGACATCAAGGATGTCACTGGTTCTGCCCTCTTCCGATTATTCTTTTTATGCACCTTTTCTTCAGTAGTCGGAGTAGCATCCAATTCTGAAATTGGATTATCTAAGAGATTCAACTCATTTTTCATTCTGAGAATTATTTCTCGAGTCCTCTCCCCTTCCGGGATGCGGTTTTCATCCAGCATCCCCTTAAGAAGTGAAAGAATGTTAAACCCGTTTTGTTTTGTCATCTTAAAACTACATGAAAGAATTGTAATGTCTTAAACTTGTTATTATTTTTGGAAAAAACTCAATTTTTCCCACATTATTCAACGTAAACGTTCACTGATCATACTCTTATGACTCTTGGTTGATGGATTTCATTAATGAATGCCTAATCCATCTTTTTGCCTCGAATATCCAAAACTCTTTTGCCGATCTCGTAAAGTAAAACCATTTAGACGTGAAGATCTTTGCCATTGATCTACCCGCATTCTCCTAGACTAAAGATGGCACCCTGCGGAGGCAGACCCACCATCAATAATCAAGGGATCAACGAGTGTCTTAATCTGGGTAGGCGATTTACTCAAAATTACTTTTAGGGACTTTTATGTTTTTGTCTTGTATGCGTTATAGTGAACTATTTAGCGTAACTAACCATCCACGACAGAAAACGTAAATAAGAAAGAATGCGCGTGAGAAAGTAAATGAAGCACATAGGGATCCAAGTATGGGCCCTAGTCCTGAGCTTCTTCAATGAAATCATAGACCCTAAACTCTAATTACAAGAATCTAACGATTCGTTGATCGTATAAAACTTGAAATTAAAATTATTACAACTTGCACACATCCGTGCTTAAAACAAGAATGAAAGAAAACAACTTTCTATGGACATACTAGTTTTTGCATTCACATCACATGCATTCATATAATATTCAAGGCTAACAATTATATATGCATGATTATCCGGGAGATACTTTTGTCGACATCTCTATGTAAAAAACAGACCTTAAGTCTGTATTCGAAGAATTTGGCTAATGGTGCGTATCGGTTTATCTTTAATGATTTCCCAGATCAATTTTAAGAAAAACTTTAATTGGGCCGTCAGAGGGCCTAGGTCAATTTCGAAAAAAATTGGTTTGACTTTAAATGATTTCCAAAATCAATTTTAAGAAAAACCCATTTCGGACCTTCGGGTGGCCCGGAATAATTTCGGTAATATTTGGGTGGAACCGGGAGAAAAATCAGACTTTCGACGAAAAACTCCCACCCGGGTCCAGAGCCGAAAAATCTCGGCCTGTGTACTAGGCCAAACTTGGAATAGCCCGGGACAAGCCTTGGTCCAGGCCCAAGACCATAAGGTCAAGGACCAAAAAGGTTTGTCCGGGTCAAAAGAGGCCTAGGCCAATAACTTGGGCCGAGCCTATGCACGGTTTGGTCGAAACTAGATGCGTTTAGGCATATGCCAGATGCGTCTCGGTCTCGGTCTGGGCTAGGACGCGTCCTAGACGTGTCTGGGCCAAGGCCGAGCCTTCCAGGATGTCTCGGCCAAGATCGAGACAACCTAGGTCGTCCTAGACGCGTCTGGCCCCATGGCCTTAGGCCATCTCGGTCCAAGACCGAGATGCCTAGGGCAACCCAGGCGTGTCTGGTGAAGCTTCCTTGCGTCTCTGACAAGTCTGAGATGCACTCAAGGTACCTGGGGCGCGTCCTAGACGTTCCCTTAACCAGAGACGCTCTCGGGTTTACCTGGGGCGCATCCTAGACGCGTCCTTAGACCCGAGAGTGTATGCGTCTGGCCAGGACGCGTCCTGGCCAGCACCTTGGAAACTTCTAAAATCCAAGTTTCCAAAAGTTTCTTTTTTCTTTTGCTATTTCAATAGTTGTTTTTCCTCATTTAGAATACTTGTAAAAAACACCAAATTTTGCTTTTCAAACAATTTCTAAAATTAAAATAAACTCTTTTGAAAAACTTTCCAAACCGAAATTAATCAAAATCGAATCTCTTGAAACTCTTTCCAATCAACAACTTTGAAAACAATTTGAATAACTTTAAATCACATTCAAACTAAACAAATTGATGCCTAAAACACTTTTAGACACATCTATCTATCTAATCAAGCATAGATTGGTCGGAAACTTAGCCAAAATTAGCTATATGCAAGAGGTTCTGATACCAGTGTTGGGTTATGGTGTCTCCTACTGTTGTAGAAGAATCTCCGACGTCTAATGTCTAACATTAGTATACCCAGGATCTCATGCATAAGCTAATAATAATAACTAAATTTAGTTTGACTTTGAGATTACCTTAATCGCTAAATTTTCCCTCGAACCATTCCAATCGAATGCGAAGAACAAGAGCTCCTTTGTAGCTCCTCTACTTGACATACCCGAATGATTAACTTGATCTCCCACCTTGTTGCTAGCTAAAACTCCAATGGTGGTTTGATGAAGAACACTTCTTCTTTGACTAGATAGATGGTTGGGACAAATTCTCTTTTACTTACTCTACTTGATGTTGTAGAATAAGAGAGCTCCTTGAGAATTCTCCACACCTTATTCAAAAGTCTTAAGAGACATTATATAGAACCCTAAGTTAGAGTCCCACCCTAATTAGGTTTCCTAAAAGCCCCTTTTGAATAAGATTTAGGGTTTTCACACAAAAAGGGAAGATCTGAGCGGCCCCATAAGGGCACACGGCTAAGCATGGCCGTCCCTGTTTTGGGCCTAAGATACCTCTTTAGTTGCCCGACCCAAATCCCCTTTATTCGGGCCTTTTGTACTATTTTTCCCTAAACTTCTTTTAGGCCTTTTGGACATATTTATGGGTTCCACCCATGATTATATGTTTCATCCCTCCAATCATATCAGCCAATCAAATCGACATTCTTTGGTGTAACCAGATGTAGGATCTGGTCGAAATTAGCAGCGAATCACCCCGTGATTCGACGATCGTAGTTGGTTTCTAGCTAAACATTACGATCCCTAAATCGTCCGGACTTGATGGTCTTCTTCATCAATTTTGTCCTATCCGACAAATTTCTCTCATTGCATCATTGGTCGAAGGACATCTCCTTCACAGGGAACATCACTCACGCATAAAGAACCCTCAATATCCTAAAGCCTAAGATCCATCATATTGACACCTTAGATGTTTCATGAAATAGATAAAAAACCAAGTAAAGAGAAGGAGAGGGAAAAAATTAATACCTACATATCCGTGAAGCCAGTCTACACCACATTTAAACATAGAGGAAAGATGGTTTACTAGTTGTCGGGAACAAAGGACACAGCAAATCCAAAACCTTTGTCCTTCCGATCTAAAACAGACATTGTTGCTCTTTCTTTTGATATACTCACGATCCTTCTTGAGCTATTGAAAAATAAAGGATCATACATTGTTTGATCCATTTTCATCATTCTCATACACAGCAAATGAATCTTTAAAGCTACTGCCTGCACAATAATAATTAAATTGCGTAAGAGAAAGTATAGCTTTGAAGTTAGAATGAAGTTGTATGTTGACAGGAGATCTATTCTTAGTCCCAAATAGTCATAAATATCAAGAACTTGATAAAATTTTTATGATGCTTCTTTATTAGGACAACACTAAAATGGTGTAACCTGCATTTCTTGCAAACCACTTGGTCACAAGAGTCTTACCTTCATGATAATATGTTATGACTAAAGTAATATCAATATGTTTCAACCAAAAAAAAAGTAATATCAATATATGGTGTAAAAAGTACAAACAGTAAAAAAGGTTGTCGGAGATATGCGGAATTCACACCTATCGCAATTCTGTTGAACATCATTTTCCCAAAAAAATTCTATGAGAATTAGGCGGAAATTCAGGCGCGCCTTTTTTCGACGAAAAAAGAAAAAAAGGTTGTCAGAATACTAATATTTTCGACGACATCAGGTACCGTCGAAATTACTTATTTCGTCCCACAAACTTTGTCGCCTATCGCGCATGTTTTTCCGACGGTAAAAGAGGAAATCCGTCGGAATTTCTTAATTTTCTTGACGGAATTATGCAAATCCGTTGAAAATAGTGGCTTTTTACGACGGCTTTCAAAATTTCGTCGAAAATAGTCCGTCACAAAAAGTCAGGACATTTGTAGTGATTTTTAAAGTGAAAAACCAGACATGGATGGAAACATCGAGTTTTCCCGAAACTTGTCAAAGATCAAGACAACGAATTCATAGTAGAAGACTATGAAGTCTTTGCTCTTATCATAAAAGTCCATAAATGATCAACTTGTACATGGAGAATAGTAACTCATGAAACTGGTAAAAGAAGGCAAACCATGTCAAAGGTGAAGGGAATTGTGCTACAAGTGAGAGTTGGTATGTAACATTCAAAAGGAAATTCAAAAAGTTTTTTTCCTAAAAGAACGAGTTAAATCTTGTTTTACAAGAAGGTAAGTGGGAGTAATCGGGTTTTGTTTCATATCCTGTATGTATGAAACATACTAAAATTGAGAACAACATTTAGAATGTTGAAGTAGTTAAGGAACTAACTCAGAAAAAGGACACAAGACGATGGTAAAATATATTTGGCCATCGGAAGGTCAAGGGAATTGTGCTACAAGTGAGAGTTGGTATCTAACATTCAAAAGGAAATTCAAAAAGTTTTTTTTCCTACAAGAACGAGTTAAATCATGTTTTACAAGACGGTAAGTGGGAGTAATCGGGGTTTGTTTCCTGTCATGTATGTATGAAACATACTAAAATTGAGAAAAACATTTAGAATGTTGAAGCAGTTAAGGAACTGACTCAGAAAGAGGACACAGGATAAGGGTAAAATATATTTGGGCATCGAAAGTCTATAGTTATATATAAAGAAGATGATAGGACTCGTTCAAGACAGAAGAAGTCTAACTAGAAATACTCTAAGAGAGAAATTCAACCCATCTCTCATGGCACACTACTTAGCAAGACTCAGTGATGAGACATGAAAATGTCCCATCTGAGTCTCTTAACTCAGGTTAGTTAGTCAATTTCGACCAGTTACTCTGATGATTTACTTGTTCTCTTACTCAGGTGTTTTCTAAGAAGTTGAGCGTAAAAACGGATAAACTTTAGAGAAAGACACTCCTGAAGGCATTTTGGTGATTTAGAAATTATGATAGTCTGGCTATTTGGTCAATATTGGAGCTCGAATGAGAATGTAGGGTCCAAGACGACCCAACCGGCGAAAACAGAAGTCAAATCGGAGTCCGGATGAGGAAAATAGAGAGGGTCAAAGTTTTGGTCCAAGTCAGTGGATTATAAAGATCATCCAGGAACACGTGGCGCGCAGGTAGGGAACAGATCTGATGGTTCGGATAAGGCACGGGATAACTTCGGGAAACACTGGTGTGGTTCGGGCTTTCCTCGGGCACTCTAACTGATGGGTCATGAAAATGTCCCATCGGAGTCGTTTTATTTAGCTGAGTTAGTTCACTTTGAGTCTTTATTATAATAAAATGGTTGGTTTTCTTGATTAAGTGTCTTTTTTAGAATTAGGTGAGAAAACTGTTAAAAACAAACATGGAGGGTATTTTGGAGTCAAGGACGTTCTAGTATTTTGGTCAGAATATGGGTGGAAGTAGAGTCCGAGACGAGCCCGTAGGAGAAAACGGAAGTCAATTTGGAGTCCGGGCGAGGGAATTATGTGAAGTCAAAGTTAGGTCAAAATTGGGACAAAGTTGGTACTGAAGGATTTATCCGTTCGGTCTGAAGGAGATGTCCTTCCGAAGGAGTGTCCTTCGACCAAGGTGGCAATGCGATCAATTTGTCAGTTAGGATAACGATGACCACACGTAAAGATCATCCAGTCCGGTCCAATTAGGGGTCGTAATGCTTTGCTAGAAGCCAACTACGATCATCGGATCAAGGAGTTGATTCGAGGCTAACATAGACCGGATCCTACAACGGGTTACACATAAGAGTGGTAACTTGATCGGAGAGATTTGACTAGACGGGAACTGGCTAAAGTTGGATGGGATTCAACTGGAAAGGCCGAAAGGGTCCGAATGGAGATTCGGGACAAGATAGAGGAAGGCTCTTTGGGTCGGCCATGAGATGGCCGACCAGAGTAAGTGGGCCGGCCATATAAGGCCCATAGTGGGCTGCCCTGGCCGGCCACACTTAAGGGGATTATCAAAATACCCCAAAAAGGGTATTTTGGTAATTATCTTTTCTGTGACCCAGAAAATAGAAAATCTAATCTGAATGAGATTCTAATTAGGGTTTGTCTATATATTGGGTCAGTTGAGAACAGAAAAGGGGTGGATTTTTCTCTAAGGAAAATTATACAGCTCTCTCTCTCTCTGAATATACAGCTATTGGAGAGAGAGGAATATAGAGAGAAAGTTCCCATTCTATCAATCTAGTCAAGAAGAAGAGTTCTTCTCAACCTTCTACTAAGTCCTAGCAGTCTGAAAGGAAGGGAGATCAAGTCTATTCACTCGGTGTCTCAAGTAGAGGAGCTACAGTTGGAGCTCTCGATCTTTGCATTCGATTGGAATGGTTCGAGGGAAAAACGCGTTAAGGTATTTATCCCTCTCTAGTTCATTGATTAGTTTATGCATATAGGTCCTGGGCAATCTAGTGTTAAACATGAGATGTTTGAGATTCCGCTTACAACACTAGGTAGTGTATAGGATACACCAAAACCCTACAGTGGCATCACGAGCCGGTTGCATGAAACTATCTCTGACTAGTCGAATTAGATTCGAGCTTGATTGATTAGATGATTTTATGTTTAAATAGGGATTTAGACATGAAATTGATTAGTTTAAATTAGATTTAGACTTAATCGGATAGAAAATTGAAAGAGTTTCAATGGGAAATCTTTAAAATTTGGTGTTTTTGAAAAGAGTTTTCAAAATAAAATTTTAAAGTGGATGGTTTTTTGGAAAAGAGTTTTCAAATTGCTGATTTTTGGATGAAGAGTTCATCAAAAACAGCAAAAAGTTGGAATTTTTGAGAAATTTGGAAGAAAATTGGGTGCTGTCCAGAGACCGGACTGACCAGGACGCGTCCCAGGACGCGTCTGGCCAGTCGCGGACGCTCAGGACGCGTCCCAGTCCTTCCTGGACTGGGAATCCGAGAGCGTCTCGGATTAGGACGCGTCCGAGAGTTTCTCGGACAGAGGACGCGTCCGAGAGCGTCTCGGACTGGGAGTCCGAGAGCGTCTCGGACAGGGATCCCGAAGGATCCGCATCCAGCACGTGAGGTCGCGTCTTCCAGACGCGACCACAGAGACATGTCCGGACGCGTCTCGGATTGAGAATCCGGACGCGACCAGGACAGACCTTCTATATAGCGTCTGGGACGCGTCTGGTGAGACCAGAAGCTACCTCGGACTGGGAGTCCGAGGAGCACAGACTTGGGCAGAGCGTCTGGGACGCGTCTGCTGGGCTGGAAGCGTCTGGCCTAGGGCCAGGACGCGACCACCCGAGGGACATGGCACGGTCTGGAACGTGCCAGTCCGGGTCTGACCTTGGTTCAGACCTTGACCGAGACTTGACTGGGTCAAGTCAAAGGGTCCCTTGACCAAGTTTGACTTAAGTCTTTGGAGTTAGACTCGGGTCTTTTGGGCCTTGACTTAAGTGGGAGGTTATTTTCTTCTGCCAACTTTGACCATATTTTTTTCCGAAAGCGACCCGGGCCCACCAAAGCCCGAATCGGAGTTTTTCCAAAACGATTTCAAAATCTTTTGAGATAAAACCAAACGAGCCATTAGTGGGACTTAAGGCACGTTAGACATAGAGATGTCGGTAGTATCTCCCGAATAGCTATCTAGAACATAGCAAACCTAGATTCGACCTGAGTAAGCGAATCTCATACATACTTGGGTGTTTTATGAATGTCATATTATTATGTGTGTATGGATGTGAATGCGGGTTCTAGTATGGCCATAGAATTGTTCTATCTTGTTTTTAAGCACGGATGGGTGCCCGTTGTAATTAATTTAATTTCAAGTTTTATACGATCTGCGAATCGTTGAGTCTTGTAATTAGAGTTTAAGGGTACAATTGAGTCCATTGAAGAGCCAAAGGATGAGATCGTGGTTCGAGTGGGAGAATTCAATGGATGTTCGAGGATGGAGATCCAGGCGAACGGAGGTTAAACAAGCGAAGAACCTAAGAAGATTAGATCTTTTAGGTTAGGGGCCATACTAGGATCATATCTGCTTGATTTATTTTCTCGCGCGCATTTACTTATTTACGTTTTGTGTGGTGTATGATTATGTTAGAGTTCACAGTAATGCATGCAAACAAAAACGTAAGAGTCCCCAAAAAGAATTTTGAGTAATGCCTACCCAGATTAAGACACCTGTTGCGCCCTTGTTCATCGATGGTGGGTCATGCCAAAGCAGGGTGCCATCTTTTACCTCGGGACAATACGGGTAGACCTATGAAGAGGTCTACATGTCTAAATGGTTATTCTCAAACGAGTCAGCAAAAGAGTTTTGGATTTCGAGGCAAAAGGATGAATTTAACACATAAGTGTTATTCATCAACCAAGAGTCATATGAGATATGATCAGTAAGGAGTTACTCACCCAGGAGGGTGAAGTTAAGGGCAGTGCCAAAGTACGCTTAGCTTCACAGGAATGGGGTCTTGGAATCGTATTATTCATAGGGGGACGTTTTTCATTGAATAATATGGCAAAAAGTGTTTTTGCGTAAACATTGAATGTAGTACTTAGCAAAATCCTTATTTTGTTTCTGTAGAGTAGAGATGGCAAATAGGATTAGTTCACGTTTAGATAGAGATCTATACGACTTTCTAGATTGGGAAGAAGATCAGAGAAGAGTTCTCGATGCTTCAAAGAAAGAAAGCGTAATAGAGCTACTAGAAAGGGAAGTGGAAGTCGGTGCCTATGTTATAGAGGTCAATTTGGCAGATATGGCTGACTCTCCCTCATGGGTATATGATACCGGATGTGGAGCTCATATAATTTCAGAATTAGATGAGCTCAAGGAGGTCAGGTATCTGACAAAGAGCGAGATGGTTCTACGAGTCGCAAACAAGGCAAGAGTTGCTGCTGTGGCTGTAGGAACTTTCGAGCTCAGTTTAGAGACTGGGTTGATATTAGTGCTACGTAATTGCTATTACGTACCGACTATATCGAGGAACATCATCTCTGCGTCGGTGTTAGACAAAGAGGGATATCACGCTATAATAAAGGACAAGAGTTGTTCTTTATACAAGGGTGCTAAGCTGCGTAATGGTCTTTATGTTGTGAACATAGAAGACGAAATCCTGAACATAGACACGAAACGGCTTCGTACTCATGATTCTAACCAAAGTTATCTCTGGCATTGTCGTTTGGGTCACATTAACATGAAACGCATGCAGAAGCTTCATGCAGATGGACTTCTGGGATCGTGTGATTTGGAATCGTACGATACATGTGAGCCATGCTTAGTGGGCAAGATGACAAGATCGTCCTTCAAGGGGAAAGGAGATCGGGTGAGTGAACCCTTAGGACTGATACATACGGATGTATGCGGACCTATGAGTACACTTGCAAGAGGTAACTATGGCTACTTCATTACGTTCACTGATGACTTCACTAGATATGGTTACGTGTATCTAATGAGGCATAAGTCGGAATCGTTTGAAGTGTTCAAACAATTCCAGAATGAAGTGGAGAATCAGCTTGGCAAGAAAATAAAAGCCATTCGATCGGATCGAGGTGGTGAGTATTTGAGTCAAGAGTTTGAGGATCATTTTCGGAGTTGTGGAATAGTTTCACAACTCACTCCTCCAGGAACACCTCAGATGAACGGTGTGTCCGAGAGGAGGAATCGAACATTGATGGACATGGTTCGATCGATGATGAACTTAGCCGATCTTCCTAACACTTTCTGGGGGTATGCTCTAGAAACGGCTGCTTTCACACTTAACCGAGCTCCGTCAAAAGCTGTAGAAAAGACGCCACATGAGATGTGGACTGGAAAGGTTCCAAAGTTGTCTTTTCTCAAAGTCTTGGGTTGCGATGTTTATGTAAAGCGTTTACAAGGAGATAAACTAGCACCAAGATCAGACAAGTGTCTCTTCGTCGGTTATCCGAAAGAGACAAAGGGGTATTACTTCTACAACCCGTCAGAGAACAAAGTGTTTGTTGCTCGTGATGGTGTCTTCCTTGAAAAGGAGTTCCTTTCCAAGAAGACAAGTGGGAGAAATATAGAGATCGAAGAGGTTCGATCTGAGCAACAAACTGGCACCGTTGCACCGATGTCAGAAGTCGCGATTCCTAACTATTATGAGCCGATAGAAGATGAAAGAGGGGATGAGATGGTAGATCTCGGAGATCCTCCCGCGCAAAGCGAATGTGATTCGCAGGAGAACCCTCAAGGAGTTGAGAGTGTCTCACCTGTTGTTCAAGCCCCGCGTAGGTCCGCAAGGCTGATTGAGTTGTCTCAACGACAAGAGTTGTTGTTGGTAGAGGATAACGAACCCAGCACCTACGAAGAAGCTATGACGAGCCCAGACTCCGAAAAATGGCTGGGAGCCATGAAATCCGAAATGGAATCCATGTCTGAGAATCAAGTTTGGAACTTGGTTGATTTGCCCGATGGAGTAAAACCCATAGGATGCAAATGGATTTTCAAGATGAAAACAGACAAGGATGGAAACGTGAGCGTTTTCAAAGCTAGACTGGTGGCAAAAGGTTACAGACAAGTCCAGGGTATAGACTACGAAGAAACCTTTTCCCCTGTCGCGATGCTTAAGTCCATTAGGATTATTCTAGCAATTGCAGCTCATTATGATTATGAGATTTGGCAAATGGATGTCAAAACCGCCTTCCTGAACGGTAAACTGGAAGAGGATGTGTATATGACACAGCCTGAGGGTTTTGAGGATTCCGGGAATGCTGGAAAGGTTTGCAAGCTTCAAAGGTCCATCTACGGGTTGAAGCAAGCAAGTCGGAGCTGGAATCTTCGATTCGACGAGAAAATCAAAGAGTTTGGTTTTCTGAAGAATGAAGAGGAATCTTGTGTATACAAGAAGGTTAGTGGGAGCAACCTAGTTTTCTTGGTCCTGTATGTGGATGACATACTGATCGTTGGAAATGACATTCCTATGCTTGACTCCGTGAAAGAGTGGCTTAGGAAGTGTTTTTCAATGAAAGACCTAGGAGATGCAGAATACATATTGGGCATCAAGATCTATAGAGATAGATCGAGGAGGATGATTGGACTTAGTCAAGAGACTTATATAGATAAGGTTCTTGGGAGGTTCAAGATGGAAGACTCTAAGAGAGGATTCCTACCCATGACACATGGTACGACGCTTAGCAAGACTCAGTGTCCCCGAGATCCTGATGAGCTAGCACACATGAAGAAGGTGCCTTATGCTTCGGCAATAGGATCTATCATGTACGCCATGGTCTGCACTCGCCCAGACGTCTCATATGCTTTGAGTATGTGTAGTCGTTACCAATCTAATCCAGGGGAGAAACACTGGACCGCAGCCAAAAATATCCTGAAGTACTTGAGAAGGACTAAGGATCACTTCTTGGTGTATGGCGGGAAAGACGAACTAATCGTGGAAGGTCATGTGGATGCGAGCTTCCAAACGGACAGAGATGATTTCCGATCGCAGTCGGGTTATGTCTTTTGTCTAAACGGAGGAGCAGTAAGCTGGAAGAGCTCAAAGCAGACTACTGTAGCAGACTCTACCACAGAAGCAGAATACCTTGCCGCTTCGGAAGCAGCGAAGGAAGGAGTTTGGATAAAGAAGTTTATCTCCGAACTTGGTGTAGTTCCTAGCATAGAAAATGGGGTTACTCTGTATTGTGACAACAATGGAGCTATCGCCCAGGCTAAGGAACCAAGGGCGCACCAGAAATCCAAACATATCCTAAGGAAGTACCACGTGATTAGGGAAATCACAGAGCGAAAGGATGTGGTCATTTGCAAAGTCGATACGGACGACAACGTTGCCGATCCGTTAACTAAACCACTGCCTCAGCCCAAGTATGAGAGTCATAGAAGGGGCATAGGTATAAAGCGCATCGATGAATGGCTTTAGGTTGTAATTGGATTAATGAAAAGGGGTTTTCATGTAATCAATTAGCTACATTCAATAAAAAGAAATAAAGGAGTTTATTTCTGTCGTTAAATAATGGTTTAGTGTTTAATGACGGTCCAAAATAATGAGGAATTCCAGGTAGGTTTATCAGATACGTGATCTGGTAAATGGAACTCTGCTAAGTGAACGTGGAATAGATTCATTATTGAGTCCCTAGTCCAGGTCATTGCATGGACAACAATGACTTAAGAAGACTAGCATGGGAATTGACTAATAGCGCAGTTCCATGGGCTATAGGAATATGGTATTTAAGTCAATTACATGGATGTAGATTGGGGAATCTACATTGGATTAACCCAAAGATGAGAGTTTTTTCAAGAAGTTGAAAAAGGCGTCACAAACTCTCATAGGCAAGATTGGAGAGATTCCGTAAACATGAGTGCTCCACTCATCTTATGTAAGGAATGTCGAACTTTGGTACTGTCAAACGCCGCGCCGTAAAAGGAGGTTATAAAGGCAGCATACTGGGGGAGACAGGATAGACATGAAGTTAAGTGGGAGCACAAGACTGGATGATGTCTTCCTATTAAGTTAGGAATAAGTATCTCCGGGCCACTTGAGGAGAAGCAACTGGAAAATGTGTGGCCACACTCAAATGGATTAAGAGTTAATCATTTGAATTGACAGTTGTTCTCTGGATCAAGAAAGTCTGAAACGTGTGACGTATCAGATGGGATACTAAGCGACATGGGAATCGAGCATTGCACTTGTTCTAAGTACAAGTGGGAGACTGAAGGATTTATCCGTTCGGTCTGAAGGAGATGTCCTTCCGAAGGAGTGTCCTTCGACCAAGGTGGCAATGCGATCAATTTGTCAGTTAGGATAACGATGACCACACGTAAAGATCATCCAGTCCGGTCCAATTAGGGGTCGTAATGCTTTGCTAGAAGCCAACTACGATCATCGGATCAAGGAGTTGATTCGAGGCTAACATAGACCGGATCCTACAACGGGTTACACATAAGAGTGGTAACTTGATCGGAGAGATTTGACTAGACGGGAACTGGCTAAAGTTGGATGGGATTCAACTGGAAAGGCCGAAAGGGTCCGAATGGAGATTCGGGACAAGATAGAGGAAGGCTCTTTGAGCCGGCCATGAGATGGCCGACCAGAGTAAGTGGGCCGGCCATATAAGGCCCATAGTGGGCTGCCCTGGCCGGCCACACTTAAGGGGATTATCAAAATACCCCAAAAAGGGTATTTTGGTAATTATCTTTTCTGTGACCCAGAAAATAGAAAACCTAATCTGAATGAGATTCTAATTAGGGTTTGTCTATATATTGGGTCAGTTGAGAACAGAAAAGGGGTGGATTTTTCTCTAAGGAAAATTATACAGCTCTCTCTCTCTCTGAATATACAGCTATTGGAGAGAGAGGAATATAGAGAGAAAGTTCCCATTCTATCAATCTAGTCAAGAAGAAGAGTTCTTCTCAACCTTCTACTAAGTCCTAGCAGTCTGAAAGGAAGGGAGATCAAGTCTATTCACTCGGTGTCTCAAGTAGAGGAGCTACAGTTGGAGCTCTCGATCTTTGCATTCGATTGGAATGGTTCGAGGGAAAAACGCGTTAAGGTATTTATCCCTCTCTAGTTCATTGATTAGTTTATGCATATAGGTCCTGGGCAATCTAGTGTTAAACATGAGATGTTTGAGATTCCGCTTACAACACTAGGTAGTGTATAGGATACACCAAAACCCTACAGGTACACAGTTGGGCACGCGGGAAACCTTTGAATGACGTGGCAACTCATGAAGCTTGGAGCATCGTATCTCTGTACACCCACAAAGCAACGAACCGACCCCAACAAGCAAGATTCTGTGTAGCCAAACACAACTTAGCTCCGTAGCCTCGACTACGTCTCATGAGTCCTGGACCGTGCATCTCTCCGTAATCACCATCTAACGCCTGCTGCTTGCTGCTGCACGGTACATCAATAACCGAGAAGCAGCAAAGTGCGACCCAGGTGCAGATGAGCTGATGTAGCGCGACACAGCTTGTTTCAGTAGTCCCAGTACGTGTCCAGTCCCTAAATCCTCCAGATCCGTTGTCCTTTATCGAACGGTTAAGCATGATGCCGCAACTTAGTAACTGTCAACAACCAATATAAATAAATTTCTTCCTCACATTTTTAGGGTAGACTTCAACAACTCTCTCATTCTCACTCCTTTTCCTTCTTATTCCCATTTCTTCTCTAACCTATCTCTTTTCCTACTTTTCTTTCTCTAACCCTGAAATCATCTTCTTCTCCTTTCTCTAGCCTCCATCACCTATTCAACTAATTTCTTTCTCTTCTAATTTCTAGATCTACTTTCTAATTTTATCCCATTTTCTTCCCTCATTTCTTTTTTACGACGAATTCTTTTTTAATTCCTTTTCTAAACCTCTCTACTTCCACCTACTTTCAAAGTGTTATTAATTGGATTTGGAGCATAATTTGGATCATACTTGGGAACAATTGGAGCAAAGATTTGAGTAACTTCTTTTCTTTGTCTTATTTATTTCCACGTATTTTGTTTATCATGTATATGTCTCTAAATTCAATGAGCAGCTAATCTTTTATCTAGGGTTGTAGAAGAAACCCATATTTGGGCTTATTTTTATGTTATTAATTAGTAAATCCTTATGTTGAGCTTTAATGTGTATTGATTGTTATTTCGTATAGATTGTATAATCTAATCTTTGTTCATGCTTCATAGTGAGATATTTCATGCTTTTGTTAAGTTATTAGATATGCTTATTAGATGATGAATGATTGTTAAGGAATATAGCATTTATATGATAACCAATTAAAATTACTTGATTTTGAAATGTGTTATTAAAGAATATCTTCCGAAATCTAAATAGTTTATTATGTTAGACTTTGAGTTATATATGAAAAAAAGAATTTGTTAATTGAATGCATGTTTTAGATAGTCAACTTATGTGGTGGAATAAAAAAAACCCTAGATTTCTTTCCTATTTTGTTTTCTTTCTTCTTAGTCTATCATCCTTTTCTTTTTAAAATAGTTTCCAAATAAAGCAAAAATTAATGAATGGGGTGTTGATTTAAAATTTAGGTGAAATTACCTATTCCTAGGAACGATTTCCGGAATTACTAGAATAACTATAACTTGATCCCGTACACTTGCGGACATAAACCTATTTTAGGCTTATCACTAACCAAATCTAACCATAGAAACTCTGAACGCACACGTGGTCTCATCTTAAGGACCGCACAAGATGTCTTTTATACAGCCGCATTACGCCATAACAGTCACCCTTAACAGGAAAAAAATCACATGCCCAGAATCGTGGAAATTTCCATTCTCTCTTTCTCTCATCTATATCTGTTTTAGTTTAAATAGTAGAGAGATAAAGATATATTTAGATACAGTTTGAAAAAGAAAGAAGGAGCTGGCTTTTAGCCGTTAATTGAAGGTACAGAGATAGGGAAAGAAGATTTTGGAAGCAGATTTTATAGGAGTTTCTCATTACAGAGAGAAGATTTGACAGTGTGGAAGATTGGATGGTTATTTTCTGAATATCAAAAATGGAAAGAGAGATTTGAAGAAGGTCTCGGTTGGGAAAAGGATTTTGGTTTGAAATATTGAGTATATTTCCATTACTATATTGAGAGAAGATATGGATTTGACGAGAAGATGCTGGAATGATTTCCATTACTATATTGAGAGAGAGAGGTAATCTTCTCGGTTGGAAATAACACGATATAGAAGGAATGAGATTTTTTAGAGAGAAGAGAAGGTTCGGCTGGAGTTTGGCTCCTCTGTTTCGTATAAGACAGAAAGAGAACAGAGCTAGTACGGATATCTTCTTTTGGGGGGATCTCCTCTCAAGGGCTCAATCATCGTAGAAATATTAGAGAGAGAGAGAGAACATCTCGGTTTGGGATCATATTCTCTTTAGCTCAACCAGAACAGGAAAAAAATCAGAGAAAAAGAGAGACCATCATCTATCTTCTTGTTCTCCTGTATTTCTTTTAGTGAGAGAGAGAGAGAAATTAACAAAACAGAGAGAGAAAACATCTCGGTCTGGGATCATCTTCTCTTTAGCTCAACCAGAACAGGAAAAAAATCAGAGAGACCATCATCTATCTTCTTCTTCTCCTGTATTTCTTTTAGTGAGAGAGACAAATTAACATAACAGAGAGAGAGAGAGAGATTAGTAGGAAACAGAGAGTTAATATTTATCATCATATTCATTCTAGTTCTTCAATTTTCTTATTTGTGAGAGAGATCAGATTATTGTAGAGAGAAAGATAGAGAGAAAGGAAAATACAGAGGAGAACATATAGGAGGAAGGGAGCCGCCTGATTTGGTGAAATTTTTCTACACTTCGTTTCTTGTCATCTCTTGTATTAAGTTCATTTACGGTGGTATTTCATGGCTCTCTAACTCTTCATGTAGAGTGGAAGACGAAGTCCCCGACATGATTCAATAAAATGCTTTTTATCTTTTCATGATTATTTACATTGGTGCTTGATTGGAGACAAAAACTGTTTATCGATTTCTTCGAAAAATAACATTTTCTTCATTGATTATTCTTTTAATTTGATATATCATATTTAAAAAACATTTTGTTTAATGATGTATGCTTAATGATTGATAGTCAATAGTTGAACGGTTATTATAATTTAATTGATATAGGTTTAATTTGTTATTTCTTAAATATGTTTGATCGAAAAGATAAATCTTCCGATATTTGGATAATGGTGATTTGCCAAATATTGAGTTATAAAATGAGCTATTCATGTTATGTAAATGTGAAATTATTTATCAACGTTCGAGGTGGATTCAGAAACTCTGACTTTTTCTACAATTCATTCATTTCGATTTATTTGTTTGTTATTTTATTATAACACCAAACCAATTTTAAAAGAAAACATGCTACTTCTAAGATTAAGAACGAATTTGATTAGTCTCTGCGGATCGACCCCGGTCTTACCTGGTTATTACTTGACGTCCGTATACTTGCGGGTGGAGACCTTTTAAGAAAATTTTCTAGGCCCATTAAGTTTTTGGCGCCGCTGTCGTGGATAGGTTTAGTAGTTTGGATATTGTTTGGTTTTCATTAATTTAGTATTATTTGTTAACTTAGACGTTTTTCTTTATTTTCGTAGTTTCTTATCTCTTTTTGTTTACAGGTACCACTTTAAGAAAAAAAGTCAAAAACAAGAACATAAGAGCGAAGGAGAACAAAGAAATCAAAGAGATAACCGAAAGGAGGAACGAAACGAACATTCGCTAGTATCGTATTTTATCTCTTTCTTTCTTACTTGTGTGTGATTGGTGGGATAGTTTGCATTTATAGCTTGTGTGTTAGTTCCTTGAGCATTGTGAGATCATGACACGTTTTTATAACGATTGGGCATTTTATGTTGATGATGATAATGCCCTTGATCTGAGAAGTTCCATCACTACCCGACCAGATATGACCATAAGAGAATACCAACAGTTGCGTAGAGTCAAGCTTAACCAACATGGTATGACTCTAGGAGAATACTCATGGATTAATGAGGGGAATAGGCCAGTTGAGCCTAATCGATATGGTATGACCTTAGGAGAGTATCGACAGATGTGTAGAGACGAGCCCAACCGACCTGGTATCACATTTGGAGATTATCAACGAATGTGTAGAGATGGTCCGATTAGTGAGAAGAATATACCATTTGAGCCTGATCGATCTCGTATGACACTAGCAGGATACCGACAGATGTATAGATATGGTCAAATTGGTGATGGATATGGTCCGACACCAAATATGTATGAAACCTTATCGTCCACACTATTCTGAGACCAATGACTTTAGAGGCAGCTATGATCCTAGTATGTATGTACGGCGAGAGTTATTATTAAGAGTCTTCATTTAATTACACTTGTTAGACTTTAGTCCAATTGAATTTCCTTCATACGAAGATCCGTTCTCGGAATTTTGCGAATCTCAAATTGTTTCACATGGATTGATAAGTAGTTTTATTGGAAAATCTTTACCGAAGTTCGTAATTTTCAATCACTATACTCAGGATCTGTACAAGTTTATTTGTGGAGTGCAAAGGGAGATTGAGTTACATTACGATTATAGAGAGAAATTTTTTTGTGATCCAATTAAGTCTTTAGTCAAATCTGATCAAAGGTTGGTGATTCCTATGCATAATTCACGAAAATGATATATCAAGGGAGTAGTGATGAAGATAACATTCAAGTCACCTAGTAAACTCGAGGCGAGTTTCTTTGAAGTGAAGGAGACTGATGCAGGGAGATTTTCAGAAGATTTACTGAAAATCTTAGATATCATCAAATCAAGTTATTTTAGTAGTTTCCTATTTTTTTGGTAGAGAATTATTAGTTTTAGCAGTTTTATATTTTTAGAAAACTTTATAAGTTTTAGATTATAGTATTTTATTTATTTAAAAGTTGTTATTAAAATTTGATTAGATTTAGGAAACTAGTATTTTATTTATTAGAAATTGTTAATTAGAGATTGTTTAGGTCTAGGAAAACCCTAGTGCCTATATAAAAGGGATTCAGTAGTTGTTCAATTCATTCAAGTTTATCAATAAAGTTCAGTATTTTATTAGTATTAAATCTAATTAGTTTCGGTTCCACAAGTCTATAGACAAAGATCTAAGACTTTTTCTGAGTTTCATAAGTTTTAGATGAAGATCTAATGCTTTTCGGAATTTTCCGCTGCATCACTAGGCCGACCAAAACTTGGCTGGCACGGTACAATCGTGAGGAGAACGGCAGAGCAGCTCGAACAAAGAAGGAGACAGCAGCACCTTCAAGCTTCTTCAACAACCCGGGTTAGCAAGGATCTAGCAATGGACGCCACAGCTAGCTCGGGACGGAGAAGAGGACGGGAACAACAGCTTCATGCCGGAAACAGTGAGCATAAGCTTGGGACTTGCTCGGTTCTTCATCTCTTTGCACGAGACAGCACCATTAGAGGCCGGAAAAATTGGAGATATTTCGTGCATTTCCGACCATTATCTTTCCGTGAAACTTTGGGGGTCTTGGTTGGGACATCATTGCCTTGGTTCCCTTTGCATTTGATTTTTATTTAAGTTAAAATCCTAGAGAGATAGAGCTTGGTTGAAGCTTTCATGGTGGTTTGATTGTTTGGAGGAAGAAGAAGACTGTTTACTAAAGGGACCTTGGTTTTTTACTCAAGGGACACCTAATTTACTCTGTTAAAGGGAAACCAGAACATTGCTAAGGGGTGATCGGCATCACATACATCTTCATATTTTCCGACGATCCTAACCTTGTGTCATCATCGAAAAATGGGGATTTCATATCAACCTTAACTTTTGTCTTCTTTTTTTATCTTTCTTCTCGTTTATTATATGTTCCACCATGTCTAGCTAGATCTTGTATTCAGGTACTCGTGAAACATGATTCGATATGTGATGAATGACTCATTGTTTGCTAAATGTTAGTTTGATTAACTTGGTCTAATTTTATGAATTAGAAACCTTGATCTTAATCGTCCATTGACATATCATTTGATAGTTCGTACTTAATTTGATAATCGATGCTAAGTGATATTTGATAGGTTATACTTCGTTTGACGTACTATGCTTAGGAGTGTTATAATTCTTCATTGCCAACTTATACATATCACGTATGAAATGAAATTAAGTTTCGCGTGGTTTTCAAAAAAATAAAAATACAAAAATAAATAAATAAATAAATAAAAACTTATTTGATAGTATGTCATTAGTTTGATAGTCGATGCTTAGTGACTTTTGATCGACTATACTTAGTTTTACACATTATGCTTAGAAGTGTCAATGTGGGTGAAGTTAGGTAGACTTTTATGCTCTAGATAATTAGTTATTGTCATTATCGATCTTGTGGACCGAAGTATCCCTCTCAATCGACTATTGTCCGACTCTTGTTGCAACCTTTTCCTGAATCTCTGTCACCTTTAGTCTAGTTAGTTTTTAATTAGTTACATATTTCAAATCAATCCAAAAACCCATATTATCATCTTTTGTTTTAATCTGAGATAGTGAGTGATACCTAGACCGATGGGCTAGACTCTCTCGATATCTAAATCACCTTCCTATCTTCGTGGATCGATCCCGGTCTTACCGGGTTATTACTTGATACATGTATACTTGCGGGTGACGACCTTTTAGGGTAATCTTTTAGGCCCATCACTCAGAATCTGAAAAGACCCTGATAAGCAAAAGCACACATGAGAAAGATACTTATGTCTTACGCATCAGACTAATCATATGGGATGGTTGTCATTTACCTTGACAACTTAAATACTTGGAGTATGAGATGTCTTCGCCCCATAAATTTCAAAGTAAGTACTTTGGGCTGCTAACAGAGAACGTCCTATAATGCTGAGAGCATCTAGGAGAAAATCTCAGGAAGCAAGAAAAGGTTGAAGCAAGTCATAAAATGCAATCTTCCAAAACTAAAGATATAACAATCTTAATAAAGGAAGGACACCCAAATAAAAGTGTTTTCAGTTGGGAGTTATTGCAAACTCTACTAAGTAAAGAAAATAATTAAAACTTAGGAAGTATTAATTTCAGTTGAAGAAACTGATATTGTCATATAAGCTGATGGAAGCGTTCTTCAGTAAGATAATAATAAGCAAAATGTAAGATGGATCAGATCCACAACTAAACTGTCACCTCAGAACAAACATGAAAGATGTATAAATTCTGGGTATTAGGATCATACAAGGATGTCATACACTCGTAAAAATTGAGTGCGTAAAATATTTACGTGGGAACTCACGTTTACAAACTCTTGTTATCAGAAGTAAAATAGTTTATTTCGTCGTCTAAAATTTGGTTTAGTGTTTAAACGACAGTAAAAAAAAATAATGAAATTTTCCAATTATGTGATCTAATAAATGAAATCCTGCTAAATGAACATGAAGCGATTCCATTATATCATCCCTAGTCCAGGTCATTGAAATGGACAATAATGACTCACAAAGTCTAGCATGAGAGATTGACAGATAACGTTGTTTCTTGGGCTATAAAAATAATGAGTATTCAAGTCAACCGCATAAGTTTATAGTATGGTAAATGGGAAACCCACAATGAGAGTACTTCAAAATTTGAACGTCAGAACTCACGTTAGCAAATTGGAGAGATTCTTCAAAACATGAGTGCTCTGCTCATCTTATGTAGAAATGTCGAACTCTGGTCCCGTCAAATGCCGTGTCGTCAAAGGGGTTTATAAAAACGAAAACCGGGTAAGGCATGATAGACATGAAGCTGAGTGGGAGTACAAGAATGAAATATGTCATCCTAAGTAAAATTATGATTAATATCTGTAGGGTCACTTGAAGAGTAACAACTGAAAATGCATGGTCATGCTCAAAAGGATGAAATGTTAAACATTTGTTTGGATAGTTTGTTCTGTAGATCAAGAAAGTCTGAAAGGTATGACGTATCAGATGAGATATGAAGTGACATTAGAATCGAGCATTGCACTTGTTCTAAGAACAAGCGGGAGACTGAAGGATATGTCCTTTCGGTCAGAAGGATATGTCCTTTCGGTCAGAAGGAGATGTCCTTCTGAAGGAGTGTCCTTTTACACAATGTGCTTAATTTTTCGAATAGGATTACGATGACTTTATCCAGAACATCATCTAGTCCGTTTGAATTAGGGATCGTAATGCTTAGCTTCATGCTAACTACGATCATCAGATCACTTCGGTGATTCGCAGCTAAAATAGACCGGATCCTTCAACGGGTTACAGGAAAGACTTGTGACTTGATCAGAGAGAATTGACTAGACGGAACTAGGCAAAGAGATGGATTAGATCCAGTTTGATGGGCATAAAAGGTTCAGAAAGAGTCCGGACAAAGACAGAAAGAACCGAGCCCGAAGAAGGTCAGGACCAAAAAGGGAATGTGTCGGCCATGTTATGGCTGATCATATGGAGTGGCGATGAAGCCCAGCTCAGTGAAGTGGCTGCCCTAGCCACCATAATAAGGAGTCCCAGATGGGACAGTAACCCATGTAGTAGTCCTGCTCACAAAAGGTTTCTGAGTCTTATCTTTTCTGTGGTCCTTATTGAATCCTAATTTTAATATGATTCTACTCTAGGGTTTTCTATATAAGGACTCGTAAGGGAACAGAAAAGATGTGGAATTTTTTCAAGAGAAAAACTATTTCCTCAACATCAAGGAGAAAGTAGATTTTAGAGAAAAAGCTCCCAATCTATTTATCTAGTCAAGAAGAAAGGAGTTCTTCTTCTCAACCTTCAATAAGGTCCTACCTGGCATTAAAGAAGGGAGTTCAAGTCAACATACTCGGTGTCCCACATAGAGGAGCTACACTTTGAAGTTCTTATCTTTCAAAAAGGCGTTAGAATTTAAGTTCGAGGGAAAGAGATTAAGGTAATCTTCTTCTCGATTCTAGTTCATCTTTAGTTCTTGCATGTGATCCTAGAAACTAGTATTAGACGTCTCAGATTCTGCTTAGAACACTAATTGACACCAAAACCCAACATGCCAAACCTAAATTTAGTTTAAAAGGCCACTTTCAACAGGAAGAATAAAAAGAAGAAGAAGAAGAAGAAGAAGAAGAAGAAGAAGAAGAAGAAGAAGAAGAAGAAGAAGAAATAAAAAAGTTCTCATTAAGGTTGTCAGTTATTGGTCGTTCGGTCGGCCTCCGATGTCCACTTCGCAAACGTGGGATAAGAGATAAGGGACTGATGATAATTAGTCAGGGGAGGATAATTAGCGAAACTAAAAATCTACGACCAAAGCTAACTAATGGTTTAAGAAAAAAGATCATTTTTAAATGGGTTAATTCTATTTTGGCCCCCTAAAGGTGTCCAACTCACCAAAATGGCCCCCTAAAGATGACCAGCTTCTAATAAGGCCCCCTTTTGAATTTTCCGTTAGCCAACTTTAACCGTCAACATACCTTTTACGTCTTTACCCTTCATATTAGGAAACACTCGTTATCTGTCTTTTTCATTATTTCTTCGTGAGAAATGGGGTCGCCGGCGATGGTCGGCCGATCGCCGGCGACCCCATCACCTGAAAAAAAAAAAAAAAAATTCTTCTTCCCAAAGAACTACTCTAATAACAAAGTAAAGTTCATGACCTAAGTTTTTTTTATAAACATAGTTTCAACTTAAAAGCAACTTAACAATAAAAATCAGTCAAAATATAACATAAAGATCATACAGTGAAGGAGATGCTTAGTCGTTCATCTCTTTCAATAATACTACTGAAAATTTACTTAAAACAAATCAAAATTCTAGAGAGAGAAAGTGTTTAGGTAGAATTCAAGATAAATAAGAGATTCAATGCTGGCATAAAAAACCAGACATAAGTAGTTATGATGTCCCCTTATTTTCTCATCAGAATATTTAAATAAAAACTAAACCTATCCAAATCCCTAATTTATCAATAGAAGAACATATAGAAAAAACATGAGAAGAATCAATTATGGTGGCATTGAGAAACTTCACAAGCAAATCCAGAACTTCGAACAAGGTTGGGATTCAATTATGGTGATATGGAAGTACCCTTTTAGTCGTCACAATGTTGAGATGATAATTATTTTATTTTATTTTTTTGGAACTGATAACTTCATTAATAAGGCAAAGCCAAAAGGGATAACATTACATGAAGTTAAAGAAAAACACAACAAAACACTACTCAGACTAGAAAAGGTCGAAGAAGTGCTTGTAAAAACTTTAAGACAGGAGAGTCAGATGGGCCCTGATCGTGGGCCGCGGAGTTTGCCTCTCTAGGGCAGAAAACAAGTGTCCAGCGATTTCCTTCCCTTAATCTGTGTTGGGCCTCTTCAACCAAAGGAGCAATGCGCCACGTGTAGTCCTCGTAACCGTTGGATACCGCGTCTACTATGATCTTAGAGTCTCCCTCGTATATAACTTCGTTTAACCCTAGATCCTTTCCCGTTCGGAGAGCCAACCGACAAGCCCTCATTTTTGTTTCAACAGCTGATCTTGCGGAAATCTTCATTTCTCTCTTGTGAACCATCCTTCCATCTTTGTCTCGCATCACCACTGCAACAACAGCTCCCATCGATGAGAAAGCTCCATCAAGATTAAGTTTGAAAGCTTCTCCATTTGGTGGTATCCACAAGATATCCTCCTCATTTGATTGGTGTATAGTAGATCCATTATCAAATCCTTTAGATCTGAAGGCGGCTTGAGTTATGATCGAATTTATGGAGACCTGTTGTTGATTAAAGTATAAATTATTCCTTTCTTTCCAGAAAAGCCATAAAAGGTAAACCCCGAACACCAAATCCTTCTCGTTTGTTTGATTCTCAACTAGCTTTTTTAATGAAGATTACTGGATCTGACTCACTGTTGATTTGCATGTTTTGTAATGTCGAGTTCATCATGTTTGCGAAAACTGGGCAAGTACCGAATAGATGTTGAACTGATTCAGCTGCATGATTACACAAGAGACACATTGGATCGACATTTGGGTTACCCCTACTAATACTCTGCAGGACAGGTAATCCTTTGTTGATCAGTTTCCACAAAAATAAAATCGCTTTTGGTTCTAAGATTTTTATTTTCCATAACTTCATCCATGGGAATGGTACTATCGATCTTGTATTTTGGTTTTGAAGAGTTATTTGTCGAAAGTATGACTTGGCTGAAAAGAGGCCTTTTGGGTGAGGAATCCATCTTAATACATCAGTAGTCCAGTGTCTAGACAAAGGGATTTTAAGTATTTCTTGAGCTGAATTCTCTTCGAATAAGTCATTTATGAGGGGTTCATTCAATTTGTTGTTTAGCATTAAATCTGAGACTACCATATGACTGATTTGTCTTCTTTCTTTGAAACGAGGACTGAATCCTTGAACTGTAGGAACCCAAGGGTCTCTATGAATGTTGATCGAGGTGCCATCTCCCACTTGAAAGCATACATTTGCTCGCAGTTCGACCCTAACATGCAAAAGAGAAGTCCAAATAGGGGAAGATGAAGATCGTTTAGTTTCTGTCCAATAATCTCCTGTTGTTGTGTATTTAACCTTCAATATTTGTACCCAAATTGCTTCTGGATTTGTAATGAATCTCCAGGCCAACTTGGCCACAAGGGATTCATTAATTTTGGCCAAAAACCTGACACACAACCCACCTAGTTCCTTAGGTTTTTGGATTAATTCCCAAGGCAGGAAATGCATTTTCCTTTCATTATCATCCTGATCCCACCAAAAATTACGTTCTATCCTCTCTAGTATGGTTAAGGTCTCTTGAGGAATAATAGAGAGGCCTAGAAAGTAAATGTTGATGGGGCTAAGAGCAGCCTTTATGAGGGTTGTTCGACCTGCCTGGGATGTCAATTTCTTTCTCCAACCAGCCAACTTTGATTTGAATATGTGGATGAGAAACTCGTGCGACTTAATCCTGTTCCTGGGTTTTGTAGACGGTAAAATGTCTACGGGTCGGAAAGTCTGACAATCAACGGGTCGACGGTCAAAAGTCTTGTCGGGTCGGATGCTTCGGGGACCAGCTACGTGTCGAAAATAACCTGCACAGAAAAGAGAGAAGAGATCGTGAAGCCTCTGGGACACCGGGATGGTGTCAGTCTAAGGGGGCTCTGACGGTCAAGTCAGATACTCGATCAAATATATATAAAGTGAAAGTGGGCGGTAAGAAGGTAACCCTCGTCGGAGTGCTTAGGTGTCGCGGCTTGTGGAGTTGTCGGAACAGATCCCCACGGTAGTGATATACTTACTGTACTAAAAAGGGTGATGGTGATGATATATTGTCGTTAACTTGCTGGTCGTAAGTGGGACTTGCGATAAGGTGCTGGTCGTAAAGGGGTCAGCAATAAGGTGCTGGTCGTAAGTGGATCAGACGGTGAGGATTGTTGGATGGATGATGACGATACGCCTAGCGTCTTATCGCTAGGTGAGTGATGCGCTAAGGAGGTGGCCGTATTAGGATGGTGATACAGCCAGCTAGTTACTGTTGGATGGGTGTTACGGTCAGCTCGTTACCGTTGGATGGAAGATATATCACACCAGAGAGCTCTTATGCAATAAGGTGGTGGTCGTACGGTGTTGATACGGTTAGCTAGTTGGAGTCTGATTTGTGACTATCAGACTCCTATCTCCCAAATTCTACGATGAGTCAGAGACTTTGAGATGATCAGAAGAACTTTGGGATGTTTATGAGAAAGCAAGTGAATGGAGATAATGGATTTGGCTACTTGAGTTCTGTTGTCGAATATTTGATGCCTTTGTCTGAGTTTTGCTTCTCGTATTTATAGTGGTGGAGAGGGATTGCCTTGATGACAACCAGCTAGTAACCGACGTATTTATTCTGTGTCATTACTCCTGAGAGATACGTTAAGGGTTAGAGGATCTGACCGTCAGATGAATATTCGAATTTCTCGAGGGACGGCCAAGATGTTACCGCGTGTGCGGTAAGCTACTGGCCGGTAACGCCCGTCTTTAAGTGGCAGATACGGAATATTTACCACTAGTGCGGTTATGGATTGCGCAATAATCCTCTGGCCGTAAGATTGCCTAGTACTGGCAGGTGGCTATCGCGTGACATGTGTCAGATACGCTTAGTGCCAAGCGGGTATGGATTCGGTGACCGGAGTAGCGACTTGGGCCATTATCGGGCCTTCTTATTTAGCCTCGCGGGTTTTACCCTTACAAAGCGGTTGTTCCTTTATTCTACAGGCACCTCGTGGAGCGGATATTTGCCCATACAGGTTTCAACATTAGCATACCCAGCTATTTTTCAGAGTCAGTCATGAGGGGTGAGTTAAGCCGTACCTGGTAATTGTGTTTTAACTCTGACGACACCCCATTGCTAAATAGAAGGGAGGATTTTGCAAAATTTACTTCCTGTCCAGAGAATTTGCAATACAACTCTGTACCCAGTAAATAAGTCCATCCTTTCATAACTGGCGATCAAAAGAGATAGTGTTTGAGAAGTTAAAATAAACAGATATGGAGATAGAGGGCATCCCTGTCTAAGTCCCCTCGAGGAGCTAAAATTTCCATATTGATTACCATTAACTATGCCTCTGAATGTGGGAGTAGTAACACAACACATGATGAGAGATAACAAAGGTTCAGGAATACCAAATCTGACCAGAATGGTTTTGAGAAAGCACCAATCAACCTTGTTGTAAGCTTTTGCCATATCCATTTTTAAAGCAAAGGATCCTGATCTGGCTTTAGAAAGGTACATGGAATGTAAACATTCTTGAGCAATTACTATATTATCTATGATTTGTCTCTGAGGGACAAAAGCATTATGGTTCCAACTTACAACCCCTTCCAATAAAGGTCGAAGTTTGTTGGCGATCAACTTAGTGATGATTTTATACAGAGTGTTACAGAGGGCAATCGGTCTATAATCAGTTACCATTACAAGGTGCTCAGTTTTGGGTATAAGGACCAGGTTAGTTTGGTTGAGTTGAGGATCAAAGAACCTCTGTGTAAAGATAGCTTGTATGTACCTGATAAGATCAGATTTAATAATGTCCCACACATTTTGGAAAAAAACACAGGGGTACCCATCTGATCCTGGACTCTTCATGGCTCCCATGCCAAAAACAACCTCCTTTATCTCCTCTTCTGCTGGTATTTGTGATAAAGACAGCTGATTGGCCGCCGATAATTGCTTGAAATTCTGTAGTACCTCCTCAGGTACTTGTACAACTGGTACAGCTCTGCAGTAATTCTGAAAGTGATCGACCATTTTGTCTGCTATCTGCATCTCATCTGTAATAGTAGCACCATCCGCTATAGTCAGTGTTTTGATGTGATTTTTCTTCCTCCTAATAGCTATAGAAGTATGGAAAACCCTTGTATTTCTATCGCCATTTAGGGCCCACGACTGCTTAGTACGTTGCTCAAGTTTAGTTCTCTGGACCTCCCTAGGCACATCAGTTCCTCCTGAATATCAGCTTCTTGCTGGAGATGAGATTGTGATGGGGGAGTACTCTGAATCTGAAGTAGTTGACTGCGTAACACCTTTGATCTTCACTCTGTATTTCCAAAAGCGTGTCTACTCCAATTGGCAAGATCTGCTTTAACATCCTGCAATTTCGCCGAGAAATTTTGGTTATTGTTAGACCATACCTGAGTTAATACTTCCTTTTACTTGTGGTGTTCCATCCAATAGGCTTCGAATTTATATATTCTCGGGGTCGAGCTTTGCAGTACATTTGTCTTAAGTAAAATTGGGCAATGATCACTGTTGTAGCGCGGGAGGTGGAAGACTCCAGCGTGCTGATATTGTTGAAGCCACTTAGAATCTGAACTAACCCGATCAAGTCTTTCTCGAACAAGGTTGTTCAGGTTCTTATTATTCGACCACGTATACGCAGGCCCATTAAACCCCAAATCGATTAAACCTGTATTCTCAATGAAGTCCGAGAAATAGGAATATGAAGATGAAACTTCGGCAGCCGAAGTTCGGCTCCTCCCCATTTATCCTTTTGCGACTCAATTGCGTTCATATCACCAATACAAACATAAGGTGACGACAGTGAACATAAGATATCCTTAATAGACAGCCAAAAATTTTGTCTCTCTGATAACCTCGGGGGTCCATAAAGACACAACAACTCGTACTTAAAATTAAGATCATTAACCTCAACATGTATAAGGTTAGATGATTCTGACCTGATTTGTAGAGATACCTCCTTTTCCAGAATAAAGCGATTCCACCTCCACGTCCCACAGCCGAAATAATAGTTTTTTTTGTTAAGTCATAACTATCAAAATTAAAAGAAGAAGAAGATGATATAAGTCGAGTCTCAGACAGAAAAAGTATATCAGGTTTTACTGCGCGGAGGAATTGTTTGAGTGTGTGAACTGTCGCCGGTTTCTCCATTCCTCGACAGTTCCAAGATAACACTAGCATTCTCCTTGCGGCTCTTTGGGAGCAGCGCCACGACCCTAACCATACCATCTTGTGTTTCTCCTTTTGCAAGTTTAATTCCTGTTTGAACAACTTGTGCTTGAGCCTGTCTTTTAAGATTTTTACTAACCACCGCTTGTGAAGAATATTCTACCTCAATATCCTCCACCTCTGATTCTTTACCCCCTAACATTGGAAGTTCATTTTGTTGGCTACTTCCTGTTTTATCTGAGGTAGTGGTCACTAACGATGCATGGGTTACCATCTCTTCCGGGCCCACAAAACGTCGGGATATAGTAGTTACAACGTGGCCTGATTCAGTAAGTGGTGGACGTGGGGATACATGTTTTGTCACTGCCGGTTTGCTGGTTCCCGTCGCCAGTGTAGTCGGAACTTTCACCGCCGATATGTTCTCGGTGTTCCGCATAAAGTTTACTTCTTCCATTGTTACAGTGGGTGTAGAGTTTATCCTTTGACGATTATCCTTTTCCCAAAAAGGAAGCACTTTGAATTCAAACGGATACTTAGGTTGAAGTTTTTCTATAACCATCTCCTTTTGTGTGTCTGTGAGATTTTTCTCCAATAAATCTTGTAATTTCAGGCGAGAAGGACAAAAATCCATGGAATGTCCCAAATATCCACAATAAAAGCAGAAACGACCAATTTTCTCAAAACATAGAGTGATGTCGTAAGATCTCTCTCCCTGTAATTGTAACACAAGCGATTTTGGTAAAGGTGTTGCTATGTTAACTCTTCCATATGTGGACCATCTAACTGCTTCCTCTGGATTTGCCGGAACTATATGTTGGGTATTATACCCTTATACTAGTGTTTATAGCGGATAACGACATCTAATGTCTAACACTAGTATCCCCAAGATCATCATGCAAAACTAGTAATTAACTAATAGGAAGATAGTAGATTACCTTAATCGCTATTTCCCTCGAGCTAGTTGAATAGATTAAAGCAGACCAAGAGCTTCAAACGTAGCTCCTCTACTTGGGGGATACCGAACAGTGTATTTAATCTCCCTCCTTGAAAGCTCGATAGCACTCCAATGGTGGTTTGATAATAAGAAGACCTTCTTCTTGCTCGACTAAAAGATAGCTTGGGAATTAGCTCACTTTCTCCTCTCTAATTGATGTGGTAGAGTAAGAAAACTTAGAGATAAATTTCACACCTTATTCTCTGTCCTAAGAGTGTGTATATAGAACCCTAATGAGAATACACCTCCTCAAAGGTTTCCCAAAACACCCTTTAGAATAAGATTTAGGGAAGTAGTCGAAAATAGCAATTACTGATATTTTCTCAATTCTCTAAGGAGGAGGTGTCCAAACACCACGAAATTTTTCGTGCATACTACTGGGTATGTCAGCAACTCACCCTCCAAAATTCAGCCCAATCCGAGTCCCGGAAGTACCCGAACCGGCCTAGGCTCAAAGCCCTTATTTCGGGCATTTTTGCTATCTTTTGCCCAAATTCTATTTAGGCCTGTGAGATATGTTTATGGGACATTCCCAATGTTATATCACACTCCCACTATTCATATCATCCGATTAAATACTCATTCTTATGTGTAACCCGATGTAGGATCTGATCGAAGTTAGCCGCGAATTACTTCGTAATTCGACGATCGTAATTGGTTTCTAGTTAAACACTACGACCCCTAAATCAATCGAACTTGATGATCTTCTTTATCAATTGTCCTAGCCGACATATTGCTCGCATTTCCATCTTGGTCGAAGGACACCTCCTTCCACTCCTTCACTATATCCCCAATTTTAGTCGCCAAGAGATTTCCCGTTGTAACGTTGAGATGATAATTATTATGATGTTCTAATTTAGTACTATGATCACCCTCTTCTCAAACAAGTTTAATAACTTTTTCTACAAGATGAGGAAGATGATCACCCTTGGATTAAGTAAGTGCTCTTGATTCAAAGCATTTTATAACATATCAATTTGAACTCCTTAGTTTTCTCATCGAGTTACACTATTGGGAGGAAACTTCAAATTCACTTCTATTGAAGCATTTGGTCGAGCAGGTTGTGTAAAATTCAATCGTAGAAAATTATCAACAAATCTGATTTCTTTGTTGTCAGTACCAGCAGATCGGCTTAGATCTCCGACAGATTCAGTCGATGAACCAATTTTATCTTTGAATAATGCGCCTTTAACTTTACCAGTAACAGTAAGTCAAATTAATAAGGGAAATGATAGAGTGCCTAGCTAGAATGCCCACTAAAATGTCCAAATTTCCTTATTTAGAAATAAAAACGGTCTCCACTGTAGTCAAACTTTGAAAAAATCTTGTCTTTTAGTGAATCCACGTCAGCTGGGTATTTTACTGGGCACTCTAATATCTCCCAATCAATAATACCATTTGCTATGACTTAGTTGAAGAAAACGAGAGGTTGAGGAGAGAGAATCATAATTTTATAGCTGAGTACAATCAAATGAAGAACCCTTGTAATGGTATAATGGTTCTGATGAATAACTATGATAGTAGTAATGACAAGAAGAAAAAGACTTGTTTTTCAGTGGAGAACTAGTTGAAATGTTACCACCGGTAGCTATGACTTGGATTTGTTGAGGTCTGAGAGAGTGGCAGAAGATAAAGAGGGAGAGAGGAGAAGATAGAGAGGGAGATGGGAGAAGATAGAGAAATCCCTTGAAATTTCAGAGAATTGAGAGAGAGAAAAGAAGGAAGTAGGAAAAGAAACACGAAAAAAAAAAATTTTAAATAATTCCGGTGATGGTCACCGGTCGGCCATCGCCGACGACTCTTCATTGGCAGTAGAGAGAAAAGATAAATAAGGTAGTATTTTTAGAAGAGGGTTAAAAAAAAGAAATAATTAGTCCACCGTTAAAATTGACAGAAATCGACTAATTAGATGTGTCCAATGCTCTCTTAGACGGTATACTAGATGAAGATCTTTACCTTTTTTTTTTTGTTGGAGATGATCTTTACGTAGTTCATACACCAAGTGACCTATGGAGATCTGTTCATACACCTAGTTTCATTCATGTAAAGGGAAAAAAATTATGTGTCATCTTAAATGTTTGTGTCGGTTGAAGCAAGCCCCTACATGTCGGTTCAATTGGTTAAATAATTTTTTATTGATTCAAGGTTTTAAGACGAGCTCCATAGGTCATTCAATGTTCATCTGTAGGCAAGGGACAAATGGGGTGGTCCTGTTGTTGTATGTGGGTGACATTATTTTAACAGTGACTTTTTATTCTCTTGAACTCTTTTTTTTTTTTTTTTTTGGGAGAATTTGACATACACCCCCACTATTATATGAATATTAGGACTACACCCCCACTTTTTGAAAACTTTTGATATACATCCCCACCTAGACGGAAACCGTCAACTCAGAGTTAAGTTGGGTGTGTGTGAAACACACGCGCCAACCATGACGATTTTACCCTTTTGTAGATGTTGAAATATTTTGAGCGATTTTGACATACAGCCCCACTATTATATGAATTTTTGGACTACACCCCCATTTTTTGAAAAAACAAAATTTTTCAATTTGCCCTCCAACGATCATCTTTTACCTTTTTTCTTATAAACTTAATTATCTTAGACAAGCTAAAAGATCAAAGAGAAAGAACTTATTTATCTTATATGTCAAATAAGATAAATAAGTTCCTCCCATATAAGATAAATAAATTCTTTCGCTTGATATCCCAAATAGTTCCTCCCATCTTTTCTATAGTTTGATATTTCAAATAGTTCTTTCGCTTTGACCTTTTAGCTTGTCTAAAATAAATAAATTTATAAGACAAAAGGTAAAAGATGATCGTTGGAGGGCAAATTGAAAAATTTTGTTTTTTTCAAAAAATGGGGGTGTAGTCCAAAAATTCATATAATAGTGGGGGTGTATGTCAAAATCGCTCAAAATATTTCAACAACTACAAAAGGGTAAAATCGTCATGGTTGGCGCGTGTGTTTCGCACACACCCAACTTAACTCTGAGTTGACGGTTTCCGTCCAAGTGGGGGTGTATATCAAAAGTTTTCAAAAAGTGGGGGTGTAGTCATAATATTCATATAATAGTGGGGGTGTATGTCAAATTTTCCCTTTTTTTTTTTGTTGAAGGTCTTGAACTCCTTGACAACAACATTAAGTAAAGATTCGGTACCATGGATCTAGGATCTCTTCAATTGTTCAGACAAAGTAAGAAACAAATCCAAAGTGATGAAAAGTAGTTAGCAAGTTGATGTGCACACTCAGTGGCGAGGCCAGAAATTTATCCCAATGGGGGCACCTTTTAGTCATAGTTCTTCAGAAAAATCAAATATACTTATTTAAAAATATACATCTAGTGGTTTATTCAAAATCCAATACATATTATAATCGTACAAGATGAATCTACATCATTATAATAGTTGTCAAATCATTGCATCATTCTCATCGTAAGCGCAAGTTGTCATTTATCTATACATTTATCATTCAATATCGTAGTTTTTATTTTGTTGAACTATTCAATATCGTAGTTAGTTTTAACAATGCTCGTGCCTGAAAATAATGGTGGATCTATGATTTATAAATATGAAATATCTAGAGCAATATAAACACTTTAATTCATACCATATCAACGTAGTTGAAGCGCAAATTAAATTTGAAAGAAGAGCGACTGACACATAGATATTTATACAAAAGAGTTAGTACGGTATAAAGTTTGAAATATATATTAGCGTAAAATATTTATGTTGTACGCCTTATTAGAATTAAGCAAAATTGTTATTTATCAACATAATATGTCATCGACTTCTTTTTTATATCCATATTAATTTAAAATACAAAAAAGAAGAGGAAAGAAACAAAGGAAAAGAGTTGAATTACAAAGGAAAAAAACAAAAATGAAGCGCAAATTAAATTTGAAAGAAGAGCGACTGACACATAGATATTTATACAAAAGAGTTAGTACGGTATAAAGTTTGAAATATATATTAGCGTAAAATATTTATGTTGTACGCCTTATTAGAATTAAGCAAAATTGTTATTTATCAACATAATATGTCATCGACTTCTTTTTTATATCCATATTAATTTAAAATACAAAAAAGAAGAGGAAAGAAACAAAGGAAAAGAGTTGAATTACAAAGGAAAAAAACAAAAAGAAAAAAGTTGAGGTCTGTTGGTTTCAAACCCATGACCTAGTGAACTTATATAAAATGGGTACTCACATCTTACCAACTAGACTACAGAGAAGAGTTGGTTATGTAGTGTGCGTTAATCAATCTATAGTTTTCACATGGAGTGTATATGTGTAAGCAAACAATAAAAGCCACATGGGGCTGTGGGGGCACGTGCCCCCACGTGCCCCTATGTGGCATCGCCCCTGTGCACACTCTAGGTCGGAGTTCGAGACACGTATACGTACTACCTTTTTCAAAATAAAAACAAAGAGACTAGTGTCTCCATAGAAAAGATGTATATCAAAGTTTACAAGGCACTCTCATTATTGCTCAAAGGGTTCTTTCAAATTTTCGTTGTGGAAGGTGCCTATAGTGAAGGTCGGGTGCCATTGGAACTTCCCTTATTTGTTTTTTTTTTATGAACGTAAGCATTTGCCTAATATTTATTAAGAATTAGAATTTAACATGTCAGCTTTATCCATCGTCAACTGACTTACAATGTAATTAGGGATATTGGGCAATTCCCAAGTCTCATTTAAATTTAATTCGAAAACAGATTTTGCTAGTATATGAGCTACCTGGTTTACCTTTCTCGGACAGAAGGAAACCTGCTAAGTATCGAAGAAGGTACTTGCATGTTTTATGTTCGCCACAATGTTCCTTATCTTCCAAGGAGGGGTCTCATTTTTATTCGAGCAAACATCAACCACAACCTTTGCATCACCTTCAATGATACACTTCCGACAACTCCTTTGATTAGCGAGATGTAAGGCTAACCTTGTTGTCGTTGCCTCCGCCTCTAATGCATTCATTGCCATCACCACTCTAGATGTGGTTGCTGTGAATGACCCACCACTATTTCTTCCAACCACCATTATTGTCGCTTTACCGTCTTTAAAAGTGGCAATGCGGCATCAAAGTTGAATTTCGTCACTTTCAACCATGGGAGGAGTCCATACTTCATATCTCTCATTTGTTTCTCTGTCAACTACATCATCATGTTCAGTCTCATTCATGGAGAAGCCATTCATCATGTTTATAGCTTCCGGACAACTATTGATTTACATGGATTGATCCCTTCAAATACCATCTTATTACTGACTTTCTACAAAGACCTCAAGGTGTATATCCTTGACTTAATCGAGCAGTCGGTGTCTTCTCCCGTGAACCACCCAGTAACTATGTCAATAGCACTCATCGGTCCTTCCATGTTAAGTGATAATTGAGGACAACTCCAGACCTCCTTAGCAAATTTACAATTTCTAAAGAGGTGGTCAATATCTTCTACTTCTTCAATACAAGTAAGGTAATTTATTTGTAGTACGACAAAGGCGTATGGGCTTTTTAAATAGTTTCTCACAAGGGAAATTTTAAATGCACTCGCCTTTTGTTATATACACTCACATGTAAGGTAATTTATTTTGAAGTCAAAGGAGATGTGGGTGTGCCAGGTAGAAATGGTAAGTGTATATAACATATCTCTTCTATCACCCTCCATTTGAAAAAGATTTATCTTTACCATAACCGTGTATGACTATATGGGGTTGATATATTAAAGAACATAATAATCACATATCATTAGAATATGGCTGTGATATATCAAGAGAATGGATTAAGTTTATAAACACTCATAGAAGCACATTTGGACCCTAAAAACCATATAAACGATCTCAAAGGCCACTGAAGCTAAAGCTAGAAACCACCAAGAGCTGCCTTTAATTGATTTGGACTGATAACTTACGTGAGAAATAGTTCACTTTCAGACACTCAAATCTAAGAACTCTCATTATTTCACAACCAAGTGACCAACTAAACTAGAAGTTGTTGTGCATTTGGAGACGCATTGGTCCAATTCACACACAAATTACGCGCTAATTTGTAACCCACTAAGCTAGAAGTTATTGTGCTTTTGAAGAGGCATTAGTCTTATTTCACACACATATTAGGCACTAATTTTTAACATTCTTTCTTGGGTCCTATCCTAGTGGGGTTTACCCAATGGTTGGCCTTCGACTTTGAAAGAAGTACACTGGAGGCCGGAGGGTCCAATAGTCCGTATGAGTTGTGGACCAGATTTTACATGTCGTTCACCCCATAGCCCATGCATAGCACCAACAGGCCCAGAAATTGACGGGTGAGTTATTAGATCTCTAGTGTCTAAGTCCCGTCCAAACAATAAAAGATTGAAGATTGGACTTGAGATGGATCGGGACTAACATACAAATATAAAGATCTCTCTTAGTAGATAATAAAAATAAATAGATTGCCCGTTGGGTCGTAAAATATAAGTTCTAGTAAGCTTATAAAAGATAAAATAGAAGCTGTCTATTAGGCTCATGGCAGCAAGAGGTAATAGTTTAGGGATTCCCACTTGATGACATGGGAACAGAAATATAGCAACTAGAAAATTCTCACATATTTTGACATTTCACTTAAATATGTTTGGCGGAATATTTTTTTTTTAAGATTCCACATTCTCTGGGATTCGAACCTGGGACCTCCAGGACTTTCTGGAGTTAATGTCAACACCTTGGTACCACTTGGGCTACCAACTCTTGGCATGCTTGGTGGAATTATAATGCATCTTTCAATTAAATTATATTACGAGACATAGACCAAATAATAGGTGTCATTATTTTTTCTAAAATGGGAAGAATATCTGTACATTATTTCCCCCTTATAATCCCTTGTCAACAATAATGTAATGGAGAAAACATTATTCTTCAATATTTTGGGGTAAAAGTCTTGTTTTTTTTTTTGTTGAAGGGGTAAAAGTCTTGTTTGATTGTGGATATTGCACATGCCCAACCTATCTAGGGCAAAGGCAGTCAGTCATATAGAAAATGGTCCGGTTCATCAACTAGGTGTGACCACCCACCATATAGGACACATACCCATACCTTGTTTCTTATAGACTTTTTAGTAATAAGTCGTACTGTTTTTGACTAAATATCATTCATTTCAATTATTGTCTCATAGTTGCGTGGGCCATAGCTTTAATTGTCTATTTTGGTTGTAAGGGTCCGACTGGTATCTAGAGACGTATAAGTGTCTGAGAACATCCAAACACTTATTTTTCGAAAATTTTCTAACAATATGAAATTTGAAAAGTAGTAGAAGAAGTTACACAAATCAAAAGTAAACGTACTCCACACGTAAATAAAATTCAATCGTCTATCGAAAATGAAAATGTGTAGAGAGAGAGACTATAGATGTGTAGATGTGGAGTTGACTTTGGATTGTGGCTTCTTCTACCACTACGCATGAAATTTACTCTATACACTTGTTTTGAACAACTTGCTCCACAATTGACAAATCATAATCAATATTTATTAACTTTGTAATAAAAACAAAACAAAAGGCGAAGTCGTGTTGCAATTATCATGTATGTTTTGGCGAACTCGACAGTATAATGGGTAAAATTTGACACTGGCAAAGTGAGAAACGGAACATTTCTTTTTGTCATATACAAATAAAAGTTAGCTCAACTCTCATGTTCTATTCGTGGAAGCATGTGACATCTCTCAGACTCCATTGAATATGGACCTCACCTTGGACTATGACAATAACCTTAAAATGGAGACAAATGATTACAGAAGGTCGACCTTAACGCGTAAAAGTTCTAATATCCTAAAAGGACTGAGCAACAATAATTGTGACTATAAAGTGAGTCGGGTGTAATTCGTGAATGGGAATGTTGGTGGCAGATAGTGATCCGAACTATGGGAGGTAGTACATGTGCCGGATATATAAATATCACAAGTTGTTCTTTACATCATTATTTTGCTCTCTCCTCGGTTGCTAGTCAATATCTACCACTATGATACGGATTTTGAACAATCAACAAATATGTACACATACACAGGGGGCGGATCCATGGGGGTGCGAGGGGGTGCGGCCGCACCCCATGGATCCACCCGAAAAAACATAATAGTAGTAGTAAATTTTAATTTTTATTCATATAGGTATATGAATTATATATCTTCTGATGAATTATTGTGACAGAAAAGGAAACATGGCCTACTGGTTGAATTGTTGTCCGGATTGCTCTCTCAAACTTGAGGGTGTGAGTTCAAATCCCGCCACAACCATTTTAAGTGTTTTTTTTTGTATATTTCTATATTTGTCTATGCCTTTATATATTCAATCGTGTGTAGATAACATCTAGTATAGCATTGCTCGATGGTTGAGGAGTTGAGTTGTGGGAGAATGAGGGCCTGAAATTTTATTTCGAGTCCTACTATAAACAATTTGAAGTATTTTAACAATTATATATATTGAAATTTTTTAAAGCGTTACACCTTGAAATTATTCAATTCAACTACCCTAAACCTTATAAAATTCAATTCATCTATAAACCTTATAAACTTCAATTTATCTACACATTGAAATTTTTTTAAAGCGTTACACATTGAAATTACACATTGAAATTATTTAAGTGCTTTTTTTTGTATATTTCTATATTTGTCTATGCCTTTATATATTCAATCGTGTGTAGATAACATCTAGTATAGCATTGCTCGATGGTTGAGGAGTTGAGTTGTGGGAGAATGAGGGCCTGAAATTTTATTTCGAGTCCTACTATAAACAATTTGAAGTATTTTAACAATTATATATATTGAAATTTTTTAAAGCGTTACACATTGAAATTATTCAATTCAACTACCCTAAACCTTATAAAATTCAATTCATCTATAAACCTTATAAACTTCAATTCATCTACCATTAATTTCTGTAAACTTCAATTCATCTACCATAAACCTTATGAAATTAAATTTATCTATCTTAAACTCTATAAAATTCAATTCATCTACCCTTCCTATAAACTTCAACCCATCTACCATAAATCTTGTAGATTTTAAAAGAAAATTTTCTTCGGATTCATCAAGTTCAATACCAGAAGTCCCAGACTCGACTCCAACGTTATTTTTCATTCCAACACTATCACCGACTCTAATTTATCATCTTTGCCAATTGATCATGGACTACCAATTTCAAGTTATGAATCCAAATACAGAGATGAAATTCGTAGATACTATTTACACAACGTTGTCCATTTCAACCAAAGGACCATATTTTTCCCAAAAAAGTTTTTAGTGAAATTGAACTCTCGTAGAAGTCAATTGCGATTATAATTGTAGATGTAATAATATAATTAATGAATATAAATATTTTGTTAATTATGTGTTTGAAAAAAAAATTAAGTATACAAATCCGCACCCCCTAAGTGAAAACTCTGGATCCGCCCCTGCACATACACTATGTATTGTATATGTGTTCGAGTTATCTCACATCGGTTATCCCAAGAGCCTGTTGTGGGGAGGTTATTATTGGTGGAGGAAAAGTTTCACCTAGAAGCGACCTTTTGGGTTAGACTTGAAATGCCCCGATAGATCAGTTCTAACTCTAATTTAAGGTGGTCAATATATGGACATCGAAATATCACGTGGCCAAGAATTGTCGGACAACTATGTTTGATTTAATTGACTTAGATTTAATAGATGGACAAACTTATAAGGCCTTAAATATTAAAACAGCAGTAATTAATGTGAAAACCATAAACAAGAACATGAACTAACCAGTTTCGAGATTATCAGATCATCACTATAATAATCATCTCAAATAAAGATTATCATTATTTTAGTACTCAATTCAATTTTTTACCTTTTTTAGAATCAAATTCAGTTGCTTCGATCAATGATCAAAAATCCTAATTTCATCCTCTGGAGCTTTTAAAACTCTAATATAAGAAATGGTTGAAAGTAACACAAGAACTTCTACTCGAAGTAGGATTGAATCCTCAGACGATGTCGACGAGGATAATCCATTCGTTAATCGAAAGTCGATTTCGAAAAACAGAAAACCTGGAACTAGAGATACTAGTTCAATTAAGATTCTTAAGGTTAATCTTAGACATCTTCTCTGGTTTGGTGTTTTTGCGTGTCCAGTTTTCATTCCCATAATGTATTAGCTTCTTACACATGTTGAAGAGGTTCAGAAGCTTAGTGTTATCACTCAATTTAATGCACCAAAAATTATGGATCTCCCACACGTTAGTAGTGAAGTTTCTAGCATTTGAGTTTCTTGTTATTTTGTTTAGTTATTATCCCTTTTGAAAATTTGAAATTTTAGTTTCTAGGGGTTCTGGGGTTCTGGGGTTCATGAACATTACTTTTTTTTGGAAATTTTTTTCAAGAACTTCTTACGATTTTCTTAGTTTCTCATGATCAATAATCTCTCTGCGGTTTCTCTCTTTACAAATTTAGTTGTTGGTGATGAAGAAAAGGAAGACATCTTGGATGTATGAGAAAAAAGGGATTTTTGGTCAAATGACCCTTGATCCAAAATAGTTCGGTGGAATGACCTTGTTTCCAAGTATTGCTCTAATGACCCTATTTTGTCCATTTCCTTCCATATTTGCCCCTCAGTATAAAAAGAAGTCTAGATTTTTTAGACAACCAAACAACAAGGTAACAGAGAAAATAAAGCTATCTCTCTAGAACGAAAACCGAGCTCTCTCAGACTAGAACGAAATGGTTCCAACTTTTCTATTCGATTTGTATGCAACTGACTCCCAATCTTGAAACTAATCTCCTATATAGGGTTTGAATCTTAAGTATCTTCTTCTTCATCAGAAATTTCGGCCAACTTTTGTTGAGTTAGGGTTTGTTCGATTCGTTGAGGTGAGTTCTTGTTTGCTATAGTTTACCTTATTTCATCTTAATTGTCAATTTGTTTCATACTATATGTTGTTTTGTTTGGTTTTGTATAGGTTTTTTATTTATTTAGGTATTGTTCATCTTCGTAGGGTTTTACCTCCTTATAACTTCATGATTATCTTGTTTTATGTATGTTTTGCTTGTTTATGTATTGTATAATGTTAAATTCATCTAATGTTGTGTTAATATTTCAATTTTTGATTGGGGTTTGCCTTAATCTTATAAATGGGTTACTTTGATTGACAATGTTCACCATGTGTTTGTTAATAATCCCCAATGAATCAAATTATTGTTCATGTTTGTTGAAGTTTGGTCTTACTTCATTTTCACTATTACATCTTATGTATTGTTTGATTGCCAATTTACATGTTGAATTCATCTAATGTGTTTTCAATTTACATGTTGAGTTCATCTCATATTTGTATGTATTTTGGAAGTTGGTAATAATTTTAGTACGTACAAATAATGAATTTATCTTTGTTTTGTAGGGTAACTCCTAATGGAATCCGTGAGCATTTGGTTATTTCATGGTGGTAGATTAGAAAATGTGAATAACGAAATCAAGTATATTGGTGGTTAACAAGCCAGAATAGTTCTATCAGGCGGGACCACACTTAGAGAACTTCGTGAAGTTTTTCATGAAATAGTATGTGAAGATAGCACGACAAGTTCGCCAAAATTCAGTTTTATGGTTCCGGGGACGATTCAGAGTACTTCACCTATGGAAATTCAGGTTGAGCGTGACTTCACATTTTTCTGGACACTTGTCAAAGGTAATTTCTCCAAGTGTATTCTATTGTATGTTACTCAGGATGGTGGTTCACACTCTACAAATGTAGAAAATGAATACCTAATCCCAAAGGAAGTTCCTCAAAGAGAAAAAGTGTGCTCGATAGATATGAATGTTCTCTTCACTAGTTATCCGACTACGTCACCAAACAGAACAGTTACGGAAGAAGAAGAACCTATGATCCGAAAAAGTGTTGAGGTAGGTGGAGAAGAAGAACCAGTAGAGTTTACATATGACCATTGTTATGTCGATGAAGAAGATTATGTGGTAGATTTGAGTTCTTCCGGTGTAAAGGAAGAACTTTCAGAAGAGTTAAAACCTGACCCTTGTTCTGCAGAACAAGAAGATTATTTGTTTGATTTGAGTTGTTCTGAGATTTGGGAATACTCAGATGAAGTTAATTTGGATGTAGGGGGTGGATCATTTGATGATGTTGAAGTACTTAGTGAAAACTCATTTGGTAGAGGTGGTTGCGAGCAGGATAAAGGTAAAGGTAAGGAGTTGTTACATGAGTTTGTAGCTCTCTCATACTTTGTCCCAAACATAGTTTTGTTGGGAAAGAAAATTTTTTACAGAAAATGTTGATGTGCCTATTATTGTTCCTCCTTTACATGAACTACCACCACTTCCTACCACCACTTCTGAGTAGTTTTGAATCTATGTGCACCCCGGATGTTAGACAATCGAGTATCTTGAATAAATAAAGTTTGCAATCATCCCTGTGAAACAAATATGAGAATCCTAATTAGTAATAATAAAGTTAAGTGGTCTAATATAAATATCATAATATTAACTTGTGAGATAAACATTACGAGTTTTTTTGTTGCGGGATAAAATCAGCATGTTCGACTACCCATGAATTTTTTTTCACGACTGTCTTTCCTTCTTCGTTGTCCTCCAATTTTTCATTAAATATGACAACATAGACTTTAAATAAGTCATACCCCAGCTTTGCCGTCTTCCATCTCCACGGTTTGAGTCGTAGATAAGGATCTTTCTTTCTAAAAGGTGCACAACACCTAGGACCCAATGAACACCTTTATAACTGACCGGGAAATATATTTTGTTCACTAACTTCCATGATTTGCTTGCTACTGGAAGTTCTCCCTTCAAATATTTTATGCATCTCTCTTTTTCGCCAACAATGAATTTTTTCAACCATGTGGTTTGTTGTAACAAGTGTCAAGTAGTTGCACCGACAAAAACAAAAGGAAATACAATGTTAGTCATGATTACTACATGATCTTTATAACGGAACTACTAAGGCTCGCAATGAAGATGACCAAAACAGGAAAGGAGAGCACAAACAACTAAATAGTTTGAATAAAGAATTTGTATATGTGATGTCCAACCAGTAAGTAATTCACATCAAGATATTGCAACCACATATTTTAACAGCAATACTTGGCCCCTAACCACACTGAAATCTAAGATCCAAGATATTAACAATTCTTAACTAGACTTGAGAAGAACCATGTAAGTATAGTATTACTAGTCGCGGAACCAACCTAACATAAGATTGTGAGGTCAACAAATACCGAATGCTAGGACCACATCGTCGAAACATTAATTTTGAACCACAAAGAATGATATAAAGGGTTATTTGCGTGATAATTCACAACATACAAACGCTTCATAATTTATAATAATGAGAGACTTACTGAAAAGAAACAGTCAGTCGTTGTCCAGTCTATGCCGAATCTTGAAGGGTCACAGTTTCTTCGAGCACGGTAGTAGTGTAACCCAACATCGATTTGCTGCAACATACAAATGATAGTGATGATCAATTCGTTCCCCCTTTCATTAAAATTTGACTACAAATTGTATAAATACAATGATTATCGCTAAACCCTAATAGTCATATACCTCGCATGTCAACCATTGGTTATGCATCCATAATTGTTTAAACCATTTTCCTTCGACGGTTGCAATGACAACATTTATACGTTGGTATGTTCTGTTAAAGGTACTCATGAGTCAAATATATAACTATTATAATTATGAAGTGAAAATTCATATTATAACAAACTATAAAATAGGTACTTACTGGTGCTTCTTCAATGCATTCACCCACGACATAAATCTAAGAGTATCGTTCACTTCAAATGTTTCTCGAACGTTACCTTTTTTTCTTTTCATCCCTACGTAAGGTGATTTTTTGGTTTGAATGCTATCTCTAGGTGGTCATAGGGATACAAACGGATACTTTTTTAATATATCGTCAACTTCCTTCAATCGAGCATCGTCGATAGCATTTACATCACTTTCATCTACCTTAAACACCTCACTAAACACGCTATATATCGTGTCTAATGACCCTTCGGCGCATCCTAAAATATAAAAATAATTAGGCAGAGGAATAAAAAAAGAAACAAAAGGAACCAATTATGATAGTCTCAAAACATAAATTTTAAGCCTCATATAAATTTTATAACCTCCATCAATTCTTCTTGCAATTAGGGGTGGGATTCACCTTCTCTCATCTCAGACAAAGGAAAATTCTTCACTCCATTACCATCATATCCCACCACATCTGTCGCGTCCTGCAAAAAAATTTTCACTAAACACCTTCTCTGTTGAAACGATTAAAAATACTAATACAGATATAAATTATCTTTGTAAAACAATCATTTTCTATTTCATCAACAATCTCATCTACATATTTATCACCTAGAGTCTCCTACAATAGACCGATATACAAGATCCCCAATATAATGTAATAGTTATGCAACTACAGTACCAAATAACGTTACCTTCGGAGACAAACGGTCCTGGATCTCTAAGAGGTTCTCCTCTGCATTGGTGTCTTCTACCTCATCCTACTGTAAATAGTTTTATTGTATAAATACCTTGTATGATGTAATCTAAATATAGTTCAAACAAAAAAGGAAATTACTACTAATTAAGTACCTTTCTCTCCATCTCGGACATAAGCTTATGTGAACTCTCTTCAATATCTTTTTCAGATCGCTCTAATCCACCACAAACACATAATTTCGTTGATTCCCACTTTTTTATTATCTCGTCACGTCAACGAAGATCTTCTCTAAAGTCAAAAATCTCTTTCTTAAGTTGTTCAGTTTCGCTTCGTGGCATCTCTACCTCTGAAGTCTCTTCTCTATTATAAGGTGTCACTTACACTTAAAAGCATTGCAAGAAGAACTTGTTAGTAGAAGTAATTATAGGGTTACAAAAAATATGTGAATGGTAAGTGTATTTGAGACAAACATCTTACATTTGGATCTACAAATTTTCCCCTTAAAGATTCAAAAGTGACAGCTTTGCATTTGGAATTCCACTTTACGATGGGAGAATCACCATTAACTCTTGGTTTTCTGTTTGCACATTTAGTTGCAATTGTCGAAAGACATTCGTATGCCCAAACCTGCAATCGATTACAACAAAGACAGTTTTGCAAAGACATTCTAAATTTAAATTTTGAAAGAGATAATAGTTGAACTCATTGTGCAAAACTAATAAAAATTATAAAATAAAATCAAATAGCATTACCTGAAATCCAAATGGGCAGCCACTCAATTAATAGGTGATTCCACTTTCCTTCTTCTCTTTGTTTGGTTCCATTGCACGAGGCAATGCCTTCTTTAGGCAAGATAAAGTACGTTGGAAAACCTTCGGACCCCATGGAAATTTGTTGAATTTGTCTATATTCTGCACTAACTTTATATGTTCTGTGTCGACACTCGTCCTACGAGCATCTTTACCTAACAAGAAATAGTCTAAGCAAAACAATAGACAAATCTTAACCCTATCTACATCATCCTCACAGTCTTCAATGCATCTCTTTAAGACTTCCTTGTTGATGTTTGACTCTTCTGAAAAGTATTTATCTCTCAATGATACCTCGTTAAGATCTTCTTCCATGTCTTTTACAACCTTATCTTCTTCATCTACTACCCCATATTTCAAACCCATAATTTTAGAGAATTTGACAACTGAAAACTTTAATTCCTTCTTACCAATGAAAAACTTCATCGAACCATCATCCATATCCGATGATTTTGTTTCATGTAAAAACATGTTATGCACAAGTACATAACAAAACTTTAGGTCATTTACCTCCAAAAGATGTCCAAAACAACTTTCTTTGAAGATTTGTTTTTGTCTATCGTTTTTCAAATTATCCTTAACAAATTTCATATCCTCAATCCTTGAAAGACATATCACTTTCTCACGACATGCTTCTTTTATCTTTAAGGGTATATTACGTGTCATCCTGCATAACAAATAAGAAATCATGGCGTCATCCTACAATTTTAGTACTAAATCTAACTTACCCAAAACTGAATTTACACAAACACCATTTTACAATCAGATATATAGCACTTTCACACCTAATCTCGGGATACGATAAAGAAATCATATACTTTTCAGTGAAGACCAACTACTTAATCCTATGAATTTCTAAACACATTATAGCCACAACTTCAATATTACATCAACCACAATATAAAAAAAATCTAGATGAAGCTATGTTACTACAACTGAATATGGGGTTAGCACTTAAGTAATGTATACACAAACTAGTTCAAAGAAAGAAAAATACAGTAAAACAGACAAAACTAAGGTTTCCAATTTTCTTAGTAACTAGGGTTTCCAATTTGGTCCAGAAATAACCGAACTAGTTAAGAAATTCTTTTTTTTTGGGAGAATTTGTAGGATATGTAAGAGTTAAGTAACTATAGATGGAATTTTAGTTTAGAAAATGAACTAAAATTATAAAATCAAGTACCAGCATCAATGTCGTATCAGTTAGAAAATGAATCGAAATCACAAGTGAAACCCTAAACGAATTTTGGGACTTTATCTAATAACTTAGGTCATTGATGAAGTATCAGCATCAATGACCCAAATTATAAAATTAGGAAGAAAAGATTTCGATTGGAACTTAAGTTTCACCCAATAACTGAAGATGAAGAAGAATACATACCTCAAATTGTTGGAACTTAGGTTTTGTTGGTGATGAAAATGAAGTATCAACCTTACAACTGAAGATGAAGAAGAAGAAGAAAAGAGACATCTATTTATATTGAGGGCTAAATATGGAAGAAAATGGCCAAAATTAGGTCAGTTTAGTGAACTTGTAAAATGAAGGTCCTTCCAACAAATAATTTTGGGTCAAAATTTATCCACCCAATTTCCCAAGAAAAAAAGAGGGCAGACTTAAAATAAAAACTCTACTATTAAGATGACATGAGTAAAATATGTTAGACTTATATCCCTCTAAAAGTTGTTGTCCATGTAAGATTTTTAATTTTTCGGTTTGTCCATATAAAATTGTTGTCCACATAAGCTATTTGATTGTCCATATACTGGTCACCTAAAATTAGTATACTTATTATTTAAAAATCAACATATCGTTCATTAGTAAATACAACAAAGAAGAACAAAATTTGAAGATTAGAATGTTTTGATCAATGCCATAATATAAAATGCTTAACTTGAAGAACGTAACCTCATATTTCTGCAGGTCGACCGAAATTGACTTCGTAGTTACACAAAGGTGGCCAATATATGAACAAAGAAATATAATTTCCACAACAAATCATATGTCTTAGATAACGATCACTATTGATTAACTTAAAAGGATAGAAGATATGAAATTGCTTCCTTATTCATTCTCTGTTGATCCGGACAATATATTTTAATTTACAAATAAACAAAAGTAAGAACTAGTTTAGTTCATAAAAGGAACACCTAATCCAACATCCTTATTCATCCTTCTATTGATGAAATCATTAAGCTAAGGCACCCCTAACTTTTGTGTTAAGATAGTTTTTTGAGTGTTCTTTAATAAATATACATGAGAAAATAATAAGAATGTCTAAAGAGGGGTTTGAATTTTTTGCTTAGGAGAAATGCTATTTGGCCTGATTTGGCTGGTCGACGTCATGCAGAGATTTGACATGGCCGGCCACGTCATGCCAAATAGCGTTCCACGAAGAGAAAGAGAGAGTGTGTGTGTTTTCCGTTCTACTCAATTGAAGTCCCTTCTTTCATTTCAATTTCGCCCAACTCCTTTATTCAAAGCTTCTTTCAATCGATTAGGAGAGAGAACGACTGAAAACTTCAAGACATTTAAGGATACATAATTATAAGGCATAGATTTATCATAAATACATAATATTATTATGTATGACTCAGATAAGTACCATAGCAACTTGATTTAACGTATCTTGAGTTCTTAAAGATGATATTGAGTCCTTAAAGATCATATGGGAGTCCTCGCAAGTGAAGGGGCCTTAAAATCTCTACCTTTATTTAAGTACTTAAATTACATTAGACAAATGTCAGAGATAACTTTTTTGACTATGAAGAAGGTGAGTCCACGCTCCGCTAAGAGAAGGTGGACTTTCTCCATAATTATATGTTTATTTCATCCTCATAAATTCATAATGTATTAATGATGTCAACACTTGGTTGCCCATGTAATTTAAGTGTTGACATATACTACAAAAAGTCCCTGGAAGTTCCGGGTTCAATCCCCAGAGGAAGTGGAATCTTTGGGTTATTGAATTAGGGATTATTATAGTATAAATAACGTAGTTGGACTTTAGACCATTGTTAATTAGTTGGGTTTTTTGTCATAATTTAGTCGGGCTTTAGGCCTGTTCTTGTTAAATTTAACAGTATTGTGCTTATCACATCTTTGATGTATCAACGCCATTGTAATGACTATACTACATCGTAGTCAATTTCTAAAAAGATAAAGTAATGTGTTAATGACAGAAAAATTTTAGTTGCACTCACTATTTTTTGGTATAAACATTCAAATTTAGCCATTGTAATGACTATACTACATCGTAGTCAATTTCTAAAAAAGATAAAGTAATGTGTTAATGACAGAAAAAATTTAGATGCACTCACTATTTTTTGGTATAAACATTCAAATTTATAGTGTAAGTCAAAAGAGATGTAAATGAGGCAGGTAAAAATGGTAAGTATTAATGCATTATACTACTTTTACAGAAAAAGTTAGTCAAAATAAAGTAAAGATTAATATTCCTCTCTTCTCTCTCTAAAAAACTACTTTTACAGAAAAAACCCATTTTAGATCTAGATCTTCTTCCGGCAAAGGGTTATTCCTTCGCCAGAATCTCTTTTTTCCCTCTACTAGTGTATTGTTTTCGGGTATGGGCTTGGTTCTCATCTAATTTGTTGTAAATGTAATTGCTGGATCAGAAAATCAATTCATCTCCCTTTAATCTAGGTGTTTCTGGAATTGGGGCTTTACGATTTTCTTTTTTCTACATGATGGATTTGATTCAGAATCAAGAAGTTGAAGAAGAAGAAAAGATAAACCATATTAAATCAACATCTAAATCATAAGGAGAAAAAAAAGAGAAGATTTTGCTGATGAACATGTTGGTGGTAACATATACAACAACATCAAACAAAGCTTCAACCAAAGTTCGAGTTGAAGGTTGAAGAATCGGTACAAAATCCTGATTACATATATTTATGTATAAATAAATTCACGATCTTTAGGGTCCTCTCATTTGTGATCTTTAGGATCCTTAATCTATGACCTTTAGGGTCTTTTATTTTAATTTTTGCAGTCTTGTACTCTTTTTCCTTCATTTTGTCTTTACTTTGAAATTTATGCTGTAATTTTCATTAGTAAATTCATGTTGTACTCAAAAGAGTCAAAAACCGTGTAATTTGCCGGATTGAAATCCTTTTATGAATGAAAATTTTGGTTTATGTCAAAAAAAAAAAAAATGTATTATACATGAAATTTACATTAATGATACAGTATATTTTATGATAAGGTTGTGAATCTACTTGATTACCATCTTATTTGTTGAGGGGTGGAAATAAGGCAAGTCCTTGTCTTCTTTCTAGTGTATGTTACAATATCTCTCTCTCTCCTTGTTTCTCTCTCTTACCCAACCTTATTAATAGGACTCTCAAAGTGAACAATTTCTTCCACATGAAAAACAATTTTACATAGAACTAGTACATCTCTACTTAATTCTAGAGAGAGAGAAAAAGAGATATTAATGGTGGTATAGCTTAGTATCAAATAACCAGAATGAAGTTCTTTAACTCTTCCTTATCTTCTTCTTCTTTGCCTTGTGTGACAAAAGAATCCAAAGAAAACATGCAGTCATTGAAAACCACCACTACCCAAAGAAAACCAGGAGGATGGAAATCCATGCCTTACATTATTGGTAACTAAATCATATATCTTACTTTCTCTCTCTCTATATAATTTCTCTTCCTATAGCAACTATACTCATGAGAATATATTGTTTAAATTTTCAGGGAATGAAACATTTGAGAGATTAGCAACATTTGGGTTGTTATCAAATTTCATGGTGTATTTGTTGAGACAATTTCATTTAGATCAAGTTTTTGCTACTAATATACTTAATATTTGGTCTGGTACTACAAACTTTGCTCCATTAATTGGTGCTTTCATCTCTGATTCTTACTTGGGCAAGTTTAGAACTCTTGCTTTTGCTTCAATTGCTTCTTTCCTGGTATGTTCTTGCATATACCCTAGCTAATTGTCTTCCTTTATTTCCTTTTTTTGCCCCCTACTTTGTGACCAGCTTCTTTCTTGGCCCCCTATTTTTTATGAATTCAAATTTGAACCCCTATTTCCAAGTGAAGCCATAACTACCCTTCTTAATTTCAAAATAAAGATATTAAAAAAAAAAAAAAAAAAATTACGGCTCACCTATTTTCAAGTAAATGCCATAACAATACGGATTTTTTTTAAAATATTTTTTTTTCATATTTTCATTTTGTAATTAGGAAGGGTAGTTACGGCATTTAAATAGGGGGCTAAAATTGAATTTATGAAAAATAGGGGACTAAATAGGAAGCTGGTCACAAAGTAGGGGGCCAAAAAAGAAATAACTCTAATTTTTACCACCTTATCTTTTCATTACCCTATCTTAAAAGTATTGTAGCAAAGTGAAACTCGTTTTGGTTGAGGTGATATGTATGTCTCTTCACTGAAAAGATCAGAATTTGAATCTTCACTGAAAAATTCTCTGGTGAAACCCACGTTGATTTAGATCCTGACAAGTAAATTTTCAATTTATGATTTTGGTGTTCTTTTTTGCAAAACATTACCATTTGAACACTGGTCTTTTTAATAGAGACATATGTTATCACCTGTCAAAATTTACCTTAATAATATGTAAAGTCAAAGTTTATTATGAGATACTATTTGTTGAATGTCGTAATGAAGATAAATTCGAAAAAATAAAATGTCATCATTAGAGAAAGGTCTTTAAATTACAAACAAAATTCACATCAATTAAGTGATGTAACTCTCTCTAAAGAGACTAGAGAGTTCGAATTTGACCATTTATAAAAATTGTAGTCCAAATAACAACACAATCATGACAAAATTCCTTAGGATGCCTGAGTTATGGTGAAATTTGCGACAAAAAGAGTTGAGTTGTTGCGAAAAAATTATTTTGTAATTAAAAATGGTTTTTAAATCATTCAAACACTAGAATCCCTCGCTATTGGATAAATATTGTTGAATGACTGTTGTAAATTTATTAGTAGATATCTATTTATCCTACTAATCAGTGGCCACACGTTAGCCGTCTATCTCTTGAAGGCCACATGGTGAGAAGATAAATGAAACCTCTGATTGCTTTGCCAAAGTATAAACGTCCCCGGTCATCAATTGTTTTTAGTACATAATTTGAACGTTTTTCATGTTTTGGCCGTTACATATCATAATTTTCATTTGTCAGTATTTGTAGCTGTTTAAAGACGTTTCGGATAACATATTAGATAGAACTGTGTTTTCATCGTTTGCCAACGAAAAAAGATCACTATTGCATTTTTTGAGCGTTACTAGCTTAGTTTAGTCCCATGGAGGGATGGGATCAGACCTAGGTCATATGTATGATGTATCTCTAGTCTAAGTTGGAGTTGGGGCATTTGGAGTTGGAGTAACCCATACCAAAGACAAGTATCAGCCACGTAAATGGATAAGATGAGTGAAAATCTTAAGGCTGACAATGATGATAGCAATATGGTAATTAAGTTGTGAAAATCTTTTAGGTAGAATGCTAGGTCTACACATTTTTTGTTTACACAATAATTAATATTTATATAGCATCTCATTCATTTTCTCTACTATTTTCGAGATTCGGGTATGCACATTTTTCATAAAGTTTTCGTAATAAACCGACAGATGATCTTGTGTCAGATAGATAATGTGTCAACTTAGCACGGGTTGTAGTTCTTTTCTTGTTTTTTTCCTTTCGATAATTTGCTCTGATACCATGTTAAATTATTGTTTTTCTTTAATAAAAACGAAAATACCCTAATAATAGTGATGCTTAATATTGACAGGGAATGGTGGTATTGTCATTAACTGCAATTCTTCCTGAGTTACACCCACCTCCATGCACCACTCAACAACTTTCAAGTGGTCAATGTATTGGTCCTTCAAGTGGTCAACTTGGAGTCTTATACTTGTCATTAGGTCTTTTAGCAGTAGGTGCAGCTGGAATTAGACCATGTAGTTTACCCTTTGGAGTTGATCAATTTGATCAAACAACAGAAGAAGGAAGAAAAGGAGTTAGTAGTTTCTTCAATTGGTATTACTTCACATTCACAATTGTTGTTATGATTTCTCTTACTCTTGTTGTTTATATCCAAGATGCTGTTAGTTGGGCTATTGGACTTGGCATTCCAACTATTCTTATGTCCTTCTCTATCATTCTCTTCTTCCTTGGTACACGAGTTTACGTGTACGTTCCGCCCGGAGGAAGTGTATTTTCTGGCGTTGTGCAAGTATTTGTGGCTTCGTATAAAAAACGTAAACTTGAGCTTCCTTCTAGCACTGATAATGAAGATGGGTTAAATGGAGTCTACTATAATCCACCATTAGAAGGGATTGTTGTTCTCTCAAAGCTTCCTCTTACTCAAGAATTCAGGTAATTACCCAAGTTTGTACACATAAGGCTTCCCTTCGTCCATGTGACTCTATTTTCACACGTCTGGCGTTCTTTGGGTCTATCACGTGTCCTTTTGTTGGGTTATATCGAATTAGAGTTTCCCAACGGACTGTGCCTTTAATGGGTTATTTAGTTGACAAGCCATGACACCTTAAGGGCAGTGAGCAGACCCCAGAAGGTTGGTGGAGCTAGCCTTCTGATTTGCCCTGACCCGTTCGTAAATTCTAAGTGGAACATGTGCGACTGTCGGGCCTATCGCACACCCAGACAATATTGCTCTCATTGTTCAACAAATTTTTCAAATGAATTTTTTTTACTTAATTATGTCTTATTTTGTGTTTATATTTTCAGAATCTTAAACAAAGCGGCGATGATAATTGATGGTGATGTGAAGGAGGATGGTTCGAGATTGGATAAATGGAAACTATGCAGCATTCAACAAGTTGAAGAGGTTAAATGTCTTATAAGAGTTATACCAATATGGGCTTCAGGTATAATCTGTTTCACAGCAATGGCACAACAAGGAACTTTCACAACATCACAAGCTTTAAAAATGGATAGACACTTAGGACCCAAGTTTCAAATCCCTGCTGGTTCACTTGGGATCATCTCAATGCTCACATTAGGACTATTTGTTCCATTATATGATCGAATTATCGTTCCTGCTGTCCAAAAGATAACTAAAGTACAAGGAGGAATCACACTTCTCCAAAGGATCGGATGTGGAATGGTTTTCTCGGTTTTATCAATGGTAGCTGCCGGATTTATTGAAGAGAAGAGAAGGAAATCAGCCAATTCTCATTCCAAGCTAGGTGAAAATGCACAATTATCAGTTTTCTGGCTTGCTCCACAGTTAATCTTAATGGGCTTAGCCGAGGCATTGAATATTATTGGACAGATTGAATTTTTCAACAGGCAATTTCCCGAAAACATGAGGAGTATAGCTAATTCTCTTTTCTTTTGTACCATGGCAGGAGCTAATTATTTAAGTAGTATTATAGTTGCTATTATTCATGACAACACCGGGAAAGATGGTCGTCCTGACTGGTTATATAAAGATTTAAATGCCGGTAAATTAGACTATTTTTACTTCGTTTTAGCTGCTCTGGGAGTTTTGAACTTTTTTTACTTTCTAATAGTCGCTCACCGTTACCAATACAAGACTAGTGTTCTTGAGGTAGGTGAAGATTCTAATGTCATTGTGGAATTAGCAAAGACTAAACCGACCGATGTTTAGTTCGGTTTATGTAATAAATGAAGTTGAAAAAAATGATATATAGAAATCAACTGTTGTATGTACTTATCAGCTTATAAAGGAAGATTATAATTGAAAAGAACTTATTGGAAAGATTTTGTCGTGTTTTGTGCTTATTTTTTCATCTTGATTTAGAGCAAAGTTATGTTCTCGGAATTAGACTTGTGACATTTAGGAGAAGTTGTGAATGAAGATAATAGATCGTCACAAGAATCTTGAGGTCATCTAATGTGAGACACCAATAGGGAACGAGTGAGCTAAATGTAACTGTATCTACCTCAAGGCGGGGCTACTGCATAAGGAGCTACCTAGGCACAAGAGAACACTAAATGAGCATCAGTAGTACAGAATTTGAGCTTCGAATTTTAATGGAGGTGGAGTACTTCGATGTCACTGACCTTCTTTCTTTAGGCACGAGTGAACGGAACTATGGCTCTAGCCGTCCCCCATTATGTAATGTCTATGTGAAAGTAAACCGGAACGGAAGCGCAGTTCTGAACACATTTCAGGTTGTGGTGGATTCGGTAAAGAAAAGAAGCCTACTACGACCCGATAATCATTACGTCTCTCTTGGCAACTATCTCTCGACCAAGTCTTTTAACTATCTGCTTCATCACATATATCAGTTTACGTAAGAGACCAACCTTTCTCGCGTTATAATCTAGATTTCGGTTCTGAAAGACTTGAAATTTGAAAGATGCAACTTTTTTCGATGTTAGTAGGTTTCTGGACAAGGCTGCAGTCATAAGTGTTGAAGATCAAATCAGTGCAGATGGTTCAGCTTCTAATATTCAGCTAGTGGAAGAAGTGAAATATCTGATAAGAATTCATTTGCCATTTTCCTAATCTAACAATACATATACTTCAAGCTCTTCATTCCGAAGGCTTCCAAAACTGGTTGCTTGAAAATCTAAACAGAGGAAATTGGGCTACTTCTATATCATGATTTCTGTAATGGGGCATATTTTTAGCATGTTCTAAATGATACAGGGGTTAAGAGTTTTACTAGTAGAAACCTTAGAGGATCCTCAAAAACAGTCCCTATGATTTGGATAATAAAATTTCAAACATGATTTTGTAATACTTTCGTTCTTATTCATAATTTATTTGTTCTGTGCAGGCCAAATATTCGTCGATGTTATGCGCAATATACGACGCAAACCTTAATTTTGATCCAGATTATAGAGTATGTTTCTTCATAGACCTTTTTTGTGCTCACATTTTAGAATGCCCAGCCAGTTTGTAACTATGGTCATCATGAATGGTTCTCTTTGAGTGGTAAGTGATGTTTAACCTAGATTTACTTTTATGTTTTTGCTTAAGAAATGTGTGTGTGTGTGTGAGAGAGAGAGAGAGAGAAAGAGAGATTCTGACTTGCAACCTTGCATGGTGGAGATGGAAAGAGGCCCAGGAGTTTCTAATAATGTAGTTAAATTACACTAAAGTGAGTCTTAATGGTTCATGTTTTCTTTGAACACCCATTATATAGGGAAAAAGAAAGTCAATAAGAATAGTTACTTTCTATAATACAATTATAACTTTTGCTAAAAAGCAAAAGTTAAGGGAGGAATGTTCACATGGAGGCAACAAAATTGAGCTTTTCTACAAGGACAATCTTGCTTACACCTCTCTTTTTTTTGGTTCACCTAATATTTGAGCTTTTGTGCTCTTGTCTTCATCCTTTCAGTCATCCTATAGAACAACTTCACGAAAAAATAGTCAAATAATCGATTGGAAACACATAAATTTGGATCACTTTTTAGTTGGTTAGACTGTAAGTAAAATCAGAAACAACTCGTGTGGAAAGATCTGTGTAAACGTCTAGAGACTTGGCTATATGTGCAAGCTCAAGCCTAGTGAGTCTCGAGGTCTTTTGGGTGCTTTTGTGGATCATTTGGCAAGAACAAAACCCTGTAGGCATTGGGTTGGACGTAGGTGGATCAAAGTATCAAACATGGATAATATCGATGACTACTGAAGCTTGGGTTGTTAGTCCTTACACGATATAATAAAACATTCCTTACATAATCTCTATCTCTGACGGAATGTCGAGTATAAGAAGAATTTAAGATAAATAAAGCAAAATTCTACTTGTCTTAGTGGAGAAGAGAGAATAGAAGTCATTGGTATTTGATTGTACTAAGTTAAAGTATTTGGAGCATCACATTCTCACTAATTTCTTATAATGATTCCTTTCTACTAGTATCTTACCCTTAATTAATCTGATAATGGTTTGGAATGAATAAGATATGGAGTCCATGACGATGATAAATAGACGACAACAATGCTTATTTACTTCTATATAAAGGGAGCAAAATCAGAAGGTAATGCCATAATACCTATAACATCCATTAATGGAGGAAGAGAAAGTCACTACACCAAATGAAACTAATATCAAGTATAGAGGACTCAAAACCATGCCATTTATCATGGGTGAGTAAGGGGAGAGAGAAAGAGTCGAAAAACTTTCTATAGCTCTTACCCCTCTAAATTTTCTGTTGCACTCATCGATGCTTTCTTTCAGCTCACTTAGGAGATGGGCTAGCCTGTCTTTATTTGTACTTTTAGCGAAAGTGTCGAACTCTTAGAAGGGAATTAGGAACAATGTTTCGCGATGGTTCTAGATATGAGTTAACCGTAGCCAATAATAGACCGTTCAACCAATTGTTTATCTAAATTCAATTATGTGGAACTCTTTTTTTTTATATGGTGACAATATGATGAAAGGATCGCCCGTTTCTTTTATGGCTACAGTTTTGTAGTTTCAGTGATGCTTTTAGAGACAATCATAAAAGTGGAGATGGTTTTGTCGGATTACGACCATTTTCAGTCTTAAAAAGAGTCTGGTTTCTTCGTTTTCATATGCATCCGTGTGTGCTTCTTTTATTTTGAACTCAGTTCCCATGTGTGTATGTTTCTTTCCCAACTGATCAATGAAAATGCAGGAAATGAAATGTTCGAAAAACTTGGGACGTTGGGCATCTCGGCGAACCTCGTGGTCTATCTCACATCAGTCTTTAATATGAAGCATATCACTGCCGCCATACTTATCAATGTCTTCACTGGAAGCACATATTTGACACCAGTGCTAGGAGCTTTTCTCGCTGATACTTATCTTGGAAGATATAAGACACTAGCATTTGCTTCCATAGCTTCTCTAATGGTAGTCAACTCACCACCCATTAATCAAATTTGTATCAGAAAATTCTCAGAATTATTATTTAAAAAGTCATAAATTTGTTCATTTGGTTGTTTGTGTTTTTGAAGGGAATGATTCTAGTAATGTTGACTGCAGTAATATCCAAACTGCATCCACCGACTTGTGGAACGTCTGCCACCGAATTATGTATTCAGCCTACTGCAGCCCAATGGGCTTTTCTTATTTGTACATTGATCTTCGTAGTTATCGGTTCAGGTGGGATTAAGCCATGTAACATGGCATTTGGAGCTGATCAGTTCAACCCGACAACAGACGCCGGAAAGAGGAGCATTTATAGCTTCGTAAATTGGTATTTCTTTGTTCTTTCATCTTGCGTCTTGGTGTCTGTAACTCTCATTGTTTATGTTCAATCTAATGTGAGTTGGTCTCTGGGATTAGCTCTTCCCCCTTCTCTTATGTTCATGGCTTGTATTCTCTTCTTCTTGGGTTCTAAAATGTATGTAAAAGTAAAACCAGAGGGGAGTCCTACTACAAGCATAATTCAAGTTCTTGTTGCTGCAACAAAAAAACGACGATTAATCCAACCGGGTAATCCAGAAATCTCTCTTTTCAAACATTTTACAAACAATTCCATCAACTCCAAGCTTCACTATACAAATCAATTCAGGTACATACGCATTCTCTCTTGGTCTTGACTCATTTATGCATTTCCGTATGGAACGACCCAAGCCTATAATTACTTCCACGCTTTTATCTACCAGGCCCAATCTGGCTACAGGTTTTCTCTTGGCAATTACCCCACAAGCCCATGCAGAATGCCTAGACACTTACTTAGCTTGAGTTTACCCGATATATAATTCTAGTTGGTGATTATGGTTGCAGATACCTTGACAAGGCAGCAATTGTAACTGTTGAAGATCCGATAAATGAAGATGGATCATCTGCTAATCCTTGGAAGCTTTGTAGTATGCAACAAGTAGAAGAAGTGAAATGTATAATAAGGGTGCTACCTATATGGGTTTCATCTGCTATTTTTCAAATCCCCGGATCAATTCTACTTACATATGTAATTCTTCAAGCTCTTCAGTCAGATAGGAGCCTTGGCAAGAGCAACTTCCAGGTTCCTGCTGCATCTTACTCAGCCTTCGCTTGGCTTACCATGACAGTGTCACTCCCTATTTATGACCGACTTTTCGTCCCGTTTTTAAGAAAAATAACAGGTCAAGAAGGTGGTATAACACTTCTTCAAAGAATGGGGATTGGGACTTTTTTCTCTATTATTTCTATGTTAGTCTCTGCATTAGTTGAACAAAGACGAAGAAACATTGCTACTAGATACCCGACTTTAGGCATTGCTCAAGGTGGTGGTGCTATTTCGTCTATGTCAGGGCTTTGGTTAATTCCTCAACTTGTTATCACTGGTATTGCCGATTCATTTTGCCTCGTCGGTCAAGTCGAATTCTACTATAAACAAGCTCCAGAGAACATGAGAAGTATCGCAATGTCTTTTTACTTCTTAGCGTTTGCTGTAGCGAGTTATGTCAGTGGTTTCATGGTTTCAGTAGTTCATCGAACAACAGAAGGAGCTACTACCGGGAACTGGTTGCCGGAGGATCTGAACAAAGGGAGACTGGATTACTTTTATTACATGGTTGCTATTGTGGAAGCTATGAATTTTGTATATTTCTTAATGTGTTCTAAGTGGTATAGGTACAAAGGTACTGGTTGTGCAACCACTGAGATAGCCACAAAGGAACCTAGTGAAAAACTATCTGTATGATTTGTAAGACTTCCCTAATAAAATCATCAAATTTCACATCTCTTAATTCATTGTCCAAACCCTTTGGTGTAGTGGTAGGACATCCCTCTTAAGCCCATGAGGTCGTGGGATCGAGTCTCGGTGGAAGCAGTTTATCAACAAACTTCATTCCACATAATTTAGGCACTAAATAAAGTAAATGTTGTCGGGCTTTAGGCTCTTTCTTGTCGGGCTTTAGGCCTCTTTCATTGTTGGTTTAACTTAGGCGGTTATCGTGCTTATCACACCTTTGATGATGTATCAATGCCTTGTAAGGCTTGTAACAACTGACGTTGATCGTAGTCGATTTTGTCAAAAAAAAATAGGTGAAGGATGATAAAATTCTATAGGCGCCTACTGTGTATGCTAAAAGCACCCCATGTAATCTTGACCCTTGGATAGATTTCAAATTCTTTTTGTAATAACTCTTTCTTTCTTGCTGAAGTCTCCTAATCCTATTACGTATTACAAAAGAAACATAGATTACACATATCTCTTAATTCTCCATAACTAATTATGATTAGCATGATATTTTGTGATTAGTTTCTAAAAATCTCTTAAAATAGAAACTTTCTAATTTCCCCGCCAACCCTATATATATAATCAAATACCCACTAGTATGAGTTTATATTCAGAACTCACTCGCTCTGTTCATTCATTACTTCACTCTCTGTCTCCCCTCCAATTCCCAAACCTCTTCAATTTATCATCCTTCACTTATCGGTCATGGGTGAAGAAGTGAAAGAAGTAGTAAGACTTCGTCGTGTGGGGCAGAAAGATCCACTTCTATCTGTTAATTATCCACATAATATCATCTCTTGTTTCCGCCATTACCATTTTGATATTACATTCAACTTTAAAGAAGAACATTCCATTATTGATAGACGAGGCAGAGTTATAGAAACATATTACCCTCCTAATACACCATCACCCGTTGTCGCCAAAATCAATCTCGATCCGTTCCAATTCAGACACCATCTTCACACAATTATTTCTCAAACATTTATAACTAATATGGGTATCCATCCTCGTCAATTTAAGCATTACTCTTTGATTGAACGTATTGTCAGAAGTGCTTATCGAACTGCTAACGAAGAGCACATGAAAGGTTTAAATCAGATTGAATTTTACGTCGATATCGATCTAGTCGAGTTAGTGCGCACAAAAACATCATCCATTCATCAACAAGCAGCAGCAGCTATTCATCATCAAGAAGATCAACAACAACCAGTGGAAGAACAAGCAGTTGCTATTCATCATCAAGAAGAAGATCAACAACAAATAGAAGAACAAGCTGCAGCTATTCATCATCAAGAAGATCGACAACAAGTCGAACAAGCTATTCAAGAATCAATGGGGATTGTTCAGAAAATGGTACCTGCTTCAAGAGATATAATTGATGCACTAAAAAAGGTTAAGTTCGAAGAAGAAAAAGAAGAAGAAACAAATTGTATGGTTTGTTTGGAGCAAATAGAAAGAAATTCTGAAGTCATTTACTTGCCCTGCTCTCATGTCTACCATGGAAACTGTATCGTTCCGTGGTTGGAGGAGAGCCACTTCTGTCCAATCTGTCGATTCGAGATGCCTACTTCAAAATCTGATTGATGGACGTATATTCGAATATATATATAACGTTTTTATCTTACTTTTATGAATATGTGTTAGTTACTTAGTTTCTCTCGACTCGCAGAATTCGTTTATGTGTGTTTTCTTCAAATGTGTTGAATTAAATTCTTTATCATTTTCGCATGTTTTTAAACTCTCCAACTTCGAAACTTTACAGATATGAATTAGTTTCATACATTGAGTGGCAAATCTAGAAAATTGAATCATCGATAAATGATCGTCTTTCATCCTCCTCTGCTGTAATTTTCACCGGACATTTGTAAGTCCAATTCTCTTACTAATTTCTGCAAGTTTTGCTGCTTATACTTTGGCTTTGATTAGTGAGCCTAGTACATATCCTTTAGCTACCATTGTTGTAACCACTGTTATCATAAATTATGACAGTTCTCAGCCTGCAATCTATATGTATCTTTCAGATCTCATCATATTCACCATTAGCTATGGCCTTGTATTTCGATTTTAGACCATCTTTCTTTTGAAAGGCTGCCTATTGTGATAAAAAACTAAAGCATACTCGTGTTTTAGAAAATATTAACACCAACTCCATCTTCATCGGCAAAGAACTGCATGTGACTAGCCATGTACTCCCTCAACTGAGCCTCCTCGAGCATTCTCGTCATATTCTCAACAATTTGGAACCGCTGAAAAACAATTTTTACAAATCCAAATGGGTTTGCTAGAATGGCTCGTTCTTCTTCCGATGCTTCGATATTGATAAACTCATGATTTATAGTATCCGAGCTTTCGTAATTCTCTCCAACTGCTACCTGAACAAGAGTGTTCTGACATAAAAGGATAGCATCACTCACTGCATTCTTACTGCCAATTTCCAACTGAAGATGGGAGAGGGATCTCTCATTGTATGGAAGATTAAACAAATCTTCTTTGCAGATTGTAGGTGTTAGTTGGTGACTCTGCATATATCACAAAATCAAACAATTAGTGTTTATGAAACAAAATCTAGATCATAGATGACAAAAATGAGATAACATGAACCATTTATGTTGGGATAATCCGACATTGTCAGTGGAAAGGGAAGGTTGGTCAGTTCATGTGTGGGGGAAAAGCCTCGCGACCTCATCTCTTGAGCTAGCTTTTGGGGTAGGAGAGGCAGGCTCAAGACCACTCAACACTAGTATCAAAGCCCAAGAAACAACAAGTCTCAGCCCAATAGCCTACGGGTTATAAGGAGATTGTTGGGATAATCCCACATTGTTTGTGGAAGGGAAAACCCGACCTCTTTAACTAGCTTACGGGTCAGAAAGTCCATATGTAAATGATCGACAAGCTAGTTGAGGTCTAGTCGAGTTCCATATGTAAATGATGCTTAATAACTACAGAAAAAGAAGTGTATACGCGGAAAAGTACCTGAATAGCAACCGACATTAAAAACTTGACCCGTTTTATCCTGCAATTCGCAATGTCTAAAGCCTGGAAGCTTTTCATATCTGCCATGGATCGACTGCTAACTTTTGGGTCTGGAAGTTCATTCGATCTGTTCTCTTCTTCTTGCTTTTTTTGGGCAAGTAAAATTTTCTGCTCATCTTCAGTGGCATTACGGTAAACGTCATTGTTTCTCAACTGCGCGTTTCTTTTCCGTTCTAAAAGCAAATCAAAAGTATATTTCTCAGTGTCCGCTGCAACTCTCAAAGCTGCTTCCTTTTCTTTCCGAAGATCTTCAAAAAACTCATTTTGAATGGTTTCTATATTTGACTCTTCATCCATTGTCAACATACGTATCCATCCTGATTTAAGGTTGACGAACAAACCGCCTGTAATGCCGATAGCTCCGTTAGCTTTTAGTCTCTTCAATAGCCAAGAATCGCCAGTGAAAATACTAAAATGTATGGTTTCACCAGAACTGGCAGATGGGTATTCATGGATAGTTGTTTCAATGGTAGTTGAAGTAAACAAGTTAATAGTTATATTCCCTCTTGGTAACAGAGGATCACCAGTTGTGTTTAGATTACGTTCCTTTGCCATTTCATTAAGCTGTCTCATAGTCTCGGCATAGTCTTCAAATGTGTCGATCGAACTGAAAGCAATCATTATCCATGAACAAGGCTCAATGGATTCTGGGAACTGGTACATGAGAAGATCGTTGGAGAGATGTTCCATCTTATGGAATTTTCTGAAAATTTCATCGGCATTGGGTACAGTCTTCGTCGCAAAATGCATAGCAGGTGCATATATGTTTTTCTGCAAAGAACGAAAATACTATTAATCAAATACTAAAAAATAATTCATCCCTTAATAGCAAGATATTGAATACTAAAATGCAATACGACAGAGGAGAAAGTAAACGGTTACCTGCAATTCCTGCAACCATTCATCTCCATGATATGTAAATCCCCAGTAAGTGATAAATATATGCATTTCGTTCAACGTTTTGACATTCTCTAACCCTTCTATATAATGCAAGTTCTGACAACCCACAGTATCAAGTTTCTCTAGATGTTTGAGCATAGGAATAGACTTTATCACTGATAACTCTCGACAATGCCTTAATGTGAGCTCTCTTAACCACATCTCGATTCTTCTAGGAACGATAACAAACTTCAGACTATCACAACTCATTATCTCTAACTTCCTGAGCTTTGGGGAGATTTCAAATTCAATCAAATTTTCGCAGGAATCTATAGAGAGGAAAATGAGTTTGGGTAGTGTCTCTTCTGAAATATTTATGCAGTAATTCGACAATTTCTTGAGTTTTAAATCCTCTAGGCAGTTTAAGGACTTGAATGCTAGCGATAAGCACTCATCCGATATCTCACACTCATCAATGACAAGCCTCTTAAGCCGTGCGAGATTTCGAAGTGAATCATGAGTGATGGAAAGTTTAGAATTTTCGAGTAGTTCAAGTTCTTGTAGTTTCATAAGGTTACCGAAGCTAGTAGGCAATGTCTCAAGGCTCGTGCACTTCGATAAGCATAAGGTAGTTAAGTTGCAGAGTTCTCCAATCTCGTCCGGTAACTTTACCAACCCACAAGAAGAGATTTTCAAAGTTTTTAGTGTCGGAAGTCTCATATTGGGATAAACCAAGTATCTGAGATTGAGACAACCATCAAGAACAAGTTCAGTTAAAACTGGATGATTCTCCAATGAAGGTAGCTCCACTAGATTCGGACCCTGTATACTTAGCACCTGCAACGATGAAAGTTGCCAATAACTAACTGGAAGCTTAGTGAAACCTTTGATTGAAAGCTTAAGAGTTTCCAGATTATGCATTTTAGAAATCCCAGATAGAAGATTTATGGCTTCTATAGTTTTCGGGTGATCTTCGCTTTGTATATTGAAGCATCGACAACCAGAAAGATCTAAAGATATGAGTTCTGTCAAAGACCCAATTGAGAGAGGAAGTGTCCTTAATTGCAAGCATTCACTCAAATCGAGGAATGTCAGAGAAGCAATTGCACCAAAGGAATCAGGAAGCTCCTGTAATTTCCAACATCCTGAACAATTCAAATATTCCAGCTTTTTTAATTCCCCGATGTGCTGGGGAAGGTATTCCAAGTTTCTGCAATTAGATAGATCAAGACAACGAAGCGATTGAAGAAAGCAAAGCTCGTCGGGAAGAACGACAAGAGATGTAGAACCCTTAAGATCAATTACTTCTAGATGTAGTAGCAGTACGATTGATTGTGGCAGCGATTTCAGATTACTACAGTCTTGAAGATATAGGTGTTGTAATTGCAAAGGCGCCTGAAACAGAGAAATCAGTCAAGAGATGAATTAAACAAGTCAATCCGAAATTAACAAGTCTCGATGAAATAGTGAAATACCCCATAACCTGTAGTCCACAAATCTGACATTTTTCCTCCACTCAAATCAAGAACTCGCAAATTTGTCGTGGGTAGTTCTAAAGGAAGAAAATTATATGGGTAGAATCGCCATCGGAGCCAAATAATTCCTATTGGCAAGTAGATGAAATCTTTTGTAATACATTGACCTTCAAGAATAAGCAACTTCAAATTACTCATCTTCGCAAAGTACTCAGTTGGCCATGCACCAAGATCGACACCATCTTTTTCCCGACATATTATTTGAGATCTCGGAACAATACTTGAATCAAGAACAACAGATGGTTGGGATTCTTTTACCACCAAACTCAAGTACTCAACATTGGTGAAATCCTGCATTAACAGATAAATTAAGCATACAAAAGTTTCTGAGACGATATTAATGTATTATGAAGGGTGAATGACAAGAACAAAAACTCACAAATCTTCGCTCCAGAGCTCTCTGAACATCACTAGGCCGCCATAAACGCTTTACTTGTGTCGGGTCTTTAATAGCTTCGTCGTGGAGTTGGAAAACATATTGCTTCATTTGTGGATGAATATATAAGTCTTTGAGAACTACGCTGACAACTTTCTTCACTAAGAGTTCATGAAGGATGTTAAGTCCTGATAGGCCACATGCACACCAGAAGTCGACAACGATATCAACACTTTCACCTTCAAGGAAACAGGCAACGTCAAAAACTGCATCTTTCTGATCTTGGGTAAGGGTCTCAAAGTAATACTGAAATCTCCTTTTTATTTCTTCTGGTAATATTTCGGAAACCTTCACTAAATTGTTCTTCCAATAAAATTTATTGGTGATACCAGATAGTGATCTCCCAATGATTTCGAGCGATAGAGGTAAGCCATCACAAAGGTCCAGATATCGATCAATGAAAACTTCAAGATCCGGGTATGTAGATTCTGACTTATTCATTGCATGCTTAAGAAAAAGTTCCTTGCTTTCATGCCTTTCTAATTTTTCGACATAATAAAACGTAGCATTCGGTAATTCGCTATATACCGAATCTTCTGAAAGTGTAATCAAAATAACACTTTCTGGACTTACAACCTCTTCCACAAATAGAGCTTTAAGTTGACTAATATCATCAACGCCATCTAATACTAAGAGAAACTTTGCACCCCGAAGATGCTTTTTAAGAAGTTTGATTCCATGGCTAACATTACGAACATCGAGATCAAGCAAAGCAAGTTCTTTGAGAAGCAATTTCTGTAAGTTTGGGAGTCCTATACTTTGTGTTTTCGTTTTAATATCGTCAATGAAAAATGAGAAATTAAAAGATTTCCGGTTCATATTGTAATATCGCTTTACTACTGTTGTTTTTCCAATTCCAGTCATCCCAAAAATCCCAACAATACAAGGGGTATCGACAGATTTATTAAGATTTACCACGCTAGTTAATTCATGAACCCGTTCATCTACTGCCACTGGAAACTTCGCAACTTCCAAATCAACATTCTTTACTCTCCCAACGACATATTTAACAATTGTTTTGAAAAGCTCTTCTTTCCTAATTCATTACATTGGAAAAGAAGATTCAGCATTTGTATATTGAAGCGCAATCGACAAATAGACTAAGCAGTTACAGGTCGGGATGGGTTCCGCATCTGGCAGGGGTTGATCCTCGACCCGAGCCGAGTAACTTGGCCGAGTTTTGGCTGAGTTTTCTTTAACAACTAATCGAATTCAAAGTTTCATCATAACAACTAACTCGGGGGGTCTGGCTTGGGGTTGTCTCGGGCTACCTCCAAAATGAGCAGATCCCGAGTTACTCAGATGATTCGGCCCATCCTAAGTGCTAGGCAAACAAAGTATGAATCTGACTCATCTGAATAAAATAGACCCATAATCAACCCAAATCAGTCAATCAGTCAATCAGTCGAATCAGAGTCACATAAAAAATGACAACAAAATCTGACTCGAGCCAATCCAGACTATGAGTCAGATGTCTGATCTGACTTGGGGAATCAACAAAGACTACCTAAGGTAATATTTTTTTACATAGCAAGTGGATTTTTTACCAGCAAAAGCATCACCCAAATCAATGAAAAAACAAGACCAAAACTTCAATAAGAAAGAGTTTGACATGCGAATTTTTATCGAAAAAAAACCTGCAGAAGAACGAGTAAGAAGGTAAAGAAACTAACCCTTTATAATTACTCAAACTCAGACCCCAAAATCCTCCAACTTCCTTCAATGTCATCTCCCATTTCTTAATCAACTCTGGACTGAATTCCTTCCCTTTCTTGTACATTCGAAAAGCTTTCTTGAAACTCCCACTTTTCACATTCATCAAGTCTTCTGATTCAACCCCATAAAACACAGGCAACAAAATGACTTCTTCATCAACTATAGTTTCCTGCACCTTTATCTTCTCAACCATTACTCTCAGTTCCTCTAAACACCATGGTGACTCTGCAAATTCTTCGGTTAGTAAAACCAACAAGACTGCTGAAGATTTGATTGCTTCAACAATAATGGCACTGAGATTTTCACCTTTATAAATTCCTTCAACATCCAAGAAACTTTTAATACCAAGACTTTTCAAATCTTCATGAATTTTAATAGCATGAAGTTTTCCATCAGACCCTCTGTGACTAATGAAAACATCATATAGTACAACTCTTCCATGGATTTCTCCAGCTACTAACAAATCACTACTACTTCTCTGCAAGTTTCTAATTGTATTGGAATTCTCATTAAAACTTGTTTCCAAGCTTGTAACTGAACTAATAGATTCTGAAACATTTGAATTCTGGCGAACCCGAATCCAGTTCTTCATCCTAGATACCATGGAAGAAGATGAAGATGCCATTTCTTAGATTTTTTAAGTAAAAAAAAACACAAACTTCAAACTACCCAGATTCGACTAATACTCAAAGTAGAAGATTATTTACTGTAAGAATCTCAATTTATAAACTAGGGTATCATCTACAAATTACAGTGGAAGTTTCAGAAATGGGGATTTGGAACCAGAAGTTTTGAAATCAAGCCAAGTGTGAAATCAATAATAGTATAGGCACCAATAAGAGAAGGAAATGAATTAGTCAACATAATATTAGTCTTTGTTATGATTAGTTAAAGATGAAATTTGGATAAGATTGGGGGAATCAAGTTGAAATTTAAAAAACTTGCAATTTGGAATGAAGATTCCTTGAACATTCATCCTTGTCAAAAGTCTTCTCTCTGTTTTGTCTGACTCCAATCTCATAGATAGAATAGGATACAACTAGTGGCAAGAACTAGTAGGAGGGGAAACCCTCACTTGATTTGAAAAAACAGAAACTTTGACTAACAACAATGCTATTTGGCATTTCAAAAAAAAAAAAAAAGAATGCTATTTGGCCCGACACAAAGCACAGCAAATGATCCAATAAAATAAATTGTGCATGTAATGTTAGCGTGATGTTAGGGTTTTCACTTATACTAAACACAAATTGTCATATTTTTATGTTTGCATTTTCACTTAGACTAACACACAAGTTGTATCTCATAAAAAAAAAACAAAACATACGAGTTGTGATTTTTTATGTTCCCATTTTCACTTAGACTGTTATAACTAAAAGTCGCGGAAGCTATCGAACCTATCCTAGAAATTGATCCGATTATGATGATTAATCGAAAAGCTAAGTCAAAATCAAATATGCGAACAGAATTTAACGAGGTTCGGCTTTAAAGCCTACGTCCTCGGGAGAACAAGAAATCTTTATTGAAGGATAGATGAAGACGACTCACACAACCCGCAAGTTCGTCCCAAGATGCAGGGTAGGCCCGTGACCAAAGCCACCAAAGCGACCGCTTTGGGCCCCAAATAATCTAGGGCCTCATGTTTCATATTTCGTATGTAACTTTCGAAAAACTAATTATATTTTAAATCAATTTTAACACAATTTAAGTCGTAGCTTGGTGGTAAAGGATTTAGATCTTAAATGAAAGGTCAAGGGTTCAATTTTTACCATTTGCATTGTTTAAATTTTACTTAATTATTTTCTAATATCCATTGTATGGGGGCCCCAATTTTTGGTTTCGCTTGGGGCCCCCGATATACTAGGGCCGGCCCTGCCAAGATGGTACCGTATAGTAATAACCTTCTATACTAAATCTTCGACGACCGAGAAATTTAACACCGCTCAAAACTATGAACAAAAAATTTCTCTCACTCTTGCTCTCTCTCTAGCTCTCTCTAAAGAAGAGTTGTTGTTGCTTGTGTTGGTGATGTTGATTACAAAGCACTCAACCCCTATTTATATATATTATAAGCCAAAAAATTGGAAACTGCCTATTGAGCCAAAAAATTGGAAACCATGCCAATTTGGAAACTGCCTATTGCTGCCTCTTAAACCTCCTCTTCAATTTTTAGAAACTGCCTCTTACAATTCTCCACCTCGTACACAATTTGATATACTTCAAATTTTGGACGAACACCAGGATACTCCTTGTAAGATATATCTTCTTTTTGTGACTTCATCCGACTGCGCCACATGACCATGGCTGCCTACGTACCCTTTTACAGGATCAAGCCTACCGTAGTTCTACCAACCCTTCACATAAAGAAAACCTTGTCGCCGTTACGCCCTTTCGAGCAACTTAACACGAGCAGATTTGTAGCAATTCCAGACAATGCTGAAACTTGCTACATGTCACCACTTTAGTCAACATGTCCGCGGGATTCTCATCCGTGTGTACCTTCATGAGAGAAACATCACCTTCCTCTATGACATCTCGTACAAAGTGATACCTGACATCGATATGCTTAATACGAGCATGATGTACCTGATTCTTCGCCAAATGGATTGCACTTTGACTATCACACCATACATCTACGCACTCCTGCTTAATCCCTAGATCATCCAGAAGACCCCACAACCACAATGCTTCCTTCACACCCTCGGCCATAGCCATATACTCGGCCTCCGTAGTAGATAACGCAACTGTAGATTGTAACATCGATCGCCAACTAACTGGAGCACCATGTACCCTAAATACATAACCAGTAGTAGATCGTCTTCTATCTAGATCGCCAGCATAATCTGAGTCAACATAACCGCTTACCTGACATGTGTCTCCACCAAAGCACAAACCCGTATCAACGGTACCCTTCAAGTACCTCAAGACCCACTTCACAGCTTCCCAATGTGTCTTCCCCGGGTTTGCCATAAACCTACTAACCACACTGACCGCTTGTGAAATATCCGGACGAGTACACACTCTAGGGATTTACACCCTTCTACTAGTGTTTATAGCGGAAATATGACATCTAATGTCTACACTAGTATTCCCAGGATCACATGCAAAGCTAGTAATTAATCTAATGGAGATAGTAGATTACCTTAATCGCTTTTCCCTCGAACTAGTTGAATTGATTGAAGAAGACCAAGAGCTTCAAGTGTAGCTCCTCTACTTGGGACACGAGCAATCAATTTGATCTCCCACCTTGTTGTATAGCTAGCACACCAATGGTGGTTGGAAAAGAAGAACTCCTTTCTTCTTGACTAGATAGATAGTTAATGGGAATTAGCTCACTTTCTCCTCTCTACTTGATGTGGTAGAGTAAGAAAGCTTAGAGAGAAATTCCACACCTTATTCTCTGCCCTAAGAGTGTTTATATAGAACCCTAATAAGAATCCACCTCCTTTTAGGTTTCCTAAAACACCCTTTAGAATAAGATTTAGGGAAATAGTCGAAAATAGCAACTATTGGTATTTTCTCAATTCCCAAAGGAGGAGGTGCCCAAACACCACGAAAATTGGCAGATATAATGTTTATTATATCAGCAACTAACCCTCCAAAATTCAGTCCAATCCGAGTCCTAGAAGTACCCGAACCGGTCTAGGCCCAAAAACCCTGTTTTTGGCCCTTTTGTACTATCTTTGCCTAATTCCTTTTTAGGCCTATGAGATATGTTTATGGGACACTTCCATGATTATATCTCACTCCCACTAGTCATATCCTAGATCAATTTGTCACTCTTATGTGTAACCCGTTGTAGGATCCGATCGAAGTTAGCCGCGAATTACTTCGTAATTCGACGATCGTAGTTGGTCTCTAGCTACAACTCTACGATCCCTAAATCAATCGGACTTGATGATCTTCCACATCAATTGTCCTATCCGACAAATTGTTCGCATTGTCACCTTGGTCGAAGGACATCTCCTTCAACTCCTTCAGACTCCCACTTGGACTTAGAACAAGTGCAATGCCTCGATTCCCGTGTCAATTTAGTATCCCATCTGATACGTCACGTCATTCAGACTTTCTTGATATCCGAGTACAACTGTAAAAGACAAACGATTAACTTTAATCCGTTTGAGCGCGGCCACGCATTTTCAGTTGCTACTCATCAAGTGGCCTTGAGACACTTTGTACCTAATGTGATTAGGATGACACAATCCATTCTTGCGCTCCCACTTAACTTCATGTCTATCCTGTCCTTCCCAGTATCCGTCTTTATAACCTCCTTTTACGGCGCGGCGTTTAACGGAACCAAAGTCGGGCATTCCTTACATAAGATGAGTGGAGCACTCATGTTTTGAGGAATCTCTCCAATTGTCTTTATGAGAAGTATTGACGTTCATCACGAGCGATGTACTTCTCATTTGAGGGTTATCCAGTGTATAAACCTTTTACACACCCACGTAGTCGAATAGAATATACTATTCATATAGCCCATGAAACTGCGCTATCCCATCGACTCCCGTGCTAGTCTTCGTGAGTCATTGTTGTCCATGCAATGACCTGGACCAGGGATTTTTGATAATAATTATTCCAAGTTCACTTAATAGGGTTTCATTCATCAGATCACGTATCTGACAAACCTATTCGGAACGTTTTATTATCGATGGACTGTCGTTTAAACACTAAATCAAGTTTAGACGACTGGTGAAATAATTCTTATTATTTCTGATAACGAGAGTTGTAAATCTGAGCCTCTTCCGTAAAACTCCTTTTACCCACTCAGTTTTACTTGTCGAGGTTTAAAATTATACCTCATGCCTTAGACTGTGTATGAATCTCATACTATGTCTAAGGTGACAGTTTAGTTTGACTACCGTGGTAGTCGGTTTTAAACTTTGCTTATTATCAATTAATTTGAAGATTACTATCTTCAACCTTGATAATATCTAGTAATCTTTACTAGAGTTAAGGCCTTTAATTCTTTGTGTAGTATTTGCAACAGTTCCCGGCTTAAAACACTTTTAGCCTACTTTCCTTCCATGTCTGGAAGTTTGCTACGATGACATGTTCAACTTTGTACTACTTCATCCTTTAGCCTTCTAGGATGTACTAAGTAGTGTTTCGGTTTTCCAATCCGAATTCGGATGTTTAAATGCTAATCATGTCCAACATGATTGACTTTATGTTTTCGAACATAAATGTCTCTCTCATGCGTGCTAGCTCATCGGTGTCTTTTAGACTCCGAGTTTTGCAACGCCCTCTGTCATGAGTTTTTTGGTCGAAATTCTTTTAGACTTTCCGAGTCTTAGATTTTCTGTTTCGGATCTCAAGCATCTCAGCGTACTGAGTCTTTCTAATCCTATCATCCTTTTGATCTATGCTTATAGATCTTCAGATGCCCAAAATGGCATTTTATCCTTTTGTGTGTGGTCCTTTATTGAGTCAGTTCGTTACTGTTATACAACACCTTATGTCGTACTCAATCTTTTGTATGTACTCTGCATACGGACCCGGAAGGTTTGTTTACTCCCACTTACCTTCTTGAAACTCGTGATTCAAGATTTTCTTCATTCTCCAGGAATCAAATTTCTCTGATTGCCTTTTGAATCGAAGATTCTAACTCTTGCGTGATTTTAATCCGTCGATAGATTTCTGAAGCATGCTTGTGGACATAACTTGATTGAAAGAATCTTATTCTTCTTGTCTAGTTTCGGGAAACATGAATGTTTCCATCCTTCTCAGTTTTCTACTTTGGAAAACCAATTTAGGTCTTCTGTTGACTTAAATTATCAAGCTTCATGTCTTGACGAGATATGGATTCCACGATGATTTTGGCTTCTAGCCAAAATCTAGAGTCAGTTTCCGTTTCTGCGCAGGTCTTTTATCTCTTCAGAAAAAACCTTTATTTTCTGTGTCTTTGAGATTTGACCTTTTAGGGCTTTTGAACAACAATTTGGAATTTTCTCAACTACTTTGAGATATTCCTTTAGAGACACTTTCACTTGTTTTGAGAGTTCTCCGGCGAATGACATTCGCTTTTGTGCGGTGGGTTTATAAGATTATATCTTTAACCTTTCATTTTCCAAGGAGTCGCAGTTTGTTGCTCTTGGTCGAATTTAATCGACTTGTACAAGTTTCATGATTGTTCTTCATGACCCTCCATGATTTTTCTCATGATCGAATTAAATCGACTTGTACTTTTCTCCCACTTATTCTTGTAATAATTAGTGTTTTCTCCCAGACTACTAGGTGTGCTAATTATTAGAAGAATACTATCATGAGCAACAAACACTTTGTTCTCTTGATTGGTTATGGAAGAAGCCCAAATTTCTTTTTAAAAAAGAAATTGCGTCAGATATTAGCTAGTTTTGTAATGCTTTTACAAATTTAGCTTTAGACGGAATTTTGGTAAGTGTGAAAACAATCGTTTATAGAATATGTCCCAAAATATTCGGAAGACTGGCTTAAACCCATCTTTGATCGAATTATGCATAGCAATGTTCGATTGCTCCCACTGAATCCACCATCCGTCGGATGTGTTCCATGGAGCAGAGTTGGGAAACTGTTTCTCAACTCCTTTGATGGTTATCAAGTGTTTGACTCAAGTTTTCACTATCTTGTCAAAGTGATTCTTTACTTCGGTTTGTACTTTGTTTGAACCTTTCAAACATTCTGACTTATACTTTATGATTTGTACGTTTCCATACTTCATGAAGTTGTCAGAGTACGTATTTGAAGTTTCTCTCGTTAGCTTCTGCAAGTAAACTTATCGGTCTGCATAACACCGTATGAGTCCTAATAGATTACTAGTCTTTATGCCTTTTGAAAAGGGTGACTTTGTCAATTAGTCCTTAAGACCCAATTGACAATGCTGAAGTTTAATGAGTTTGAATCTCTTGATTTTAGCCATTATCAATGTTAACCTTCAGTTAATTTTATCACTGGTTTAAAACATCAGACGTTTCTAGAAGAACAAAATAATCACTATTAAGTTCTAAGCTAGATCAGTGTCTAAAAGAAGACTTCGATCCCTTTCAGCATCCCTAGCATTACTGCTTCTGCTCCCTCTTGGATCTTTACTTCTTTTAGTCAAGTATGTGATTTCCTTGAGCTCCCACTGAGCCGCTCATCTGGTCTTAAATACCTGATGAAGGAATTTTACGATACTTGTTTTTAACTTTGTTAACAAGGATACGGAATCGGAATTCATAATTCCATTCCTTTTGTCCTCCAGGTGCTAAAGGTAGTTTCCTTTTAAATGGTCTAGCCATTGTTCAGAAACATTCACAGTAATGAGAAATACTCTTGATCATGTACTCGGTAGCTGCTTTTCTTTGATCAAATGTTTGTCTCACTTGACTGATCCTTTTGCCCTTTTGAATCTATTTCTTAGATTCTTTGTACCAAATCTCAAGAACCTTTCTTAGACTGGATATTCCCGTATGTTCTGCTCAGTTTGTTTGTAACAACCTGAGTGACTCATCTAAGGTCTTATCTATCTTTGTTCAATCAATATTGAATTGGGTGATAGACGTATTCTGTTGTCTTCCGTTAGGATGACTTTCAGATTGCATTGGAGGTCTCGTACCTCTCCATTTATGACTTCTGTGGGAAATTCTTCCTCAGTTTGTCTTAATGGTTATGCTAGCATTCATTATTCTTCCAAAGAGAATGTTATACGATTGCTTGCAAATGGCTTTTGACCTTCTCTTGTATGAGTCAACATTGGGATTGGGTATTCTAGTGACCTTCCTTTTGAATCTGAGAATTATTCTCGGATTCATTCTTCCATTCTAGGAAGTGGATCAGCACCTCCCTTAGGTGTGATTCAATGTTGAAATCGTTTGTGTCATCTTAAAACTACATAAAGAAATGGCAAAGTTTTAAAACTCGTTATCGTTTTTGAAAAACATTAGTTTTCCCACATTATTCAATAAAAATCGTCCCCGATTGAATAAGTGATTCCAAGACCCCAGTTCTTCGAAGTAAAGCGGACGAAGGCCCTACCCTTTGACTCCGTCGTTCCGGGTGAGTGAATTCCTTCACTGATCATACCTTATGACTCTTGGTTAATAGATTTCATTAATGAATGACTAATCTATCCTTTTGCCTCGAGTATCCAAGACTCTCTTGCTGATCTCATTGAGTAGAACCATTTAGACATGTAGGCCTCTTCTATAGACCTACCCGCATTGTCCCAAGGTAGAGGAGGTACTCTGCGAAGGCCGACCCACCTTCCTCGAACAAGGGCGCAACGAGTGTCTTAATCTGGATAGGCGATTACTCAAGATTACTTTTGGGGACTTTTACGCTAGTCTGGCGTTTGTTATAGTGAACTATTTAGCCTAACTAACATCCACGACATAAAGCGTAAATAAGTAAGTAAATGCGCGCGAGAAAGTAAATCAAGCAGACATGGATCCTAGTATGGCCCCTAACCTAGAAGATCTAATCTCCCTTGGTTTTCTTCTTGTTTCGCCTTTTGGTTCGTCTTGGATCGCCATCTTTGAACCTCCATTGATTTCTCCCACTTGCCTTTGGATTTCATCCTCGAGTTTCTTCAATGGACTCATAGACCCTAAACTCTAATTACAAGACTCTAACGATTCGCAGATCGTATAAACTTGAAATTAAAATTAATTACAAAGCATGCACCCTGTGTGCCTTCCCGAACACACAATGCTCACAAAACTCCATGCAAGGCTTCTTCATGTCCTTCAACAAACCTTTCCCGCACATCAAAGATAGACCCTTTTCTGACATATGCCCAAGGCGCATATGCCAAAGTCTCGTACTAGCCGTTGGATCCCTTCCACTGATTCCTACTGCTACATCTCCCGTAATTGTTGTCCCCAAAAGTTTGTATAAATTACCGTAACGAGTACCTCTCATTACCACCAAAGAACCCTTAACGACTTTTATGGAGCCATTCTCTATAATTATCTTACAGCCGTTCCGCTCCAACACACCAAGGGAAATTAGATTTTTCCGCAAATCGGGTATGTGTCTCACGTCCGTCAATGTTCTCACCACTCCATCGTGCATCTTGATCCGTATTGTTCCGAGTCCCACAGTTTTACATATACTATCATCACCCAGTATAACTTTACCACCATCTATACTCCTATAGGTAGTAAACCACTCCCTATTTGGGCACATATGGTGTGACGCTCCTGAATCAAGCATCCACTTATCGAAGATCTTCTCAGACACCTCTGTCACCGAGAAACATTCGTCCGCCTCTTCTGACACATATCCCGCCTCTTGCATCTCTTGTTTCTCCTTGTAGCCTTCGTTCTTTTGCTTCAACTTTCTCTTTGGACAAGCCGCTTTAAAGTGGCCAAGCTCACCACAACTAAAGCACGTTTTCTTAAAAGAGCCTCTAGATTTGGATCTAGATTTCCCGCCCTTTCCCTTTCCCCTTTCATTACTCCTCCCCCTCGTTACAAACAACCCTTGTGCTTGTTCTTTGTCTACTCCACCCGACGCCATACTGCTAGTAGCAACCTTACGAAGGTCATCCGCTAATAGCAAATTTCTCGTCTCTTCCATGCTTAGACTATCACCAACAAGCATCAAAGTTTGAACAAGGTTCTCATAGGATTTAGGCAATGAAAGTAACAATATGAGGGCTTGGTCCTCATCCTCAACCTTAACATCAATATCCTTCAAATCTGAGATAATCCTGTCAAACCTATTCACATACTCCTGAATAGAAGAACCCTCTTCCATTCTACATGTGAATAATTTGGATTTTAAGTAGACCCGATTCGTTAAAGTTTTCGTCATGAAACTGCTTTCTAGCTTTAACCACACACCCGCCGCCGTTGTTTCTCCATCTACTAGGAATGCCACGTCCCTCTCAAGACACAACATAATGGTAGCCCGTGCTTCGAGATCTAACTCTTCCCAATCCTCATCTGACATATCTCCTGGTTTCTTTCCCGTCAACGTCTTGTGTAATTTCTACGAGATTAACAGATTCTTCATCTGCATCCGCCAATAAGAAAAATCGTTTTTCCCATTGAACTTCTCTATCTCATATTTCCCTGATTTGACCGTACCACTTCTCGATCCCATCTTCTATTTCGTTCAATCTCAAACAAGGCTTTGGTACCAATTGTTATAACTAAAAGTCGCGGAAGCTATCGAACCTATCCTAGAAATTGATCCGATTATGATGATTAATCGAAAAGGTAAGTCAAAATCAAATATGCGAACAGAATTTAACGAGGTTCGGCTTTAAAGCCTACATCCTCGGGCGAACAAGAAATCTTTATTGAAGGATAGATGAAGACGACTCACACAACCCGCAAGTTCGTCCCAAGATGGTACCGTATAGTAATAACCTTCTATACTAAATCTTCGACGACCGAGAAATTTAACACCGCTCAAAACTATGAACAAAAAATTTCTCTCACTCTTGCTCTCTCTCTAGCTCTCTCTAAAGAAGAGTTGTTGTTGCTTGTGTTGGTGATGTTGATTACAAAGCACTCAACCCCTATTTATATATATTATAAGCCAAAAAATTGGAAACTGCCTATTGAGCCAAAAAATTGGAAACCATCCCAATTTGGAAACTGCCTATTGCTGCCTCTTAAACCTCCTCTTCAATTTTTAGAAACTGCCTCTTACATAGACTAACACACAAGTTGTTAGTCTAAGTGAAAATGTATTATATACCAATTGTCGGGGATCTTATGTATTTCATACCAAAAACCTAATTTAGGTTTTTATTGGCAAAAAGCCTTTTGAGGTTCAAGCCTTGAATACTTATTGATGTTTTCACGAACAAAAAAAGCCCTAATTTAGGTTTTTATTGGCAAAAACCTAATTGTGATTTAGTATCCTCACCCTTGAAGGTATGTTCACACAGACCTCCTCTAAATATTTTTTTTTTTTTTAGAGAAAGAGAGATGAGAGGAGAGGGGAAAAAAATTATCTTTTGTTTTTTAAAGTTGTCGGCCGGCGACATTTGCTGGAGAAGATGATGAGGTGGCAGAGAGAGGTAATGAGATGGAGGAGAGAGAAATGATGACTGGTTAACAGAGTTATAACGGTAACTCAAAAAAGAGACCATCTAGGTATTTTTGACAAAGTTGGGAGCTAGGCAGGAAACTGGTCACAAAGTTGAGGCTATTTGAAAAATAACCCTAATTTTTTATGTCCTCAAAGACCTTCTATTTGTCGGTAGTTAGTCGACCGATTAGTTTTCAGTGACGGTGTCTTAGACGGTGAAAAAAGAAAAAAATGATAGAACAAAATATTTCGTTAATGTAAGAGTAAAAACAAAGAAGTAAAATATATCAAATGTTAGATTTTATGAAAATGGAAGGTCAATTTTTTTTTTTCTTTTTTTGCCTCATAACTTAAAAACCCAAACAGTTTTAAAAACGCAAACCAAGTGCACCTCAGAAGTCGGCGGCGACGGCCGGCGACTTCATCATCTTCTCTCTCCCCCCATTTCTCTCTCTCTCTCTTCTTTCTCTCTCTCTCTCTGTCTCTCTCTGTCTCTCTCTTCTCCCTCTCTCTCTCTCTTCTACCTCTCTCTCTCTCTTCCCTCCTTTCTTTCTCTCTAAATTCCGGCGAAGGGAATGGTCCCTTCGCCTGGATCTGGAGTTCAGATCCAGGCGACCTTCGTCTGGAAAACCAGACGAAGGTTCCAACGAAGGGACCATTCCCTTCGCCGGAATTTAGAGGGGAGATTTTATAGGGCCCCCTCATTTTTGTTAAAAGGGCCCCCCTCAATGATAATTTACCAAGTGAAATGGTTCACGGGGAGGCCTTTTAACAAAATTGGGGAGGCCCTATAAAACTTCCCAATTTAGAGAGAGAGAAAAGAGGGAAGTGAGAGAGAGGGTCGGTGCTATTTACGGAGCTGCTAATAGCTATTTACAGGGCCGGCTATTTGGAGATCACCTTTTTACTATTTACAAATATTTTTGGTTTTATCACAACTTATTAACTATTTAGAATTAAGCCCCTATTTTGAGATAGGTCCCTCCACCTAAAACCCTTTATCCATATTCTTCCAGACTTCTAACTCATATTGGCGGACCTTCAACCAGTTTTCTTCTCCAACCTTCATATTCCACAAAAAAGAAATTTCAACCTGAGTTTTCTTCACCAACCAAGATGAGGAGATATCAAAGGAGAAGGTAAGGTTGTTGTTTTTCTTACTCTCTTTGTTTAAGTTTTTAAAGAAATCTTGTTATAGATTTAGGGTTTATGGATTCATGGTGTATTAGGGTTTATGGATTCATGATGATTTTTCACTTAGATTTCAATTTCTTGATTTTCTAAACGCTATCTTTGTAATAGGAACATCTATTAGTTGATTTATTAGGGTATTATGATATTATTATTGTTTCAACTTTTTTACTTCTCTAGATCGTACGATCTGATTATGTGTCAATTTTTGTGAATGATATTTCTGAATGAGTTTATAGGGTTCCACACTGAGAAAAATTGGATTATTGTGTCAATTTTTGAGGTTACAGTTTGGAAGTAGCAAATCCTCATAACTGAAGCTTTTGTGATGTTAGAAACCTTTACTGAAATTCTGAAATATCTACTGAGTTGTTATTAAAGTGATTTGCTTCTCCAATAGAGAAGTTGGAGATCTTTAATGGTGGAGTCAAGATATAAGTTTTAAGGGTTTATAAACTTTTCTATTTCTTATCTTTTTTTAGTAAATGGTTTTCACCATTGAGGTTTTGATGTAGATTGTTGCGGAAGCGAAATAACATTGGAATCCATTACTAAAACTAAAGAAGAGACAAGAAATAACTAATGATAAACTAAAATAATTGTAAAGAAAGAAGATGCAATCAAGGGGTTTGTTTATAATTCAATTCAATGTCTTACAAGATAAACTAGACTTCTCTTATATAGAGATTATGCTTTCCTAATTAGACTCAAAGTGGGAAATAAGATAACTACTAATATTACTTTCTTTGATTGCTAATATTCCTAAACATAGAAACCCTAAATAATAAAATAGGAAACTTATAATAATATAACTTCTAGGCCGTTGGGCCTATAGTTGGAATAGCCGTGAGGCCCATAGGTGGATGGCCGCCATCATACTCCCCCTCCGTGGAACAACTTGCCCCCAAGTTGGTGTCCTCATAAATTGGCTCGTTCGGAAAAAATGGATAAATATCGGAAACATTAAAAGTGTTGGAAATATTGAAATCCGATGGAAGATCAATCACGAACGCATTATCATTGATTTTGTGGAGAATCTTGAATGGACCAAATTTCTTTTGGCCTAACTTCTTGAAAGTACCCACGGGAGTTCGTTGCTTGGAAATATAAATCATGACCAAATCGCCTTCTTTGAAATCTTTATGAACACGATGACGGTCGGCGGACGCCTTATACGACGAATTTGCCAGAGAAATATTATGACGAACCTCATCATGTAAAGAGAGGATATGAGAAGCGAAGCTGTCGGCCAGTGGATCGAACTCGTCAACAGAAGGAAGAGGGACGAGGTCGACTACATGGTTCGGCCGAGATGTATATACTATCTCGAATGGCGTCTTCCTCGTAGTACGGTTAATGGTGCTATTATAAACGAACTCTGCATGAGGAATAGCGGTTTCCCAATTGACACCCCTATCTTTGATATTACAACGAAGTAGGTTACCAAGAGAACGGTTGACAACTTCCGTTTGTCCGTCACTTTGAGGGTGACATGTACTACTGAAATTAAGCTTAGTATTGAGTCTCTTCCACAAAAAGCGCCAAAAGTGGCTTTGAAATTTCACATCTCGATCAGAGACTATACTTTTAGGTAACACGTGAAGACGAACAATCTCCCAAAAGAATAAATTAGCAATATTAGAAGCATTGTCAGTTTTCTTGCATGGAATAAAGTGAGCCATCTTGCTAAAACGGTCAACGACGACCATAATTGAGTCTCGTCCTCTCTGAGAACGGGGAAGACCAAGAACAAAATCCATAGATAAATCCTCCCAAATAGTTCCCGGAGTTGGTAATGGTAAGTAAAGGCCTGAATTTTGTGTTTTGCCTGTACTTGATTGACAAACATAGCAACGCTCTACAATACGGGAGACATCTCTTTTGAGTTTAGGCCAATAAAATCTTTCGGAAACTAACGTGAACGTTTTGTCACGTCCTACGTGGCCCTCGTTGTGTAATTTTCGAATAATATGTTCCCGAAGAGAAGAGATAGAAATACATAACTGATTACCACGAAATAAATAACCGGAAGAGATAAAGAACTCACCTGAAGAATGATTTTGATTGCATGAATCCCAAATTATACCAAAATCGGGATCATCTTTATATTGGTCGGGTAAGATCTCAAAACCCGGAACGTGAACGGTCATAGTGGTTAGCAGACTAGCTCTCCGACTAAGGGCGTCGGCCACGGTGTTAGAAGACCTGGATTTATGCTTGATAACGAAGTTAAATCGTTGAATAAACGAAATCCATCTCATATGCATAGGGTCCGCGGTTCTTTGATCGTTAAGTGTTTGTAACGCTTTATGGTCCGTATATAGGACAAACTCGACCCCGAGGAGAAAACGTTGCCAATGACGTAGTGCTCGGTAGAGGGCATAAAATTCGGATTCATAGACCGTCCACTTTCGTCTTGCGTCTCCTAATTTTTCACTCATAAATTCAATAGGTCTTTTATGTTGAGATAGTACTGCTCCAATACCTAAGCCTGAAGCGTCACATTCCACTTCAAAAAGTTTGGAGAAATCTGGGAATGCCAAAACTGGAGCTGAACATAATCGTTGTTTAATTGTAGAGAAACTATCATCTTGTTGGGGTCCTCATAAAAACTTACCCTTTTTTAAGCAATCAGTAAGTGGTGCCATAACTGTACTGAAATCCCATATAAAACGTCTGTAAAAAGAGGCCAAACCATTGAAACTACGAACTTCGGAAGGTGAGAATGGAATAGGCCACTCAGAAATAGCTCGGACTTTGGCGGGATCAACTTTCATACCGCTTTTACTGATAATGAATCCCAAAAAATAAACTTCATCCAAGAAGAAAAAACTTTCGGGAATATTCATGAATAGTGAGTTTTGTCTCATAACCTCAAAAACTGCTCGAATATGATCTAAGTGATCGTTTCTTGATTTACTAAAGATGAGGATATCATCGAAGTAAACGACTACAAATTTGTTCAAAAAAGGTTTAAGAATTTGATTCATGAAACGCATAAAAGTACTAGGAGCATTAGAGAGGCCAAAAGGCATAACTAACCATTCATAAAGTCCTTCCTTTGTTTTGAAAGCTGTCTTCCATTCATCTCCTTCTCGAATCCTAATTTGGTGATAACCTGCTTTTAGATCAATTTTGGAAAAAATTGTAGCCCCTGTGAGGTGATCAAGCATGTCTTCTAAACGAGGGATTGGGAAACCATACTTAATGGTAATTTTGTTGATAGCTCTACTGTCAACACACATACGCCATGTACCGTCTTTCTTTGGAACCAAAAGTGTCGGAACTGCACATGGACTAAGGCTTTCCCGAATAAAGCCCTTAGATAATAAATCTTCTACTTATTCCTGGAGTAACTTATGTTCCTGAGGACTCATCTTGTGGTGAGGTAAATTCGGTAAATTAGCTCCCGATATAAGAACAATTTGGTGTTGAATATCCCTTAAAGGTGGAAGAGAAGGTGGTGTGAGGGAGGGTATAAGATCTTGGAATTCGTCAAGAAGGGGTTTAACGGATGGGTGTGGTGGTCGGTCGGTGGATGATGTGTCTTTGGTTGCTAGCAAGAAGCCGCGAAGTGGGGCTGTTGGTGGTGCGGTTTCGGTAGGGGTAGGCGTCGGTGGTTGCTGATTTGGCTGCTGTGGTGTTACGGTGGTGATGGGTTTCGGTTGTTGTTGGTGGTGGTGATCGGTGATAGTTGACCCGTTAGGGTGGTGAAGCTGGTTCGGGGTGATGGTGTAGTCTCAGTGTGGTGTAGTGGATGGGAGCTGTGGTGTTACGGTGGTGGTGGGTTTCGGGTGTTGTTGTTGGTGGTGATCGGTGATAGGTGACCTGTTGGGGTGGTGGAGTTGGTTCGGGGTGATGGGACGTCCGTAGGTTTGTTGGCTTGCCGTGATGGTTCCGTGGTGGAAGTGTGAACCGAGAGATCGGTTTTCTCCGTTAACGGTAACAGTTTAAGGGTACGGTTAGACCAAGAAAACTCGAATATATTTGCCCGACAATAATATGTGGCGTCGACGTCAAAAATCCATGGTCTTCCGAAAATAAGATGACAATTATCCATATCGACGACGTCACAACAAATTGAATCACGATAATAAGAGCCAATGGAGAACGGGAATGTGCATTGGGTTGTTACCGATAATTCCTTTTGATTAGAAATCCAACCAACTTTGTAAGGATTTGGGTGTTCAGTTGTAGGTAGTTGAAGAGCATTAACAAGTCGTTGAGAAATCATGTTCTCTTCACTACCATTATCGATGATGAAATCGCAGACTTTCTTGTTTATTGTAAGTCTTGATTTGAACACCTTATTCCTTTCTGGATGATTTGTTGGAAAAAAAATTTCAGGATTTTGAAGGCTCATGATACCAGCTGATGTAGATTGTTGCGGAAGCGAAATAACATTGGAATCCATTACTAAAACTAAAGAAGAGACAAGAAATAACTAATGATAAACTAAAATAATTGTAAAGAAAGAAGATGCAATCAAGGGGTTTGTTTATAATTCAATTCAATGTCTTACAAGATAAACTGGACTTCTCTTATATAGAGATTATGCTTTCCTAATTAGACTCAAAGTGGGAAATAAGATAACTACTAATATTACTTTCCTTGATTGCTAATATTCCTAAAGATAGAAACCCTAAATAATAAAATAGGAAACTTATAATAATATAACTTCTAGGCCGTTGGGCCTATAGTTGGAATAGCCGTGAGGCCCATAGGTGGATGGCCGCCATCAGGTTTTGTGTGTCAAAATAAGTACTTTGAACTAATTGTTGTTTTCACCATTAAGGTTTTGTGTGTCAAAATAAGTAAATGGTTTTCACCATTGAGGTTTCACCATACGAGCGCTTGACTTATCTTTTGTTAGTAAATGGTTTTCACTATTGAGGTTTTGTGTGTCAAAATAAGTACCTTGCAGTCTATTGTATTTGTGTGCCAAGACTCCAACCTCACCCTAGTCATCTTCACTCACACAAAAGTGAACATAATTCACTATATATGGTACTAGATGATCGAACCGAGGCGCATCATTTCGATTTTGAGCATGATAAGTCAAGCGCTCGTATCAACTTAGTTTTGACATTTCGGTTATGACTTTCGCCTTCTAAACTGTATCCAACTCGGGAGTAGTCTACTTATGTGATTAACATTTAATCTGGTTGATCAAATTCGACAGTGAATGGAATTTTGGATGTTGAAATAGACGACAAGAACATTTTATGTGCTAGAAATTTTACGTCATTGGCATTTGCATAAAATGTTGCCTCTCAATACACACAAACACAATTGCTTCATAACTATACAAATCTTTATTGCAGTTTCGAGGAGGAATACTATGGGTTTGATGTTATCAAGTTTTATCATCTCACAAACTAGTTCTCATGGCACTGCTTTATCAGAACCAACAGTTGGGTTTAGGGAATACTTAGATACTTTAGAGACCCACTATGTTCTATGTCGTATTTAGACAATCTTATTGGTCTTACATCATTAGTACATAAATAGTGTGACATTTTTTAAGAGGTACTACATGGAGTAGTATTTTATCAACTGTATTTTAATCCTCTTCAGGGGTTCTTTAAGTGTAACAACAGTGACCAAGAAGGTACCTTGATGTAACTTTAGCTGCCATTGCTTACTCTTGTTGAAGTAGTTTTGACTCATAATAGTTGCTTGTGATCCAAAGTCCATTTCTTTGCCCATTGTGTCTCTTTTTTGACATTCCTAGAGAAATGGAGTAGAGTATCCATCTGCTGCTCTTTATTAACTTGTGTAGTCTTAGATGATGCGTAACATCAAGAAGGTCATGATCATTGTAGTCATAAAATTGTTGTGAGCTACCTTTGGTTTTAGGTAATTTATTCTCGATCTAAAGTATTTTTAGTCATATCTGTACATTGCAGTTTGGCAGTTGTTCTCCCTTCTAGAAATTAGATTAGTGGGGTTTGAAAGCAGTTTCATGGTGGTCTATTTCTATTCTTTCTATTGGGCCAAATTTTGTAAATTTATGTATAGTTAAAATTTTATTTGATGTTCATAGCTTGTATTCATTACTTTATACAGAGGAACGAAATCTGGAACATGTCTTAATGATCAGACGGACACAAATAAAAAAGTACTAGCTGAAAGAGAAAGACCAACACAATCTAATCTAAAGAAGAGAGCTGAAAAACGTCAACAACTTCAAGAGGGAGACGCAACACAAACATTAGAGGAAACCACACCATCAGCTATAGAGGAAGCCGTACAACCAACTCTAGGGGAAGAAGTCATACCATCAGCTATAGAGGAAGTTGTAATGCCAACTTTAGAGAAAGAAGTCATAACAACAACTTTAGAGGAAGTCGTACCACCAACTCTACAGGAAGAAGTCGTGCCCCAAACTTTAGAGGAGGAAGTCGTACAACGAACTCTAGGGGAAGAAGTCATACCATCAGCTATAGAGGAAGCTGTAATGCCAACTCTAGAGAAAGAAGTCATGACAACAACTTTAGAGGAAGTCGTACCACCAACTCTAGATGAAGAAGCCGTGCCCCAAACTTTAGAGGGGGAAGTTGCACCTTTGCCATCTTCTGCCCACACTTCCTCTACCATCCCTAGTTCCTCGGCAGTTAATGATTCTTCTTTCGCACCATCCGACCCTTCTCTTCTTCATTCCTTTAAACATCACATTGCTTGTAAGATATGGATTGGAGAGGTAAGTTTTCTTATTTTTATGTTAGTCATTAATAATCACGAGTAATGAGCATTATCTTTTGAATGACTTCAATTGTTTTTTGCAGAAAGATGATAGAGTTATAAGAGTTAAGTATCTTATTGGTGTTGCTGACTTATGGAATTCGAACAAAGAATGTCCTTATGTTAGGGAGAAAATAGAAAGGTCAAGTTTTCTCTCTTTGCTTCAATTCTCTCATAGAAAAATTGATAGTGTTTTAGTGAGTGCATTTATAGAAAGATTCCATCCCGAGACAAACACATTTCATCTCCCATTTGGTGAGATGATGATCACTTTGGATGATGCTGCACATATTCTAGATTTACCGATTGATGGTTTAGCAGTGGAAGATGATAGGTCAGATGGTATGAGTTACTCTGAGATATATTCCCTTATGTATGATACTCTTGGAATGAAAGAGGATGTTGCAAAAGATGAGGTGAAGAATGGAAAAGCCAAAACCATTAGTCTTACATCCTTGAGGTCGAAGTTTGGTAATTCTAAGGAAACTGATTTAGTTGAAAAACAAAATCAGACTGTTAGAGCGTACTTGTTATATATAATTGGTACTTGTTTGTGTCCAAATAAAAGTGGTGGTAGGGTTTCAGTTTTATACTTGTTATGTTTGAGGAATGTCGATGAGGTTAAGAACTATTCATGGGGAACTGCTTATTTGACAAATTTATTTCATGAACTCGGGAATGCGAGTCGCTGGAGTAGCCAACAAGTAGCTGGATGTATTCCGCTCTTGCAGGTAGGAAATCTAGAAATTTCATCCATATGCCTGACTATCTATTCATGGGGGGACGTGTTGTTTAACACATTTGCTTATTTTGTTCCATCCATTTTTTATGACAGAGTTGGATTTACCTTCATTTGCCGACTCTTCATAAAAGAGTCGACCTACAAGGCTTCCAGCCTGGGATGCCTTTTTTACGTTGGAGCAAACCTGAAATGAATAAAGTAAATGATATGAAACTGAGTTTGAAGAATCTACGTCAGGAAATTGCCGATGTCAGAAATGAAGATGTAAGTATAGAATGAAAATTTAAGTGTAAAAAATCTTACAGTTTGGAGTCTTACGAGTCTAGCTAATTGTATATTGATTTTCTTTTCAGGTTGTGTGGGATCCTTACAAAGAAAATCGAACAAATTATCCATTGGGACCCTGGCAATATTACATTGGTTTTATCGTGTGCTTCGACACAACTGTCGCTGTATATCTTCAGAGGGTTCTACGACAGTTTGGATTCCTTCAAGATGTACCATCTAAACCGTTCAAACACGACAAAAAGAAGTCAATTATTAGTCACAAGAACTATGGTCCGTATTATGGAAACTTAGGAAGCTGGACATGGAAACGATGGAGAAACCACCTTATGAGTAACAACATCAAAATTGAAGCAGAACCTAATCAAGGATGCACCCCTGGATACATGACTTGGTACATAAATGTTTCACATACTAAAGTGACTCACCCAGACAGACGAATAACACCACTGGCTACTACTTCGGTGCCCGGAAGACCAACTTCAAACAATCCATTGTTTGTAAAACGTGTTGTAAGTGCAAGTATTTATAAGTTTTATACACGTTATTTATGTATTTGTAGTTTTTCTCTAATTTTTCTCTCATTTTAATGCAGAGCGACAATCTTCATAGCATCATAGACAATCTAAAAACTTGTGGGGGAGGCCTAGACGCACCAATGAGTCCACGCTCAAAGAGGATATTTCATGACAGGCTTCAGGGGTTGTACTCATTTTGTTCTCGTATGCAATGCCCAAACATAAGAGGAAAAATGGTCGTAGAGGGAGAATCAAGCGATGAAGATGATGAAGATGACGAAGACAATGAAAGTGAAGATTATTAAGGAAAATGGTCAGGGGTAGTAGAATTTTTTGTAAACTCATAGACATGAAGAAAGCCAACCAGGTCTTTTTATATTTAGAGCTTTGTAAGAAGAAAGTGGCTTTCGTAATGTTTTGGTTATCAATTCTAAATATGTTTGAGATTATATTCGTTTACTCTAACTAAAACTCAAGCATAATGATCTACTGATCTAAGAATGTCAAAATTTTGCTAAAAAACGGTGAAAAAGAACATAAATTTTCATACAAAATGGTCGAACATTTACACATTAAAGATCAAATTGACCGAAATTTTTTCAAAATTAAACATCACATTGACCGAAAATTGTTCAAAATTAAACATCAAATTGACCGAAAACTTTGCAAAATTAAACATCACATTGACCGAAAATTGTTTAAATTAAACATCACATTGCAGTGTTATCATTCATAACTCTCTCGAAGTATGAAAAGTTTGTCAAACATGGTATAGGAGACCCACTTTTAAGATTTATAGAGACAAAGTGTTTACTTTTTAGGTACCCTAAAACAATCATAGTTGTGCATGTTGGTGATGGTGGTTTCAAAGTAGGTACAAACGTGAGGTATTGGTGTTTGGAAAGTAAGACCACTACCTTTCCAAATGTCTCTGCTATGAAATGCCCTTGTTCCGGCATGCCCATCCAATTTTCAAGTGGAGCAACGTTCCCATAATATTGTAAGCATTGCTTCAACCGTTCAACTATTTCGGTGGACCACATCCGTAGATATAGAGATAAATTTGTATGCATATTATTGAGCATTGATGCCCTCACTTGCTTCCACCCATAACTGTTTTCAAAATCGAGTTGCTTTGAGACTACATGGTATCCACAATGTCCATCTCCAGGAACATCTTCAATGTAATCTATATATTTATGTAAAGCATGAGGAAATTCGTGCAAGCAACAACTCTGCATCAGGTTTCGCCTTTCTATACTTTGGGCCTTCATCAATTTATCCTCCCATACCTTTTTCTCAGAGTTCAGTTTAACGGATTGGTCTTCTTGCTCAAGAATTTGTTCCCGACACTTGGTCCTCTTTTTCGCTTCGCTTCATAAGCCGCTACCTTACTTAACATAACCTCATACTTGGACAACTCTCTTTTTGTTGAATTTTCTTTTTGAATTTGCTTTCTACCTTTCCGCCCCTTATCAATGATAGGTTCACACGGCTCCTTTATGTTGATGCTTTTTGGAGTACCTATCAACTCTAATTCCACCAAAATTTGATCTCGAACACAATCTGGTGCGGCTTCCTACCTTTGTTTGATCTTCTGTAAAATCGGTAGGTCGTCAAATGGAACTTTCTTAATATCTCGACTAATTGTGTATGAAAGTTGTTTCCAATAAGGATCAATGGAGGATAGTGGTATAATTGAATCTTTTTGCTTGAAATTATAAATTTCATGGGTGCATGGTAACCCGTATACGCTCCGAATGCTACATAAACAACTTTTTTCACTGAGTAACAATTTCTCGATCTTCTCAATCTCTTTTATAATAAGATCCAAAGCTCGATGTGCAACCATATTACGTAGTCTGTCGAATAATTTCCTATTATATTGTTGCATAACAAGTCTTTTATCTCTCTCGAATGAGTGTGTGATATCAACAAACTCGAGCTCAAACATTTAGTGTGCTGCCCTCCCAAAAAGTCACAAAACTTCCTTGTGAGTTAGATAAAAATCCTTTGAGTCTACTGTGTTATCCTTCGGCTCTGCTCGTTGTTATGTGACTTGTTAATAACGTAGTCTGTCGAACAATTTCCTATTATATTGTTGCATAACAAGTCTTTTATCTCTCTCGAATGAGTGTGTGATATCAACAAACTTGAGCTCAAACATTTTGTGTGCTGCCTCCCAACAAGTCACAAAACTTCCTTGTGAGTTAGATAAAAATCCTTTGAGTCTACTGTGTTATCCTTCGGCTCTGCTCGTTGTTATGATGCCAAAATGTTTTACCTTGTTTGTCCAAAAATGTACAAACTTCTTCTTATATGGAGTGATCCAAGTACTGATACAGTAATTCACAATTGTCACCCCAATACTAGTTTTAGACCAATTACTTTGCAAAGCAGACATATTCTCTTCAAATTGTTTCTCTGTCTCTGACCAAATAACATTGTGCCAGTCTGTCATGAACTCCTCACAAGCAAGGGGCTACCCCTTTAAACGAGTTCGCAGCATGGGATTCAACATTCTTGTTTATATGCCATAAACAAAGAAGATGGTGAGCCTCGGGAAATACAACATCGATAGCACTAATCAAAGCAAGTTCTCTATCGGTTATAATAACTGTAGGAAAGCTTCCAAAAATATACAATTGTTTGAGGCATTCCAACCCCCATGCGTAGTGATTTATAGTCTCTTGAGACATAAATGCACTTGCAACCGTAAAAGTTTTTCTCGTTGAAGTAACAGATACCGCATGGAAAAGTAGATGCTTAAATCTGTTTGTTTTGTATGTTGAGTCAATTATGAGAACTTGGGGAAAACATAATGCAAGACTTACACTCTGATGTGCAAAGAATAAATCGAAAACCTCATCTGAATTTTCATGACATGCACCGGTGCTTCACCAAATAGTTTAGATCATTACACAACTTGTAAAGTTGTTGAATTGACGTTCTACCCTCATTGAAGTCTTGTTTTATCCGTTGTGCTTCATTGTAAATAGTTTTTTTAACTGTACAATTGTCTTTGCTGCGTTTTTTGAGGTTCAAAAGGATTTCTTTTGCTTGAACCCGACTCTTAACCCACTCTTCAACAATCACTTTCTCATCTTGAGTTAACCGAGCAACGTATGCGTGTCCCGTTAGATCTTCAGGAAGAACGTGATTGTGACAACCATTCAACAAAAAAATCACCCACACTTCCGAACGGATACATTTCGTTTTTACTCTAAAAGGACAATCACATTTCATGGTACCTGATTTCCTACTCTTCACGTTGGGCATGGTAGTATAATACTTATTTTGTTCTCTGTTATAAACTCCACTTCTCTCACTATATAACACAATATATGAACTTGTTCCACCGTTTGAACTCTTGGTGGGAGGTGAGCATTTTACTGAAACAGTTTTATGTTCTTTTCCAACTTTAATGCACCAATTAACAGCTTCTTGTCCGGACTCAAAAAACTATAACGTAAACATAAACAAAAATGAGTATGTAAGACCAAATGTAATCAAAGATTAAGAAAAAATGAGTTCAAATTAGTTTACCATATCTGTATCGAAAAAGCGGGACAAATCAAAGCTTAAACAATTGGGTTTGATTGGGTCTTCAGGGTTGGTATGCTCATCATTGGCTATGTTGTTTTTGTCTCCATTCCCATTATGATTCGGCTAGATAAAGGGAAATGCACAACAATTTTAAAGTTCGACAAAAGTATACGTTGCAAAAATACGTCACCCAAATTAGTTGGTAAAAACGGCACCGAAATTAGATGGTAAAAAAGGCACCGAAATTTGCTTAAAAAAACGGTACCGAAATTAGATGATAAAAACGGCGCCGGAATTAGATGATAAAAACGGCACCGGAATTACATGATAAAACCGGCACCGACATTTGTTTATAAAAACGGCACCGAAATTAAATTGTAAAAACGTCACTGAAATTTCCTTGTAAAAACGGCACCGAAAATGTTTCTTCCATTAATAAACCTTCTTGACCACCAAGCTCCTCCATTAATGTACCTTCCTCATTGTTAGTTTCTTTCGTTACTAATGTTTTTAGTAGATGATAGAGAGTTGATTGTTCATAGTTGTGCTGGTGATTGTTGAGATGGTGGAAGGTGTTGGTGGTGGGTTTAAGGATGAAGAAAATAAAATATCTTCTACTATATAATCAATATTTATTTGTTTTTATGTTTGATCCTTATCAAAATTTGATTTTAGTCCCTATGTGCTTTGTGAATAGCAAAACCTTATGAGTTAATTCCTATATGGCCCCCTACTTTGTGACCAGCTTCCTTTATGGCCCATTTTTTTTCGTAAATTCAAATATGGCCCCCTTTTCTTAACACCGTCAGTCAACTTTTATGGTTAATCTTTTTGTTTCCATATTTACCCTTCTTATAAGAATAATTTCAAAATTCAAAATTGACCCCCTTTTAAATTTGGGTCAATTTCCAAAAACTTATAGCTACTTTAGAAAAAACTAGGGGGCCAAAATAGAATACATATAAAAAAATTTAAAAACACCTCATCTCTCCCTCTCTCTCCTCCATCTCATCGCCTCTCTCCTCCACATCATGTATCTCGCCACCTCATCATCTTCTCCGATGAAGGTCGCCGGCCGGCCAAATTTTCCGGCGACCTTCAAATTTTTTTTTTTATCTTTCTCTAACTAATCTCTCTCTCTCTCATTTCTCTCTCTCTCTCTCTCTCTCATTTCTCTCTCTCTCTCCCTCTCTCCCATCTCTCTCCCTCTCTCCCATCTCTCATTTCTCTCTCTCATCTCTCGATAATTCTGGCGAAGGGGAGGAGCCCCTTCGCCGGAATAACTAGACCTTGAAGGTCTGGTTTCAACCAACCAGATCTCGAAACCAGATCTCGAAACCAGATCTCGGTCTGGTTTGAAACCAGACCTTGAAGGTCTGGTTATTCCGGCGAAGGGGCTCCTCCCCTTCGCCAGAATTATAGAGAGATGAGAGAGAGAGAGAGAGAGAGATAAATTAGAGAGAGAGATGGGAGAGAGAAAGAGAAATGAGAGAGAGATTAGTTAGAGAAAGATTAAAAAAAAAATTGAAGGTCACCGGAAAATTTTGCCAGCCGGCGACCTTCATCGGAGAAGATGATGAGGTGGCGAGATACATGATGTGGAGGAGAGAGAAGGAGAGATGAGGTGTTTTTAAAAAAATTTTATATGTATTCTATTTTGACTCCCTAGTTTTTTCTAAAGTAGCTATAAGTTTTTGGAAATTGACCCAAATTTAAAAGGGGGTCAATTTTGAATTTTGAAATCATTCTTATAAGAAGGGTAAATATGGAAACAAAAAGATTAACCATAAAAGTTGACTGACGGTGTTAAGAAAAGGGAGCTATATTTGAATTTACGAAAAAAGGGGGCCATAAAGAAAGCTGGTCACAAAGTAGGGGGCCATATAGGAATAAACTCAAACCTTATTTACAGAGAAAGTGAAAGATTCCAACTTTTAGACCCTGTAAATAGTCAAAGTAGCTCTGTAAATAGTTTTGGCCAAACAAAGCTTTTGTTTCTTTTACATACAGTTCAAGTGGGAGTCTACTGTGGCGGGTTGTGAACTTTTGTACTCCATATATATAGGGGGCATTAGAAAATAGAAAATGACTTATTAGGTAGTAAATAATTTCAAAATAACTAAAAAAGCCCCAGTCATTAACTATTAGTTATTTGCTATCAAAATATTAAGGCTAACTAGAGATTAGGTTTAAAATAATTTCATTAATTGTTATTCAGGTCAAAATTTTATAAGAATTTTTCAAATATTCCATTAATACCCTTTTAGTTCTATTTTGCTCTCTCTCTCTACCTTATGTTTGTTCGACCGGAAAAGTGGAGAAACTAGGGCACCGATTTTTCGATTTCGGTGGAGAGAAGACGAAGACAAGACGATGATGAAGTTCTCTTGCTTAACCTAGTTTCATCACTGATTCATCTTCTGTTTAGTTTTCTTTTAACACAAATAATTAGGGTTTTTCCATCTCTGCGGGAGGTTTGTATTCGCCTTGATTTGTTCATCAACTATTCACATTTGTTTTCATCTTCTTTACTGTAAGTTAGTTTTCTTCATCCTAAACCTAGTTTTATTTATATAATAGTTTGTTATTTATCTTTTTGATTTGTTTCTTTGTTTATATTCCTCTACTTGATGAATCTGGGAGATAGTATATATGAATTTTGTGTTTTATGTATTATAGATTATGTATTATAGATTGCTTTATGTTTTAGTGTTTTGATTTTTTCATACATGGTTTGTTGGTTCTGATGATTTTACACATCTATTTTTCTGATGAATTTTGTTCTGCAAATTGTGTTTGCACAATTTGGGTAAAACTGCATATCGTGCTTGCACAATTGAGTATAACTTAGCTTTTTGTATTTGCAGCATTGTTAATAGATTTGTTTTGATGTTCAGGAAATGGATTTAGTTGAGTCATCGAGTGCTTCATCTTGTTTTAGTCAAGCTGGTTCATCGAAGTTGTTCCAACATCCTCTCAGGTCTGAATCTTGGGGATCTGTGTTTACTGAAGTTGGTCAGAAGTTTGAAGGAGTGCCGATCAATTTAGGTTTGCATTGAATAGGTATTCCATCAAATTTGGTTTTGGGTATAGAATGAAGAGGAACCATGCTCATCGGGTAGTAGCAGTATGTCCGGTTGAGGGTTGTGGGTGGAAGGTTCATGGTTGTTCAAGGTTTGGTATTTCATCGTTATTTTATTTGAAGAAATATGTTCCTGAGCACACTTGCGGTGGGGGTTTTACTGATATAAACAAGCCAGCAGTTCATTCTAGAGTTGTATCTAATTTGATAGAAAGTGAAGTAAAGGTTGATCCGAAAAAGAAAAACAAAGCTATTATTACTACTTTTCAATCAGATTATGGTGTTAAAATCCCGTACTATATTGCTTACAATGCTAAGAAAAAAGCACTTGATTTTGCATTTGGTGATGAGGAATCTGGATATGCTAAACTTGATTGGTATACGAAGTCCATTATGAAGTGGAATCCTGGTAGTTATGTGCAGCTACAACTTGATATGGACACTTATCAGTTTGAAAGGGTTTTCATAGCATACGAGGCTTGTATTCATGGCTTTAAGTACTGCAGGCCTGTTATTTGGATTGATGGGACGCATCTTAAATCCAAATATAAGGGGACTTTGCTAACAGCTTGTGCCAAGAATGGCAATGAAGGTATGATTTCTAAGTTAATGAATTCATATAGTATTGTGTTTTGAATAGTTGTTTGTTTATTGTTACTCAATAAAGAATTATTTGCCATTTGAATAGTTGCTTGTGCGAATATAGTTTGCTTTTGAAACTGTTGTAGGTACTTTTTTTAGGTTTCTGTATGCAGGCACCTGATTTAACAATGTGGTATGCAAACACCTGTTTGCATGTTTTTTTATACAAACAGTTGTTTGCATCTGTGTGTTCTGCAACCATATTTGCACATATATGTCATGCAAACATGTTTTCATATTCAACCTCTGCATATATATGTCATTCAAACATGTTTGTTATGGTTTCTTAAGTTGATGAACTTATATAGTTTTGTGTAACTAGTCTTCTAGTTGCAATTTATTTATTTAACTACGTTTTTTTTTCAGGATTTTTTAGTATTGCTTTAGCTGTTGTTAGTGTTGAAAACAATTCAAATTGGAATTGGTTTTTGGAGAATTTGGCTCGTGTTGTTGATAGAAGTCGTACATATACTTTCTTGTCTGACCATCACCCGAGTATTATCAAAGGAGTTGGTGATCTTTTTCCAAATGCACACCATAGTTATTGTGGGTGGCACATTAGAAACAACTTAGTTAATGCAATTGGTTATGGTTCTCAAAGAGCAGATTACATAGAGTCTTTGTTATATCGGGCAGCTCGTGCGTTGACTAAGGATGAATTTATCATTCATTTCAAAGAGATGGAGTTAGTAGGTGGTAGACGTTTGACGGATTTCTTTAAGAATTGCCCATTTGAAAAATGGGCAAACGCTTATTTTGTCGGTAAAAGATATGGTGAGGTATGTTCATCCTTGTGCGAAAGTTATAATTCATGGATAAGGGAGGAAAGGGGCATGTCGGTAGTTCTCATGTTAGAAACCATTCGTATACGAATGATGGAAATGATGCAAACAAGACTTGAACTAGCTGAAAAATGGACTAGTTTGTTGTGTCCGGAGATAGATAAAATCATAAGACAAAGGCGTAAGTTCGGTTCTGTATGAAAAGTTGTAAAATCATCGAAATTTGTATATGAAATCTTTTCAACACCAAGTCAATTAGTTGATTTGAGTTCGTTCTATTGTTCGTGTTTGAAATGGCAAGTTGAATGCATTCCATGTGAGCATGCTATTACAGCTATCAAGTATGATGGACGACCAATGGATACATTTGTTGAACAATATTTTACGACTGAGAGCTTCAAGAAAACTTATGAACACGCCATTATACCTATTCCAAACAGTGATGAACCAAAGGTGTTTGCAGCAAATGAGACGATAATCAATCCACCATCAAATAAGAGAGCACCTGGTAGGCCAAGGAGTGTGAGAATTGAGAGTGCTAGAGCAGCCAAGTTTAAGAAGAAGAGAAAATGTGGACGTTGTGGCAAGTTAGCGCATCATAGCAAGAGAACATGTGCAGCAATATTGAATTAAGATTAATTTTGACATTCGTTAAATGTATGCAAAGATAATTTGAATATGAAGTTTTATTCATTGTTACTCGATAAAGGATTATTTGAAATTTGAATATGAAGTTTTATTCTGGCTAAATGTATGCAAAGATAATTTGCTTTAAACTGTTGCAGGTATACTTTTTTAGGTTTTGTATGCAGGCAACTGATTGGAAGTGTGTTATGCAAACAACTATTTGCAGTGTGATATGCAAACGTGTAGTACGCAAACATCTATTTGCATATTCAACCTTTGCAAACGTGTTTGCATATTCAACCACTGCAAACTTGGTTGCACATTACACCTCTGCAACCTTGTTTGCACGTTACACCTCTGCAAACTTGTTTGCACATTACACACTATGCAAACTTGTTTGTATGTTGCAAATTTGTGAACGAGTTTTTGTTTCCAACTAACTTGTATGAAGCTTTCTGTCTACAAAAATATTGATGGTTTTTTTGTTGCCCTCGAATTGTTAAATATTTTTACGGGGGTTCGGGGGCGTAGCCCCCATTTTGTTTTAGAAAAAATTTCAGTGTTCTGCTCTTCTTCTGTCCGAAGAAATGATTCATCGAAATAATGAGAACAATTTTTATAAAAATTATATTGATTGGAGTGAGTTGCCCAATTTTAAAAGTAAATAGTTGAATTTTTTTTTACGGGGGTTCGGGGGCGTAGCCCCCGATTTTTTTGAAATTAAATTGTTAAATATTGTTTTGCTTTTAAACTATCAGACTGCTAACAAAGAGCCATAACTCTCTATAGACAACAAAAAGAAACAATCTGTATATTGATCATGGAAACAAAAAGGACAACTAAACTCTAGCAACAAAGACTAGAACCAAAACAAAGACCCTAATCACTAAAAAATTAACAACACATAAGATAACACACATAAAAAATAACTGCAGAAAAACAACCAAGTGTTTGCATTCTGTTTCAACTAGTCTGCAAACAAAAATAATGCAAACATTGTTTGTTGAATACAAACACTTGCATATTTCTGTATACTTGATGAAAACAAAACATGATTATGCAAACATCCATCAGCTTTTTCATTATCAGAATTTAAGATCAAAATAAGTATCATTTTTTGTTGTCACTTGTTCTATTTCTTCACATACAAGAAGTTAAAACATCACTTAGTATTTTCATCATCACTAACTGTTCCTTCAACCCAAGGTTTGTTTGTCGAATCATCCAAAATTGCAGCTGCAAGTTCAGCTCTTTTCCTTGAAGCCTTTTCTGACATTCCTTCCGGCCAGTTTGCCTTAAACAAAGGATTATCTTCATTTCTGATTACATCAGCATACAGAAGCACATACAGAGCACAATCAATCCTACAATACATTATAAACTAATTAGTACTCATCATTTTATATGCCAAAACAATGAAATCAAAATAGATTTTATACTTACGAGTTTGTTTGTTTTGGGCAGTCAACTTTGGTTAGCTTTGGATTTGATTTGAGTGGTTTTTTAGTTAGTCCAGCTGCATTAATTATGTTCACCAATGAGACTGCAAACCTCTTTGCTTCCTTTGCACTTCTTATACTTATTTTTGGAGTTTTCTTCAAGGAATCATAATGAAACCAACTGTCATCAATTCTATCAAATGCAATAAGATGCCAATGGCAACCTTCGTGACTCTTTTCCTCAGCACTTGTGTTTAATGGGAATAGGAACCAGTTACACTTCTTCTTATAAGCTTCTCTGAGTTTCTTTATTAGCATTGCAGACATGTTCTTTTCCGAAGCATCAAATTTCATCAAAGTCTACATGTAAATTAATGTTCATCTAATTAGATAAATAATATGAAACTTAATACAATATATAGTTGTTTGAAAGATCTTACCCATATGGTTGAACTAAAAACAGCCATATTCTTGTATCGTCCCACATTGTTTTCTAGATACCAATCAATAATTTGACTATCAACAAATTCGTTCATAATCAAACCCTCGATTTGATCTCCAGTGATGATCAAGCTTTTGTTTTTAATCCAAGCAATTGAACTACAAAAAATTTCAACATAATCAACATTTTTGCAACCACACTTGTAGACACTATTTTGCAACCCTATGTTTGCAGTCATTGAGTTGCAACCAACTGTTTGCATATACAGAGTTGCAACCAACTGTTTGCAGATAAAGAACTGCAACTAATTGTTTGCAAATAATAGTTGGTTGCAATTCACTTGTAAAACTTTTTAAAGTAGACATGTACTTACTTCCTGTTTGCCAATGCATAGAATCCTTTAATTGTTCTCAGTTCCTCTTCAGTGAATAGATTCCATATTTCAGAACTTTCCCATTTTTTGAATTCTTCACTGTTCTTACTAGGTTCAATTTCCTTGCTAGTTTCACTTCCCATCTTACTAACTTCACCTTCTTTCTTACTATCTGCACTTCCTTTCTTACTATCTTTTGTTTCCTTACCATTTTCTGTTTCCTTCTTACTCTCTTCACTTGCTTTCTTTTCTGTACTTCCCTTACTTTGAACACTAACTTTTTCAATTGATGAACCTCTTGTTTTGCTGTTCATAACTTTTAACTTCTTTGTCTTGACTTGTTTCTCTGGTGTGACAAAGTCAGAAGTTTCGCCAACCTTTCTTTTTTGATACTTAGACATATCAACCTCTTCAAAATTTGTTTTTTAGTCATTTCAGGACTAACAGTAACATTTTTCTCACTCATCTTGATTCTATTTGTTTTTGAAGCCACTTTTTTTTCAGGGCTCTTCTTCATTTTTGAGGTGTTCTCCTCAATCTCCTCACCAAACTTATCTAATATTGTTGTTTTTAGTTCTTCATTGTCTTTCATTAGAATCATGTTTGATTCTCTTACACATTGTATTTCTTCCTTCAACTTCTCCATTTCTACATTTTTCATACTCAATTCCTTCTTCAACTTCTCGATTTCTTCATTTTCCATACTCAATTCTTTCTTTTGATCTTCACATTGAATTTCCAACTTTTTGACTTGATCTTCAAGATGTTTCAAATAAGAAACATCAATTTCATTACCCACAGTCAATATCCCACCAGAAATTAGATTTTCCTCACTTTCCGAAAGTGGCACAAAAAAATCTTCAGACAGCTGAAAGTCAAACAATGTATTTTCAAATTACAGAATGCATTCAACAGTTTTGCAAAACAATCTTTGAAAATTACAGTTCATAACCCTAGTATACAAGTTAATGATTTGCAAAAATTAAATATATTATACCTGGTTACTTGCCACGTCTTCTAGAGCTTCAAGAAAATCCAACTTCATATGGTCAAGACTCCATCTAATTATGCGAGGACATTTGTCTTTTTTATCATGTAATCTTCTATAAAGATTTGAGTGCTCACAAAACCAGAACTGCATATATTGAACCCAAACATATTAGAAGGATCAAACCATGCAAACATCCTGATGAAAACAAATAATGCAAATAACATTTGCAAAAACAGAAAATGCAAACTATGTAAACTACACAATTGAATCATGATTAAAAATTATTTTACCGGTAAAAGAAGAAGACATCCTGATGCTTTTGCTGGTCTGTCGACATTTTCTTCAATCGACCTCATCATGTAATTATGAATTATAGTAGGCCATGAAATTGAGTTAATCTTCTCCATTGATCTCAACAAATTTGTGAACGACGTTTGTATAGTCGTTCCAGCTTGTGTTGCAAACAGGAAAGAAGAAGAAATATGCATTATCATTAACTTCACAAAATCTTCTGTTTTGTCATTATCCTCTACTAAAAACCTCTCGACTGTTGATTCTATGGTTGCTGTAGAAATCTTATACGACTTCCCAAAATATGTAGCAACAAATTCCTCATCTTTTTTCCCTTCGAAGGGTGAAACCAGCACACCTTCTTTTGGCATTCCAAGCAGAATTGCCACATCATCTACTTTGAATTCTAAATCTATCTCACCAAACTCAAATTTTCCTTTCTTTCTACTGTATCTTTTCACCAACTCAAAGATTATTGCTATTGGCCTTTCAAGATTTGTTGGTACTATCTCATCATTATAGAAAGCTTTGAAAATTGATCCGAATGGAGTTTCTGATAGTGCCATACAATGTTCAAGTTTCATCCTTGCACCTATTTTTTTCATGAACATCGCTGTATTCTTCATCGTACTCCTGTAGTTGTACGTTTCATATTCCTTCTTTACTTTTTTATTATCTTTTTTTATCTCCTTTGTACCTTCAGAAATCACCATGTCAGTGCTTTCGGATCTAGCACCCTCAGTACTATCTGAGGGTACTAGTTGTTTTTCCCCTCTTTTTGCTTTCACCATTTTCTGCATAAATAATCAAGTGCATTTAATAGCAAACAGTTTGTTTAACTTTTGCTAATACATTTGAAAAACCTATTTGCAGAAGCACTAAACAACAAAATTGTTTTCAAAACCATTTGTAGTTTTTTATTACTGCAAATAGTGTTTGCAAATAGTGTTTGCAGTTATATTACAGCAAATAGTGTTTGCAAAATCCATTTAGAAAAGCACAAAACAGTTAAGGGTATGGAATCCCCATTTGCAGATCTTATACTGCAAATAAGGCTTGCATACCCTACATGAACAACTTGTAAAACTCAATATATTCCCAAAATCATTATCAAAAAAGGTTTTGAAAACTCTAGTTGCAGTTGTAGATCTGCCATTCGAAAACCACGAACAAATCTAGTAGGTTTTGAAGACAAATTATTTGCAGATCTACAAACTAGGGTTTGCAAAGCCAAAGATTAACAAAAATAGTAGATTTTAAAGACATATTTGTTAAATCTGATTCTACAAAACTTGTTTGCAACGCCATTCATAAACCCAAAAACAAAAAAAATAGGGTTTACAAACCCTATTTTCGCTAGAGACAGAAAGTTTGAAAAAAAATCTAAAGAAACTTAAATATTCAGTTAAGATATACTTACTTGTTGTTTGTGTAGTAGATTTCTGCGAAATTGAGAGGTAGAAACCCTAAATCTCGTCGAAGAAGAAGAAGATGAACGGACAGTCGGGGAAGAAAGGTAATTGTTCTCGCGCGAGGGAAATAGAAATTTGACTTTTTTATGACTTAAAATTCTTTTATATACGACAGGATACGCGCGTCATTTTTAATTTGTTAAGGGTAATCCCGAAAATTCGCTATTTCGGGATACTTTCGGGATCTTTTTGACCTCTTTAATAATTTCGAAATTTTTTATGTCTTTCCAATATTTTTTTGACCTTTATAGTAATTATCTCATTAGAAAATCCAATTGAAATTGGCGCCAATAATTTACTAGCATTTTCTAACGAAGCTTCCTTACCTTCCCAAAAGTCTTCTCTCTCACTGCAATCTCACTAATAAATTCAAACAAAATGAACTCTTCTTCTTCTCCTTCGTCTTTGATTTCTATTTTAGAGCAAAACCCTAGTTTCAATTTCCCATCATTTCTACAGAACCGACAATGCCGGAAACTTCTTCAATTTCTCGTTTTCGAAGAAAACTTCCAAAATGTTTTAAACCTTCTTCTTCTCTATTTCCGCCGAAGATCTCTCTCAGTTCTCTTCAAACTCCCATCAAGTGTGACGTTGCTATTCTCGACTCTCATTCTATTTCAGTAACACCATTTGTTTCAGATCTTTCTTCTCATCTTAAAACACTTGGAGTTTCAGTTTCATTCTCTGGAGATGAAGCTATTTTTCTTGCTTCTGTTTGTATACTGGTTCTATCCAAAGATTTTGCAGATTCAAATCTTCGGCTTCAAGAATTGAAGAAGATTCATGATTGCAAGATAGATTTGATTCCCATTTTTTTCGATGTAAGACCATCAGATGTTCGAAAAGTAGTGAAAGGTGTGTTTCAAGATGCATTTTCTAGGGTTAGAAATGAAAACCCTAATTATGAAGATTTGAAAGTTGCTTTTGAAAGAACTGCCTTGCTCTCTGGCTGGAAATTCAGTGATTTCCTTGGGTAAGTAACCCTTAATCTCTCTCTTTTTTACCAATTCAAACCCTAATTTTGAAAACCCTAATGTTCCATTATGTTTTTCAATAGGAATTCAAGGAAATTGTTGAAAGCAGTGGTGCAAAGTGTGATGAAGAAGGTGAATTCTGCATCACTACAAGTAGCTAAATATCCGGTAGGTCTAGCTGAGAAAACTGAAAAATTGGAAAGACTCCTTGACGCAGGATCAAATTCAAGCAAAACTAGGGTTTTGGGTATAGTTGGTATGGGTGGGATTGGAAAAACCACTTTAGCTAAAGAATTCTTCAACACCATTAAAACCCACTTTAAAGCAGCTTGCTTTATCGAAGATGTGAAAGGTAAGGTAGAAACTATTGGCCTTGAAAGAGTTCAAAGTCTTCTCTTAAAGGATTTGCTTCAAATTGATCATCAAATACACAGTACTAATCAAGGTAAGTATCTTCTAAAAAAGTGTCTTAATAGAGCTGAAGTAATTATAGTTTTTGATAATATTGATGATCCTGACCACTTAGATGCTCTTTGGGTACCTGAATTTGTTCATAAGAACAGCATTGTTTTGATTACGACCCGTGATATGAAATTAGTCGAATGTGTTTCGAACTCTTTGATATACAATATGGAAGGATTAGAGAGCAAGTATGCCAGAGAGCTCTTTTGCTGGCACGCATTTCTCATGCCTACGCCTTCTCTTGGGTTCGATCCTTTGGTTGAGAGGTTTGTTAGTTATTGTGATGGACTGCCACTTTCTTTGGAAACACTTGGAGGAAAGCTTTTTGGAGAAGGGATACCTGCTTGGGAAGAAACACTGAAGAATATCTCAGAGAGTTTACCTGGTGATATTGAGAGACAGATAAGAGTCAGCTATGATGCCCTTGATTTGTCGGAGAAGCAAATTTTTCTTGATATAGCTCTGTTTTTCATTGGAGAAGATATGGAAATGACTATTAGGATTTGGAATGCAATGGGATGGTTTGGATCCGTTGGTGTTCAGTCTTTGCAGCAGAAATGCCTTATTAAGGTAGATAATGGTAAGTTTCAAATGCACGATCAGTTGAGACAAATGGCCGAAAAGATAGTCGATGGAGAAAATGTGAAAAATCCTGGGCTTCGTAGTCGTCTTTGGCGCCCAAACGATGTTATGACAGTTCTCAGCCTGCAATCCGTATGTATCTTTCAAATCTCATCATTCATCATTTGCTATGGCATTATTTGTTTTGATTTTAGACCATCTTTCTTTTGAAAGGCTGCCTGCTGTTAGCATAAAATGTGAGTAATCTTATCAATTGAAGGTGTGGAGCCTTATTGCTTGTCTTGTTGTGGTGGCTTTTACCCAGGGCTCTGAAAATGTTCAAGGAATTACGTTGACGAAAAAGCAAATACAGGATGAAAGATTGGGTTCGATTATCGTCCCGAAGTCAGAGATCATAAGAGACCAATACGGGAGGTGGCCTTTGCAATCCTTTGCTCCTATGACAGAGTTGCGCTTGTTGATTCTCGAAGATGCATGTGTCGAAGGGGATTTTAGGGTTTTGTCGAAAAATATCATTTGGTTACGCTGGAGGCATTGTCCTAGTGGACCTCTTCCTATGGAGTTACCGTTCCATAATTTACGTATCTTGGACTTGTCAGGAGGAAAACTATCGAGTCTGTGGAGTGATAGTCGTCAGGTAAATTCCTAAAAAGAGCTTCATGTTTACTCTTAAATTGTGCACAAGACCTATCTATAGAACACCCGACACGACCCGTTAGTTAACTTTTGTTTGTTTTTTTGCAGATACCAGTGCAGCTTGAAGAGCTGAACCTGCGAGGTTGTGTTTCACTTCATAAATTTCCTGTATCAATCAAACTTCTAAATCGATTAGAGAAGTTGATTTTAAGTCACTGCCTAAGTCTTGTGGATATCCCTGATGGGTTCTGTGATATTTACACACTTAAGTACGTAGATCTCTCTGGCTGTACTGGTTTGCTTTCACTACCTGATCGTTTAGGAAATTGGAAGCGATTACAACACTTAGATCTTTCAAACTGTAAGAATCTGGAATTTCTGCCTTCAAGCTTCGGAGGTTTGGAAAAGTTGGAGCATCTCAATCTGAGAGGTTGTTCAAAGTTATCTAAACTACCTTCATCTTTTCACAAGCTAGAGGAAATAACGTATCTCAACCTGGAGTTGTGCTTGGCGTTGGAGAGTGAGAAAGATATTAGTGTTGGTTTGAGCAAGCTCGAGTTTCTTAACGTATCGTTATGCAAAAGGATTCTTTTGCCTAACAAGATTTCCTTTCAACATTGTATTAAAACTTTGAAGATTTCTTGTTCACAGTTCAAAGTACTTCCTAGTTATCTTGGAGAACTCGAGAACTTGGAGGAACTTTCATTATGGCAAGGGTATGAGGTAAAGACATTAGACCCATTTGTTTTTACGAAGTTAATTCGTTTGAAGGATCTCGTAATCAGTCAATTCTCGTTGCTTGAGGGCTTAGGAAGTTCTCTCGGACATTTAAGGCAACTCAAATCATTGTTCATTGCCTTCTGTGGAATACTAGATTTACCCGAGGAAATGGGATATCTGGATGGTCTAGAGCGTCTCATTATTTTTAGATGCTCGAAAGTAGCCAAGCTTCCTACGACTGCAAAAGGACTTTCAGGTCTGACATCGTTGAGTTTGACCGAGTGTTCTAGCCTCCAGTTGACAACAGGAGCTTTCCCTAACATGTCGACAATAACAAAGATTCGTCTTGGTAATTGCGTCGTCACTGATCAGCTCTTCCAGTTTATTTGTGACAAAGGTATTGCTCTTAAAGAACTAGAGTTGTTGAGTATGAGACTTCCTTCTCTGAAAGGCATCGGATCTGGACCCTTCAATATTGCTTCGTTTTCTATATCTTCATGTTCGAATATCAGTTCTTTTGAAATTCCGAGAGGGTTATCGTCACTTAAAATTGAAGATTGCTCAGGTCTTAAGAAGGTTATTGCGCCTGTTCATAATACTACTCTCCAGACTTTGCATCTTGGAAATTGCAAGAACCTTCTTACTATTGACTCTATTGAAAATTTGAAGTATCTGAAAAGCTTGAACTTGAATGGATGTTTCGACCTACGAACAATTGCTGGTCTCGAGAAATTGAATAAGTTGTCTGAGCTCCATTTGTTTTTGTCTGATTGGTACCTTTCCCATGACACTGAGTGGTTAAAGGTCGGTAATCTCTTCCAAATTCTTTAAATATAGTGGATCACCTGTTGACACCATTTACTTAACACCACATCGACTCCACGCAGGTGGGAGTCTGGCTGGGCCAGGAACCACTGGCTGCTTAAGCCTGTGGGTTGGCCGGGGCCAATCTTCCGGACACTAGGGTGAGCTTTATCACCCGTGTCCAACTCTTGTATTCCAGCATGCTGGCCTCAAACTGCCCAGTCGGGGCCCTCAACCCGTGGCCCGCGACAGATCCAGGTTAACGAATTGAACTGCGTATTCACGGGCTAAAATCCCAGATCCGGGATAACAAATTGGGCTGCGTATTCACTGGCTAAAATCCCATCCATACTTGCGCCAGTGGTGACCATGTAGAACATTTTGTTTATATACTCATTTGTTTTGGATTAGTGAGTTCATTCATGTATGTTTCTGTTCTTTAATAAACACTGTTGATTACCGAAGTTCATTTTTTGTTGTTGCAGAAAGCATTAAACACGGCAAAAATTCCCCATACAGTACATCTATCAGCGAAAGTGGAACTAGAAAAGTGTGATCTCGATCTTGTATCATGTTTTCAAAAGATTACTCAACAATCACAAGATAAGTTTAAGTTCAAGTTACCTTACAACTCCAGAAAATTATATTGTGGTATTGTAATATGCTTTATCGCGCGTCATTCCCTTTTTAAGAATATGGTATCAAGACCCAATGAGAGGAAAGACATTTCCTATCAGTCCGTGAACCTGCACCTTGTTAATGGAGCTAATGACACTGAAATATGTCAATACAAGATTCCTGACCCGAGTAGTTTCTTTCATGTTAGTATTTTCACGGATGAGTTTCTAGTTTCAGAAATATTTGCAGATGGATCAGAATTGGTGATTCCTTCATCAAATGAACAGGTGTACGGAGCATGGATATTTTTGGTTCCCGCATATCAGAAGCACTTAGCTGGGGAAGTTGTCTGCAAGTTGATCGACAATCTTAAAGAGCATAAGTCAGCCATTGGGGGTTATGTTCCAAGACGTGAATTGGACCTGAAAAAGTTGGAAGATGAATTTGGCAATGTTATGACGGATATGTACTTCAATGGAATTCATGCTCTTGGGCTTGCAAACTACTGCATGATCCGAACTTACTCATTCAATGAAGTTCCAATTTATGTAAGTCCAGTTTCAATTTTTTTTCCGGTTTGGTGAATGCAGAGTTCTTGCATTAACTTTTAAACTTATATGTGTTTTTCTAATTAATCTTCTTAACATTGGAAACTAAGTTGTATCAACCTATACACTGTAGATTGAGCTAATTGACTGCTTACTATGGAGAAAACGTCAGCAAATTCTTTTCGAAGTCGTTGATACACTGGGATATTTGGATTTAGAATTGGGAAATGACTGCAGAAATTTAGTAGAAAATCCAGTTATCAATGGTTATGAGGCCTGTGTTCATATCGGGAACTCGAAAATATCAACAAATAGGACTTCCAGGAAACGTATTTATCCTCCTAATGGATGTCCCAAGAACTATCTTTCCTTAGATCGGATAACTTTATCTCACAAAGTGGGAATCAAGTTAAAGCAAGTTCCTGTAATTTGGCTCGAAGAAAGTAGATATGTATAAGAAATCTGGGAGATTTTTCTTTTCATGGAGTTTCTCTTTAACTTCAGAAACTTCAAAACATGTGACTCATCTTTGGTGTGTACTAGCTAGCTCATTTCCTTTTCTATTTAGTATTTACGATTGTCATTTTTTTACTATATTCCTTGAAATGTACTGAGATTCATATAGTAGATTTCATTTTAAGATCTCATTCAATTATGGATCTGAAGATGAAGAAGGGAAATCCCTCCTTAACCTGTAAGAGAAGTTTCATAGGCGCGCACTATTTATGCTAAAAGCACCCCAGGTATTCTTGACCCTAGTCAAATAGGATTGATTTCAAATCTTAATTACGCTAAAAACACCCCAGATGCTCTTTCCAAATGTACTGAGAGTGGGACATTCAAATGACGTAATTAGTATATAATTAACATATGATAAGTAATTCGGACCTTAAACCTTACAAAAATATTAATTAATCACATATTATAGTTAGGTATCGGGTAGGGTCTGTCTCGGATATATCCAAATAGTACTGAAATCTTGTAGGTTCCAATCGGGGTAATCTCCGTCGAATATAAAATCATTATCGAGTATGAAATTGAAGATCTAGAACCGACACAAACAGTTCTGGTTCTGATTCGGTTCCGGGTGAATGGGGTAACCCGTTACCACCCCTTGTACATCACATCTGGACATCGTGTCCAAATATTAATTCCTGTCATGAAGTAAGATGTAAGGGAAGTTTTATAAACGCCCACAAATTGAACTAAAAGCACCCTAAGTAATCTTGACCCTTGGATAGATTTCAAATTCTTGTGTAGTATTAGAAGAACTCTTTCTTTCCCGCTCAAGTCTCCTAATCTTACTACGTATTACAAAAGAAACATAAATTACAATAGAAACTTTCTAAGATGTAAGGGAAGTTCTAAAAACGCCCACAAATTGAACTAAAAGCACCCAAAGTAATCTATCAATCTACTGAGCAGCTATGGTTGAAGAAGTGAAAGAAGTAGTAAGACTTCGTTGTTTGGGGCAGAAAGATCCACGTCAACTTTAAAGAAGAACATTCCATTATTGATAGACGAGGCAGAGTTATAGAAACATATTACCCTCCTAATACACCATCACCCGTTGTCGCCAAAATCAATCTCGATCCGTTCCAATTCAGACACCATCTTCACACAATTATTTCTCAAACATTTATAACTAATATGGGTATCCATCCTCGTCAATTTAAGCATTACTCTTTGATTGAACGCATTGTCAGAAGTGCTTATCGAACTGCTAACGAAGAACATATGAAAGGTTTAAATCAGATTGAGTTTTACGTCGATATCGATCTAGTCGAGTTAGTGCGCACAAAAACATCATCCATTCAACAACAAGCACCAGCAGCTATTCATCATCAAGAAGATCGACAACAAGTGGAAGAACAAGCAGCTATTCAAGAATCAATGGGGGTGGTTCAGAAAATGGTACCTACTTCAAGAGATATAATTGATGCACTAAAAAAGGTTAAGTTCGAAGAAGAAAAAGAAACGAATTGTATGGTTTGTTTGGAGGAATTAGAAAGAGATTCTGAAGTCATTTACTTGCCCTGTTCTCACGTCTACCATGGAAACTGCATTGTTTCATGGTTGGAGGAGAGCCACTTCTGCCCAATCTGTCGATTCCAGATGCCTACTTCAAAATCTGATTGATGTTCTTTTTTGTTGATTCTTTCTGATTGACGGACGTATATTTGAATATATAAAGTTTTTATCTTACTTTTATGAATATGTGTTAGTTATTTAGTTTATCTCGACTCGCAGAATTCGTTTATTTGTGTTTTCTTCAAATGTGTTAGTTTATCTCGACTTGCAGAATACGTTTATACAGTATGCGTTTTCTTCAAATGTGTTAGTTTATTATCAGATTTCAAATCTTTGTACAAAACCAGGGAAAAGAATTGATCTATAATGTTAGAAAATTAGGTCAATAACATATAATAATGTATTCATTGTGATCGAAAACCAGAGAAAAAGAATGATCCATAATGTTCAGGGAGTCAGATTAACAACATAAAATAATGTATTCATCGTGACAAAATACTGAAGCATACTCGTGTTTTAGAAAATATTAACACCAACTCCATCTTCATCGGCAAAGAACTGCATGTGACTAGCCATGCCCTCTCTCAACTGAGCCTCCTCGAGCATTCTCGTCATGTTCTCAACATTTTGGAACCGCTCTAAAACAATTTTTACGAATCCAAATGGGTTTGCTAGAATGGCTCGTTCTTCTTCCGATGCTTCAATATTGATAAACTCATGATTTATAGTGTTCGAGCTTTCGTAACTCTCTCCAACTGTTACCTGAACAAGAGTGTTGTGACAGAAAAGGGTAGCGTCACTCACTGCATTCTTACTGCCAATTTCCAACTGAAGATGGGAGAGGGATCTCTCATTGTATGGAAGATTAAACAAATCTTCTTTGCAGATTTGAGGTGTTAGTTGGTGACTCTGCATAAGTCACAAAATCGAACAATTAGTGTCTATGAAACAAAATCTAGATCACAGATGACAAAAATGAGATAAAAATGTAGCATTTATGTTAGGATAATCCGACATTGTTAGTGGAAAGGGCAGGTTGGTCAGTTCGTGAGTGGGGGAAAAAGTCTCACGACCTCACCTCTTGAGCTAGCTTTTGGGGTAAGAGAGGCTCAACACTAGTATCAAAGCCCAAGAAACAACAAGTCTCAGCTCAATAGCCTACTGGTTCAAAGAAATGTGTTAGAGGGGGATTGTTGGGATAGTCCCACATTGTGTTTGTGGAAGGGAAAAACCAACTTCTTTAACTAGCGTTTCGGGTGAGAAAGTCCCAAGTCAACTCGAGAAATTAATTTTTCTTTGGTCCTTCAGCAAGCTAATCGAGGTCTAGTCGAGTTCGATATGTAAATGATGCATAATAAATTAATAACTACAGCAGCAGAAGTGTGCACGCGAAAATGTACCTTAATAGCAACTGAAATTAAAAAGTTGACCCGTTTTATCCTGCAATTCGCAATGTCTAAAGCTTGGAAGCTTTTCATATCTTCATGGACCGACTGCTTACTTTTGGGTCTGGAAGTTCATTCGATCTGTTCTCTTCTTCTTGCTTTTTTTTGGTAAGTAAAATTTTCTTCTCATGTTCACTGGCATTACGGTAAACGTCATGGTTCCTCAACTGCGCGTTTCTTTTCCGTTCTAAAAGCAAATCAAAAGTATATTTCTCAGTATCCGCTGCAACTCTCAAAGCTGCTTCCTTTTCTTTCCGTAGATCTTCAAAAAACTCATTTTGAATGGTTTCTATATTTGACTCTTCATCCATTGTCAACATACGTATCCATCCTGATTTAAGGTTGACGAACAAACCGCCTGTAATGCCGATAGCTCCGTTAGCTTTTAGTCTCTTCAATAGCCAAGAATCGCCGGTGAAAATGCTAAAATGTATGGTTTCACCAGAACTGGCAGATGGGTATTCATGGATAGTTGTTTCAATGGTAGTTGACAAGTTAATAGTTATATTCCCTCTCGGTAACAGAGGATCATCAGTTGTGTCTAGATTACTTTCCTTTGCCATTTCATTAAGGTGTCTCATAGTCTCTGCATAATCTTCAAATGTGTTGATCGAACTGAAAGCAATCATTATCCATGAACAAGGCTCAATGGTTTCTGGGAACTGGTACATGAGAAGATAGTCGGAGTGATGTTCCATCTTATGGAATTTTCTGAAAATTTCATCGGCATTGGGTACAGTCTTCGTCGCAAAATGCATAGCAGGTGCATATATGTTTTTCTGCAAAGAACGAAAATACTATTAATCAAATACTAAAAAATAATTCATCGCTTAATAGCAAGATATTGAATACTAAAATGCAACACGACAGGGGAGAAAGTAAACGGCTACCTGCAATTCCTGCAACCATTCATCTCCATGATATGTAAATCCCCAGTAAGTGATAAATATATGCATTTCGGTCAATGTTTTGACATTCTCTAACCCTTCTATATAATGCAAGTTCTGACAACCCACAGTATCAAGTTTCTCTAGATGTTTGAGCATAGGAATAGACTTTATCACTGATAACTCTCGACAATGCCTTAAAGTGAGCTCTCTCAACCACATCTCGGTTCTTCTAGGAACGATAACAAACTTCAGACTATCGCAACTCATTATCTCTAACTTCCTGAGCTTTGGAGAGATTTCAAATTCAATCAAATTTTCGCAGGAATCTATAGAGAGGAAATTGAGTTTGGGTAGTGTCTCTTCTGAAACATTTATGCAGTAATTCGACAATTTCTTGAGTTTTAAATCCTCTAGGCAGTTTAAGGACTTGAATGCTAGTGATAAGCACTCATCCGATATCTCACACTCATCAATGACAAGCCTCTTAAGCTGTGCGAGATTTCGAAGTGAATCATGAGTCATGGAAAGTTTAGAATTGTTTACTAGTTCAAGTTCTTGTAGTTTCGTAAGGTTACTGAAGCTAGTAGGCAATGTCTCAAGGTTCGTGCACATCGATAAGCATAAGGTAGTTAAGTTGCAGAGTTCTCCAATCTCATCCGGTAACTTTACCAACCCACAAGAAGAGATTTTCAAGGTTTTTAGTGTCGGAAGTCTCATATTGGGATAAACCAAGTATCTGAGATTGAGACAACCATCAAGAACAAGTTCAGTTAAAACTGGATGATTCTCCAATGAAGGTAGCTCCACTAGATTCGAACCCTGTATACTTAGCACCTGCAACGATGAAAGTTGCCCATAACTAACTGGAAGCTTAGTGAAACCTTTGATTGAAAGCCTAAGAGTTTCCAGATTATGCATTTTAGAAATCCCATATAGAAGATTTATGGCTTCTATAGTTTTCGGGTGATCTTCGCTTTGTATATTGAAGCATGGACAACCAGAAAGGTCTAAAGATACGAGTTCTGTCAAAGACCCAATTGAGAGAGGAAGTGTCTTTAGTTCCCAGCATTCACTGAAATCGAGGAATGTCAGGGAAGCCATTGCACCAAAGGAATCAGGAAGCTCCTGTAATTTCCAACATCCTGAACAATTCAAATATTCCAGCTTTTTTAATTCGCCGATGTGCTGGGGAAGGTATTCCAAGTTTCTGCAATTAGATAAATCAAGACAACGAAGCGATTGAACAAAGCAAAGCTCGTTGGGAAGAACGACAAGAGATGTACAACCCTTAAGATCAATTACTTCTAGATGTAATAGCATTACGATTGATTCTGGCAGTGATTTCAGATTACTACAGTCTTGAAGATATAGGTGTTGTAATTGCAAAGGCGCCTGAAACAGAGAAAAGGAAATCCGTCAAAAGATGAATCAAACAAGTCGATCCGAAATTAACAAGTCTTGATGAAATAGTGAAATACCCCATAAACTGTAGTCCACAAATCTGACATTTTTCCTCCACTCAAATCAAGAACTCGCAAATTTGTCGTGGGTAGTTCTAGAGGAAGAAAATTATACGGGTAGAATCGCCATCGGAGCCAAAGAATTCCTATTGGCAAGTAGATGAAACCATTTGTAATACATTGACCTTCAAGAATAAGCAACTTCAAGTTACTCATCTTTGCAAAGTGCTCAGTTGGCCATGCACCAAGATCGACACCATCTTTTTCCCGACATATTATTTGAGATCTCGGAACAATACTTGAATCAAGAACAGCAGATGGTTGGGGTTCTCTTACCACCAAACTCAAGTACTCAACATTTGTGAAATCCTGCATTAACAGATAAATTAAGCATACAAAAGTTTCTGAGGCGATATTAATGTATTATGAAGGATGAATGACAAGAACGAAAACTCACAAATCTTCGCTCCAGAGCTCTCTGAACATCGCTAGGCCGCCATAAACGCTTTACTTGTGTCGGGTCTTTAATAGCTTCGTCGTGGAGTTGGAAAATATATTGCTTCATTTGTGGATGAATATATAAGTCTTTGAGAACTACGCTTACAACTTTTTTCACTAAGAGCTCATGAAGGATGGCAAGTCCTGATAGGCCACATGCACACCAGAAGTCGACAGCGATATCAACACTTTCACCTTCAAGGAAACAGGCAACATCAAAAACTGCATCTTTCTGATCTTGGGTAAGGGTCTCAAAGTAATACTGAAATCTCCTTTTTATTTCTTCTGGTAATATTTCGGAAACCTTCACTAAGTTGTTCTTCCAATAAAATTTATTGGTGATACCAGATAGTGATCTCCCAATGATTTCGAGCGATAGAGGTAAGCCATCACAAAGGTCTAGATATCGATCAATGAAAACTTCAAGATCCGGGTATGTAGATTCTGACTTATTCATTGCATGCTTAAGAAAAAGTTCCTCGCTTTCATGCCTTTCTAATTTTTCGACATAATAATACGTAGCATTGGGTAATTCGCTATATACCGAATCTTCTGAAAGTGTAATCAAAATAACACTTTCAGGACTTACAACCTCTTCCACGAGTAGAGCTTTAAGTTGACTAATATCATCAACACCATCTAGTACTAAAAGAAACTTTGCACCCCGAAGATGCTTTTTCAGAAGTTTGATTCCATGGCTAACATTACGAACATCGACATCAAGCAAAGCAAGTTCTTTAAGAAGCAATTGCTGTAAGTTTGGGAGTCCAATACTTCGTGTTTTCGTTTTAATATCATCAATGAAAAATGAGAAATTAAAAGATTTCCGATTCATATTGTAATATCGCTTTGCTACTGTTGTTTTTCCAATCCCAGTCATCCCAAAAACCCCAACAATACAAGGGGTATCGGCAGATTTATAAAGATTTACCACGCTAGTTAATTCATGAACCCGTTCATCTACTGCCACTGGAAACTTCGCAACTTCCAAATCGACATTCTTTACTCTCCCAACGACATATTTCACGATTGTTTTGAAAAGCTCTTCTTTCCTAGTTCATTACATTGAAACAGAGGATTCAGCATTTGTATATTGAAGCGCATTCGACAAATAGACTAAGCAGTTACAGGTGGGGATAGGTTCCGCATCTGGCAGGGGTTGATCCTCGACCCGAGCCGAGTAACTTGGCCGAGTTTTGGCTAAGTTTTCTCTAACAACTAATCGAATTCAAAGTTTCATTAATAACAACTAACTCAGGGGGCCTGGCTTGGAATTGTCCCGGGCTACCTCCAAAATGATCAGATCCCCGAGTTACTCAGATGATTCGGCAGGCAAACAAAGTATGAATCTGACTCATCTGAATAAAATAGACCCAAAATCAACCCAAATGAGTCAATCAGAGTCACATAAAAAAGACAATGAAATCTGACTCGAGCCAATTCAGACTGTGAGCCAGATGTCTGATCTGACTTGGGGAATCAACAAAGACTGCCTAAGGTAATGGTTTTTTTACATAGCAAGTGGATTTTTTACCAGCAAAATTATCACCCAAATCAATGAAAAACAAGATCAAAACTTCGATAACAAAGAGTTTGACATGCGAAATTTTGTCGAAAAAAAACTGCAGAAGATCAAGTAAGAAGGTAAAAAAGAAACTAACCCTTTATAATTACTCAAACTCAGACCCCAAAACCCTCCAACTTCCTTCAATGTCATCTCCCATTTCTTAATCAACTCTGGACTGAATTCCTTCCCTTTCTTGTACATTCTAAAAGCTTTCTTGAAACTCCCACTTTTCACATTCATCAAGTCTTCTGATTCAACCCCATAAAACACAGGCAACAAAATCACTTTACTCTCTTCTTCTTCTATATCAACTCTATTTTCCTGCACTTTTATCTTATCAACCATTACCCTCAGTTCCTCTAAACACCATGGCGACTCTGCAAATTCTTCGGTTAATAAAACCAACAGAACTGTCGAAGATTTGATTGCTTCAACAATAATGGCACTGAGATTTTCACCTTTATAAATTCCTTCAACATCCAAGAAACTCTTAATACCAAGACTTTTTAAATCTTCATGAATTTTAATAGCATGAACTTTTCCATCAGATCCTCTGTGACTAATGAAAACATCATATAGTACAACTCTTCCATGGATTTCTCCACCTACTAACAAATCACTACTACTTCTCTCCAAGTTTCCAATTGTATTGGAATTCCCATTAAAACTTGTTTCCAAGCTTGTAACTGAACTAATAGATTCTGAAACATTTGAATTCTGGCGAACCCGAATCCAGTTTTTCATCCTGGATACCATGGAAGAAGATGAAGATGCCATTTCTTCAAACTACCCAGATTCCACAAATACTCAAAGTAGAAGATTATTTACTGAAAGAACAATTTATAAACTAGGGTATCATCTAAAAATTACAGTGGATTTTTCAGAAATGGGGATTTGGAACCAGAAGTTTTGAAATCAAGCCAAGTGTGAAATCAATAATAGAATTAGTCAACATAATATTAGTCTTTGTTATGATTAGTTAAAGGTGAAATTTGGATAAGATTGGGGAATCAAATTGAAATTTAAAAATTTGCAATTTGGAGTGAAGATTCCTTGAACATTCATCCTTCCTCAAAAGTCTTCTCTCTGTTTTTTCTGACTCCAATCTCATAGATAGAGAATAGGATACAACTAGTGGCAACAACTAGTGGAAGGGGAAAGTCGGTAGATTTGAAAAAGGGAAATGCTAAGTGTGCAAAGAATCTGTGACAGATTCTTGACACACGGATAAAAGAACGGTCCAGATCAAAGCCAAACGTTGGAAAACTTTTGTCGTGAAAAATGTTTGGAAAAGTATAAAACATTGCTAGTTAGCCCGACAAAAAACAATGCCAATGTCCAATAGAATAAATTGTGCATACAGTGTTAGTGTGGTGTTAGGGTTACATTATCATACTAATTGCTTTGTTTGAAATATTTGTTTGGCCAAATAGGGTTTTCACTTATACTAAACACAAGTTTGTCATTTTTTATGTTTGCATTTTCACTCAAGCTACCCCCCTTAACAAAAAAAAAAAAACTTAAACTAATACCCAAGTTGTCATTTTTTTACGTTTGCATTTTCACTTTGACTAACAGCTAAGTTGTCATTTTTTATGTTTGCATTTTCACTTAGACTAACACACAAGTTGGTATTTTTTATGTCCTCTCAAAAAGACCAAAGAATTTCTTATGTGACTCTCTCTTTTTTTTTTCTCTTCTCTCTCTTATTTCCTTGTATTTGTTGGTAGTTAGTCGACAAATTAGTTTTCAGTTACCATGTTTTAGATGATGAAAAAAGAAAAGATAATGGAACAAGATATTTCTTTAGTGGAAGAGTAAAAAAACAAGTAAAAAATATCAAATGTTAAAGGCCACGGTTTTTGGGAATAAAAAATAATCCCTGGAGAATAAATTCTCTAGGAAATCCATGTTTTTTTGTATATTCTCGGGAAAATATTTTATTTTAGTCAAAAAACTCACCTGATCAAATATTGTCCCTAGTCTTCATCTTCCTTATCGCCTTCACCACAACAACTTTCCACCACCACCATTGTCATCTCTTCTCTTTCCTCTCTTATCCTCTCTAATTCACTTTTATCTTCTCACTCACTCACTCTCTCTCTCTCTCTCTCTCTCTCTCTCTCTCTCTCTATTTCTCTCTCTGTTTCTTTCTTTCTTTCTCTCGCTCTCACTAACTATCTCTCTATCGTTCTCACTCTAGATCTCTCCCTCTCTTTCATTGTAGATTACTCGCATTACTTCTCTTGTTGTAGTCATATCTCTCTCTGACGCAGCGAAAAACTAATAAAAGAGTCTTAGATCTTCGTCTAAAGACTATAGAACCGAAATTGATAACAAGAATACTAAAATACTGAATTTTATTGATTGAATGAATGACCGAAACAACTTCTAAGCCCTCTTTATATAGACCTAGGGTTTCCTAATCTTGGTCAAACTCCAATAGCAACTCCTAATAAAATAAAATACTAGAATAGTAGTAATCCTAAACTGATAACAATTCCAAAAATAGAAAAAAACCAGTAAAAGTTCGTTTTGAGGCACTAAACGATGGAATTTGCCCCTCAAAGTGGGCCTGTTGTGGCGAAGCTACAACGAATGACCGGAACCTATTTCGCACCATCTCAAATTTTCGTCCAATTCCGACACCCGTAGCTTCGGTTTTGGCCGTTTTAGTCTGTCACCTTTAAATTTAGCCGCTTCTATTTCATCCATGTATTTCTCGGCCAATTCCTCTACATCAGTCTCCTCCACTTGAAAAGAACTCGACCTCGAGTTATGGTTAGGATAAAGTGGTACATCTGGGTAGAAGGTATAGATATCGGCAACATTAAAGGTATTTGAAATTCCCATGTCTTCAGGAAGATCCACCACATAAGCATTGTCGTTGATTTTCTTCAGAATCTTGAATGGACCATACTTCTTAGGTTTCAACTTATTATACGTGCCTGCGGGAACACGTTCTTTTCGTAGGAAGATCATCACTTCCTCACCCTCTTCATATACCTTCTTCCGACGATGTTTATCGGCAGCTGCTTTGTTCTTGGCATTAGTCTCCTCGAGACGAAGTCTCACTTCGTCGTGCATTGTTTGAATTTGTTCTGCCATGTTTTCTGCTGCTATACTAACTCCTATTCCTTTAGGTAACCTCGCTAGATCCACAGCGTGATTAGGGGCTTTCATGTAAACGATAGAAAATGGAGTTCTTCCAGTAGCACTATGCACTGTGTTGTTGTAGGCAAATTCTGCTTGAGGTAATGCATGATCCCATTGCTTGGGTTTATCTCCACAGATACATCGAATCATGTTACCTAAAGTTTGATTTGTCACCTCTGTCTGTCCATCTGTTTGGGGATGAGCTGTAGTACTTCTATTTAAAGAAGTGCCAAACATCTTCCATAAAGTGACCCAAAAATGGCTAAGAAACTTTGAATCCCGATCAGAAGTAATCGATTTAGGTACTCCATGTAACTTGACTACTTCACGAAAAAATAGTTTTGCTATATGGGTAGCATCCGAAGTCTTCCTACACGGAATAAAGTGAACCATCTTCGAAAACCTGTCAACAACCACAAAAACCGAGTCTACTCCCCTTTGTGTTCGAGGAAGTCCTAACACAAAGTCCATAGATAAATCCTCCCAAATAGTTGTTGGAATGGGGAGGGGCATGTAAAGACCCGTATTTTGCGCCTGTCCCTTTGAAACTTGACAGGCGTAGCACTTTTGAACGTAATTCCCCACATCTCTCTTTAACTTTGGCCAAAAATATCGACTGGATAAACTAAGAACGGTTTTATCTCTTCCGAGATGTGCGTCTAATCCACTAGCGTGTAACTCGCGGATCAAACGTTCCCTTAAGGATGTTTTGGGAATACATAAGCTGCTGCCCTTAAATAGATAGCCCTCTGAAATAAGGTAATCTGACACTGGTTGACCCTCCTTACATTTTGCCCAGATTTCTTTGAAGTCGTCATCGTCTTCGTACAATTCCTTTAGTACTTCAAAACCCACAACTTCTTGTGTTAACGTTACCAACAGTGTGGCACGCCTACTAAGGGCGTCAGCGACTCTATTCGTTGCTCCAGATTTGTGCCTAATAACAAAGTTGAATTTTTGAATAAAAGTGGCCCACCTGATGTGCATCTTGTCTACTTGCTTCTGACTGTTGATGAACTTTAGGGCCTGATGGTCTGAGTACAAGACAAACTCGTTTTGGTACAGATATACCTCCCAACGTTGTAATGCTCGAACTACTGCATAAAACTCTTGATCATAAGTACTCCACTTTTGTCGGGCTTCATTCAATTTTTCACTAAAGAAGGCTACAGGTCGCTTTTCTTGTGATAAAACTGCTCCAATTCCCACCCCACTAGCATCACACTCAACTTCGAATGGTTTATCAAAGTTGGATAAAGCTAAGACCGGTGCATTGCATAATTTCTGCTTAATGACGGAAAAGGCTTTGTCAGCTTCAATCCCCCATTCAAACTTTCCTTTCTTCATGCACTCAGTGATGGGTGCCATGATAGTGCTGAAATTTCGAATAAATCGTCGATAAAAAGTGGCTAAGCCATGAAAACTGCGAACTTCAATGACTGTTTTAGGAGTCGGCCACTCCTGGATAGCTTGTACCTTCTCGTTGTCTACATGAATTCCTTCTGAACTTATTACAAAGCCCAGAAATATGAGACTAGGTGTGAGGAAGGTACACTTCTTCAGATTCAGGTGTAATTCATTCTCCTGCAGAACTATCAATACCTTTCGGAGGTGGACTAGGTGTTCCTCCTCAGTTTTACTGAAAATAAGGATATCATCGAAATAAACAACAACGAATTTTCCAGTAATACAAGGTTCTAGTACCTGGTTCATTACACGCATAAAGGTGCTGGGAGCATTGCTAAGGCCGAAGGGCATGACCAACCATTCATATAACCCATCTTTACTTTTGAACGCCGTCTTCCATTCATCTCCTGGTCGGATTCTGATTTGATGATATCCACTCCTCAAATCAATTTTAGAAAAGATTTGGGATCCTTCTAATTTATCCAACATATCATCTAGTCGCGGGATTGGAAAACGGTACTTGACAGTTATTTTGTTGATAGCTCGACTGTCCACACACATTCTCTAACTTCCATCTTTTTTTGGAATCAACAAAGCGGGGACAGCACAAGGACTCATGCTTGGACGGATGAACCCTTTGCTGAGTAACTCTTCAATCTTCTCTTTTAAAATCTCATCTTCCTTCGGACTCATACGGTAATGGCGCATGTTAGGTAAGCTTGCTCCCGGGATGAAATCGATATGATGTTGAACGTTTCTAAGAGGTGGTAACTTTTCAGGTAAATCTTCAGCAATGATTTCCTGAAACTCTCCTAATATTTTCTTTGCCGGTTCTGGAATTTGGATTGGCGGTTTAGGGGTTCCTTCTTCTACTGCTGCTTTAACGACTATGGCATAGACTCCTTGCGCCTCCTTTACATCAGCAAAGACTTCGTCCTCTGACCTGCTCAAAGTAAGAAAAGTTTCTTTAGGTGGGGGGGTAGGTGAAATACTTTTAACCTTACTTCCATGGGGCACCATGAGAATTTTGTGTCCCTGCCAGTCGAATGTATAAGTGTTGGCTCGCCCTCTGAATGTACAATCGGTATTCCATTGCCATGGCCGTCCGAGGAGGATATGACTAGCATCCATATCTGTTACATCACATACGACTTCTTGTTTGTAGTACTTTCAGATAGAGATAGGAACTCGACACGATTTGACTATTTTCTTAACATGTCCGGGCTCTATCCAACCAATGTTATATGGTGATGGGTTGTCCTCTACGGGTAACTGTAGATACTCAACAAGTTTTCTCGAAATAAAATTCTCGAAACTTGCGGAGTCAATAATTAACGAACACACCTTCCCTTTGATGGTACATTCAGATCGGAAGATCTTTCTTCGTTGACTACGATCTTCCTTCATTGGCGTGAGTAAAACAGGATGAATCATGCAAGCTACTCGTTCACCTTCTTCTTCGGCATACTCATAACCATCGTAGTCTTCACCATTTTCTCCGTCTTCTTCAGGTACCTTTTCTTCCCCATTCTCGTCTATGACATTCACTGTCCTCCTATTCCGTCCTTGAGGGCAATTGCTGGATGTGTGACCAATTTCTTGACAAGAGTAACACTTAGTTCCACGAAATTTTGCATACGGATTTGGGTTGGTTCCTGTGTTCGTGGGGGGTCTTTGATTAGTATTACTGGGATTGGCCTTTGGTGCACTTCTTTGGATTTCAGTGTTTTCTCCGAGAGTTCCTTTGCCTCGTTCAGTATTTAGTCGGGGTTGTTCTTCTCTACGAAAACCAGAATTCCGACGATCTTTCTCCCAAGCTTCAGCCTTCAATGCTAGGTTGTATGCATCTTGAATAGTCCAAACAGTAACTATTCCAATCTTTTCTCTCAAACTAAATTTTAGTCCGTTCAGAAAACGATCCACTAGAACATTATCTGATTCTGTCACGTTTTCCATGCTATTTCTCTGGGCCAATCTTGAAAACTCTTCGTAGTACTCACCTACCGAACGCAACCCTTGTCTACAATTCTGGTAGGTCCTAAACAAGTGTTGTTGATAATCAGGGGGTAAGAATCTCTCTCTCAGGATTTTTTTCATGGACGGCCAGTTATGGACGGGAGCCATTCCTTGTCCCACTCTTTGACGTTGCAACTGATCCCACCAAACAGCAGCACTACCCTTGAGTCTACATGCAATAATCTTCACCACCTGCTCGCTAGGAACAGTAAAAGAAATATCGACTTGTCGTTCAACCTCATGTATCCAATCAAGGAACTCTTCGATCGGTAAATAGCCATTAAAGATTGGTATTTCTGCCTTGATTTTATATTCATCATAGTCTCTACGTGGGTATATGTGGTTTTGATCATTGTTGCCTTCGTCTCCTTGGTTATTAGCATATTGATGGATTGGTGGTGCTCTTCCTTCGTGTCTATTAACAGCTTGGTTGTGGGCGAATCCCTCAACACGTTCTCTGTTAATAGGTTGCCTAGGGTGTGCATTGACATTAAGGTTGTTAATCATCTCCACCAATCGGTCTAGTCGATGATTCAAACCGTCAATGGCTACCCAAACAGCATCAATACCTCGTTCTTCGTCGAGGTTGGTGTTTCTTGCCTCGTCTTCTGCCATTAAGCCAGGAGAAACCTCGCTCTTGACGCCAACTGACGCAGCGGAAAACTAATAAAAGAGTCTTAGATCTTCGTCTAAAGACTATAGAACCGAAATTGATAACAAGAATACTAAAATACTGAATTTTATTGATTGAATGAATGACCGAAACAACTTCTAAGCCCTCTTTATATAGACCTAGGGTTTCCTAATCTTGGTCAAACTCCAATAGCAACTCCTAATAAAATAAAATACTAGAATAGTAGTAATCCTAAACTGATAACAATTCCAAAAATAGAAAAAAACTAGTAAAAGTTCGTTTTGAGGCACTAAACGATGGAATTTGCCCCTCAAAGTGGGCTTGTTGTGGCAAAGCCACAACGAATGACCGGAACGGTATTTCGCACCATCCCTCAAAATTTCGTCCAATTCCGACACCCGTAGCTTCGGTTTGGGCCGTTTTAGTCTGTCACCTTTGAATTTAGCCGCTTCTATTTCATCCATGTATTTCTCGGCCAATTCCTCTACATCACTCTCTCACTATCTATATCTCTCTCGCAATCCCTATCTCTCTCGCAATCCCTATCTCTCTCGCAATCCCTATCTCTCTTTCTCGCAGTCTCTCTCTCTCTCTGTTTGTATAGATCTCTTTGTGGAAATCACATATTTTGTGGCGAGGCAGTGCGAGAGAGAGAGAGAGCAAGAGAGAGAGAAAAAGATATAAAGAGCAATAAGAGAGAGAAAGAGAAAAGATGGAGATTAGGGGGCAATATTGATCAAGTCAATTTTTTGACTAAAAAAAATATGCCCCTGAATCCATATTTATTGACTAAAATCTTTATTCCTCGGAGAGTCTTTTTTATTCCCTGAAGCCACGACTATGTTAAATTCATGGGAAACAAAAATAAAAAACTTTAAGGTCAACTTTTTTTGCCTAAAACAAAAAAACCCACACTATTTTAAAAAAAATCAAAAAGTAATGAAAATATTATGAAAATAGAACATCACTAAATAAAATTTATCCTTAATTAGTTGTGGCCAGCGCTTTGGGGAAAGCTAAATATTTTTCGGGGTGTGAAATTTAGGGAATATGTAGAATTTTAGAAATTTTCCGGGGAAATAAAACAAAAAAAAACATTTTTTAGAGAGAGAGAGAGTGAAATTTTTTTTGTGGCCACCTCACCTCACTCTCTCTCCACCTCACCTCTCTGTCTTCTCAGACAAGTCGCCGGTCGGAAAATTTTCCGGCCGGCAACCATGAAAAAAAAAATCACTCTCTCTCTCTCTAGAAACTCCGGGAAATCCCTTCGTCGGAGTTTCTAGAGAGAGAGAGTGAAAATTTTTTTTTTTCATAGTCGCCGGCCGGCGTCCTGTCGGAGAAGAGAGAGAAGTGAGGTAGAGAGAGAGAGCTGAGGTGGAGAAGCTATTTTGCTTTCCCCAAAATAAAATTGTCAAACAAAATTGACCAATTTTTGACCAAGTCTTCACACCCCGGAAACTATTTTGCTTTACCCAAAGCGCTGGCCTTAGTTATATGTCATTTTGAAGTTTTATTATCTCCAAAAGACAGCTAACAAAAAAAAAGTAGTCAGCACCAGCTTGCCCAAGTGATCGATAGTGTTAACATAAACTCCAAAATTCTGGAGGTCCCAGGTTTCATTTCTGAGAGAAGTAAAATTCATGGTTAATGAATTTGGGTTATTAAATATATAAATAATGTTATAAATTTATCGGGGCTCTTTCGTGTTGTTGGGCTTTAGGCCTCTTTCATTTCTTGGTTTAACTTGGACGGTTATCGTGCTTATCACATCTTCATGATGTATCAATGTCTTCTAACGACTAACATAGATCGTAGTCGATTTCTCAAAACAGGAAATTTGCCCAAAGACTCAATTTTTAATTTTTTTTAAGTGAAAAGACAAATTATATTTTGTTTAGTTAAAAACTCCACATTAAAATTTTGATTTTTGTTAAAAAAAACAAAAATTTGTATTTTGTTTAGTTAAAAATCGAACACTTTTTGCAACCCTCTAGTAAGTTATTACAACCCTCTTGCAAATATCTTTCAAGTTGCTGCAAACTTCTTGAAAACGGTTGCAAACCAACTTGCAAGTTGTTGGGAATTACGGAAATACTTGGAGAGCAGAAGATTAAAAAAAACAAATGTTTGGTTTATGATCCAAAAAACAACACTTAAACCTATATTTTGTCCACCATAAAATTAATATAGGTTTTTAAACCAAAATAAAAATTATAATGGAAATGTAGTCTAAATGTTCCTATCTCTATAAAAAAACACAAATATCTATTATTTATATTTTATCATAATACCCCTTATAACCTTCTACACATGATAACACATTCTTTTGAAAACCAATCACAAAAAATTTCTTTCCTTTTTCTTCTCTGATTTTCTCTCTCCAATCAGAGAAAACCGAAACCCTCTCATATTTTCTCTCTCTAAAACGAAAAACCCTCTTCCATAACCGAAAACCATTTCTTTAACGATTCACAACCGAGTAGAGAAGACAATTGGGAATCATCTTCAACATGTTCTTTCCTCATCTTCATCAAAAATGAAAACTCTCATTATCTTACTTTCTCTCTCTAAAACAAAAATCATCTCTAATACGAGTCCCAACTAAGTAGAGAAGACGACTGGGAATCATCTTCATCGTTTTTCTTCACCATCTTCATCAAATATCTTTCTTCCTTCATCAGGTAAGTTATTTTGATTCGTGCTTTGTCTCCTTAAAACGGAACACCATTTCCAAACCGTTTTCATCATCTTCCAAACCCTTTTCATCATCTTCCAACATTTGATCAGTTTTAATGATTAAAATCTGTCATTAATCTCCATTTTCTTCGTCATATTCATCATCAGTTTCCTCCGTTAACCTTTTTCCCGTACTAACAGATTTCAGAATTCTGCATATTTATTAAACAAAACACATATTATTCCGTTAAGATATTTTTTGATGTATTTCAATTTTAATTACCGATTCAGAATATCAACATATTTATTATACATTACGTATATTGTATACATCAAAACACATCTAGTTATATTAACGACGTTTTGGGATGTCAGAGTTACTAACCGTTTTTGTTAATTATGTACTATATATATCGCGTTTTGTATATTTCAAAACACATTCTGTTCCATAATTCTTTTTGTTTTATAAATAACCTTTTATTTATCAGTATCATTTTATTGTATTTTGATACAAAACACATTTTTTTATTAACAATGTTATATATTTGGTCTCCATAAACCTTATAATGTATATCATGAAAACAAGATATTTTGTACTCTCAAAAATATTTTATTTACTATAAACATTACACGTTTTATTAAATATTTTTGTATATATTTTATGATACAATTTTCATTTGAATTGTTCATAATCCAGTCTGTTTCCCTCATAACTCATTTTTATATTTGCAGTTGCGAAAGTAGTCATGGATTTTCCAATTGAATCATCAAACGCAGCAGTAGAAGACGACTCTCAAACCCGATGGTTGGGATAATATCCGATGCAGTTCTCCCTCATTATCAGACCTTCAGCCAGGGCCTCAAAAAGTAAAGCCAATGGAGTGGAGTTGATCTCCTCTTTCATATGCTCAGTCATGTAGTTCCTCATGTTGTTGATCACTTCAATAGGTTGATTAAGTATATGTCGAAATTGAGTTATAGATTTGTAATCTGGAATGAATTTTGGTTCTCCAATTACATCAATTATTCTCCCTCAAATTTGCTTTCCTTTTCTTTTCTGTTTGATGTTCTTTGAACTAGCTCCAGCCTGCTAAAGAAAAAACTCATTAAGCTATCTGTAATTAACAGTCTCTAACCTACATTTTCCATTATGTATAACACAAAACAGGAAATGTAATGTAAATAACATATATTGTTTTGTCATAAATGAACATTTATATGGTAATTTCCCAAATAACCCCCAACTTTATGACCCGTTTCCTGCCTAGCCCCCTACTTTATCAAAAATACCCAGATGATCCTTTTTGAGTTTCCGTTATAACTCCGTTAACTAGTCATCATTTCTCTCTCCCCCATCTCATGTCCTCTCTCTGCCACCTCGTCTTCTCGCTGAAGGATATATTGCCACAGTCAGAAGGAATGGTATCCTTCCGAAGGAGTGTCCTTCGACCAAGGTTGCAATGCGTACAATTTGGCAAATAGGATCTTAATGACCTTAAACGGAAGATCATTAGTCCGGTCCAATTAGGGGTCGTAATGCTTAGCTAGAAGCCAACTACGATCGTCGGATAACTTCGGTAATCCGTGGCTAACATAGACCGAATCCTACAAGGGTTACACATAAGAGTAATGATTTGAACGGAGAGAATTGACTAAAAAGAGGATGGCAAATAAATGGATTGGATCCATTATTGGTAAGTCCACATAAGTTCAGAGAAGTCTGAAAAGAGATAAACATGTCTGGGCCCGAAAGGGAGGCCCGGAAAGGCTTTAGGTGGGCCGGCCATGTGATGGCCGACCTAGGCAAGGGGTCGACCATTACATGGCCGGTTAGGCCCTAAGTGGGCCAGCCAAGGAAGCTCATAAAGGGCTATGTTGGCCGGCCACTCAAGGGAACCTTAAAGAGGGTAATTTTGGAAGTTCCCTTGTAAGAATCCTAGTTTGGGTCTAATACCTCTTCTAGGGATTTCTATATATACCTAATTAGACAACCTAAAGTGAGAGGCTTTTTGGGGAAAAGATTGAATTATCAAGAGTCTGAGAGTTAACAGAAAGAGTTTCAGAATATACATCTCAGAGAGAGAGAGAAAAGGAGTTTTCTCAAGTATCTAGTCAAGAAGAAGGAGTTCTTCATCTCAACCTTCAAGAAGGTCCTAGCTGACTGAAAGGAGGGAGTTCAAGTCATATACTCGGTGTCTCAAGTAGAGGAGCTACACTTGGAGCTCTCATCTTCCGAATACTGGTCGGGATTTAGTTCGTGGGAAAGCGATTAAGAGGTAATCTTCTTTCCATTCTAGTTCATTGATACGTTCATGTATAGATCCTGGAAACTAGTGTTAAACATAGAGATGTTTGAGATTCCGCTAACAACACTAGACAATTAAGTGTATGAGATACACTATCAGAACCCATCAGTGCTATCAGAGCCGTTTGCATGAACTATCTTTGACTAGACGAATTAGATTCAAACTTGAACAACTAGATAATAGTGTTTATGATGTTTGAATGGAGATTCAAGCATATTTTGATTAGATCAAATTAGGGTTTTGAATATGATTCTATGACCTAAAAACACTAAAAAGTGAGTTTTATGAAAAGGGTTTTCATAAACAAGCTTTAGGTTTTAAGATTTTTGATAAAAATCATTAAAACCATGAAGATTGGTTGATGAATTGGTAAAAAAACAGTACCTAACAGCAGCTGGAACAAAGAAAAACAGAAAAGAATTCAGTTGGAACACTAGAGTTTCCAAAAATTTTGGAAACCTAGCTGGCCGGACCGTCCAGGACGCGTCCGGGCCGGACCAGCAAGTCTCGGACAGCTAGTCCGGGACCGGGTGGGACATAGACTGAAAATCCCAGTCCGTGAAGGACCGGGAATCCTAGTCCGAGCTGGACTAGGAGTCCGAGACTCTCCGGTCTCAGACATCCCAGAGCGTCTAGGACGCGTCTAGGATATCCCAGTCCAACACGGACTAGGAGTCCGAGACTCTCGGGTCTCGGACGTCCCAGCACGTGGAAGACGCGTCTGGGATATCCTAGTCCGAGACAGAATAGGAGTCTGAGACAGGAGCGTCTCGGACATCCCTGACGCGTCTGGGACGCGCTCAAGGGTATCCTATTAAGTCTTGGTCTAGGACCGGGACACTGGACAGAGGTCCGGACGCATCCAGATGCGAGTGGAAGCTTCCAGACGCGCCTGGGATGCGACCGGAGCATCCAGAAGCGTCTAGGACGCATGTGGACGCGTCTAGAAGGCATCCCAAGTGGGATGGTCGTGCCGTCTGTGCACAGAAGCGTCTGGGACGCGACTGTGATGCACGAGTGCATCTCGGATCAAACATCCGAGATGGCCTATGTGTTGTCCCAGGCCGAGACACGTATGGGACGCGTACGGATGTTCCAACACCTCTCGGACTGAGCATCCGAGAGGAGCAATAGATGACCCGATGGTCTGGACGCGTCTAGGCCGCGTCCAGGACGCATCCTAGACATCTCATCTGAGATGCCTATGGTCTGTCCTAGGACAGATGCGTCTAGCTAGGCTAGGACGCGTCTACCCGAGAGACTGAGCACGACAGGAACGTGCTATCTCATGGTCCGGACCTTGACTAGGCTAAATCAAGGGTTGACCCGAGACCAGTCAAAGGACTTTGACCAGGGTTGACTTAGGTCTTTTTGAGTATAATTCAAGGGCTTTTAGGGCCTTGACCTTAGTGGGAGTTTTTTCAGACTTTTTCTCCCGGTTCCGAGCATAGTTTTTCCGCGTTAGAGAAGAACCCGAACGGAGTTTTTCCTTCAATTAATTTAGGAAATGATTAAGGAAGAAACATAATGTGCTTCTAGTTTGAGTATTATGAATACAAACTTTAGAGCCCATTAGACATAGAGATGTCACATATTCCCACGATTAGCTATACGAGACATAGCAAACCTAGAACGAATCTAGGATACATACTTTGTTTATTATGAATGTCATATTATTGTATGTATGGATGTGTGTGATTGCGTAGAATAATATACCTTTAGATAAGATTATCGTTTCTTGATGGGCCTAGAAATAGGTCTTTTCCCCAAGTGTAGGGGTCAAGTTATAGTATTGAAAATAAGATCGAGTATCGTCCCAAGGGATAGGTAGGTAAATTCAGATATTGACGGCGAGTTTAGCCCAATAATCAAAATGTCAATAACTAACTTAGACTAAAACACACACACCCCACTCATAAATTTGATGATTGATTTGTAAAGAAATAAGAAAATAAATAAAACTAACTAAACCTATCTAAGAAAGAGGCGAGAAGATATCTAAGGTTATAAAATCTCTCGCAATTTTCACTTTATAAAACAAGCACTAATTACTTAAATCTCTTATGTATATACTCGGGATCCAATATAATGAACTATTTGGATTCCGGATGATGTTCTAGATAAAACACTTTTATGATTACTAATTCTAATTGTCTTCCTTATAGAGATTCGGATTGCTTTACTATTATTCATCATCTAAAAAGCATACTCCATCTAACAACTTAACGAAAGTATGAAATATCTAATTATGATGCATGAGTAATGGAAAGAAAATCCAATCCATATAGATAAACAATCAATAGACATTAAAGCACATCAAGGGATTTAATTAATCAAGAACACGTATTATAAAGATCCAACATGGTTCATCTACAATCTTAGATTGCTAAATTAACTATACATGGAATCTAGAGTAACATTCATTGACATTGTAAAATAAATGAAAATACTAAGAAATTAATGGAAAGAAATCACCAAGAATGTTCAAACTCTATATTCCCATGTATCTCCATTTTATCCAAGATTTACTCCATTTATGCTGAAGAATTTTACTCCAAGAAATCCAAGTAATAGCTATTTTATTGCCACCCAAATAAGAAAAAAAAGAGAAGGAAGAAATTAGATGTAGAAAGAAGTTGGAAAGAAGAGATGAAAAGGGATAAAGATCATAGAAGAATATGGAAGGAAGAAGGAGAAAACTATTAATGGAAGAATAATAGTGGTAGAGAAGAAGTAGTAGTGGTAGTATTAGTAAGAAGAAGACTAACTACTACTACTAATACTAAAAAGAGGGAAGAAGAAAGTATGGGAAAGAAATAGAAAGGAGTAGAGAAAGATGGATTGAGAAGGAGGAAGATGGATTTGGTAGTAGAGAAGTAAGAGGGGATTGAGAGGGTTTTCAAGTCTAAAGAGAAATGAAAGAAGTAGAGATTTATTTATAGATGGGTTGATGGCTAGGGTTTTAGGAGTTAATTGGGACAAAATGGGAGAAAGAGGGTTAAAATAGGAAGTTAGGGTTGCTTTCTACTCAAGAAATGATTTCATATTGGTTGAACATAAAGTGAGAAAAAAAGGAGGGGTATAAAAGTAATTTTTGGAGGGCTTAAAAGTGAAAAGAGGGACCACATGCTGCTGTCTGGTTTGTGCATTCAGGACGTGCCACGTCACCTGCTATTATCCCACCAGCCAGAATGGTGCCCGAAAGTGTCCCACCAGTCTACATTGTTTGACTCCAACTTTGATTATGCATATCTTACTCTTCCGGACTCCGAATTGACTTTCATTTTCTCCTACGAGCTCGTCTCGGACTCTACTTTTCGCTCATCATTGACCTTGTCCAAATTTCCCAGAATACCCTTGACTCCAAATGACCAAAATACCCTCAGTGTATCTTTTTCTCATTTTTAACCATTTTCACACCTAACTCCGCAAAACACACCTAATCAAGAAAACCAACCATTTTATTATAATAAAGGCTCGAAAAGAACTAACTCGGCTAAATTAAACGACTCAGATGGGGCATTTTCATGACCCATCAATAGGGTCTTAGAATCTATTGACGAACCGAACGATGAGATCATGGTTCAAGTGGGAGTAGTCAATAGAGGTTCCTGGATACAAATCCAAACGAACCATAGGCGAACAAGAAATAAACTTAAAGATGAGATCTTTTAAGGAGTAATACTAAGATTTAACAAATCATTACGCAAACCCACATAAACTTTTACATAATAAATCATGAATGGTTATGCAAGAGTTCACAGTAACGCAACTTGATAAATTACGTAATAAGTCCCAAAAAGAATTTTGAGTAAAGCCTACCCAGATTAAGACACCTGTTGAGCCCTTGTTCATCGATGGTGGGTCATGCCAAAGAAGGGTGTCATCTTTTACCTCGGGACAATACGGGTAGATCTATGAAGAGGTCTACATGTCTAAATGGTTATTCTCAACGAGTCATCAAAAGGATTTTGGATTTCGGGGCTAAAGGACGGTTTAACGTTTAAATCGTTAACCAAGAATCATAGGAGTATGATCAGTAAGGTGTTACTTGATAGGCCTAAAAATGGCCTTTTCCCCAAGTGTAGGGGTCGAGTTATAGTATTTAAAGAATCGTTCCAAGAACAAGCTATTTTACCTAAATCTAGAATTTAAAACCCCTTTCAATTTTTTTGATTGATTGATTTTGAAACTACTTAAAGAGAGAAAACAATAATAATAAACTACTAAGGATGAAATCAAGGAAGAAGAAAAATCTAGGGTTTCGATTTCACCACATAAATGGACTACTTAAGACAAGCATTCAATCAACAAATCACTTTTAGTTTATAACTCAAAACCTAGCTTAATGAACTAATTAGGTTTCAGATAATATTCTTTAATAACACAATTCAAAAATCAAGAGTATTTGATTGACTAACATATAAACCTAAATTCCTACACTATCATTCATTATCTAAAAGGCATATCTCATCTAATAATTCAATAAAAGCATGAAATATCTAATTATAATACATGAATGATAATAAGATTATAGAATCAACATGAAAAGACAATCATTAGGCATTGGAGCTCAAAATAAGGATTCATTGATTTACAACATATCTCAAAATAAGCCCAAGTATGGGTTTCCTCTACACCCTAGATACAAGATTAGCTACTCATGTAATCTAAAGTAATATTCATTGAATTTAAAAAGTAAATGGAATTACAAAAGATTAAGGAAAAGAAATCACCAAATGAGATCTAGATCCATTGCTCCATTGGCCTCCATTTTTATGTCAAATATTAGCTCCAAATATCACAAGTATATTACCCAAAACTCCAAGTAGTAGCTTATTAGAAGATAAAAGAAGAGAAATTTAGAGAAAAGATAGAAGAAGAAATTTTAGAGAAGAAAGTATGAGAAATTAGAAGGTTAGAAGAAGAAATTAGAAGTAGAAAGGAATTAGAAAGAAGAGATGAAGGTGGTAGAGAAAGTAGAAGAAAAGGATGGAGGCTAGGGTTTTTAGTTGAAAAGAGGTAGAGAGGAAAATAGGCTAAAAGAAGAGAGAGAGGCTAAGGGGGGAGAGGGTTTGGTTGGTTCTCAAAAAGGGTTTATATAGAGTTAGGGTTGAGTTGGGGTTAAAATTGGTAAAAAAATGGAAAGCTGAGGGTCAAAATTGGAAATCTAGGGGTTAAAAGCACAACCTGGTCGGCGGCTAGGGTTTATAATGGGAATTCGGTTTATTTGATGTAGCCGGATGCAAGACAATAGGTTGCGGTAGGGACAGCAGCCGTCTGATCTTGGCGCGCTCGAATCTGGACGGACAGGAGCCTACCACGCGTCCCGGAAGCATAGAAGTTAAGCTGCTTCGGCTACACGGAATAGGTATAAAACACGGGATGCACAGTAGCCGTCGGATCTCAAAAACGCGGTAGCGGACGACCAAGATTAAAACGTGGGCTCGGATGCACGGAGTTAAGTTGCAACAGGCTTCACTGGATCAAGCTTATAAGGGCTACTTCGCTGCTGAGCGCTAACACGGGAACCGCGTATACCAGCCTTTGCTCTGCGACACGTGTCTGTTCGAATCCCGCGTGCCAAATGCGTGCCCGCTATTGTCCCACAAGTCAACCCTCTTTGACAAAACTTTGACCTTGATTTATTCCTTCGTCCGGACTCCGATTTGACTTCCGTTTTCTCCTACGGACTCGTCTCGACCTCTACTTTCCAACCATGCACTGACCTTGACCAAATTTCCAAAATATCCTTGACTCCAAATGACCAAAATACCCTTTATGCATCTTTTCTCATTTTTAACCGTTTTTCACACCTAACTCTGCAAAAGACACCTAATCAAGAAAACCAACCATTTTATTACAATAAAGACTCGAAACAGACTAACTCGGCTAATTTAAACGACTATGATGGGACATTTTCATGACCCATCATTACTCACCCAGGACGACGAATTAAGGGCAGTGCCAAAGTACGCTTAATTTCGAAGGAATGGGATCTTGGAATTATATTATTCTAAAGGGACAATAAATATAGAATAATATAGGCCAATTAAGAAAATTGCCAGGATAACAAGTTTAATCACTTTCGCATTTCTTACATGTAGTTTAATTATGACAAAGAACATCTTCAACCTTTATACCATACTTGAGAAGTTGAACGATACCAACTTCGTTCAATGGAAAAGAAATCTAAGAAGGGTTCTAGGAGCAAGCGCAGAAGTATTGGACACTCCAATCCCCGTGCTTTCAGAAACCTCTTCTGATGAAGAGCGTAAGCAAGTAGACGACATTCGAAGGAAGTCAACGCTAGTAACCGGTTTAATGCTAATGTCCATGAAAAGAAAATATCAAGATATGTTCGTTGACATGGAAGCATACACCATCATTCGACGACTCAGAGATGTGTTTGGAACACAATGTCGAATGGAGAGATTTAGAATCACAATGGTGACACTGAGAAAACGACTTGAGAAAGGGAAAACCGCTCTTCACCATGTTTTGGAGATGATTGATCACTTCAAAGACATGGAATGGATGGGATCTCCCATGCCAGTCGTAATGGCAGTTGACCTCATCCTGAATTCGCTCGATGAAAGATTTCAGAATGTAGTAACAGACTTTGAAGATAAGTTTGGCCAAGTTTCCTTTGAAAGTCTGCTCGCAATTCTGGAAGTTGCTGAAAGGAAGATCAGCGCACCTGAAATTGTAGAAGAAATTCTAAGCATTCAGGAGACTGTAAATACGGGAACGGAAGACGTTAGAAGAAGGAAGGCATCTAACACATCAAGATCTGGTTCATGGTGAACCCATTTTTTATTTCTAAAACATTTTTTATTTCTCTATCTCTCTAGATCTGGTTCATGGTGAACCAGATCTAGATCAGTCGAACATTTTCTCTCTCCACGTGAGAGGAGGGAGAAACCTTTGTTTCTCTCACATGCACTTCAAGTGAGAGTCCCAGTAGGCGGGTTGTGTAGACTTGCTGTAGTAAATAGTGGTGTCCATATATAAGGGGCATTAGAAAATCCAGTTGAAATTGGCGACAACAATTTTTTTTTTTTTTTTTTTTTTTGAGATTGGCGCCAACAACTTACTATTATCATTTTCTAACGAAGCTTCCTTATCCTTCTCAAAAGTCTTCTCTCTCTCACTTCAATCTCACTAATAAATTCAAACAAAATGAACTCTTTTTCTTCTTCCTCTTTGATTTCTATTTTTGAGCAAAACCCTAGTTTCAATTTCCCATCATTTCTACTACAGAACCGACAATGCCGGAAACTTCTTCAATTTCTCGTTTTCGAAGAAAATTTCCTAAATGTTTTAAACCTTCTTCTTCTCCATCTCCGTGGAATATCTCTCGCACTTCTCCTCAAACACCGGTCAAGTGTGATGTGGCTATACTCGACTCTCATTCGATTTCAGTGACACCAATTGTTTCAGATCTTTCTTCTCATCTTAAAACACTTGGTGTTTCCGTTTCATTCTCTGGAGATGAAGCTATTTTTCTTGCTTCTGTTTGTATACTGGTTCTATCCAAAGATTTTGCAGATTCAAATCTTCGGCTTCAAGAATTGAAGAAGATTCATGATAGTAAGATAGATTTGATTCCTATTTTTTTCGATGTAAGACCATCAGAGGTTCGAAAAGTAGTGAAAGGTGTGTTTCAAGATGCATTTTCTAGGGTTAGAGATGAAAACCCTAATTATGATGATTGGAAAGTTGCTTTTGAAAGAACTGCCTTGCTCTCTGGCTGGAAATTCAGTGATTTCCTTGGGTATGTAATCCTTAATTTCTCCTTTTTCTTACCAATTCAAACCCTAATTTTGAAAACCCTAATCTTCAATTATGTTTTTCAATAGGAATTCAAGAAAATTGTTGAAAGCAGTGGTGCAAAGTGTGATGAAGAAGGTGAATTCTGCATCACTACAAGTAGCTAAACATCCAGTGGGTCTAGCTGAGAAAACTGAAAAACTGGAAAGACTCCTTGAAGCAGGATCCAATTTAAGCAAAACTAGGGTTTTGGGTATAGTTGGTATGGGTGGGATTGGAAAAACCACTTTAGCTAAAGAGTTCTTTAACACCATTAAAACCCACTTTAAAGCAGCTTGCTTTATTGAAGATGTGAAAGGTAAGGTAGAAACTATTGGCCTTGAAAGAGTTCAAAGTCTTCTCTTAAAGGATCTGCTTCAAATTGATCATCAAATACACAGTACCAATCAAGGTAAATATCTTCTAAAAAAGTGTCTTAATAGAGCTGAAGTAATTATAGTTTTCGATAATATTGATGATCCTGATCATTTAGATGCTCTCTGGGTACCTGAATTTGTTCATAAGAACAGCATTGTTTTGATTACGACCCGTGACATGAAATTAATCGAATGTGTTTCGAACTCTTTGATATACAATATGGAAGGATTAGAGAGGAAGTATGCCAGAGAACTCTTTTGTTGGCACGCATTTCTCATGCCTTCGCCTTCTCTTGGGTTCGATCCTTTGGTTGAGAGGTTTGTTAGTTATTGTGATGGACTTCCACTTTCTCTGGAAACACTTGGAGGAAAGCTTTTTGGAGAAGAGTTACCTGCTTGGGAAGAAACACTGAAGAATATCTCAGAGAGTTTACCTGGTGATATTGAGAGACAACTTAGAGTTAGCTATGATGCCCTTGACTTGTCGGAAAAGCAAATTTTTCTTGATATAGCTCTGTTTTTCGTCGGAGAAGATACGGAAATGACTATTAGGATTTGGAATGCAATGGGGTGGTTTGGATCCGTTGGTGTTCAGTCTTTGCAGCAGAAATGCCTTATTAAGGTAGATAAAGGTAAGTTTCAAATGCACGATCAGTTGAGACAAATGGCCGAAAAGATAGTCGATGGAGAAAATGTCAAAAATCCTGGGCTTCGTAGTCGTCTTTGGCGCCCAAATGATGTTATGACAGTTCTCAGCCTGCAATCTGTATGTATCTTTCAAATCACATCATATTCACCATTTGCTATCGCATTATTTTCTTTGAGTTTAGACCATCTCTCTTTTGAAAGGCTGCCTACTGTTAGCATAAAGTGTGGGCAATCTTATCAATTGAAGGTATGGAGTCTTATTGCTTGTCTTGTTGTGGTGGCTTTTACCCAGGGCTCTGAAAATGTTCAAGGAATAACATTGACGAAAAAGCAAATACAGGATGAAAGATTGGGTTCGATTATTGTCCCGAAGTCAGAGATCATAAGAGACCAATACGAGAGGTGGCCTTTGCAATCCTTTGCTCCTATGACAGAATTGCGCTTGTTGATTCTCGAAGATGCATGTGTCGAAGGGGATTTTAGTGTTTTGTCGAAAAATATCGTTTGGTTACGCTGGAGGCATTGTCCTAGTGGACCTCTTCCTATGGAGTTACCGTTCCATAATTTACGTATATTGGACTTGTCAGGAGGAAAACTATCGAGTCTGTGGAGTGATAGTCGTCAGGTATATTCCTAAAAAGAGCTTCATGTTTTTAAATTGTGCACAAGACCCGTCTATAGACCACTCGGCACGGTCCGTTAGTTAACTTTTGTTTGATTTTTGCAGATACCAGTGCAGCTTGAAGAGCTGAACCTGCGAGGTTGTGTTTCACTTCATAAATTTCCTGTATCAATCAAACTTCTAAATCGATTAGAGAAGTTGATTTTGAGTCACTGCCTAAGTCTTGTGGATATCCCTGATGGGTTCTGTGATATTTACACACTTAAGTACGTAGATCTCTCTGGCTGTACTGGTTTGCTTTCACTACCTGATCGTTTAGGAAATTGGAAGAGATTACAACACTTAGATCTTTCGGACTGTAAGAATCTCGAATTTCTGCCTTCAAGCTTCGAAGGGTTGGAAAAGTTGGACCATCTCAATCTGAGAGGTTGTTCGAAGTTATCTAAACTACCTTCATCATTTCACAAGCTAGAGGAAATAACGTATCTCAACCTGGAGTTGTGCTTGGCATTGGAGAGTGAGAAAGATATCAGTGTTGGTTTGAGCAAGCTCGAGTTTCTTAACATATCGTTTTGCAAAAGAATTCTTTTGCCTAACAAGATTTCCTTTCAACATTGTATTAAAACTTTGAAGATCTCTTGTTCACAGTTCGAAGTACTTCCTAGTTATCTTGGAGAACTCGAGAACTTGGAAGAACTTTCATTATGGAAAGGGTTTCAGGTAAAGACGTTAGACCCGTTTGTTTTTACGAAGTTAATTCATTTGAAGGATCTCGTAATCAGTCAATTCCCGTTGCTTGAGGGCTTAGGAAGTTCTCTTGGACATTTAAGGCAGCTCAAATCATTGTTCATTGCCTTCTGTGGAATACTAGATTTACCCGAGGAAATGGGATATCTGAATGGTCTAAAGTGTCTCATCATTTTTAAATGCTCGAAATTAGCCAAGCTTCCTGCGACTGCAAAAGGACTTTCAGGTCTGACATCGTTGAGTTTGACCGGGTGTTCTAGCCTCCAGTTGACAACAGGAGCTTTCCCTAAGATGTCGACAATAACAAAGATTCGTCTTGGTAATTGCGTCGTCACTGATCAGCTCTTCCAGTTTATTTGTGAGAAAGGTATTGCTCTTAAAAAACTAGAGTTGTTGAGTATGAGACTTCCTTCTTTGAAAGGCATCGGATCTGGACCGTTCAATATTGCTTCGTTTTCTATATCTTCATGTTCGAATATCAGTTCTTTTGAAATTCCGAGAGGGTTATCGTCACTTACAATTGAAGATTGCTCAGGTCTGAAGAAGGTTATTGTGCCTGTTCATAATACTACTCTCCAGACTTTGCATCTTGCAAATTGCAAGAACCTTCTTAACATTGACTCTATTGAAAATCTGAAGTATCTGAAAAGCTTGAACTTGAATGGATGTTTCGACCTACGAACGATTGCTGGTCTCGAGAAATTGAATAAGTTGTCTGAGCTCCATTTGTTTTTATCTGATTGGTACCTTTTCCAAGACACTGAGTGGTTAAAGGTCAGTAATCTCTTCGAAATTCTTTAAACACAGTTGGTCACCTGTTGACACTATTTACTTAACACCACATCGACTCCACGTAGGTGGGACTCTGGCTGGGCCAGGAACCACTGGGTGCTTAAGCCTGTGGGCTGGTCGGGCCAATCTACCGGACACTTGGGTGAGCTTTATCACCAGTGTCCAACTCTTGTATTCCAGCATGCTGGGCTCGAACTGCCCAGTCGGGCCCTCAACCCGTGGCCCACGACAGATCCAGGTTAACGAATTGAACTGCGTATTCATGGGCTAAAATCCCAGATGCGGGATAACGAATTGGACTGCGTATTCACTGGCTAAAATCCCATCCATACTTGTGCCAGTGGTGACCATGTAGCACATTTTGTTTATATACTCTTTCGTTTCGGATTAGTGAGTTCATTCATGTATGTTTCTGTTCTTTAATAAATACTGTTGTTTACTGAAGTTCATTTTTTGTTGTTGCAGAAAGCATTAAACACGGCAAAAATTCCCCATACAGTACATCTATCAGCAAAAGTGGAACTAGAAAAGTGTGATCTCAATCTTGTATCATGTTTTCAAAAGTTTACTCAACAACCACAAGATGAGTTTAAGTTCAAGATACCTTACAACTCCAGAAAATTATATTGTGGTATTGTTATATGCTTTATCGCGCGTCATTCCCTTTTTAAGAATATGGTATCAAGACCCAACGAGAGGAAAGACATTTCATATCAGTCCGTGAACCTGCACCTTGTTAATGGAGCTAATGACACTGAAATATGTCAATACAAGATTCCTGACCCGAGTAGTTTCTTTCATGTTAGTATTTTCATGGATGAGCTTCTAGTTTCAGAAATATTTGCAGATGGATCAGAATTGGTGATTCCTTCATCAAATGAACAGGTTTACGGAGCGTGGATATTTTTGGTTCCCACATATCAGAAGCACATAGCTGGGGAAGTTGCCTGCAAGTTGATCGACAATCTTAAAAAGCATAAGTCAGCCATTGGAGGTTATGTTCCAAGAAGTGATTTGGACCTGAAAAAGTTGGAAGATGAATTTGGCGATGTTATGACGGATATGGAGTTCAATGGAATTCATGCTCTTGGGCTTGCAAACTACTGCATGATCCGAACTTACTCATTCAATGAAGTTCCAATTTATGTAAGTCCAGTTTCAATATTTTTTTTTTTTCGTTTTGGTGAATGCAAAGATCTTGCGTTAACTTTTAAATTTATATGTGTTTTTCTAATTAATCTTCTTAGTATTGGAAACTAAGTTGTACCAACCTATACACTGTAGGTTGAGCTAATTGACTCCTTACTATGGAGAAAGCGTCAGCAAATTCTTTTCGAAGTCGTTGATACACTGGGATATTTGGATTTGGAATTGGGAAACGACTGCAGAAATTTAGTAGAAAATCCAGTTATCAATGGTTATGAGGCCTGTGTTCATATCGGGAACTCGAAAATATCAACAAATAGGACTTCCAGGAAACATATTTATCCTCCTAATGGATGTCCCAAGAACTATCTTTCCTTAGATCGGATAACTTTATCTCACAAAGTGGGAATCAAGTTAAAGCAAGTTCCTGTAATTTGGCTCGTCTAATATGGCTCGAAGTAAGTAAACTTGTATCAGAAATCTGGGAGATTTTTCTTTCCATGGGGTTTCTCTTCAACTTCAGGAACTTTAAACCATCTCTGGTGTGTACTTGGCTCATTTCCTTTTCTATTTATGATTGTCATTTTTTTACTGTATTCCTTGAAAATGTACTGAGATTCATATAGTTAGATTTCATTTTAAGAGTTCAACAAAAAGAAAAGATTTCATTTTAAGATCTCATTCAATTATGGATCTGAAGATGAAGAAGGGAAATCCCTCCTTAACCTGTAAGAGAAGTTTCATAGGCGCGCACTATTTATGCTAAAAGCACCCCAGGTACTCTTGACCCTAGTCAAATTGGATTGATTTCAAATCTTAATTACGCTAAAACCACCCCAGGTGCTCTTTCCAATTGTACTGAGTGGGACATTCAAATGACATAATTAGTATATAATTAACATATGATAAGTAATTCAGACCTTAAACTCTCCACCATTACCATTTTGATATTATGTTCAACTTTAAAGAAGAACATTCCATTATTGATAGACGAGGCAGAGTTATAGAAACATATTACCCTCCTAATACACCATCACCCGTTGTCGCCAAGATCGATCTCAATCCATTCCATTTCAGACACCATCTTCACACAATTATTTCTCAAACATTTATAACTAATATGGGTATCCATCCTCGCCAATTTAAGCATTACTCTTTGATTGAACGCATTGTCAGAAGTGCTTATCGAACTGCTAACGAAGAGCATATGAAAGGTTTAAATCAGATTGAATTTTACGTCGATATCGATCTAGTCGAGTTAGTGCGCACAAAAACATCATCCATTCAACAACAAGCAGCACCAGCTATTCATCATCAAGAAGAAGAAGAACAACAAGTGGAAGATCAACAGCAAGTGGAAGAACAAGCAGCTGCTATTCATCAACAAGAAGATCAACAGCAAGTCGAACAAGCTATTCAAGAATCAATGGGGATTGTTCCGAAAATGGTACCTGCTTCAAGAGATATAATTGATGCACTAAAGAAGGTTAAGTTCGAGGAAGAAGAAAAAGAAACAAATTGTATGGTTTGTTTGGAGGAATTAGAAAGAGGTTCAGAAGTCATCATTTACTTGCCCTGCTCTCATGTCTACCATGGAAACTGCATCATTCCGTGGTTGGAGGAGAGCCACTTCTGCCCAATCTGTCGATTCGAGATGCCTACTTCAACATCTGATTGATATTTTTCTTTTCTATTTTGTTGATTCTTTCTGATTGACGGACGTATATTTGAACATATAAAGTTTTTATCTTACTTTTATGAATATGTGTTAGTTTATCTCGACTGGCAAAACATTAAAATTCTTTTTATGTTTATTCTTCCATCAAATTATTCTTAGATAAGTACTCTAACTAGGACTTCACTCTGTTATGTTGGTTCTTTCTGTTCCAAGGACGGATATTTTAATATATAAAGTTTTTATCTTAGTTTTATGAATATATGTTAGTTTAGCTCAATTTGCGGAATTCGTATTATGTGTTTTCTTCAAATGTGTTGAAAGAAATTCTTCATCGTTTTCGCATTCTTTTAATTCTCCAACTTCGAAACTTTACAGATCTGAATTAGTTCCGTCAAATGAGTAGCAGAACTAAAAAGTTCGATCATCCATATAGTTCCACATGACAACTTGTCTTACATATTGTCAAGGTGTTTTTGGTGGGTTTCGCGTCTAAATTGACCAGGTGGGGAAGCCTGGGGTGGTCTAGGGAAGGCAGAGGCCGATGCCAAGGTCGAAGTGGAACTAGACTAGTGGGCCTGAGTGGTGCCTAAATCAAGGACAATATAGCACTCAATAAGTTGAAGAGGTTAAATGTCTTACATGACACAACAAGGAACTTTCACAACAGCACAAGCCTTTAAAAATGGATAGACACTTAGGAACCAAGTTTCAAATCCTTGCTGGTTCACTTTGGATCATCTCGATGCTCAAGTTAGGTCCATTTGTTCCATTTTATGATCGAAGTTCCCTTCGTGCTCCCGAAAGCTACAGTACAGTAGTATCCTTGACATTCTTCATTTATATGCAATGTTAGTAGCATACTTACATCTCTCTATCGGTTCGAAAGTCCATGTCAAAATAAAACCCAAATATGGACATAGTACTTTTCTTCCAATTTGGACTTCATGTGTCATTTTTGAAATCACTATAACACACTTATTTATGCTCATTTTGTTCTTACATCAATACAAAAACTAACAAGCCAAGAGCATGAAAACCCAACTTGAGAAGCTATGAACACAAGACCCTGAAATACTATCTCTATGATTGTAATCTAAATATGTTTTGTGATGGTGTATTTTTCCTTCTTTTAAGAATTATTAGTTTTGTGCAGGTCAAACGTTCTTCGAAGTTATGCAGAATATACACTTCGAGGTAGATCACAGAGTAAGTTACTTGTTAAACGCTTATTCTGCTCACGTTTTAGAATGGCTAACCAGTCAGTTTCTAGTTAGGCTCATCATAAATGGTTTTCTCTTTGAGTGGTAAGTGATGTTTAATCAAGTGTTACTATTGTGGTTTTATTTAAGAGATAAAAAAACCAACTTGGGTCCTCCCTCAATACAGAGAGAGAGAGAGAGAGAGAGAGAGAGAGAGAGAGAGACTCTGGCTTGCAACCTTGCATGGTGGAGGAAGGAAAGAGGCCCAGGAGTTCCTAATAATGTAATTAAATAACACTAAAGTGAGTCTTAATGGTTCATGTTTTCTTTGAACACCCATTATAGGCAAAAAAGGAAGTCAATAAGAATAGTTACTTTCCATAATACAATTACAACTTTTCTTAAAAAAGCAAAGTCAAGTGGCAAATGTTCACATGAAGACAACAAAATTGAGTTTTTCTACAGGAATAATCTTTCCTTCACCTCTTTCTTTTGTTTACCCTAATTGAGCTTTTGTTTTTTCGTTTTCATTCTTTCAATGATCCTATAGAACATCTTCACGAAAAATAGTCAAATATTACGGTAAATCTATGATCTATCGGAAACGCATAGATTTCGTCATTTCTTAGTTGGTTAGACTATAAGTAAAATCATATGCAACTCTTGTGAAAAGATATATATGTGTAAGCGTATGGAAACTGGGCTTTAGGTGCAAGCTCAAGCCTAGTGGGTCTCAAGGCCTTTTTGGCGAGTTTATGGATCAACTGTGAAGAACAAAACTCTGTAGCCATTGAGTTTGGACTTGGCTGGCTGAAGACAGGGATGATATCGATGACTACCGAAGCTTGGTTCATTACAACATATGACCAAAGAAATTAATCTAAACAACATTCCATAGAGAATCTCTATATCGGTGTGAAGACGAGTGTAAGTTGAAGGTAAGATAAAGTTGGGAATAAGAAGTATTATGCAAAATTCTACTTGTCGTAGTGGAGAAGAGAGAATCAAAGGCATGGGTTTCTTAGTTTACTAAATTAAAGTATTTAGAGCATCACATTATCACTAACTTGGGATAATGATTCTTTCTAGCAGTATTCTCCACTTGATTAATCTGATAATGGTTGTTTAAAATATTTGCAGGTCTTGATTCACAATCGATTAGATATGGAATCCATAATGATGATAAATATTACAGAGACGATATAACAACGATACGAGTGTGGTTTTTACCTCTATAAAAAGGGAGTAAAGTCGGAAGATAATGCCAGAGTACCTTGAATATCCATTGATGGAGGAAGAGAAAGTTACTTCACCAAATGAAACTAACATTACCAAGTACAGAGGGCTCAAAGCCATGCCTTTTATCATAGGTGAGTATACAATAATCTTTTCTTATTTTCATATGCATCCGTATACAATATTCGTCTTGTACTAAAAACTCAATTCCCTTGTGTATCTTCCTCAATATGCAGGAAATGAAACGTTCGAAAAACTAGGGACATGGGGTATCTCGGCTAACCTCGTGGTCTATCTCACATCAGTCTTTAATATGAAGCACGTCACAGCTGCCATACTTATTAATGTCTTCAATGGAAGCACATTTTTTTCACCAATGGTGGGAGCTTTTTTTGCCGATACTTATCTTGGACGATACAAGACACTTGGATTTGCATCTATAGCTTCTCTAATGGTATTTAGGCTACCCGTAATCAGTTTTATCGAAATTTTTTAAGAACTGTTACTAAAAATTCATTTGCTCGTTGTCTTGAAGGGGATGATTCTAGTGATGCTGACTGCAGTAATACACAAACTACATCCACCAAATTGTGGAAAGAACGACACCGGAATATGTATTCAGCCCACTGCAGCACAATGGGCTTTTCTTATGTTTGCGTTGATATTATTAGTGATCGGTTCGGGTGGGATTAAGCCATGTAACATGGCATTTGGAGCTGATCAGTTCAACCCGAAAACAGATGCCGGAAAGAGGAGCATTAATAGCTTCGTAAATTGGTATTACTTTGTCCTTTCATCTTGCTTCTTGGTGTCTGTGACTCTCATTGTTTATGTTCAATCTAACGTGAGTTGGTCTGTGGGATTAGCTCTTCCCCCTTCTCTTATGTTCATGGCTTGTATTCTCTTCTTCTTGGGTTCTAAAATATATGTAAAAGTAAAGCCAGAGGGGAGTCCTGTTACAAGCATAATTCAAGTTATTGTTGCTGCAACAAGAAAACGACAATTAATCCAACCGGGTAATCCAGAAACCTCTCTTTTCAAACATTTTACAAACAATTCCATCAACTCCAAGCTTCCCTATACAAATCAATTCAGGTACAGACACGTCCTTACCTAGTCTTGTTACATTATGCGTTTTAGTCTGTAACGACCAAGCCCCACCAATTAGTCATATCGTCCCCGCTTTTCAAACCCAGAACCAAGCTGGTTACAGAGGTTTGTTTTTGGTGAATGTGCCACAACCTACCCAGAAAGCCTCCACACTTACTAAGCTTGAGCTCCCCTATAGCCAAGACTCCAGACTAGCCCAAGTGATGTGCGAAATTACATAGAACTTAACTGAGAAAAAGTGATTCTTAAATGGATAAATATATAATTCTAGATGATGATAATGGTGCAGATTTCTTGACAAGGCAGCAATCGCAACAGTTGAAGATCAGATAAACGAAGATGGATCATCTGCTAATCCGTGGAAGCTTTGCAGTATGCAACAAGTAGAAGAAGTGAAATGTATAGTAAGGGTGCTTCCAATTTGGGTTTCCTCTGCCATCTTTCATATCCCAGGAGGACTATTACTTACATATGTAGTTTTTCAAGCTCTTCAATCAGATAGGAGCCTTGGCAAGAGCAAATTCAAGGTTCCTGCTGCATCTTACTCGGCCTTCACTTGGCTTACTGTGGCAGTATCTCTTCCTATTTATGATCGACTTCTAGTTCCGTTTTTAAGAAAAATAACAGGTCAAGAAGGTGGTATAACACTTCTCCAAAGAATGGGGATTGGGACTTTCTTGTCTATCATTTCCATGTTAGCTTCTGCATTAGTCGAAAAACGACGAAGAAATATTGCTCTTATGTACCCGACTTTAGGTATTGCTAAAGGGGGTGGTGCCATTTCGTCTATGTCAGGCCTTTGGTTAATCCCCCAACTTGCTATCAGTGGTCTTGCCGATGCATTTTGTCTTGTGGGTCAAGTTGAATTCTACTATAAACAATCTCCAGAGAACATGAGAAGTATAGCAATATCGTTTTATTACATGGCAATCGCGGTAGCGAGTTATGTAAGTGGTTTCATGGTTTCAGTAGTTCATGAAACAACAGAAGGAGCTACAACCGGGAACTGGCTGCCGGAGGATCTGAACAAAGGGAGACTGGATTACTTTTATTACATGGTTGCTATTGTGGACGCTATGAATTTTGTATATTTCTTAATGTGTTCTAAGTGGTATCGGTACAAAGGTACTATTTGTGCAACCAATGAGATAGCCACAAAAGAACCTTGTGAAAAACTATCTGTATGATTTGTAATATTTTCCTAATAAAATCATCATCAACCTTTTTATCAAAAATGAATCTTACGAAAGCAAATTGGAGAAGATGTTTTCTAATTTTCCCTAATAGACAATAGGGAAATGATAAAGTTACAAAAGATTTTGACAAAAAAAAAGTTCCCAGCTGATGTGGCGGGTGTGGTTTCAAACTTTGACCAAATCTAGGCCGTTGAGAGATGAAAATCACAACCGCCACATCAGCTGGGAACCTTTTTTTGTCAAAATCTTTTGTGATTCTAGCATCTCTCTAGACAATAATGTAGAAAAATATCACTTAAGGTGTCACAGTACTAGATTATGAACGCGCGACAAACTAAATGTGAAAGATTTTAGTTGAGTGGTTACATGTGTATGTCTTTATTAGGGAGAAAAGGAATTAGAAACAGACTCCTTTTAGGAGGAATAACATTCCCCTTCCGACTGCGAGTTTAGGTTTTTCCCTGCGTACCAAACATCATTTAGGATACGATTTCTACTAATCACATTCCATCCTCACGCGCTAAACATGGCCTTATGGATTGATGTGATTAGGAGCATCTTATATTCCTCATTGTTTCTTGTGAATTCTGATTTAAGGTTGAAATTCATCTTCCTTATCTCTTCTACCTTTTTCTTCCTAAAAAAGAACCTTAACAACATTCATTTCCAAAACCCAAGTAAAGGTCCACTACCACCGACATTCTTCGGCACTGACATTTGCCAGCGAAAACTCAAATTCACAAAACGATAAATCCGAATGAGGTATTCACCATTTAGTTGTGTTTTAACATCTAAGAATATAACCATGGATGAAGGGGGTTACAAAATAATGAAATTTACGTGGAGTGGCACTTACCAACCAATTTCTGGGCAAATACAAGTTTGTAATGAGGTATACAAACATTTCCCAACCCATTATTTGATGCTTGAATAATAATGTATAACTTGGTTCACAAGTAATTGGGCTACGGGCTGGGATTGATTGTATCCAGGACCTAGCACTCCAGGACGAATCAACTGATCTGTTTGGACATGTTAGGCCCAGTCTGACAAATCTGTTTGGATATAATTCTGATGTTTTGTTTTTCCTGTTTGACAGATTTCGGACCTTAATATTTTTCAAATTGATTTTGGAAACTCTCTTAAGGAAGACGATCGCCATGTCAAAGAAGAAAATCTACGTTGAAATGAGGGATGCCTATGTTAGTGAAAATGTGTTCCAAACTCGAGACTAGTTCAACAGAGATGCGAGTCATGCGACCAAGCTGCGATCGGTGAGGCGACCCGTAAGCGTTGAGGGTGTCTATAAGAAAATTTGAATTTCTTTGAAACCCCAACTGTCAAAGCCCACTGGACTGGTCTTAGTTTGAAATCACTTTCTCTCTCTACCCTTAAACCCTAATGGACCAAAAACAATAGAGAGGGGACGAACCGAAGAACCCTCTTCTTATTCAGTTCTTCTTCGAATCAACAGTCATCTTCTTCAGTTCCAAGGTAAATCTTCTTCTTTTCTCATCTACCTCAATTTGTTCTGCTGAAAAAATACAAAATAGGGTTAGGGTTTATGTAATAGTGAACCTGTAATTTTCTGCTTCATCAGTGTATGTTAACCTCTTTTTCAGAATCGTTCGGTTATTGATTTTCACTTCTATGTGGTGATCAGAATTCGTTTGTGAATATTTTTTTTTTTAATTAAAGCTTCAATCTTTTCAAGTTAATGTAAAGATTTAACCTTTGTTGAATTCTATCCACCAGTTATTAAGATGTATGTTTTGGTGATGATTGCAGTTAGTATATTTGGGTGGAGCAGAATGATTTCTGCTATTTCTTGGGTTCCTAAGGGGGTAGCAAAAGCTGTTGCAGTTGAGGTTGAGCCACCTTCTAAGGAGGAAATTGATGAGATTTTGAAAAATAGTGCTTTAGCAAGGTATGAACTTTTTCGTATCAAATTCCATCTTTTTCTTTGGGTCATATTATAGACGTGTGGGAAAGTCGGAAAGTTTGCGATTACTGTGAATAACAATCTTGTATTGTGCTTCCTAGTAATTACAAGACCATGGTTTGGTAGGAATAGGATTGGTAGAGATTGTTTTGTTTGTAGATTATTTGGTTGACGATTCTAGGAGCAAAGGAATCACAAACACACACACTCCCTTGGCTTAAGGATTCTCCCTTTAGGAAGAATAACATTTCCCTTCAGAATCGAGTCTTGCTTTTTTACTGGTTACCAAACATCATTTGGGAATTATATTTCTTGTGATCACATTCCATCCCCACGCGCCAGAAATAGCGTGACAGTTTGATGGGTTTAGGAGCATGTTATATTCCTCTATTGTTTCCAGTGATTTTTCTAATCAGGCAATATTAGTTTTCTATATGTAACTGAAGTTCTCGACCCGACCCTTATACTAGTCAACTTAATATTTCAAATATCCAGCGTAACTGTCAAACTGTCATTAATCCATGGAGCTGCTATGCCTAAAGCACGCCAAAACACTTGAAACAAGTCAACAACCATCATGTATCAAACATGGGTTTAACATGTCTTTAGTGGATCCTTGCTTCTTATTTTGGTTGAATCATTGCATCATGTTGGTTTTGAAAGTTGAATCTTATGCAGCGGAGGGTCGGACGCTGATGACGGTGATGAAAGTGATGAAAATGGAGAAATGGATATTGATGCTAAACGGGCTAATGTAGTTTCCCAGGCAAAAGCTGCAGCTGAGGCACTTGATAGAACTTCTAGAAAGACAAGTACGCAAGATGTCACCGATGCGCTAAGGGAGCTTGACATGGACCATTATGACGACGAGGATGATGGTAAAATCCGTACTTTATTTACTAACCTAATTTGACAAAAGAATCCATCTTGTTTACTTTTTCATGAACGAATATAGTATTTCTCTTTAGTTGCGAACGTAACAAGTGTTTGGGAAATTTTGGAATGTCACTTGCAAAGTTGATTTCCAATTCCTCGTCTTTATTGTTTCATGAACAAATATAGCACTTCTCTGAAGTTAGGAAGAGAATAAGTGTTTAGCAACTTTATGGAATACCATTTGCAAAGTTAATTTTCTATTTGGTTATTACAAATAATTCCTTCTTCTTGGATGACCTAGGCGTTGAAATTTTTAGCTCTGGACACGAGAACATAATCCTTCCTGACATGGACCCATATCTGAAAGGTAAGGCAGATGATGATGATGACGATGACGCAGAAGAAATTGAGGACATGACTATAAAACCAACGGATGCAGTTATCGTTTGTGCACGCAATGATGATGAGATCAGCCAACTTCAGGCATGTACTAGTGGGTTAGACTTCATTCAAGGCATAACTATCCTATTATTTTGGCCTACGTATGCTTAGCTATTTTTGGGATGAAATTTCAACTTCAAATGAACCACGTTTTTTTTTCTTGGGTGAAGTTATGAAAGATGAGTTGGTCTCACTTGTCCTCTTTTTGGTATACTTGGTTAGGTGATCCTGTTTTTTGTTGAGTTCTAGAATAGTGTGATAACTGTTGCGTTTAGATTTTTTGATAGTCTAAATTCACATCCATTATATCACTTTTGCTGCTCATGTTGTTTGTTGAAAATATAACGAAGATACTATTTTCAGTAACAATCAGCTGGCTAAGTTTTTGAAGCATAGAAAATATACTTGACAACTTCTGTCCTATTTCCAGACTCGTCTATCTATTGTCTATTATTCACTGGTAGTCAGTTAACTAGTGTGTTCATGGTTAAACTGAGACGAGAAAGTACAGCTGACCAAAGTTACCTATTTTGTAGGTTTGTATCTGCGAGGAACTGGAAGATGGTGATTTTAACCTGTATTCTCATCACGATATTATCCTTCCTGCATTTCCACTTTGTACAGCATGGCTTGATTGTAACCTTAAAGGTGGAGATAAAGGTGAGTTATTTGATCTAAGTATTTATTAGTTATAAATGGTTGTTTGTTTTGAGCTACAATTCTACATCAGAAAACTTATTAATGGTTGTCAATTTGTCATGATTTTCCTTTGTTTTGTTCGGTTTGCAAATGACAAGAAACAAGCTATGGTTTCACATACCATTTATAATTTTTAAGAATGTTAGGATTAAGTTAATAGCCTATGTAACATCGATATTGAAATGGGTATCAATATCTGACGCAGGTACTGGGTGTCGAATACGACAACTTGGAAAGTCCCAGTAAGGGACACAAATGCATATTTTCTTGAGTTAGTTATTAGTTCCTTTCCTTTTCCTTGCAATACTTCTGAAGCAACCATTGCTAATTAGGCATGAGTGACATTACCCAGAGTAATGTTTTATCGACCTAACACGATACTGAATGAGTGACTTAGTATTCAACAAGTAACTTAGTTTTAAATAAGATAATGCCTATCTTACGCAGAAAACACTATGTAGAATGAGTTTCCATGGCTCCATACCGTGAAGCTATTGTAATCAAAGAGTGACTTAGAGTGCTCACTAACTGCATAGATTATGAAGTCTGGATATGTTAGGATTTGATGAATCTTTGGTGATTGATGGTCGGTTTGGAGGGAGATAATGATTCGAAGTGTGTAGCAGCAGATCAGTTGGATAGTGATAGATATTTCTGACACAAATTAGCCGATGACACCCTTGTGTCGAGATTTAACACCTTGTGGTTTATATGGTCTGTGACATGTGAGAAACTACCTTTTCGTTAGAAACCCATTCTTACGTCGTTATGTCTTTACAGATGCAGTCATTGTTTGTAAAATTATGAAATAAATATTAGTTCCTAGTACAACCTGTCTTTGAGACACAAAGAAGATTAGGAACGACATTTTAGGTGGAGAGGTGTTCACTTTTCTCTAATGTTTTTGACTTTTCCATCCTCAATTCGGCAGGAAATTTTGTAGCCGTAGGTACAATGGAGCCTGCTATCGAAATTTGGGATCTAGACATTGTAAGTGAATCTCAATTCTTCATCATGTTGGTTGGGGCAACTTGATCCTTGATTACTCGTCAGGTTTTCTGGATCTTTAATGTTTAATTTACTCCATCTAATACCTTGTTGATTTGATATGAGTTCTTTTTCAGATTGACGAGCTCCAACCATTTATGGTATTAGGTGGTGTCGCCCAGCAGAAGAAGAAGAAAGGAAAAAAGGTTAGCTAAGTTAATTTGTTTCGCCTTCGATATCTCTTTTTCGTTTTTCAAAATTGTTTCATTATATAATAACTCCCGAGTCCTCTGCCACAATAATAAAGGCGGAAGTTCTGCTTGAAACTGTCAGGGAGCTCCGAATTTCACCAATCTCTTAGAAATAAATTTACAAAAAACAGTATATGGTCCGCGTATACAAGTTTGATTCTTGTGGTTTCTGCCGTTCTTTGATGTTTGTGCTCAAAAGTGGGTTGCACTAACTCAACTTTTGGCCTTTCAGCAAGGTAGCTAAGGGGAAATTGATCCATCATAAAAACTATAGCTGTCATCCAGCTATATGCCCTAATAGAAAGCATATATCTTCTGGTTGTGTCCTTGCATAATGGTTAAGTATTATGCTTGCAGGTGTTACCTTACTATCAGTCTATATATTTCTTATAAGGTTTACTTCCCCAGTTTGACAGCTTGATTACCTTTTCAGACATCAATCAAATACAAAAAGGATAGCCATACTGACTCTGTCCTCGGTCTTGCATGGAATAAGGAAGTCAAGTAAGCTACCGACTAGTTAAAATAGTAGTTGCATTTTAAGTAGTGGTTTTACTAATATTGCATTGTCTTTGTCTAAATCCAGGAAATACCTTGCTAGTGCAAGTGCTGACAAATCTGTTAAGATTTGGGATTTGGTTACTGGAGACTGTTTCCACACAAGAGAACACCACACTGACAAGGTAAAAATATGCATGATATATGATTCGGTAAAAATACTCAAAACATACTCTAGGAAACATAGGCTAGCATATTTCTTTCCATGCTAATGAGTATATAATCATATAATTTGTATGTTAATCCTGTGGGGAACCTGGCTTACTTCTAGTTAGGAGGGATTTGGAACTCAGGTGTTCATTCGACTTTGCTTTCAAAATGTTCTCTAACCGCCTCCATGTGCTCTCACGGGTCCACGACTCAAAAATTTTTCTTTGATCCCCATAGTTTCATACCTGTGGTGATACTGGTTTTCATAATAAGGATAAGGACTGCAGTAATGCCGAATTCTTAAATTTTGATTTATTAGAAAGATTCGGACTTTGAGGATTAATGTAGGAAGACCAGGTTGTATCTTCTCCTTTCAAGGAAAAAAGAACAATCTTGTTGCAGATATTAATTAACCATCATATTATTTGTATATTTTTGTTAAAAAGAACTCCTGAAAAATTAGATTCATACCTAATTCTGATCTAGTATTGCATTATTAATAGTCATTCATTCGGGTTCCTTTTTTATTCAGGTTCAAGCTGTTGCATGGAATCAACACGTGCCCGATGTTCTTCTTAGTGGATCATTTGATCGCTCAGTTGTGTTGGTAATGGAGATAATCATCCTTGCTTTTATGGACAAGTTTTAAGCTACAGCGGATAAGCACAAGAGTCATGTTTTCTGTCATAACTAGCCATATTCAAAAGCTAGAATACACTGACAAGGGTTTGAAATGGCCATATTGAGAAGCTAGAATACACTGACAAGGGTTTGAAATATGAGTCCAATATAGCTTTCTTGTGGGAGAAATATGCAACTTCTGAAATTTGTAGTTTATTATTAGCAACTGATCCCTTGCATTTGTACAAGTGATTGAAAAAAATGGTAAACCCAGATTTGTTGCAGCCCTAGTGTTAGCCAGGTCCTAGTACAATATTCTTTTAACTGATCCAACACTGTTTTATTATATCTCTGACACTTACATATGTAGGAAGATATTGTGGGTTTTGAATTATTAGCATGTCTTCATGGTAACCTTGCTTCCAACTGCAGGCGGACATGAGGTATCCTTCACATACTGGTATCAAGTCTTCAGTCTCTTCGGATGTTGAAAGTTTAGCTTGGGATCCACATGATCAGCACTCATTTGTGGTGAGTTTCTGCCTAAATGCCTTAACAAAGATAAAGCTGATGCTGGGAAATTGACAACTGATGAGCAGAAATTTTAGTGTCTATTTCCCTTGTTTCAGTCAGTTTCTTATTCCAGATTTTCTGCTGGTTGAACCCACGTTTTGGGATTTGCTTGATACATTTTTCCCATTTTGTTTCCAGGTAAGTCTTGAAGATGGTACTATCCAAGGTTTTGATGTCCGAGCCGCTGCATCAGATCCGTCAATGGGTTGTAAGCCATGTTTTACTCTTCATGCTCATGATAAAGCTGTTAGCTCAGTCTCCTATTGTCCTACGGCCCCTAAGGTACGTCTATTTCAATACAAATTTCTAAGAATCATGATCCAAGAATTCTTTTTTGCGCTCTACTAGTATTTAATGTATCAATGTCATCTTTCTTTCAGTTACTTGCCACGGGTTCTATGGATAAAACGGTACACCCTCGTCACCCTTAACTTCAAGTATCTTCATGTCTTTCGATTTTTTTCTTGGCGTAGTTGATCATAAACCTACCCATCTACATCTCAGGTGAAACTATGGGACCTGTCAAACAACCAACCTTCATGTATTACAACAAAGAATCTTAAAGCTGTAAGCAAGACTCTTTTTTGTATTGTTGGTTGATTTTAGTTTATTATTGTTTGCTTGTTTATCGAGGAAAATCTTCTGCTCACTAGAAAAGTATTATACAAATAATTTTGTCAGGGAGCTGTATTTTCAGTATCTTTCTCAGAGGATAGCCCTTTCTTGCTAGCAGTAGGAGGGTCTAAAGGAGATCTGCAAGTAAGTGCACCCTATGGCTCGCCCCCCCTTTTTTTTTTAAATTTCCAAAAACACAAAGTTTCCGCATAGGGGAAGGAAATGATATGAACATGTTCCCTATGTATAACTTTGGCAGATATGGGACACTTTGGTTGAAACTGGAGTTGCTCGAAAATTTGGAAAATACTGCAACCGGAAAGTGAAGCCTGCTGAGCCTGAACAGGAAGATCCGAAACAGAAAGATCCACCAGAACAGTAGAAAGCAGTCAGAGGTGATAGGAGAAGATTTGCGTGAGGTTCTTCCCTGATATATTGGTGGGTTTTAGAAGTCACCGAGGTTTGAATCGAAACCTTTTCCTTTTGGAGGAAGAAAGGGATGAGAGTTTTCCTTATATATATAATATATGACAAGTTAATGGTGTGATCAAGATCTCAATCTTTCCGTTTTAACGGAAATCAACATAAAATAGAAGCTGAGACATATTTTTGTTTAATTATTCATTCTTTCTGTTGTAAACTTTGGTTTTTCTTTATTAAAGGTGATGAGGGTTTTTTTTAGTTTGACAAAAAGGCCTTCCTGGATTTCATTCTAAAGATGAGTCTTACACATGGTTCATGAAGCTTACGCAAGTCAATTCGGGGCTGATTTTTGGGTGCTAAAGTATATCTATATTGTTTTCATGTGTAGGAGGGCAAACTGTGATCTTGCAAGTTGCTTATGGCTTTAGATTTTCATTTGTAGATGTTGCTATCAGAGTAACGACCAGCAGTAGCCGATATTCATTGGCAAAACCATCGGTCAAATTTTAGTTTAGTTTATATAGTTTTTGTCGAATATAAACCCCAAGAAGTAAAGGTTATTTTAGAAGCGCTCCGAAAGTGTTAGCGGCTACCCTTTTTTCCAGACGCCTTATGAAATTTACCTTGTCTGGAACAAGCACTAGAGTTATCAATTAATATTCATATCGATTATATAAAAACACTATCTTCTATTAGCGCAAATACAGGTATTCCCACAGGTAAATCTTCTATTAGCGCAAATACAGGTATTCCCACAGGTAAGTACTTTGCTAATGGTGTGATCTTCTCTGATGATTCAGCCTCTGGTTCTCATGGCAGACCCTTTTCTCTTCTGTATCAATATTAGTACTATAAAAACCAAATAAAAACACGGGCCGGTAATTATAAGGCCCAAAATGGGGAAGTTAAAGAGAATCAGGCCCTATACTAAATAATAATGAGGAAAAAACCCAGTAGGTAAAAATACAATTTTACCCTCCAAAATGAAACTTTCCTCCCAAATCAACGTCAAAAAACAATTTTGAACATTTCTGAACAATTCTTGGTTTGCTCTCGACAATTTTGTAAATTTCTGAACAAATCTTAGTTTGTCTCAACAATTTGTAAATTTTTGAACAAATTCGTTCTTGCTTAGACATTGTTTTGCCAAAATATTTCGCATTTTTTTCTTTTGCATTTTACATAGACAAACTAACACAAACATTTTGGCTACAACATTTTTCGATTTGTCTTGTGAAAAAATAAATGGTTTCAGCATTTTTTGTTTTGCTTTCAACATAAATGTAAAGACTAAAGCATTTTTTTTATTTGTCCTTTGCAAAAATTAAAGGGTTTTTTGGGCTTACCCCCTCGTCAGTAATTGGTAATTGAGTTTACCCCCCTCAATAATGGATAATTGAGCTTACCCCCTTGGACTTACTATTAGTGACAAAAACACAAAGGCTATGTTTGGCGTACATGAAATAATTGTCACTACCAAGAAGATCTGTTCTTCAATATGATTTATATTAGGGATTCTACCTCATTTTATTGTTTGATTTGGTCAAGAATATGATTAGTAAAGATTGATTTTGTTTATATATTATTTACTTTCTGATTTTATGATCACATACCAAACATATCCTTACTAGTTTTGACAAAAAATCTAAATTCAAGGGGGTAAGCTCAATTACCGATTACTGAAGGGGGTAAACTCAATTACCAATTAATTGTGAGGGGGTAAGCTCAAAAAACCCAAAATTAAAATGTTATGCATATTATCCTTTGTATTTAACAAACCCGTTAACGAACAAATAATATTTTGACTAATACATTATATATGTTGTTAAGAACATAATTATATATGACGCCAACATTTTATAATAAGTTGGGACATTATTATAGATATTGTCAACATTTTATAACAACACAATGATATATGTTGTCAACAAATAAGGGTAAAATGGAATTATGAAAAAAATATGTTGTCTTGTTAACAACATAATTACATATTTCAAAATGTTCAAAAAATGGGCTTTTTTGACATTATTATTTTTGAGTGGGTTTTTTTCTTATTAGGGTCTAGATCTTTGGGTTTTTCACTCATTTTTTCTAAAAACACTACCCATAAGCTTTTTGTGACATGAATATAGATATTTTCCTTTCGGTGTGTTGCTGCTTTATATTTTATAACATTGCCAACTAAGTAATCGTGTAAAGTGTTCTATTTATAGCGACAGAGATTGATTGTATATCGACCCCATTGATCTTCCAAAGGAAATAACCATGATATCTTTTTTCTCTTCAAGGTGTTTTAGCAAATTTTGTCTTCAGCTTGATCCAACTTCTTTGATTCCTTCCTGAATTTGCATTAAAGCCACAACACCTACATGAACAGAAGATAATAGACTAACTACACTTAAGTCCAACGGCCAACAAAAACTAGACGGGGAAGAATTGGTCTCTCACACTCAAGAAAGGGAATGCCACCGACAACTGATAGTGCATGTACTCCTAAACCCTAGGGTTCCTAAGTTCATTTCTCATCGTTTGTGAAATACATGATAATTACTATCGTACTTAATTTCCAAAGAATCAAAAAGAAAGGGGATGCCAATAAGCAGGCATGAGCAATGGCTAGGCTGAAAACTGATTGGTTTGATATGGGCGAAGATTTTTGAAAACCGAACCAACCGATATATATATATACTTACATATATTAATACTTAATATTATAGGGATTGTAAACTAAGAAATAAACTACCTGATCAATGTCAAATTGTATTTATGGTTTCAAAATGGGGGTGTTGCAGTCACTTCCCTAAACAAACTATCATCCTAACTAGGGCTGCGAAAAAAGTCCGCAAACCCGAAACCCGTCATGGGTACCCGAATCCGTTAGAGCCCGCGGGTACCTGAAACTCAAAGGACGGTTTAGTCCGACTGGCCCGATGAAATCATTGGATCGGGCACGGGTTTTGAAGCGCTTCCCGGCATCCCGCACGAGCCCGCCCGATAAACTTTACCCGACATAACCCGCTAATAATGTTATCCATTTAAACGATAATACCTATGCACATTATATGTATACTTGCTGTACGTATTTATGTATGCATGTATAACATATATATAGATATATTTTTAAAGTATTTGAAGTGTATAATATAGTTATATATACATATATTGTTGTCCAAATGCGGAGTGCCCTTGACACAACATTGTTAAGAAAAATTTAATTAAATTTTAATTTCGATAGAAATTTCGGTACTATTGAAATAGAAATATTTTGGTCATTTCGACTGAGATTTTTTGAAATTTTGGTGAAAACCCGATACTCGACCGCCCGATACCCGAGAAACTCGAAAAGTTTGACGGACTCGGACGGGTTTTGGACACTAAGATTTTTTAAATTACCCGCCCGATTATACCCGAAAGCCCGAATGGACAGAGAGTTTCAAAGGCCGACCGCCCCGACCTGATGAATGACATGAATCCGACTGGCCCGACCCGGACCCATTCCCACCTCTAATCCTAACTTGTTGGCTTTTGGAGATTATCCATAGATTCAAAACGACAAAGTAAACTAATATTCCTTCTCAAAATAAAATAATCGTAAACTTAGAAATAGTGAATTAGATTTGACAAAGTATAGGAGCAGCTCCCCAACTATACCTATTTCAAATTGAACTAACACTATCACCTAATATTCCATATTTTGGTTCCATACAATCACATAAAAACATACAATAAAGTTAAAACTAATCAAGTTAGATATGATCTTAGGTAAATTCCATGTTGTAACATTTTAGGTTGACAAAATTTTTAGTTTTATACAACTTTTTGGGAGATTAATTAAGAACCTAGTTTCTAACTAAATGTGGTATTAGTACCTACTCTTTTGCTTTACTTTGATCCTTCTTCTATAAATACTTAACCCCAATTCTCTCATTATTCATCAAAAACAAGCTCTCTATTCATCTACATTTTGAAGCTTTTGTATTTTTAAGTAATGGGTTTCTCTTCATCAATGTGGTTTGTCATGATTTTTTCACTACTTGCCTTTTCTCCTCTCTGTTCTTCTCATATGATTAAGAAGGATGGTGGTTCCCTTTACCCACAATTTTACCATCACTCGTGTCCGAAAGCTGAAGAAATCGTTAGGTCTGTCGTTGAAAAAGCCGTTGCAAGAGAAGTTCGAATGGCTGCTTCATTGCTTAGACTTCATTTCCATGATTGCTTTGTTAAGGTTTGGTCTCATTCATTAGCTAATAAAATTAACTAGTACTATGTACTTTCTACCTTAGTTTTGCTTCACTAAGTTAAGTTCTTTCTATACTTCGGATTCGTAGGGTTGTGATGCGTCCGTGTTGTTAGATAGTAGTGGAACACTAATCAGTGAGAAGCGGTCGAACACAAACAGAAACTCGGCTCGTGGATTTGAAGTCATTGATGAGATCAAATACGCATTGGAGAAGGAATGTCCTCAGATAGTTTCCTGTGCTGATATTCTAGCTCTTGCTGCTAGAGATTCTACGGTTTTGGTATTTAAAAAACTACATATACGATTAACAATTTTTTGTCCTATACGAAGGAATTAAGAAAATGTTTTAAGGTTTAATAATATTTAATTTGTGTATATATTTTAGGCTGGTGGTCCAAATTGGGAAGTCCCATTGGGAAGAAGAGACTCAAGAGATGCAAGCATTAGTGGTTCTAACTACAACATTCCTGCACCTAACAACACATTCCAAACTATCTTAACAAAGTTCAAGTTGAAAGGACTTGACATTGTTGACCTAGTTGCCCTCTCCGGTAAAACACCGCCTTTCTTTTCTTTTCTACGCATGCTTATCAAAATTTTAACGAATTATCAAAGGGCAAAATAGTCTTTTTCCCTTATACGTTTACGTGAATACAGGAAGTCATACAATTGGAAATGCTAGATGCACTAGTTTTAAGCAAAGGCTCTACAATCAGTCAGGAAATGGGCAACCCGACTACTCGCTTGACCAATCATACGCTGCGCAATTGAGAACCCGGTGCCCGAGATCCGGTGGTGATCAAAACCTCTTTGTCATGGACATTGTTACCCCAACAAAATTTGATAATAACTACTACAAGAACATTTTAGCTTCAAAGGGTTTGTTTAGTTCTGATCAAATACTGTTTACACAGAGCAAAACTTCAATGGAATTAGTGAAACAATATGCCAAAAATGAGAAACTTTTCTTCAATCATTTCGCGAAATCCATTGTTAGGATGGGAAATCTTTCACCATTGATAGGTTCAAAAGGTGAGATAAGGAAAAATTGCAGGAGAGTTAACCAGTATTAAGTGTTCAATGCTAGTTATTATGTCACTACTTTGTTGATATATGTAATAATTTACGTGTGATTTGTATCTTTGGGCTTATATATGTTTTTCTCTTTTGAGTATTAAGTATTTGGTTTTGTTGAAGGTGGTGAAGTTTGTACTTGACTTTAATTTGAGAAATTTAGTCTTTTTAATTTAGATCTATCTTTACTATAATTATGTAAGATGGGTTTGAAAGTTATATATTTTCATGTTTTATGAATATTTTATTTGACTTATATCTCTGTATTTCACTCGCTTATCCAATTTGAGAAACTACACTTACATTTTAATGCATCACTGAAATTCACATTGTGTATTACGTTAAAACAAAATTATTTGACTGAGCCTTATATATAGATATGTTCACGATAGGATAGCTTCTTCTCATCCGTCTCCAAGAAACGAAGAATATTGACAGTTTCCAACACCAAAGCAAAAAAGAAAGGAAGTACAAAACATATACATGCTCTCAAATCCCACACCCATATTTTCAATTTATTCTCATCCATAAAATGAGATTTGGTACCTCTTTCCTCACCAACTCATCTCCATTGTTCATTTCTTTTATGTTCTCTTTCTCCTAGCCAAAACTATTAACCAAAATGGTTGGTGTATCCACCAGCAATTTAAAGACATCAACAAGTAAAGTATTTGTAGAAGTCATGACCCATTCCAAATGAAGTAGTGAAGAACAAGACCAATTATTACTAACCTTACCCTCTAAACTTATAATACATTTTTGTGTGTATTTTTTCTATCTAAACTTTAGAATCTATAAAAAGAATTATTTTTCTTAGATTTCTTCTTCTTCTTATCTTCTTAGGGCCTATGTGGGTCAGGGGAATTCTTTAGAATAAACATTTTTGGAAAATAAGTTTTATCATTTAGAAACGATACTCAAGTCTCAAACTCTAAAATTCAGAATACCTCCTTACCTTATAGTGTCATATAGACACTGTAATGCCTCTAACGGTATATCAGCGGGAGATGATCGTTGGTGATTATCATGGAGAACATCTTCAAACTTAAAAGACAACGACTAGACTTGTTCTCCAATATATGTGTGTAGTGTAGATTTTTATAGGATGTAGGATGATGATACACGTATACGACCACAAATCTTTTGGTAATCACTAGGTTCCAGGCCTATACGGTGACTTAATTTGTGAGCGTCTACTCCAGACCAATACGGTGTCTATTTTTAGTCAACTCTTCGCACCGCACCAAATGGGTTTAGCCAAACAAATCAGCACGGCACCACAAAAAAATGAAAAAGCATAAATGCGTTTGCCGGGAGTCGAACCCGGGTCTATTGCTTGGAAGGCAATTATCCTAACCGTTGGACTACAAACGCTCAGTGAGATATTTTGAAGCAATGACCTATTTGTTGGGTTAACAATCAAATCATCTTCTTATCAGTAGGGATTTTCCTTCCGTTCTTACTTGTCCACCCCTTCCTGGCGACAATGGCACTGGTGGTCGGACCAACAAACCCACCACTTCCTTTCCTCTCTACCACCACCACCACCACCACCAGCACAACTCCAACCACCTCTGCTCCTTCATCCCTTCCTATCCACCACCACCATAGCCACCTTCTTAATCTCATCAAGAACTGTTCAAACATGTCCCAACTCAAACAAATCCACGCTCAAGCTATAAAAGCTACCTCCCCTCATCATCCAAATACCCTCTTCTTATTTAGTCGGATTATGCATTTCGCTGCCTTCTCTGATCTCAATTACGCTTCTCTCCTTCTTCATCATATTCATAACCCTAATTCCTTCATTTGGAATACTCTCATAAGAGCTTATGCTTGGAGTCATGACCTTAAACATCACTCCATTGAACTCTATCACAGAATGTTAATCGAAAGTCGAATTTCACCTGATAAACACACTTACCCTTTTGTTCTTAAAGCTTGTGCTTACCTTTTCTCTTTATTTGAAGGTCAACAGATTCATGGACAGATTCTGAAACTTGGGTTTGGATCAGATGTTTATGTTAATAATAGTTTGATTCATTTTTATGTTAGCTGTGGGTGTTTAAATTCTGCTCTCAAAGTGTTTGAGAAAATGTCTGAGAGAAATCTTGTGTCTTGGAATGTTATGATTGATGGGTTTGTTCAGTTTGGTGAGTTTGTTACTGCTTTAGAAATGTTCTGTGAAATTCAAGATTTGTTGGTTAAACCTGATGGGTTTACTATTCAGAGTTTAATTAGTGCTTGTGGTGGGTTAGGAGCTATATCATTAGGGTTGTGGGTTCATGCTTATATCTTGAGAAATTTTGATTCAGTGATGAAAAGTGATGTTTTGATGAACAATTCTCTTCTTGATATGTACAGTAAATGTGGGTCTGTTGGTTTAGCTCATCAAGTGTTCGATAAAATGCTTAAACGAGATGTAACTTCGTGGAATTCAATGATTTTAGGTTTTGCAATGCATGGGAAGATAAAAGAATCATTAGATGCATTTGATTTCATGTCTGAGAATGAGATTTTGATTCCGAATTCGATCACATTCATTGGTGTTTTGAGTGCTTGTAATCACGGCGGTTTAGTAAGTGAAGGCCGAAAGTATTTCGCTTTGATGGTTGACACTTACAACATTGAACCGCAGTTAGAACATTATGGATGTATGGTTGATCTTCTTGCTCGAGCTGGGCTCATTGAGGAAGCTCTAAATTTAGTTTCGAATATGCGTATAAAACCCGATGTGGTAATTTGGAGAAGTTTACTTGATGCTTGTTACAAAAGAAATGCAGGTATCGAGATAAGTGAAAGAATCGCCGAGCGAATTCTCGAGTCCGAGAACGGTGTTTCTAGCGGCGTTTATGTACTTTTATCGAAAGTTTACGCATCGGCAAATAGTTGGGAAGAAGTTGGACTTGTTAGAAGATTGATGAGTGAGAAAGGTATAGTAAAAGAACCTGGTTGCAGTTCTATAGAAATAAGAGGTGAAGTTCATAAATTTCTTGCAGGAGATACATCACATTCTCTCACTAAAGAGATCTACCAAGTACTAGATGTTATTGAAGAGAGATTAGAAAATGTGGGTTATGTTCCTGACTTATCACAAACATCTATGGTCGACGAACTTGACGAAAGAAAAGAAGAATCGCTCCGATTACATAGTGAGAGACTAGCAATTGCTTTCGGGCTCCTTAATGCTACTCCTGGTATGCCGATACGAGTGTTCAAAAATCTTAGGGTTTGTAATGACTGTCATAGAGTGACTAAGTTGATATCAAAGTTATTCGATGTAGAGATTGTTGTGAGAGATCGAGTTCGATTTCATCATTTTAAAGATGGGTTATGTTCGTGTAATGATTATTGGTAAATACATACACAAGTATTTTATCTGTAAAGTCATGTAAGTGTTAGAAGTGTATAAAATGAAGGAGGGTGTTAAGTGAAAAACCATAATATGCAGCCTAACCACGAAATTACTTTATCACTCAATGTAACTAAGCATCTGCCCTAACCCCATTGTTTGACGCTAAACGAAAATGAAAGATGCAAGAAGAACACGCCCGGCACCACAATATTTTGAAGTTCAAATATTTTTGGATGATACAAAGCCACCACGTTCGGACTTCTCCTTTGAATGTAGAGAAATTGAGTTTGAGGGGGAAGATGGAATCCTGGTCTGGTTTTTAGCATCTGAAAGTTGGACATATAGGTGCGCTATTCTCCTTGTGCTAGGGAGGATAATGTCAGAGATTTCCAGACTGATAAAATGGTTAATAATAGACTTTTAGCTCGAGTTTTAGTCTAGATTGATTCAAGTGAAGTAGTGAATTGATCGAAATTAGACACATTAGATGTTCCATGATCCCCAAAATGTTCTAGCCAATCCGTTTTGTGTTACCTTTCATCTACTGTCTTGAAGTGGGACAACTGGTCTTCTTCTGTAATTTTTGTACATGTGAAATCACGTACGACAAAAAATTTTCTGTAATTGGTGTAAAAGTAGAACCAAAGTTGATTTATATATTTTTTGAAGGCCATGATTTCAATGTGGTGCAACCGTTACAATGTGTTTTTTAGATTTGGAAATTTCTTTTGCGTTAGATTCGTATATAAGTTTTTCTCTTTAGCATTTTAGTGCTTGTATGACCCAGTTCAACAATAAACTAAAACTGAGAAAGGAAAACTTCTTAAAAGGGGATAGATAGGAAGCAACCAAATTGTATTCTAACCAAGACTTAGTCACCAAGAATCAAGTGTGAAAGAGAGGATAAAAATTTGGTATTTCTCCATATTAAGATAAATAGGCGGTTTATGTTAAACAAAGACTTAAGTCTTTAGAGCATCTAAAATACAAGACTCCAAGTCTCCAACAAAGTCTTTGAAAAATATGTATAATAAAAAAGTTGTTTAATTTAAATATTAAAATTTTATCATATTCCCAAAATTAGTTATTCTCAAAGTTTATTTATACCACGACATGATTATGTATAATCAGTTATTCTAAAAATTTATTTATTATACGTCAAACAAAGACTTCAGTCTTTATAATTAGCTATTCCCAAAAGTTATAAAGAAGAGTTGTTTAATTTAATATTAAAAATGTTGGACTTAAACAATTAGCAATATATTGTAATTCTTGAGACCTCCGAGATTATCTATCCCTATATTATCTTCAAGATCATTAAGTTGTGTATGAAAAAAAGTTTTTTAAAATAAAATTCTAAACCGGTTAATTTCAGCTCGCACCCTAAAGATGATCAACTCACCAAAATGGCCTCCAAATATGACTAGCTTCCAATTTAGACCCCTTGTTCATTTTTATGTTCTTTTTCGTCAGATGTTAGTGAGCTGTCTTTTTTAAACCAAAGTTGCCCCTAAACCATATCTTCCTTGTTAGTCAACTTTTTTAATGGCATTGGACATGTCTATAAGTGGGTTAAGTAGACTTGTTCATGCCATCTTTTTCTTCTGTGTATTGACCATCTTGGCGGTTGCCATTGGTGTTCACATTTATGCTATGTTTAACAATTCAGGGTGTAAACCAGATCTTGTTCTTCTCTAGAGAGAAAGTTATGAATTGAAATCAAAATATACCCATGACTGAGTTTCATGTATTTATTATCCTTTTTGGTCTGAAATTTTATCCACACAATTCATCTATGGTTTAATTAGTAGACGCTCAGTTTAGGTATTCATTCAATAGCATAAAAAATATACAAAAATCTCAAACAATTTTGAGAAGATGATCAGAAAAAACAAGAACTCATAATCAAGAACCCATACAAAGATGGGCTTTAAATGGCCACAAGAAGATCCACATTAGACTAAAGTAAATAAGAGAGTGAACCAAAACAGATGTACCATTTGTATGGAAATTCCCGAACTCAATGAATCTGTTCCGACCCACTAACTTAAACAGCAAGCCCGGGGATAACAAGATGAACAACATCCATGATATAAAGATTGGGCCCCAGTCTGTCGTTAAAGCTTAAACTGTGAAACTGAAGCTAAGATTGATAAGATGTTTGTGAAAAATACAAACAGGAAATTGGGCTGGAGACCCAATTTTTTGTTTTTTTTGGTCAAAAAGACAAGTTATCTTTTTTTCCTTCTAGGCACCATGAAAAGTTTGGAAATAGGCTTGAAGGACAATTCTAAAAATCCCTTAATTTTGTATACCTGAATTGCCCTTTGTATAAAGGAAAATTTTAGAAACACCCTCAGATTTTCCAAAAACCCTCACATTTTATATGATCTTACTTCTTAGTTACTTATTTTGTTAGGGTTTGATTTTGCGAAGCTTTGCAAACTAGTTTGCAAACTGATTTGCAAACTGGTTTGCAATCTGGTTTGCCTTGCAGAGCTTTGCAAACTGATTTGCAAACTGATTTGCAAACTGATTTGCAAACTGGTTTGCAATCTGGTTTGCCTTGCAAAGCTTTGCAAACTGATTTGCAAACTGGTTTGCACTAGTTTGCAATCTGGTTTGCCTTGCAAACTAGTTTGCAATAAGGTCAGTTTTGTCTTTTCCCTATATTAGATAATTTACAAAAATGCACAGGGAGCTGAAGCCTATAAAAAATTGTCCAATCCTTTTTAACCAAAGGCCAAAGTTTTTAGGGAGTTTTGGCCAAATTTCCCAAATACAAAATGGTATGTGAAAGAAGAAATTGGAGGGATGATTTTATAAAGGAGTGCCAATTCGAGAAGTGGTGATGGACTTCGTAAAGTGGTCTTAAACGATTAACCATAGCAAGTCTCATGGAGGTGTGAAGAACTAATGTAAAAGTTTTGGTGTTTTTAACGGAGGTTTTGGAGTTTTAATGCTGAGTGGTTAAAGTGAAGAGAGAGAAAACTTTTGACAAATAATAATGAATTTTGGGAATCAAATAATTTTAGCGGACAACGAAGTTATGGTTAAGGGGTAGTTTTGGTTAAGGGGTAGTTTTGGTATAAAAAGATAGCTCTCTAATGTATGGTGGCAAAGAAAGCGGAAAAATGAAAAGGAGACCACTTTCGAAACGAATCATCTTGAGGGGAACATTTTGGTGAGTCGGTTATCTTTAGGGGACCCAAAATGTAATTAACCCATTTGGCATCTACAATATTTAAAATTGAATATTACTCCATATTTGAGATATTCTAACTAGACCTTCACAAGAGAAGGCACAAAACTTAGTAGGTTGGTCATTGGTGTTTCAACAAAAAAGAAATGCAAAAGATATTTATGAGAGTAAGTCAAATGGGGTCCTTTTTAATTCTTGTAAATTATAAGGAGAGAGGGGGGGGGGAGAGAGGGGGGAGAGAGAGTGTATGTGTGTATAAATGGAGGGAAGAAGCCCCTCCATCCTCATTGTGTCTTTGACTTGTTTTTTATTTCTCTTTAAGTGATTTATTAGTCCTTTCATATAAAAAGAAAGATGGGATCATTATTCTCTTTACCCTCGAAACGTAATTCATCATCTCCAGTTCTCAAGTTTCACTCTTCTACGCAATGGAAAACTCACTTTGCATCCGTCAAAAATTCCAATCAATTGGTAATTATAATATCATTCTCTCTCTCTCTCTGTCTCTTATTTGAGCATGAGTTCTATTTATGCACCTAAAATAAAATGAAAAGATTTATGTACACTCACCTGTAGCACCCATCTTACTGACTGTCTGTCATATGTGAATAATAGCCTAGGAGAAGGGGTATGATAGACTGTACAAGGTGGATATACTCCTATCTGTTTGAAAATAAATAACATTAAAATGTTGTGAATTTGTAGCTAGTATTTTAGTTGTATAAATAAGATGTTTCATTAGTTTGACGGGTTTTACATTTTTCCATTGTGTTTGATTAGATGGTGATTGATTTCACCGCATCTTGGTGCCCACCGTGCCGATTTATGGCTCCAATCTTCGACAAGCTTGCCCAGAAATACACGGATGTCATATTTGTCAAAGTTGACGTTGATGAACTCCCAGTAATTACCCTCTCTTCTTATATATAAAACCAATTTTAACTTCTTTTATATGTTACAATTATTTCTAGTAAAGATTTAATTTTGGGGAAAAAATGTGCATTCAGGATGTATCCCAAGAATTTGAGGTTCAAGCCATGCCAACTTTCATTCTCTACAAAGAAGGAAAAGTAGTGGACCAAGTTGTGGGAGCTGATGAGGATGAGCTTGACGAGAAGATCGTCAGGTACAAAACACCTGCTGCTGCGGCAACAACAACAACAACAATCGTATCTTAGACTTGGGATTTCAACTGGATTATCGACAACCCTCTCCGTTTCTCCCTCAGTGTTTGATTGATGTATTTTTATTTCTTAATCTTGAATACTAGTTCGACCGTGTCAGTCAACCAAATATTCATTTCACATTTATATTCTGGTGCGCTCTTGGTCTCATTTCTCTACTTTGTATGTTTTTAAACATAATAATGTAAAACTACTTGAAGACTCCTCCACCTTTTAGGACTTTGCTTTGTTAGGTGATAACTTATTTCAAAAAAAAAAACTATCACAATAAAAGTGTTTTTAAAAAACGAAGTTATCTTTAGTTAGTGATTAAAATTTTTTAATATACTATTACGTTGAAAGTATTTTGAATATGGGTTGATATTTAACCGGGTTTGTGACTAGTGAAACCCGTTTTCATAGCTTCGACACGAAATTTTGGATCCCTTAAGCATGGTTGATCACAGAAGCAAGGTTGATTTTAGATGCAAGGTTGATCTCATAAGCAAGGTTGATATACTGAGACAGGGCTTCTGTGAAGGCGGTTATCAATGTGAAGGGTATCCATGTATATTTCGGAATTAAAAAGAGAGGCGGTGGTCGAAGGGTTTGCGGTGGGCTATATATAATGAAGCTATAGAGATATCTTTGTGTCGATTTAGGAATTCTTTCGTAAGTTATTATTCTTATCATATTGGAAATCATTGCTCCGTTGTTCGTAATGGAGTAGGTTTCACACATCGAACCGCGTAAACCCCATGTGTTTTATGTAACTTTTACTTTCTTTACTACTTTTCTTGGTTACTTGTTCTTCGTCATAACATATCGTAACACAAACTTACATTTGAATTTTCAAACCGTTCTTTTTGAATTGTGGGTTGTAGTGATGATGACATAGTTCACTATAATCCTTGTAAACCCGATATCTATTCACTATGGAAGATTTAAAACAAAAACTATCTTTCCTCTCATATATAGGAAAGAGAAAATTTGATTTCCAAATCTGTTTAGAGGAGAGAGAAATTATGATTTGTTTCAATTCATTTTTTGCTAATAAATCCCCCAAATCACGCCCAAATCTATCTTTCCAAAACGCGCGAAATTTGAGCGTGAGACATTGACGGTTCTGTGTTTAGAAAGTGAGGGTTTTTATGTCCATAATGTAAAAAGACTAAATATCCATATTTTGGGAGATTTGATCATAGTCCTTTTTTGAACATTATTTTGGTCTATATACTCATGGACCCTAAACTTTATTAACAATAAACTCGATTGATAATATTCTAAGGTGTAAAATAAAGATAGACTCAACTCCCTTGTATAGGGTTTAGATATTTCTAGATATACTTGAACTAGGAAATAATAAACTTCTAAACTCTTCTTGATAACTATTAACCTAAATAGACTTCTAAAAATAAGGAAACTTCCTAAAACTTGAACTCGGTAGAAACTTGTCAAATAACCTCATTTGGGCTTGGTCGTGTATGGTTGGCTGGTCCATTAGGTAGATGGTCTCCACCATAGTTAGTGAGACGGTGTGTCGGTGGGATGAGGGTTTTAGTGGCTATATAAACTAAAACCCCAGGGATATCATTAGGTTGAATTACTTCTCATGAATCTCTTGTGTAACTTGTTTTGCTTATGATTGTGGAAAGCATCACGCTGTTGTTGTCGTGGAGTAAGACCGAATCACAAATATCTTGTGTTCTGTTTAATTGTTTATTTTCTATTGCTTTTATTGGTTTACTCGATTCAGTCACAACAATTACTCGCATCAATTCACAACATAATCAACCCCACGATTGTGGTAAATATTAATAAATCCATTATTAGTTTCTCTATGGATATAGGTCGAGATTATGGAGGGGATCTTCCGATTATTACATAATCGTGAATTTAACAGGTCAGCAACTTTTCAATCTACTTTTGCATCAACACCAACGTCTTTCGAACAATACCTAACACTAATGTCCAGCTTCCAAAATGTCAACTCTCCCCCATAGATATGTTCTTCTCGTTCTCATTATTTGTTTTCTTCTCTCCATCATCTTCAATATATAATTTCTAACTTCCACTTCCATCACCATTATCTTCAATAATGTTAGGTAAAAAAAATATTTCACTGTTTCTTTTTCAGTTGTGAAAGATCAAGATTGAAAAAGAAAAACTAATTAAAATAGTTACGCACATGTTTTCTACCTACCCAAGATTACACATGTTTTTCGCATACCCAAAAAAAACTAACACGCGTGTTTCACACATGCACAATTTTTAGGCCTGAGCCCCTTCAAGGTCGAAATTGATTTTTGGAATAGACCCCTTGATTTAATTGTAATAAAGAAAATGTGCACTTTTAGGCCTTACCCCTTTTTGAGTTGTAGTTGCTCTTAGATCATTATGTGAAAGAAAGACATTCAAGAGAGCTTATATGGTGATCAATTTTCTTGATGATATCCCAAATGCCACTTTTGTTTATCTTTAAGGCCAGCGCTTTGGGGAAAGCTAAATAGTTTTCGGGGTGTGAAGACTTGGTCAAAAATTGGTCAATTTTGTTTGACAATTTTATTTAGGGGGAAAGCAAAATACTTCTCCACCTCAGCTCTCCCTCTCCACCTCACCTCACTCACTCTCCACCTCACCTCACTCTCCACCTCACCTCACTCTCTCTCCACCTCACCTCACTCTCTCTCCACCTCACCTCACTCTCTCTCCACCTCACCTCTATCTTCTCCGATTAGGTCGCCGGCCGGAAAATTTTCCGGCCGGCGACCATAAAAAAAAGAAAAAAAATTCACTCTCTCTCTCTAGAAATTCCGGCGAAGGGGTTTCCCTTCGCCGGAGTTCCGGTATATTCTCTTCAACAGACCGGAACTCCGACGAAGGGAAACCCCTTCGCCGGAGTTTCTAAAGAGAGAGAGAGTGAAAAATTTTTTTTTTTTTTTTTTAATGGTCGCCGGCCGGAAATAATCGGAGAAGACAAAGAGGTGAGGTGGAGAGAGAGTGAGGTGAGGTGGACATAGAGTGAGGTGAGGTGGAGAGAGAGTGAGGTGAGGTGGACATAGAGTGAGGTGAGGTGGAGTGTTTTTTTTTTATTTCCCCGAAAAATTTCTAAAATTCTACATATTCCCTTTAAAATTTCACACCCCGGAAACTATTTAGCTTTCCCCAAAGCGCTGGCTATCTTTAAGAGTTGTTTGGGCTTGAATATCTTTGACATGCCAACCCATGAAAAGAAATGAGCAACTCAACATTCTTTTACCTAATTGGGTCAAAGGGAATTTTTGTACGCGCCCTTAAAAGCGTGATAGACGCCTCCTTCACTCACAAACTATCTTTACCTTAAAAGGGAGACAGACACCTTTAAACTTACAGGGATCGTCTCGTCGTGCTTGCTTGCTCATAGAAGAAAGATGGGTTCGTTTGTCTCTTCAATGTTCACTCCGCCAACAGATAATTCATCCACTCGTGTCCTCAAGTTTCACTCTTCCAGCGAATGGAGAACTCACTTGGAATCTGTCAAAAATTCCACTCAATTGGTAACCCTAATAATCTCTTTCTCTCCTCCTTCAGTTGGGTGTTGTTTAGATTTTTCAGTGATTGAGTTGTAAAATTAGGGTTTGTGTTTGTGTTGATTAGATTGTGATTGATTTCACTGCAACATGGTGCGGACCATGCCGAATGATGGCCCCAATTTTCGACGCACTTGCTGAGAAATACACTGACGTCATCTTTGTCAAAATCGATGTTGATCAACTCCCTGTAAATAATCTCTCTCTCTCTTCTTCCTTTATCTGCCAACATTACTACTAATGATAATCATAAAGATGGACTATAAAATTGTAATGACCTAAACTCTCTCTAATACTAGTGATATTGTGATTTTTGCCACTTCAATAATGTGGTTCTTCTTCGACACTTCGATGCGTCACGACTTTAAAACACTTCACTATGGAAAGAGTGTATGATCCCTTACAAAAAGAACCACATTTTGGTCTCCAACCTTTGTGGGATTAGTTGACAGTGGCTATCTTGCCGAGCACGTCTTAAAGAGCCCTCTGAGCTACTACGTGTCCACTTCGCCACTTCAATGCCTCATAGTCTTAAAACACGACTTTCATAAGCGGTGCCACACTTCTCTGGACGATGTCGGAAAAGTTTTCAACAAAATATTGAGTTTTGAGGATTCATTATAATGTCATTGCAGGATGTATCTCAAGGATTTGGGGTTGAAGCAATGCCAACTTTCATCCTGTACAAAGAAGGAAAAGTAGTAAACAAAGTTGTTGGAGCGAAAAAAGATGAACTCGACAGAAAGATCGTGCTGCACAGAACTGCTGCACCAACAGCGTGAAGGTTGAAAATTGTCCAACAGCTTATCTCTGTTTTATGCCGCCTCTGTCAAAAGTTATTCCATTTCAAGTCCTGTTCTAACAATTTGGTGAACAAAATAATTATGAACACATATGCTTTTAGGTTTTCTTTTTTTGCTACTTCTGTGTACTCGTGACAGGCTTGTTTCTTGTGTTAAGTTTTTAGAAATAGAAAAGTAGTGGAAGTACTCTTCTTTTCAAGCAACTACAGTACAGTCGGGTAGAGAAGTTGAATTTTTCATTTATTATAAAAACAGAAAGAAAATATGACTCAGAGTCATTGACATATGCCCTAACATGTTAGAAAAACCTATTGAAGAATAGTAACACAAAAACGCCGTTAACACAAGAACCTATCTAACATGTTTGTTTTCTATTGGAGAAGAGAAGCACTTCCCAGTACAACCTCACCTGAAGAATTCAATACTTCAAGAACATTTTCAGCCACTATCAAAACCTAAACATGATTGAGTGAGCGAAAATTAGAGCGGAAGAGAGAAAATAAGTTATTTCGTGCTGGCGTTAACATGCTTTTGGAAAGGCCACAGACTTCCAAGTCGCTCAAGAACCGCGTTCTTGGAGAAGTATCCTGAGAAGCCTTGTGGGGTTGAAGGGGGTGGAAAATCCTCAGCTGGCATAGCGAACGGTCTAATCATCTTCTCCGTCTTCTCAAATGTCATATATGATCCCACTTCTTGTAACCTTTCCGGTCCCATTATTGGCAGAGTGTGCTCTTGATGCAATGATGCTGCTTCACCGTCATTGTTCTGCCAAACATAACAAGTATACGATTTTATGCCCAAAGCAGACGACTTCTTTTTTCAACTTGTTTTATAAACCGAAGTTCTCAAAATCGACAATGAGAAAAGTTATATACCTCAAGAGGACTTAAATCTGCACCACGACTGAATGTCATCTCTATGCGATATCTCTTTGGATCCTCTAGAGGTACCTGTAAAATCAGTTCCAACGACATTTAAGCAGACAGTGAGCAAAACTGATAGCCATGAATTTGTGATAATTTTGAAATGATAAACATGATATGCAATTGGTTCCGTTATAGAACTCCATGTTCTCTAAACGGAACTAATATAATGAACGTAGAAATTACCTCAGTATTCTCAAACATCCTCAATACGATATAACTCATGTAGTCAAGCTCCCTAGTTTTAAACAAACGTTCCACAGAGCTATCACAAACAAGACCCTCCTCTCCTTGTAGAGATTCATCCAAGTTACCGTAGCGAAGCACATTCATTAGAGAATGTATATGTGACTCCTGACGTTCAGAAACAATATAAAATATAGAAATTGAGGGAGAAATAGATGATCGATTGAATATCTGATTAAAAGTAAATACTCAAAAAACACCTTGGGAAGTTTAACCGTAGAGCATCAAATTTCTTTAGGGAACAAAAAACATGGAGAAGATCTTCACTTACGGAGGTGAAGTACAGACGAGTTCGAAGATGTCGATCAGGTGTTTTGACATTGGCGTACCTGAAATAAGATAGTTGGAAAATGTAAGTATATAATTATATTGTAAAGTAAATAACAAGTCAAAAGATATGGATGGGTACTTTGGATCCAAACGGTATTTCGTTTCTTTATCATCATCGTCATCTAGGTCCAACGACATTTCACTAGTGGATCTTCTCGAGTCTTCACTCTTGTGAGGCTTCATTAGGAAATCACATGCTTCCTTTTTAGTCATAGTTAATGGTGCAGTTTGGTCTTGATTGCTTTTCAGTTCGGCAACGCTAATAGCTTCTTCACGAGTGTTCCTTAGATCGATAAGAATCTTACCCAACAAACGACGCGCAATCTGATGTAGCAAGACGGATAACAAACTTGATCATGAATAATTTGATATTTTAAATCTTCATTAATATTTGATCATGTCAACCTTTTCATAATATAAAACCCTTTTTAAGTTTCAATAACCCTTCAAAAAGGTTCTATGAGATAGCTTAATAAACTGTCGTTTGATGAGTTAAGAAATGGTTTTCAAATGTTCCTACTGAGGGCAGTGACTTAGTGAGCACTAACCTTCGAGCCGATTTTTAGCTTCTGCTTCGGATTTATCCCATACTCATTTGGGATGACCCCGTCTGCAAGTACCTGAAATTAAAGGAAAGATGCTCAGGCCGTTTTCATGATGATCTAACAACCAAAACTTGCAATAGAGCACACAGACAATTAAACCCAAGTTCTATATATAATTCCGAGTAGAAGAGATGTTGCTTCAAGTATGCCAAAAAACAGAACTATCTCCTCCAACTAACTATCAAAAGAAATGCAAGAGAGATATCTGTGTTCTGTACCTGAGCAACTTTGAAGAGCTCATCCAATCCTTCCAAATTAAGATGCGCGTTGTGCAATATATCATATCTATTGACCACAAATAAAATAAAAATCCGAGAATGATAATCAATGAGCGAAATCAAATGAATCAACTAGACACGATAAGCTTGTGAAAAAAACATTTTAGGAACTGAATGTATTAAATCCCTACAAACAGAGTTTATCTCTCTCTCTCTCTCTCTGCATACACTAAATATGACCACATCAGTTACCGAGTCAAGGTGAGACCAAGGCTATGAAATAGTTGTTAGTTTTTGGTTCTCTTCAACGATCCGAGGAATGAAGTAGGAAATTGACAAAACTAAGGTAGTGTCTGTTTTTCCCATGTCAGATCTGAAATCTGAATCTAAATAGAATTCAGAACATTTCTTTTGTCTGACTCGCCCGAATGGCTGATTTGGGCTGAATTCAGGTCCATTTGAGTAAGATGATTCAGATTCATAATCAGAAGAGCAGATTTAGAGAAATGAGAAAACAAACACCACCTAGGATAATAGTTTTTTTTATTTCCAATATAATATGAGTAAGTGTCTTACTTGCAAGAATCATAAACATCTGGAATTTGTGTTATATCGAACCGACTGCAGAAAACAACATAAAACCACGGAAGTTGAATATTAGTCATGCTATGGAACAGAAAAAACACAGCATTCTTTTTGAAACATTTTAAATATGCATGAGGTGGAGATACTAAAAAATGACAAGCACATACTCTTTGCGTTCATTATACAACTCTCTCTCAAGCTTTTTCCAGCGAGCAAACATCAAAAGGAAACCCTCATTACCACAAGGCAAGCCTGCAGCAATACGACCAACATCAATGTTTGTCTTCCCTAGTGCCTTTGCTTGGTCATATGGAGGAATAACCTCATATGAGCTTGTCTTTGCAAGTTCCTCGTCCTCATCTTTCGCAAGTAGTTTTACTTGTGCAGTTACTTTCTTCACAAGTTTAACCTGTCCACAACCAACAATTAACAAGGATTCAATTAAGTCAAGTGAAACATAAGAGTACCTTGTGAATAACAGGCAAGCAGCAGAATGAAATACATGGTTCAAAACAGAGAAACAATATAGAAGTACACTGCTTTCATCAAAAAAAAAAAGTACACTGAAGTTGACAAGATCACGAGACGTTTTAATTCAAGCTCTCTATTTCTAATATTCAACAAGTTACAAGGGATTGGTGATTAATAGTCAAACACCCACTCATATGAAAGTTGAAGGGACAGAAATAGAGTTCACAACTATTTAATTGAACTGCCACATGCTGTTTTACATACGAGGATGAAAGTGCACATACAAGATTAAATAGAAGAGGAAAATACATATTAAATAAGGTCACTAACTAGTGCAATTACCAAAGTTGGCAGAAGTTGACTGGCATTGGGAGGTAGCCCAGCACCATCATTCATCCAAGGAAACTCAGTACTTCCATTGCGTGTCCCGTTGACAGATGATTTCTTTCCACCAGAAGTTATAATCTCATTCAACCATGTCTGCAACAGATACCAAAGCAGACTTAAGTCGTATATATAATCTGAATCTCCTTAGTTTAGAAACAAATTTGTACCCAAACCAAAAGATCAGCCAATATTGTTTGGGAACAACTGATTCCACATTTAATTGAATATTAAGTTACAAGGTAAAAGCACATAATGAGAATTTCATCAGTGAAGGATTACATGAGCTAATCCTGCATAACTGAACATTTGAGCACCCTTACACGGGAAGCAGGAAATTATTATTAGGGATATTTAGCGTTAGGGTCAAAGAAAAGTACCGACATTAGCATTTGGGTCAAGAGTTTATCCATTATAGGGTCTGGGTCACAGACTAACCATTGACCCAGTTGACTAGAGACAATCGTTAACAACCGTTAGTTTGTGACCCAAATGCTAATGTCGGTAGTTTAGCATTGACCCTAATACTAACTTTACCTTTAAATCATTGGAACATGGGCGTCTTAAGGGAAATTGGTGAAAGATGTGTGGGTTTTAGGGGTGTACATATTTCGATGGAGAACTTGTTAAATTTGAGAACTTGTTAGATGTAAAGCGGAACCTAGTCCTAAGCTAGCTCTTCCACCATCTTTAGTGTTGTGAAAGACACAAACCTGACCGACGAACCCGCCAGTAGAGAGTCATGGACGTTGACGCCCTACCGTTGGTAGAAAGACAAGTTGTGATAACATAGGTCACTTCAATGGATCTACTGTTGAGCCTAGGCCCCCTCCAATGTATCAAGAAAATAGTCGTAAGAACTCGTCCGACGAGATTCCCAGAGGGCAACTTTATCAAACGCTTGGAAAGAAAATTAAGTCCATGTGATATTTGTGAAAAAATAATTTGGAAAGTATAGAGAGTTCCACGATATGAAAGACGAGTGTCATGAGAACAAAGAGAAAGTGATCTAGCGAATTTGTAGGGAAAAGAATCTCATATTTTGAGGCACTAGAACAACAATTTTCATATCGGAAAGACGCAACGATTTGAGGGTGCGCCTTAAGTGCAGAATAAAGCATGTTCCCTCTACGATCGACATATTGAGTTCGACGAACATTTATGTTTTTGAGTTACATTGTAGGTTTGCTAGATAGATCAATATGCTTTTATTTTGGCATTACAATTTACTTATGAGATATTTAGTGTTAGGGTTAACGTAAAGTACCACCATTAGCATTTAGGTCACAGACTAACGGTTGTTAACGATCATCTCTAGTCAACTGGGTCGGTTAGTCTGTGACCTAGACCCTATAGCGGACAAACTCTTGACCTAAATGCTAATGTCAGTACTTTTCTTTCACCCTCACACTAAATATCCATGTAATTTAACGATTTCTGTGATAAATAACGGGGTAGAGATTCAGAAGGTTGTTGGTGAGCCACTGACAACATATACATCGAGTTGGCAGAGATGTGCAACAAAACCCGAAATGCCTCGTTTGGATTTTCTTACCTTCTAGATATTTTAGCTTATCTTTACAAAATAGATATGAAGATTTGGTAATTGGCATTAATCTCGCAGATAATATCTAACTAACTCGAATTCTTATCCTCACATCAATGTAGATAACCATTAGAGAACATGAGCATTTGATGCAACAAATGAGGATTGAAAGCTTTCGAAGTTGATCATATTAACATATTTCTCATGCATTTATAACTAACGGGAAATATCTAGTGACTTATTAGTTATAAGTCATCCCCGTTGAATAAAATAAATATATTATCGTGACTGTTTTAGGGTTCTACTTTAAGTGTGTTCAAAGTTAACGTCTATATCTGTAGATTACCTTCAGATATCAATAAAATATGAAGAGAGATAAATTGCTGGGACCAACCTTAGCTCGTTCCATCTCAGTGCTGGCGTTTTCTAACCCATCCAACATAGAAGAGTCTTTGCTAACAAGTGAAACCTTGAAATAGAAACCTCATAAGTACACAAGACTACATTATCAATGAATGTTCAGCACTTGATAAGAACAGAGAATACAGACCAGAATTGGTGTCAATTGGCCCTCCAAATCAAGAAGGCCTTTAGCAAATGCAGCAGCAGACATCTTCACAATAAAAACAAAGTATCACGGAGTGGCAACTGGGAATCCAACCAATAAGAATAAATATAAAAAATCACCTAATTGGCAGAACTTATTATGTTTTAACAGTCATCTGATACCTGGACACGGCCCTCATCTGAGCTGTATATTTTCAAATCATGACGGTAAGTACTATGGAGCCGCAGCAGGCCTGTACCTTCCCCTGCAAAAAATTAAGAACAAAAATATATAATAAAACTAACGAGAAGCAATTGAAAGTAAAAACACCATACCAGAAGGCATTAAGGTGTTGGAAATGACATTTTCAGTCAGCTACTATCTATTTATCTGATTTATAGACATCCCAAATGTTTAAATTTTCAATGCTTTAACCAAATAGAAGAGAGATTATGAAGGAATCGGAGATTATTTTTGTAGAAAAAATTGCAGCCAGCCTAACACCAGCCAAGGAAGTTGGAAATCTACCAGCCAACAGTCAAGGTACCATGTGAAGTCACATTAACAAACACATACACGTACAACTAGCTGTTTTCAGCGACATCACTTCAGTTGAGCGGTCACCTATATATATCTCAACTAGAGAGACCAGGTTTTAGATCTTACCATTTCAAAAAAGAGGATGTAAATCAGACTTCTAAACTCGTCCTTGTCTTGGGAACAGGACCCCAACAAACTAATATCTTGAGCATTTAGAGTTTGTCAGCATAAGCCTTATTCGTATAGTTAATAGTCTTATCTTAATTACTCAACCTAACAAATAATCAACTGAAAATTTCATGCAGCACCTAACACATACTATGATACTGATATGGAGCCTTAATAGAGGGTTCTAGGATCTAGATTCCTATCCCGCACTAAAACTAAAGAAACTAGTATGCATAACGTATATATCAAGTCAAAGATTGTAAGTGAACCAGGTTTGATTTAGAAGATAACCTGGGTACATATTATTTCTGAAGTATCTACCCAGTTCTTCGGCCTGGAAAAAAAATGAAAAAATCATGAGAGGATGAAAAAAAATAGAGTCAAAAACTAAAACTAGAACTGGGAAGGTTAAGTAGTTGGGAATTGGGATAGCGAGTTGGCCTAGGCTCGGGGATATAACCTGATTCATTCCCAGAACAAGGCTCGAGTTTTTGGCTTACACGAGGAATTCACGAGTTTAAACCGAGTTTACGAGTTTAAATGGGGCCAAGGTTAAAACTAAATGCAATCAAAACTATATTGTCCAATTAAAAAATAACGCGAAGTAACAGATGCACTAGGTAAGAACCTTTTCAGATTTGAGGATGTAATTAGCTTGGAAGTAGTTATACACTTCCACAAACACGCTTTTCAAAAATATTTCAGAAAACTTTGAGATAGGGTCTACCTGCTTTCTTCCAGCATGTGTAAGAACACCTCCATACTTAAGAACCATTAGAGCTTCGACTGGGCGCTCCTCTTCAGCTTCACCATTACCTTTTGAAACTTTCTCCCACTTCAAAGGCTTTAGTTGGACTTTCCTATAGATACCAGAAAAATGCCCACCCTGGATGCAGAAGATTTTCGCACAACACGTAAGTTGTAACAGATGGCTAAAAGCATTATGGGGATAAATAAAAATACAGCTTGCTACTACAAAATGCAAATCCCTCCGCGGGAGGAGGAAAAGTGCTCGGAGACTCAAAATGGTGGCAGCCCAACATTCAGTAGATTCTTTTCAAACTCTTTCCATCAATTGCCTAAAGCTGCTGAACGATAGGTAGACATCATCTTTGACCTCATCTTTTTTCAGAGTCCTCTAAAACTTTGGAAAGAATAAATGGCTCATGTGATACTGGTTAATTAATGAACCAGTAACATATCCTGTTAAATTTGAGTTCCATTATCGCTCCTGCCATAGCTTCTCGAAAGTACCAACAGTTCGTGCAATGTACTAACCCACCCTTAGATATTAAAAAAAAAACGGAGTTGCAAAATAAATAAGGTGGTACACAACGAACCTCCTCCAGCACAGCTTTAACTTGGAGAAGCTTTTCAGCATGCTCAAGGTCCTCAGCATCACTGTCACTTTCACGACCAGACCTGAGTCACTTCCGAATAAAATCAGCTAAACATACAGATACCATTATTTTAAAATAGGTATATCAATCAATGGAAACAGTAAAAGACACCCATCCTCATTAATGAGTGAATATAATAAAACCAGAGTTGATCAGGCTCATCTTATATCGCTATCTAGAAAAGGCACAGTAAAACAAAGAGGAGGGGGGGTGGGGGGTGAGCAGTTTAGATGGTTCGAGGAAGTTCAGAGGTTCTAAAAGGGACAACAACTGCCAAACTGCAGTGTACAGATATGGTTAAAGATACTTCAGATCGAGAATAAATTACCTAAAAGCAAAGGTAGATCACAGCAACTTTATGACTACAATGATCATGAACTAGCCTTCTTGATGCTACGCATCATCTAACGCTTGTTATACCAACACCAAACTATAGTAGATGCCAAAGTTGGGTGAAGCTCCACAGGACCACAACTATCATGTTCCAAAAATTGCAACTAAGACTTCACAACTTAATAAAGAGCAGAAGATGGACTTGGGATCACAAGGAAACTATTATGTTTCAAAACTACTTCAACAAGAGTAAGCAATGCCAGCTAAAGATACATCAAGGTACCTTCTTGGTTACTTTTGTTACACTTAAAGAACTAGGAACGATGAATTCAGTGGAAATACAGAGAGAGGTTTTGGGAAATGAGGCATTCGAGTAGGACGAACAACAGAGACAAGACATCCACTATTACAGCCCACACCCATAAAGCTAATGTATTGGAGGACAAATGAGATTTTGAACCATTCCTGGACACACTGATAAAAGTAAACAGAATGTCAAAATCCAAAGAGCAGCAGAGACCACGCCAATACGAACTATAATTTGAGCATTACAATGATTATCTTGTAAACTTATCTCGATAGTGGGGAAGCTGGGAAAGAAGCAGCTATTGCATTCTAATATAAGTGTTCAACTCTATCCAAAGCTAAACCGCTGATATCTCGTATGTGGTGCCAAACCCCTATTTCTAATTCCTGAAGTGGGGGAGATGAGAAGCAACAGACTGACAGAGTACTGATCTTATAGCAATGGCCCTAAGTTAATATAAAAACCTCCGAGCGAGAAAGGAAATGATGTAAACAACATAACCAAATAGTAATTCCATAGGATATTATGTACGGAATTCATGCCTTGCTCGTGGTACTAGAAGTCTTGTAGCATCCAACAAGTCTTGCAACTGAACAGCACTCTTGAGTTTTGTCTGCAAGAGGCAAAACAAATATGACATTATAACGTAGTAAAATCGAATGAGAAGTACATAAAAATGAAAAAAAAAAATGCAATAAGCTTAAGAGAAAAAAGAGTCACCTCAGACCTAGGCTTCCCACCGTTATACTTCAACATCAAATCTAAGAGCTTCTCCTCAGTGACCTTCAATTTCACTTTCTGCTTTGGAGTCCGATCCCCACTTAAATTGTAAGAAATATGTCAGGTTAGTTATCATGATGATATAAGCTTACATTGCACGATAAAGAATTGAGTAAGTAAACCTTACTGGCGTATAATAGCAATTACACATCTCAACTCCTCTGACTGCCCAAATGTGCCAATTACGCCACTTCCTTGGCGTGTAAGTCCCTCAGATGGTTGAACTGGTTCATTGACCTTCCATGGCAGAGTTGGTGGAATTGTTGAAGAAAGATGAGGAGCCTTGGCATCTAGAAACATTTTCCTCAATACACAAGCAGCATCATCATAGTACCTATGTTTGGAGACAGGGAGAGAGAGAGAGAGAGAGAGAGAGAGAGAGAGATCATGAGAATAAAATTCCATCTAGTGATTCCAGTGACAGCATCATGTGAAATAGCAAATGGACAAAGGGTCACAATGCGAGATGAGGATTACTTGTGAGAATTCTTCACGAAACTCCACCCATTCACATCACAGACATATGATCTTCCCTCGCTGCGTAAGAGATCAAACCCACAAACCTAGGAGTGACATTTAAACAACCCACGTATCAATTAATAAGAACTTTTCTAATAAACATGATTATGTCGTAGATTGAAGGTAATATTTCATGTGCCTCTTTTCTTCCTTGTGTCCTCAGAAATACGTTGTTCATGCTTGTGCTGCTGTGTGATGAGAAATATCAGTGTTCCTAAATCCTAAAACAGTTATCCAAGGCAAGAAGCTTCACTAGTTCAGCAAAATTTCAACAGAGTCTACTTAAACCTCCTTAATCATATCTCATAATTCCTAGTCCGTAAGCATCACTTCAAGTTCAATCCCTAGTCTAGTTACTTGGACCAGAAAAAGAAGAATGTCATATTGACACGTGTACAATTACCTCTTGCCTGAATGCTAGGCAGACCTCCCTTGCCATTTGCTTTTCGCCTGGAGTCAAAAGTACAGGATATCTCACCTACGTAGAAGTTTAAATATTCAGCTCATACTAAAAACAAGAGAACGTATATTACATGAAATGAAAGACATCTCAAATACAGGTCTCAGTACAAAGTGAAAAATTGAAAAGCAGAAACTCCAAAATTCAAATTATATATGCAAGTTTTATTGGTAAGAAATGGTAAGTATATTACTTCTTTCCCGTCAGGATTCCTCATAACAACACCATCAACAACAGGGGATTTCCTTGCCTCAGCATGTGCATATTCAGGACCAACTGTGTACACCTAGAATGGCATGAAAATACGCCTTCACAATTAAGATCGTCATACAGAAAGAAAAGTAAGCATACATGCAGAAACAGAAACAAATGCATAAAAGTGAAGTAGTATTTCCTACTATCATTGATAATCTGAAGAACCAAATTAAGTATGGATTGAGAAAATATAGGAATGTGGAAACTGGATCTTTCTCGAAACAACCTTGACATCTGTTCCTCCTGTTGGCATAAACTCCTCGTATATATAAGAGCCTTCGCGTCTTACATTTCTAACATCTGGATGAAAGTCACTTGATCGATTACCGACCTGCAAATATTAAAAAGGTCTGTGTTTCTCAAATAAAGAGAGAAGCGTACATATCCTTATCTACAAGTATGTCATGAATCAATTTGAGGATAACATTGTTTTAGCAAAAATAAAATCTAACTTCTAAGTTGACAAAGTTTTATTTAAATAACATGTAATGAGCATAATATTTGACAACCATATACTTAAAAAAAAAAGCAAACAAGCATCTCGGTGACAGATATCAAATACTGAAGGAAAACTGCGGAGCTTTGTTGGACAAGTATTTAAAAGGAAGAGCCCTAAAGATAAACTCGCCCTATGAACTACGGTGTAGTAGACAACTGATTAGATGGTACTCTAAATTTTTTTATACTATGAAGAAATGGAGTGGCGACGTAATTTTCTCTTTTATCAATATATTGATCATTTTTCAAGTTCACAAAAACTGAAGCGAAGTGAAGACAGAACAGAGAAGTTTATGTACTACTATAGTACTATGTCCAATAAATGTGATGAACTGCAAAGAAAACCAGCCACAATTTAAAAGTAAGGATAACAACATGGTGAGATCACCAAAAAGATTAAAATATGAGAATACACAATTTTGTTTCCCCTTTTAAAACAACCCTTTGCCTTTTGGCTTCTCAAAAAATTGGATCTTCTTCACCAAAAAAAAAAATATAACAAAGCAGAAGAAGCTAAACTAATCCTACAATAGGTAAGATAACCTTAAAAACCAAAAGGAAAAAATTGTAAAGCTGCAACAGCTCCCATGTACGTTACTTGCAATTCCCATGGGAGAGGAGTTAAGCACATTGTAAGACTAAAAATCAAAGAACTAAATATCCTAAAAACCTTCCTAAGAAAGTGAACTCTTGGAATTGGAAAACCATGAACTCTAGTATTTCCCAACATTTGAACCCTACAAATGACTATTTAAAAAAAATTGAATGAATATATATATATAAGAAGTTCGAAGACACAGGTCACTATTTACAAAGTTGATTAGAAGATTTTATGATATTACAATTGTCCCAACTAGAGACAAAATCATGAGTTCATGATATGAATGTTTTTGCTCCTACTAAAATGACTATCAGTCTACATATATATCATATTTTCGAAGATGAATAATCTAACTTCAAATACGTGCGATTCACTACCCCAAGTGAATGCTGAAGTCTGTCCGCTCAAGAACAAAAGTGTTACACAGGATAGGATCATTACCACTAAGAAATTAGACAAGAAAAAACTAATTGTTACCTTTCTAAATAATTCTTTCATTCCACCGCCTGCAGAACTGGGATAGTATATCATGATACTGTGATCATCCCCTTCAAAACAGCAAGTTGTGAACTGTTATTGATGCTTAGTGCTACTAATGAAGAACCAAGGCAAATAGTTGTTTGATTCATCGACTGGGATATTTTCAATGTAAAAGAGGCATTTCACTACACACAAATCCTAACCAATGCCATAAATACTAATCTAACAGTCTTGATGATTTGTAATAAGTCATTAATGCTAAAAAAAAAGATCATGCAATGACCCTCTCAATTTTAGTTGAAACCGATAGTTGATCTGTAAAACTGAAGTACTACAACCATTTTCTTTTTCAACTCCTCTAGAATAAAAATAAATAAACTGTATGTCATTTATCAATAGTGAAAAGAAGGAACTAAATTCCGAATGCTGTTATTTTTTCGCTTTCCCGTTTTACTATTTCATTTCTTTTTAAGTATGAGTTAACTCACCATGAATAGGTTTTTCCACAAAGGGCTTCAAAAATCGCTTTCCGTGAACCTCAACAAAGTCATCTTGCTCGACAAAGTAATCTAGCTCTTGATTTGGGAATTCTCTGTTAACAAGAGCATATCTTGGAACAGGAATGCCGAACATTTCAAGACACTTAATTCAAGGAAAGAGACGAGTTAGTACTCGAGATTCGCAACGAACTAAGACATCAGAAGAATTTTTCCTACCTCGTATACTTTTCTTCTATCGTGGAGAAGGTGTTGCTCTTTCAACTCATTTACGAGAAAAGGCCTGCAATCAGAAAACATAAAAATGTTGTCATGCATGTGTATCGTTCATCCAAAACCATTGCACAGACAACATAGCATGTCAGGTTATTTCAATTGAAGGATGAGAAACTACGTTAGATGTTGAGGATAGCTTGAAGTCACACATAAACAGATACACAAATCTTTTAAGAGAATATAATTGGTGCTTGACAAGTTATACTTACTTCCGTAAAGCAACATAAGCCTCGGCCTTTTCAAGAGGATAACCCGATGAATGGAAAGCAATTAAGCAATCACATGTAGGCCAACTGCAATTAGAAATATATAGTCCAAAATCAAGTGGATAACTAGTAATAAAATACTCAATAATATTTTGAATTTACAGTTTTGCGTACATTCTTAATAACTACGGGAAACAAAAAGTCTGTCAATAATATACCAGTCATGTTATGACACTACTCCTACTCAAACAGGCAATCTGTTGAATTACAATTACGCACAAAAAAGTAACTAACTATACAATACAATCAAGACAAAGAAATTGTTGTTACCCTTACTCTCGTTAAATGGTTTTTGTCCTTCTTATTGTATCTTTACTACACTAGCTTGAACATAAGAGAAAAGCTCCGATAGTGTACTAGCTCATGTGTTTGAGAAACTACAATGACATTGCTGACTACAATTGAATCATATAAAGATCAGATAAGAAACTAGTGCCAAAATATAAAATTGAGGCGATGAAAAATTGGGCCAGACAAAGATCAGTAATGGCGAAAAAAGCCACTGGGGAAGAAATTACGAAGAAGGAAATAAGAAATTTAAAAATGACTTGTCAGTTCTGCCTATAAATCCCAGTTGCTTCGTCTTCAACCCTCCTCAACCCAAACAACATGATTTTTCTCTCCAGATTCTAGTTCCGGTGAACAAACCACTGTTTTTTCATTAAGATCCTAAATATATGTGTGGTTACTGTTCGATTTTGTTTGTCTTGAACAAACTACTAATTTGTCTTCAACAAACTGTTGTTTGTCTTGAACAAATTGATGCTTGTCTTGAACAAACAGTTGACTGTTCATTGTTTTTTTTCGTTTTCCCTTTTCATTAGTTTCCAACTTAACCTGTTTGTCCCATTGGCCCAACAGTTTGCATCGAGCAAACAACAGATTTTATATGCGAACTATTTTTATCAAGCACACAACATTTGCATCAAACATATTTAAAAACATCAACTCAAATATATATATATATATAAACAAATCAAAACATATAAAAAAAACATCATCAAACAAGATCGAAGCAGATGAAAAACATCATCACAAATTATGGCGGAAACTGCCATTTAGTTGCCTATACTGCCATTGCCCATTAGACTACATTATTTTGGCTTTCTTTGCCAAATATTGATACCCCGGTGGCTTTTTTTTGCCATTTGACCAAATTATTTTGACCCGAACCACCATTTTTTCTATAAAATTGTATACACTAAGATTTGATTCTTTAGTGATTACGAAGGTGTTAAGTAATACCTCTCTACTGGGTCTTCAAGAATAACCTTGTCTCCAAAATATAAGACCTGTATTATTGATATCAAAAGAAAATCAAACCAAAGATGATTGCAACAACAACCAGAGAATATGTTAATGCGAGAACACAAGGAAGCAAATAGCAACTAATCGAGGTAGCAAACAACGGTTTGCTCAGTTTGTTGCGCATCCACTCCGGAAACCCAGAGTCACAAGATCGAAACTTAGTGGAGGTGGAAATCCATCACTTATTGACTTTGTGTGATGTACATGTAGTTTATTATATGGCATTGAGGGTGTATGAGTGTCTTTACGACAGTCTCATGGCAGTTATAAGTATATTCCGTCTCCAAGCCAATTGATGTATGATTGTGTACTCATGTAATTCTATTGTTCCGAAAAAAAAAATAACTAAATTGAGTTGAAATTTATAGATGTGACACTGAACAATGCAGTTTGTAGAGTCAGCTCTTCAAATTCAGATGTAAAACTGGACGCTAAAACTGTGAGAACATTTAATTGAATGATTGATTAATACCTCAAATTCACCAAAAGCTTGAAGCCTGTCCAGGATTTGCGCCATTGGAGATGAACATGCCTGAAATGATGAAATTGATTACATTTGATAAACTGTGACACAGCCAATCTATATTTTAATGTATCCAAGACATAGAATTAGAGACTGAAATAGGTTTCTAAACGTATCCAATCAAAAAAATCAAGAACCAGGGAAAAAACCTCCAATCCGCTTTTCACCTTCTTTTCCATAACGCAGACGCCAATCTTGATCTTTCTATAGTCATTTCGATTTTCCTCGTCGGAATCCATCTTTCTTTCTTCGTTTAGAAAAGGCTTTGAATCCGAATCAGAAATAAATTTTCCTCTTAAGTTTGTTTACCTTCGCTGATCATATGAACAAAACAACATACAACATTAGAAACAGAGATCATTTAGAACATATATATGTATAGAGAGAGAAAGAGAGAGAGAGAGAGAGAGAGAGACGCCATTAACGCACTAGAGATGAGATATTTCTTACTGAACTTCTCGGGGTTATCACCGAACGAAGAAGACAATTTTCAGAGAAGCTGGAATCTGTAGAGTCTAGAGAGAGAGAGAGAGTAGGAGAAACAGAAATACAGAATGGAGAGATGAAAGACCGACTCGGCTTTTTATAAGTGTCAGTGAGAAAGCAAATTATACGGATCAAAACCCACCTAAGAGACACTCTATACAGCTACGAATATACGCACAATCTTTATGTAGTGTTTATATACCGCATGACCGTTTTGCCGACGTGGAAACATCTTCCCATTTCTTCTACCGAGAACTAGGGGTGGGAATCGGTCCGGACCGGTCGGTATCGGACTCTAACTTCATCGAACCGGTCGACTCGGACATAAACTGTTGGTGACCACCTATTTACTCGGGCGGACTCGGACGGTCACTCTCAAGAATTCTTTGTCCATTGACCGTCCAAGACCGTTTATTTTACCGGTCCAGTCGGACACCGGACGGTCTCGGTCCGGACTTTCCAATAAATTTACTTAATTCAGAATTTTATTTTTATTACCACAAACAAAATTACTTACAAATGAAGATGTTTAGCCAAGAAATCAAAAGTAAATATATAAAAGAAAAAACATAGTGGATCATCATTTGACAAAATATAATTAAGCCATGCACTAATGTTTGGTCTTCCAGAGGACTATATGACTATAGCCAACGATCATCATATATTCATATGTCTATAAAATTCAACGGTCAACTTCTAAAAATGAGGACAGTTTAGTCGGTCAACCTATTCGGTCACTCGTACCGGTCGGTCAGCGGTCGGTCCTTCGACATATAATTTTGACCGTGACCGTCCGCCAATTCTTTCGGGCCGGTCGGACACTGACCGTTATGACCATCGGGTGTCCATGGACACTTTTTATCTCTTTCGAACGGGTCGGATAGCGGTCTTCCGGATCTTTTTCCCACCCCTACCGAGAACCTACCATTTCTCTTCTTTTTTTCTTTTTTTTTTTCTTTTTTTTTTCACTATTCGACTAGGATCATTACAAAACATTGATACATTATGAATATGTGACAAGCACGATAGCTGGCTAAGTTACACTGATAATGAAAGAGGCCTAAAACACACAAAATTATTTTATTTATACACAAATTCAATATCCCTGGATTTGCACTTCAATGTAATCGAATTTGGGACTCCCGCATTGCTGAGTATATGGACTTACCAACTAGGCTACCCGTTGTCAGCCTAATGTAACTCCTCTTGAAATTAGAAATTAGTGAAATCTTTTTTTGTTGTACGTAAAAGTAAGAAAAATAGTCATGTCTTTATGTTTTTTTTACTTTTTTCTTCGATTCTCATATTCTTTACTCCCTCTCCATGGTTGATATTTTGTCGACGAATCTTCTTTTTTCATACTATATATTTCTTCTCTCGTATCCATCTTTTTTCTACCTTACCAACAATATTTATCTAGCATTTCAAATTAATAAATCACAGAAATTCGACAAATAAAAACTGTAAAATTCTAAGAAACAATTTTGACTTCTCAAGTGTTATTTGTTTTAGGTTAAAATTGATGTTTTTCGGTGTAACCAATTTCGAAGAAGACTTCTTGATATTTGTTGTTCTTTCTATTAATTATAACTCTTGTACATTCAAACAATGCAAATACAAATGCAAACTGAAATGATAAACTGAAGAAAATTTAGAAATGTTGGAAAAATAATTATTAATTGAACTTACAAATTAGATAGCAATTCATGAGAGATCGAAGTTGGAGTGTCATGTCGATTGGATGGATATGAGAAAAAAGAGAAATTAATTTCCAACAAACACAAGGCTACTTTCGTACTTTTAATTACAAAACAATTCACTAATTTCTAATTAAAAAAAGAAGTATCCTAATTGGACATTACTGGGGAGAGGATAATGCTAAATTTTCCCTCTTTTTACGTACATGTACCTAGTAATCATACATAAGCATACTACATAGTGATTTTTTTTTTATGAGAGGAATACTACATAGTGATTGAAAAGTCCAAATAAATCAGCTGAAAACATGGCCAATTTTTTTCAATTTGTTTGTATCTTTTATTGTATAATGCAAAACTCTTCTTGACAAGCTACGCCAATTTTCAATTAATTATTTTTGCGTTATTTCTCAAATGACTTCCTACTTTATGACCAGTTTCATGCGTAGTTCCTTATTTTATCGAAAATATCCTGATGGTCACCTTTGACCGTTACCTTCCATTTGACTGTTAACTTTTCTTCTGTTTTTTCAAAAATACCCTCCTTTTTAAATGTGCTGTCAACTCTCCCTAAAATTTCTCATTCTCTCTCTCTAAAAACTTTTTTTTCTCTTTCTCTATAAAATCTCTCTCCCCCGAAAATCTTTCTCTCTTGTAAAATCTCTCCTCTGTGAAATCTCTCTTTTTTCTCTTCTGCTTCATCAAGAATCAAAACTGATATAGATCATCAAATCAAAACTGACAATAAGAATCGTTCTGAATCAAAGTAGTTCTGAATATATCCCTAGATTTTCCCTTTCTCAAAGTGAATTTCAGGCGAGATATGTTGAGATTTTTAGTTGATTCAGGTTTCAGTAATGACTTGCTAGAAATTCTAGGGTTAGGTTTACAACATAGAAAGAGATGATGAGAGAGAGGGAGATTTTCGAGAAAGAGAGATTTTACAGAGAGAGAGATTTTCGAGAGTGAGAAAGAGTTTTTCTAGAGAGATGGAAAGTTTTCCAGGGATAGTGAGATATATAGTTTTTGACAGAGAGATAAAGTTTTTAGAGAGTGTGTGAGCGATCCTAGAGAGAGTTGTCTGCACATTTAAAAAGAGGGTATTTTTGGAAAATCGGAAGAAAAGTTAACAGTTAAATGGACGGTAACTGTCAAAAGACGTCGGTCATCTGAGTATTTTCGATAAAATAGGGAGCTACACAGGAAGCTAGTCATAAAATAAGGTCCATTTGAAAAATAACCCTTAATTTAATTGTGTATTAATTGTCCCCCATTAGTCGGTACTTTGGGGGGAAGATTAACTATTTGGTTGTAGACGTATTCTATGCAAGGAATGAAACTTCTCGAAATTTCACCGAAATTTCGCGAAACGTTTCCTAAAATGAGATTAGGTGCACGAAATAACACTTACAACTATTTCCTGCATAGTTTCCACCGACATGATCGAAATTTCCACCGAAGTTGTGGGAAATATCGAAATTTCCACCGACATGATGGAAATTTCGACCGACATAGTAGAAGTCTAGCAAAAAAATCAGAGAAACTAATACTAGAAAAATATCCATTTCTTCGTCTTTTTCATCTTCATTCTCTTAGATCTTTTTTGATTTTTATGTTATGTTTTCCATGGTTTTTAAATCTATTTGAATGATTTACGACTTGACTTAACTGCCTAAATTGGTTTTATCTTAGTAACACCTCTAATATAACTGTGTAATTGACGATACCTTCTCAAACTAACATAGTTTGTTAATTATTATTAGTAAGAATGTTATCTTTTGGGTGTTATAGCCAAAAAATTATTCAATTTACCCCCGGAAGTAACTGTGTAATTGTTAATACTCCCTCAAACTAATAGATAATGTTAAACATCATTTTTATGCTTCATTATGGTTTAATAATCTTGTTATACATAATTGCATCATATTTCTATCATTTCTGTAGATTTGTAAGATTTCCACACTGACCGAAACATTTCTACGAAACGTTTCCACTTTTGGACCGACCGAAATTTCCACCGAAACCGAAATTTCATTCCTTGATTCTATGATAATTGAACTAATTTCAGAATTTCTAGTGAAAATTGAATATCTCTTGCTCACTAGTTGAACCAATTTCTAGTGTTTAATGGAAGTATTTATAATTTTATACTTTAACATGTGGTCTAATGACGACTAACAATTGCACATTGATTTCAAGTTTTTTTATGTTAACCCTATCCTATAAAACTTATATAACAATTGCACATTTTTTTTTTTTTGTTGAAGTACTGTAAAACTTATATAACAATTGCACATTTGTTTTTAAAACTTATACAGTAAAAAAGTTATTCTTCCAAACTTTCTACCACTTTCTCTTCTTTGTGCTGGTAAAAGTATATTCTCCAATCCATAATTTCTTTCTCATCTCCTTTCTCCATTACCATTTCTTCCTCATCTCTTTCCGACCACCACCATTTCTTCCTCATGTTTATTCAACACCACCACCATTTCTTCCAATATTGATAGGGGGACTTTCCCATGCACTTCTTGGTGCACTCCTCCTAATAGGACAAGGGGTGTTTTAGCCTTTTCACAGTGTTGAAAAACTAAAGTAGTCTTTGTCTTATTAGCCACCTAAGCATTGAGTTACGTGGGAGAGTTCACGGAAGGGACCTTTATCATTTTTGCATTTCTTCCTCTTTCTTCCTTCCTCCCCCCTCCCCCCCCCCCCCCCTCCCAATCTCTCTTCCTCTACCTCTCTCTACTATTTCGGCGAAAGAGAAATCCATTTCGCTAGCTGGAACCACACTTGTTTTTATAATGAGGAAAAAGAAAAAAGTTTGTTCCCCTAAATTTTTTGACAAAATGTTAAAACAAATTTAAAATGGACTTTAAAATTTTTTATTATTTTCCCAAATTCCGGCCTAAAAAAATTGTATTGCATAAGCATGACTTTCATTTGTGTTCCTCCTTCGTTGGCATGTAAACTATGAAAGGTGTCCCCTGTCCAATGCCCTATTTGTCTGAAGTGATGCAGATACTTAGCTCTTTAGGTAGTGATTGCATACTTAATATTTTTATATGACTTCAAGTCGTTACAATCACTATGAGACATAGATGCACCATAAAATGTAATATAAAGATACTTCATATGGGTATATGATATTTCAAGACATGTGGCTTGGTTCATGTGGAAAGCTAGAAATGAGTATGTCTTTGACGGAGAGAAATCAAGTTGTTATAAGATTATCTTTGAAGCTTCGGCTATGCAGCTGGACTTTCATGGTACATGTATGACTCCCTCAACGCCCGTAAGAAGAAATGAAGAACATGAGGCACGGTTTGAGCTTCACACGAGAGAGGGAAGTTGAAGATCGACTTCGATGCAAGATTCTTGCAAGGAAGAGCTGATTTGGCGGTTGTGTGTAGAAACAAGTGTGGGGAAGTTGTATTGGCTGCTACAAACACTGTTAGCACTTTCTCTACGATGGAAGTCAGAGCTAGAGTTATTCCTTGGTGATTGAGATGGCCCTACAAATACCAGAGTATGAATGTGTCATTGAAGGCGATGTCTTAACCATTATTAAAGCATGCACGGGAGAAGAAAAAGGCATTCCATGGATAATTAGATTCAAATTTAAGAGAATGCGAAGATAAAGTATACAGCTACAAGGTTGAACCTTTACATTTTGCTACCGCAATGCAATCCAAGTAGCACATCTTCTAGCAAAGAGATCGGCACAGTTACATTTATTCTCAAGGAGTTCATTGAGACTCCCTCTTACATTGTAAGCCAATTGCGGCAGATAAAGCCAATATCTCAGTAAGTTCGAGTAGCAAATAAAATCGGCAATAGCCTCCGTTCACAAAAAAAACTAGGAACCTATCCAGAGTCACTTTAGAACTGATATTTGCGCCACATCCATACTTGAAAAGCAACATGCCCTTCCGAAGTCGCATACCTAATTGGTATCACCATTACATTCATGTACATACACACCAAAAAAATCATGAAGATCTGCTCAAATAGAGTAATCCACTTGTTGTTGCTGAGAAAGGGATGAATATGAATGTGGTCTCTGACTCTCTTGGGCACCTATTATATCTGGATATCTTGGGGATTGACTTGCAAAATAAACTAAAATCCACTTGAAAGATTTGTTAACGAAATTGAGTCATACGCTTGATTAAGAAATTGTTGTCAAAAGTTTAGGAAGTTTATTCTTCACTTAATTAACACATTTTGAAGCAGGCCGAGGGGTCTTTCCACACAATAAGAAAAATTTAAGATGAAAATGCTAATTATAATTAACAATAATAACAATTTGATAACGGTAACAATAACCATAACAATAACAATAAGGTTCAAATAAAACTCACCAAATGGGGCTAGTGATCTAAAGTTGAGTACAAAGTGCACAAATATGAGCATTACAATTGTCATAATCATCATGTTAATGTCAAACAAATTCCTTATCGGGCATGCTTTATATAAGAAAGACAATCATTGATAAACTGATAAAAAACAAATTATTGAATATTAATGCTGACACAATCTTAGTTAGTATGTGATTGATGTAGAATACAACGAACAAAATCTACCACAAGATCTTTCAAGCATCATTCTTCTATTAGAAAATTAAATTTAGAGAAATGAATTTCAGTAGATTTTTGCTGGCATTTATTTTGGAACCATCACTCAATTAGCTTCCCCTCAATACCATTATCATGAAGCAAAAAATGTTCTTAGATAAAAGTGAGAATATTAGTCATAAATATCAATAAGGGTTATTTCCCTAATGGCCCCCCAACTTTGTGACCAGCTTCCCGCCTGGCCCCCTACTTTACAAGAAATACCCATATGGCCCCCTTTCGTTATAACACCGTTACTCTCTCTCTTCCATTTCTTTTCTCTCTCCTCCAGCATGTTTTCTCTCTCTGCCACCTCGATAAAACCAGCCACATCATCGTCTTCACCGGCGGAGTCGCCGGCCGGCAACCTCAAACTTTTTTTTTCTCTCTTCTATTCTCTCTCCTCTCACATCTCTCTCTCTAAACTCCGGCGAAGGGAAATCCCCTTCGCGGAGTTTAGAGAGAGAGAGAGAGAGATGTGAGAGAATATTAAAAAAAAAATTCTTTTTAGAGAGAGAGAATAAAAAAAAATTTTGAATGTCGCCGGCGGGAAATTTGGCCGGTCGGCGACTTAGGTCGGAGAAGATGATGATGTGGCGTGATAGGTGACTTGGCAGAGAGAGAAAATGAGATAGAGGAGAGAGAGTAACGGACCGTTAAAGATAACGGAAAAAGGGGGCCATATGGACACGGGCGGCCTAGGCCCAAAGCCACCAAAGCGGTGGCTTTGGGCCCCCAACTAGGGATGGAAAAACGAGGGCCCCAAGAGACTCGGATATATAGTAACTGAAGGTGAAATTTACAATGTGCATGCTTAGCTCAGTTGGTAAAGTATTATTTCAAAACCCAAAAGGTCATGAGTTCAATCCTTATTGCCAACATAATTTTGCTAATTTTCTATATCAACTCATTTATTTCATAAATCTCTAATTTAATTACTTATTTTAATAAATTTTCTTGATCATGTTTTTTAGTTAAAATCTTGATCATCAATACAAATTGAATTTTACTTTTAGTAAGTAGTTTTTGTTGATCTCATAAAAAAAATAGTTTTTGTTGTATATATATGCTATTTTCTTTACATGTTATATGTATATCAATGTTGGCAAGTCATATTTTAAGTTTTTGTCATGTGCATCATTTCTGAACATTTTATGTGATCAAAATATCTGCAATGGTGATTCGTTGCATAATTGCAAATAAAGTTGTACAAATTTTGTAGTTATTTTATGTGAACCTTTTTTTGGTGACAATTACATTTTATCGTATACATGATATTAACAAAATTAACTTTCTACGAAGGAAATTTGTTCTTTTCAACCTAATTTTATCGTACACATGATATTAACATGATATCAAACTAAAGTAATGTAATGATCTCTCGCTTTTTTTAATTTGAAACAAAGTGATAAGTAAGATATATAATTTTTACAAGTATTTGAAATTAATATGGATTTCATATTAAACTTGACACCAAATTTATATTTTTATCAAACAAAACATTGTTTTCAAGTTGTTCAAAATTTTCTACAAAAACTTTGTTTATACATCTAAACAATGTAACATAAAAGTAAGTACACCTTAATGATAGGAATAAGGTGACAAAATTATAGTATAATTTTTTTAAAAATTCTTTAAAGGGCCCCAATTTCAGAGTTCGCTTTAGGCCTACCATGACCTAGGGCCGCCCCTGCATATGGATATTTCTCGTAAAGTAGGGGGCCAGGCGGGAAGCTGGTCACAAAGTTGGGGGCCATTAGGGAAATAACCACAATAATAACGATAATGATAACAATAACATACTTGTCTTTCAACAAAAAAAAAAAAACAATAACATACTTGTATTATACTTAGGGGATGATAGTGGATAGGGATTTAGAAGGACGTTCATGGACAAAATGTCTCGTAGATATTTCAAGATATTTCGAGACATTTATCTATAAACAAAATGTCTTTATAGACATTGAGTTTGTATACAAAATGTCGTGGAGACATTTCAAGATATTTGGTTCATAAACAAAATGTCTTGTAGACATTTCAAGATATTTGGTCTATAGACGAAACTCTTGGAGACATTTCAAAATATTGGGTCCAAAGACAAAATGTGTAGTGGATATTATTATTATTATTATTATTATTATTATTATTATTATTATGTCATTAGTGGTGGACATTTATTATTTTAATTTTATCATTATTATCTAATCATATGTGATAATATGTCTAATCATATGTCTAATCATATGTGGTGCACATTTATTGTTTTAATTTTATCATTATTGTCTAATCATATGTGATAATATGTTTGTACTAATATTTCAAACATATATTTTTCAACTTTTGCAGACATCCGTAGATATATGTGGACATTGATGGATATTTATTGTTTTAGCATTATTACCATCTTATCATATGAATAAAATATTTTTGTTCATATATCAAAAATATACTTTTCGAGTTTCGTAAACATCTGTGGATACTTGTGGACATTGATAGACATTTGATAAATATTTAAATATGATTTATCATGTGAAACAACAAATTTTTATTAATACTTCAAAATTATAGTATTTTGTTACATTTGTAAACATCTGTGGACATTGATGGATATTTATTATTTTAATATAATCCAATATTATAATAACATAGTAATAAGATAATAATAATATAATAGTATAATGGAGTAATATAATAATACAATAATATAATAATACAATATTAATATAATATAATAATATAATATAATAATATAATATTATTATAATATAGTGATATATAAATTATTAATGTTGTTATATTATTATATATTGTTAATATAATAATAATAATAATAATAATAATAATAATAATAATAATAATAATAACAATAATTTTTATTATCTTCCTTACCGAAATGTCCCCAGGTGTCTTCCATATTTTGAAATACATTTTCTCTCTAAAAGTTCTCCAAATTTACACTAAAATGTCTCCAAATGTCCATGAAACCAATTTATCTTGGAATGCTTGTAATTTCGTGTCTCAAACGAATAACATAGACTTTTGGGAATATTTTAAATGTCTCAAATGAATAACACAAACATCGGGAGACATTTGAATTGTCTCAAACAAATAACACAGACATTTCAAGACATTCCGAGACATTTGAAATGTCTCAAATGAATAACATAGACATTTCAGGATATTTGAAATGTCTCAAACGAATACACAAATATTTAGGGACATTTCAAATGTCCCTAACCAATAACACAGACTTTGAGGGACATGAAAATGTCCCCAATGTTCTGAACCACTACCCCCACCTTAGTGTGTTCTAGATTTTGGCAGAATATTCCTAAGTCTATAAAATCATGTTAGCTAAAGTTCAGTGCTAGCTGTCAGGAGGTGCTTATCTTTTTTTCCTTTGTGTGCTCTAGACTTTGAGGGACATGAAAATGTCCCCAATGTCCTGAACCACTACCCCCACCTTAGTGTGCTCAAGATTTTGGTAGAATATTCCTAAGTCTATAAAATCATGTCAACATAAACGAGTATTAGCTAAAGTTCAGTGCTAGCTGTCAGGAGGAGCTTATCTTTTTTTCATTTGAAATGTCTCAAATGAATAACATAGACATTTCGGGACATTTGAAATGTCTCAAACGAATAACACAGACATTTAGGGACATTTCAAATGTCCCTAACCAATAACACGGACTTTGAGGGAAATGAAAATGTCCCCAATGTGCTGAACCACTACCCCCACCTTAGTGTACTCTAGATTTTGGCAGAATATTCCTAAGTCTATAAAATCATGTCAAGCAAATAACACAGACATTTCAAGACATTTCGAGACATTTGAAATGTCTCAAATGAATAACATAGACATTTCGGGACATTTGAAATGTCTCAAACGAATAACACGGATATTTAGGGACATTTCAAATGTTCCTAACTAATAACATAGACTTTGAGGGACATGAAAATGTCCCCAATGTCCTGAACCACTACCCCCACCTTAATGTGCTATCGATTTTGGCAGAATATTCTCAAGTCTATAAAATCATGTCAAAATACACGAGTATTAGCTAAGGTTCAGTGCTTGCTGTCAAGAGGAGCTTATCTTTTTTTTCCTTTCTATAGTTTAATTTGATATTAACAAAGGAAAATTTGATCTGTGGAAGATTATTATCTAAGGGTCGGTTTGATACGTGTGAAAAGAAAACCAAGATTTACATATGTGAATTGAGATTCCGGGTTCAAGCCTCAACAATACAACTAATTTATCATAATTCAATACATCGATTTAGTTCAATACATCCGACTCGGTTTTGCTTTGTTGTTTTCAAGACTTGGATTTTCAATAAAATCAGTTTGGTCATTGTTCATCGTGTTCAACACAATCAATTTGGTTTAGGTTTTTTCAAGATCTGAATTTGAGAGAGTAGATTCAGAGTTTAGATAAGATCTGGTTCAAGATCATGTTCATCGTGATTGTTCGTAGTTGGATTTGAGAGAGTCAGTTGATTCAGAGACGGTGAGAGCGCATCATGGGTCGACGCGTGAGAAATCAATTTTCCCATCTTTGAGATGGGAAAATTTTGAAGTTCACACTTTATTTTCTTTTAGAATCGGTTTTCACATCTAAAGTGGTCAACCAAACAACAGAAAATCCACTTTCTTACGAAATCGATTTTCCCACTAGATTTCACATGTATCAAATGGATCCTAAGGTAAAATTGAAGATCTTATAAGAAATTTACATTGTATACCCTCCTAAAAATAGAGAAATAGCTAGTGACCCCTCTTCCCTAAAATTTACATAAATAGTCCTTGGAGCTTTTCTTCCCACACTTTTACTACCAATCTCTTCAAAAGGTATGGAGGAAATATTCATTTATTGGTTGATTTTGTATCTTCCTTGTGGAAATCAATCTTAATGACAAATTTATTCTCCCCTCGATACCGAGTGAAGCAAAAATGTCCTTAGATAAAAATGAAAATATTAGTCATAAATATCAATAACGGTAATAATAACAATAATGTTAACAATAACATAATGGAACTTAACGGTTTACACGTGTGTAAAATTTTAATACTAAAAACGATAAAGTCTCGAGTACAAAATTATCTATAAACACGAGCACTACCGTTATTATCATAACGAACATATTAGTATCCAAATTTGAACCTAATAAGCTTTTAAAGGAAAGATAAACATCTGACAAACCGATAAAAACAAAATTTCTAGGTTGATACTGACATGATCTTCATTAGTATGTAATTGATTTACATTCCAATAAATAGATCTACCCACATGCAAGATTTTGCAACTGTCTTGTTCGTATGAAAATATGATCGTTGTAGATTATGTTAGAAGTTGAATTCGCGCCATAATTCAGTTAATTCGAACTCGCGCCATAATTCAGGGAATTCGAACTCGCGCCGCAAACGAGATAACTTGAGTTACTCACCTCATTCACAAAATATTGATTTTCACTAAAAATGTGAGAATATTTCTACCCAAACCATATCATGTTATTAGCTACATATATCATGTCAATGTTGAATGTTTGTGATATAGTATGATCAAATTCAGCTATTAACCCCTGAACCTAAAATATATGCATAAATAGTCCTCGAAGTTTTTAGCTTCACTTTTCTGAAGCATATATATAGAGGGTGGATTCATTCATTTCATTTGTTGATTCTGTATCTTCCTTCTCGAAATCAATCTCCAAATATAAATTATTAGGGTTTAATATAACATCGACGGACATCTCAATTTCATCTTCCACCTTTTCATCACAATCATCACAGAAAATCTGATCTTCTACTGGTTGTTAGGTAGAGAGAGAAAGAGGAGAGTGAAAGAGGAGAGAGAGAGATAGAGCGAAACGATTTGATTGGTTATATCAAAACTATATTGAATCGAATCGACAAAATTAATAGTCACAGAGACTTACTACTTCGTCTTCTTCATCATCACTATCACATTTCTGTATATCTTTCTCTCTCTATATATCTAATCTCAAGTCTCTACTGTAAGTATCTACTGATCTTTTTCTTCAATCTTTGTTGTTATGTATGCTAAGAGAATTGAGTTGAAATCAAAATCAAAGGTTTTCTGTTTTGTTAATTATGGGGCATAAGAAAAGAAACTCAGTTCCGCGTAGTAATAGACAATCTTCTGCTTCTACCACCGGTACGGCGGTGGTAGTTGCGGCGGATGGGGCAGATTGTAATATTACTGTAGAAGATGAGAAATCATTGAATCTAGGTTTAATTAATGATTCTAGAGATGAACAAAGTAAGAATGAAGTTTCATCTCAGTCGGATTCTTCAATGAATGCTTTGATTAAGGTTGAATGTGAGAAAGCCCTAACAGCTCTGCGACGAGGGAATCATACGAAGGCTTTAAGACTCATGAAGGAATCTACTCTTCGTTATGAGAGTTCCGCTCTCCTTTTTCGTGTTCAAGGAACTCTTTGTGTTAAGGTTGCTACTTTAATTGATGACCCAAATGTGAAACAAAGACACATTAAGAATGCACTTGAGTCTGCTAGAAGAGCTGTTTCGTTGTCCCCAAACTCGATTGAGTTTGCTCACTTTTATGTTAATTTATTGTATGAATCGGTAAATGATGGTAAGGGTTATGCGGAGGTTATTCAGGAGTGTGACAGGGCATTATCGATTGAGAGCCCTGTTGATCCTGGTACAGAGAGTTTACAGGATGAGAGCCAGCAGAAGCTATCGACACCTGAGGCACGGATAAATCATGTGATAGAGGAGTTACGCTCTCTTGTTCAGAAAGCAAACATTGCTTCGATTTCGTCATGGATGAAAAATTTCGGGAATATAAATGGTGAGGGGAAGTTCCAATTGATTCCGATGAGACGGTTAACAGAAGATCCTATGGAGTTGAGATTGGTACAGAATAAAAGGCCAAATGAGCTCAAGAAAGCTACTAAGACACCAGAAGAGCGAAGGAAGGAGATTGAGGTATGTGTGGCTGCTGCGAGGTTGTTGCAGCAAAAAGCTGATTCTCCTTCCCTGCAGAAGGACGATGATAGGTCTTTGGATTCATCTTCGGGAAACCACAAAGCGGGTGAGCGTCGTAAACATTCAAATTTGCGAAAGACTGTTTCCATGTCGGAGAGGATGGATCAGGTTAAGTCATTTTGGAATTCTCTGAGTCTTGATAGAAAACAAAGTATGCTCCAAGTGCTGGTTAAAGATCTCAAGTCCCATTTCAGTTCACCAAAAGATAGTCTAATCGCGGAAGTTGTATCTGAAGCTCTATTATTTGCTGGGGTCAGTAAGACATGGAAGTTTTGGCAATGCTGCTGTTGCAGTGAGAAGTTTTCTGACGGCGACTCCCATATGCAACATTTTGTGAGGGACCACATGGGCAGTCTCTCGCCAAGATTCCAGTCAGTATTGCCTCAGGAAGTTGAGTCTGACTGGGTTGAGATGCTTTTAAGTGGTTCATGGAAACCAATTGATGCTTCTTCTGCGCTAAATATAATTGAAGAACTATTCAAATGCCGATCACCAAATGTTGTTGATGGATCCAATAACATAAATTATCATGATTGGAGCAAGACTGGTATCACTGATTGCAACTGCAGAGAGGCGTGGGACTCTTCTTCAGATGATGAAAATGTGTTGCCAATGGATGAAGATTTGGAAGCAGGGTACTGCAGTGGAAGTTTCAAGGAAAGTAAAAGGCAGGATGACATTCCAAACTTTGAAATAGTGGAAGGTGACAGCAGTAGGTTGGTGAAGGCGTGATTGAAAACACAAACTTGGCCACTATGTGATGATTCTGAGCGAGCACAGCTCCTTCAGAAAATCCATGGTATGTTTCAGTTGCTTATTAAACATAAATGTCTAGCTATGAGTCATCTTAATTGGGTCATACAATATGCAATGGAGGACATTCAGAGTCTTTCTCCTAGATCTAAGCTTTTGAACCTTGGTTTAGACCAAACCCCTAGTTGCATTTGCTTCTTGGGAGGTACCCAACTTAGAAAAGTCCTTAAGTTCTTACAGGACCTTTCTAATTCAAGTGGATTAAGTAGATACTCTGAAAAGAGTGGGACTGGAGATGAGAAAGACTGTGGTGCTCAAGATCTTGAAATCAAAGAGATGATTGTTCTCGGGAGTGATTCGTCATATCTCCTTTTGGATGAGCGCTTAATTAGAGGTGAAGTTACTTCTTTTAGATATTCTGAGAAGAGTTGTTCTGCGAGTGATGATATTGCATCGGTAAATGATGGTGAAGATACAATGCCACTCGATAGTGATGCCCTGTTATCCTGGATCTTTTCAGGTCCTTCTAGTGGGGAACAGTTGGTGTCATGGACACGTATGAAAGAAGAGATACACAACGAGGGCGAGAAATTCTTGAAGTGCTTGAGAAGGAACTTAACCATTTGCAAGGCTTGTGTGAGAGGAAATGCGAGCACATGAGCTATGAGGAAGCTTTGCAGCTAGTTGAGAGTCTTTGCCATGAAGAACTTAAGAAAAGAGAGCACACTACGAGATTTGCGTCAAGAAGTTACGAGGCTGTCCTTAGAAAGCGGCAAGAAGAGCTCATTGAGAGGGAAAATGATTATATGTTCATAAGCAGTAGGCTTGAGTTGGATGCTATATCGAATATTCTCAAAGAAGCACAAGCATTGAATATCACACCGTTTGGTTACGAAGAAGCTTTCACAGACGTTACTACTCGTTTATGTGATACAGAATACATGGAAAATGATGACTGGAGAATGCAGGACATCGTACATCAAGCAGATAGTTGTGTTGAAGTAGCAATCCAGAGGCAGAAGGACCACTTATCTGTAGAGGTGAGCCTGTCACTAGTTGTATTCTTTAGTAAAACCGACTAATTAGCTCATTTTCTGATTCTCCTTCAGGTCAGCAAAATTGATGCCACGATAATGGGAGATGTCACAGGCATGCAACAATTGGAGTTTAAGCTTGGGTCTCTATCGACCTATGATTTTCGCGCGATTATCTTGCCTCTTGTCAAATCCTTCATGCGGGTCTGTGCTATTCTGTTTGACTGCCTTGGGTTATATATTTTTGGATGGAACTTAACATGTTCTGAGTGTGATATCTATTTTCAGGCCCGCTTGGAAGAACTTGCAGAGAAAGATGTCACAGAAAAATCTGAGGCTGCTAAAGAGGCATTTTTGGCTGAACTTGCACTTGATGCCATAAAGAATAAGGGAGGTGATCATTCAAAACAACTCCAGGAGAAGTACAAGGATAAGAAAAAGAGCAAGGATTACAGAAAAGCTAAGGGTTTAAAGGTCATAATTCAGGGTTTTGTTGATCACGATCTTCTTTCTTCTACTTATGTTACGGGGTCGTAATGTCTTTTTTGTAGTTTTGCAGGTTCATGGTGGTAACGACCAACTTCTTTACGAAGACACTACAGGCGAAGTGTACGTATTTCTCTTGATCTTACCAGTCATGTAGAAGTTTCGGAAGTATCATGTTGATCTATTTCTTCTTATTATTGGTCTTCTTCTTGCATATACTGCTTTCACTAGTCCTTATTAAAGGAGAAGTTATGACAATGTTTCTGCAGTCACCTCTCTATTGCCTCTGATAGTCATCCCAACTTAGAGGTGGAAGACGGTGTTAGTGGGGATGATTTGATTCAACAGAAAGAAGACCTTAGATATAAACTTGAGCTTGAAGCAGAGGAAAGAAAGCTTGAACAGACACTCGAGTATCAGAGGAAAATCGAGAAGGAAGCCAAACAGAGGCACCTTGCAGAGTTACATAAAAAAGACAGTGAAAGAATGCAAGAGAATATCCCAGTAAGTTTTCAAGGTGATGGTGGCTCTCCGAATAGCTCGACAGAGGTTGACCACTGCGGATCTATTTCTGAAGTATCCTTGTTCAACAGTCAGAAAAATGAACCGGATATGCCCCAACAATGTTCTGCCGGGCATGACATGGTGGTAACTTCTGAAGTTGGGGGTGGCTTATCTAAGTACCCTGAGAATTCTCATCAAATTTCAGAAGATCATTCACTCGGCAAGACTGATTTGTTAGAAGGCATACCAGTTGTTCCTCCAAAAGTTGCAAATGGAGTCACAGTTGCCAGCAAATCCATTGGCAAATCTGAATCTGGTAGTATTAAAACGACAAATAATCAAACGCAGATTAAAGTTGGACATGGTAAACACAACCATTCAACTACAGCTTTAAATTCTTTTATTCATTATATGGTATCCATTGTTCGAGATAATTATGTTATTCAATCGACTTGGAGTTGTACTATCAGTAAGAAAAGTTTATATTATTTTTTTTGAATTCCTGAGTAATCTTTGTTTTTGCAGGCCTAGATAGCCAAGGAACTCATAGTAATGGATATTTGCGTCCTAGTCGTGGAAATAGAAGACGAGGAAAACAGCGTAACAGATCTACTTTAGTTGATGAGAGAAGTTCTCGATCCTTGTCTTCTGAGAAACATAATCGTGATAGTGGGTATTTGCAAAGTGACAGCAGCATCAAGGAACAAACTAACACAACGATGCAGAGTACCTTTCATCTTGGTGATGGTAAGTGAACTCCTCAGTTTTCTTTGCATTTATTTGATCTTTTACAATCAACACAACATATCGGCAAAATTCATGAACCACTCTCGACTTACCAGTGTCACTGGTTCTCAGGTTCCAGCTTATGTTACCTTCAGTATAACATGTCTACAGGATATAAAAATATTTTCCTCTGCTTGATTCTCCTCTCACTGCATGATTGGACCCTTTTTTTCTTGAGAATACAAGATATGATAATAATTAATAATACCGATATCTTTGAATTACTTGTAAAAAATGGAACTGGTAATCAGTTCAGGAACCAAAGATGTGAATTCTAATTTCTGAACCATTTGCATGAGGATGATCTTCTTGTAATGCCCTTGAAATCTGTGGAGTTCAAAATGGTGCGGATCTACCCCACCCAAACGCCATCAAGTCCGAAACTTATCAAAAGTGTATTCAAGTTAATACTTCTGGCACTGCCATTTCACTCTAACGTTCAGATTAGTTTTTGGCAGTGAAGAGTGGTCCTAAATTTCAGAATGGATTGATCATTTATTATTAGCCTTAGGGATCAATTCTCAAATCACATGTGCTGCTGATATGCTCATCCTTCCTAGATAACGATATAAAGAGAATAAGTTATACTAAGGTTAGATATAAATTATATAATGATGTCAACCTTTGTTCATCTAAAGTAGGATTCCTTCTTGAGAGTTGAAACGTTTGTTCTTAATGGCTTCCATCACTTGACCCAGAACACAAGAAAATCACAAGTTCTGGATGAGTTAACGAATAATACATGTTTAATACGTAAAGTGTGTGAATATATGAGTGTACGACATACATATTATAGAGGAAAAACCTATCTTTTAGATAAGGGGGGAAAGAGAAGAAGCTATAGGACAGTTTAGGTACCATGATGTTGACTGTCGTCATCTAAAGTGATTTTCTTTCGGTAGTTGGCTAACATGACTTGATGCACTACACACAAGGAAAAAAAAAGTGAAGGATGAGTTTATGAAAATGAAATGATACATGCCTTGAGCTGTGAATAACATGACAAAGTGAAAGCAGATGAACATTTTCTTTTCACATTTCATAAGCATGATCACAAGGCAACTTGAAAATTAAATTGCAAACTGTGTTTTGCTCCAGATCACTCCCCTTCATGGGTTCATGGAATAGTTACTGAACCATTCACTTGATATCTTTATCTAACAAATCAGCATGATTTAGATTGAACTATTTTAGATGAAGAATTTATTGCATATTTGGAGAAAATTATTATTTATCATGGTTTCAAATAGGTAATGCAGAACCGGGAAGTAATGGAGTGAAGTCATTAAGAGAACTGCACGTGGAGAAAGACGATGAGGAAAGGTTCCAAGCTGACCTTAAAAAAGCTGTTCGCCAAAGCCTTGGTAGTGTATTACCTTATTCTTCACCTTCTTCTCTGTTCTTTGTCTTTATAAGCGAGTAGTTTTGTGTCAATCAGTAGGAATCATATATTTTATACTAGACTAGGTAGACATGGTTAAAGAGACGCTTGATGACATTCTTTCTTGTGGACTGGGATTTGGGGTGCATTACGACATCATCAAATCATACAAGTGAGTTTGTCAGGGGTGATAACTGATAAGCGAGGAAGGTGGAGTCCCAATTTACTGTCGCTATGGAGGAGCACCCTATTATATAGATAGGTTGATGGGCAAGAGCTTTAATGCTGTGATTCCACTGGGAATGATTTTGCATAGTGTTAACATATCAGCCCCTCCAAAAGTCAACCCTGTTATCAAATCACTGTATGAGTCCGTGAAAAATCATAAGTTTGTGTTTAGCATGTTCCATAATTTTTATAATGTATAATGACATATATCTATCTATGCCAATTTATACAAATGGATATACTTTATAAACTTGTAGAGGTCTAGGTAAATCCAAGCTGTTGCTCGGATTCTGTCTACTAAAATAATTAATTTCCTTTCATTTGTTATATTTTAAGTACTATCTGACTGAAGAACATTTGATTATTCATTGCTATTTCCTGCTAGCCCTTCGATCTCCCATTGAATTTTCCCTGATCGCGATTTTTCTACCGCTCAAACTTTGTCTCCATTTTGTGATTAACATGTCTAAAAGAAAAAGTAGAAATATTATTGGATATCTAAACATGTTTCACTTTTTCTCTATCTAATGCTTGTTTTATATGTAGACGCATTTGAAGCACACCAAACCTTTTCTACTGTTGTTGTTCCAAAAGTGTTGCCTCCAAAACCATCTCTAGAAGGCGATGAGTTTGGATATTCACCAGGTGAAGTCATGGTGGGCAGCACAAATGAAAAGGAGGTGTTGGGGGCAGGGTTAAGAAATGAAGTCGGGGAATACAATTGTTTCTTGAATGTGATCATACAGGTTGGCATTCCATAATGTTCTGAGAGTAATTTATCGGTCCTATTATCTTGCACTTGATGTTACTTTTGTCATTATTTCGTAAACCTAAACTGTTGCAAAAATGCAGTCCTTATGGCATATAAGACGATTTCGGGAAGCACTCTTGGGAACATCTACAACATTGCATGTGCACGTTGGAGATCCTTGTGTTATCTGCGCACTATGCGATATTTTTACTGCTCTCGGTGTGGCATCTTCGGACATGCAAAACAAACCAGTTGCTTCTACCAGTTTAAGAGTTGCTCTAAGCAACTTGTATCCCGAAAGTAATTTCTTTCAAGAGGTAAACTGGTGGTATCATAAACTGTAATCACATCTAGCTCCTACTTCATCATTTATTGAACAACTTTTAATTTGTGTTAGTTAATAGATCTGATAGTGTAGTTTCTGACTGTCAGGGACAAAGGAATGATGCGTCAGAAGTTCTGGCAGTGATCTTTGACTGCCTCCATAGGTCGTTTACTTCTGGTTTGGATGAATCTGATGCTCACTCCAAAGAAAAAAAAATTGCACGGGATCTTGGGACTGTTCAAGCAAAGATTGTATAGTACATACTCTGTTTGGAATGAATATCTTTGAGCAGATGAACTGCCATAATTGTAATCTGGAGTCGAGACATCTAAAGTACACATCATTCTTTCACAACATCAATGCCAGTGCGCTCCGAACAACAAAGGTAGTCTGATATAGTCATATAGATATAGCATCTGTACAGTCACTTGCTATTTTGTAGGTGATGAGAGGCACTTACTATACAACTTCATAGTTACTTTTTTTATTTCACTTGTTTGTGGGAGTTCCATTTTCTTATAGTCAGTTTCTCCTTCTATGTAGTCTTTCAAATCTCCTGAAAAGGAAATTAGTTGTTGTGTCTGAACTTTCTTAAGGTTAATAATAAACACTAATATTTTTCTACAGACTATGTGTTCAGACAGCTCTTTTGATGACCTTTTGAATATTGTCGAGATGAATCATCAATTAGCTTGTGACCCAGAGGCAAGTGGTTGTGGGACACTAAACTATATCCATCGCATTCTTTCAACTCCTCCCCATGTGTTCACGACAGGTAAACCTATCAAGTTAAGAGATATGTCGGCTGCTGCATATTACTTAATTTCTTTCCCAGGAATTTATGGGAGTTCGTTCTTTTCATTCTTGCAGTTCTGGGTTGGCAGAATACCTGTGAGAGCGTGGACATATCAGCAACATTGGCAGCCCTAAGTACCGAAATAGATATAGGTTTACTATACCGCGGGCTTGATAAAGGAAGCAAACATCGTCTTGTTTCAGTGGTAAGCAGGACCATCTCATAGATTCATTATATTAAAAAATAACAAAGTTATGTTGCCTATTTTCTGGTACCTCATCATTCTTCATCGCCCGAATAAAATTGTGATGCTCTCGCCACCTCTAAAAATGTTGGGTTTCTTCTCTCACTATACTTTTGTTGGCCTATCTCCTTAGCAAGTGGATCCCTCCCATCTTCTCGAAAAATTTATTATCCTGTTGGAAAGGAAGCAACATTTTATTGGCAAGAAACACGACCAAGCAATTCTGTGCAGAAGTATCTTATTGTTGATTTTCACAGTGAACTCATCGAGACAGTAGTTAACCCCATATTCTTACCCTGATATATTTCTCATGTATAAATGTAGGTTTGTTATTATGACCAACACTATCACTGCTTCTCATACAATCATGAGCAGCAAAAATGGACAATGTATGACGACAAAACAGTCAAGGTAATGAAGTGCACTAACTTCACACATTCATTGTACTCCAACTACCCTTTAACCATCTAATTTCATGATACGATTATATCCAGGTGATTGGTGGATGGGAAGATGTTCTAATCATGTGCGAGAAAGGGCATTTACAACCTCAGGTTCTTTTGTTCGAAGCTGTAAATTAACTTATACCTGAAGAATCTCTTATTATTCGTTTTACTTGGAAGCTGCAACTTCACTATAGAGTTTAGTGATCAAAATCACTCCTGCAAGACTTCCATTTTTGTTCTGAAAGCAATCAAAATTTTGAAGAGAATTTTAGAGACTTGTTAAAGCAGGTGATCCTCCCAGAGGTTGTATTGAATGAGGTTTTTGTTTCAGAAGGGGTAAATCAATATCATCAACGATTAAAAAACTCAAAATTATAGGTACAGTACTTGAAAACCTTTTGAGCCTCGAGCAACACATCGACAGAAGTTCTGCAATAGTAAAGAATCGACTTGGATGGCATCTTTGTGATAGTTTTATTTTTCAGTTTAAAGAAAGAGAGATCCTGTGCATAAAATTATTATGACCCCATTTTGGGTCTCAATATTCTTAGGTTATAAGACAGTGTTCTAGATGATAGATAATGATTATGATGATGATGATGAAGAAGAAGAAAAATGATGTTAAAACATCTTTTAGGTTTGTTTTTCGATTTATAACATTCAGAAGATACTGCAGGATTAATAATCAAATGATTTAGTTTTGAAGGGTTTTAGTTTTGAACTTACAGTTTCAATGGAAATGTTGATCCCCATTTTTTGGCGGAAGAAAGATGTTATCAGTAAATGGAAACTTTCTGAGTTTCAATGTTAACCTAATGATGAGAAGAGATAGGTTTGTGACAAAATTTATTCTATCATGGGTTGTGGACTTGTGGTGGTTTTGATTGTATCTTTTTATCATTTTGATGTTTGATCTGAAATCTGTTATCTTCTACTAGGCGTGGGAATATTACTCACTGGCCCCAAAACGCCCACGGGTACCCGAGCACGTGGCTCACCATGGGCACCCGCTACCTGTTGCGGATAGGGGTGTATTCGAGTCGAGCCGAGCTGAGCAGTAAGGTGTTCAAGCTCGGTTAGTGTATTTGACTGTTTGCTCGAGCTCGAGCTCGAGCTCGTTCGAGTAATTGTCCACTTTCTCGAGCTCGACTCGTATATGTTTGAAAGAGCTCGACTCGTATACGTTTGAAAGAGCTCGACTCGTATATGTTCGAAAGAGCTCGAGCTCGCATTGTTTTAAGCTCGTGTATCGAAATATTTCAATGATCATTTGTCACATAAAATAACAATGCTTAATGATTCATATTATAATAATCTTTTAATTGTTGATATTCCATGTACAAGGTTCAAAATTAATACGTAATTATGTACAACACTGTTATAATATGTATGTTAGACGAATTGTTCACGAGTAGCTCGGGATACACTAAACAGTGATCATGTTCGGCTCGTTTACATAAACGAGCATGATTTGGGCTCGTGTTAAGCTCGTACTCGTTAATTTTCGAGCTGAAAACGAGCCATTGTCGAGCCAAGCTCGAGCATCTCGTTAAAATCTCGACTCGAGTACACCCCTAGTTGCGGGTAGATCCTGCCCCGCCCGCTGAGATTTAATGGGCAGACTCGGGTAAAAACCTTCACCCGAGTTCTGCACCCGATTCCGATAGACAAGCCTGACAGGTGCCTGCAGATACCTGCTCATTTAGTGTGCATCATAAAACCCGAAAGAAAGAACTTACTTCAATAAGGCAGAAGGATATCTTACACCCCATTTTTTTACACCATTTTTACCAGAGCTCCTCCCGCCCCAACCCCCACCCCCATGCAGCCGCCGCACCCGAGTCTGAAAGCAACCCCGAGGGTGCATGTAGATACCCGCTATTTAGTGCGCATCACAAAGCCCAAAAGAAATAACTCAATTCAATAAGGCGGAAGGATATCTTACACCCCATTTTTTGCACCTCTTCCTAACGTTTCAAATTCAGGGGCGGAGCTAGGATTTTGTTCTAGGCAAGATTGACTTAAATAAATCTGCGTACTAATTTGTATGTAGAAGGTATCAATGCTTGTACAAGATAAATACATTTTTTATTCAATTACGATTGTTTCATTCGTTTAATCATTTTATGATCATTTTTGTTTCTACTAATAGAAACATCTAGGATTTTAGAAGCGAAAAAAATTAATTACAGTTGAGGTAAAATAAAAAAAGAAGTAGGATATAAACTCTTTTGTCTAACCAAATTAATAAATGAAACAATGTGACAAACATTCTAAACTAGTTGTCTACAAACAGGAAATTTTCTGACAAACATGTTCCTCCCTTTCGCCACAATGACTGAGAGAAAAGAGAGAAAAAAAAAAGACGAAGAGGAAGCGAGAAAGATGAAGCATTGTGTAATCCATTATTATCGTTATAGTGGAAGATTTCTGGACTAAGTCCGTGGTTTTTTTACCTTCTATCTTGTAGTTTTTGCCACGTTAAACAATCTTGGTGTCTCTGATTTTACTTTCACATCGTTTATCTTCATATTCCTGAACAAGTTAATTAGGTTATTTTTCCTAACATATCCTTCCATCCCTCAATTATCTACATGTCTAAGAAACTCAATTTTTTTTAGAAGAATTCATAGAACCCCAAGGTAGCAGAGTTTTGTGACCTACCATCACTCTGTTTCTTCAAGGTAAATCTCACTTCTTCTTACTTTTACTTTGTAGTTTATTTATCCTCTCCTCTCTAATTTGATTACACATTGATAGGAGACCGAAGCTTGTATAAGTATGTGATGTAGACGCAACGAAATTAAAATAAGAACAATAAAATAAACGAAGAACGGTAAAGAAAACGATAAATAAACTAAAACTTAATTAACTTCAATGGTTTTTCTCTTCAATATGAATATCAAAATAGACTAGACCTCCTTTTATAGTATAATAGACTTTCCTAGATAGACTCAAACTAGGATTCCTAAATATTAAAAATACTTAAAACATAGAAACTCCTAAATAATAGAAATACTAACATAAGGTAATTTCCTAATCCTAAACTAACTAGGACCACTAATGTAGCCGACTGGGTTGTGGGCACGCGTGAACGTGGGCCCACGCGTTATGCGCCTGCATCAGCTCCCCGTTCCCTAGAAGGTTCGTCCCGAACCGTTTCGACGAAGAAAACAATTTGATGCTTCCGCATACGCTGAGATATGCCATGGTGATCCATAATTCCCTTTTCGAACAACTGTTACATTGAGTGTGAAAGACACCAATATGCAAGAAATCACCAACCTGATTCTCATATTGCAATGAGTCTCTCCAGAATAATTGTAACTAACTCCCAAGATTCCTCGTCAAGAGCTAAAGTAGAAGCATAACCAACTCCCAAAAAGTTATCGATATTGAAACACGTAGCGTCGATATGACACTGAAAAACGGTCTTCCCACGTTCATCTTCGTGAAGTTTATATACCCTAACTCGGTAATTACGTAGAAATTTAGTTACTTTCCGAACCAACATAGCCTCATAAATAATATTGTTGGCCGATGTAGTTATTTTTGTAGAAGGTATCGTAGCAAAAATACCTATCTCAATGATCTTTCTGAGGTGTTCCGTTTCGACCTCCCTTCCTTCGTTCTTTAATTTAATGGAGACAAATTCCGTCGTCTCTGACCTCAAACCCACACGCTCATCATTCATCATAACACCAACCCTCAAAGCCGAAATAAATTGATTAATTTGTTTTTGTGTCTTCAAATAAGTCAACATTTGTTGTACACATCTTGGTCCATGAGTGTCACAAAAATTACCAAAAGTTCAGATTGATCTCTAGTAACAAAGTGAAGAATTGCAGTAATCTTTTCTTCATCACAAACAGCTAAAAATTCTTGAACAAGATAAATCCCGGATTGATATGCGATTAGTTGAGCTACATGAACTTTCAATTCTAAGATAGTCAAATTGATTTCTTCCTCTGTTCCTTCTTTAAGTTTATTTTGTAATATGTTACACCCATGTTGATCTTTTGCTAGGGTATACAATTGACCTCTCATCCGCAACATTGTGTTTGAGTGCAAACAATGAAGATGTCGATCGGGAGTTGAGGTTTTAAAAGAATTCCTCTCAAGTGATCTTCTGAATCGATTCTTAGGTCGCAATTGATGACTAGTAGTCACTTCGATGATTGGCCTAGGTAAGCATTGTCTGTGGAGATGGTGATAGCAATGTGGATTAAGCAATGGGCATTGACCATTACTGGGTGGAGGAATAAATTCTTGATTGACCACCTTTGGTGATTGGGTTTCAAGATACCCTTGGTCAAAAAAATCAGTAGCAACAGATAATTGAGGATGAACAGATGGTAACACTTGATTATGCTGATTTGGGTAGACAGAACGGAATTGGAATTGAGTTGGGGACGAAAGACGCAAACGACTAAAGGAATCCCCAGGATGTTGCAAGAACTCGTTGATGCTTACAGACCTTTTAACTCTGTCATCACAATCAACATCTGCTTTCCGTTTTCTTGAATCTTTGTTAGAACCCAGCTTAATGAAAATTTCATTGTTTTCTTTCTTTATTGGAAGTTGCTGCATTGATTTCAACCCCTTATCAAGATCAACTTTCCTCTCCTCTTACTTCATTACAACTAAGGCTTGACGAATCTCCTCTGCTACTTTCTCGTACTCTTCCAATGTCATCTCTTTGTCCACGGGTTCCTTCTTCATTGATGGAAAAAAAGAACGATTCACCATTGTTGAAGGGATGGAAGATGAGCGTTCAATGTCGGTCTGAAGTTGTTTAACAGTTTGACGACCATCTTCTAGGTTTTGTGTTGGAGCTAGGTTTTTGGTTGACGGCTGGAAGGAAGACAGGTTCAGAGATGGTTATATGAGGAGGTGGTTGGTCTTTAGTATCCTCAAGTTCAACGTGTGGACCTTTTTCAGCTAGACAATCATCTTCTTTTTCTTCATGTTCTTCTTCTTCTTTAACTTCAACTTCTTCATATTCTTCTTTTTCTTTTTCCCGAGGAAAAGATATAATCGACGAGGAAGATGGGTGACGTATTATTGTTTTGACGTCGTTAGACATATGTAGTATCTTATCAAAATCCGACTTTACCGATAAAACCATTTCTGAAAAAGACGGTTGTGGTGGCGGTGGTGAGTAGTAAAGAAAAGATGATTGTGTTGGTGGTGGCGGTGCTGAAGATGGTAGAGGAGGTGAACACGGTTGTGAATAGTAAGAGTACGGAGGTGGTGGTGGTGGTGAATATGGTGGCGGCAAGGGATTTCTAAAAGAATGGTTATGATTTGGTAGTTCTATAGAATAATAGGAAGATGGAGGAGAAGGAAAAAAATATGACTTACTTGGTTCGTCTCCGGGTTCCCAATCGTACAAACATGTCGAATTCTTTTTTTGATGATTTTCTTCAATATGTATTTTGTCTTCATAGTTACGTTTTGAATCGTCCCATTCGTATCCAAAATCATCCATATTCGACTCATAGAAATTTTCTGTCTCATAGTAGGAGAAGTTATCTTCTTGTAGATCATTGAAATAAATATTTTGGTAAGATAAATCATCTTCCTCCATTATTGAAAAACTATGATTTTTTTTTATCAAGAACCTCTCCTTCAATAATATTGACCATGGTAGTCGAAGGAATTTCGGATAATAATTTGGTCGATTGGATTTGAGATTCCATATAAGATAAGTATTCATGTAAAGGGAGAAAAGCGTATCGAAAATATTTTTCACTTTATTCCAATCATCTACGATCGATTTTCCTTCATTAATGAGTCTTCATTGCATTGTATTGAAATCTTCATAGATTCTTTCGGACATATGTTGCTCAACCAAAAAACCTTATCATTGTCATGAATTTCTTGATTTCGGAACCAATCTTCCATGTGTTGAATCCAGAAATTTATATGGAATTGACCGTGGAAGAGTGGAATATTAGAAACTTGATGAATTTTTCTTTTATCTTTCCGATCAATATAAAATTGAGTCGTATCTCTAATGGGATCCCAACATAAACGTGGAAAATTTTTCCAACATTCAAGAGGAGATGTATCCATAGATATTTTTTTTTTTTTGAAAAAAATTCCAGAATTTTGATGGCTCTGAATATCACTTGATGTAGACGCAGCGGAATTAAAATAAGAACAATAAAATAAATGAAGAACGGTAAAGAAAACGATAAATAAACTAAAACTTAATTAACTTCAATGATTTTTCTCTTCAATATGAATATCAAAATAGACTAGACCTCCTTTTATAGGATAATAGACTTTCCTAGATAGACTCAAACTAGGATTCCTAAATATTAAAGATACTTAAAACATAGAAACTCCTAAATAATAGAAATACTAACATAATGTAATTTCTTAATCCTAAACTAACTAGGACCACTAATGTAGCCGACTGGGTCGTGGGCACGCGTGAACGTGGGCCCACGCGTTATGCGCCTGCATCAGTATGACCTAGAAGACCAAAGCCGACAATGCCACATTTGTCTTCCGCTTGGGTGACGATGCCTCCACCTGTCACGTAACTTCAAAATAACTACACATACTCTGTGGTGCATGTATAATTCTTGCTTTTGATTGTTTGTTTTGCTAAACTAATATTTATCGTGCTTACATTTTAGGGCTTGTGATAGAAGAACAAAAAATATATTTGAGAACAGTGAAGAGGAAGATTTTTTTTTTCTTGTTGACAGAACAAACAAAGGGCTAAACATTCGTCTCTGCTTATGTCTTCTACTCCATCTGGCTAGTGCATCAGCTTTTTTGTTGGTGATTCTGGAGGTATAGGAGAATATAGCGTTGGTGAAGCTTTTCATAATACACATTACTGAAACCCTCACCTTTAATTAATAATTACTGAAACCCCCGCCTTTTCATAATATACATTACTGAAACCCCCGCCTTTTCATAATACACATTACTGAAGCCACCGCCTTTTCATAAGAAAAGGTGGATATTTTAGTAATTATTAATTAAAGGTGGGGGTTTCAGTAATGTGTATTATGAAAAGGTGGGGGTTTCAGTAATTCCTCCTTCTTTGAGCTTCATTATCTCTTCCATTAGTTTGATCGTTTGCCATTGCACCGTATTGCTTGGTTTCTGAATGTGTTTAATGACATTGATATTATCGCTTTCAATGTTACGTACTGGATATTTAGTTCTTTTGCCCATAGCATTGCTTTCAGTGAAGAGGAAGATAACACTCTAGATGCACAAGAAAAGAACACCAATACAAATAATGGTTTAAAGGAGGTTGAGGGACAAACTAAAGCGAAGTACAACTTGATGAAGCAAATCAATGGGGTAATCTTAACGAGGACATCTTCGAGCTCATAGCAAGTTATCTTCCTCTAGTAGACTATTTACATTTCGCGCCACAAGTAAAGGGAGTCGATCGCTACTACCTGCATCAAAATGGAGATTTTTGTTTAGAAATATCACATCTTTATCTCCATTTCTGTTTTTCTCTGAAAGTAATGGTGCCATCTACAATTTTGTCTACCCGGTGCATAATAATGAGTCATACAATTCTATCAGACGCAACTATCTGTTATGCGAATAACGGGTGGTTACTAATGTTAAAAGGAAGGCAAAAACATATTCTTTTACAACCCGTTTGCAAAAGTAGTAATCCAACTTCCTGGCTTACCAGAACCACAAAGTGATTTGTACTTGCGTCTCTCATTCGTGTCTTCACCTACTTCTTCAGACTGTGTAGTTTTCGCCATCACCGCATTTTTTGACAATGAAGATTTCAAAGACAAAATTCTCGCCGGGTTCATTACTAGGGGAAAGAATGAATGGTGGTTGGGGATCTACCCAAAGTCAGATGTGATACCGTGTTTATCAGTCCAGTTTTCTGCAATGGAGCCTTATGGTCCCTGGATCCTAACGGAAGTCTAGGAGTTTTTGAGACTGATGGTGGCTCGTACAAGGAAATTGTTCTCGGTAACCAGCGGTTCTTTAATCCTGACTACAAAAAGGTTCTTGGTTGAGCATGAAGGGAAGCTCTTATTAGTAGATATAAGGTATCTTGGGATGTCAATCCAGGTATTTAGATTCGATTTTTCTAGTGAGAGTTGGGTCTAAGTTGAAAGTTTGGGAAAGCATATGATGTTCGTCAGTGATGCTTCTTGTATGTCAGCAGTTGCTCCCAATAGTAGCATGGAGAACAAAAACTACTTACCTGGATTAGATGGTAAAAGCATTTTATGTTATTCTCTTGAGACAGGTGAGTGTCACTCTGTTGGGGGTCGAAGGTCTACTAAGGGTTTTTCTGACTCAAAGGCGCTATTAAACTGTACTTGGATTGTACCTAACCGCACAAGCACCACAACAACGGTTGATTGGTGTCATGTGTCGGACCGCATTAAGAAATGTAGCAAGAAAAACAGACAAATACCATCTTCCTATCCTTTCATGAGCTAGACAATAATCTATTAGAAAAGTTCTTGCATAATATTTCATGTCATGTCAATAATTAAGGTTTAATTTACATTCCTTGATGAAAACGATATACAAAATACTGAATTGAAGTCCCAAAATACTCCCAGACTATAGTCTACAAAGTTTTCTCATTCAGAGATGATATACAAAAATGTTTTGATCTAAACTGTCGAACCATATCTCGTTTTGTTATTGATATCATACTTCCTATCCTTAGTCTATAACTAGGGTTAGCAAAAGCAAACTCTGAATGAAGAAGACCTCTCTCAAGTTGGTTCTTGCACTGTTTTTTTCACATTATACCCATACTTCTTTTCGAAGCTAGGACTCCGCATATTATGGTATTCACAAATGATGTCTATAAGAGTGCCTTCACAAGATCTCTACCAGCTGATACAAAGAAAAGAGTAAATTGGTTAGCCAAGTGACAGTGGAATGAAATTTAAAATACAAAGAAGTATTCAAGTATATAGTGTGCATTGTACTAACTTTTTTCCGAAGTTACTTTGAAGTGCTTTAATATAAGACGCGTGTCAATACCGACTATATTGTATTGAAACTAAGCACCGACTAAGCCGACTGGGGTAATTTCATATTGTATAAGGTTTTTCTTTGGCATTGGTGTGCTTAGACCAACCAAGGCTTCTAGAGTGGACAAAAGTAGGCGTCAAACTCAACCGAAAGACTGAGCCAATATGTGACAAGAATGAAGGCCAACCTCAGTAGAACGAATTCAGTAACTAGACTAGTTTTACATGGTTCCCACGGCACGGTATGCCCTAGACCACCCAAGGATTCTATAGAGGACAAATATAAGCGTCTAGACTAGTTTTACATGGTTCCCATGGCACGGTATGCCCTAGACCACCCAAGACCTCTATAAAGGACAAATATAAGCGTCGATATGCAACACAAACGAAGCCAAACATCAAGAGAAAAAAATTCAGCAAAAAAAAAATTCTAGATTACAACAACAAAATCTACTAAGAAATTAAGATAATCAAATAATTACCTTCTGATTTCGCCTGAACGACAACTACATACATAGTTGCATTATTTGGTGGAAGTTGCAGATGCAAAGGATAAAGCTTCCCATCCAATGGACTCTTAGTACAAACAATAATATCTTCAAGGCCTGTTTCTTCTTCTAATTTCTGAGTCAATTCATCAACTTCATTACCTTTAAAATTTAAACAAGAACAATCAAATCCCTCATCACCATTTTCGTCAGCAATACTATAAAAGATCATCCGACCTTCCTCTTTAAATGTTGAAAATGAAGTATCAAAAGAATCAATAGACTGCACAAAACACAAAATCAGAAAAAAAGATTAGAAAATTATCAGGATTCAGATCAAAATTAAAGATAACCAAAAATCGAAACCCTAAACCTTAAACCCGAAACCAAATAAAAACTAAAAACACAAAACCACAAAAAGCTTCAAACCTTGTCACACACTCATACCCTAGCTCAAAATTAAAATACCAAAAAGTAAAAAAGCCTAGGTAAACATAAAATCATAAAAAGATTCAAACTTTATCATACTGCAGCTCAAAATAAAATACCCAAACAATCAAAACCCCAAGACTTAAACCTAAACCCAATAGAGTGCAGAAAACATAAAATGAGAAAAAGATTCAAACTTTGTCATACTGCAGCTCAAAATCAAAATACCCAACAATCAAAACCCTAAACCCAAATAAAGAAAACAAGAAGTAATAAATACCTCAAGAGTATATAACTTGGGGGAGTTGACAGGAGAGCAAGGTTCAGAAGGCAGATTGTGATGATGATCATGTTCTCTTTGTGGTACCCAAATTGAGGGTTGAACAAATTCTGCTTGTAATTCAAGAATTTCAACTTCCCAAAGAACAGAATGATGAGTTGAATTTCTATGAGATATATCATGAGTAACAGAGTATCTCCAAGGAGGAAGACCACCATTAGCACAAAGAAAATTACCCGATCGACTCTTTAATTTAACAAGAAATCCTTCTCGAATCGGTTCCCATTCAATAGAAGAAGAATCTAATCTTTTGGGTAAAGATTGAAGAACTCTTTTACCAGTATTACCAATTATGAATGGAATATTTGATGCTGTCAAATATTTGTTGAAACAACTTTTGAGACGGATGAAGTTTTCGTCTCGAATGAATTCGACTGTCCATTTTGCCGTTTTTGATGATCCATTATAATCTTGGGTAATTGATTCTTCATCTTCTGATGCTAATAGATATTTCTTCTGATGAGTTCTGAGTCTAATTGTTTTTGCATTTTGAAGAAGTTCCATTCCCAACTGGCAAAGAAGGAAGAGGATTTTGAGAAAAAAAAATGGCGGGAAATAGGGGAATCCTGTTTTTGACTTCTATCTCACTTGTTTGGGGATCATTCTATCCTTTGTCACTAACAATTTATAGATTTAAAAGGGCATGTTAAGTGTGCGAAAATGAAATACGATGACCAGAAATGTGTGTCAAGATAACGTTCATCGTGGATAGGATTCCCTTGAGAGGAATCCAGATCCAGAAGTGTGAGCAGGTTTATGATTCTGGTTCTTCTGCAATCGTTAACCAAATAATCTATGGACACAACCGATATCTAAAGATTCTAATCATGACCAAACCAAATAGTAAAGTAAGACATTGTGATTGCCAAAAAAAATCACATTATGGAATTGTTATTCGTGATAGTTTGAGTTTTTTTTTTGCAAGGCAAACATAGCCTAAACCCTAAAGGGTAAAGTATACTAACGTCCGACCACCTCACTCGGCTTGGTAAAGTTAGGGCAAGGCTCTGGTGTGGCATAATGTTAACATTTCGACTACTTCATTCATGGGTTGCGTGCTAGCCTAACCTGAGCCAAATAACAGGCACCCATGGATCTTCGCGGACTCGAAAGGGTTAGGTTCTTTTCTCACCCCTACGTGTAAGCTTCGTAAGTGTAAACAAAGTGTATAGAAAAATTATATTGAATTACATAAATATAACGTACCGTTTGTTTATGGGCGCCCTTTGAGCTCCTCCTCTGCCAAATAACATCAAACCTTAATCATAATGTAATCAAATTCAGCAACTAATCTTTCATAAAAAAAAAAAAAGAGTACTAAATATAGATTAAAACCTTTAAAGAAGAAAATCTTGAAAATTTGAATGAAGGTGAAGAAGGTGAAGATGGTGAATCAAATTCTTCTTTCTTATCACCAAATGAATGGCAAAGAAGATCAATCCTTGGTAAATCAACAATTTCAACATCCCATAAAACCCAATTTTGGGTAGTTGTTTGATGTGGGATACCATGAGTGATAGAATTCCTCCATGGTGGTGTTCCTCCATTTGCTCTCAAATATTTCCCATTTCTTGTTCTTAATTTTACTTGAAACCCATCTCTAATTGGTACCCAATCAATCAATAATGAATCTAAATTCTTATTTGATTCAATTTGAACAACTTCTTTACCCATTAAACCCAAACCATAGGGTTTATCAATTGCTGCTAAATATTTATCATAACAACTTTTGAGATGAATTACATCATTGTTTCCTTCAACAAATTCGATTACCCATTTAGCTTTAATTGATGATCCTTGTCTACTTTGACGAACTGTTTTTTCATCTTCATCTGCAATTAAGTATTTATCAAGATGACTTTTTAATCTAACTGCTTTAGCTCTTCTAAAGAACTCCATTTTTTGATCCTCTGTTTTATTTTATGGATGATGAAGAAGAAGAAGGTGAATTTGGATTGAGAATGGGGATTATGAGAATGGGTTTTGTGTTTTTGAGAGATTAGATTTTGAGGAAGATGAAGTGATTTTTGGTATATATGTTATTGTTGTTGATTGGTTGCTCATTTAGTTTATGTATTTATTTGCTTCCCTCAATGGTTTTTCCGTTTTACTTCTTAAGAGAGAGAAAGAATTAGAGAGTGTGAGAGAGAGAGAGAGAGGGAGGATGATATTGTAAGTTATGGAAATCTCAAAATTGTATAAGGAATAATGAGTCATTTAAAAAGATATGTTTGTGAATATTAAGGATTTGGTATCTTATTAATGTCTCCAACTTTCCCATCAAGATAGAGTTGATTCATGAGAATAAAGATATGGTATCTTATTAAATGCTATTGTGGTTATCGGACCGGGCCAGGTAAATAAAATTCTCACATGACATTTATAATCATACTTTATCTCAGACTTCCGGATGAATTTGTATTGACAGAAAAATCGTCACATAATAGATTTTAAAAGAATACAAAAACAAAAGTAAATAGACTACATAATTGAGGAGAAAAACAAAGAAAAAAACTTACTCGAACAAATCTAGACGATGGTTAATTCAGTATAAGGTGTGTTTTATAGAGACGTTCAATAGTTGGAATAATCTGTTTGACGAGGAAGAACAAATCTAACTGAAATGATTTCATTGCAGAATAAATTGGAATGAATAGGAATATGAAGAATCAAGGAAGATAAGGAAAGATATTATAAATTGGATCTCAATTTAAGAATTTGTGACCCAAGTTATCCTCTGAATACAAAATTGAATTAACGAATTAATTACCATAAATCTTACCAATAAATATTCACTGAATTAACGAGACGTTGATAAGATTTAAAAGCCATGATTTGAGCTCAAATGAAATCAAACGATCAAGATTTATTACCCTTTATTACATTATTTCATTGAGTGGGTGAGCAAATTTGTATTTTTTTAGGTAGGCAATGTATCTAATTTTTAAAATTAAATCTCAAATTAAACAAACGACTAGATTTGTCTTTTAATGTGTCCCGTTCAACACAAAACATTATGTTTTGTATAATAGATAATTTATATGTTCAATGCAGAGCCGCGACTGAGAATTTGAGGGACTGTGCCAAATTTTACAAGAGACCCTATGTGATAACATAAAGTTAAAAAAATACTACATATATGTCAATAAATTATTGACGAAACCAAACTCGTTGTATAAAGTTTCTAAATGATCGTTTCAATTATTTTCAAGTTTCCTTAATATGTAAGAAGTATAACAACTAAGTAATTAGATTCTTAGATAATCAAAGAAAACACGACAAATGTTAGCGATAATAATCGAAACATGTTGTGAATTAAATTTCATCTCGCGAATTTATGCTCTTAAGAAATCATATCAGGACAATTCCTCTTTAGATTCACCCAATGCATATTTTTGTTTTCTTCTTAAATAGCTAATGAGACGATAGTTTAAAAATCAATCGTACGTTATAAAAGTATTTACAGAGTTATTAATCAATCTTGATATCTATATGTTATTTTATCCCAAAGTTCAAATAGGAACATAGTTAATTTGAGATAGTTTTGACTTTAAATAAGAATAGAACAAATTATAAGCCACTAGAATATTTGATTTGTACTCCGGTATTCAGATAAAGTTATTATTTCATTTCTGTTTGAAACTTTGACGCAACTCTAAGTTACAATCTCACATTAGCGATCCAATGAAAAAAAAAGAGTTCTAAGTTACAATCTCACCGTAGAGATCCAATGAAAAAAAAAACAGATGAAAAAGATTGCAAGATGTGACGGTTGAACTCGGAAAGTTTGATTCCCCAAACAGGTGCACCACCAGTGAACCAAATGCTTTTATGGTTATATTCTTTCCATCAGACATTACTATTATATAAACGAAGTACTCAGATCGAAGTGACCAAGTGGGCCCCTTTGAGGTAGGGGTCAGGACGGATCCCCCCCCCCCCCCCCCCCTTCAAACACGACTGGTTCCATGAGGGTAAAGTAGTCAACATTTGGTTACCTAAGTGATAAAAATGTTACATATACTCCAACATTCTAAAGGTCTCAGGTTCGATTCTTAGAGGAGGTGAATTCCATGGTTAACTGAACTTGGTTATTAAAAGTATAAATATCGTAGCGGGCTTTAGGCCATAGTTTAGTTGGAATTTAGACTTGTAAGAATTTAAATTTGACGGTTATCGTGTTTATCACGTCTATGATGTATCAATGTCATCGTAATGACCATCATAGTAGTCCATTTCCAAAAAAAAAAATGAGGGGTACAACATGGAAGAATAAAAGAAAAGCAATTCTTTCAAATTTTAAAAAGTAAAAATAGCTAATTTAAATAAATTAAGAAAACATTTTTAAGATGGTGCCCGTAAAATTTGATATCACCAAGAAAAGCGAACACGTTGATTGTGATGCAGCGGAGTTTTAGACACCCCATTCTCGCTACAGGCACCCAACTTTGACCGAAATTTGCTACACCATGTGCTTTTTAGCAAAAATAATTTTTGTGCAGCCCAATCTAGTAGAATAGGTTCACCAAGCCCATTTATCGTGGCGGACATACATGAATCGTGAAAAATAGAAAAGTTTTAGATTTTTAAATTCTATTCTCAAAACTAAAGTTGTTTATTTTTTCTAACCTCCACAACTAAATTATCCCCTTCTAAATTAGCTAATTGTCACATCGATTACAAAGTACAAACAGTCGTGGAGAAAACACAAGTAAAGCCAAAATATATCTTGTGGTAGCTTTTATTTTCTATCTCACCCATTACCAACAAAAAAAATAAAAATACAAAAAAATAAATAAAAAATAAAAATAAAAAAATAAAAAGATTACCAAGAGAGATGATAAATCATTAATCATCCAAGGAAGTAAAGAGATAGTATAAATCACTTTATTTATGTACTATTTCATCACATGTCTCTTTATATGGACAGTTGCCGACTTGATACTTGTCAATCTTTGACCCCACATAAAAAGGAAAAAAGATTATCAAAGAAGAAAACAATACTTGGACTCACAATAGACTAGCTGGTATGAGGTAGGCAGGTGTTAGATACCCATTTTGAGACCCACTCCCATGTTGTTAGATCCAAATCATTCTATCTAGTGAAGAATTCTATTACACCTTTATCAATACTAATTGGTGGTACATTGACACCCTCTGGGATTTCTTTTTTTGTTGAAAGCCCCCCTCACATCTTAAAGATATGAGATAAATTTTGTTGTTGCAAAAAAAAAAGAAATTGTTGTAATATTGATGTTTAGATTTAGTCTATCTATCACTTTGGTTAATTGTATGTTCTCCGTCTTGAATTTGTGATTGTATTGATTTGTATCTCTGTTTTTTAGGAGTATATATATATATATCATTCTTAGACTATATCGCGTACTGTATATAGTTTAGTCGTTCCTAAATGAACATACAACATGTTCGTTTATACATGCATACTTCTCACAAGACAAATATAAGTGATCAAACCACTAATTGCAATCAAACTACAGTATAATCTAATTTTACATAGTGAACCTTGTTTGTACCTAGAACTTTTATATAATATAAATTTTTGGTAACACAATAGAGATGGAAGTAAGATGGGAGTACTTGAATTTACAAGAGTTCAATCTTGAGATTTGAGCCTCTCTCTCTCTCTCTTTCTTCCCTCCTCTCCTCTTTCTACACACTCTCTGTCTGCATTTTTAGCCCACCCACTTCTAGTGAACACCACCATCATTTCTCTAAATCTCTCAAGGCCATCCATGCAACAACAGAAGCTCCAAATAATCTATTAACTCAAGATTAGATCAAATCCATTAGTATTTTCTAAGTTGATGACACTAGTAATCACTTATTCTCATCAATGCCTCAATCATCATTTCTTCTCATTATCTACTTCTTTCTCTTTCAAATCTTCTTCCCCAATCTCATAACCTCTCACTCATGTTCTTCATCACTTTCTCTCTCTACCTCTTCTTCTTCTTGTCCTCCTTTCACTTCTCCTCTATCTTTCCCTTTCTCTTCTTCTCCTGGTTGTGGTCACCCTTTTTTTCAGATCCAATGTTCTTACCCACACTCAATAATCTCCATTAATAACTTCAACTTCTCTGTTCTTCACCATAAACCCAACTCTTCTTCTCTAACTATCTCTCTCCTACAACCTTCAAATATTTCTCTCTCTACAAATAATAATACCCATCACTGTTCATCTACTTCTTCTTCTTTCTCTCTACTCAGTCGACCTATTGATCTCTCTGGTTCCCCATTTCGATTTTCTCTCTCTACCTGCTCAAAACTCTCTCATTTAAGACCTTGCTCACCTCAAAATCACCCAAATTGCAGTCTTTGTAGCTGGGAATGCAAATTATTCAAAAACCCATCTCACATTCTAAATGGGTGTGAACCTAATCAATCAATTCCTGACCTAGATTGTAAAAACAATGTCTTTGATTCTTTACAAAATTTTCTTAAATTAGGTATTCAAATCGAATGGGATGAACATCAAGATACTTACTTTTCTAATTGCAAATCTTGTCAATCGAAAAATGGGATTTGTGGGTTTAATTCATCAGATTCAGAAAAATCATTCCTTTGTTTTCAATCAAAATCCCAAATTTCAACAACCCCTTCTTGGATTTACCGAGATAACCCTAATCGACTCGTTTTTTTAGGTACCCTTTTGATTTTAATATGTTTGGTATTTGTGATTCTAATTACAAGGGGAATAATCAAATCTAGGGTTATGAAATCAATGGTAACTGAAGAAGATCCAACAACTATATTTCTTCATAGACATCGTTCTGCAAATCTTCTTCCACCAGTTTTCAGCTATGAAGAATTAGAATCATCAACAAATTTATTTGATTCAAGAAGGAAAATTGGTGATGGAGGATTTGGGTCTGTTTATTTAGGGCAACTTTATGATGGTAGAATTGTTGCTGTGAAAAAACTTCATAGAAATCCTTCATCTTCAACTAAAGCATTTTGTAATGAAATTTTGATACTTTCATCAATTGATCACCCAAATTTGGTTAAACTTTATGGTTATTGTAGTGATCCAAGAGGGCTTTTATTGGTTTATGATTATGTTTCAAATGGAACCCTAGCTGATCATCTTCATGGTTGCAAAAGCTTACTCAAAAAACGATCTTTAAATTGGCAGGTAATATTTTTCATTGATTGGTTACTACTACTTGATTAGGTCAAAAATTGGATTTCTTTAGTTTTTTTTTTTTGATGAAGTATGGATTTCTTTAGTTAAATGATTTAAAACCCACTTTTGCTGACTCAGCTGCTGATGTGTCAGTTGTGTTTAGGCCACCTGTATTTCCACTTCCCTAGACTAGGTGGAAAGTTAGCATGAGAGTTCCATACCTGATTTGAAATGGTCACGAAAAATGATCTAGCAAGGGAAATTCTAAGCAGATACGAGAGAGATCTTCCTTTAAAAATTTCGGCAGTTCGTTTGAAATTCTTTCCCAAATCTGTCTGAGATTTTCCTTGCTCTATCACTATTGATGCTCAAAACATTGAGGAGAATAGGCTACTTGAAGCATGAGACGAGCTACCTAGCCCCGCTCACCACAATAGATGGGTGACTATGGGCAACAAAGAAAGAAAAGGTTTATTCGAACATATTGCCCGGCCAAATAGCCCTGATAATAGGCTCGGTTGATTAGAACCATTATGTAAGGTTTTAGATATATTAGCGGCAACACTTCTACAGTTTATTGACCGACCGTAAGTCCGTTCTAAAAGTGCCTATTGGTGAACTTTGTGTAAAATATCTTTAATATTGTCCGACTCGAGCCTGTCTGAAAACCTAGTGTTCTTGAGATTTTGGCACCCGAAAAGCCCGATTTGAGGCCCTATGTGCCCATGGGTACCCGACCCAATTCCCATCCCTACTAGGAGACTACATGGCCTGCAAACAAAAATTCTACTTGTACAGATCTTGTGGCATATACATGCTTTTAACTAACACTGTGGGAGTGACTAAGATATATCAATTTTACATGAACAGGTAAGAATTGAAGTAGCATTACAGACAGCAATGGCATTAGAGTACTTACACTTCAATGTAAAACCAGCAATTGTTCATAGAGATGTAACTTCATCAAACATCTTTCTTGAAAAAGATATGAAAATCAAAGTTGGAGATTTTGGTCTTTCAAGACTTCTAATCTTTTCCGACTCTTCATCGACTTCATCTTCTTCGTCCGAGTATATTTGCACAGGTCCTCAAGGGACTCCTGGCTACTTAGATCCCGATTACCATAGATCATTTAGATTAACAGAAAAGAGCGATATTTATAGTTTTGGTGTGATTTTATTTGAGTTAATATCTGGGATGAAAGCTGTTGATTTAAGTAGAGATAAGAGAGAGATATCTTTAGCTGGTCTAGTTGTGGGAAAAATTCAAGTTGGTTTGTTACATCAAGTGGTTGACCCAGTTTTGATACTTGAAGGTGAAGCAATGGGAACTGTTGATTCTGTAGCTGAGTTAGGTTTTAGATGTGTTGCCGATGATAAAGATGATCGTCCTGATGCTAAGGAGATTGTTACCGAGTTGAAACGGATCAAGAATCGAACTCGTGGGCATCGGAATTCTAATGGTGCTCCTTGAAGTACTGTACTAGTTTTTTTTTGTGGTTGCAGTGATAAGAAGGCAGCAACAATGTAAAAGTGAAAGTTCATTAATATATCTGATGAGCTTGCCTTTGCCGGCCCTTCTATAGAGTTCACCAACAAGCCATAGTCGATGTTGAAACAGCCCGTTACGGCCTGTTTATTGGCCTCTCCCATAGAGGCACGGGAATGGGCACGGCTGTTGAAGCTGACGGGCTGTCTGATTCTTCTAAAGCAAAGTATTTGCAGATCCCCTTTAAGAAAGGAACCCAGCTGCAAGCATAGCTTCTTCACATGATTGCCCTAAGACGGTCTATTTTAAGCATTTACGATCTGAAAGCACGAAGCAGTCCTTCGATTCGGAAGTCATCGGAGAATCTTCGGTATGAGATAAACAGCTTGATATTCTACCTCCATCCATTTCACGTCTGCCCCCACTCCCGCCTCGGCGCCTCCACCAGGACAACCATTATCTGCACCAGACTTCTCCCTCACTGACATGGTTCTTCTCTACAAAATCCAAAACCACCTTCTAGTCCTCCATCAGGACCAACCTTAATGCTAAGATCACCAAGACCTTCTAAGTTCCAGCAGGACGCCAAGTACCCTACTTTTAGACCTTCTAGCACCACGGAAGCCATCATACGTCAAGACGACAACATCTACAGTTGTATAAAGGCCACTTCAACAGCATAACCCAGACATTAACTGCCATGGTAAGTTCACTCTTTCTGCTATATGCTGGTATCAGTAAGGTTTCAAGTACCTAGAACTTTCCATGGGTACCTGAATCTGAACTTCAACTGTTCCCTACTTCTTGGTTCTTCGCTATACAAGTTACCGAAAAAAATATCTTCAAACCGGAACAAGATTATTAACCCACATTGCAATACCTTGTCCTATCGGTTCTTTCCTAAATCCTTATTATTTCTACCCAAACTCAAGTTTGTGCAACCATTGCGAGGTCAGAGAAGGTGAACCTCTAAACAACACCGAAGCCACGGAGCATCCGTCTATGCTTTTTTCTGAGGACAAGAATGGTCGTGGTGCACTCCATAGCCGAATTGAGTCGTAGCAGGCGATGATTGATGGGGTAAACCTATCGAGTTCTAGTGTTCTACCTCTGTAATATGGCTAGATAGTCATGGTTTGGTTAAAGCAGATTTCTACCTCTTGAAATGTGTTGAAAATGTTGTTGTACTTGAATCACTTAGAAATTGAATTAAATCATTAAAAAATTGGATCAACTTAGTTGGTAATATTTGTTTTTCTTTTTCATTGTGTAAATCTTGTTTTGAATCATTTCAATCAAATAGACAAAAAAATCAACACGAATTATCCATTGAATCATTTCAATCAAATAGACAAAAAAATCAACACGAATTATCCATTCAGACATCTCGGTCAAACGAAAATAAACAATGTGAAATCTGACTGAGAGAAAAAAAAAACAGAAATTAAGTCAAAGGAGATGTGAATGTGTCTGGTCGAAATGGTAACTGTATACATTTTCCCTTATTTTTTCCCACTCCAAGAGAAGAAGCAAATTTCTGTAGGCACCATTATTTTCACTACGCCCAACCACCTATCACTTACCATGACAACTCGAGTTTTACCTGGTTCAACCCTAGCTAAGGGCATTCCACCTGAATTTGGTGTTTTAATAGGGCAACTCTCTAGGCCCCTTTGATTTAGCAAAGATCTTATTGAGTGACCAAGTCAAGAAAGTTGGGATGTTTGAGCTCCCTAACCTATTCAAACCTCAACACCAGCCAACACCAAGATGTTCGAGTGTCTCTAGTCAAAACGAGTAGCCTATACAATTCCAAACACATATTTCCGGTAAGGATATAAGTTGACGGACCTATAAGTTTTTTTGTTGAAACACGGACCTATAAGTTATGAGTCGGATTTGCTGCTTTCCAAACTACGTGTCTTTTCCTTTTATGATTTCATTTGTGGTGAAAACCCATCATAACACGTATCTCTTTCTTTGCTCGTCAATCTACGAAGTATTAACTAGTTTCTTTTTGTTGCAATGAAGTATTAACTAGTTATTGCTCACCTTCCAAAGGCAGATTCTTACGCATTTATTCGTCCGTTTGCTATTGAAAACAATTATTCTCGTACTGCTCGCATGTGTTAATCATGTCACCTTCATCATGAGAAAGTACACAAACATAATACTCTACCCAAATTGAAACCTTCATCATGAGAAAGTACACAAACATAATACTCTACCCAAATTGAAACCCTAGATTTTTAGGCTTGACTGTTGAAGAAGATTGAGTCAATCCACTATTTGGTATCCGAGACCGAGAGAGAGGAAAAATGTCTACCCCCTTTCATCTTCTTTCACTCTTATCTACCTTGTCAAAAATCTTCCTCATTATAAGAAGGTCAAATCTTTGATTAACTAATCTCTACCGTTAAATACCATGACTTCTCTGACAAGATTTTCCACGTGTTTGGTTGATTCTGTCCGACAAAATTAACGGTCTTGATTAATCTAATATTGTAAATCTCTAAAAAATCAAACGGATATGATGATAAGTAACTAACAAAATAAATAAACTAACCACGGTTAAATAAGTAACTAGACTTCATTACCTTAGGCACAATTTCTCTCCCTTTATTCTCTCTCTCTCTCTCTCTCTCTCTCTCTCTCTAGTTTTTCTCTTTCTTCCCCTCCCTGGTTTTGGTTGATTTCTCAGATACGAAATAAAAAACCTGATGAGTTTTCATTACTTGTTCATTCATGTTCTAGGGTTTTGTTAAATCCAATTCTAGGGTTTCGTTTTTTTTTATTTCCCCACTCTCTTTCAAGATCTCTCTTTTTTTTCCCAACTTGATTTTAGTTGTTGTCTAATGCTCAAACCCTATATCTATCTAAACCTCTAATTTCAGGGTTAGAATAATTCGATCTTTCATTAAGATGTCTGAAGAAACTTCAACCGGTGCCCTAACGCCGATCGTTGATGAGAGATCTCCGGTTGAAGAAGAACACTGTAACGACAATGAAATCAATGGAAATCAGAACAACAACATTAGTAAAATCGACGAGAAGAAGAACAATATCAACAATCATTATAGTGGGAGAAAAGAGCGTCTTCGACGAGCATGTACAACTCGTTCTGCTTCAAGACTTTATCCATATTCTCTCTCTACTTCGGAACGGAAACCTGCTCCGACAAAGAGAGAGAAAGTCGAGGAACAAGAACCACAACAACAACAACCACAATGTAGTAAAATCATTACACCGTTGGTTAATACACCTTCACCTTCTCAGTTACCTCGGTGGAATCTCCGGTCTATGTGGGAATTAGCTTCTCTTCTTAACTTCTTACATGTGAGGAAAAAAAAGTTCAAATTTTTACTCAAAATTAAGAAATTTTTTTCTTTTCTGATTTGTGTTTAATTGTGTGAATTAGGGTTTTGATCTTTCTTGTTTGGTGTAGGTGTTTAGACCACTTTTGAATATCACCATTGAGTTTACAGCAGAGGAGCTTGAAACTGCATTGATTATGTCAAGTACTACTTTGGATGACATTCATATACCTTTGTTAAAGGTTGGTTTTTTTCTTTTTTCCCTTTGAAATTAACTGCCCAAAAATAGATTTTCTGATATTGATGCAATTTGTCACTTTTATGAAATTGAAGTTTATTACCATGGGTTGGTTGGGTTTCATTTTGTTGTTGTTGTTTACATTAAGTGGCAGTCCATAATGTGATTTCCTAAGGGACTTCTCTCCCCACAACTCCCCAGAATGAGTTTTGTTCTTCTTTGATGTCTGAAGTGATAAAATTTGATCTTTTTAATGGAGTTTGATTATGCAATATTATCTGACTTACAGTACATCAATGCTTGAAACATGGAACTGGATGTCAACTTAATGTTTATGAGCAAATTTGAGTATGCAGAACTTATAGAGCCAATTTAATGTAGGAGAAAAATTGGCTCGTAAAAGGTGGACGGCCCATTTGTTGTTCAAATTACCGCACTTCCAAGTTGGTAGATTTACATACACCTTAGTTTGTTATTAAGCCTTACATCAGTATCAATTTAGCATAGCAAAAAAGTATATCTAACCATCTTTCCATTAACAGCTACAAGTTACAGTTAGGATATAGACATGTAAGCCAAAATTGTCTACAGATTCAATGTACACCATTCGATAGTAGAAGTTGCAAGTTCAGTTTAGGGTTAGACTGTCATAATATATGGCTTTGTATTAGCAGCTCTAGCTTGGTAGCATGAGTTCCACCTTAGTTGGAGGTCCGTCCCTCATTGGTTGTCCGCAGATTCCAGTATCAAGAAGCGTATCCACGGCTTCTTGCACTTATTTCTCCTGACACGTTACTGATTCCCCGGGCGTAGATCTGCTTGTTATTAATAGATCGGTAAGAATATTGTTCCGATAGATAACTCTTCTATAGCATTCATTATTATCGGAACTCATTAGCTTACCCCCGTCTATATGAAAGATCGGTCTCAATTCGGGAGGAAGCACTGGTAATAGGCACAAAACCATCTGTTCTGGTTCTACATTTGTTCAAATAAAAATGCTTAGCTAATTCCATGCGTCTAACAAAAAATCCTTTCTTCTTCCAATTTTTGTATCTTCCCATTCATTATCAGTGGGCCCTTCTTCCCCTTAACATTGCACCCGAGATTTAAATACTGGTATTAGAGACGAAGCTTTTACACATATTCGGGAAGCATGTTGGTCTTATGTATTTCTGACATATTTGAATTCCTCCTACAATGACAATTATTCTCAGGACTTTCTTCAATATGCTAATTGATGTATCTCATTGACAAATTTATAGACTGTTTGGTGCAAAAGTGTCATTTTCTATGCTGGTCACGTAAGTGTTGCTACAATCCTCCAACATTTGGGGTCTAAATTTCCAATTTGAATGGCTTCGAGACCTTTGGATATGTTATATATGATGTAAAATAGTATAGGTATGCTATAAAATGACAATGCCCATAATATATCTTGGTCCTGTGGTAATATCTGTGAGCTTGGGTTAATCAGTATGCCAAAATTTTCATCTCCGGGACGGGATGTCTCCTTAACTTCAGTAAGCTCCTTGGACCATAAGAAAATCCATGCTATCATATCTCAATGCTAAACTATCAGGCCTTCGGAAAGTTAAGTACAAACTTGACTGGTACTTTGAGTCTTTGAGGGATTATTCGTCCTAGGTTGTATATACACATGCTGTATTATCCTGTGGATGACTGAATTTTCAATTATTTGGGTTGTGGACGAAGATTCATAATCCGTTTTTTCCAGTTTCTAGGATAGCTACATCAACATGATTGGTTGCTTCAGTCTTTTCTTAATTGAAGGATTTTTAGATCATTTACTTTCCATATTAATCTGTTAAGATTTGTTTCTTCAGGGAAAGAATCTGTTAAGGTTTAATACAAGTATACTGTATATAGCATCTGACCTGTCGAGTTGTGATGTTGCATTTATGTTTGTCACTAACCTGGTGGACAAAGTAGATTAGAATGTATATTTATATATAATACAGATGAAGTACGGTACTATTGTTCTAAGTGAATCAATGATTTCTAGGCAATCCCTCCTGTTACAAGGATGGCATTGGGGCGTGGTACCTGGGTTACAGTTTTATGTAGAAAGCTAAGAGACTGGTGGCATTGGGTAAGCGAGCATATCCTATTTTTTGTATTATACAGCCTATGATACAATTCAGGTAACTTTATTTGGCATTGTTGAGCTAACACAAGGTCTCCCTCCGTATGGCAGGTTGCAGAAGGGGACTTACCGATAGTTGCATCTCACGGGTAAGTAACTATGACACCTAAGTACACGTCACTCGGACCCAGGGAAACTCCTAAGGGTACTTGTTGAGATCACATGATTGAATCGTTAGTATTCTTAGTATTATTTTCTGAAATGTTTCAACATTATTAAAGGTCGAGACAAGTGTTGCACTGTAGGCATATAAGCTCCTCTAGCAGCCACATTAAGTTTGGTGGTTGACTGAGTCTAGCACTTAATCATACCCTTATCATATTTAGATGTGGTCTTTTTGACCTCTAAATTTACGTTTCTTAATTTGTTAAGGGCGGAGATCGAAGCTTATAGGGACCTTGATCCGGCTACTAGAGTTGTGATTCTTAAAGCACTGTGTGATATCCGTGTTGAGGTATAATTTTTTTGTGTTAAACTAGTGTTTCTTTGAATGGATCTTGAGTTCTTTCGCGTTTTATTTTCACCCTTATTGTATTGTTCAATTATTACACGTGAATTACTATTCTAATCTACTCAACTTACCTTCAATCTTCTACTCCAGCTTATCTGCTTTTTGGGCAGTTTCATATTTTTTTGCTGTGTTAATTTAATACTTTTCTCCATTTATGCCTAAATGGAGTCGTTGTGGTTTGTTTGGCAGCAAGAAGATATCAGAAACTACATTGATGACAATATAAAACGTGGCATACAGCTTTCAGTATTTCGTAAAGAGCGTATTGGGGGCGATTCTCAAGGAACATCATATTGGTAAGTTAATATGCTTTATAAATCTATATTCTTAAATTTTATGGTAAAGGACAAGCGACCAGTTAGGGTTTGCTAATCTCAGCTTTCTATTGTAACAGAATTACATAGTTTTGGTTCATTTTTATTCTTTAGCCACAAGAATCACTGATGTATGTCTAACATTGTCTTCGATGTAGGTACGAGGATGACCCTGTGATAGGTTACCGGTTGTATCGGGAAATTAGAAAAGTGGAGGTAAAGAAGGCCAAGGGAAAGGGTATGCCATCCCTTCCCACTGTGTCTTGCCAGTGGGAAACAGTTGCGACCCATTTCGATGAATTTGTGGATGTTTCTGTGAGTATCTTTTAAGGTCGTTTTTTCTAGTATCCCGGGTCTATATTTAGTCACATAAAGTTTGCAAGCGATGTACTGGTAGAAATAGCACTCAGAGCCCTCTCTATATGCCTATAATTAAGTAGACAATTGTCAATTTCTGTTAATGCACTATAACGTGGTTACCTAAGTTTAAGTATCTTAAAGGCAGGGACGCTAAATTTATCATGCTTGAAGACAGTTTATGAGTTTGGTATTTTGGCATTTTATTTCTTGTTATATGCAAACTTGGGTTTCTAATATGACTTTAAAATTGGCAAAGTTTGCATTATAGAAAAAAGTTGAAGTGTCAAGAAATTGTCTTTTGATAAATGCAATGCTATTTTAATTTTTTTTGGGCATCATTTTTCTAATTTTGTTTTGATTCATGCCGTCCATTTTCTAACAGGAGAAGCTTTTCTCAAGTAAAAATAGAACAGAAGCTGCTGTCGGAAAGAAATTAAAGAATGACATGCTTCCAGAGATTGAGAAGATCCATAAGGTATAGAAGTCTTTCTTCAAAGAAGAATCTGAGCCGTTTTCTTCGAAAGGGCTGCATTGAACAGATCTTATTCGTCATCTCGTAAATCAATCATTATCTGAAATGTTTTTTCTTATGATGCAGAGGAAAGAAAGATTGTTAAAGAAGCAACAGAGAGAAGCTCTCCTTCTTGATAGCTTTGTCGGGGCAGATGGCCTTACCTCAGGACGCTCCCTTCGCGATAGGAAGCCTGTCACCTATACTTTCGGTAAGAACATCAAAATGATCCAATTTTGTGTTGTCTATCATGATATGACCTCTCAGTGTTATACGAGATCCGAAAGTGTGCCATCTTGTCTGTAAAAGTAAATAGGCATGCATCTTCCTTCTGGAATCTGTTCTTACGTATAGCTCACAACATGTCTCATCACTTTCTGCCTACATGTATAACTGATAATTACTTGAACAATTACACAGATGATTACGATCGGTCAATCAACGAAGCCATCAAAATAACCAAGTATGATTTCATCTCTTATATTCGTAGTATTTCCTCCTTGCAAATTTGCAATTTTACATTTTATCTAACATTTTAGAAAGCTATATCTTGCTCTTGATGGAGATTCTAGACTTCTCCCATTGTGTAAGTTTGATGGTTTGCTCTTATTAGGCAAAGGCAGCCCTCCCCAGATCCAGTTGTTAGAAGAGAACCAGTTGTGAAACCTGAGCCATCTATAGTTCCATCTACCAATGGTAGATGGAATGGTGCTTCTCATGCCCCTCAACATTTCTCCCCTGATTTGGTATCCCATGATTCATCTGATTATGAAGAAAGTGACGAAGAACATAAATCTGGACATCTAGACCGCAGGTATGCTTTTATCGTCATACGTTTCTGTCATTAGAATTCATATATGTATTCATTGATTGCTTCAATGACTTGTAGCAATAGGCGAAGGCAGAGACCTCAGAGATATTCAGAAAAGGAGTTTGTTGAAGCTATTTCAGATAATGAGGCGGGATTTGACAGTGACGATGATATAGTGGGAGAAGCTATATATGATGAAGAATATCTTAGGAGCCGAAAACAAAGAAAGGTCTCCAGCAGCTCTGAGGGAGATGAAGAATACCACTGGGATGAAGAAAATGTCGAAGAGGAGGAAGAGGAAGACGAATCTCCAAGTAGTACTGACTCAGATGAACCTAATAGATCAAAAAAGTTTACAAGTCTCAGTAGTACTAGGAGGGGAACCAAATTAAGATCCGTTGATGAGTTACAGTCGGGTTTGCGAAGGAGCAAGCGAGCCACCCGTAACCGTATTAATTATCGACAGATTGAAATGTCTGAATCAGAAGCCGACTCCGTGAAACGTGAGAAGTTAAATGCTTCCGAGGGGCAGTCAGATGCCAGTAATAGCGAGCAATACTCAAATGGAAGTCACAGTTCTGAGCATAATGAGGAGCAGGAAGTGAAAGATGATGAACAAGTTGAAGAAAATCAGGATATGAATGTTGATAATCCACCAGTTGAGGATTACAAGAATCCTAGTCCAGCATTTGAGGAAAAACAGAGTCCAGTTCAAGCACCGGAGGAAGGTGTTGGAAAAAGGAGATTTCTGGACTTAAACGAGCTTGCCCCAGGTACCGGTTTTGATGATACTAGAGATGATACGGATAACTTTTAGTCCATTTTTAGATATTAAACTATATTGCCCTATCTGCTCTTCGAAGATTACTACAGACCGTGTGAAATGTGTGGAGGAAACTTATCCACTGTAAGACCAATGAAGAAGGTTAATCCCTGTTTAAAGGGTAGGCAGATTTCCGGTAGAAGATGAATATCAAAATTTTCTGTTACGATGTTCATGAAGAGGGTAGCGGCTTTAATGGAGGTAAAATTATAGCAGGCAGCCACTACTGTGTAATCTATTCAGTTATTTATAGTATCGATAAGCATTTGTGGAATTGATGCTTGAGGATGAGATCCTAACTCTATATTTATGTCGGAAAGCATCTCTATTTACTGCTGGATAGAAAATCTGTAGGGAAGGTCTTTCATTATGAGGGTTTCACAATTCAATGTACTTTTAGAGCTGATAATGTTTGAATTGTATCTTTAAAGTTTCGGAGTTCTATAATTTCAGTCAGTAGGTAACTGGGAAAAGATGATTTACAGGGTATAGGCATGCCCTTGACAGAATCCCAGTCCAGACACCCACCACCTGTGTGGGCCTCCCTGTCTGGATTCAGCCATTTTTGGTCATCAATGAATATTTTGATTGTTTTAGTCAATTTCCCCCATTCACTAAAGTGAAGCCCCAAAAACATTCGTGGAGTCTTTCAACTTCGAGCTACCCACATATGTGACTGAAATTTGGATGAGATAAAAAGAGACTATAGGAACAGTCATGGGAAGATTTACAAATGAGTTCTCTACCCAAAGCTTGGCCAAAAGTCCATTCAGGGCAAGAAATGAGTCGTAGATCCTCTTTCGGCATAACATGTGGGGAAAATGACGTACTGGACAATAACATTATATGCAAATATTTGAACAAGACGGTGGAAAAGGAAATGTATAAAAGAATTACCGTTTTTGTTCATAACATGTTATGAGCCAGCCACTATATCGTGTTGTGCTTGTTCACAAAGTAACATTTCTTGTTAAAAATGAATCTGCATTATAAACATTCTTTATGAAGGCTCGTAAAGGTTTGAATCGTAATGAGCGATTTATGGTGCGTTTAGATGACGGAATCAAGAGTCTTCGGATTCATGAGTACAAATAAATTTTTATTTGTTTGGAAACTAATAAAAGTCTTAGGATTTATTATTGTTTGAGTTTCTTAAACGATTAGTTAAATTATTTGTTTGAAGAAATTCTTTTCTTGACCTCGTTTTGTCAAAAAAAAATTGTTTTTTTTTCTCAAAAATGTTTTTCAACATACATTATTTTCCTATATTATTTTTTTCTGTAACCATTTGTCTTCGAAAAATGATTTTTCTCGAAAAGAGTGATTTTTATTCTCGAAAACAGTATTTTTATAACTAAAATTTTCTGAAAACTGGTTTTTCACGAAAATCGTTATGTTTTCTTTTTCTCCAAAATCGTTCTTCCTTTAAAAAAATGTTCTCGAGAAAAAAAGGTCTTCATGAAACAAATTTTTTAGGAATCGGTTGTCGATAAAAAAAGTTTTTCGAGGAAAAAAAATGGTTTTCTTGAAAAGCAACTTTCAAAAGATTTCGTTCAACACCCAAAACCGCATAACCGTCATACTAGAGAGAGAAAGTGAGATCGTGTTCGTGTTTTCCGGCGAGGGATCTCCCTTCGCCAGATCTTCCTCTTATGCTTTCCTTTTTCCGTTTTCTTTCCCTTTTTCTTTTCTTTAATCGTTGATTGAATGGGATATGGTGGTGGTTTGAGAGGGGATTTAGGCCTCAAATCTGGTGGTGCTTTAGACGCAGGAGTGATGGGGTTTGGATGGTGGTTCGGGGCGGTTCCTGTTTGTAGGTGGAGATGGTTCTGTAGAGAAGTGAAGGAGATGTTCGTATTTTAATGGTGATGGTGGTGGAGTCGTATTTCGGTGGTGGTGGTGGTTGTTGTGTGGGGTATTGGAACAAAGAGGGCTTTAATGGTGGTGGTGGTGGGTTATTTGATCTTTGTGTTGGTTATGGTGGTTTAGTCATGGAGGTGTGTTATTATGGAGGGCTCGGGGCAGTGGTGGTGGTCCGGTGAGAGGATGAATAGGAAGATTATTTAGTTTTTCAATATACTTTGGTAATTGGACGACGACGGTTTTTCCAGTGATGGCGGCAGTTTTCCAGTGACGAAGGTGGTTCTCCGATGACGGAGGCCGTTTTCCGGGGACGACGACGATGGTTGAGAAAAAAGACCCTAAAGGTCGACAAAAAGATCCTAAAGATCGTGAAAAGAGACCCTAAAGGTCTAACAAATACTATAATAATAATAATAAAACCACCGCCGCTAGTCCAATTTCTTTCCCTTTATAAGGCACTTTGCATTTAAAGGTATGTAACTCTCATGAAGTTTTCAGAGGAAAGAAATAAGAATTATCGCCATGTAAAATCGTGATTTTATCACTTATGAATTGAAATGTTTCCCTTGCCTTCAGAAAAAAAAAGATTTCGTTTTGAAGGAAAAAACAGTTTTCGAGAAAAAAAATGACTTTTCGATATCTTCTTTAGGAAAACTATTCTTTTTGGTATTGAAAGAAGATCTTTTGGAGAAAAACAGTTTTCGAAAAAAAACGTTTTTGAAAATCAGTTTTCCTGAAAAAAACGATTTTTGGAAAAAAAAACAAAATAATTTTTTTGTAGAAAAATATGTTTGTATTATTTGATTTATTTTAAGTTTGAAATTTTAGTTTATTAATCCAAAATCCCAGCAAATCTTATGGGGTAGGGTAAGATTTTGGTCCTATACAAATTTTGGATTGAAACATCTTTAGGATACCAGAGTACTAAGATTTTAGGTAACCAGACAAACCAATAATGTATGAGAATTCACTGATACTTCACAAGCGGCTAGGCCTGTAAACGGTAGCTTATCGGATAAGATATAGGCATATTCGTATCCGAATCCGATAAGCTATCCGATATCTAATAATTATCCAACAGATATAAATCAATATCTGAATCCGATAATATCAACGGGTATATATTCGTATCCGAATCCGATAATATCAACGGGTATCGGAGGCATATTCCTATCCGGATCCGATAAGCCATTCGATATCTGATATCTAATAATTATCTGACGGATATAAATCAATATCTGAATCCGATAATATCAAAGATATCAAAAAATATCCGATATCCGAAACTTTAACAAAACTTAATATTTTTTTATTTGATTTTTAGCCATTAGATCTAAATAATGAATCTGAACCATACATTCTATATATTATTATTAATAAATTTTTATTTTTTATATTACTTATCGGCTACGGATACTTATCGGATCGAATACTAGTGTACCGTATCCGATAAGCAGATGCCCAATAAGAAATATCCGACTTCGTATCTGATATCCCAAATTTCTGATATTTTTTTAAATTCGAACACGAATGCGGATAGGATGTTGAATATTCGGATATCCATTGACAGGATTACAAGCGACTGAGTATTTTGGTCCAGAAAAATTAGTTCTCAACTTTGGTCATTTTGGTTTCTTTCCTAACATTTTAGTGAAACTAAGATAAAAATAATTTAGACATATGGGGATTAGTTGTACCTTTACATTTTTCTTGTCTCTACTCTTGATTCATGTTCCATGAAATTTGTCTTAGGCTCCGGCTGGATTTAAGTCAAATCCAACACTTACTTTATAGGGAGATGCTAGAGAGCCCAAATATTTTGGGCATTTTAATGCCCAGCTGATGTGGAATCACTAAAAGACAAGGTTTTTTCAAAGTTTGACTACGGTGGGGACCGCTTTTATTTCTAAATGAGGAAATATGTCACCCTCTAAGTACCAATTTCTAAGTCACTCTATCATTTCCCTACTTTATAAAGATGATATACTCCGGTTCGGGATGATAAATATATAAAGCTCTAAAAGATTCACCATTTTCATTTTGAGTTTGAAACGAAATAAGAAACAAACTGAGGACCTAATTGATTCATTTCCATCTAGTGCTCTATAAATTATAGAATCCAAAGACTTGTTAAAATGTTCTACTAGAATCTGAACTCTATTAACAATCTTCCATTTCCTCATCTTTTCATCCTCCCCTCATCTCAAACATAATCTCAAAAATATAAAAACATTGAAAGGGCGCGAGCACTGCCACATTCAACTTTTTTCTCTCTACCCTAAACCCCCTCAGGATATTGGAATATACACTATTAGGTAGGTTTGCTGCTGTACCTGCAAAACTGATCTCTTCCCATGTTAGGTCATCTGGGATCAGAAAACATCCATTATGTGTACTTTGCCATAATCATCTCATATTACAACACTGAGGTTTTCCAAGATTCTGCAATTTTTCCCACAAGCATATCATCTGTCTCGGGGATTGGTAGTGTGCCGTCAAGTAATCTTCGATGCACCCAAATTGGCAGAATTTTAAGCTGTGTTGATACTCCACCCGTTTTGACGTGTTGTACTGCTCCACCCACATTCCCATGCTCACATCTTCCATTTTGAAAAGCTGTAACAAGATGCACTTATCAAATCATATTCCGGCATCTTTCTATCGAAATTAAATAGACGGGTAAATGAAACAATCAAACTTACTCTTAATTTCTGTTTTTCGAAGTCGGATACAATGAATTCTGCAATGTCCGATGATAATACGTAACCTGGTCCATTTGCATAGGGTGGGTAGTCTTCCTCAGGCCATTCCTGGAAACCCCCCAAAAGAAAAAATGGAAGTGAGTAGTTTTCTAGAAACACCAAACCTTTTTTCCAATTCCGCCGGACAGTAGATTTATTATTGTGTGAAAACCATATCTTAGTTTACCATATAACTAATATACGGGGAGCAGATCATCATTCGTCTTTTATAATCAAAGATGAACGTCCGGTTTCAACTCTAAAGCACCGACTTTTATCATGGAAAAAAAAGAGTGGTAGAGTCTGACAGGTTACTTAAGGGGTCTGCAGGTAAAGGTAACACCTACTAACAACAGATAACAACATCTGGAGTCGAGGACCACACAGAACCAAGAAGAAGCATGTTTTACCTAAAGTGAGAATAAAGCCCGGAAGCACGAAACCCGACGCATTCACCCTAGGCTTTTGACCAAATACGATTTGTTTAAATAAATACAAGGTTTGGAGATCATTTCGTACCTCATATGTCACAGCCCATTTACCATTACGCAAGGGCTTGTGGTAGAAATTGATGTTTCCGACATAAAGGCTCTTATCCTCAGGAACTTTCTTCACCTCTTCAATCACTGCATCGACTCTGACGAATGTGTCATCGTCACACTTCATGACGTATTTTGCAGAAACTGTACGAACCTAAAGGTGCGCAAGAAATAAAAATGAATACCCTAACACAAAGCTTATCGGTGTATTTAACGTTTAATCAAAATTGACCACTCACCCCATATTCACAAATCGCTACAGTCTTCAAAACTACAAGGTCATAGCTATCCATGAAAGGCACTATAACAATATCCCCAAAGAACTCTGCTTCTTTCTTAAGTTCCACATTTACTTCGGCCCTTCCATTCTGTTCAAGAAAACCAAAACATTATGCACAAATCTAGTCTGGAAGTAAGAAGAAAGCTTCTCTTGGAAATGACATTTGCAATTCAGGTCCGAACTTACTAGTGCTACAAAGAACCGTGCAACCACATTTGATGATTTTACGTGTTCAGACTGCATCCAAGATTTCCTCACAGCCATTCTCTCCGCAAAGTGGTTTCCTGCAGATAAGACTCCGATGAAAAGTTCAACTGGTTCATCGGGAAGAGATGGAGCCTTCCATTTACTTGACATATCAAGATGTCTTTGTGGGTCATAACTTGGATGAGATGTGGGTAATGAAGCAGCAAATATCGAATGCACATCAATATCTCCATTCAGAGATAATCCAGTTGCATCCTCAAGAACAAAACCCTGTTAACATCGATGGTGAAACATAAAAAAAAGGAGATTGATTACGTTCCTTTTTTATTTTCAGTTGTTGTAAAAACTAATTAGGTCCAATGAGATACTCACGGTGCGATAAGGGAATGATGTGACATGCCTGCCGTCGACACTGACATGATAACCTTCTAAGCCAGCACTAAGGGTAAGAACAAACAACTTATCCTCAGCAAACGGGTACGGCCAATCGAATGTAACCTTCCTCGTGCGGCCTATCAGACGGCTTAGCCACCATGTTGCCTTTGACTCCTCCGTGCGATTGTCGTCATCACGGATCCACTTCTCGCATTTCACCTGTCCATCAACTGCAAAATTCAATGAATTCCCCAGTCGGCATGAAGAAACGATTCCAATATCTAATGACAAAAACAAGCTAATATTACACAAAACAAAACGTCATTTCAACTATGTGTTTTCTTTTGCACAACCCATCAAGAGACAAATAATAGTTTCACCTAGAGACAGACATCCTTGACATCTTAATCCCATGGAGATCAATAAATTCACTAAAGGCAGAAATTATACTATAACTATGATATCTTCAAGCTGCATTATGCTAAAAGAAAACAGTTACTTATACAAGAACTTCCTATCGTTAAAACCCAAAACAAAAGTTGGTTCCTTTTTTTTGTGTAACAATTGAAATCCAACAACAATGAACAGGCAGCTAAAAAATTCAAATCAAACAACAAACAAGGAATAAAAAACAATGAACATTAAAAGTAACATACCAGTTTCTTCATCAGCTTTAGATTTCCATCCTTCACATCTAAGACCAGAACCCCATTGCATTCTATAACAAGTATTCTGCTCAATAACAGGCTTTCCACTCCAATCTCCTTTCAACCTAGGATTAAAATGGAGAATTCTAGGTGGGTCTTCCCCATCAACAGTTTTCAATCCTTGTAACTCCATCATAAACTGAGAAACCATAACTGGTTCAGACCCATCTTTCACAAGTGCTATCTTTGGATCTTTCTCAGGATGAGCAACATAAGGTTTACCTACAACTGTAATATGTGATCCTAATGTTAGCCCACAAGGAAGTATCATAATTTTGTTTTTGCCATTGAATTCTGATCCAGATAGAGAAATTGAGTGTGGGCATGACTCTGATAAATTCTCTTTCTTCTTCTCTTTCTCATTAACCCTAACTTTACCTGATTCTAAATCATCCCAAAACTTCTTACCTAATTTCCATGCATCTTTTGCAGATTTTTGTAGTTCAGAAAACCCATCTTTACTACTAGAATTGTAAATACTCTCCTGAAAAATCAACCCAGATAGGGTTTTGTATTCTCTCATATTCCTAACTGGAAATCTTCTCTTCTGAGTAGGTTGTTGAAATGAACTTTGAGAAACCCTATATGACATTTTTGTAGGTTGAATTGGGGATTCTTTTTCTTCAATTTCTTCTTCACTTTCAAGCTGAAAAGGACGATTTAATGCTTCATTTAAAAACCCATTAAAATTCTCACCAGTAACAACACTAAAACCACTTCTAAACACAAATGGAATTTCTAAACTCATCATTATTAGATACAGAAATCCAACACCCATTAAAATCTGAATCGATCTTTGTCTTGTTAGATACATAAATCCATCTATCTTTGCTTTCTTCATCTTCAATCAAAGACGAAGGAAGAAGATTGAAAAGGAAAAAAACTTGAATTTCCCTAACCCTAAACAATAAATTCACTTTCGATTCGTTTAATTAAAGAAACAACTCAAAACTCCACCTTCTTAAATAAGAAGGATTTAAGGGGGTTACTGTTTTTGGGTATTGAAATTCAGTTTAACTAGTACTTAAATTAATGAATAAAGAAACGAAATTGTAACCCTAGAATCCTAGATCGAGAGAGAGGAGAGAGAAAGTAAGAAATAAAGAAGATGGAAAAATTAGGTCATCAGCTCAAAGAAGAAGAAGAATGAAGAAAACCGTTTTAATTCTTCCATAACTGGACAGGGTTAATTGATTTTTGGCCCCCATATGATACTATCTTTCCATTTTGGACCCCATAAATATCCGATGAACCATTTTCAACCCCTAACTAACATTTCTGTTACGAGGGGAGTTTGCAAATTTTTATTCCGGTTTTACCGTTCCTTTGTAACGAATTCTTATCCTCTTTCCTTCTCTCATAAATCTGATTTTATACACTTTATGACCCTAAGTCATGCGAAACCAACTGCAAAGTTTAAGCACATGAATATGCGTAGAGAAGAAACTTATATGGATTTCCAAATAACATCGAGCGAAACAGGAACAACACAATTTGAGTACCAAATGTCTTTACCACGTGAATCATAGTATGTAAAAACATCCTGAGAAGTAAGAGGAGCCAATTTCCTTGATAGGGTGTCGAGAGGGTTAGAGTGCATCGTTCTTGGACCTTGCCATATTGGGGGGCGAGCCAACTATGAACTACCAACTTGAGATTCGAACGACTTTGCTCCCTCGTCCTAGTATGTAAAAGAATGCTCAGTTGTGGACCTCGCCTAAATTCTTTGTAAGGGAGAATTAGGGGGTCTAATCGTACGAGGATCTTGTCACAGCACGAGGCATTATCGGCAAATCAGGTTATTTGAGAATGCAACCCGAAATTGGCAAGAAGACTAATTGGGTCTAAAGACCACTCCACAAGCGTTCCACCCTGCGCAATTTCCCTAGTTGTATGGCCAAATCAAAAAGCGAAAGACCGACAAGATTGGTACAAAAGTATATACAACTTAGGGGCCCAAAATTCACGTTGGACAATCATAGGGGCTAAAACTGGAGTTAACCTAAATAGAAACTTCAAAAAATTGATGAAAACGAAAGCCAATTCAAAACTAGCATCTTCCCTTCAAATTGACGTCATCATTACATCGTGACCGTTGCTTCTCCTGATAATTTCCTTTAACGTAAATATCGAGGAAATCTAGCGGTTTTATCTAGGTCTGACGTCAATATGTCAGTTTCTAGAGAGAGAATATCTAGTGTTGCGTAATTATCTGTAATATGATCTAACGGCTAGGCGTCGCTGTGTATGTTAATTCAGATATACATTAAGATACCGAAGTTTATAGATTAATGTGCTGGAAAAATATGCCACGCGTCGTTTTTAAAGATGACAAGTTAGTTAAATCAAAATTAGTGGACCGACACTTTTTATATTTGGGATTTTGCGGCTTTTGAGAACTTGGTTAAAAGATACTCTAGTAAAAAATCAAACAAAATAATTTTGGAAGCGCGTCTAAAGGCGCCCCAAAATTGCTGTGGGCACCTCCCTAAAAAGGGTAGACCACGATCAAACCCGACAATTACAGGCAGCTTCCGTTCGGAGTGACCAGTCCGAGGCCTAAAAAATGGTCTCGGACTGGCCCAGTCCGAACATACTCGGACTATCCAGCCTAGGGTGGGATTTTGGCACGTGGCCCCGTACCCGCCCACGTCGTTCAAAATCCGCCCGACCGATATATGTTTAATGGACGAAAGCGGGTAAGGGGGCCTAACCGGTGTACCGCCCGATCCGCTCGTTTAGGTTGTTCGTTTCCTCCTCCGTAATACCCACACATAATAAATATGAACCATTAAATGTTTAAAGTAAGATGGTAGTGTTAAATTAGGTTAAGCTATGACATATAACCCTCGAAATAAGAAGAAGTACAACCCTTTTCTTTCCTCTTCTCTTCGACTTTCTTCCAGTCATGACTCTTCTGGTTTTTAATGGCAAAATCCTAACTCTTAATTATAATCGATGCTTCCATCTCTTTTGATTCTTCTCTGAGGAGCTTCTTTCTAATTGGCGATTCTTTATCTCAGTGTTTCTAATTTTGTTGTTATTGTTAACTAAGTTAATGAACTTGGTGACTTTTTTTTTTGACAAACTACGATGTATACTTGTTACCCGCCAGAATGGTAACCGACATGTCCGGCTAAAAAAATGGACACGGACGGACACTTTTACAGAGAATACCGAAATACCCGTCTGTTTTGTTAGGTTGCCCGAACGGAAAAATTTGAGTTGCGTCCGTTCTGCGCGGACCAGATGGGTAGTTGTCCGTGCATGGACCGCCTGTCTGGACCGTGTCCCATCCCTAGTCCAGTCCGAGTGAATTCGCATATTTCAATCGGAGTCCAAAACTAAGTTTTGCCTCGCTAGGGTTTTGTTTTTTTGGTTACAAGAGGATTTCTGTCTTCGAAGAGGTTTTGAAGATAATTCTAGGGTCTTTTGTGTTTTCAAAGTTTTGAAGATGATTTCTAGGATTTTAGATGGTTTCAAAGTTTTGTTTCTAGGGTTTTTTTTTTATTGCTTTAAAGCTTTGGAGAAGATTTTTAGGGTGGGTTCATATTTCTTGTTCATTTTTTGAGTTTACCCATTGCAAAAAATTTCTTGTTGATTGAAGAAGAAACAAAAAGAAGAAAGTAAAGAGAGAAAGAAGAACGACAGGTGGGGGTGCTTGCGGGAGGCGCTCAAGCAAATTTTGGAGGCGACTCCTCTTCGTAGGTGCCTACAACAGTTTTAGTAGGCATCTATAGAAGCTCCCAATAATTTTCATGTGTTTTTTTTTTTCTATTTAATTATGGAGATAAGAAGGGCGACCAACTTGGCCTAAATCATTTCTGGTTTTGTATTCCATCGAAAATCACAATTCGATTGTACTTTAATGCAATACGAATGCTCATAACGTATTGTGATAAAATACATAACTTGATGAGATTCCCAAGTGAGAAGAATATAAATATTCGAAACAAGACCTAACGTTAATTATAAATCTATTTTTTGAGATGTTATTATCTGAAACTACAATTAATTCACACATTCGTGTACTTTTTCTTTTCCCGCCTCTAACCGCATACATATTGTATTTTCACAGATTGCTTTTCCTTTGATTATGTTTTATTTTTTGATATCTGGGATTTTGTAACGATTCGAGTCCTACCTCGCTTATCAATCACAAAAAAAAAATTAGTAAATCTTTTAGGTCGCGGATTTTGGGGAATAAAGAAAAATCTCCGAAACATAAAGACTAAGTGAATCAAGATAGACTCAGGGGACATATTTATGTGCAACCCAAAAATTCACTTGATCGAATTTCACCCCCTAATCTTCATCTTCTCATCACTGTCACCAACACAATTTCCTACACCATATCGACCACAAACCACCATAGCCACTCTCTTTTCTTCTTTCTTATACATTCTTTGTATCTCTCTTGCTCGTTTTCTCTCTCCCTCTTTATCTCTCTATATTGCTCATCCCTCTCTTATTGAATTTATGTCTATTGGCTTCTCTCTCTCACTTGATCTCGGCTGAGATTTAATCATCATCACTATTCAACAGATCTTTCTTCAATGAAGGAGTTTCCTTAAGAAGAACTTGAGCAACACAATATCACTAACTTGCATTCTCTGAATCCGATCTCTTCTCTTCTTTAAGAACTTCAAGTATCTTCTTAAACTCATCACTCTTCCGCTCCAATACCTCTAGATTATCATCATCATCAACTTTCTCAACACTATTTGAATTCTCGACGTCCCTCTTAAACTCCATTTCCTTTCTTTCTCTTTCAGTAGCTTGTTTCCACATTTTAATATACCCAACTCCAGCCTAATTTCATAACACTTCTAATTCCTCTATTTTCTCATGTTCGTGTCGATTTTGAAACGAAGAGGAAATGGAATTTTTTCTTCTGAGAAGGAAAGATAAAATTACTTAGGTTTTCCCTGGTACAAGCACTAACCTGAATCGCCATTAATCTATGAAGAAGATCAACTTGGTGAGGTACGCGTGATTTTAGAGAGAGAAAAAAGAAATGGAAAATTGAGTGAGGTTTTGAAGGAAGTGAAAATCAAAAGGAAGAGGAATTAGGGATTCCTTGATTTTGTCATTTACAAGGGAAAATGTTTGTTTTGATTTGAAGGAAGGTTTCAAATGCTTTTGAGAAGGAGAGGTTCTCTCTCTAAAACTTGATAAGAAGAAGAGGAACAAGTGAGGGAGTAGGTAAAATTTTCTCCACCAAATAAATAGAGTTTAGATTTGGAGGGATGAGAGAGGCCGAGAGAGATAGATTTAGAGAGAGACGACCAACATAGATGGAGAGAATAAAAGAGAAAAGGCAGCAATAGGGGTGGTGGTGGTGGTGGTGAAGATTAAGGGGCAAAGTTCGATGAAGTGAATATTTGGACTGAACAATAAATATGTCCCTTAAGTCTATCCTGATTGACTCAACCTTTATGTCCCGAAGATTTTTCTTTATTCTCCAAAGGGGCGACCATTCTTTAACATCATATACCAAGTTAGACTTTGCAAAAAGCATAAAAGGATATTACTAACGAGAATCCTGGTCAAATTTGTACGTAACTTCCATCAAAAGACTACTACTTTTCAAAAATACACGATGGCGCAATTTAATTCGACAATGACTATAACAATGACAAATTGACAAGTCATTCGATGTTGAACAGTTCCATCGAAAAATCAACCTATAAGTTGAAACTATTATTATATTTGTATGTCACTAGATTTATTTTTGAAAGAGTAAGTTTACAACTCCTATTTCTTAATATATACAGTATATATATCACTTTGTCTTTCCAACAAAATAAGGACTAGTCTAAAATGCCTAGAAGCTCCTAAACTTCTTTTCCCTTGAAGGCCTTCATAGTTTATGGCCTTATAATAAGAAACAAGTTGGTGTCTGGTCAAAATCATTAACTTGATGCCAAAAGAATGAGTCTATTTCAAATCACCAGAGAATACCGTTGGGGAAAAGTATGTGATTATTGCGTTTGAATTTTGTTGACAAGCCAGAGTTTGTGCTGTTGGAAATGTCTTCAAAGCCTCATTCTCAAATCTCTTTCTTGGAAGTTGAAAAAAAAAGTCACTCCAAAGTTGTAGGCTCAAGTTTTACCAACATAGTAGAAGGGTTAGATAATTGATAGAAATAGGTTTTAAAAAACTATCGTATCACACGCCTCGAGGCGAGACGGTCCCGAGGCGCCTCAAGGCGTACGTTTTTGTAGGTCAGAAAAAAATGCATTATTTTTAGTCATCTTCTTCTACTTTCTTGTTGGTTGATGGCTTGCTGCAACAAGTCAGACTCTCTCTACTTCTTTAGTCATCTTTTATCTCTTCTACTTTTTGGCAAGTGCTTCTCTCTCTACAATTTTGAGTCCCTGACTTCTACTTTTACAACTACTACTGCTGCTAGCCTGCTACATGTACCACCTTCTATCTCTTCTTCTACTTTTACAAGGAATACTTTCTAGTTTTACTATTTTTCAAGTTTTAATATATTTTATGGTATTTAAGTACGAAAACTTGTTATAATATATTTTTACATAGTTGATGTCATTATCTTTAGCAATTTTCTTTTTCGTATTTCATGCATCGAGGCGTGCCTCGAGGCACCGCCTCGCCTTGTGAGAGCAAACCGCCTTGAGGCGTAAAATCGTATTTTCAAACCTATAGAATAAATGAGAATAGAATGTACCTAAGGGTCGAATACTGTAATACACTTACACTTAATAATAATATCTTTTTGTGTTGTTTTATTTTTGTGTATTAGCTATTGTTTAAGGTGTGTACTTCAATTTTAATTTGGATCATGAGTCTTTTTTTTTTTCTTGCTGAAGGTGGATCATGAGTCTTCAGTCCATTCCAAGGTCTAAAAAATAGGCCCAACATCCATACCAAGAAACAAATGGACTGGATGTCCTTTGGCATAAAATTCCGATTTTACCTTTTTCCTCGCAATACAAGGTGTACAATCATATTTACAATGAGTAAAGACATATTACATTTTGTGTTGACAAAATTTTAGATGCAGCGGAATTTAAAAGAAGACTAAAACTGAATTAAAAGAACAAAATAAATAAAAGAAATACGATAAACTTTGATTATTAGTCTTTGAAAAGGTGAATAACAATGACATACTTGACTTACTTTTATAGGAACTTGAACACTTTTAGACAGACTCGAAGACTTCTGAATAAATAAAACACTCAAACTTAAAAACTCCTAAACCTAGACCTAGGAAATACTCAAACATAGAAACTCTTAAATTTAGACCTAATAGACTCGGTCGTGAGGCTCGTTAGTTCTCTCGGCCGTGAGGCCCGTTAGTTCTCTCGGCCCTGAGGCCCATTGCCTTGGCCGAACAACCCAGTATAATCCGCATCAATGTATATCTTGTTTTGCAACCAATTAATCTTCATTAACATGTTTGTTCTTCAATATGTGTTCTCCATATTTACACAGAGGGATGGAAAAAATTGCGGAAAACTGAACAATTATGAGGTTTACTTCATCAGTCCAATCACATGTAATGAAAGTAATGAATTTTTCTAATACATTACAAATTGACTAAATAAACTCATCTCGAAATAATTGAACCTTAGAAAACCCCGACACTAGTGCATGATAAAGAATTAATAGAAAATGTATTATGTAAAACACATGATTTAGGAAGAAAACTCTAAAAATGAATCTGGTAATTTCGATCACGGGATTTGTATCGGAATCAATCTCGTTTTAGATGAAGAACATGATCAAAACAAAATTCACTTTGGATGAAGTACATGAAAAAAACAAGTCTCAATTTAATACTACTAATATTTCGATCTATACATACACGTATTAGATTCGTATACTCGTTTGATGAAGATGATGCGAATAACAAATGACCACTTAGAAGAACTTTAATTGCAAGCTCCCATCCAAGAATGAAAAAAAGAAAGAGAAAATTAAAGGGAGAGAAAGCTACAAACATTAACTTTTTTACTATTTTTATTAGTATTTATAAAGGTCGCGACTTTGGGGAATAACAAAATGTCTCCGGAGAATAAAGACTAAGTCAATCGAGATTGACATAAGGAACATATTTATTTTCTAGTCCAAAAATAAATCTGATTGTTTTGTAGTCCTTAATATTCATCTTCACCTTCACGCAAAATTCCCTCCTTCAACCACTACAATAATTTTCGACAACCACCATAATTTCCGGCCACCAGGCCACCACCATTTTTTACTCTCTCCCCCTCCTTCCTTCTCACACTTATGGTGGTGAAAACAATGATTAAGAGACACCACACATTTAATTTACAACAGTTTCTTCCTCTTTCTTTCTCTAGCCTCTAAAACGTTTTTTTACAAAAATCTAGGATGAGTTTAGTTTCTGTAAAGAGAGAATATGAGAACTTAAGGGAGCAATGGAGAATAGGAATTTAGGGTTGGTTTAGATTTTGTTACCAGAGAGAATCTAGGAATGGGGGTCGGTAACATTTAGGGTTTTCATCGTTTTCTGGGTTACTAAAGAGAATCTTGTCCTCAATCCTCTTCCATTCAACGTTCTTGGGTATTACATTAGGGCTATTGTGTTTAGAGAGATAAAGTGGAGAGAGATACTAAATGGGTAGAGCACTCAACGTTTTTGGGTATTCCATTAGGGTTACTGTTTTTGGAGAGAGAAAAAGTGGAGAGAGAGATTAAATAGGTAGAAGAAAAAGTTGAATGGAAGTGGATTGAGAACCAGATCATTCATCAAGTAACTTTCTCTAACAGAAAACAATGGATTGCTTAAGAAAGCTTAAGAATTTTCATTGTTATGTGATGTTGAAGTCGACTTATTATTTTCTGTAGTGCTTTATCAGATATTTTGGAGTAAGGTGAGTGAGAGAAGATGAAGGGAGAGGGGAAGAGAAAAAAATGATGGTGTGGCCGGAAATTATGGTGGTGGTAGGTATTGAGGTAAAGATGAAGATTAAGAACTGAAAAACAATCAAATTTATTTTTGGACTAAAAAATAAATATGTTTCCTAAGTCAATTTGAATTGACAAAATCTTTATTCCCCGGAGATTTTTCTTTATTCCCTAAAGCCGCGGCCTTTGTAAAAGATGGTATGAGAAACACAAAACTTCCATTTTAACTTTTTACCTACTATTTTTTTTTATGAGATAAACTTTTCACCAACTAGGAAAATTATTTTGAACTTTTTTACAGTAAAACTAGAACTATAAGTCGGGGACTAAAAATGGAGATTTTGACATTAACCCCCACATTTATATCGATATTGGGACTACACCCCCGTTTTTTGAAACTTGATTTACACTCTCACATGGGCGGAAAATGTGAACTTCTAGTTAAATGTTAGTTGTGTGAATCACACATGTGAATCAGGACAAAAATACCATTATGTATGATTTTGACATTGACCCCTACTTTTATATCGATATTAGGACTACACCCCCATTTTTTAAACTTTTGATTTATACTCTCACGTGGACGATAAATGTTAATTTCTGGATAAATGTCAGCCGTGGGAATCTCACATGTGAATCAGGACAAAAATGCGTTTATATACATTTTAATTTCCATCTTAATACCTTCTTCTTTTTTCTTCCATTAATCAACTTCATCAACCACATACAACTATTCGCTTCATCAACTGCCGCCACCATCATCATCATCGTCGTCGTCATCTTCTTCGACCTACACAACAATCGCGCCAATCTTAATCTTCACAAACTGTTTGAACTAATTTTCTTGATAATGAATCTTATAATCTTCATCATCTCTAAGTCTATCATTATCAACACTACCCAGATAATGATTTTGCAAAATTTTGTGAAAAGAGGTATCAACAACTTATATATCCTAAAATGGATAAATGGAGTCATCCCATTTCAAAAACATATACCGAAGTATGAACAACTTGTACATCCCAAAATGGAGTCACCTCTTTAAAAACAAATGGACCAGAATGAACTTGTCTTAAAATCATGGCGATCTTCGACTATTGCAACCATCACCACTATCATCATCATCATCACCATTTCATCATCTTCTTAATCAACTCTTAAATTTGATTTCTTTTATGAGCTGACCTCTAACTCAATTAGCTCTAATCAACCAAAGAAGGTATACAACTTTGATCACTGACTGAACTCCTTAAGGTTGATGATGGTTGTGATAATGGCTAAAGATTGTGCTGGTGGCTGTGTAGGGATGTTGGGAGTCGATGAAAGGGAATGGTTGTCTGTGGTTGATGAAGTTGATTAATAGAATAAAGAAGAAGAAGGTATTGAGAAAGAAATTAAAATGTAAATAAGAGTATTTTTGTCTTGATTCACATGTGCGATTCACGACTGAAATTAAACTAGAAACTAACGTTGTCCGTCCACTTAGGGGTATAAATCAAAAGTCTTTAAAAATAAGGGTGTAGTCCTAATATCGATATGAAAGTGGGGGTCAATGTCAAAATCATACATAAGGACATTTATGTCCTGAACTAACATTTAATTAGAAGTTAACGTTTTTCGTCTATGTAGGAGAATAAGTCAAAAGTTTTAATAAAGCATGAGTGTAGTCCTAATATCGGTATAAAGTAGGGTCAATGCCAAAATCTAAAAACAATATTAGTGTGGATATTTATTATAATTTTCTCCTTCATTTTTATTTTTCTTTATATTTCACAGTTGGCGGGTGCCACTTTTTTCTAAAAAGAATATAGTTTAGGGTAAAGGAATTCTGTATTCAATTTTTTTTGGTAAAGATATCTTTATCCAATCCTTGTCTTATTCCTTTTGGGGTTCATCTCACATGCTCTTTTTTAAGTGCTTTGCAAATTGCACACATATAATAGTGTATACAACAATTAAAACTTGAGCTTTTTCTAGACTCTTTGTTTTTCACAAATACTTTTTTCAATTATAAAGTATAAATTGTAAAATATAGAGTTTTATTGATTTGTTTTTCACATTTAAAAGTAATCTCACTCTAACCCCACCCAAATACGTTTAAGCTTTGCTTGAGTCAATGAATTTGGCTATGAGCATTTCGTGGTCCACTTTGAAATTTAGCGTTTGAAGAACTAGGCCCCTGTTAAGAAAGAATTTAAATCTTGAACTGAAAGTTGTTTTTTTCCTACCGAATAGTATTGCTCTACTTTTTTTCTTTTTTATTATTGTTTCTTACTAGACCCTAAAAATCAATTGAAATTGTTGACTAATTCATTTGTGAACTAATTTATCTTCCTAATAGATAATATGAAAGATATTCAGTAGATATATCACCAAGACAGTTTGGCCGAGTGGTCTAAGGCGCCAGATTTAGGCTCTGGTCCGAAAGGGCGTGGGTTCAAATCCCACAGCTGTCAATTTTGTTCTTTGTTTGTTTTGCTTTCAGAGCTTTTCTCTTGGGCCTGGAAAAGTTTCAATATGGGCTTTCGGAACTAATTTGGGTTCTCTACGTAGGCCAAAGAAACTCAAGTAATGTGACCCCTCTTACCTCTCTCTAAGTCACCATTTGCCAGTGGTGGGGGCTTTGAGGCAACCTAGAAAGTCTCTGGCGCATCTAAGATTCGGGTGGGAAAATCTTGGATATAGTTCAACCTTTTCTTTCCCTCACGTTTTTACCGGCAAGTCTTCCAAAAAAAAAAAAATTTATCTTCCTCCTCTCATCCTACCGGCCATATGTAACCAACACATAAATAGAAAGCTCAACCATGGCTCTTGGGATTCCGGCAAGGAGAGTTGTAAATTGTTTTTGGGGCCCCTATAACATAACCACATTTTGAGAAGGGTTTACCAATATAAGCGTTCCCATGGCAATAAATTGTGTGGCCTATAGAATCTCCCTTTCTAAAAAGACCATCTCAAACCCTTCCAACAACTCTACGATGAAGGGAGTGATTCCTTCACCGAAATCTCTTATTCTTTGAAGGAGAATTCTAGTTGTTTTCTTAGTATTGGTATTTTGATTCGGGGGGGGATTAGTTTGATTTGAGTTTCCGTTAATCATCTTGCATCTCTTTCTTCATGTTCAGATCTTCTATGGCTTTCTTGTTTTTCTTTCTAAGGTGATCAAATCTCAAGAGAAGTATAAATCAGATCTGGAAGTAAATCTCAACGATGAGATTATTGAGAAAGAGAAGGTCAATAGTGGCTTTAATTCGTTACAGTATTGTTTGATTTGGCTAGAACAATGATGAGAAAAAAGAGCACCCAAAAGAAGATTGGCCGATATCTTATTAAATCAAGAGGACGCCATCTTATTCACTCGACAACCTATGTTTGGTTCATCGTTTCTACATATATTTAAGTATAATATGGTTTAAGACCTTTAGGGTTTTCTTATTTGTGATATTTAAGATTTTTTCATTTTGTGACGTTTAGGGTCTTTTCATTTTGTCATTGCAATATTGTACTCCTTTAAACTTCATGTTGTAATTTACTTTTGTAAGACTCGTATTATAATTTACTTTTGCAAGTCTCATGTTGTATTCAAAGGAGTCAAAACTATCAAAACCATGTAAAATGTATTGGGTTTAATTCCTACATACGAATGAAAATTCTTTTTTAACTTAAAAAAGAAAAATAAAAACGGCAAGATATGGAAGCAAAAGTTAAAAGGTCACAAAAGTACTTTATCAAAATCCTTAGTAGTTTGATATGAAATCCTTAGTTGAGTCCAATGAAGTGCACCATGCCACCATGTTTTCCGGCCAACAAGTTAAGTCCATGCCACCAATCCAACTTGTCCCTCATAGCATCTCTGACGCAAAACTCAATCTTAGAATTCAGAGTGCCACATAAGATTTTCTGAAGTTTTCTTAAAAAATCACCTCCAATGCAAAACTCAACTAAAATCTCAAAAATGATGTGTCGACGGTGAAATAGAGATATCTCAAGTGGACACTCTATTTCTAGAGTGTCCTCTTGAGATATCTCTATTTGTCCAACTCATCAATATTTAAATTTCAACCAATTTAAATCAAGTCTTCGTATTTCCAGAATAACTAATTATTATTTTTTTTACAAAAATAACCATGTCACATAAATAAAATAAAACAGTTTAGAGTTTTGCATTGGAGACATACAAGAATTGATGACCTCTATTTTCGCTACTTAGGAGTGAGAATCTCAATTGGAACTCGACAAATCAGACGAATAGGGATTTTTTCGAGTTTTGCATTGGAGATGCTCTTACGTTTTACTCTAGACAGCGAGCAACCTAAGTGCTATTTCATTCCGTTTCCAAGAATGTGACCCCCTTTACCCACCGAGGGTCGCGTAATGGGTGTCAATAACATGCTACAAATTTCAATACAATCTTGAGGATCTTTACCCACCAAGGGTTGCATAATGGTTGTCGATAAAATGCTACAGATTTTAATACAATCTTGAGGATCATCCTCCTCCACCACCATTATACTCGGGGCGAGTCCGGCCATTTAAGAGGCCCCAAACGGAGTTAAAAGTTGGACCGTATGCATTACAAAAGGGAAGTCTACAGTTACGTAGTCTCGGACAACATAATCGTACCGTCAAAGAATTAGAGAGGAGTTTCTTCTTCTTGGGACACAAGCAGATACCCCAGCTGATGCTAAAAATCTAAAATGGAAGAATCATATTGGTTGGTACAAGGGTTCACTAGTGTTGCAAATTGTGATGCCTAATGAAGCACTTGCTTTTGTACTCACAGAAATGCCCCAAGTAATTTGCATAAAAAATTAGAAGTGAACATAACCAAATAATTCACCCTACTTGAACCTGAATCAATCCTCTTAAACCCCCTAATCATCTTAGGTGTGTGGAGAGAGAGTGAGTTAGCTAGAGAGAGAAAGAATGAATTTGATATATTTCATGAATTTCATCTCAAACCGTTTTTTAGAAAGTTAAAATGAAGAATTAAATTTCATGCTTTTCTTGCCTCCACACTTGTTAAATGCTTAAACCCATCTCTCCCTTCCTCCATAGAACCTCTAATATTAAGTTTCATCACCTCACAATCTCTCTCTCATCATCATCATCTTCTTCTTCCTCTGTTTTTCTTTCACTCTGTTTTTTTTTTCTCTCAAGAACTCAAAATGGGTAGGCCTCCTTGTTGTGATAAATCAAATGTCAAGAGAGGTCTATGGACAGAAGAAGAAGATGCTAAGATACTCGCTTACGTATCGAGACATGGGACGGGTAATTGGACTGCTGTTCCGAAAAAAGCAGGTGAAATTCTTGTTTGAGTTCTCTATTTTCTGTTGATTAACAGTTTTTGAAGATTAAATAGAATGATTTTTGTTGTGATTTTATGTATGCAGGTCTTAAAAGATGTGGGAAGAGTTGTAGATTAAGATGGACAAATTATCTGAGGCCTGATCTCAAGCATGACAATTTTACTCCTCAAGAAGAAGAGTTAATTATTAGGCTTCATGCAACCATAGGAAGCAGGTATCTTTCTCTCAACCTCTCTTCTTTTGTTTCTCACACCAAAATAAATTTTGTGGGATTTTAGACTAATGTTATTTGGCCGGAATTTTGGGACAGACTAGGTACCCAAAGCTTATGTGGCCGACTCCCATCAGTGAAGTAATTTTCTCTCTACATGACCGACCAATGAGAACCGATCACATCATTATCTGGCTTGTAGGAGACCGCAAATTTCAGACCAAATAACATTTTTATTATTTTTTAAAATTGTTTCATCATATGATATAAGCATCATTTACTTCATATGACATAACTCAAAAGTACACTAGAATGATGGAAAGATGACAACAACTCCAAGGCAGATTTTTCTTTCATAAAAAGATCTATTAATTTTTCAGACTTCAAATTTTTATTTAAGGTTAGTACGGATTGTCTCCACAGTTGCAAGCATTTGCACGATCCACGCGGGTTTGCACCTGGAGCCTAAGTTCTAAAAAATGTATACATGTCTTTTGTAACCACGAAAACGGACACTACCAAAATAAGGTCATTAATGACAGTCTGAAAAATCTCTAAACCCAAAAATATCATTCATATGACTATTTGGTACGGTTAGACATTTGTCGCGATTATCACCATCATGAAAGATATTTGTAATGGACGGTTTGGCATATATCGCGATGACCGGCATCGTGAAAAATATAATCCTAGATGACTAACCTTTAAAAGTCATGAGAACTCTTCTCCAGTTTCACTTGCACCTATACAACTACTTGGAGCCTAATCAGAAATTTCGGTGCGGGTATATGGGTCGCACTCTTGCTAAACTCCTATCACAGAAGAGGGTCAACCAAAATTTGTTGGTAACTAACCCACAAGCTCCTTCACATGAGAGAGGACACACAACTGCTAGGATACAATCCTATATGCAATGAAATGCTTTCATTGACGACGTATAGCGATGATATTATCAGGCCGTCAAAAAAATTTCACAGTCGGTAGTATTTTCTTTAGCAACGATTGTTAAGATTGTAGGCAACCAACTTGAATTTATTAGCGACGTCTTTTTTTTTTGTACTTTTAACTACACTTTGAACCTTGACATAAAAGATCTTGTGCTGTAAGTGAGTTGCTCTCTCTCTCTCTCTCTCTCCCTCTCTTCTCTCTATCCATCTACATTGTTTGTTCTTGTTTTGCAGGTGGTCATTAATAGCAAACCAACTACCTGGAAGAACAGATAATGATGTAAAAAATTTCTGGAACACTAAACTAAGAAAAAAACTATTTGAAATGGGAATTGATCCAGTTACTCATAAACCCTTTTCTCAAATCCTTGCTGATTATGGAAACATAGGTGGATTACCAAATAAAACCACTAGATTTGGTTCTCTTAATCGAGATTTAAGAAACGCATTCATGTCTTCTTCTTCATCATCATCATCAAAACCAGAACAAAATTCATCATCTTCTTCATCTCTATTTCCATCAATATTAGATTCCAATACTCAAATGGGTTTGATTTCATCAAAATTATCAGTAAAAATGGAACCCATTCAAGAAATTTCCTTAAACAATAACAATAATAATAATAATTCTTCATCATCATCATCTTGGGATCTTTTAACTCAACTTCAAGCTATTCAATTAGTTACAGCTGAAGCTTCAAATCAACCTAATAATTTCTTTCATGAAGGTTCTTCTTCATCAAATTCCTCTGCTTCTTCTTCTTCTAATGCTAATAATAATAACAATCTCATGATTATGAATCAAATTAGCTGTACTAATCAACAATCTAATATGATTCAAACTCCTTCTTCTCCATTTAGTTGGAGTGAATTTCTTCATGAAGATATATTTCTTCCTAATTCTGATCAACATCAACAACAACAACAACAACAACAACAACAACAACAACAACAGCAACAAGAACAGGGGAAAGAAGATTTTCAATGGATTTCATCATCAATTTCTGAATCTTCTGAAATTCAAACAAAGAATGAAGAAATTAAGAATGGGAATCAAATTAAAAACCAGGGTTTTGATGGAATTACAAATGTGGGGGGTAGTTTTGATTATATGGGTCATCCTCAACAATCAACAGGTTATTATCCATTGATGAATGGTACTAGTCAAGTAGCAACTGTTATTGGATCATCTTCATCTTCTGATAATTCCTTTATTGAAGGGATTTTGGATCAGGATAATGAGATGTTGATGTGGGAATTCCCTAATCTTTTTGATGATCCAATTTAGTATTTCTTCATTTACTAATTTTGATTAAGAAGTTTAGGGAGATTAGTTAATGTTAAAAAACACATAGAGTTTGGAAGTAATTGTTGTTTTATGATTAACTAGTAGATGTTTAATGGAGTTTATCTTGTATGGGATGTTTAGATCTGCACTTCATCAATTTGTGGTGATAATGTTCAATGCTAATTTGTCTTCCTTGTGGGAAAAGTTAAATTTTTTTATTTAGTGATAATAGGGGAGATGAACCGAAAACAATGAATATCAATATTAAACGTGATTCAGTTGAAGATCCTGACATAATCTCAACGCACATTTACGGAAAAACCATTAATGGATTTATTATGATAGATGATCTGAAAAATGGTAATCAGTTAACTAAGGTTAATGAGTCAAGAAAAGACCGAAAGTCCACGGGTCAACCCGCGTCATGTTAACAGGGAGGTTGAATCTGAAGGTGGTCTGCCACTCAAACCCAGAATTCGGGGGTCCATATGATTATCCTAGGCGCCTTAAGACCTACCCAGACTCAAATACAAGCAAGTCTGCCCTATGATTTAGGAGAAACTAGGGGGCCTACGTCAATAGGGCCGATACTTCAATCCAAAAACATGGGAGTGGAAACGTGTCTAATGTTTACAAATTTAATCTTGAATCCTATAAAAATTCTCGGTCTCCGAAGTTCTTAAGTATTTAATTGACTTGGGCTTTAAGAGTCTTTCAAGGAAGAAACATCTTCTAAAGAATCTACAAATTCGAAAAATATATCTATTATCCTTAAACAAGGGAACTCTTAAATTACAGTTAAGAATATCTCTTATTTGCTAAATACAGTTAAGAGTATGCACGTTATATATGTGTGGATAGCTCACTTATAACTTTGAGTACTTTAGTTCTTGTTTGCATTTATCTTTCAAATAAAACCAGATCGCAAAATAAATCATCTTATCAAATTTAGATTATTGTTTTTGTGGCTGAAACACATAAATTGGATACACAGACTTCCATTAAGATCTCTTTCTCTTAGATGGAAAATTACACATAGAATGGACTCAAATTCACATTATTAAAAAACAAACAAACACTAGTCCAGAAGTGGTTTCCTTAAGAAATACACACCTTTGTCTAAGGGTGGGATTTTGATCTAGAAACCCGGAACTCGCCCACTACTGCTCGAGTCCGAAGGGTCCATGACCGTCCGATGTTCGAATCGGTCCGTACCCACCCGACTGAAAGAGCTTAAGCAGACGGACGCGGGCATAGGTCCTTACCCGGTGATCCGGCGGAGTCCGCCCGCTTATATAGTCCGCCCGACCGAACCCGTCCATGTCCGTCCGTTTATCCTATCCGTTATACCCGTTCCCCTATATGATTGATTTTAAGCCTTTGGATTTGTAAGTTTAGCTACAACCGTTAGGTTTTAAGAGTAAAAATATATAGCCTTAAAAATCATTTTTCTTAATCTTGTCTTCGTCTTTGTACTTCTCTAGTCTCTCTCTCCTCCAAAATCTCAATATCTCATGAGTAACTTTAGAATCCACAATACACCGATCGTAATCGGTTTTTTGTTTGGAAGACGACTACGATCTACGTATGTCGTGATATTTGGCATTTGATACATCATAGATGTGATAAGCTCGATAACCGCCCACTCAAACACTAACAAGACCGGGCCTATAGCCCAACAACATTATTTATTCCCTCATAATCCTAATTCAAATAACCAAAGATTTCACCTTCTCTAGGATTCGAACCTGGGACCTCCAAGGATTTCTGGAGTTTATGTCAACACCTTGGAACCACTTGGGCTACCAATTGTTGACGAGTTTATAAAGTTGTATTTAGCTATTAATAGTTTTAATTCAAATAAAAATTTCTTATTTATTCATTAGTAACCGGGGTCCGACCGACCGGTACCCGGTTTGCCCGACTATCAAACGGTCACGGACGGGTACTTTGTTGGAGAAAAATCCGAAATGTCCGTCCGTTTTGTTTGGATATCCGAGTGGACACTAAGGACTTTTGCCCGTTCCGCCCGAACCGGTTGAGTTAGTGTCCGTTTCCCTCCCGTCCGGACCGATTCCCACCCCTACCTTTGTCTCTATTCTAATTCGGGAGTGCTACAATGACAAAATCTTTGACACGATGACTCATTTTTACTAAAAGACAAAAGTTTTTCAAAGTCTAACTTTGATCTTGACCGTTCTTTTACCCGTGTGACTCGTCGTGTCAAGGATCTTGTCAAAGATTATTCGTACACTTAGCATTTCCCATTCTAATTAGTCTTGACAGGGTAATTACCCATTTTTAATCACTCAAAACTAGAAGTACAACTAAATAATTTTAGCAAATATCATTAAAAAAATGAAATTAATAGAGGAATAAATAAAAGAAGAAAATACAAACCTAAAATGTGGGAGTTAAGAGTAGTTTTCTAAAGACAAGGCAAACCACAAACACAAAAGAAGAAAAAACACCACTAATAACTAAAAGCTGTTAGAAAGTTTGTTAAATAAATTGAAAGAAGCTAAAAACCAATCTTGAATAGAATGAGAGAATATCACACAAGAGAGAAAGTGATTTTTGATCAATCGAATGACATCGTTGCAGAGATCATCAATTTCATTCAGAAGGCAAGGGTCTTCCGGTCTAATTTGGGAAGATCGACGTCAAGTTCTTGAAGTTAAAAAAACATCTTCTTCATCTTCGACCGCACGAAATTCAGCTGTTGTTGTTGGTGACCAAGAAACCATTAATACACCACACCATGATTCTTCTTCTTCTCCATCTGAATTGACTCAGACTAATCAATCTTCATCTGAAAAGCCTCAAAGGTGTGCAATTTCTGCAGTGTTCAAAAAATGTATAGGATCTTCACCAAAATCCTCATAGAACTTGTTATAGCTGTTTTTTCTCTTTTCTGTACAAAAATTTGTATGTTTCTTCTTCTTGGGCTTAGGGAGCATTTTGGTTTGATTATGTTCTCTTGTGGTGATGTTTGAGTAAGTAACTTGAATGGTTTTTTATGACAACCTCTAACCCATTATCTAAATTTGATTTGTCTAATTTCTTATTTTGGGTGGGTAAATTTTGGATCTCGAAATCACTTCTTCTTCATGTCGATGAAATTTTGGATCTCGAAATCACTTCTTCTTCATGTCGATAAAAAATTGTCTTCAAATTAACATTGGCGACAAACCTTCAGAAACAGAAAAAGTTTCTTCTGCTTCCTCCTCTCCTCCTACCACAAGCACTACTGGCCGACCACTACCACCACCATTTCTCTTTTTTTTCCATTTCTCTTTTTTTTCTCTCCTTCTGCTCAAACTCTCTGAAGCTTCCATAGAAATTTTTCAGAAAGGAGCGAAGGGAAGGTGAGGGAGAAATAGAAGAAAACAGGTAGTGTGGTGGTTGCCGGTGATAGTGATTGATGGAGAAATTAAATTTCAAAATATGATGGCCGATATGATTAAAATATTTATATTTCTTTGCCTACAGAAATTTCCACCGCAACCAAAATTTTATTCGTTAGTCGTCTCAAAAAGAAGGGAACTTTCTCTTATCTAAAATTTGGTGGATAACAGAAAGTTGAAGAAGATAAGTGACTGAATTCATGTAAAATGCTAGACCGTTTCGAACCAATATGATATTCTTTTCTGAATTTAACTTAAAAAATGGGCCAAGAAGAAAAGAAAACAACATATGAATGGGTAAACCTACTTTCGTAAAATATATATAAGATCTTTAGTACCTACATACATAAAGTAAGCAAACCGAATAATCTAAGCATATCGTATTCGACTAATCATCCCATACTACATGAAATGAACTGACTCAAGAACGAACAAAGATCATTTTTCTAATATCCTGCAGGTTCACCTTATCCGTGCTTACATTTTCCATCCCTTGAGAAGAACATAATCCAAGGCGTAAGACTGCAGTTCTACTGAAACTTCCGCCTCCTTTGTATATATAGACTCCGTCTAGGTAATTGTTCGACACAGCTACCACCTACCAAAAGATCATTTAGCTAGGTAACATTCCTGTGCACAAGAAGAATCAATAATCATGTCCTGGAACCTATATACTCTGCCTTAGAAAGTTAATAACTCGGATAGCTTCAAAGATCTTAATACTCCTAGTACATCTCGTTAGGGGTAATTTCCTACTTTCCTGAACAGATATATATCCACATAAGACGTGATTCCGGCGGGTGGGGGGGAGGGGGTAAAACGAGCAGATATGGGAATTATCTCAGACAATTCTCATAGTTGGAGCATATATTACCTATTTATTGAAGAAAATGTATTTAAACATTATACTTCATAGAGGTTCTTGAATCAACCCAAGTTGATGGTAGTTCTGGTAGTCAATCCCATTCAACCGTACACAGCACAAGACTTGCTCTGGCAACTCTTCAGCCTTGTTTCCCTGTTCCACCATATACCAATGAGACACACTCAAAAAAAATTCTCATGGCTAAGTTTGAAATTTCGTTTAAATGAGCAAATGTCTTTTTTTTAATCAATTTCCTTATTAATGCTGATTGTCTAAAAAAGTAAAGTTAGACATACTTCAAAGAAAATTCACGACAATAACAAACCAAGCCTAAACCTACTCACGTCCTAACGAACAAATTTTACCTGTATTGTGAGGCCAACATCCAAAACGCACATCTTTAGTCTGTCCAGAAATGCTCCGAAACCTTTTCTAGATATATAACTGAATCTGTGAATATCCACATCAATTTCGAAATAGTTTTCTCCCTACACAAAATTTAAGGTAACAAAGTTTATTTATAGAATATACCCATGTCATATATGCTTCAAAAACATATCATAAGTTAACACTTACCACGTAAAATTCATGTTGAGGACGTGAGAGAACAGGTTTTTCATTGTACGCTTGCATTAGCTTCCTCTCAGCTGTACCTAATTGAAGATCTTCGGCATTTGCTACACGACCCAGTATTTTTAACCTCTCTCGGACAGGTAAAATTGTATCCACAGGAAAACCTTTCACCTTTTCTACTTCGTCATCAATTATCCTCTAATTCAAAACAAAAATGAAGAGGAGGAACTGAGAATGGAATCAATAAACGTGTTTCACACTGACGGCATATATAAACGCTTGAAAATTTGTTATCACTATTAATATAAGAAAGCTAGAAATACAGGATAAACGCTTCACCGTACTCTAAGATTTTCTTGGAAATGAGGAGCCATGTCTTTCGAGTAAGTTTCTGATAGTCTAAAGTATAACACGATGTTCATTCCTTCCCCATCCGAGTCACTCTGAAAGATAGCTGCAGGATATAGTGGAACCTACAGAACCAAAAGCATGTTACCCAAAAATTCAGTTTCTCAGTAAAATAAATCTGATTTCAGTCATGAGTAAAAAGGACCAATAGAACTGAAAAGTAGAGTACCTGAACATTTACTATAAGAATAGGCGGCAACTTGCCAGATGAATTAATTACAGGAAGCTCCACGAACCGAGCAATATGATCAACCTTCCGTGGAGATAAAAAGACATCAACACCAAATGGATTATATGCAGCACAATTTGAAGCAAACACCTTCTTTTTGTCCCTGCCCACAAATACCAAGTATAAATCAATGTTTCAGCTAATAATAATCACAAGCCACAGATATTCCGAATGATACTTCTCTTTACCTAAAGTAATTCTCTGCACGGACTTTGAAAGTGCCAGGTTCAACAGGTGACCAACAGTCCATCATTGTCTTCTCTATTGGGCAGAAAGGAACTTGGGTACCTGCTATTGGCCTTTGTACAACTGTCTTTGTATTAACTGAAATAACATAAATCGACAAAATAAGCCACCGCTCTTTTTTGACATCGAAAAAGAGGGCCAATGTTATATGGATCCTTCAAAAATATAAAATGGGTATTCAAGATTCTTTTTTGTTCAACCTATTCCTTTTTAGAGAAATCAGGAAGACTCAAAAACTCTCAAGCAAGACACATTAGTATCAACAATCCAGCAGGAAGAAGTATCAGGACTCAAGAGTGCAAGAATCGAATTTTGCTACCCCAAATTTATACATCAGAATAAATCAAATACTCACATAATCTGGAACTAGCATTCCCGTCCTTCCATTTGAAAGAAAGTCTCAAGCTTGCCTTCTTTCGCGTGCTTGGAGGACCAGGGCTTAAAGATCTTCTCTTGTCCATTGAGGAAGCAGTAGAAGCAAGACAAGGTAAGCAGTTATTAGGAAGAATGCCACAATTGTCCAATAGCCCCGGTGGTGGGTCAATACTTTCGTCCACTGAGAGGGTGGAAATTTCATCATGGGACACTGATTGCTTCGCATCAGACTTCCGATCAACATCACTTGAATGAGAAACACGTCCATTTACAATTTTAGCAGCTTCTCTTTGTCTCTGTCGTTGGTCAGTTGAAGCTCTTGATGGAACATTGTCATTATGGTCTTCAAGGTTAGCATCTCTAACTGTTGAAATACTAGACACTGATGCACCTTCACATCCATTTAGGGACAAAGCATCTGTAAAATGAAAAGAACACGTCAGTAAAAATATAACTGATGTAAAATCACATTATAATGCTCTCGAAACTCCAAATTTCGTTGTGTTTATGTGATTACCATCCTGTACACTTTGATAATCATCTTCACCGTCAGATTCAAAAATTGCAGCAGAATCAAACCATGCTTCCTCATTACTTCCTCCTAATGTTGAATCGCAGAAGAAAACGTATTAGAAGCTTAAGCATTATAATTGAACATTTCCAATAATGAGAGGGAACACAAATTCGTAAGGATATCTATATTCACTAAAGCACCTCGAAGAAACATGCTTAAAACGAAGGATTTTAAGTTGAACAGTTTATCTAAGATATTGGGTGGATTCACTCCGAAGAAGCCCCTTTCAATCTTGTTATGACGAAGAACAAGCAAACCAAGAAAAGCAATAATGGAAGTAAACAATCAAACAAACACGAGATTTACGTGGTTCGGTTTGTGTGACCTACTCTATGGCGAACAATAACGCGATGATTTTCACTATAAATGAATAACAAGATTACAGAGATTACTCGAGGATGCTCACTAAAACCCTAGCACCAAGCCAACTCTAACTTTCTCCACGAAACCAACTTAAGGATAACCTCTTTACATTGATAACAACCCCTTATAAGATCAGGGAAAACATAAGTAAACTGGTCAGGCCAAAATTTCGGGTTGGGGGCAGCGCCCTCGGCGCTAATGGAAAACCTTCGCCTTAAAACTGTTTTTTGGGTCGCAAACCAGGACCGACATCAACCCATATTCAAGACACTTTCAACAATTCTGTGAATGCTAAAAAAGAGAACGATGACATTATTCCAACTCCAAATAATGATTGAAGTAGAAGCTCAATGAAGCAATAACCTACCTACGTTAAGGGTTTTAGTCAAGCATGAACAATTTTGTTATGGCATGAGAAATGGGTAGCTGAAGTTCTAAACTCGTGCTAATGAACAACCATTTCTATATTAGAATTTAAAGTTCTGAATATATTCCTAGTATAAATGAGAACTTGAAAACATTCCAAATTTCGGTGTTCCGAGACAATAATTTTGTATCTTATTGAAGTCCAAATCAAGTGATTCACCTATTGAAATAAGTTCACGATAACACTCAGAAGCCTCAATCAAGATTCAATGCATGGATATTTTTTTTGTTATATCATAAAGATGAACTTGTAAAGAGACAATGACCTAAATAATTATAAAAGGAAAAAAGGGGATGACAAGATTCTGAGTTATCCAGATACATCAAACCCTAGAAACCTTTAAATCTAGTAAGTACAGAGATAATGTCTTTCCTTCTTTATGCAAAAGTAAGTGGAGTTATTAACATAGATAATGTTGAGATAAGCAAATATAACCCATCTAATATTCACATGGGCAGGAACAAAAAAAGAAGAAAATATCAAACTAATTAATAATACTAATCAACTTTTTAGTATCACCTTTTTCAACATTATTAAGTGCCTATCAAAAACAAGAAATCAACTACTCCTTATTAGGTATAAAATGCAGCAAATTATCAAGTAATTCAACTTAATTGACACCCATTTCTGAAAACCCAACTTCAAATTTTCAGCAAGAAGTGATCTTTTTTGACGAATTCACCCAAAATAAACAAAGGATCAAGAAAGAGGGGGATTAATTAATAACCTTGAAAATTTGAGCTGATATTAGAACGAGATCGATTTGTGATGACAATCTTATCAAGTGAATCATCAGATTTTCTGATCCCTCTTTTTCTTCTCTTGATATTATTAGACTTCTTTGAAGATCTTGGAGGTTTTCCAACACACCCTTCTGTTCTTGAAATACAACTACCCATTTCTCTCTCTAAAATAAGAAAATTTATCTACAAATCTAAATCTATAAAACACCATAAAATTTCTTGAATACCCAAGTAAGGTTCTTCTATCTTTCTTTGATCCTTCTAATCTATTAATTTAAATTGAAATCATATAAATAGAAAGATAACAGAATCAAAGAAAAAAAAGTAGGATTTGGATTAAACCCAAGTAAGAAGAGAGAGAGAGAGTGAGACTACTGAGAGACTCTTTTCTAGTTCCTTCCCCTCTCACTTTCTAACTTTCTCTCTCTTAAATTTCTTCTTTCTTCTATCTCTTGGTTTTCAGCATAGAGAGAGAGATGGAAATTAAATGTGAATTAAAACTGAACCTTGACGGCAGTTGCTATGGGTACGATATCTATTTTTCTTTTAAGTTTTATGTGGGACCCAAACTCTATAATGAAACCCATGTGGATCTACTGTTTTTATCATCATCATGATTGATTTTTAGGGTTTTATTTTCTTTACCCTATCACTGTTTCACCCAATCGATTTTTGATCAATATTTCCATGCCCAAGCGTTAATTTTAATTAATTATCAAAGCGTGTGTTAGCTAATTAGTGGGTCCCGTCCTATATACACACGTGGATAGATCTACGACGTCTGACTCGGTGGGAAGAAAATCGATCTACGACGTCACAAGATCTATAACGCAAGTCAGAGACACGCCACGTGTGTTAACTATGAGTGGGTCCCATCTTATTATATACAGACCATTGGATAGATCTCAGTTGCTTTTGGGCAGAGAGGCACAGTGCGGCTATAAAGGTATAAGATGGACGTATGTAGACTTTTTTAGTGTCCGACCGCGAAGTATATTATCACATGGTGTTAAATTTAGTGGTGGGTCCTACGTGAGTGATTTTTGAGAGGCCTAGAGAAAGTGCCGTGTTGTTGACGTTCTTGGATCGTATTTAAAGTGAAGTTAAAAAGAGTAGTTGAGTGAAAAACAAACTTAGACCATCAGATTTGATGGTCAGGGTCAAGTACAGTGCAGTTTTCTGCATTTCTATTACAATGTTTTATAACCACAAGTATCGACTAGTCGGACGAAAGCTACCCCTAATATACTACACAAATAATTCAATTTAAGCGTGTGTGCCCCACTTTTTGCTATAAGCCCTCTATTAGAGTCATTAACTCCCAAGAATCAGTTTAACTAAAAACATCGACAGCCCGAAAAGTAAATATATTCTCGAAATAATTCTAGCTTGAGGCACTCGAAATTTCGAATTTGGAAAAAATTACTGTTTATAAATCACTCGAAATCGACTTAAATTTGCTAATATATACATTTTCATATTTTTAACTACTTCAGAAACTTTACAAACATTAAATGAAAAGATAAAATTATAAAAATAAAAAACTTTTCAAACACTATAAAAAAAAAGGAATTACGATTTTTAATACAAAAATCAGATGTTTTTTGAAGTCTTTCTTTAGTGCCTTTCTTTAGTGTCTTTCTTCAAATAACAAAATATAAGTGATACTCATCAAAAGAACACGAAGAAATCTAGATTTATTATGAAACAAAAAAGTCGAAAGGAAAATGAACGAAGAGAAAGAATGAGAGAAGAAGACAATGATAAAAATAAAGAAGATAAAAGAAAAAGTGAAAGAGTGCTGCGAGACGCCTACAGACATAACAGGTGGAAAGATGGTGCCCTTATAGAATGACCGACTTAAAGAGCATATGTGCCAATTATTCCATCCATTTTTGTCAATTCCAATTCCCGTTCCAAGAAAAAAAGGGTCCACGTACAGGCACTCTTCAATTAAAGGTATCTATCTAGGTCTCTCACTCTATATTCTCTCGGCCAATTGTTAGTTGGGTAGAGATTACTGCTTGGTCATGGGCCAAAATACAGATATGTCACATCCGATTTGGAAAATGAGCATGTCTCATCAGTTTTTAGGCTATGGTAGGAGGGTAAAAATATCGACCTAAATAGCACCCTTGATTTTCTGTCTCATTGAATAGTATTCATTTCATAGGTTTTGGATACAACTTGTACCACCTACTCCTAACATAATAGTATCTTTTGCAACAAAAAAAAAAGAAAAAACATAATAGTATCCGCACTGGAGGATGTAGCTAGGGTTCAAATCTAACTCCATTTTCAGAAGAAAAAAGAACTTCTCAAAAAATGGTCATTGAAAGTTACGGATTATCTAACGTTTTGTGAGTTTGGGTATCATGGAAATCCACATAGGACTAGTAGTGGTCAAGATTCAGTCGGTAATGGTTAAACATCATAAGAGTTGCTTAATTTTTTTTTACTCTATGCTTCTAGCTTTGGAGTTTCCATAAAGGTGGTGTTTTTTCGTTCTCTAGATTTGACTCGTCTGAGTTTAACTTGTTTGAGTCTGACTTGGTTAATTAGAAGCACAATAGTCATTTTAGGTAATTTAAGATGACGGACACGGACACTTAATTCAAACTTATTTTACCTCGTAAGCGTAATAGTCAGTTTACTAATAATTCGACTAATAAGTATTGTAGAAATGAAGAGCAGTTTCATTTTTGACGTATCTGAGTTTTCGAGCATTCTCCATCATCAAACGTCTCCTGTAGACAAATCAAACACAAATTAATTCGCACATAGACAAAGAAAAGTCTCGTCACGTAGAATACAAAATCAAAGTAATAGAAAAAACTAATAATCATACGTGTGTTTTCTTTGGTTTCTGCTTCAGAAGTTGAAGTTTCCGAGTCTAACTGCTGGTGCACCAATTGACTGCAATTACCCTGTAAAATGAAGAGATTTTAATCTCACGTAATGAATGGAAACACAAAAATCGAATTTGCAGAAGTTTTAAATGATAAAGAGGAGAAATAAGATTAAAAAAGACGACGAAACAAATTCAGCAGAGGACATTCTTACTACTTTCTTTTCATTTGGGGGACTGGTATTAACATTTGATACGAGCTGTGGGTTCGTGCAACCATGGGAGTAAAGTGTATATGTTTTTCCTATTCAAAATTTATATGAGTTTCTCTGAAGTTCTAAGTACAAACTTGAACTTGCCTCAGATACGCAAGAGTCAATGTTATGTTTGTCTGGTGAAGATTTCTGAGCTGAAATGTGCTCCTGACATTTCGGTGAACCTGCATATAGAAGAAGAATTAGATAAAACAACAAAGAAAAGGAACTCGAGTGAAATTTAAACACACTTCGTACTCTCGATTTGTTTCACACACAAAGTAAAAGTAAGTTTCCGGATGCGAAAGGCTTGTCTAATCTTCAAGAAAGACAAAGAAAATATACAATATAAAAAATAAACTAGGAACAAGACACCACATGGGCAGCAAAATAGTCGCAAGGAAAGGTCTAAAGATGTCGTGAGAACCCATGAAGCCATGACACGGGGAACAGGACTACACTGGAGGAGAATTAAACCTCTGAAATAACCTATTCGAATCCCCTTACGCCAGTTTGCTTCATGAGTCGATGACATATGCAGAATTCCTATCATTTATCATACAACTGTCTTTATCGACATACTCATAGTGCTTGAATTCAGAGAGCATAAAGCACAAAAAGTTAGAAACAGAAAGATGTTTCTTAATTTTACACATTGCTGAAATCACAGAATTCGACTTAACAGGAAAAAAAGGGAATTTCAAACATATCTAAACTTATTAAGGTACAAGTAGTCAGCAATCGTGTTCTTAGTAGGACTCAGTTTAAGGAAATCAATCCCTGTAAGGAATATAAGTTGAACGCTATAGCAGAAGAGATGAAAAACTACCCGTATTTTCTTCAGCTCCTTGTAAACAATCTTGGCCCGATGACTCTTCTCCACCCTCTTGAACCATGTCATTTGATCTAAATTCAATAATAAACTGTGTAAGTAAGTTCATAATAAAAGAACGCTACTCAGGTGAGGATGCAGAAGCATTCCAATTACCAAGTGTTGGGTACTAATATGAAATTTCGACAGTCAATAGTTCTCACTTAACACACATTACTAAGTTTATGATGGATTAAAATTAATCGTCTACTCAGTAAATTAAACACTTCCACAAAGAAAAGTAGAGGTTGTTTTACCTTGTAGTTTCTTTTTCACTTGTTGTTGGACATTCTTCCGGGCCTTTGAGTGCGCAGGAAAATACTTTCTGTTCCTGGTTTTATAACAAATAACGGTTCGTTGTGAGAGAACAATGAGCAACCGAAGTACAAAAGGAGGAACACTAACAAAGAAATATATTCAGAAGACCCTCCATTAGATGAATACACAAGGTCGGTACAACTAGCAAAAACCCCAACTTAGTGACTAATTTATTAATGAAAATTATCTTTCAGTTTGATTCCCTTGAGGATTGTGAAGAGGCTAGGCCAAACAGCAAGTAATAAGATCATCTAGTTTGAGAATCATATACCCGTCCAAATTGCAGAAAGAAGTTTCTAAACCATATATAGCTATAGCATACATATCCTTGAGAGTAATGCTATATGAGTGTTTTCCATTTTCATTTATATTCGGAGGTTTTCACAAAGGTTAACAGGTATTTAAGAACTAACTTCTTTTACAATACGAAATCCCGTATTTATTTTGGCAACTAAATGAAAATAAGTACTCTTTTCTCCAACCTCTGCATTAAAAGTCGTAATAGCTTCCTGAAACTTTAGTAAGGTGGTCTCCAAGCCCCTCACTTCAAAACGTAAGGCCTGAAAATGTAGCATCATCAAACAGGTGAAAAAGGCGAATATAAGACAAAGATTGAGATAAGGACAAAATCCATATAATAATGCAAACCTTATTCTCTGTATTTAAATTCTGTATAATGTCTTCCTTCATCGATAAAGATTTCTGAAGGTAATGCCAGTGAAGGAAAAAACCGGAGTATCCTTGTATATAATATTGGATAATGAAGACGATTCTTGAATTAATACCTTATACATATGCTCACTCTCATCATTAGTATAAGGATATCTCTTCTATTTGTGGCAGCCAATTGTTACTCATTTTTTCTGCCTCGAGCTTCCCTTCTAGCTCTGAAATAGTTGTATCTTTTTTTCTGATCTCTTCATTGTTACACCTCAGCTTATTTTCCAGCAAACAAATCTTTTCTACGTGCATATTATACCAATCGAGCTCAATATTTTAGTAGAAATGTAGAATAAGATTTATATACTGTAAGCAGAATAACCGTATTGACAAGTGCACAGTATGAGATGGCGTGATTGATCACAAACAAGAAGTTAGTAATATCATAAGCGACAGTGAAGATTCTCGAGTTACCAATTCATCAACTGTCAAATTATCTCACTTACCAACAAATTCCTTTTCAAATGCTGAGACCTGATCAAGTTTCCTTTTTAACCCAGAGACTGAATATAGCAAACACATAGTTAATGAGAAACATATACTGTAATTTCCATTGTTCAAAAAAGTAATAGTTGAGGAAACTACACACCTATGTCCTCTTTTTCACTTACAACCAGTTGCACATTGTCCACTACTTCCTTGACCGAAACAGCTTCTTTTGCTATCAAGTCAAACAACACCCCATGAGCGTGTACCTTCTCTGAAAGCAAAGCAAGCTTTCGATCTCGTATTTCTATTGACCTTTTCAAGTCAGAAGTTGAATCCTACACACCAATTTGTGATCAATTATGAAGAGTTCAAACATTGGAACTAATTATTAGTCTTAGCTCCAAACAATAGATATCCCCATGACCCATTATTTGGACTAAGAAATTGATGCAAATATGCAATAATCTAGACCCGTTTCTTGCTTTCTCTCGAGAAAAAGAAATCTAGAGTCTATTCTTTTTTTGGAAATTGACTACGATAGTCATTACAAAGGCTATGATACATCAATAAGATGTGATAAACACAATAACCGCAGAATTTAAACCTTATAAAGAAATGGGCCTCAAGCCCAACTGGACTACTAGCCTAAAGCCCATCTAGTTACATTATTTATACCTTTAATAATCCAAGTTCAGTAAACTATGGATTTCACCTCCGCTCGGAATTGAACCAGGGACCTCTAGGGTTTAAGAGTACATGCACTACCAACTAAGCTATCAGTTATTGGCACCTAGAGTCTATAGATGATGTGAGGCCGGGTCTCAATCATATGAAATTTTGATTTCAAACCAATTTACTGCCACTAGCTAACTAATTTCATAACGTGTAATCTAGTTCATATGTTCGTATAATTAGGGTTTTCTCGAGAATTCTCGAGAACAAAACAGTTATTAATCAAAATTCCTTAACAACAACAATTCAAGCATAAAAGAGGAGAAACGAACTTCATAAATACTCAAGAAACTATCCCTTGATTGGAGCAAGCTTTCTATAGTCGTCTTCAACTCCTTCTGCTTGTGTTCCAGGAGAACGTTATCGTTCTGAAGATACTCAACCTACAAACAGAATCACTCAACTATTACAAATACAAGTATGGATCTTAAATTTGTAGAAACCCTAATTCCTAATTTATCAACCTTTTTTTCGAGCTTGTGTTGGAATTCCTGCGAGGAAGCCAATTCCGTTTGCAATTCTTGTATCTTTCTACTGAAATCTTCTTCAGTTTTCTTTTGTTTCTGAATCGAAACAACAAGTCGTTAGAAATCTCAATATCAAATATAAAACGATTAGAGAAAAGAAAAACCGAGGATGAAACCTGGATTGAGAGGTGAAGTTGTTCGGTTGTTGATTGATCTCTTTCCTGAATTCATCGATTAATTTAGAGAAAGGAAGAAGAAACGGACATTATTGATCTAGAGAGAGAAAGAAGAGAGAGAGAGAGAGTACTCTAAGATCTCGAAGTTCTGCGGTTAGGGCGCGAAGCTGGAGTTTGAACTTGGAGAGTCGAAGCAATTCCATTTCCTTGCTCAAGAAAGTCTGCATTTTCTTACTTGGCGCGTTTAGATAGGGAAATCCATTTTTTGGCGCCATTTTCTCTTCCATTCCTATAGGCGCCTCCATCAAGGCAAATTTGAGGAGTTCTCGTGAATGTAGGAAACGCCTTTAATATTTATGGGGGCGTATATAAAATTTCTCTCTTGGATCAAGGTGTTAAGGCCCTTCCGTGTTTTTTAAAAGGCCTCTCCATGAATTTATTGACTTGGTAAATAATCATTGACCTTGTGTTGGTTAAAGGGCCCCCATACAATGGTTTAAAAAAACCCAAGGGTGTATATCACCCACACTAACAATATACATATCTCAACTGTAGATCTCTCCAAAATTCAAATCCCCAAAACATTCATCTTCTCCAATTTGGTGATAACCAAACTTTCAAAAAACTAAACTTAGGATATGAGAAAGAGGAAGAGATGAAGATGAAAAGGAGGAGAGAAACCAAGAGAGAGATGAAGATGAAAATGGTGGTAGTGATAGATTTTACAGAGAGAGGGAAGATAAACTGAAGAAGAAGATGAAACAGAGCTACTGAACCAATTTTCGACGAGCTCAGCCGAAATATGCAATGTTTACGGGTCGAGCCCACCGTAATTGTTGCATAATTTGGCCTGAGCCAACCGTAAAATGTTACAAAATTTGATCCGAGCCCACTGAAAATTGGTCCAGTAGCTAATGGTACTACTGGGCCAATTATCGGTGGACTTGGACCGAGTTATGCAACATTTACGGCTCGAGCCCACCGTATTTGCCACCAGTAGCTTTTTGGCCTGGTGCGACCGGAAATATCACTTTAGGGTTTTCTTCCTTTCTTGATTTTCACCCGCTTCCAAACGAAATGCTTCCAAATAAGGTCCGCAAATCATTTTCGTTGTGTTGCTAACCAGTAAATTCGGGTATTCAAACATGTAGCTTCAAAAAATTGAAAAAAAACTAAACTTAGAGTTATGAGGAAGATGAAAGAGACAAAGATGAAGATGAAAAGAAGGAGAAAGAAAGAGAGGACAAAGAGATAGACACAAGAGAGAATGAGGGAGAGATAAAGATGAAAATGGCGGTAGTGATAGATTTTACGGAGAGAGAGAAGATAAACTGAAGAAGAAGAAGAAGAAGAAGAAGAAGAAGATGAAAGAGAGGTAATTAGGAAGATGAAAAGGGGTGGGACTTTTGATCGGTCAAGGGACATTTTCTTGATTTAATTAATTTTGACCTAGCGGCGTTAAGTGTACTGTTAGGTCAAACTAGAGAAACGAGAATACATTTTCCTGGAGGGGTCCTTCTAACCAAAATGAGAGATTTGAGGGACGCTTCAAAGGAGGAGTCCTTTTAACAAAAATAGGGGCCCTATAAAATCTCCATTGTTTGTATAAATAAAAACCCAAGTCATTAAAGATAGAGATATCATGAAAATCTGATCGAATCCGTTCTGACAAGATCTTATTTGTATATAAAAACCCATAGTACTTTTGTGGGAGTTTCACCCCATTTAAGCTTTGCCTTCCCACCAACACCAACCACAACTCATAGGGTTCATAAAACAAAGAGAGAGAGAGAGAGAAGTTTGATTCTATATAGATGGGTGAGGAAGTGAAGATGAGTTATGGTACTATACCAATGAAGTCACTAAACTCAGGAAGTAAAATTCCTGTTTTAGGGTTTGGAACAGCTGCTTACCCATTTGTGGGATCAGATGGTGTGAAGAATGCCATTCTTAATGCTATAAAGTTAGGTTATAGGCATTTTGACACAGCTGCTCTCTACTTCACTGAGGAGTCTCTTGGTGAAGCTGTTTCTGAGGCACTTCAACTTGGTCTCATCAAATCTAGAGATGAACTCTTCATCACTTCCAAGCTTTGGTGTTCCGACGCTCATCCCAATCGTGTCCTCCCCGCCATTCATAAAACACTTCGGTATGTATCATTTTTATTTCTTTTAATGGAAGAAAGTCTCACCACTTGAGTTAATTTTTCAGAAATGAGAAAGACGAGCGAAAACCAACCAACACCAATAGATTGGAAAGTAACATATCTATCTATCTACCTCTCCCATGTTTATAAATCAAGTGTTTTTTTTTTGGGAGATGCTAGATTCACAAAATTTTTTAAATTTTTTTGTCAAAATGACGTGGCAAGATTCTTTTCAAACTTTCATTGAATCTGGATTGTTCTATTCATGATCGAGTTATGTTTGAACAGTCAGGATTCAATCAAACTTTGAAAAGAGACTTGCCTAACCATTTCGACAAAAAATTTGTCAATTTTTTTTTTTAACTTAGCGTTTTCCTTTTCTTACGGTGAATAAACCAAGTTAGAATACAAAAAATAATAATAGGAAAATAGATAATCTACTGGCCAGTAGAGTCGTAGTCCATTGAGTGGAGACCTCATCCAAAAACCACTTGAGACTTGACAGGCACTAACATGTGAGGGCAGACGAGGATGACGTGCGAGTCTCGATTTTTCTTATATTTTGGATCATGCTTGACGTAGGGCACTTGCTTCTAGGTCACTTGCTCCTTCAAATTTTTAGTATTTCTACACCACTCATTTTTTTTAGGTCATAACTTTTGGAAAAAGAATTGAAATATAAAATTTTGAGTGAAATTTATTGTGCTTTTTTTTTTGTTGAACTTGAGTGAAATATTTATAAGTTAATTTCTATATGGCCCCCTATTTGGTGATCAACTTCCTTTATGACCTTTTTTTTTTGTAAATTCAAATATAGCCCCCTATTTTCAAGTAAATGTCATTAGTACCCTTCTTAATTCTAAATTTAAAACATTAAAAAAAAGTTATTTCCACCTCACCCCTCTCTCCACCTCACCCCTCCCTACACCTCACCCCTCTCTCTCTCCAATTCACCTCTCTCCCTCTCTCTCTCCAACTCACCTCTTTCTTCTCCGGCAAGGTCGCCGGCCGGAAAATTTTCTGGTCGGCGACCTTCAAACCTAAGATAAAAAAAAAATTCTCTCTCCTCTCTCTCTAAATCTTTTTTTAAAAAAAAAAAATCTCTCCACTCTCTCTCTCTCTAGAAACTCCGGCGAAGGGGGTTTCCCTTCGCCGAAGTTTTTAGAGAGAGAGAGAATTTTTTTTAGGTTTGAAGGTCGCCGGTGAAGAAAGAGGTGAGTTGGAGAGAGAGAGAGGTGAGTTGGAGAGAGAGAGAGAGGTGAATTGGAGAGAGAGAGGGGTGAAGTGGAAATAACTTTTTTTTTTTAATGTTTTAAATTTAGAATTAAGAAGGGTAGTAAAGACATTTACTTGAAAATAGGGGACCATATTTGAATTTACGAAAAAAAGGAGACCATAAAAGAAGCTGGTCACAAAGTAAGGGGCCATATAGGAATTAACTCAATATTTATTGTTGCACGTTAACATCGGTTATTGACAAACTATCATTGTTGACGATATTTTCTCTGAGAATTCCTCTACCATCTGAAGAGGTCTAAGGGAAAATATACAAAACAAATAGTTAAATTTTAATAGTTCAATTGATCTACAAAAAAAATTAAGTGATTTAGCTATATTATATTTAATTTTTGAAATTGATCTACAAGAAAAAGAAAATCAATTAAGTGAAAATATACATTCACAAACAACTGTTAATGATTTTTCTTATATTTAATTTTGTTTTGAAATTGATCTACAAAAAAAAATCAATCAAGTGAAAATATACATTTACAAATAACAGTTAACTTTAATAGTTCAATATTACGATATTATGTGCATATTACAAATAGCTTTGAAATCGAAGAGAATAGTTTTGCGTGGTCACAAAAAAATCAGAACACCAAAATTAGTATTTAGCCATATCTTGATCCGTTGGTTGACGATTGACTTAGTCAAATATTTACAAATTTAATGTGATATGAAATTAAATTCACTGATATAGATCCAACAATAGCACGTGTTCAGCAGTACTGACAAAGAGAGATATGACTTAAAGATTGTCATATGTGAAAATAGTGAAACATTAAACAAGAAAATCTCATTATGAAAATGGTTAGACCTTCTCGACTTTAATCATCTATACATACTTTAAGAAAATATATCAATTAAATTTATACATTCTTAATTATTTTTAAACTAATTTATTTGATAATTACTTAATAAATTTTTAACTGTAGGAACCTTCAAATGGATTATATTAATCTGTATTTGATACACTGGCCAATAAGTGGGAAAGAAGGGAACTATGATTTTCCAGTACCAGAAGATTTTCAGGTCCCATTGGACTACAAGTCAGTGTGGGCAGCCATGGAAGAATGCCAAAAGCTTGGACTCACTAAATCCATTGGTGTTTGCAATTTCTCTTGCAAGAAACTTCAAATCATTCTCTCCTCTGCTACAATTCCTCCTGCTGTCAATCAAGTACTTCGCCGTCTTACCCTTAATTTTTTCTATCAGCTATTTCTTCTGAACTTTTTAATTATTATTTTGAAACAGTAAGATTCTAAGATTAGTTTATCCCTATACATACACATATTACACCTGTGGTAAATACTCTTCAGCATCCGTCTTAATGTGAAATGGTTGTTTATGTTAATCTTGAAAGGTGGAGATGAATCCTATTTGGCAACAGAAGAAACTCCGAGAATTCTGTAAAGCTAATAATATCTTGATTACTGCTTATTCACCTCTAGGAGCGGCTGGGACTCCTTGGGGCTCCTCTGGGGTCGTCGAGACCCAAGTGCTGCACGATATCGCAAAAGCTAGAGGCAAAACTCATGCTCAGGTTGGTTATTTCTTTGTATAGTCAACCGATATTATAATTCACGTTCTTACATTTTTCTTTTGAAAATAGTTCCACATAGAATCATAGTAGACAATTTTAATATATGCAGGTTTGTTTGAGATGGGTATACGAGCAAGGGGTGATTGTGTTGGTAAAGAGTTATAATGAGGAGAGGATGAAGGAGAATATAACTGTGTTTGACTGGGAATTGACTGACGAAGACTTGAAAAAGATTAGTGAAATCCCTCAGCGCAGAGGACTTCCTAGTGATATTTGGGTCTCGACTAAAGGACCATTCAGATCCGAGGAAGAGCTATGGGATGGAGAAATATAAATGTCCAAATGTTCTCGTATCATTTCTATCAATGATACTTCTAGAAATTTCTCGACCAAACTAGAAAATGATTTTTTTTTCAATAAAATGAAGTTTGAGACGGCATAAAGAGTTGTGTTCAGTCGTAGGTACAACACACTACACATCTTTTTCCTCGTTTGATAATAAATTGAAGTTCGGTAATGAACTTAGTTCTAGATTTACGATATAATGTTAATCTATAGAGAAAAAACTTGTTTTAAATTTAAGGACTTGCTTCCATGGTCATCCTTTTTTTTTTTTGTTAAGATATGGTCATCCTTTCTTAGTTTTTTTTGATGAACAAACTAACATTAAAACAAAACCAAGTCATACATCAGGGACTATTCGACAGCCGAAACGAAATTAGGAATTACATGCAAAGTTTTCCTCTGACCATTATGTTTTTCCCATTTAGCTAGCGCGCCTGCTTGGGAATTGCAATCCCTCGGAGTGTACGCGAAGATAATGCTGGTGAAGTTTACTTTCAGCGCCATAGATTGCTCTAAGAATTTTCTGGATTGCCATTATATTCCTGCACTTTGACCATTGATGAACTGGATTAGGGCTTGATTATCGCTTTCAATGTGCACGTGACTGATTCGTAATTGGATGGCCCATAAAATACTGGAGTATATCGCCATGCTTTCATATTCCTCGACATTTTGGCATCGTACTGAGTCAGCAGCTGCCATGATGAAGTTTGCTTCGTTGTCGTGAATGATATAGTCGATTCCTGCTGGTTCTGTGAGTGAGGAGAAGTAGGCATCTACATTCATTTTGAGGTATGGTGTCGATGGAGGTCTCCATTTTTGTTCCTTAGGTTTATCCCTGCAATTGTTAGTACTCGTAGGCTCTAATTTGAGTGGAGTGATAGAAGCATTGTTTATCCGGGAGATCATTTGTAATGGAGTTTGTTTATTCGTTGAGAAGGAGTTTTCACACCTGGCTTTCCAGATGAACCACAGAATTTTGGCATACAGATTGGTTAAATTTTCGTCTAAACTTTTCCATTGTTCGATCCAATGACTTATCGTGGTTAATAGTTCCGTTCTTACCTGAAAATGAAACCATATTGCTCTAGCAAAGGTGCAGTGTAACATAACATGATCTAGGGTTTCATTTTCGTTACAATTAATGCAAGCGTAAGAGTTGCCTATAAATTTGCCAATTTTGTCTTTTACTGGTAAACTGTTCGTACAACATTTCCGAAGAAATAACTTGATGCGCGGGATCGTGTTTATTTTCCATATAAAGTGCCAATCAATATGGTTATGTCTCGTATCTGCTTTACCAAATCTAAAGAAGTTATACATAGATTTAATAGAGAAATTACCAGATTTTGTCAGTGTCCATGTCGGTTTGTCTTCTTTGTGTGCCTGCAAATTAATACTTAATATTGACCTGCAAACATCACTATCAAAACAGTTATTAATGATATTCAAATTCCAAGAATTGTTTGAGATTAATTGAGCAACCCGTTCCAGATTTAAGTCACTCCGATTGGTAAGAGGGGGTGGATGGTTAGGAATCCAATAATCATGCCAGATATTAATATGACTACCATTATCGATCTCCCAGAAGACTAGGCTATCAACTTGGTGGAATTGTTTACTGATGGATTTCCAAGGCCAGGAATGGTTAGATTTGGGGATAGTTGGATTTTCCAATTTGGGGTAGTATTTACCTTTTAGGACCTGAACCCAGATGTCTTGGGGATTGTTGAGGAGACGCCAGTTGATTTTGTTGAGAAAAGTTTGATTGTCCAGAACGGGAAGACGGAAGCCCAGGCCACCGAGCTTGCGAGGTTTGCAGATGTTGGCCCAGTTTATCGTGTGAATAGTTTTGAGTTTTCCCCACCAGAAATTTCTTTGGAGGGACTCAATGTTAGTGCATATTCCTTTAGGAATGGAAAAACACTACATTTGGTATCGGGGAACGGTTGCTGCGATAGTAGAGATAACTATCGAGCGACCAACTTGGGAGAGAAGATTAGTTTGCCATTTGGCAAGTTTGTTTTTGATTTGTGTAAGGAGAGGTTGGAAAATTTGCTTCTTGTTACGATTAATGAAGAGATTCGTACCTAGATACTTGTCTCCCGTAGAGGATTGATGGACTTTGAGGGCACGGATGATCATCCGCTTGAATTTGGGATGCGAGTTTTTAGAGAAGAAAATATTGGATTTAGAGTAATTTATCATCTGTCCGGAGGCTTCGCTGAATTCCTGAAGAATTTGTTTGAGCTGACGAATATTTTCGAGCGAGTTTTGCCCAAAGATAAGACAATCGTTAGCGAAAAGCAGTTGTTTGATGGAGAGATCAGAATTAGGGATGGGGAAGCCGATGAAAGAGTTTTGATGGTTACTTTTCTCCAATAATCGACTGAGACCTTCCATGGCAATGACAAATAAGAAAGGCGAAAGGGGATCTTCTTGTCTGATACCCCGGCTGACATTGAAGATCGAGCTCGGGCGACCATTGATAAGGACAACCATAGAGCTGGTAGAAAGGCAGGTATAGATAAGGTTGATCCAAAGCGAAGAGAAACCCATGAGTTTCATGATCTCAACCAGGTAGCTCCCTTCAATGCGGTCAAAAGCTTTAGACATGTGTAGTTTGAGGCCGAAATAGCTCTTTCGCCCCCTGATATTCTTAAAAGAATGAATAAGCTCCTGGCTTATAATAACGTTATCTATGATTTGTCTACCTGACACGTATGCAGCTTGAAAGAGGGAGATAAGATCATGTAAAACCAGTTTTAGCTGATTGGCCATGATTTTAGTAATGATTTTGTAACTGGTATTAAGCAAACTAATATGCCTATAATCCGCTGGGGTTTGAGGGGTTTTAGTTTTGGGAAGAAGGTAAATGTGAGTGTGATTGGAAGATGGCGGGAGAGCGGCCGTAGAGAAAAAGTGGATAACCATAAGTTGGATATCTTCCTGCATCGTGTCCCAGTTGGCTTGATAGAAAAAAGGAGGGTAGCCGTCCGGCCCTGGTGCTGCCCTAGGTTTAAGAGGAAAAGTAGCTTTACGGATCTCTTCCATAGAGGGAATAGTGCTTAGAGATTCGTTTTTGAATATCGGAGATTTGTGGGGAGAAGCAGTCAATAAGGTTAGGAGAGAATTTAGAGCCCTTAGACGAAGAAATATTTCTGATATGAGCGAAAAAGATGTCAGAGATCTCTGCAACCTCCTCCGTCCAGGTATCGTCAGCCCTTTTAATCGAGTGGATTTGGTTTTTCCGATTACGGGTGGCAACTTTAGCATGGAAGTATTGGGCATTTCAGTCTCCCAGATTAATATGCGTTATTCTGGATTTTCTTTCCACAGGCTTTCCTGTTGAAGAAGCAGAGTTTCGATTTGGGTGAAAGTTTCACGGAAGACATCCGGGTCGAGGGTGCTTTGAAATTTTTTGGTTAGAAGCTTAATGTTATTATCCAGGTGACCGAAGACATCTTTGTTCCATCTCGAAAGCTTGATAGCAAGGGAGTTTAGTTTAGTTTGAATGGAGTTGGGGAGAGACACCCAATTGTCCTTAATAAATTGGGCACAATTGGGGTGGGACATCCAAGTGTGAATGAATTTGAAAGGTTTGTGCCCTTAGGGGGGGGGAGTGATTTTAGTGGTGAGGAGAATGGGGTGATGATCGGATCCCAACGTGGGGAGGTGTGTGAGTTTAGACTGGGGGTAAGAAGTAAGCCACTGATGATTGACCAGTGCACGATCGAGTCTCTCCTGGATAAGATTGCATGTGAACTGTTTGTTGGACTAAGTATAAGGGTGACCAGCGAAACCTATATCATGAAGGCCCAGATTGTTGATGGCTTGCTTACAACTAAGCATGTGAGGGGTTTGGGTAACCTTACCACCCGACTTTTCAGAGGGGTACAGGATACAATTAAGATCCCCAATAACCAGCCACGGGTGCCTTTTATCCGGGATGTGCTGGGCTAAAATATCCCAAGGTTTCATCTTATTGTGATTATATGGGCACTCGTAAAAGCCCATAATATAGAACTGGTTTTGATTGTCCACCTGCGTGCTTATAGCATGTATCATATTGTGGTCGGCATAGAGAATGTCCATGCTGTGGTTGCTGGACCAGTAAAGAGCAAGCCCCCCGACTTTATTTATCGGGTCCACCACATATTTGTTGTAAATGTTATGATAGTTAAGGAGTTTGTCAAGATTGGAGTTCATGCATTTCGTCTTCGAAAGGAAAATGAACTCCGGATTGTTTTCGTTAATGAGACGGCATAGGTGCTTCCTATTGACAAAGTTGCCACATCCCCTAACGTTCCAGGCGAGCACAGTGAGGTCCATAGGGAAGAACCGATCAAGGAAAACCGGCTCGAAAAAAAAGGCTAATTTAGGGGCACGCCGCTCTAGCTGACCTGGATTTTAAGTCTAGAGGCACCACTAGAAGGCAAGACCCACACCGGTCTGAAAAGCCAAGACTAACCACTGGACCCGCAAAAGCTCACTCTCTCAAAGCACACCGCAAAGGCCCCAACTAAAAGGTGCGAGCCCTCGAGAGACAAAAGTTACAGGAACTTACTAAATCTCTCACCAGGGCCAACAATCAAGGATGCCAAACCGGGCTAGAAGAAGCGGGTCCCACAAGGCACAACAACTAAGAGCCAACAGAGAAGAGAGGACCTACCCTAGAGTTGAACCTCTAAAGGCCCCAACAAGGAAAACAAAGGCCTCCAAAGGCCCCAACTCAGGAGAAGAAAAGAAACGAGAGAGAACTACAGGGGTCGGAAGAAACAGAAACAAGAGAGGCTAGAACAACTACACATAAAACATAGATTAACAAGAGAAATTGAAACAACTACCCATAAAACATAAGATAACAATAGGAATTGAAACAACTACTCATAAAACATAAGACTAATAATAAAATAAAAACAACACTAGAAGTACTTAACCATAAGTCTGATTAATATTACCAAAGGCTACAAAAGAATGGTGGTTGAAACTGGGATGTCTACTACCAACCTAGTTCAACCTACCCCAAGAAAGCGCCAAAAGAAGTCCAGATATGGACACTAGCCAACAGGGAGAATAATCAGACACTAAAGCTACCCGACCAAACAGAAATAACTAACGACTCTGAGATCGAACAAACAAAGGACTATCCAAAACAAACCCAAAAGTACAAACAGAGAAAGCAAAACAGACTAAAAATTAGTGAGAGGACGAAACTGAGGGTGTAGCTTCTTCTTCTACCCCTGCATTGATAAGACTGTTCAGACTGTTGTTAAGCATCAATGATTCTTGCATAAGTCTTCTGGCCTCGACATTCTCCAGCATCAAAGAATGATCAAGCGAATCCTCTTCTAGCTGATCAGAGGAGTTAGAAGAGCGATGCCTGGAGTGGTTATAACCTCTGGAGTCTGACGATTGAAATAACTAATGTGGGGGAATGGGTCTATTAACAGGAGAAGGGGGAGGTGCTAATAGCTGAGTGGCTCCAGGAAGGAGGATGAGAGCATCATCAGTAGTAGTTTCCATGGGTTCTGGATCAGAATTCTCTTCTTCGTCCGATGAATTGACAAAGATAGGGCAACTATTTAGTGGGTGATCAACAATACGACATAATTGGCAGATTGCTCCTGGGAATTTTTGGTAGCTAACTTTGATTTCTTTCTCTCCATCGGAGACAATGGGGTTGATGACTGCAAGTAATAGAGAGCAAACATCATAAAGAAAATGAACGCTGACTGTGTTGTTGTTCACTCTACCGAAGTTCCTAGGTTTAATGTCAATGATTTTTCCCATCCAACCGAAGATAAATTCGAAGTCCTCTCTGTTTTGGAGTGCTTGAGGAACTTTGAACAGGGTGCATCTCATGGGTTTAAAGAACAGATCATCGAAGACGTCTGTAACTGGGAATTCAACCTCCTTGAGGACTAGCAACATACCACGAAGAATCCATGGTCGGCCAAAATTTAGGGCATCCAGGATGAATTGGCTCTTAGGTTTGATCAGGAAAGTATTCATAGGTCCTTGGGTAGGGTAATAATCACAGTCTCTAAAGAACTTGGATTGAGGATAGAGCATTCTCTTGATGAAGGTCAAACCTACATCATAAGGACAAACCCATCTTCCTATGAAACCAGAATTGATGGGTTGAAGCTCCTGCTTGGACGAAGGTTTGGAGAATTTGAGGGTAAGTTTGCCACGAGCAGAGAGTGAGTATTGGGAAGCCATGAGAGCAGAGGGAAGCTGAAGGTATAGAGAATGGTGACAGAGGGTGTTTATGAACAAGAAAGGTATAGGGTTTAAATAGTTGATCAAGGTTAGAATGGATACGAACAGACTCGGCCAAAAGAACATCATTGCTTTGCATGCAAGGGGCTTGGGAATCCACTACACCTCAGAGCCGTCTACTCACTTAATCCGGTCGTGACCGGTGACATTCTAGAGAGAGGAAGAAAGAGGAAGAGCGAGAAATAAAAACAAATAGAGAGAAGAAAAGAAAACCAACGAAGGAAGCTAGAAAACCAGCAAAAGCACACATAAATAGTTGATTAGGGCTTACTTACTTGAATTAATTTGCCTGCTTGCTTGTGTCGGGGTTGGTGATGATATAACCTCGAGCTGAAACCGATTTGAGCTTCCCCCAATCCTGAGAGTTCTTGTCTTGGGAATGAAGATTCGCGTGTGAGCCAAGGAATTAAGTTGTCGTTAATGCAGATTATGTAGATGTGGGTAGTTGGGAAGTTGAAACGCTAGTTAGGCTGGATACGGTGGCGTAATAAGAGCGAGCGATGGCGTGATTAGGGTTTGAAATTGGGGATCTGAAGGTAGAAAGGAAAGGGAAGAGGAAGCGTTGTTGACGTCACTGCGCTCTCTCTCCTAAAAAAACCTCAAGTTAGAAATAAAAAAGAGGTGATCCTTTCTTAGTTGAGCTACTTTCTTTAAAATACCACCACATTGGGTTCCCCTCAGTATCTTTCTCTCACAAGTTGAGTCCAGAGAACATGGAGCTCGTTGTCGTATATCCGTCCGAAGGTGATAGGGGGACTCTTCTGTACACTCCTTGGTGTACTTCCTCTAATAGGACAAGGGGTATTCTAGTCTATTCATAGTGTTTCCAGGTTGTGAAAAAATTAAAATACCTATTGTCTTATTAGTCACCTCAATAATGAGGCATGTCAGGGAATACAAGGGGAAGTCTCCCTATCAATTTTGATCTCATATTCATTTGACTACCAAAGTTGTGTTTGTCTTTTTGATTTTTTTTCAATTCTTATCCGTCGGTTGTTGTTCTAGCAAGTTTACCCCATGAAAACCAGTCCAATCTGCCCTTGTTACTTGTGTCAGTCCCTTAAAAAAATATTTATCAATATGAAGAGGAATGGGTTCAGGGACTAAGAAGACGGGGAAGAGATAAAATAGGAGAGTCATTGGAACTGATTAGATAAGAACTAGAGAAATTCTATTCATCCCTCAATTATGGTCCCTCCCTCAACTTTCCGTCGATGTGGCGACGTATCACTTGAGTATATTTTCTCACCATTCTCTCTCCAATTACTCCACACTCAAGTGATATGTCGCCACATCGGCGGAGGGCTGGGGGAGGGACCAAAATGGAGTGATGATTATAATTTTTCTAAGAACTAATCCCCCACTCGTGGAAAGAATTTAGTTTTCCACGGACGCTATCTCTTAGCAAAAGTAAATAAATTATGATTGGGCTCCAAAAATCTTTAGTTTTCCGATTGGTCGAGAGGCAAACCCACAAGTCAAACAAATATTATGAAAATCCTCATTAATTACCGGGGTCATGGGTGGATAGTCGAAAATAAAACTTTAAAAAGATTTTGGCCAAGTCTTAAACCAAAATGGGTTTTTAGTCCTTTGTGTTTGGTAACTCCTATTCTATCCTTCTATAAATATCTCACAACATTTGAGAAATCTGTAGATTTTTTCTTATTAGTTTTAACTCATCTTTTCCCTCCAATAAAAAGTCATATCTTTTTCTCCAACAGAAATCATAGTTCATCTTCTTCTCCAATCAAGGGCAGACTCATTGTGGAGGCACGTGCTCTTACAAACCCCATGTTTGTTTTTTTGGAATCAAACTTCATTTAAAGGTCAAAAGGCTAATGAGAATTACATCATGAAGTTGAAAATCAAAAGACACAACCAAAACAGACAAACAAGTCAATTATGCCCACTTAGGGTGCCTCTAGAGCTGCCTGATCTAACTGGTGGGCTACTTTTCCGATACAGTCACCACTAACCATATTGGATTATTGGATAGTTTTATAACCGCTGCTTCTTCCACCTTCTTCTCTTCTCGTCGTCAACCGTGACTGATTTCGGAACATGATGGGTCATGAAAATGCCCCATCGGAGTCGTTTAAATTAGCTGAGTTAGTCTGTTTTGAGTCTTTATTGTAATAAAATGGTTGATTTTCTTGATTAAGTGTCTTTTGCAGAGTTAGGTATGAAAAACGGTTAGAAACGGATACAAAGGGTAGTTTGGTCATTTGGAGTTAAGGACATTCTGGTATTTTGGCCAATGCGAGTACATGGGTGAGAATTAGAGGTCGAGACGAGTCCGTAGGAGAAAACGGAAGTCAAATCGGAGTCCGGACGAAGCAATAAATCAAGGTCAAAGTTCAGTCAAAGGATGTCGACTAGCGGGACAATGTCGGGTACGGTTCTGGCGCGCGGTATCTCAACAGACATATGTCGCATCCTAGAGGTCGTTTCATCCAAGTTCCGTAATCCCTCTTAGCACCGAAATGGACCCATGAGCACGCTTCAGTGTAGCGCGTTGCATCTTAATTCAGTAGTTCCGGATCTTATCTTTTAATCTCAGCCGCACCCTTCCGCGTTTTCTAGATCGGACGGCTCCTGTGGATCAACTCTTTTATTACTTATCCCGTGCACCCGTAGTCACTTAGCTCCCATGCTCCCAACCACGTGTCCCTTCTAAAACCGACCAGATCCGTGCATTGCTAATCCGACGGATTTCCCATGCGGCCGACTTGATTTTCACATGGCTGCGCTACACAGTAGCTTCCGAATTCCCAGCAGGTTCTAGAGGTCGACACGTGTCCATCCCATCAGCTTCACAAACCCTAGCCACCACTACACTTGTGTATTTTTAGGGTTTTATATTTTAAACCCCTAAAAATTCCAAAAGTAACCCTCCTTTTATTCTTTTCTACCATAAACCCCAACTAAACCCTAACTCTATATAAAGACATTTAGAGACCAACCAAACACTCTCCCCTCTTAGCCTCTCTCTCCTCTTTTAGCCTCCTTTCTTTTCTAACCTATCCCTTTCTCTCTTCATCTTCTAAAATCCTAGCCTCCATCTTTTCTTTTCTACCCATTCCACCATAATTTCTTTCCAATCTCTCTCTTCTTTTCTAATTGTTTCATATCTTCTCTACATTTTCTTTCTACTTCTAATTTCTTCATAACTTCTTTTCTAAAATCTTGTATCCTCTTATTTCTTTTCTAAATCTCATCTTATCTCATCTTCTAAAAAAAAGCTACCATTGGAGTTTTGAGAGAATATTATTGAAAACATTTGGAGCATTTATTGGATATCAAAATGGAGGCAAGTGGAGGAATGGATCTAGATCTCATTTGGTGATTTCTTTTCCTTTATCTTTTGTCATTCCATTTACTTTATAAATTCAATGAATATTACTTTAGATTCCATGAGTAGCTAAATTTGTATCTAGGGTGTAGAGGAAGCCCATATTTAGGCTTATTTTGAGATGTGTTAATGATTAGTAAATCCTTTTATTGAGCTTCAATGTTTATTAGTTGTCATTTCATATTTATTCTATGATCTTTTCATCATTCATGCATTATAATTAGATATTTCATGCTTTTATTAGATTATTAGATGAGATATGCTTTTTAGATAATGAATGATAGTTTAGGATTCTAGATTTATATGATAGTCAATCAAATATATATGGTTTTGAATTGAGTTATTAAAGAATATCTTCCGAAATTTAAATAGTTTATTATGTTAGATTTTGAGTTATACATGAGAAAAGGGATTTGTTGGTTATTGCATGTTTTAAGTAGTCCATTTATGTGGTGAAATCGAAAACCCTAGATTCTTCTTCTCACCTTGATTTCATTCTTATTAGTCTATTAGTATTGTTTTTTTTTAAAGTAATTTCCAAATCAAATCAAAAATTTGAAAGGGGGTTTTAGTTCGAGATTTAAGTAAAATAGCTTGTCCTTTGGAACGATACTCGATCTTATTATAAATACTATAACTTGACCCCTACATTTGGGGAATAGACCTATTTTTAGGCCTATAAGTACATCGGTGGAGAGAGTTGTAAGTTGTTGAAGAAACTCCCAATGGTTGTCCATGATCAAACACTCGATATGCACAAGCAGAGCTAAATACCACTTTAAAAGCAAAGTAATGATAGGTGAGGTGGTGTGAGGGGCAATTCTATGCCTAACAGGTTGCATGTATGTTCAAAAAAAAAAAAAAAAGGATGCAAGTTCAATTCCCCCACCCACTTTACTCATTTTTTTCTTCTCTAATTATTTTCAGTAACATATTTCTCCTAGCTAGTTTGTTATGTCTTCTATATTTTTGGATCTATATTTTGTGATTAATTTTTCTTTTGACTCTCTCTTTTCTGCATAAATTTGGGTTCGGCTTTTTTTTAATAGGACTGCATCCTTAGAGATATTTATTTTATTCCTGTAATATCTTCTGATCTCTTTATAATATTCTATTTGTGTCAATTTCTATCGTATTTTTTTTAAATCAATCTTCTTTCTCTCCCTTTACATTCTCAGCTATAAGTTATTTTATCTCTAAACTTTTTTAAACAACGTAAATGAATTATGAAGATTCTCTGTTAAGATAAACTGTCTCTCGTTCTTTTTTACATGAATTACATGCTTCTTTTTATGCAATTTAAGTATTACTTATTATTTATACTGAGATTATGATGTAGACGCAGCGGAATAATTAAAGAACAATAAAATAAACTACGAATAATTAAAGAAAACTGTAAGAAACGATAAAATAAACTTAAATTCTTAATAACTTCAATGGTTTTTCTCTTCAAGGTCCATAATAACATAGACTAGATCTCCTTTTATAATATAATAAACCTTCCTAGATAGACTCAAACTAGGATTCCTAAAATAATAAACTACTCAAACATAGAAACTTAAAATTAAAGAAATATCAAATTAAAGCAACTTCTCTTTTACTAAATAAACTACTATTATGACTCAATAGGGTGTGGGCACGCGTGGACGTGGGCCCACACGTTTATGCGCCTGCATCAGCACCCTGTTCCCAAGAAGGTTCGTCCCGAACCGATTTCGATGAAGAAAACAAGTTGATGCACCCGCAGACGAAGAACTTTGTCATGGCGATCCGTAATTCCCACTTCGAACGAAGTTTGCACTGGAATGGAAGGATACTAATGTGCAAGTAATCGTCAACCTCGTACCCAAACTCATATGCCAATGATTCTCGCAAAATTAACCTTAGTGAATAAATAATGTTTATCTCGAAATCCATATGAGATAACGAAGATACAACTTTATTGAGCTTGTACTTGAGCAAATTCCATCTCTGGACGAATTCAACATGTTTGACATGTTTAAAGAGTTGTCCATCTCCGCCGTGCGCAGAAATCGATTCAAGTAGATAAACTGCACTTGTAATCGTATCATTCAACGACGTTAATATTAAATTTCTTCGAGCAGCGTCCTTTTGAACGAACGATAACGATGAACTCTCCGAAAATGGTCCAAACGGAGTTTGCCCAATACTCCAAGTATAATCGACTAAAGTATTATTATGTCTAGGACTCCATGATAAATGGGTAGGCGAAACTCCCCACATACTCTGTAAAATAGAACCTATAATGGGTCTCTCGAGTTTTCGAGTATGTGTCATAACGTGCCGTCCATTACAGCTATAATCACTTATAGTTTGAGCACTCTTAGTTCTAACTGCAATAACCATATCTTTAAAAGCAATAGATTGATGATATCGATCGAGTAATAACAATGTAGTCAAGTCTAAATCGAATACGTAAACAGGTAGTACATAACTAGAATAATGTTCTTCGGGAATTCCTGCAGTTTTTCGTAATTCCACAGCAGAATCTGAAAGTATTTGATGTAGTCGTTTTGAATCCAAGTATTCACTAACGATCAAAGTATAGTTATCGAACAAGAATCTTGAAGTATATGAATTGATTGAACTAGAAAGAGCATAAGAACAAAGAGAACAATCTTTGAAACTAATATCATAAGTTTGGAACTTTAATGATTGATCACCAAGTAATAATCCACCATTATTAACTTCATCCATGAAAGTTTTCTCAATTGAATTCCAATCCAAACCATTCAAATCCTTACTATCGGATTCAGGAATATGAATAAACTCAACTATAAGTGAATTTCCAAATGAAACTGGAGTTCTTAATGAAGGAACTAAAAGTACTTGATAAGCACTCCAAATCAATGAAGATAGATCTGAAAGTAAAGCTCTTTGAGATTCAGGGCGGCCATGTAAAGCTGCTAATGGATGAAATTCACCTCTCAGAAGAACTCCATCACCGGATAAAGCAGGACCATAATCAACAGGTCCGGCAGCTAAATCGATCCAAATATACCGATCTTTACCAGTCCAAATACTTCCATACCATTTTGTAAAAGATAAAGATGAATTTCCATGACTATGACTATAAGCATAAGATTTAGATTGAGGATTCAAATTAAGCAAGTAAATAAAAACACCTTGATTAGGATGTTCTTTATCAAAATCTTGTTTAACGATTCGATCAACGACGGAGTAAGGAATTGAACGAAGAGTTGATCGGAAACTGGAAGTAGTTGAATCGATCTCGGATTTGATTGCGTCGGAGATTTGAGACGAAATTGAAGAGTAAGAGATATCGAGGTAAAGAGAATGTTTGATAGAAAGATGATGAGAATCAGATCCGATGATTTGAAATTGATCGGAGGAATGAGCAGCGGAGATGAAAGAAGAAAGAAGAGGTTCAGAATCAGGAGTGAAAGAACCGACGAGTTTGAAGTGAACAGGAACGGAGATTTCTAGAGAGAGAAGAGAAGTGATGAGAGAGGAAAGAGAAGAGAAGGATTGCGAAGAAAGGGATTTTTGAAGAGAAGAAGGTAGAGATGAGGGTTCGGGGTTGCGGTTTTGGGTATGGGTTTCGAGTGGAGTTGTGTTTGGTGAATAATATTGTCGAGGTGTTTGAAAAGGGTATGGTTGGGTGATACTTGGGTTGGTAGTGGAATGGTGGGAGAACGATTCGGGTTGGTTCGATGTTTGTTGATCGTTGAAGGAGAAAGGTGGTGTGGTTGGAATGTTTGTAGGATTTATGTATGTTAGTGGGAAAACCGGTGAAAGTGGTGATGTAGGGTTGATGTGAATTGGTGGGAGGAAAGTGGTCGGTATTGGGAAAGTGTTAGGTTGTCCAAGTAGGGAATTTGAAATTGGTGTTGTGGTTGGGAGTGGTAATGATGCTTGAATGGAAGAAGTAGAAGAAGGATTAGTGGTAAAAGAGGGAGACTTACATATGCCTTCGAGTTGTTTAGATTGCTTCATGATCGAATCATTGACTTGATCGAATTTTTCCATAGTTTCCTTCTTGTGATTTTCGAAAGCTTCTTCCAATTTTGTAACCGAGGATAACTTTTTGTTGATGTTGTCCCATTCGGAGGCAAAAGTTGGTGTCTTCTCTTTGATTGTTGGAGTAGGAACGGTAGGATTAACCATTGTCATTGGTTAAAAAAAAAATGGCTCTGAATACCACTTGATGTAGACGCAGCGGAATAATTAAAGAACAATAAAATAAACTACGAATAATTAAAGAAAACTGTAAGAAACGATAAAATAAACTTAAATTCTTAATAACTTCAATGGTTTTTCTCTTCAAGGTCCATAATAACATAGACTAGATCTCCTTTTATAATATAATAAACCTTCCTAGATAGACTCAAACTAGGATTCCTAAAATAATAAACTACTCAAACATAGAAACTTAAAATTAAAAAAATATCAAATTAAAGCAACTTCTCTTTTACTAAATAAACTACTATTATGACTCAATAGGGTGTGGGCACGCGTGGACGTGCGCCCACACGTTTATGCGCCTGCATCAGATTACAATTCAAACAACTCACATGTTAGTGGTAAGTGAGTTGGTTGAGAGTGTAATATATATGAATTCTTGGTCTGAAGGCCACCTCAAATTTTTGGGCGACTCACTTATAACACTACAATTGGAGTATTTGAAGGAGTTTAGTAACGTAACTTGTCAATCGTTTCTTGATTGTGCTGGTTTTTTTTATTGTTTATTATAACTAAAAGTCCCCACAAGGAAAATTTTCTAGGTCCGCCACTGTCTCAACAATGTTTATTTTATGTTTCAAGATTCGTTTTCAACTTGTTTTCTCCCACGGAAGCAACCATGTTCATCACCGAGCAGAAAAAACCAAGCCATGCTCAACTATAATTTCGGTTTTCCTAGATTTGAAAATGAAACAACTAAATCATTTTCTATTTTCAATAGATCTGAGTTTTGTAGTTTCAAATATGTTTTTTTCACCTTGAAATATATTTTCTTAGATTTAAATATGGGTTTAAGGGATTCTCAAAGTTTTTCAGGAAAAAAATATACAAGTTTGACCCATTTCTCTCTCATCAACTATTGTTTTTTCAGCTGTCATTATTTTTTTACAAACTAAATTGTATCCTCGCGAGAGCAATATGTATTTTGCTTGTTCTGAAGATGCGTTGCTTTTAGCAAAACAATGTTTTCTTTTGCCACAGATCTATATGTACGATTTCAAAAGAAAAATTGGTGTCATGTCTCTATCAGACGCTTGATTTGACCTTTGAAGCAAAATACATTTTGTAATATCCATTCATTGTTATGGCCCGTCATAAGTTGGTTTTGTTCATTGCAATATGTGGTTAGTTTGGGATACATGTAATTTCGTAAGCACGTACCATTACAACTTGTATAAAATGATTTAGTTTGGGGAAAACGTATTTTGTTGTAATTTTGTAAGCACGCACAATTACAACTTGTATGATTCTTTCGTCCATATAGGATCGTATATATTTTACCCAAGCCTCGGATTTGAGAGTCTTAGGTTTCTTCTTTTATTGTGAAGTAGGTTGTTGTGAAGCAGTATCCATGATGATTACATATTGTGCACACGAAAAATGTGAATTGTTAGAAACATATAATCAATAAAGTATGAAGCAAAATACATTATGTAATATGTTATAGTTATTTTATTTTTTTGGAAAAACAGATTTTGTGGGGCATAAAAATTGCATTTCTACTTGGTATTTATTTGTCCAGTAGTGCAAATATCTTTTACAACAAATTGGTTTTGTGTAAACACCCTGACCTAAAATTAAAGAAGCAAAATTCATTTTGTATTAATTTATTATCTAGACATTGACCCCTAATTCGTTAAAGATATTAGGACTACACCTCTAAAATGGAAATATGTATCGCATTGACCCCCATTCTCGATTATTCCTTTAAATATCAGTTAAGTGGTTCAAGTGGCAACCACATGTGTGACTTATGCCAAAGATATACTTCATAAAATATTTATGTTATTTAGACATTGAACTCCAACTATTTACTGATATTAATACTACAATCCTAAAATAAAAATATGTCCAGGGTTGACTCTCATTCTCGGTTTTTCGTCAAATACCAATTAAGTAGTTCGCGTGCGATTCCGTATTCCTTTTATTTTTATAGGTTTTGAGAGATAGTTTTTATGATGAAAAATTCATCCTAATCTGACATCATAAGAATCCAAGATCTCAATTTGCATAATCTAAACAAAGTGATTGGTCCACGAACTCGAAGTTAGTCCGAGAACCCGATCCAAATAAGCTAGAAATATTAAGTAAAATAGGCTACCCGAAGTCCAATACGGGTTCAACTCGTTTGGCTAAATATATTAGATAGGCCACCGATGGGAAACATATAAAAACGACTACCCCAATAGTTGGTCGTCCAATAAGTCTGGCTGATTAGAGAGATTGGAGAAGGTCTCAGATATTTAATCGTTAGATATAAAGTCTAGTCCTTAGTTAGTTTTAGATTTGTTAGTTATAAGATAAAACTCATGCATGTGGTTGTCACTCGACCCACTTTACTGATGTTTGACGAAAAATTGAGAATGGAAGTCAATTTCAAACATACTTTCATTTTGGGGGTATATTCCTAAAATTGCTAAATAACTGGTCAACGTCTAAGTGAACCTAAATATTTTGTGAAAGGTTTTTTGTCATAAGTAGCGTATGTGGTTGGCAACTGAATCACTTAACTGATATGTAACAGAAAGATCAATAATGAGAATCAACACCATACATATTTTCATTTTGGAGTGTAGCCCTAATATCGCCAAATAAATGGGGTCAAAGTCTAAATAATCCTAATTTTTTTTATCTTAGGGGAAAAAAAAAAATCTTTTACAACTTACAACTTTTATTAATGTTAGTTGAAAAACACGTTTTTCCTTAAAAAATTTATGAAACTTAGATGAAGCATTATATGAAACATATCTTACATTTTCTCTTATAAAACACGTTTTGTGATGAAAACTCGCCGAAATCAGGAAATCAGACAAAGCTTTTCATGAGCATTTTTTTGGCAGCCACGTTTACCTAATTATGTAGCAAAATCAGTTTTATAACAAACAACCGGTAAAATGGTACAGATGTGAAACATAAGGTTGAAGATGAAACATTAAACAAATAGATGAAGAAGATGAAACATAAGCTCGAAGATAAAATGATACACAAAAGCATAAAGAAAGCAAAAGTATGAAGCTTGGAGATGAAGATGAAGCTTCTTATGAACTTCTAATGAGCATTACCAAATGTTAATTGAGTTTGAAGATGAAGCTTGAAGATGTAGAAGATGAAGCAATCGACCATGGAGATTTTGTAGAAGAACCAATTGGTAATGGGGACTTGAGGAAGAAGCCTAAAGATGAAGCAATATCAATACTGGCGGAACCGGGATCTTAAGAAGCTAAAGGTTGAAGATGAAAATGTAAGAGATGGAGAGACTATAGAGAGAGATAGAGAGACTGTAGAGAGAGAGAGAGAGAGAGAGAGAGAGAGGGGTGGAGAGCCCCGGTGAAGCTTAATCATCCAAGATTTTTCGTGACTACTAGACCATGAACGGTCTCTCAGAGAAACCTCCATTGAACCGATTATTGCAACCGTTAACCAAACCCAACGCCAACCTGCCCGGAACAACTTCAGACAACAATCCGATAACCGCTACCGACGAACTACCCAACAACCCTCGTCGCGTCCCGTGTGGACAAACCGCTACCAACCACAGGTCCCAAACCAACCCTGTACTAACAGAAACAATACTTACTGTCACTTCTGCAACATCCCGGGTCATGAGACAAAGGACTGCCGAAAACTCGGACGCTTTCTTCGTGACTACAACTATCCAGTTCAAGGTCCTACAGGTTTGACACCATCGGTCAACTACACGATTGCCTCTCCTACTACAGGCTCTGCACCGAATCAACTACCGCCTTGGATGTGGGACACCGGAGCATCAGGTCACACTGCACCGAATCAACACTCACTGCCCGTTCTTTCCAAATACGGAGGCCCCGATGAAATTGTCTTAGGTGATGGTAAATCTCTTCCCATTACACACATTGGTAATACTCAAATCTGCACAAACTCACGACCACTCATTTTAGATAATGTCCTTGTTGTCCCTCACTTACGTTGAAGCTTATTCATTGGAGTTGAGGTAAGGTTTAAGGGCAATGTATTCGCCGCCGTTGTCGGTGAATAAGGAAACAAGGGGTGTCTTGAAGAATCGCTCGACAAGGGATTTAAATTGCGGGAATAGAGTGGAGACATCGGATTTTTTCTTCATAGGATATAGCAAAATATATTTTTGAGAAAAAATCAACAAATATAACATAGTAATTGAAACCATCAACGGAGGTTTGTACCGGTCCCCAAACATCCAAATAAATAAGTTCCAACGGTTTATGAACAACAAATGAATTTTGACCAAACAGAAGTTTGTGACTTTTATTCAAGGAACAAGATTTGCAGTGAAACGACTCAGGTGACACTTTATTACAATGGAGTCCTAATTTAGTAATTAAAGACTTAAACACTTGGTACGAAGGATGCCCAAACGTATGGTGCCACGCGAGTAGTGTTCTTGTCCCGGTGGCATTAACTTGAGGAGAAGAAGGAAGAGGTCCATAGTAAACATCATTGATGTTTACTCCCCGCATGAGATGCACCCCGTGCGTAGATCCTTGACCATGAAATGAAATGGAAAAATTCAACAGAAACACGATTAATACGACATATTTTAGCAACGGAAATAAGATGATTACGTAAGTGAGGGACAACAAGGACATTATATAAAATGAGTGGTCGTGAGTTTGTGCAGATTTGAGTATGACCAATGTGTGTAATGGGAAGAGATTTACCATCACCTAAGGCAATTTCATCGGGGCCTCCGTATTAGGAAAGAACGGGCAGTGAGTGTTGATTCGGTGCAGTGTGACCTGATGCTCCGGTGTCCCACATCCAAGGCGGTAGTTGATTCGGTGCAGAGCCTGTAGTAGGAGAGGCAGTCGTGTAGTTGACCGATGGTGTCGAACCTGTAGGACCTTGAACTGGATAGTTGTAGTCACGAAGAAAGCGTCCGAGTTTTCGGCAGTCCTTTGTCTCATGACCCGGGATGTTGCAGAAGTGACAGTAAGTATTGTTTCTGTTGGTACTGGTTTGGTTTGGGACCTGTGATTGGTAGCGGTTTGTCCACACGGGATGCGATGAGGGTTGTTGGGTAGTTCGTGGGTAGCGGTTATCGGATTGGTAACGGTTTGTCCACACGAGATGCGATGAGGGTTGTTGGGTAGTTCGTGGGCAGGTTGGCGTTGGGGTTGGTTAACGGTTGCAATAATCGGTTCAATGGAGGTTTCTTTGAGAGACCATTCATGGTCTAGCAGTTTGTCAAATAGTTGAGCAAAGGATATGGTAGTGTCCCGGGATTTCAGCGATTGTACAAGTCCGGCAAAGTCGTCACCGAGTTGGTTCATGGAGTGAATAACCAAGTCTTCCTCATCGATGGGACATTGTGCGATAGCTAATTCATCGGAGATGGATTTCATGTCATGCAGGAAATCAATCACAGAGCGAGATCCTTTGGGGTTCTTGGATAGTTTGGACTTAAGAGAAATGATTCGGGAACGTGAGCCGCTGGCATAGCTTGAGTTTAGGGTGTTCCATGCGTGACAAGCTGTCTTAGCAGAGGAGACCAACGACTGAATGGCATCGGAGCAACTGCCAAGGAGGGCACTGATAATCATCTGGTCCTGTCGGAACCAGAGAAGGTATTCAGGATTTGGTTTGGAAACGTCGCCGGTGACGATATTTTTGGCAGGCGGTTCAGAGGTGCCGGTGATATGATGGTCAAGTTCGAGACCAATGAGGGTTGACTGGACTTGTTTTCTCCATGAAGGGAAGTTGTGTGAAGTGAGTTTGATGGGAAAGTGGGTTGATGCCGTGAGAGGAACAATAGGTTTGGAGGCCATCGTAGGGTTTATGAGAAGAAGAAGGAGTGCAGAAGCTGTGGATCGAAAAAAGAGAGAGAAACTCGTGGGAGTTGTTTTAGGCTCTTGATACCATATGAAGATACAAAACTAATTGATTGAAAGACAATGTTCTCATTAACCTCAATGAGTATTTAAACTAATTTACAACTTCTTCAACAAAAAAAAAAAAAGGGAAGTTTTATAAGGCCTCCCCAATTTTGTTAAAAGGCCTCCCCATGAACCATTTTACTTGTTAAATTATCACTGAGGGGAGGCCTTTTAACAAAAATGAGGGGCCCCTATAAAATCTCCCCAAAAAAAAAAACTAATTTACAACACTAATTTAGGAGATAATTGAGCAACTGTTACAACCGATCATGACCTTTCCAATTGTGAATAATAGCTACCTAATATATAATATATGAATTGGATAGAAAGATGTAATAATATATTTTATTGCTAATATTCAATTTTGAATAATAGCTACCTAATATATAATATATGAATTGAATATAAAGATATAATAATATAATTTATTTATTGCTAATAGAAATAAGAAGCTTTAATGGTGTTTGCTTTTTCAGTTTAAAGAGAAAAAAGATGGAGTCGAGGGTGGTAGGGTGAAATTTATATCTGGATTGTTGATTTGTTTCAATAGTCCACATAAAAACAAGACGAGGGGTTCAAATACAAACGCGGATATTTCAAAGATTGATTCAGAAACATTGAGATTTGATGGTATATCTATGCCATTAACCTCCTATAACATGTATGTAATTATAAAGATTTTTTTATGGTATATCTGAAAATCAATCACTCCTATAGGTGATCAGTCTACTTAGAATTTTTCCTCTAATGCGAAAAATCGGGATCCTATGATGCAATGGTGAATAAAAAGAACATGACCACGAAGCAAATGAATAAAGAATAATGACACACAAGATTTATAGAGGGTCGGAGCAAGTCCCACGTCTTCTTTCAGTCGCACCAAACTTATCCACTATCACCTTGAAGTTTCAACATACCTGAGTTACCGTACACAAAGTCTAGGGCGCTCCCGGCCGGTTTAGAAAATATCACTACAACTCTCACAACATCACACTTATACAACTCTCTTGATCAACACCATCTCTTACTCTTTCACTTTAGTTTATAGAAGAGAATTTGAGAATTGATGATAGATATTGTGAATGAGTATTACTATTTGTAGCCTTCTTATCCTTCACATCAAAAGCCAAACATTATATACTTGGCAACAAAGTCTTCTTCATGGGAAGAAGATTTGGGTTTGGTTGCTCTTATTTTCCTTCTTGCAACAGCACGAGAAAGAAATACGTGCTTAATTGAAAAAGTTGTTCAAAGCCTAGCCTCTTATATTTGAACAAGTCCCTTCATTTGCCCCCACCACATAACCCTTACCAACCCAACTCATAGAATTCATGGAATAAGAAAGTGCCTTGTTGACTCCAAAAACTCAAGTAGGCATCATAAATAATGGAGTTCTAGGGAGAGAGAGAGAGAGCCAAGGGTTATCCTATAGAGAGATAGAGAGGTGGGTGAGGAAGTGAAAATGAGTAGTTACGGTAGTGTACCAATGAAGTCACTAAACTCAGGAAGTAAAATTCATGTTTTAGGGTTTGGAACAGCTGCTTACCCATTTGTGGGATCAGATGGTGTGAAGAATGCCATTCTTAATGCTATAAAGTTAGGTTATAGGCATTTTGACACAGCTGCTCTCTACTTCACTGAGGAGTCTCTTGGTGAAGCTGTTTCTGAAGCACTTCAACTTGGTCTCATCAAATCTAGAGATGAACTCTTCATCACTTCCAAGCTTTGGATTTCTGATGCTTATCCTGATCGTGTCCTCCCCGCCATTCAAAAAACACTTCGGTATGTATCATTTTTATTTCTTCTAAGGAAAAAGAGTCTCACTGCTTGAGTCGTTAATGTTTTAGTAATGAGAAATACGTAAGACCAACCAACACTGATAACAATTCTAATGGATCTACGAGTGATGGGCTATACTAAATGGAAATGAGAAATGTACCGTCCACATGAATTTTCATTTTACTCCAGGGACGGAACTACAGCTGGGCCGAAGGGGGCCATGGCCCCCCTCAACCTAGCCGTAGTGACATCCACTATATATAGCCATGATTCACAAGAATTACCACATATAATATTTACTAAATAACATGAAATGTTGGCAGCTTCTTGGTAGGACTTAGTGGTAATAACCCAAGTGACTTGTGTTCGACCCCACTTGATAACATGTTCTATTTTATTTTATGTGTTTCAAGACTTATCTAGGTGTGTCTGGAAATGGTATACAATCTATTTCCTCTTACACTTAAACCAGGTTATCGATTACAATCTGTTTTACTCCTTGTTTTACTTTAATTGGATAATAATATACATCAGTGGAGACCTTATCCATGATCCACTTGAGAACATGTGAGGGCAGATCATATATGACTGTGCGGGTCTTGATTTTTCTTATATTGGATCATCCTCGATGTTATAGGCCACCTTTTTTTTTTGTTGAAGGATGTTATAGGCCACTTGTTCTATGTCTTCAAATTCTTGGTACTTTGACACCACTCATTTTTTTAGGCACTGTTCTCCAAAATAAAAATTAGGGATATAAAATTTCGATTGGAATATGGTTTTGTCTGTCTTGTGTGCCACCACTATCTCTTCTCCGAGTCACTAAAATTATAGGCAAACTGTTCTTGTCCACAGGAGAGAGTCAAAGCTTTTAAGGGAGAAAAGAATTGCAAAGAAAAAGAGAGAGGTAGGAAAGAGAGAGAGAGAGGTAGCAATTAATGAGTATAGATGATTTAGCATAAAATGAGTGAGGATCCAAAATTTGGGGGGAAATGAGCCGGAACACCATTTTCGGCCTGAAATGAGCTTCCAGTCCAAATGTCAGGACAACTCATTTTTTCTGGTTTTCATTTCTTTTTCTCCCCCCTCTTGCCCCTGGTTTGAAAATTCAAAATTTGGAAAGAGAATTAGAGAAAGAAAGTAAAATGCGGACATATCTCGTGATTTTTCAAAGTGGCAATTCCGTAAATTTCTGAGTGACACCGTTTGTAAATTTGATGAAAAAACAAGGGTGTTACGGTACTTTCTAGTAGGACCCTGACACTTTAGACTGGATTTACATTTTTGGCCGAGTTTGGACTGGACTCTTATTTTGGGCCTAGTTTTGGGCCTTTCATCCATTCCCTCAAGATTTAGGCATAACATTCTATGTTACTAGATCATTTTTTTTTCACGTGCCACTATTCTTACATGCACTCTCACGTGCACATAGAACACGTGTGGTTATCGTTTGTGGGTTAAACTTTGATACCATGTTAAAGTTTGTGATCATCTATATCAAAATTAGTGGAAGACCTAGACATTAGATTTACCCAGTTTGTTTAGGTTTATTCTAAGGGTCTGTGGGTATATAGACCAAAACAATGTTCAAAAAGGGTTTAGGGTCCAATCTTGTCAAAAAATAGATTTTTAGTCCTTTTGCTCTTGGGTCTAAAAACCCATACTATCTACAAAACAATTCCATTCGTGTCCCAAACCATTTTCACGGGATTTTAAATTGTGGGGCCTGACCGAAAATTCCAACAACTTAATTAACCGTGAATTTGGGATAAATTATAGGAAACAAAATCGAAACTTTCCCAAAACGAAACGTTTCCAAAAATCCTAACCTAAATCTTCGAAACGCCATTACCAGAAACTAATCAAACGTTGAAAAGAAGGAAATCAAATTTGGGAGTGATTTGGGGAATTTATTAGCAAAAAAAGAATAGAAACAAATCATAATTTATCTCTCCTCTAAACAGATTTGTAAATTAAATTTATATTCTCTCTCTAAACTTTCAGATTTGGAAAGAGTATATTTTCTGAGATCAATTTAGCGTGATTTGGGGGTTAATATACAAAACGTATATATCACTTTCTCTCACTTAATTTTCAGATTTGGTAATAGTATATTTTTCTAGGAACATTACAACAACATTTGTTTTTGTTTTTACTCATACATAAATACACATAGAATACAAATTATGAAACAAATACGTAAATTATTTGTTATTTATGACGAGGAAACCAACATTTGTCATGTATACAACGTAATTTAACAACTGTACGTGTGTCATGTTCAATAAATTACACATAATTTCTTTTACATTACATCGTTTACATTCTGTTACAAAAAAATCGTTTACACTATATTGTCGTAGAGCATATGTAGTCTTGAGCAGGACAAACAACATTTACACTATATTGTCGAAGAGCATATCCAAATGCTTTTGCACCACCAAGAAACAAATGACCAACTTCAGTAGGAAATTCCATAAGTAACAGCAAAACTACAAAAAGAAAACATATACATTTGTCAACAAAACATATAACTTACTAGAAACGACATGTATAATGGAATAAATTATGCATACTGTTTGTTAAACTTCATAATGTGTTAGGAGACAAACATAACTTTAGTTTGAATCACAAGGTCACTGTTATGTGAAAAAATTTGTATAATGTGCAATCAATTACATATAATTTTTGGAACATTAATTGTACTATAAACAACAACTGTTTTGGGAAAAAAGTACGCGTAATGTTGAATAAATTATATATAATTTATGCAGATTTATAAGATGTTTTTGATATTATTTATAAAATATGTATAATTTGTAACAAAATACATATATTTTACATTCTGTTATAAAAACATCGTACAGAAGATGTTTGTGTTATGTAAGTGTTATGTTCAGTAAACATTATGTAATGTCGTGTAAATTATATATCGTTTACATTCTGTTACAACCAAATCGTACTAGATCTTCTCTGGATAAAAAATGATATGTAATTTATTGTAAACGATCCGTAATTTATTTTAAATTATATATCGTTTGCATTCAGTTATAACATTCAGTTATAACAAATCGTTCAATATCTTCACTGCATCAAAAATTGTACGGAAATCTTGATGAAGATTTGAAAAAATGATCTAAAAATCAAAATCTGTAACCTAAAACTACTAAAAAGTAACAAAATACAAAGAGACAAACACTTTTTAATCGAATAAAATGAATTGTAAAGACGGATTTAACATTAACATCATAAAATCGGTTATGAATCTTAGAGAGAGAAAATACTAAATAATGATAAAGATTTGATTAGATGATACAGAGAGAAATTTGATTATAATGAAATTCATGAACAAAGTTAAAGATGAAGATGAAAAACATTAAACAGAAAAGAAGAAACTAAAACCTTTAACATTACCTGAAAAGCAATACTAAATCTGATTCAGAATCTGTTTAAATGGAATGAAAAATGACTTTTGTAATGTGTTTTACCTGATAAACGATGAAGAAGATGATTTCAGTTGGTCTAATGAAGAAGAAACAAGATTTCTGAGATTAATGGATGATTATCAAACAGTTACTTTGTTTAGAGAGAGAGAAAATAAGCAAGTTTCGGTTACTAAAGATAATGAACATCACGGTTACTTTGTTTAGAAACGTGATTGGAGAGAGAAAGGTGGGAGATAAAAATGAAAAAAGATATTTTGTATTTTAGAATGTAAATCAGATTTTATATATAAAGAAGGTTAGTATAGGTATTATAGATTAATATGTATTATAGGGATTTGTGTTTTCTCTCTAGATGACACCAAATGGACTAGATATCCATTTGTATTATTTTTTTGGTTTTGAAACCCGTTATAGGATTAGAGAGGACTAAATGTCTTATTAGGGCCCATTTTTTGGGCTATAAACCCAAAAATTCTTATTCTAATGATTCGGTTTAAACCTATTATCTTAGCTTGTTAGCTCTAACCGTTTAGTTTGTTAACATCTAACTACGACCAGATTTATCATCACGGGTGTGAGACTCTAGTCACACTATATATCTATTTACTTAATGATAATTATTTTATTATTAAACTTACTCTACTAGTCTTCGTCGGTCTATATGTGTTAGAAAAATTGTCTTCCATAAATAAATAAGAGGGATGGACAATAGAGGTTTGAAACGTGTACTAAGTACACTTTCTTTAAAGCATCATTTGCCCCCTCTTCGCTCGAGATTACTTGAAAGTTACATGAAAAATTGCTTCCCAAGATATGACAAGCATTTGTGAAATTACACTAAGTAATCTGTGGAAATTTCAGTTAAGGAGCATTAAAACATATTGAAGATGGCAAAGGTTTTCCGACATAGTCTCTACATGAATTTTACTAAATACCTTTAATCTGTTTTAGAGCAAATCTAATTTATAGAAAACAAAAAGACACTTCTCAATTAAAATCTTTTCACAAAAAAATATATCTCGCTATATACTTTTTTATCAAAAAATATAACTATTAGTGATCAAAATCAAATTCAAATAATAAAAAACTAATTTTTGATTTTATAAAATAATTTAATTAATAACTTGTCTAAATTTCCACCAATATGACCATTTCTTCAAGGCTAGCGCTTTGGGGAAAGCTAAATAGTTTTCGGGGTGTGAAATTTTAAAGGGAATAGGCACAATTTTGAAAAATTTCCCTCCACCTCACCTCTCTCCATCTCTGTCCTCCTCACCTCTCTCTCTCTCCACCTCACTCTCTTCTCCGACTAGGTCGCCGTCCAGAATTTTCCGGCCGGCGACCATGAAAAAAAAAAAAAATCACTCTCTCTCTTTAGAAACTCCGGCAAAGGGGTTTCCCTTTGCCGGAATTGGTATGTTGAAGACCGGAGTTTCTAGAGAGAGAGAGAGAGAGGGTGAATTTTATTTTTTCATGGTCGCCGACCGGCGACCTAATCGGAGAAGACAGAGAGAATGGTAGGAAGAGAAGATGAGGTGGAGAGAGAAGATGAGGTGGAGAGAGAGAGAGGTGAGGTGGGGGGTTTTTGATTTTTCCCTCTAACACTTACAAAATAAAATTGTCAAACAAAATTGACCAATTTTTAACCAAGTCTTCACACCTCGGAAACTATTTTGCTTTCCCCAAAGCGCTGGCCTTTTTTCAAATAATAAAAGTCAAAACCCCTTTCCAAAGGGAGTATTTTTTTCTGAAATTAAAACCAAGTACTTATTTAAGACCCTTGTACGTGTGTTATATATATAGGAAATAAACTAATAGTATAATAATATAAGAGAGACCAAAGAGAAAGGCTTTTGGTATAAGAAGAGCACTATTTAGTAAAGGCAGCGCGTTAGAAAGGTCAATTTATGTATTTACTCTCCCTTTACCAAATTAGTTTAAGGAGGGCGTTATAAGGATCATTTAATAAATAGTGTCAAAATAGAAGGACTTAGATAAAAGTTAATAACAAATCTAATATTTTACTCACTTGTAGTTTCTCTCACATAAACAGCCAAAACTCTAATATTGTCACTACTATCAACATCACCATTAGTGCTAAAAAACTTGCAAAGTTTACCATCACTATAGTCTTAATTTTGAGGTTTTAATGGTGCCTCAAGATCTCATGGATGAGGAACCACCGTTAATGAAGGAGGCAAACTACATCAAGAAAGAAGATTCCATCGACTTAAACGAAACCATCAACTTAAACGAAACCATCAACTTAAACGAGGACATCGACTTAAACGAAGTTATCGACTTAACCAAAGACATTTATAATGAAAATAACGTCTCATGTAAAGAAATATCATTTTCTTGTATTCCTCTATGGTTGAAAAAACGTTTTAGGGTTTTAAGTCATTTTTTTTCGTAAAGAATTTTCGGTAGGATCGACGGAAAAGACAACAAATTTCGGTAGGGTCGGCTGAAAAAGACAACAAATTAATTTCGTCGTAACAGCTGAAAAAGATGACAAATTTCGGTTGGGCCGATTGAAAAAAATAACAAAAGAAAAAGAAGCTGCAAAAATCTACTAAGAGAAACCCATCTGCTTTCGAATATGCAAAGTGTGTTGATGAATGTGTTCCTTCCACTCAGACAGTACGTAAAGTTAACAAAGTAACCAAAGCACCGAAAGCAACCATACCCAATTTTGAAAGATACAAAGGACAGATTCCGTCAGTTATGGATCCATTCTTGGATGACATTATAGATGTGCCAGGCGATGGTCATTGTGGGTTTCATGCCGTTGGTAAAGGACTTGGGTTTTCACTAGAAGATGGTTGGAAACAAGTTCGCGAAAATGTCATAAAAGAACTTGAGGATCAGTACACACTCTACAAAGAGATTTTGGAATAAGAGATTACACTCAAACATTAAGTGCCGCGAACAATTTTAATTTTACATGTCCGGAAGATTGGTTCTACATTCACCCGTACACTAGTATAGTTGTGGCGAGTAGCTTCAATTGCATATTAGTTCATTTGTCTATTGGTTGCTCGACAACTTTCTTACCCTTACTTAGTGGTTCACCTTCTGAGGGTTATAAAATTGCATGCATTACATATAGTGGTGGTCACTTTATGAACGTTAAACTCAAAAAAGATTCTATACTCCCTCCCATTGCACCGCAATGGTCTAGGTATGCATCGCTAGAGGCAACGGGTTGGCTTGAACTTGTTGGAGATATAATCGAGGATGGAAAGAAATTTTATTCTCATGATAATTCGAATGAGCCAAGTAGTAGTGTGATAAATTTAAGTGATGATTAAGGTGTACTGAAATACCGAGTTACAAAGTTTTTGATTTAATATTTGAATAAATTTAGATGATTAATTGTCTTCATTACTTAACTTTTTTTTCTTTGGGTTTATAATCGAAGAGAAACAGAAAAACCAGAATTCTTTTACAGGTCACGGATCCCTGAATCCGTTTCTGTTCACAAAGAGACGGATCCAGAGATCCGTCAATCTCTAACAGGAACCCCTGTTAGAAAGAAACGGATCTATGGATCCGTTTCCTATAACAATGACACGGATCCATAGATCCGTTACTTTCTAACAGGGGTTACTGTTTTCCTGTTAGAAAGAAACGGATCTATGAATCCGTTTCTTGTAACAACGTCACGGATCCATAGATCCGTGACCTGAGAAGGGAAGGCACGGATCCGATCCATACGGGTTTTTTTTTCCAAACAATGGTACTTAAGGTGGCGTTTTCTAAACCTTCCGTTCGGTAGATCTTAGAGTCGTTACAGTTTGATAGATATTAAAACTTGTTAAAAAAATAAGAATAACGATCAAAATGTACGGTAGATATTAAAACTTGTTGAAACAAGAGTAACGATGTTCAAACATAGATCAAAATGTACGATACACATCGTTCACAAAAGAAGTTAAAAAAAAGTAACCGTTGTTAACAAAAGCAATTCAAAATAACGAGACTACCCTTGAGATTCTAAACCATAATATATGAGATAATATATTACTTCATTCCCTTTGTGATTTCCTCGATTTCTTCACCGTAGTTTTTCTAGACGATCTTCTTGGTTCGGGTTCTGGTTGAGGTTGATGAGGACATTCGGGAAGCGGCATTTCAGCCCTCGCATTAGTTAGGTTTTCAAGCCCTAACGGAACGTCAGACGCTTGAATCGCTACAATGGCACGATCAATTCCATCTCTCTAAAAAAACAACAATGGATTAATAACAAATTAGGTAACAAATTATAGCTACAAATTCAAAAGTAAAAAAACAAAAGAATGATAAATCGAATACTCACGTAGTACGATACCGAACCTATGTACTGTTCTGGTCTATTGGATTTGTACAAAGCTGGGTTTTGTACAAACGGGTGAGATACTCTCTTGAACCAATTGTTATACTGAGCGCTTGCCTCCCACGGAGCCAAAGATACCTCCTTCGGTCTATCACTCATGTTTAGTAGGTGATCTTCCCAACGCCCCCAATAAGAAGCCACATTACCAAAGTTTTTAGAATCTCCATCCTTCGACACCTTTTTTGGTCGAATCGGTTCTTTAGGGATGACTTGAACCAACCCAAGTTGCCTTAACACCCTATCAGGGTGATAGGACTCGGCAATATCGTTAACCGCGATGCAACCAGTGTAAAAAGAGTATTCAGGAAGTGGTAGTGCATCACCAGACAATAAGGGACGACATGGGTCCCAAATGACCTACATGATACAGACGTTTAACGAGTGATTCCTATAGCATACGTCAGGTATTATAGAACACAGGAAAAATTAATAAATAAAATACATACATCTCTCTTGGTCAGACCGTCCAATTGCTCACGAGTGCTTCCTAGAGCACATGCCTTGTTGCCTTTCAAAACGTGTTCCTCCCATCTATACATCTGGGGCACGTTAGATGTAGGATCATATTTTGGGTTGGGAACAGACACCCCAAGTTTGAAGTGTTCATCGATCCACGCCTACAAATGTAATGTTAAATATACATTTATTATTCGCTACTCTAACACAATAAAGAAATAATTGAGAGACAAAAATAAATATGAAATTACCTGAAATAAAGTAAGATAACCAGCCAATTGATTTCCTCCCCTCGAAGCAAAACCAATCTGCCGATAAAGATAGGCAAGCGCCGCTGTTCCCCACGAGTAACTCGAAATATCATCTAAGTTCTTCAGATAACGTAGATAGACAAAAGGAACCTTAGTTGCACTCTTATCAGCAAAAAGAGTACAACCAAAAAGATGCAAGAGGTATGCCCGTGCAACAGCATCTTTGACAAGGTCGGTGTCATCCTCTTTCGACCCACTGCATTGCTCCCTCAACCACTTAAGCTCCACAGACTTAAATTTACCTAAGTGCAGTTTTACACCTTCGTAATCTAATTGTAAATAACGAGAGACTAGTAATGCATCTGGATCTTTTGTATCATCGTCATCGTCATCGTCATCGTTCAAATCTTCATCATCCGTCTTGGACAGAACAACGGGTTTACCTTCAATTGGAAGACCACATATGCGATGCACATCCTCTAACGTGATCGTCATCTCCCCGAACGGCATGTGGAAAGTATTTGTGTCCTCGTACCACCGCTCTGTAAATGCCGAGATTAGAACACGATCTAGCTTGGTGTATGAATATTTGGCGATGTGGGCCAATCCCGTGTTCCGGACTCTCTCTCGAACACTTTGACACTCAGTTTCCGGGTCCCACCCATTCGTCTTCTTCAAAGCAGTACCCACAACTACGGCAGACGCATGGTTGTGTAACTTCAGCACCGGCCTCTCCTGAAAATAAAAAAGATATTGTTTTAGATTGATGATTAACAAAATTTTATCATAACTACTAAAATTAGAAAATAATATATGCTTACCGGTTTGTTCCAAATCGTATAAGCAATATGATTCTTGAAACAAGGTAGAAGCGCACGATCTATCTGACCTCCAGAGTACGGGTCTGAAAATGAAGATGACCCCCCTACTTCTGTTTCTGCTGTCGAAATAGGAGGCTCTGTTTCGTTCTCATCTCCTTGCGTTCGTCGTTGCTTACGTGGTGCCATAATAACTTTTGAATAATACGCGGATATGTGATGCACAAACAATAAATAATCAAAATATGTTTTCCTACTCTAAATTAATGAAGGAAAAATTAGACGTATCGCTACAAAAAAGGTCATTCAAATAATAACTTTTTATAGGCACGTATCGCTACAAAAAAGGTCATTCAAATAATGAAGGAAAAATGATGAGAAAAATAAAGAAAGAAAAATATGAAAGATTAAAAAAAAAAACCCCAGGTCCCGGATCAGGTAATCCGGGCCCTTTAAGGGAGTCCGTTTCTTTGTACTAACCCACGGATTAGCTGATCCGTGACTAGGAAGACACGGACGGACTAGACCAGTCCGTCCGTGTCGTTCCAGCAGCTTCATAGATTTAGGGCAGTTTGTTTGGACATCAAACAATCACACAAATGGCTCTAAATATGTTCGAAATGATATAATACAACAATCTAAACATGTTACAACACACTATTAACATCCCCAATCAATCAAACAACAAATTTATTCAAAAAAATTAAAAAAGTTAGGGTTTTTGAACCAACCTTAAAGGAGCAATTGTAGCTTGATTTCAACTTCGTCTCCACCAAATGATTCTTGATTCTAAGACTTAGAGAGTCGAATGACTTATTCTCAGCAAAACTTGAGGGAGATTAGTGAGATTATGAGCGATTTGATGAGGTTTAAACTCGGTTTTTTAAGAGCTTAGAGAGAGAAAGTTTAAAATTCCCAATTTTGGATGGATTTTGTGAGAGATGGATGGAGGGGTTAGGGTCAACAGATAATGGACCGGTGCCTACATACTTGATTGGTGCCAACAGAGAATAGAGCGGTTGGGCCTGGTGCTAACAGAGATGGATGCTAACAGCTGTTTGGTCAGGTGCCTTTAGAAGCACCCAAATATTATTAAGTACCAACCTATGCATCTATAAAAAAAAATAATCTATGTTTCGGGATAGCCTCCTAGTGAAAATAATGACTTAGGTGGTGTATTTTTCTTTTTGTAGGTCTGAATCTGAAACTTGAAATGATTATATATGTAATTATATCTATAGTTGTAACTGTTTTGCATGTTTTTATCTTAAAATCTTCAAACAAGTCTTCACATTTAATATATCTGTTTTTAGTTTTAAAGACAAGTCTGAATTAGAATAGAAAGACGTACTTGTTTTAAGGTTTGGACGAAGACTTTGAATTGATTAAATAAGTACGCAAAATATACAAATAATATACACATTATTTATTTTAGATTCAGATTTATATATATATATATATATAAACCACAGGTTTGCGTGTGAGATATTTTCTCCGCGAAAAATAGGCGAAAAGTCCATAGATTGTAAATGATGGTTTTGCCTCTCTGTCTTTTCTACATGAAGCACGAGAAAAATATCGTACTGGAAAATTACGTATCATGAACACATACTTAGGTAGTATAATAGTTCATTATGTATTATGAAACATATTGTTCTACAGAAAAATAAAATCCTAAAAACAAATATGATTGTTTTGATAAGGAGATCGAACAAAACTTTTGTGAAACCATATATCAAAAGAGCTTCAAAAGATGGTACACGTGTAACGCCCCAAGCCTTAGCAGTTGTCGATATTGTCCCCGCTTTAACCACCCAGGCCCAAGCCCACACGGGTACGGGGTTTTGTTCTTAGCGAAGGCACCACAAGCCACCCAAAAGGCCTCGGTACTTATTAAGCTTGAGCTTACACACATAGCCCAGTCTCTGGACACTCTTGTGAGCAATGTGGGACTATTACATCCCCCCACCCTCAGCGAAGAGTCGTCCTCGGCTCTGATACCACTTTGTAACGCCCCAAGCCTTAGCAGTTGCCGATATTGTCCCCGCTTTAACCACCCAGGCCCAAGCCCACACGGGTACGGGGTTTTATTCTTAGCGAAGGCACCACAAGCCCACCCAAAAGGCCTTGGTACTTATTAAGCTTGAGCTTACACATATAGCCCAGTCTCTGGACACTCTTGTGAGCAATGTGGGACTATTACATCACGTAATGTGTTGGATTGTATTCCTTCGTATGAATGAAGTTCTGGTTTAACTCAAAAAAAAAAGAGATAGTATATGTAATACTATAAATGTACCAACTAATTTGTCAAACGAAAAAACAGAATTGCTTTTGATACATGTAACAATTATTGTTCTACAAGTAAAAACTACCAATAAGCATAACGAGACGATGATGACATACTTGATCTTAACGATGAACTAATGTTTGTTAAAATCTTACATATAATGGGTAATTGAAACTATGGAACAAAATATGATTCAGAAAAATAAAATGATTTTGAAATTCGAGTTAAATAACAAAATGCGATTTTTTTTCATAATATATGTGCATTATGAACGTTCGTAACCATAATGCATTATGGAAGTTTACGGATCTCACAGAATTTCGCAAACACAAAGATATTCTAGTCAGAAAAAATTTGGGTTTGGACTCCATCAGTTAAAATTTTCCCCGGATAACTTGGCCAAAAACTAAAATTAGCCCCAAATCTTTGGACTAATCACCTAAATCTGGTTTAGTCCGGACAAATTAACCGCTTCATAACACAGTGGATTTCAGAATCGTTTTTTCCTTAAATTATATTAAGATATTTAATAATACAATTTAAAATAATAATTTATTTTTTCAAATGGTAGGAACCTTAAAATGGAGTACCTTGATCTATACCTGATACACTGGCCCATTTGTGGGAAAGAGGGGAATTTTGATCTTCCTGTACCTAAAGATTGTCTCCAGGAATTGGACTACAAGCCAGTGTGGGCAGCCATGGAAGAATGTCAAAAACTTGGACTCACTAAATCCATAGGTGTTAGCAATTTCTCTTGCAAGAAACTTCAAATCATTCTCTCCTCAGCTACCATCCCTCCTGCTGTTAATCAGGTACTTACTAGTCTTACTCTTCAATTTATGTGTGAATTTCACAAAGAACTTATTATTACATCCACTCTGTTTACACTCCAAAGTAATGGACGTTTGTGTTGATCTGGCAGGTGGAGATGAACCCAATTTGGCACCAGAAAAAACTGAGAGAATTTTGTAAGGCCAACAATATCATGATTGCTGCTTATTCGCCGTTAGGAGCTGCTGGGACCCCATGGGGATCCTCTGGTGTCGTCGAAACCGAAGTGCTACACGAGATAGCCAGAAGTAGAGGCAAAACTCATGCCCAGGTTGATTTTCTCTCAGCACCATGATTTCTATAGTGTCGAGCTTATATTTACAAAACCTGACAACACGTATTTTTCTTTATTGGAAAATAGTCTCACATTGACTAACACTAATAAGTTTGTCGTATGCCCTAGGTTTGTTTGAGATGGGTATATGAGCAAGGGGTGATTGTGTTGGTGAAGAGCTTTAATGAAGAGAGGATGAAGGAAAACCTAACTGTGTTTGACTGGGAGTTGACAGACGAAGACTTGAAGAAAATCAGTCAAATTCCTCAACGTAGAGGACTTCCCAGTGGTGATATTTGGGTCTCGGCCGAAGGACCTTTCGGATCTGAAGAAGAGCTTTGGGATGGAGAAATCTAAATCATTAAATAATTTTATATAGTTTCAACCACTGATGCTCACTGATTTCTGATTTGACTTCTTTCCGACCACACGTACTATGTATTCACTTGCTTATTCTATGATAACTTGAACCAAATAACTTTTAGATGCATATCTACCTCTTAGAGAACCTACAAATCAAAAAAAAAGTCGGTAATCACGGAGCAAAGAGGAGCAATCTGTAGAATTTGAACAAATGATAAAATTAAAAATCTTATACGGATAATAATTTTATAGAGGGGACATTACTCTAACATATTTCACTCATGCCCTCTAAAAATTAGAATTTCTTAGTTTAAGTCCTCTCTCTGAAACTCTCCATTTCTTCTATTACAAGATCGATTTAGAAACCATCAACCATAGTCTCTTCCTTTGTCTAGCTTCCCTCATTTCATGAATCCCTTTTTCTACCTAGTGATCTTGTCTGTGTCTTCTCATTTTTCTCATCCGCATTGTTTCTCTCTACCTTTCTTCCCAAAATTATCGTTTTTTATCTCTCATTTTCCTCATTCTCCTTACAAAACTTATGAAACTTGGAGATGAAACATATATCAAACATATCTAAAAGAAATTCTTACAGAATACGATTGTGATGAAAACTCGCCTAAATCAAAAAACAAAACATAACATTCCATGAGCATTTTTTGACAGACGCGGTCAACTAATTAAGTAGCAAAATAGATTTTGTAAAAGACAATCTGTGAAATGGTAAAGATCTGAAACATAAAGTTGAAGATGAAACGTTAAACAAATGGATGAAAATGATGAATAAGCTTGAAGATGAATGATGAGACATGAAAATGTCCCATCTGAATCTCTTAACTCGGGTTAGTTAGTCCATTTCGAGCTGTTACTCTGATGATTTACTTGTTTTTCTTTCTCAGGTGCCTTCTGAAGAATTGTGCACGATAAACAGATAAAAAAGGGGAGAAAGACGCAGAAAAGGGTATTTTATTCATTTGGAGATTCTGGTATTTTGGTAAATGTAGATGCCCTGATAAAAAGTAGAGTCCAATACGAACCCAACGGCGAAGACGAAAGTTAAATCGGAGTCCGGATGAGAAAAATAGAGAGGGTCAAAGTTTTGGTCAAAATCGGTTGACCTATGAGCATCCAGACGACACGTGGCGTACAATCTCACGCAAGATGAAACTTTCGGTACAAAGTTGGGCAGAAGTGGGACAATTTCGGGACTTGACTAAGCGTCTACTAGCAAGCATCGTGGTGCAAGATAAGGTTGTGACCTTCAAAGATCTAAACGGCAGATTTCGTAATCGGAACACGTGTTAACATCAGAAACCATATCAGCGTCCTTTAACTTACTTCGTGAAGTACTGAATCAAACTTATTTTCAACCAAGAAATCAGTACGTGATTTTCTTTCCCTTATCTTCTCTGATTTCAAATTATAGAGCATGTTCTAGTTGGTAGCCCAAGTGGTTCCAAGGTGTTGACATAAACTCCAGAAAGCCCTGGAGGTTCCAGGTTTGAATCCCAGAGAAGGTGGAATCTTTGGTTATTTGAATTGGGATTATTAGGGTGTAAATAATGTTGTTGGCCTTTAGGGCATGTTCTAGTTGGGCTACAGGCCCGGTCCTGTTAGTGTTTGAGTGGGCGGTTATCGAGCTTATCACATCTATGATGTATCAAGTGCCAAAATGTAACGACATACGTAGATCATAGTCGACTTCAAAAAAAAAAAAAAATTATAGAGAGAGAGAGAACAAAGAACATGAACAGAGGGAAGAGAGGATTTTTATAGAGATTCTATTGTGGGCTAATTGAAGAGGAAATCTAGAGAATAATCTCAGAGAAGGATAATATTTGATCAAGATGGAAGAAGAAAAATCGAGAGAGATAGACAGAGATGGATCCGGCTGGATTTAGATAGAAATCATAAAGTTAGAGAGATAGAAAGTATTTTTCTTTCTTCCTTTAATGGAAAGAGATCACAGAGAAAGGATATCTGTCGGCTGGAAATGATTCTAGAGAGAGAAGTCGAAGACAGAGATGATCAAGGATTGATGGAAAGATATCATGGAGGATTTGATTTTTCGATTTTGATTTTTATTTCTCTCTTACATAAGAGATAACCGAGAGAGCTGAAAGAGAAAGAAATCAGGGAGATAATCGATTCTTAACTCTCTGGATTCGAGTGGTTGAAGGAAGTTATTTTGCTTCTTCTATCTATATAACAACAAAGAAATACAGAAAGGAACATCTCGGTTGGGGGATCAAATCATCCTCTCTTAAGCTCACTTAAATCAGAATTATTAGAGAGAGAGAAAGATTAGACAGAGAAACCACCATCACCTATCCTTCTTCTTCTTCTTTTTCTTCTGTTTGTAATCTTTTAGTGAGAGAAAGAGTATTAAGAGAGAAAGAATTGTAGAGAGAGAGGTGGTCCTGTCTGTATCTTCTTTTTCTTATATGTTCTTAGTAAGAGAGAGAGAGAGAGAGAGAGAGTCAGAAAGAACAGAGAGTTTGTATGGAGAGAGTGAAAAAGAAATTCAGAGAACAAAGAGATTTATTCATCATCACTTTGTCATTCTTCTTTAAGTTTTTGACAGAGAAAGAGATTACATTTATCTCTTCATCTATGAGCCTTAATTGATATTTACAGAGAAGTGTGAAACCATCTTCATCATCAACAAATCTCCTATTTGGTTTACTCTATCCTATCTTTCTTGTTATTTTGATGATTTGAGATGAGACTGCATTTGATGATTATGAGTAGTTAGTCTTTTATCTAGGGTGTTTGATGGAATCCATTATGTTATCTACTTTCTAGGTGTGTTTAAATTCTGAGTCGAGTAATCTTTTGGTTGTTCATGTCCTATTTGCATTTTCTTTCTTGATGATTGATTAGTTCTTCATTATTCATGCTTCTAGAGTTGATATTTCATGCTTAGACTAAATCTTTGATGGATTATACTTCTTGGTTGATGCATAATAGTTGGGCGATGAATACATAAGAAAGTTGTGCATACATTATTAGTTTTTCTCACTTTAACGAAGATATCTTCCAGACTTTAGACCATTCATGTTTTAAAGCCTGAGTAATAAAAGTACTCGTTGACTCATTAGTTCACCTTTAGAGTTGTTCCGTGGATAGATTCTGAATCCTTAGATCATTCCCCCATTTGAGTTCATTTTCATTTTCGTTTTTATTCGTTTTAATATTTTATATATTTTATTTTAAAACCAAAATCAAAACCATTTTCAAAATCTTATTATTTCCTAGTTTTAGAATAAATTTAACTAGTCTCTGAGGAACGAACCGGACTTACCGGAATTATCACTTGACGCCCGTATACTTGCGGGTGGTGACCTATTTAGGAAACTTTCTAGGCCCATCAATGAAAGATAAAAAAAGCGAAAACACGAAACTTGAAGTTGAAGATGAAGCTTCTCATGAACTTCTAATGAGCATTACCAAATGTTAATTGAGCTTGAAAATGAAGATAAAGAAGAATCTTGAAGATATAGAAGATGAACCAATCGGTAACAGGGATTTTGCATAAGAACCAATCGGTAATGTGACTTGACAAAGAAGCCTGAAGATGAAGCAATCAGTAATGACGGAACCGGGATCTTCAGAAATTAAAGATTGAAGATGAAGCGAAATGAAGATGTAGGGGATGGAGAGGTTGTAGAGAGAGAAACAAAGTTTTGGGCGAGAGAATGAGATTAGAGTTTTATGAAATAGAAAATAGTTTTTCAAATATATATGCAGGAGGTTATTATGGGGATTAACAAACAATATTTATCGGAGATCCGTTTTTGTGCATGGAATTGCGTTTGTTGGACTAAATCTCTATTAAATTATTTATTTTAGATTATGCATTTTAAGATATTGGTGGGCGAAACCTACTATTAAGGGGCAACTTTTGGATCTAAAACCAAAAATTTAATTGTTTAATTTCTGTGTTAGCCATTTTGCTTTATTTGTAGGATTTCATTAAGGGGTAGGTCAAATATTTGGTCCGATAATTTATTAAGGTCTGTGATTTGGGGAAATAAGAATATTTTCTGGGTGGAAAGTTTTTAAGGGAAAATGTGAAATTTAAGAGATTTTCCGGAGAAAAAAATTTTAACGAAAAACAAAGCATTTCTTCTTCTTCAATTCAGGCCACCACCTCCGTCCACCACTACCGTCCACCACCACCACCATTATTTTCTCTTATTTTTTTCCTTCCTCCTTCTCTCTTCCCCATCTCGCTCTCTTTCCTGCTGCTATCTCCCACTTTCTCCCCTCTCATTGTCTTCTCACTCTCTCTTGCTATCACAGTCCATCTCTCTCTCGCATCTCTCTTATTCTCTCTCTATCTCTCACAGTCTATATCCCTCAAGGAGCTGTTATTTGTAATGTCGAGAATCATGTCATAAATATGATAATTGTGATTATGCTATTGTTATCAGTCATAACCATGATACTGGTACTTCTAGATAAACCTCTAATCTTTCATTAATGCATGCTAATTTTTCTTAATTTATTAGGGTTTTGTGTATGGAAGTACCATATAATCCGTTAATATTTTGAAAATCTTCTTAAGAGTGATATATACTTGGAACATGGATTAACGGTTTAGGGTTTGAGACTTTCTTTCATCAATTTTTGGCAAGTTTATTTAGGGTTTGGAAGTACCACGAAGCGTTCCGTGGTCGGCCGACCACGAAGTCTTCCAGAAACTTTGTGAGTAAGAGAGAGAAGTAATGATGATGGTGGTGGTCGGATTTGGTGATCGGAAAAGGGGAGATGAGAGAGAGAAAGATTTGAAAAAAAAAATGAAAGTCATAAGCAATGGCAGCTTAATGGTGATCCTTGTTTGAATTGAGAAGAAATTGTCAACAATTTTTTTTTCCCCTAACAATTAGGAACTATACTGGTCAACTAAAGTGGACTAGTTTTTTACAAAGTCTTTGTACCCCGAAATTTTTTCTTATTTCCCCAAATCACCTAATTATTTACTTTCTATGTGACCCATATTTACTTTATTTGTAGGATTTTATTACTAGGTGGGTCAAATATTTGGTCGGACATACTCTGAGCTTTATTTTTGTTTCAGAGACGAAGAATCTTCAGCGAATAAGCTTCACAAACAAACCCTAGTTCAAAAATCCTATGAAATCATTCAATAAATGGACAAGAATTTTCATCCAAAGTACGGATTTAGCTTGATTTTGGCTTCCAAGTTAAAGAATCTTTAGTAAATAAGTTTCACCAACAATAGTTAGTATTAAACTCTCTCATATCACTGAAGAATAGTGTTTATTTTTGTCTTTCAGTCGGAAATAAGAAGTTTTAATGGTGTTTGTTTTTTACTATTTAAAGAGAAACAGAGATCGAGTCGATTTCTGGTTGAGGGGGTGGTAGGATGTAGGATTTATATCTGGACCATTAATTTGTTTCAATGGTCCAAATAAAAACAAGAAGAGGGATTCAAATGCAAACGCGGATATTTCAAGGATTGAATCTGAAACATTGAGATTTGATGGTAATGATGTGGTATATGTTTCCCATTAACCTCCTACAACATTTATGGGAATCACAGACAATGGATCCCCTCCCCCGCAACCCAGCTCATAGGATTCATAAAATAAGGAAGTGGTTAGTTGACTCCAAAAACTCAAGGCATCATAAATAATGGGGTTCTACCCAGAGAGAGAGAGAGAGAGAGAGACCCAAGGATTATTGTAGAGAGAGAGATAGGGAGATGGGTGAGGAAGTGAAAATGAGTAGTTATGGTACTATACCAATGAAGTCTCTGAACTCAGGAAGTAAAATTCCTGTTTTAGGGTTTGGAACTGCTGCTTACCCTTTTGTGGGGTCAGATGGTGTGAAAAAGGCCATTCTTAATGCTATAAAGTTGGGTTATAGGCATTTTGACACAGCTGCTCTTTACTTCACTGAGGAATCTCTTGGTGAAGCTGTTTCTGAAGCACTTCAACTTGGTCTCATCAAATCTAGAGATGAACTCTTCATCACTTCCAAGCTTTGGTGTTCTGATGCTCATCCTGATCGAGTCCTCCCCGCCATTCAAAAAACACTTCGGTATATATATCACTTTTTTTCGCTGAGTAGTATCGTAGTCTCTTAAGATAATTTTTGTATTCTAGAATGAGAGAATAGTAAGACCAACCAACACTGATAATAGATCCAAGATGCGACGACTCTGAGTAATAAGTTGTAGAAGTTAAAAATCAATGTCTGACTGGTATTACCATTTGTTAAATTTGTGATCATTAGACTCAAAACAAATTAGCAATGGGTGAAGAAGATTTAGACATTATATTTTAAGTTACTAGATCACTGTTGTGGGACTATTCTTACATGCACTCTCACGTGCGACATGGAGCACGTGCGGCTATCAGTTGCTAGTTGAACTTTGATATCATGTTAAATTTGTAGCCATCTATCTAAAAACCAGTAGAACATCTAGACATTATATAGATTTACCGAGTTTGTCTATTCTAATGGTTCGGTTCAAACCTATTAGCTGTAGTTGTTTATTTACTCTTTTTTTTGTTGAAACTATATATCTATTTACTTAATAATAATTTATTTTATTATCTATGTGAGATTAGTGAACTATCGAGGTTAATGAATACTTCAATTACTGGACTGGTCTTCCTCGATCAGTCCATAATTCCATATGACCTTTTTTTTAACAATAAAAAGTCAGGACCCCTTCCTAAACCAAGTACTTACCTAAGACCCTTCCTAAACCAAGCTCTCTCTCTCAAAACGAATTGAGATGCACTAGCATGCATGTGGGGGAAGATGAATATGATCTTGGGTGCTTGACTTTTCTTATTATTTTAATATCATTCTAGTACAAAGGCATTTGCTCCTAGTTATTCTCAATTTACACAAAATAATTCTCTATTCAAATTTTCACTATTTCTAAGAAGAGTTAATTCCTATATGGCCCCCTATTTTGTGACCAGCTTCAAATATGGCTCCCAAATTTTTGTAAATTCAAATATGGCTTCCTATTTTTAAGTTAATGTCCTAACTACCTTTCCTTTAAATCATTTTTCAAAATTAAAAATAAAAATAAAATCTTAATTCCACCTCATTTTCCTCTCCACCACACATCTCTCTCCATGTCAACTCTCTCTCTCTCCACATCACCTCTCTTTCCAACTCACCTCTCTCTCTCTCCAACTCACCTTCATCTTCTCCGATTGAAGTCGTCAGCCGGAAAATTATCCGGCCGGCGACCTCAAAAAAAAAAAATTTGCTCTAATCTCTCTTTCTCTAAAAACTCCGGCGAAGGGAAACCCCCTTCGCCGGATTTTTAGAGAGAGAGAGAGATGAGAGAAAAAAATTTGGGAGGTCGCCGGCCGAAAAATTTTCTGGCCGGCAACTTCAATCTGAGAAGATGAAGGTGAGTTGGAGAGAGAGAGAGAGGTGAGTTGGAGAGAGAGAGAGAGGTGAGTTGGAAAGAGAGGTGATGTGGAGAGAGATAGAGAGTTGACATGGAGAGAGATGTGTGGTGGAGAGGGAAATGAGGTGGAATTAAGATTTTATTTTTAATTTTGAAAAAGGATTTAAAGGAAGGGTAGTTAGGACAATTACATCAAAAAAGGGAGCTATATTTGAATTTACAGAATTTTAGGGGCCATATTTGAAGCTGGTCACAAAGTAGGGGGCCATATAGGAATTAACTCTTCTAAGAATTAATAAAACAAATTGTGAGACTGAACTACATTAAATAATTAAGTACAAAGCTATACATCTATAAGACTATAAGAAAACTAATATATGTTTCTTGATATCTTCTTAATTAGTCAAAATAGTGACTTAGTTTATAGTTTATATATATAGAGAGATAAATGCATGTCTTGTGAGATATTTTCTTCGTACATTTTTGTCCCTCTACCTCTTCTGCATGAAGCACGAGAAAACATTATACTAGAAAATAACGTATTATGAACACATATTTAGGTAGTATGATAGTTTATAATGTGCTATGAAAAACCGGCTCCAGAGAGAAAGAAAATTCTAAAAATGAATATGATTATTTCGATCATAAGTTGAACAAAAATTTTGTGAGCAATATATCAAAAGATTGAGCCTTCAAAAGATGGTCTATTAATACTATAAATATACCAATGAGTTCATCAAACGAAAAACAAATTTGGTTTTGTTACAAGTATTAAATATTGTTCTAGAGAAAAAAAAACTACTAACGAAGCATAATCAGATGATGATATGCTGGATCTCTTTCATGACAGAAATTGGAATAATGATGAACTATAGTTGAAATCTTACATATATGAGTAATCAAAACAATGAAACAAAGAATAGTTTAGAAAAAAAACAACAAAAGCTATTTTTTCCATAATGCATTATGAACGTTCGTAATGCATTATAAACGCTCACAATCATAATGTGTTAAAAAGTCAATTTTGGACTCCAGTCAGTTATGATTTTTTCCCTCAATATCTAGACCTAAAATTGAAATTAACTAATAAAATTTGGACAAATCACCTGCTTTTTTTGCCAAGTCTTGACTAATTGTCCATTTCTTGATAATGGATATCTCAATCATTTTTTCTTTAAAATATTGTAAAGATATTTAATAATAAAATTAATAATTTATTATTTCAAATTGTAGGGACCTTAAAATGGAATACCTTGATCTATATCTGATACACTGGCCAATTAGTGGAAAAGAAGGGAACTTTGATCTTCCTGTACCTAAAGATTGTCTCCAGGAATTGGACTACAAGCCAGTGTGGGCAGCCATGGAAGAATGTCAAAAGCTTGGACTCACTAAATCCATTGGTGTCAGCAATTTCTCTTGTAAGAAACTTCAAATCATTCTCTCCTCAGCTACCATCCCTCCTGCTGTTAATCAGGTAATTTTTTTTTGTTGAAGGTGTTAATCAGGTACTTACTAGTCTTAGGTTGTGTTTGTTTTTTTATGGGGGTCTGAATCTGAATTGACTGAATCTGAATTGGCTGAACTGAATTAGCTGAATCTGAATTAGTTGAATTAGTATGGAACTAAGATGTTTGTTTTCCAAATCTGATTAATTAGATCTTAATTAAAAAAATTACATATATACCCCCATTTATATTATAAGGAAAAAATAGATACCTTATCTTCACTTTTTCTTTTTCTCCTTCTCTCTCCTGTCCTCTTTCCCAAACCTTGTTCAGGCAAAACCCCTAGTTCGTCCAAATCTCAAAACCCTAATTTATCCAAAACCTTGTTCATCCGCAAACCTAATTTGTCCAAAACCCTAGGTCATCCAAAACGGCTGATACCCCTATTGATTTTTTCGTTTTCTACTTTACATGATGTTGCCATTGATGATGGAGTGGTATTGTTGGTGTTGTTTTTGCTCTCTCTCTCTCTACTTTAGAAAAAGCTTGATAGTCGCCGGATCTCACAAGGTTTCGAACAACATAACCCTCACCAGATCCGACCGTTTTGGTGGTGGTTAGGGCTTCATAAATCCCATCATCTGGTTGTGATGGTGTGTGTTGTTGTGGTAGTTAGGGTTGTTTGAGACTGGTCTTGCTTTTTTTATTGTGCTCTGCGATGGTGGTGGTGGTGGTGGTGATGGTGTGGTGGTGGTGTTAGTGGTGGTGGTGAAATGAAGAAGATGAAGATAGAGTAATTTTTGATTTTTTTCGAGGGTATATTTGTCATTTGTTACTTTTCAGCAACTGGGTTTATTTTTCAGACTTGTTTTAAAGTCTGAAATAACTGTGTCTTAATTCAGTCAATTCAGATGTCAAGTTCAGGCAGCCAATATTTCAGATTTTGTCAAATAAAAAAACAAACATCTGAAATCTGAATTGAGATCCAATTCAGATTTCAGATCTGAAAATTATAAAAAACAAACAGCACCTTACTCTTCGATTTGTGTGTGAATTTCACAAAGAACTTATTATTACATACACTCTGTTTACACTCCAAAGTGATGGACGTTTGTATTGATCTGGCAGGTGGAGATGAACCCAATTTGGCACCAGAAGAAGTTGAGAGAATTCTGTAAGGCCAACAATATCATGATTACTGCTTATTCGCCCTTAGGAGCTGCTGGGACCCCATGGGGATCCTCCGGTGTCGTCGAGACCGAAGTGCTACACGAGATAGCCAGAAGTAGAGGCAAAACTCATCCGCAGGTTGATTTTCTCTTATGACCACAATTTCTGTAGTTGGTTGAGCTTATTATTTACAAAACCTGAAAACACGTATTTTTCTTTATTTGAAAATAGTCTCAAATTGATTAACACTAATAAGTGTGTCGTATGTCATAGGTTTGTTTGAGATGGGTATATGAGCAAGGGGTGATTGTGTTGGTGAAGAGCTTTAATGAAGAGAGGATGAAGGAAAATCTATCTGTGTTTGACTGGGAGTTGACGGACGAAGACTTGAAGAAAATCAGTCAAATTCCTCAACGTAGAGGACTTCCTAGTGGTGATATTTGGGTCTCGGCAGAAGGACCTTTCAGATCTGAAGAAGAGCTTTGGGATGGAGAAATCTAAATCAGTAAATAATTTTATATAGTTTCAACCACCGATGCTCACTGATTCCCGATTTAATTTGAAAACTGATTTTTTCCAATAAGTTGAAGTTTCAGACACGATTAGAAACTTCTTTCCAACCGTACTTTCTATGTATTCACTTGCTTATTCTATAATAAATCGAAGTCTGAAATTTCCTTACAAAATATTTTTTGGCTGCATATGTACTACTTAGAGAACCTACAAATCGAAAAATTCGTCGGTATTCACGGAGCAAAGAGGAGCAATTTGTAGAATTTGAACAAATGATAAAATTAAAAATCTTATACGGATAATAATTTTATAGAGGGGACATTACTCTAACATATTTCACTCATGCCGTCTAAAAATTAGAATTTCTTAGTTTAAGTGAAGGAGATGTCCTTCGGCCAAAGACGCAATGCGAGCAATTTATCGGATAAGACAATTGATGAAGAAGATCATCAAGTCCAGTTGGTTTAGGGGTTGTAGTGTTTAGCTAGAAACCAACTACGATCGTCGAATTACGAAGTAATTCGCGGCTAACTTCGATCGGATCCTACAACGGGTTACACATAAGAATGTGATGTAGATTGTTGCGGAAGCGTAAAAGTAATGGAATCCACCATTGTTAATAAACTAAACTAACGAAATAAAACTGATAAAATAACGATAAAAAATAAACTTGATTAATAACTTGAATAATAATAAACTTGGTTGATAATATTCTCTGATCTGAATAACAAGGACAGCCCTGACTTCCTTTTATAGGAACTTAGAAACTTCTAGATAGACTCAAATTAGGATTCCTAAATATCAAAGATAGTCAAACATAGAAACTTCTAAACCTAGACTGAGTAGGAAATAGTAAAACATGGAAACTCCTACACTCTAACCCTAATGGACTCGGCCATGAGGCCCTCTAACTAGTTCGGCCGTGAGGCCCATCTTGATGGTCTCCATCATACTCCCCGACCGAGAACAAACTTGCCCTCAAGTGAGACTCAACAATGCAATCCTTAATTCCCACTTCGAGCGAAAGGTGCATTGGGGTCGAAGGACACCCACTTGGACGAAATCACTAGCTTCAATCTCATAGTGCAAAGAATCTTGCAAAAATAAATGTAGGAAAGAAACTTCCAACAAATTGCAACATCTACCGTCATCTTTTAATTTGATGAAGAAGACCACAAACACCACATAATATTTAATGGAAAAATCAACCTTGAATTTCTTCATCCACTTCATCACTCTCTCTATTTCTTCCCGCCTAAGAATAACTTGAATTATCTTCCCACGTTCATCTTCGTGATGCTTATAAACCAAAACTTCATCATAAACTGTCAAGTTTGGAACCACCTTAGCCAATACATCACCAAAATTCAGTTTTGTAGTAGATGTATTTTGGGAAGCAAGAACCAGTGTCCTATTAACTTCTTCCTTGAATGAAAAGAATCGAGTAAGTGAAACCCCATCAAGGGACATTGTATCGAAGATGTGATCGGTATAATTCAATTGGTTCAATGAATAAACACAATTTGATGTTTGATGAGTCAACTGCTCTATATTCGTAAAATCAGTAACCAACCCTTTAACATGCTTCAAATTATCAAACTCTTCCTTAGAAATATTACCAAGATGATATTCAATCGCTTGTTTTTTATATAAATCCCCTTCAATTACTTCAATTTTGAGAATTGTCAAAACCCCATCACCAAAAGCTAAAATTTCATTGAACTCTAATTCAGCAAGCTCATCACAATTGTTATATAGATGGTCGGTTGTAGAACTCGAATCACACTCCACGACGGCATAATAGTACCGTAAACGACTCTTCTCACAAGCACGTAATTTTTCTTCATCAATTTCAACAACTGTAGGTGATCCATATGTTAGTAGCACATCTCTATCTCTAATCGTTGTTGCTGCATGCTCCACGATCACATTACCCGCGACTATAATCTTCTCATATAAAAAAAGATCAATGTCTGACTGAAGAGTTGCCTGTGCTACTGATTCGGAAAGAGTCAAAGGTAATTTCGAGAGGCGTTTCTTCAAAAACTTAATTGCAATACCCATGCTAATAGAAAGGGGCCTACATTCTATCAGAAAAGAAACATAACTACCTATTTGTGCAGTTAAATCCCTAACAAGATCTTTTTCAGGAGGAGTTGAGTAATCTCTAATAGCATCTTTGAATGCTTCCAGCATTGCAATACAACGTGCAATGCCACCAGATATATCACCAGCTAAATAACGTAACCCAACCTTGTATACAACAGGATGCATCGGATCAAGTTGGAAAAACTTGGTTTCGAGATCAGGAAACTGCATTCCATGTTCATACTGAGGCAGATGCCTAAATAATCCAACTCTATTTGTAGCTTCGGTTTGGTTAACAACACGTTTTTTGGCTGTCTCCACACTTTTTGTTTCATCAAACTGCATACGTGGATGGGGCACATCTTTCTTTCTATCTTCCTCTGCTGGACCATCACTTCCCTTCTTCTCAGAGGAAGACTCATCTACCTTTTCACCTTTATCTTCATCTTCTTCAACTTCGACTTCTTCGTGATCTTCTTTTTCTTCTCCATGATTGAAAGATATACTAGGTGAGGAGGATGGTTGACATATTATTGTCGCGATGTTGTCACAAGTTTGTAGTATCTTATCGCAACCGGACTTCACCGATTGACCCGTTTCTGAAAAAGAAGGAGACGTTTGTGGTGGTGGTGGTGGTGAAGGTGGTATGAGAGGTGTTGAATACGATGGTGGTGTATAATAAGCGTATGGAGGCGGTGAACTTTCTCTAACAGGTTCTCTTTCAGTGTTCTCCCATTTGGCTTCGAAAGTTGTAGTAACTTTCGTAGGTGTAGAATAATAAGACGATTGAGGTGATGTGGGACATAATTGATGTGGAAAATTTTTATGATTCGAAACAACTAATTCTTCTCCCGGGATTATATATGGATCAAATAAATCGTCGGAGCTTGTGTTATCCAATTGGATCACTTCTTCTTTATTTGTCTCAACGAATTTTTCTTCATCCCTCATTGAAAAACTAGTATTTTTTTTATCAAGAACCTCTCTTTCAATAGTATCGACCATGGTAATCGAAGGAATTTCGGATAATAATTTGTCGGATTGGATTTGAGATTCTATATAAGGTAAGCATTTATTTAAAGGGAGAAAAACATATATCGAAAAATACTTTTCACTATACTCCAATCATCTATGAACGACTTTCCTTCATTAATGAGTCTCCATTGCATCTCGTTGAATTTTTCATAGACTCTTGTAGACAAGTGTTGTTCAAGAATATAAACCTTATCTTCATCACGAACCTCTTGGTTTATAAACCAATGCTCTATCTGTTGAATCCAAAAATCTATATGATATTGATAATCAAACATAGGAATTTTGGAAACGACATTAATTTTGTTTTGATCTTTTCGATCAACATAAAGTTGTTGTGCATCTCTGAAAGGATCCCATCCTAAACGCGGAAGATTTTTCCAGCATTCAAGATGAGAAGTATCTAAAAAAAATTTATCTGTTCCCAGATTCTTGAAGCTCTGAATACCAGCTGATGTAGATTGTTGTGGAAGCGTAAAAGTAATGGAATCCACCATTGTTAATAAACTAAACTAACGAAATAAAACTGATAAAATAACGATCAAAAATAAACTTGATTAATAACTTGAATAATAATAAACTTGGTTGATAATATTCTCTGATCTGAATAACAAGGATAGACCTGACTTCCTTTTATAGGAACTTGGAAACTTCTAGATAGACTCAAATTAGGATTCCTAAATATCAAAGATACTCAAACATAGAAACTTCTAAACCTAGACTTAGTAGGAAATACTAAAACATGGAAACTCCTAAACTCTAACCCTAATGGACTCGGCCATGAGGCCCTCTAACTAGTTCGGTCGTGAGGCCCATCTTGATGGTCTCCATCAGAATGACTATTTAATCAGATGATATGACTAGTGGGAATGAGATATATAATCATGGGAGAGTCCCATAAACATGTCTCATAGGCCCACAAGAAGTTTGGGCAAAGATAGCACAAAAGGCCCGAAAAAAAGATTTTGGGCCTAGAGCCAAAAGAGGACTTTTTGGGTTCGGATTGGACTGAAAATTGGAGGGACGGTTCCCCTAATAGGGAAGGTCAAATCTGACAATTTTGGTCTGGTTTGGACGTCCCCTTATCAAGAATTGCGAAAGTAGGAACTAGTTTCTATTTTCGACTATTTCAGTAATCTTATTCAAAATGGTCTTTTAGGAAACCAAATTTGAGTTAGGGTTCTATATAATGACCCTTAGGACAATGAATAAGATATGGAATTTCTCTAAGAGTTTTCTTACTCTACAACATCAAGTAGAGAGGAGAAAGTGGGCTAATTCCCAAAAACTATCAACTAGTCAAATTAAGAAGAAATCAAACCACCATTGGAGTTCTAGCTAGCTTACAAGGTGGAAGATTAAGTAGACCATTAGGTGTCCCAAGTAGAGGAGCTACAATTGAAGCTTTTGGTCTTCTCAAAGCGATTGGAAAGGTTCGAGGGAAAACTAGCGATTAAGGTAATATCTAACTCTTAGTTAATTATTAGTTTATGCATGATGATCTTGGGACCGTACTAATGTTAGACATGAGATGCCTGAGATTCCGCTAACAACATTAGTAGACACCACCAATACCCAACAGTTGCGTCAGAGCCTCTTGCAAATAACTAATTTTTGGTAAGTTTCAGACTAATCCATGATTGATTAGCTTGATAGTTTTGTCTAAAAGTGTTTTAGACATTCAATTTGATTGTTTTGAATGGGATTCAATAGTTTTCAAATTGATTATCAAAGATTGATGGTTTTTTTTAATAAAGCAATGTTGTTTATCTTGTTGTTAATCGCTAGCCATTCATCGAGAAACTAATCGGTTTTTTATTCAGTTACATTTTATTGATCTTGTTTTTATATCAAAAAAGTAGGAAACTCTTAAACTTCAAATGCATCTATTAGATTGGTAAAATATCAGTTACTACATAGGTAACATTTCACCCTGAATGAAGTTGCTTTTTAGATAATTCAGCTGCCTAACTTCTCAAAGGCCCTTGGTGAGAACTTCAAATGGAATACCTTGATCTATATCTGATACACTGGCCAATAAGTGGGAAAAAAGGGAACTTTTATCTTGTTGTACCTAAAGATTGTCTCCTAGAATTGGACTACAAGCCAGTGTGGACAGCCATCGAAGAATGTCAAAAGCTTGGACTCACTAAATCCATTGGTGTTAGCAATTTCCCTTGCACGAAACTTCAAATCATTCTCTCCTCAGCTACCATCTGTCCCGCTGTTGATCAAGGTCTTACTAGTCCCACTGTTCAATTTATGTGTGAATGTCACAAAATTATTATGTACTCTATGTTTACACTCCAAAGTAATGGACATTTGTATTGATCTGGCAGGTGGAGTTGAACCCAATTTGGCACCAGAAGAAATTAAGAGAGTTCTGTAAGGCCAACAATATATTGGTTAGTGCTTATTCGTCGTTAGAAGCTGCTGGAATCCCGTGGGGATCCTTGGGTGTCGTTGAGACCGAAGTGCTACACGAGATAGCTAGAACTAGAGGCAAGACTCATGCCCAGGTTGACTTTTTCTTAATACCAAAATCTCTATAGTCGTTCTGACTTATTATTTCCATTCTTTTATGTTTGTACTAACGTTCGCGGAACCTATCGAACCTATCTTAGAAATTGATCCGATTATGAAAATTAATCGAAAAGTTAAGCCAAAACTAAATATGCAAACAGAATTTAACGAGGTTCGGCTTAAAGCCTACGTCCTCGGGCGAATAAGAAATCTTTATTGAAGGATAGATAAAGATAGCTCTATAAAGAAGAGTTGTTGTGTTTGTTGTTGATGTTTAGATGTGTTGATTGGCTCCCCTATTTATATATTATTATAAGCCGGTGGGATTCCAAATTGCCGACTCCAAATTGAACCAAAAATTAGAAACAATCCAAATTGGAAACCGCCATTAATCAATTCAAACCGCCTACAGTCATGAAAACCGCCACAAGCAAACCGCCTCTCCACTTTTGGAAACTGCCCTCCATTTTTGGAAATTACCCTCTTACAATTCTCTACCTCGTACACAATTTGATACACTTCAAATTTTGGACGAACACCAGGATACTCCTTGTAAGATATATCTTCTTCTTATAGCTTCATCCGACTGCACCATATGACCATGGTTGCCTACGTACCCTTTTACAGGATCAAGCCGACCGTAGTTCTACCAACCCTTCACATAAAGTTTACCTTGTCGCCATTACGTCCTTTCGGGCAACTTAACACGAGCCGATTTGTAGCAATTCCAGACAATGTTGAAACTTGCTACACGTCACCAGTTTAGTCAACATGTCCGCGGGATTCTCATCTGTGTGTACCTTCATGAGAGAAACATCACCTTCCTCCATGACATCTCGTACAAAGTGATACCTGACATCGATATGCTTAGTACGAGCATGATGTACCTGATTCTTCTCCAAGTGGATTGCACTTTGACTATCACACCATACATCTACGCACTCCTGCTTAATCCCTAGATCATCCAGAAAACCCCACAACCACAATGTTTCCTTCACACCCTCGGCCATAGCCATATACTCGGCCTCCGTAGTAGATAACGCAACTGCAGATTGTAACATGGATCGCCAACTAACTGGAGCACCATGTACCCTAAATACATAACTAATAGTAGATCGTCTTCTATCTAGATCGCCAGCATAATCCGAGTCAACGTAGCCGCTTACCTGACATGTGTCTCCACCAAAGCACAACCCCGTATCAACGGTACCCTTTAAGTACCTCAATACCTACTTCACAGCTTCCCAATGTGTCTTTCCCGGGTTTGCCATAAACCTACTAACCACACTGACCACTTGTGAAATATCCGGACGAGTACACACCATATCGTACATCAAACTGCCAACTGCACTAGCATACGGTACACGATCCATATGATCCTTCTCCACCGTAGTAGTGGGAGATTGTCTTCCCGAGAGTCTGAAGTGTGGTGCCAAAGGTGTTGACACTGCCTTCGCATTCTGCATCCCAAACCGAGAAACTAATCGTTCGATGTAACCTTTCTGACTCAAGTACAGTTTCTTACTTGACCACTCTCTCTTAATCTCCATTCCCAGTATCTTCTTTGCAACGCCCATGTCTTTCATCTCAAACTCTTGACTGAGTTGAGATTTCAACTTATCTATCTCCACCATGCTTCGAGAAGCAATAAGCATGTCATCCACATACAAAAGGAGATAAATAAAGTCACCTTCGCGAAGCTTCTTGATGTATACACAACAATCATAGTCACTTCTGCGAAAACCATGCTTTAGCATGAAAAAATCAAATCGTTTGTACCATTGGCGAGTGGATTGTTTCAATCCGTAAAGAGACTTCCTCAAACGACATACTTGATTTTCTTTGCCCTCAACCTTGTATCCCTCAGGTTGAGCCATATAAATTTCTTCTTTCAAATCTCCGTGCAAGAAGGCGGTTTTTACATCGAGTTGTTCCAACTCAAGATCTCTGTGAGCAACAATACTCAATAACACCCGAATAGAAGTATGTTTCACGACCGGGGAGAAAATCTCATTGTAGTCGACCCCTTCTTTCTGTGCATAACCCTTGGCCACTAGTCTTGCCTTATACCTTGTACCCTTGATCTCAGAAGAATCCTCTTTTTTTTTGTACACTCATTTACAACCAATAACAGACTTACGTTCGGGCATCGGGACAACCTCCCATGTCTTGTTCTTGTGAAGAGACTCCATCTCTTCTTGCATAGCAACCAACCAACTCTCTCTTTCCTTCGCGGTAATAGCTTGTTTGAAGGTGACCGGCTCGTCGTCTTCCACCGAGAGTGCATATTCAACCACATTTGCCTGCCCGTAATGCCTAAGAGGTTTGTCTGACCCTAACCTCTGTACCGGCTTATATAACCGTTTCGGCCTAGTGTGTACCGAAATATCCTGATGTTGTTGTTGAAAAACTTGTGTACCTTCTCCTTTAACCTTTTCCTGATCGAGTTCATCAATTTTCTCATCCTGAGTACTATTTTGATGCTCCACCTGATCATGATTCCTAGAAACCCATTGGTCTTCGGCTTCCACTACTTGAGTTTTAGTAGACCCAACATCACCACAACTAGGCACCGTAGCTTTCGCCGTAGCTACAATAGATGACTGATCAAACACGACATCTCTGTTGATTACAAACTTCTTGTCTTCCGTACACCATAACCGATAACCCTTGACTCCTGTAGCATATCCTAAGAAAATTGCCTTCTTTGCTCTATTATCAAGTTTGTTACCTTTGACATGGTAATAGGCCGTACAATCGAAAACCCTAAGTCTCCCGTAATCGGCATGTTCACCTGACCATACCTCATAAGGTATGATGCCATCTAACGAAGAATGTGGAGACCTGTTCACAATATAACAAGTTGTAGCAACATATTCTGCCCACCATTCTACGCATAATCCCGAATTGGAGCGCATACATCTAGCCTTCTCAAGTAGTGTACGGTTCAATCTCTCTGCGGCTCAATTTTGCTGAGGTGTGTTTACTATTGTCCAGTGCCTCACAATGCCTTCCGGATTACAACACTCCTTGAATGCCCCATCCGTGTACGCAGTCTCATTATCCGATCTTAACGTCTTCAGCTTTCATCCCGTTTTGTTCTCAACCATTGCTTTCCACACCAAGAACGTGTTGAATACCTCATTCTTATGTTTTAGAAAATAAAGCCAGACAAATCTCGAATGATCATCAACGAATGTAAAAAATACTTGGAACCACTCTTGGAAGCTAACTTTGTCGGTTCCCAGACATCGGTATGTACATAGTCTAATACCTCTTTGCTTCTGTGCTTGCTTGTAGAGAACATCACCCTGTGTGCCTTCCCGAACACACAATGCTCACAGAACTCCATGCAAGGCTTCACCATGTCTTTCCACAAGCCTTTCACGCACATCAAAGATAGACCCTTTTCTGACATATGCCCAAGGCGCATATGCCAAAGCCTCGTACTAGCCGTTGGATCCCTTCCACTGATTCCTACTGCTACATCTCCCGTAATTGTTATCCCCAAAAGTTTGTATAAATTACCGTAACGAGTACCTCTCATTACCACCAAAGAACCCTTAATGACTTTTATGGAGCCATTCTATAATTATCTTACAGCCGTTCCGCTCTAACACACCGAGGGAAATTAGATTTTTCCGCAAATCGGGTATGTGTCTTACGTCCGTCAATGTTCTTACCACTCCATCGTGCATCTTGATACGTATTGTTCCGAGTCTCACAGTTTTACATATATTATCATTACCCATTATAATTGTACCACCATCTATACTCCTATAGGTAGTAAACCACTTCATATTTGGACACATGTGGTGTGACGCCCCTGAATCAAGCATCCACTTATCGGAGATATTCTCAGACACCTCTGTCACCGAGAAACATTCGTCCGGGTCTTCTGACACATATCCCGCCTCTTGCATCTCTTGTTTCTCCTTGTAGCCTTCGTTCTTTTGCTTCAACTTTCTCTTTGGACAAACCGCTTTAAAGTGGCCAAGCTCACCACAACTAAAGCACGTTTTCTTGAAAGAGCCTCTAGATTTGGATATAGATTTCCCGCCCTTTTCCTCTTTCATTACTCCTCCCCCTTGTTGCAAACAACCATTGTGCTTGATCCTTGTCTACTCCATCAGACGTCATACCGCTAGTAGCAACCTTACGAAGGTCATCCGCTAATAACAAATTTCTCGTCTCTTCCATGCTTAGACTATCACCAACAAGCATCAAAGTTTGAACAAGGTTCTCATAAGATTTAGGTAATGAAAGTAACGATATGAGGGCTTGGTCCTCATCCTCAACCTTAACATCAATATCCTTCAAATCTGAGATAATCTTGTCAAACCTATTCACATATTCCTGAATAGAAGAACCCTCTTCCATTCTACATGTGAATAATTTGGATTTTAAGTAGACCCGGTTCGTTAAAGTTTTTATCATGAAATTGCTTTCTAACTTTAACCACACACTCGCCGTCGTTGTTTCTCCGTCTACTAGGAACGCCACGTACCTCTCAAGACACAACATAATGGTTCCCCGTGCTTCGAGATCTAACTCTTCCCAATCCTCATCTAACATATCTCCTGGTTTCTTTCCCGTCAACGTCTTGTGTAATTTCTGCGAGATTAGCAGATTCTTCATCTGCATCCGCCAATAACAAAAATTGTTTTTCCCATTGAACTTCTCTATCTCATATTTCCTTGATTTGACTGTACCACTTCTCTATCCCATCTTCTCTTCGTTCAATCTCAACAAGGCTCTGGTACCAATTGTCAGTACTAAAAATCGCGGAAGCTATCGAACCTATCTTAGAAATTGATCTGATAATGAAAATTAATCGAAAAGCTAAGCCAAAACTAAATATGCCAACAGAATTGAACGAGGTTCGGCTTAAAGCCTACGTCCTCGGGCGAACAAGAAATCTTTATTGAATGATAGATGAAGACGACTCACACAACCCGCAAGTTCGTCTCAAGATGGTACCGTATAGAAATTAACCTTTTATACTAGATCTTCAACGACCGAGAAATTGAACACCGCTCAAAACTATGAACAAAATTTCTCTCACTTACTCACACTCCCTAACTCTCTATAAAGAAGAGTTGTTGTGTTTGTTGTTGATGTTTAGATGTGTTGATTGGCTCCTCCATTTATATATATTATTATAAGCCAGTAGGATCCCGAATTGCCGACTCCAAATTGAACCAAAAATTGGAAACAATCCAAATTGGAAACCGCCATTAATCAATTCAAACCGCCTACAGTCATGAAAACTGCGACAAGCAAACCGCCTCTCCACTTTTGGAAACTGCCCTCCACTTTTGGAAACTGCCCTCTTACATTTTACTTTTTACGATTAGTTAATTTCATACATTTGTATCACAAAACTAATTTTTATTTTATTTGAAAATAGTCCCACATTAACAAACTCTGATAAGTTTGATGTACGTTTGAGATGGGTATATGAGCAAGGGGTGATTGTGTTGGTGAAGAGCTTTAACGAATAGAGGATGAAAACTAACTGTGTTTGACTGGGAATTGACTAACGAAGACTTGAAAAAAATCAGTCAAATTCCTCAGCGTTGAGGATTTCCTAGTGGTGATATATGGGTTTTGACCAAAGGACCATTCAGATCTGAAGAAGAGCTTTGGGATGGAGCAATATAAAAATTAGTGGCGGTCCTTGAAGTTTCTAGATTGAGTTGAAAACAATTTTTTCACCAAATTGATGCGAGACGGGACTAGAGAGTGGTTTCCAACCGGACATACTAGTATGTATTTACTATCTTATTTGGTAACAAATTTAAGTTTGAAATTTCCAACCAATAATGCAGAGATGATGAAGAAAAACGTAAGTGTGTTTAGAGATCACTTTTTTCATATTTATATTTAAGTTACAACCCAAAACTATTTATTATTTACGGGTGAGATTTTTTTTCTCTCGATTTCCTTTGGGTCATTTTTGTTGTTTTCGGTGTAACGATTCAACAAGTTGACTTAACGAATCTGTAACTGAATCACTGGAGAAACAGGTTACTACTTTGATTTTTTTGTAAATCAATCAAGAAAACTTTCGTTCCAAATTAATGTAGGAAGACTAAGGTAGAGAACCATTTCCACCACCACCAAAACCACAATCACCACTACCACCAAATATTAATCAATCTCCACAAAAACAAGATCTTTTTGACCGATTCACTAACCTATTCTTCTTTTGTTATTAAAACAACGTTCTCACTTCAAAAGCTTATATCAAATTCATGGTTTCATGATCTCAAGGGGTCTAGATCAAAGCAACATTCTTCTTAGCAAATTCATTGACAAATGTTCATTCTTAGGTTTCGATGATTATGGGTTTTCCAGCGTAAAACACAACCAGATATATATCTTTATAATACAATGATCAAAGCTTTACCTCATACTGATTCTGCTAAAGATGCAATTTTTTGTATAATAGAATGCAAGTTATGGATTTCAAACCAGATATATATTCTTTTCCATTTGTATTAAAATCTGTAGCTCATTTATCTGGTGTTGAATTAGGAAAACAGATTCATGGTCAGTCAATTCGAACTGGGTTAGATTCGGATGTTCATGTTGTAACGGGTTTAATTCAGATGTATTCTGCTTGTGGGTTTGTTTTTTAAGCTCGGAAGTTGTTTGACAATATTCCTCTGAGAGATGTAGTCTCTTGGAATGCAATGGTTGCTTTTTTTTGTTGAAACGAATGCAATGGTTGCTGGGTATGCTAAAGTTGGCGACATGGACGGTGCACGAGAACTTTTCGATGAAATGCCAGAGAGAAATGTGATCTCTTGGACAACCATTATTGCGGGTTATGCTCAAACGAACCAATTGCATTTTGTAAATACAATTTAAACTTTAGGGTAAAATTGTAATTTGGCATTGAAATTAGACGGTAGTTAGCTTCCTTCGACGGTCAGTGGGGTCAACTGTTAGTCCGTGACCCAAAGGCTATAACTGACAAACTTGTGACTTAAACACTAAAGTCGGTACTTATCCTTGACCCAAACTCTAAATATCCCTTAGGAAAACAGAGAGAAGTACAAGTCTTGTTTTTACTAGAGTTTACAGCTAGATTATGAACAAAGTTGTTAAACTTTCTATTAACAAACAAAAAGAAGATTCTATCAAAAGATGAAGTCAAGCTCCTAGCTTCATTCAAAACATGCTTAGAAGTCTAGTGAGTTATATGCTTGGGACTATTCAAAAAGTTATTCACATTGGTTATGTCTCCTTCTAAGATAACTTGCTTAATCCCGTGCTCTTTAGCCCATCTAATCCCGTGCAGACAGCCTTTACTCTCTCCCTCATCTACTGATCTGCTTGAGTATAGGGAGGATTCTTTTGCAAGTTGTTTCCTTATGGAATCAGAAATAATAACAGCTATATAAGTGACAAAAGATATCTTATCCCAAGAGGCATCATAGTTAATTTTCAGAAATCCTTGTGGAGGTGGACACCATTTAGAAATAACAACTATGTTTTCTTGAGGATAAGTCTTTAAGGACATGGTTTGAATATGAAGATAGCTGTTAATAGTTGAAGCAAGATGCTCAGTGTTGAGTGGTTTTTCCTTGAATATTATGTCACATCCATGTTTCCAAAAGAGCCGTATGGTGGTTGAGATAGTTTCAAGTGTGGTTAGGGAGTTGGTTTGCTCATTGGAAACATCTAGACTATGATATGCATTGCACCATTCTACTAAGGTTGTGGGTTCTCTTTGAAACCTCTGTGTTAGTGCAAGTTTGTGGAAGAGGGCTTCATCAGAAACCTTGCACATAGGACAAAGAGGTAGGATGTTGACCATGTTAGTGTGTAGCAGTGAGTTAAGGGGGAGAATATTATGTGCTAATTTCCACAAGAATAAAAGGATTCTAGGATAAACTCTTAATTTCCACAATAGTTTTCAAAAGATTGAGTCAAGACAAAAAGATATATTGGGAGTATGAATCATATGTTATAGAGATGAGGCAGAGAAAATTCCTGGCTGTGATAACTTCCATTTTTGTGTGTCTAGTTGTGAAGTGAGAGATATACTTAGGATTTTGTTAATGAGATGAGGTGGAAATAAGAGATTGAAAAGTGTTTGTTTCCAAGTAAGATCAGGCCAATGAGAGATGATGTAGTGGATGAAAGAGTGAAGTGGAGGAGCGAAGATAAGTGTGATGGAATAACAATCAAATTGGAAAAAAACTGAATGTACGGAAGCTTTGAAACTCATATCAAACTATCGGATGCTTACGGAAAGAAAAAGAGAGGGATGGACAAATTCAGCGTTAATTTGACGTAAATCTCTATTTCAATGATTGGATTAACACCACTTTCTCTCTCTTGATGAAAACGGGTGTGAATCCAAACTGGTGGTAGAGATTCACTACAATTATCAGGTTGCTTCGAGAACTAAAATAATCAATTGGTCAAAAATAGACTGCTAAAACAGAATGAGGTTTAATAATGTAAACTAATAATCAATTACAGGAACGCATTATAGAGGTGAGCTTCCTTACATTACCCTTTTGCTCTTTTTTTTTGTTGTTGAAGGAAACCCTTTTGCTCTTTTTGTCATCCACCCCGATTAATAAATTCGTCACTGATTCCGTCACTCTAAGCAACAGTGTGAATTTAAAATTTTCTTTTTATTATCTTCCAAAATAAAATGGAGGCTTCTAAAATAGATATAAAACATGTCAAGTACTTAAGTTTATTGAAACTCAAATCGATTCAGTAACATAAGTTTATATTAGCAAAATGATTGCAATATTAAACCTAGAATACCTCTTCAATGCATCATATCATTATACTATTTTCCTCTTGCTAAAAAAACCCATTATATATCTTTTAGATAAAAGAGAGATATTTCAAGTCATTATAGAAATATTTGAGGAAATAAATAATAGGGACAAATATATTTTGTCATTGCGATCTTTATGTTACTAACCGTACAAAAAGACGAGTCTAAGGTGGTGTTTATCTTTTCCAAAGTCGGACATAAATTGTGATTTGGATTTTTGATTTGTCCAAATCGACAGACAAATTCGGGTTGGTGGGGGGGACTATAGTCCACCCCTGATCCTATGGTAGATCAACCACTGCCTCTATATATAGTATGACTCTGAAGACAAGAGATAAACCACACAGAGAAAGAAAACAGAGAGAGAGAATGGGGAGTTGTAGTATACCAGTGAAGAGTCTGAGCTCAGGAAGGGAGATGCCTGTAATAGGTATGGGAACTGCTGACAGCAATCTAGCAGGCTCTGATGCTTCAAGATTAGCACTAGTGAAAGCTATAGAGGTTGGTTATAGACACTTTGATACAGCTTCAATTTACCAGAGTGAGCAAAACCTTGGAGATGCCATTGCTCAAGCACTTGAACTTGGTCTCATCAAATCTAGAGATGAACTATTCATTACTTCCAAGCTATGGTCTTCAGATTCTCACCCCGATCGTGTCGTCCCTGCTCTTCAAGAATCCCTCAGGTAATAATGTTAAACATGCTAATAAGTAAGATCAACTTAAGAATTGTCGATGAGAATATAGATTTTCTTTATGTAGGAAGCTTAAATTGGAGTATCTTGATCTATATCTAATACATTGGCCGGCAAGCTCGACACCAGGGATTTATGAGTTCCCTATACCAAAAGATGAGATCTTTCCGTTGGAGTATGAGACTATTTGGGCAGCCATGGAAGAATGTCAGAGGCTTGGGCTTACAAAATCTATTGGTGTTAGCAACTTTTCTTCCAAGAAGCTCCAAACTATATTGAACACCGCCACCATCCCTCCGGCTGCCAATCAAGTAAGCTATTCTTCCTCTATCATGGACTCATGGTGTTACTACAAAAAAAAGTCAGCCATTGCATCTGAGTCGTCTAACTAAGTAAGACTTGTTTTATTGTGGGTCAAAATAGTCATTTCAGGTTATTTCACGATAGACTCTTAATTTAGACTTACTTTATATTTCGCTCAAATGGGCCTATAATCAGAGCCAAGGATAGTCATTCAGATAAGTCAGATAAAAACGAACATTCTAAAATCTGACTCGAGATGGTCATAATAAACTCGAGTCAGATTTCTGATCCGAAGCCAACTCCTCTATTATTGCTTCACCAACCAAATGGAATTTGGACTCACCTACTCAATGTGAGTTCCTATAACATTAACTTGTCACCGACTAACGATATATGTTATATTTGGAAGGTGGAGATGAACCCAGTTTGGCAACAGAAGAAATTGAAAGAGTTTTGTGACGCCAACAATATCCTGCTTACAGCATATTCGCCTTTGGGTGCTAAAGGAACCTCATGGGGAAGCAATAAAGTTATGGAGTCTGAGGTTCTGAAACAAATTGCTATGGCGAACGGGAAGTCTGTTGCTCAGGTGTGTTGTTATAATCATTATCTCTCTAAACCAGAGTCAGACTTAATCTTATCATGCATATTTTGTTTCAGGTTAGTCTGAGATGGTTATACCAAATAGGTGCAACTATGGTAGTGAAAAGTTACAATGCAGAAAGAATGAAGGAGAACCTGAAGATATTCGATTGGGAGTTGAGTGATGAAGACATGAAAGCAATCAGCGAGATTCCTCAGCGTCGAAATTTTGCTGGTGATATTCTGATTTCAAGTAACGGGCCCTTCAAATCCGAAGACGAACTCTGGGATGGAGAAGTATGATCCCTCAATTCAGAACAAGCTCCTTTTATCTGCATAATGCCCGAAGTGTTCGTACTTTTGGCCTGTTGTTTGCTAATAAATAGAATCTTGCAACTCCATTGTACTTTTCACTAGTTTTTAGATTCAGTACAAGTGAAGAAAGCAAAAGAAATAAAGGATAGCATTTCATGTGTTATATTACCTGGTATCTTCCATAAATTGTTCATATGTAGTTGGCAAGCTGACAGGGGTGTCACCGGTGCAGAATGGCATGGTCTGCTCAAAAAGTTCGTAAGGAAACTAATACACTTAAATATAAACTTGAGAAGATAAAAAGGGTTACCTGCAAAGAGCGGATCTTTAAGCAAAGCAAGGTTTTTATGAACTAGTACATTTCTGCTGTTGGAGGCAAGCATATCAACTCATTTCCATAGCGGATAAGCAATCCAAGACTAAAAAGTGAACGTCCCACTAACTGTAAATAGGAAAGCTATAAGAAGAATAATATATCGTAAGCTAACGTAGATTACAGGCTTGAAAGCATGACTGCATAAGATTGGAAATAACTGACTTGAATCTTAGACATTATCAATGACTACCACATATGCAAATGGAGAGAAAGACATAGTAACCAGCCACTGAGATTTCCTTATCAAGTAAATCTAGCCCAATGTTCTTCAACCTAGCTTTTCGATAGTTCAGTGCAAGTCACTTACTCTTTTATTCTTGAAGTATTTGGGAGCTCGTTTTTATAGAAAAACAATATCAATGTCTTTGACAACCAAACAGCTTTAAGAATCTTAGTTATAGTGCACTAAATGTCAGCATCCGCTAAAACTACATAATATCTTGATCGAAGAGTAACTTTTGAGCGAAATTACGAAAGAAGATTTAGAAAAGTCCAACATTTTATATATTCTTTCGCTTTTTACAGAAATTTACCGTAAAACAACGTAAAATAGAGGAATTGTCACTACTCACTAAACAGTCGACCTTCGAAGTACACCTAGATAGAGAGACAAAAAATAATCAAAAAGTCAAATAGGATAGAAACAGCAGACACCTTGTTACAACTCACCTTTCAATCATCTTCATATCATAGTCTGCAAATAATATGCAGCTACCATACAAATAAACATATGGGCTCAACGTCATCTTCTTATGAGTCTAGTGTGATCTCTAAAACAACTAAACAAGGATACATCCTTTTAACTAAGTGTCGAGCACAAACCAATATATGCTTAATCCAAATCACCTTTTATCTTTTCTGCATTTTACTAATTAACAACTCCACTGAAGTCTTCATAGCATAAACCCTAGTTTGGGTATATCTGTAACACAAGTAGTCTTGATAGCACAACCCCAAATAAAAGATATGTTTGGCTTTTGCATAATACTATAATGTGAAATATACATGTATTTAACATGTGCTCTGCTTACACTTGAAGATGGGAGCAGCGAAGTGATCAAAAGTATGATTTTCCACTAAACAAAACATATCCGTGAACAAAGAGACTGAAGTTTATACCGAAATCGAAATTTAATACCGTGGTCTTAGATCTTAGTTATCTGTTCCTCTGCTTTACTTAAAATCTTACTTTTAGATTAAATAATGGTAAATTGTAAGTTGTCTGAAAAAGATATGAACCTAGAACAGTATTTTATCATGATTGTGTACAGAACTACACATACATACAAGATATACAATTACATTACATGTATAATGTTTCCGATCATTATATTGAGTACCTGCATCATCAACATAACAATCATTTGAGGCACGAGAATCATTCTATCTTTCCTTCTAAAACAATAACAAGATAAAAGATACTAACGTACAAAGGCGTAATCATTATCCTCAGTTTCAAACAGAAAATCATTTAAACGGCTTTCTGGAAGTTAAAACAAGCTGACCATGACAACGTCAGAGAAATTCTATTTTCAGAAATGAATTAAGAGCCTAACCTGCTTACAATCAACTGCAAGGTTGTCGAGACGTTTAAGAAACAGCTGAATAAGAGATTCAACTAGAATTCCACCTTTTCCTGCCACTTTTCTAAGTGAGCATAGACACCTGAAATATAGTCAATAAATGAGCACCTCATACTACTGAGCACCCCTCATTCCAAACTTCCCACACACAATGACAAAATGAATAGAGAAATCAGATCTAAGATCTTGACTTATTATGAAAAATTAGCGCAATATGCACATAGTTGACTGTGAGATACAAGAGTCATACGGCACAACACAAAATGTTTCATGTAAGATCACATGAAAAGAGAAACAAGTGACAGTGTTAAACTTGGCTAGTAGGCTGCGGGTGAACAAGTTCCATGGTGTACAGTCGTGTACAAGATATGGTAAACCAAAAAGAAGTGCAGCCCTGCTTTTATTTGCAATAGTTTAGGAAAAAAACTACTGACACCCATATCATGTCAAATAATAATGGATCGGATCATAACTCATAAGAAATAGTATAACATTTTTTCTGCCGGAGAAGCTTACATAGCTGATTATAAAAACTTCAAAAAACAATATTCACTTCATTGACTTGGCTGGTGCTAATTCAGCCTCGCATGTCATTTCAGTTGCAAAATCAATTTTTTTTAGATCTCTCTAGATAAAACGTCTGCCATGTACGAAATGAAATTTGTAGAGGAAATAATACAATCTATATCATGTATGAAGTTAATGGTTGATGTAAGGAATAACTCTACTCTTAGCAAAGGGCAGTGCATGAAGTGAATTTCTTCATGACGCCATTGAGGGTGCTCAGCAAAGAGATGGGAAGAATCAAGTTAGGCTCACTGACACCCTTCTGCTTACTAGGTAAGTATAGTGGTAGTTCACGTTAGAGAAACAAGAATTTTCTTTAGTGGAGGTCTAGCACAATAAAATTACCACGAGATATAATGAAAGCGATATACATAAGAACATAATATTTAAGAGTAGAGTCTCGGAAGTAGACCCAACAGATGTGGCCAAATAGATCAGAAGAAACCAGGTGAAGGAAGGAATTCTTCCTAGAAGTGGCTACCATCCTACCACCCAAGCATCAGTGTGATAAAACCAAAGCTCAGAAAGTAACTGATGAAAGTATAAAAGAAAAGGGAGATTCCAACCGAAGGCCATATTTATAATCAGATTCGGGCCAACCAACTAATACATGATGAAGCTTCTAACCAGGCTCACCAACAATTTAATCTGGTCGAAATACCAGATTGAGACACTTGTATCAGTGTTGAAGAACTAATAATTTTGAAAAGAAAAATTACAGCTAAGGCTGCAAGTACTTACTCGATGCAAGCATGGAGAACTGTCAGGAAAGAATGTCGAACAATCATGTGCTTGAGGTCTTGCTCAAGCTCTTCATGACATCATCAATAACAAATATTGTACTCTTCAGAAACTGGGTAATGCTCGATTATCAACCTGCACACAGGAAAAAGTGAGCTATTATTGCCTATCAGATTTTTATTATTATAAATTTTATGGGATGACTTCGTCATCGTAATTTTGTAAGTGGACTTTTTTTCTTCTGTTCCTCTCGTTGGCTCACTTTTATGTGAGTTTACACATGTGCAAACAAAACGAGCTGAATATTCCCTTTTAGTATTCTTTGTCCTGTTGGATACTCATCTAAAACACTTATCGACTCCTTCCGGACACCAACTTCAATGGGTTTAACGTGACATTCTGTAATTGGATCAAAATCATGATAGGACCATAAGTAACCACCTGAAGCTAACGTCTTTTGTGTGTAATGAATTACTGGTTGATTCCAAATAACAAAATAAACAAATTAAGTACACCAACAAATGACCAAATAGCTAAGACAAGGAAATACTGTATTTGACACCTCGTGGCGGTGTGAACACAAATATGCAAAACCGTAAACAGATAAAATCTAATAAACCAAAAGCAACAACACAGGAATTTCAATAAGCAAAAAACACAAACCTGGGCAAGAACAAAACCACATAGAGCAAAAGTGGAGAAGGCGTCGGTATAGATTTCGTTCTCATCCAAATGTCCGATATTGAGCTCAACTGAAGCATGATCCATTTAGGTTATCAACCTGTTTGTTGTCGAACTGTAAAATCGAAAAGATAAACAACACTTAACCATTCTAGGGTAAATATAATACACACAAAATCAGATGCACAGATAGAGAACAAGTTTTTTATAGTTCTAATTAACCAAAAAAGGAAGTCTTTTTATTTCTCTTTACCATTTCCTTGGGATATAAAGATCCATCTTCTGCCCTTCACCCTTATATGCATCTTTACGGGTTTCTGCTCATAACTAAAAAATATAAAGTGTAATTTGAACTGACTGCTAATGATAACCCTAATTGCACCTAAGAGGTTAGAGGGTTTGACTATAAATTAGTCTAAGAAACGATTAGATGTAAAGATAACCCTAATTTTCATGAAAGGGGTTAGGGTTGTTTATCTATTAGTCTGAAAAAAAAAACAATGTACAGAAATGCAAAATAAGAACACTAAATTAGAAGAATCAAGAGGGGAGTGGGTTTACCAAAGAAAAACCGATGAAACTTGCAATTGTGTGAGAGAGAGAGAAGAAATGCCCTAAATTAGAAGAATCAAGAGGGGAGTGGGTTTACCCGATGAAACTTGCAATTCTGAGAGAGAGGGAAGAAATGCCCTAAAAATGGAACAAGCATAGTAGAAGCAAAACTTGGAGGTTTATCTCCCGCGGAAACCCTAAAAATGGGAACAATTATAATAGACCAAAATACCCCCAAATGTTAAATTAGGGCAAAAAGTAGGCGTTGCCCGGAGGTTTATCTTCTTCCCAAACTACTACTAATTCACGCGGATAACAACGGTCATACCAAATTCAAATTTCAAATTGCTACACCTCCCCTCCACCAACGGTTACTTTCCCTCCAAAATTTCCACCACCGCCTCTTCCAACGGCTAATTTCCACATTATTAATATTGATTCTCTCTCTGGTCTTCTTGTCACTTTTGATTTTGATTCATACTACTGATAGAAAGAGAAATCATGAATAAGAGAAAGAGGGTTTCTTCTTCTGCTACTGCTACTAATGGTGATGATGAAGAGAAATCTGGTCGTATGATGAAGAAAAGGATGAAGATTCATAAATCAAGAACAGATTGTTTGAAAAAGAAAACTTATGAATTGTCTGTACTTTGTGGGGTTGATGTTGCATTATTAAGTTTTGCTCCTGATGGATCACTATTAAGTTCTTGGCCTGAAAATCAAACTGAAATTGTATCTGTCATTCAAAGATATAAACATATTGATTGGAAGAAAACTAGGTCATCTGGGTTATCTGATTTAAAACCCAAGAAGAAAAAGTTGAAACTTGGGGGGTTATCAAATAATAATAATACTGTGACAAGAGATTTTGGAAAAAGTTGTGATTTTTCTTTAAACAACCCTGAAACTACTACTACTACTACAGCTAGAACAACAACAAATGATCAACAGAATTTGGAAGAAGTTTGTGGTTTGGTATCACAATATCAATTGTTGGATTCTAAAGAGAAAGAAATTGAGACCCTCCTCCAACAGAGATGTTTCAATAATCAGGGCCTTAATGGTGGTACTAAAAATCAAGATGATTTTGATGACCTTGTTGCAATATTGTTTGAAGAAGAAGAGGAAGGAGATATTCATAATTGTGATGAAGTTATACATGAATTGGAAGATGATGTTCATAATAACAGGGATCATCAACAATCTTCTTCTTCAGCTTTTTCACTAAATGGTGGTAATTTAGATTGTGGGCTTCTGTCATCATCATCAATAGATGAGAAATGGATGAGTTGTCAAGAAAGGGGTAGTACTAGATTTGATCCTATTACTATTGGAGATTATCAGCAAGATGATTATGAGTTTGCCAGTGATGATCAGCAAGTTGATTTTCTTAATGGTGATGATGAGATTATTATACCTGAATGTGAAGATGAGTTCTTACAATCTTACTTCTCTGGTTTGATTTGAAGTTCAATGAGTGGAAAGGTTTTAGAATATTAATTAGGGGGAGGGAGGATTAAAGTTCAAATTTTTTTGGTGAATTTGTAGAGTTACTAATCTCAACTAACTTGATTGTTAGTAGATTGAGATTTTTTTTGTCTTGATTTTGTAAAGATTGAAGAGAATTCTTAATTAGTGTTTGTTTTCAATATAGATTTCTTATTATTCTTTTTACTGAAACTCATAATGAGGTCCAATTAGTTGTCGATTTATAATCGGTTTAGTCTATTCTCTTAAGATATTCACTATGTACCATCATAATATTTTATCTGTGTGATATTGTCTAGATCGGTAATCGTGGTGTTGATTATGTATACTGGGCAATCATGAAAACAAAATCTTCGTTTCGAAATTTTTGAGTTAAAAACTGTAGGATGACAACAGTTCATTGAGATCTTTTTGTTCCTAACAGTACAAAAAACTGTCATAACCCAAAACAAAATAATTAATAGTAGTAATAGCCGCCCTTGACAACATCTCAAGTGGAATATATCAATTCCCTCAGAAGAGAAAGAGATGCCATTGCTCAAGCACTTCAACTTGGTCTAATCAAATCTAGAGATGAACTATTCATTACTTCCAAGCTATAGATTTCTAGTTTTCAAAAAAAGCTATAGATTTCTGATTCTCACCCGGATCGTGTCGTGTCTGAAGATATTCGATTGAGAGTTGAGCGACGAAGAAATGAAAGCAATCAGCGAGATTCCTCAGTGCCGAATTTTTTCTGGTGATATTCTAATTTCAAGTAACGGGCCCTTCAAATCCGAAGACGAACTCTGGGATGGAGAAGTATGATCACTCAATTCAGAACAAGCTCCTTTTATCTGCACAATGCCCCACCATGTTCGTACTTTTCACCTGTTGTTTGCTAATAAATGGAATCTTGCAACTCCATTGTACTTTTCACTAGTTTTTTTGTGACCAGAAATGAGTTTCGTGTACTTCTCACGTGTTCTTTTGCTAATAAATTGGAAAGTTTTCACTTGTTCATGCTTGTCCAATCAAAACCTGTTTTCCCAAATTCAATCAAGCACACAATTATAAACCAAAGCTGGTATATGAGCAAAGGATCAGTATTATGAGAATCATTTCAGAGTACACAGTCCGAGTAGTTAAAAGGAAATGTCACCTCAACCCAAGGATTCAGCTACCATGAAGAAAGATTCGAGACAATAAGACTGAATGGATCTTGCTAGGCTTCGGTTGGCAGATTTACGCATGAGATCCCGCAAATATACTTAAAACACATCATATACAGATAAATCGTTTATAAGAAAATCAGATTGATTATACATTTGAATAAAAATAATACAAATGATTTGATATCAATCCTAAATTTGAATTGTCATTCATTTTTCGATTCAAGTATCAAGCTTAACTCATGACAGTAAATTGGTATACAAATTGGCTTTGCAGATTTCATTATCATGTGTAACTATGAGCGTACATAGTATAACAACCCCTTCCAGGGTTGAAGCTTAATGTCTACTTCAGATCAATAAAAACAAATATTTACAGTGGTACTGAAGATTTAAGAAGGGGAAACAAGCAAGAAGAAGCATATACTCTTATACGTCTGAAGTATATCCTTAATTACGGCAAACTTGAACTTAATCTAACACTTTGTAGGCCTCTCATAAGTTGGAGGTAAGGAAGGGCAATTCTCGTTCATTTTGGCGTACGGCTCTAATGTATTATATTGAGGCAATTCCATGCGATACTCCCCAAGAATCTGGCAGAACGGGAGGCGATCATTCTCATTACTACACCAGTTCGGCAAACTTGTTGCGTTATTCTCGAATAGTTTGAGTGTGTAAGCATCACGGATCTGTGAACATGAGTGCAGCCATGTTAAGTGAAATAATATTTTGATTCAGAGAGTAGGATTACTACAGAAGAAAGTTGGGTGAAAATAGTTGAGCCAGAGCTTCAGACTTCGGCTCAGCCCGAGAACCGATCAACCCAAACAAATAATTGGGCACTCTTGGTCATATTAGTACATTGAGTTTCAATCCTTATAATGACAATTCTTAGAAAATAAATAGTTTTTTTAACAAAATGAATGTAATAAACACTCATGATCGAATACTTACAGTAAACTCTGTAACCTGAATAGAGCTTGAAATAGGACCGAAAATTCCAGCCTCTTTATACATTTCAAGGATGAAGGCGACACATGTTGTTGATTTTCCATCACTGTACACCCAGTCATCTTGTTCCGGAATAATAAGCAACGCGTCAAAGGTTATACCTCGCTTTTCAGTCTCGGCAAGAACTCCATACAAGTCCAAACCCTGAAGCAGATACTAACGACACGTTAGGTAATCAAGTTCATTGCTCAAATCAACCAGATGTGTCGAAGATGGAATATAAAGACGATCATGCAGAAGAATGTGTACCTCAGTCCCCAATCGCTTGTTTAGAGCTTCGTTCCACATGTTAGCAGCATATGCAGGTTGAACTCGAGTCCACATGGACATAAGAGAAACAACCTGCAAACAAGGTATGCAACTTAAGAAGAATCTTAGGAAATGAATGAGAAAATAAATAAGGTTAAGAACTCAGAAATAATGCAACTATGGTAGATGCATAGCACCAATTCCTATTATATTTATATCCTGCTAATGAGGCGATTGAAACATGTGACATTAAGAAAAGCACAATTTCTCAACTATCAGTCATGTGAAAGAAATGATGAATTCAACAAAAAAAAATGTTCTATTGCTTCTGATCTATAGACAGTTCACATAACACAGTTTGGTAGTGCCTCTCCCGTCTAAAGCTATTGAGTATTTGATAGGCTAAGATGGCATTGCATTACATGGGTGTGTGAAAAGCGAAAACCTAAATGTTTCCGAAGCTGTTTGTATAAAGTGTATAGCTCTACTACCCGTGGATCAGTTGCAAAATTCAATTGATTTCTGAGAAGTACTAACTAAACTAATCAAGTTTGGAGGAGTTAAATTTTAAAAATCCCCACTCTTCCCAGTTTTTGGAAAACACGTACCAAATGAGCATCAAGAGGTGGTGGATAGTTGTCAGCAATGGTGTCGATCCAACTGAATATCATATTGTGGTAACCATATGGCTTGCCTGACATACTTCGAGCATAGGCCCACGCAGCGGTGGCATTAAACTTTGCCCGCACGTCTGGATGTAAGGGAAGCAAAGCTATGTGAGGATTGGAGTCATCCTTAAGTGCCAGTTCCCACCATTCATCCCACGGAATTACCACTATAATTTCCTGTCCCTGCAAAGCAACCCGAGAAATTAAGGAACCGACGCTAATAAATACCAAGATGATGAAGGAAATACAATTCCAACCTGTTTAACGAAATAAAGAAGAAACCTTTAAACATTTAGCCAAGTTCAGGAAAGTAAAATATACCAGCCTACACGTATTCCTATTTTAAGGAAATGCTTAGAATACACTAATCTCATGGGTATATATACCTTCTCATTTTCATGCCCAGATTCGCCGACCCAGAGGTTGCCAGAATCATCCTTTAAACAAACAGCGGTATGACCAGCAAATGCACCTGTTACCCATTTCTCCAGTGTCTCAAATCCACCCCAACGACCCCGAATTTTAGAAACTGCTAGGAAGTCACCAGAATGAATATCCCCAGGATTGATTGTTGCCTGCCAAGGCTTACTGCGTCTTTCAAATGATGCTCCCATGTGCTTTTGTAGAAAGTCTATGTTTGAATTCTGACCCATCCAAGAGTTTGAAAATAGAGGCAAGACATCCATCAAAGACCTAAAGGTCCCAAGCATTCCCGACGGCATAAGAAACACAGAAATTCCATGCTCCTTCACCTGATGAGCAATCTCAAATAATGTGAACTTCGTGCTAAACTAAAATGAACTAAATTTAACATACAGAGATCTCAAAGTTACATATTCTAACTCTGCGGGTTCTTCCCATGAATCTATCTTCAATGTATGCTCCCGAGCAATGAAATAATAGTCCCAGGTTATTCTATAGGGTGTTGCAAATACATAGAGATCCATACAAGTCCAGCTATGAGCCTCAGCAGTCTGTTGAGAAGAATGAAAGAGTTGAATCGAAAGTAAAGATGAACTAATATCATGACATATATGTTCGTGCAATACGAGACGTTTCTATTGATTGAATTACGACTATATACAGGTCATTATTGTATATAATAAAGTTTTTTGTAAGTTATCAAGAAAGAGTAACTATCTTGATGTTACCTGGTAAGCGGATCGCTCCGTTACGTGGTATGGGCACCCCTATGCATACGCTACCGTGTGAGTATCGAATACGCTAGGGGTGTACTTCTTAGGTACGCTATTAACGATTGCTTGTATGTTTTGGAATATTTTCGTAGGCAAAATATATTCTTTATGATGGATTTATAATAAACGCCTACTCTCAGACATCCTATAGTCGCAAAACTTAAAATCTAACAAGTTAATTACAAAATTCTTGTAGGTACCCAACTAGTCGAGTCTACATATTTTTACAAAAACTTTGAGTTATGACTGAAAATTCCGGTACGCTAATTTTGGGGTACATGATCGCGAACCCACCTAAAAGGGTACGTGGAATTTGGTATGCAGTACGCGATGGGATAAGAGTATCTGGTAACATTTCTTAATACAAAAAACTACGACAGTTATACAACAAATTTACGACATGTATACAACGAATTTTATTTGATGGACACAATTGTTCCACCTCATTTTCATTTATTTTTTTTCTAGTACCAGAACTTGTTGAAAGATTACTCGATCACATAAATCGGAGTGTTGTATAAGTGTTGACCCAATAGTTTTCGACATTGATATGTTAAAATAGGAACCTTGATTCACAAAATCAGTTCTATCTAACATAAATACTTAAAATTAGATTAATCAGCAAAAAGTATCAAATTATTAAGTTAGAGAGAGAGAGAGAGAGAGAGAGAGAGAGAGAGAGAGAGGAAGACCTTGAGATGGAGAATACCACCACCCAAACCCTTATCAGCATCATCAGTAAACTCCATCCAAGCTTCATTTCCATAAAAACAAGCTCCTTTCCACTCAATTGAACCATTATTAGGACTAACTGATCCAACAAAAGATGGCAATAAATCTTCAGCGCTATGTAATTTATTAAGTAATGGCCAAGAAACCTCTCTGGGTAGAATTGGTAGTACATCCTTAATCCTAAAAGGCACTTTAAAAGCCTCCATAAATTCCAATCCGAACCCTAACATTAAAAAGAACAAAATCCTCATTAACCCATAACCAGAAAACAATTCCTGGGAAGAAAACGATGCCATTGACTTCAATTGATCAGAATCAGTCGTAGAGAAACCCTAATTTTTAAAAAAGGGATGAGATAGAGAGAGAGAGAGAGTCATGGAACATGTGAGTAGGTCTTCAGTTGGCTATGTCAAAAACGTTATGAACCAAAAGAATGACGTAATGTAACCGTTAAAGATTTGAGAGCAGATATATCGTTGTCGCGTCATCTAGACCGTTGATTTCAATATATGTTGTCAGTGATCAGATTTCATACTTTTAGCGACACTCATATACTTTTAGTGACGGTGTAAAGGCATCAACGCTGATATTCCGCCCATCCAATACTAACAAAAGTGGGGTATAGGGTCAACGTTCCTTGGTTGGAGTGGTAAGAGGTATAATCTTCCACTTAGAGGTTAAGGGTTCAAGACACACTAACCAATTCAAAAAAAAAGTGGGGTATAGAATATAGTAATGTTGTTCAAAGTGACTCCTCTACTTATCAATTAAAATTGTCCAACGCTCCTTCGTGTAACGGTTAGACATCCCTCTTAAGTCCGTAAAATTGTGGGATCGAGTCTCGATGAAAGCAGTTTGCCATCAAGATATCTCTCATGTAATTTAGGTCATAAATAATGTAGTAATAATTTGTCGGGCTTTAGGCCTCTTTCGTATTGTCGGACTTTAGGGCCCTTTCATATTGTCGGACTTTAGGCCTCTTTCATTTATGTTTTAAATTAGGCGGTTATCTTGTTCATCACATCTTCATAATGTATCAATGCCTAGTAACGACTAACGTAGATCGTAGTCGATTCCTCGAAAAAGAAAAAGAAAATTAGGGTCGTTCAAAAAAAAAAATTGGAAATTGACTACGATCAACGATAGTCATTACATTTGACATTGATACATCAAAGATGTGATTAGTTCGATAACCGCCCATTCAAACCTCTTACAAGACCGGGCCTACAACCCAACTAAACAGTGACTTAAAGCCCAACTACATTATTTATAACTTAATAATCCAAATTCAAATAACCAAAGATTCCACTTTCTCTGAGATTCGAACCTGGGAATCTCTACGGCTTTCTGGAGTTTATGTCAACACCTTGGAACCACTTGGGCTGCCAACTATTGACGGTTCCACGACAATCGACCACGAGATTTTTCAGGGAAATGGACCAGGAAACCCTGGAGAACGGTGGGGGGTGTTTATAGAACGGGCCCATTAAAAGTTAACGTCGGGGACGCCTTTTTAGAATGCTCGAGTCACTTTCTCGTTCGTACCTTTAAACTTGAATCAGATTCCAGGGTTTTAGCCAAAAAGAAGCCGAACCTGAATTAACCGTTTTCCGTGAAGTTCTCCGTGAAGTTCTTCTTCTTATTGCCTCTATAACTGGTTTCTAAACCCTAATAGTAGTTATACGACTACATTCACACCGTTTTATCTTCTTTGTTTGTCATTGTTTCTTTATCTGGTAACACCAGAATCATGGTGCGTCCTAATAAAAATGCATCTAAAAAGCAGCAGAAAGGCGGTATTGATTTCAAAGTAATCAATTTTCTTACTCTCTACCTCTTTCTTAACTCAATTTAGACAACCTTTTAGGGTTTCTGGTTATCTTATTAAATTCATTATTGAATTTGCAGAAAATAAAGCGAAAGATTGGAAGGAAACTACCGCCTGCTAAAAATTCAACAAATACTGAAATCAAATCTAAAGGTATTTAACAAAAAACTTGTTTTTTTACTTACAGTTTGGTGTAGTCTTTCATGGGTTTGGCTAGTTTTTCTTTCTGATTAGAAAATTTTATAATGGGTTAAATTGAACAGCAATTATTCTTCCTGAACAAAGTGTGGCATCAGAGAGATTAGGTTTAGCTTTGAGTAAAAAGGGGTTAAGTTTGAAAGAACTACTTCAGCAAACATCTCATCATAATGCAAAAGTTCGGAAAGGTAATTTCCAATCAAAATATGATTTTTTGGCACTAATTTGGTGGCATTAAGGGCTAACATTTAAAATTGACTCTTTGATATAGATGCATTGACTGGTATTAGGGATTTAACCCATAAGCATCCAGAAGAGCTGAGAGTGCACAAGCTTGCTATAATAGAGAAGCTTCGTGAACGAATAAGTGACGATGATAAAGTTGTTAGGGAAACATTGTATCAACTTCTGAAAACTGAGATTTTTCCTGGTTCCAAAGAGGTAAGTCGAGACATCCTTAGTTCGGCACACATGGAAGCAGAACCTAAGTTTTGAAATTTGATTTTTCTGTTGTAAGCACTAATTAAATAAGGTTAAGATTTAGATGTCACCATTTAAGTTTCTTCGGAATTGATCCCCTCCGGCATGTCTTCTTTTTTGTTATGACTATACTGTGATTTTTAATCACCATTAGTACTCGAGCATCTTGTAAAATGTGTCCGTACTAAGCTCACGAATTTGTGTCTCTATTTTTTCCCAGGATATGTCAGGACCATTTGTCTCTTTGATAATGGCATATGTTTTTAATGCGATGACACATTTAGCAGTTGATATCCGGTTGATGGCTTTCAAATTTTTTGATCTTGTTGTCCAGCACTATCCCTCTTCATTTTTATCTCATGCTGAAAAGGTATGTTCAACATCTATGAGTACAAGTTTTGTTATTTTGTAGCTAAAGTTCTGTGCTTCACTTTTTTTATGGTTAGTGTCCTCGATATTGATCTTAAAGATAACAACGTACCAACTAGTTCCTTTATATACAACTATCAAAGAAACTCGTGGGCATATGTAATTCTCTGAAGTGAGGTTGTTAGTGAGTGTTTTCTGTTTGAACCTGCGTTTTGTTTTATTACGTATGAGCCCATTGTGTAGAGTTGACCTTAATTCTCCAGTTTTGGCTGTCTTTCTGAGGGGGCTGATTAACTTTGCATATGTAGGTACTTGTGATCATGTGAATTCCAATAAACTGTTTGTCATTAAACCATTGAAATTACAAGCCTAGAGAGGACTGCTAGTAGATTTGGCATACAAATGTCAAACTAATCCTACTGAAGAACGCTCCAAGTGGACAAATAACCTACAATGAAATGATAATACTTAGTGCATTGTATTGATCTGATAAGATTTTCATTATTCCATCATGTCCACATCCAACAGATTCTTCAGAATTATGGCGACATTCTGCGAAAGAACCACATATTTCTAGATGACAAGAGCAAACTAAAGAACGCCCTAGCTGGACTAGTTCGCTGCTTGTCACTGTTGCCTTCTATAAACAGACAAGATGATTCATCACATGAAAGTGTAGGTTACAGTTTGCCCTCCATTTTATTTTGAGAATTTCAGTAGACTTGTATGGTGATCTGTTCTGTAAATTTTCTTAAAGCTACTTTACAGTTCAGATTCTATTCACTTTTCTTGCATTTGATCGTTGACAACTGTTACTTTATGATGTATTGATCCTTTTCAAATAAATGGTGCCAACTTCATTGATCAAATAGCTGGCAGCTAATTATGCATAGTTCCGTTTCAAAAGAAAAAAAAAGAGAATTTTGGATATTTATATTTGCTATTGTGTTTAGAAACTCAGAGTATTGATATCCCTGCTCGACATATTTCGGGCACTACCATGAACCTAGTAACTACATGCAAATTCGAGGTTCACTGCAGCATTTGTGATTAAATTGAACATCTTGCTGCCATCTTGCTCAAAATGATTGCCTGATCTCCAGTGTTTTTTTTCTTGAATTTATTTAATTTCCTTAAAAGCTAATGAAATAATGAATTTAAAAGGAAAGATGTAATTGCTACAACTCTAATTTGATTACGGGGACCATTGGTGGTTGATTTGTATACTGCTGATTAGACCTTCAAACCTATTTATATAGATTTGAACAACCGCTTGCTTATTGATCGTATCAAAACAATCAGAGCCTTACAATCATGTTCTCCTTTCCTGGTTCTCTTATACTTATTACATTAATGATTACTACTCACTAAGTCTGGACTGGTTGGTGAAATCGGCCTAGTTGATGTTAGATTACAAAGGATCTTCGGTTAATTGCTTGACAGCTTGAGTATTACATTAGTATTGAGTATTGGATTTCAAACCAAATAATAAATAAATAGAACAATGACTTTACCGTAAGGTTATTACGCTCTTTTATTGCTTCGTATTACTAAGATTACTCAGTCTTCTGAATCTTTAGAAGCCTTTTGACATTAAGTTTCAGCATAAGCTACAAGTCGTTTTGAATTTTTGATATACTTTCTGATTATTGATAGTATTTCTCTATTTTGTTAGATCGATAATGAAATGGGGGCACTGCATGCATTTGAGACAGAAGCACCCAAGGAGCATACTGGTATGTGCATCAATGATGTATAATGGTTCTTTTGCTTTTGATGGATTTCTTGATATCTACTTTCTACCCATTTTGAAGAACTTCCCGTGTTGGATATCATTTATAATGTCTGAATATGTAGTAATAAAATGAATACCTGCATCATGAGGTTCATTTGGTGCACAGAGTTTCCTTGAAATAGTGTATTGCGGTTGACTGATTTTCTCGGAACTCCTTAATTAGTGGGGGATTCTCTTTTAGAAATGAAGTCAATGAATCCTTCACCTGTTTTGCAGGGTTTTCTTCTATTGGTCAGACACTTGAAGTCCTTTTGCCAGTTTTGCTCAACTGTTTCCAAGAACTTATTCCTTCAGTTCGCGTGATGCCACAAGTTGATGCTCAGTCATTTGATTGTATGTCATCTGCACTTCAGTGCATAGATATTGCAATAAGATTCTTTATGTATGGGAATGACAGTCGCCAATCGAGTGGTGAAGTTTTTGTTCCTTCTATGTCTAAAGGAGCCGATGTAATAGTCTCGGGGAAAGGTACCATGATAATGTTACTAAAGAAGTTTCTGGAAGCTTTTCCTGTGGTTCCAGTTCACCATTCTACAGAAAAGGTGGGTCCTTGAGAAGAGGGCGTCATGCTAACATATTTTTAGGATTTTGGGTTATCTGTGGCCTCTTATCTTCCTAGGTAGTGAGGGTGGTATTTTTCTGTCTAATGATTTCCTCTCAGTATGTTTGGTGTTGGTTATGTTTTCTGTACTGTGTACACTTTCCTCGGTTCAGTTGCTACTGCCGGCCTTAGGATTAATTTAATCATATCTTATATATATTCCTTCAACACAAGATAGGTCACAGGGAGGACCTCAAACACCTAACTTTAGAGTAACTGCTTGTAGAAGCGCCCCTGGCAAAGTTCATAATTTAGTTCAGTGCTTGCTAAGTGTTCAATTACTCGAATTTATTTACACAAATATTTGATTATTCGGGCTAAGATTTTTAACAAAATCAAATTTATCAAAATATGTGTCATTTGCAGTAATTGTGGTTTGCAAAATAAAATCACCTTCGAGTCGTAGAATTCATATATGCTTTATAAGATATCATATCTTAAAATATCTTCAGCATACGGCAGAGATTCTGCTTCACTTTTTTCACTATGTTTATTTTGAATGATAAATAACTCAATTTTGATTATTTTGTTTCTGAATGAGTACCCTGTCCTTTGTACACAGCTGTTGTAGGTCTTTAGTAGATGCACTATTACGTGAATTATCAAGCACTCACCAGGATCTTGATTTTAGTTCTTCGTTTGGCATTATTGTTTCTTGCGCTCACTCTGCCTAACAATGTCATTTGTGCAGGAACATGACAGATATTATGCTCTGAATGTCGAAATAGCTGAAGTCCTTATCCACTTAAGTGAAATCGTTGATCCCCGTGCTATTTTGGTAGAAAAATTCCTGACGTTCATCGAAAACGCGCTTTCTGAACAGGTTGGCTCATTACATTCTCTTTTCTACCTAGTTGAGATTGGTCATTATTAATTGTTCTTGTCATTTTGGGTTTTACACCAACCTCATGTGCTTCTTTTGTTCTCATTTTCCCTTGCTGATCTCTCTTATAACTGTCTCGCTGAACTAATGTCAGTATCAGGTTCTCCATTCATCATTTATAAAATCAAATGTTTTCTGCTTTTTTTTTTTCTGGATTAAACTGTTCTTATTTAGCAGCTTGACTTCATGTTGAGGAGCATAGGTTTAATTTTGTCAATTGTTTCTAATCAATGGGTGTTATCTTTTTCAAGATGACCTGTAAAACGCGATCTAGTAGATCAGTCCGTGAAAAGCATTTAGTTACGTTGCTTCCTTTTGTTCCACAACTTGTATCACAAGTGACAAGCGTTTGGAAGTTTCGTCTTCTACAGGTTCGGTTTCTCTTTTCTTCTCCCTTAAAAAACACATTACTCTTGTTCGGCATCATAGATTTGTCATTATTTGATTTATAAAGGGGTAATATATATATATATATATATATATCTACACACATATATATATACACACACACATATATATATATATGTATATATATATATATATATATGTATATACTAGGTATAACCCGTGCCCTTTGTATGTTGCATGTCTCACTAATGGCCATTTTAAAGGACAAGCAAGTTCTACATTGGTGTAGTCTCTCTTGAGTGCATTAAGGGAGTGAGCAACTGCCTCGACCGATCGCGTTACACTTGGGAGAAATAAACTATTAAGAGTCACTTTCTCTCTTCTTCCTCTCTCCCTTTCACGTTTCTCCACCACCTGTCTTCCGGATCGCTTTCCTTTCAATCTGGACCATTGAAGAAAAGTTGGATAAAAAGTGTCTTATTTTTAATTTAGCTATAGATAAGTCTGAATTGTCTAACGTCATTGCTTAAATTAAATTCAAACCGTTAGTTAGGAAAGATTAAAAAACCATTAGGGTTCAGAGTTGATCAACTATCTAGATTCAACTTCCAAGTAATTTAGGCCTATTTTTCAGGATTATCTAGCATGTCCTTTAAAATTTAGAATTTAATCTATGGTTTGAGGTCTCGCCAAATTTTCAATTTATACAACTTTGATTGCAGGCATTTACTGACGTATTTAAAAGTTGCAAACCAGATTCCTCCCTGAACTTAGCTTGCTTATCTGCAATACAAGAAATGCTACTTCCGGTAATCCCTTGTTCCGTTCTTGTAAGTGAAAAGGGTTTGTTCTTTTATGTCTAATTGGTATGCTTTTATTTCGTTATTCTATTGATTGTATGTGACTGTTACACAGTTTATCATATCCCTCTGCAAGGCAGATGTTCTAAACCCCTTCTTTGACTTCTTGTTGCAAGTCCAACGGGCAAGATACAGTAGTTCCAGATACAGATGAGCAGGAAATTTCAGGCTATCAGAGAAGTTGGATTCAGGATCTTCCTTTGTTGCTAATCCAGTTGGGTGATAAACACCCTTTGTCTTCTAAGGTATGAATTTTTCCGTCTCATTTTGCCAGTACAAAAGAAACTTATATTCTCTTTCCATATTTTTGGTCATTAAAAGAGGGTAATTCAGATACTTAAAATGCTGGTCACCTTTCTTTTCCTGGCAATTAATAATTCAAAACTTTTTATATTTTCTACATTTCTCATTGAAATGCTCCTTGCAGTTTATTTTACATCTTCAACTTCGCCTGGGGCAATGCGCTTCCATGAACCCGCATCTTGCTTGGGAGTATCAGAATTCGTTAAGCTTGTTTTACAGTACACTATACGGGCCTTTCGTAAAGCTCCCGAGAGATTGCCAGGAACTTGCCGTTTCTTCATTATATTATTTCTCCTTCTTAAATCCACGCCTTCTCCTGTCAGTAGCCTCGTGTTGCCTGTGTGAGTGCTATATCCTTTCCTATTTTTGATTAATGCCTAGTAACTTATCTGATGGTTTGAGGTATCTGCTTATGAGATTCAGAGCAGGACTGCTTCTTTTCCCCTGCAAAAAAAGCTGCATGCTATGCTGCCATATATGCTGTTTTTTCGTCAATGTCCTTTTTGGTTGGTTGGTTTGTCAGAGTTTTCCTGCAGACCTTTGTTTACTTAACGAAATATAGGTTGAATGGAAAAGGTTTTCTCTTTTGGAGTATCGTGGGATGTGTACTCTGATCGTTAACTCTTTTCTCTGTCCCTTTTTTTGTGTATAAACGAAAAATAGAACAAATTGAACAGTGCTTATAGTTAACATGAACTCTATAATTTCTGACTGTTAGTGGTTTTAACTCCTCTTTTACGGTTTTACCATCCATAATCTTTGTATATCTCAAATCTAATATTGCTTATCTCGGGATTGGTTCACAACCTGACATTTACAATCGAGTCCCCAAGCCTTTCTCATTACTCTTCTTGATATGTGGAAGCAGGCAACTGTTTGGAACCACTTGTCCTAATACGGATCGTAGAGGTTCTTCACTCATCCTATAAGGCAGGACACGTACAGATCTCGGACCACATCGGTTTTCTTTTCACCTTACTCTCGCGTTTAAAAGTTATGCCTGGTAAGTTGGCTTCACCTTTTCTATTTCCTGTAACTATTTTCTCTTAATTTATCTTTTACTAGAAAATATATGCTGTTTCAGTTTACTTCCCATTTGACAAATGACGTTACAGTTGCAGAAAACTCCAGTTCTGTCACAGAGGACAATGAAAAGGTTTCAGACCGGGAAATCCTCAAGGCGGTGACAGATATTGTCTGTTCTTACCTGTCTCAAATCGGTGACAACACTCTTATTTTTCAGTTTTTACAAAAAGATATCATCAATGAGTTGGTAAGTTCACTGAATTGCTTATTTTCATTGCTATGCTAGAGAAATTAGAGATCTTTTTTCACTGTTCACTTTTCCTTTTCTTCGTCAGACCCTATAACATTTTCCTGAATTGTTGGTCTTCGTTAATGGATTGGCACGAAAAGTTGCAGCCTTGACCTCTTACCTTGTTCTTCAATTTCAGTCGCGTAACATACCTTTGGAGAACAAGCGTATTTTGCTCAGACTACTTATTCAACTGGACTTGAAACCGACAATACTTCCACAGGACAGTGTTACCAATTTAGCCAACTCCCTTTTCCAATACTTGATCGATGTTGCATCTGTAAGTACTTCCACAAGTAAAAGTTTCAATGCAGTTTTCTTCTTCTGAACTTTTTCTCTTTGTATACTGAATTAATAGTACTTTTTGTTCCTTGGTGCAGTATATTCCACAAAATAGTGACTTCAAGTCCGAAGACAATGATAAGATTCACAGTTGTCAATACTATTTTGTTCCTTGTTTTTCCCTCTTTCATAGAAGCGAGAAACTTCTATCTCTTGTGTTAAATTTGATGGGGTCCTATATAGCTGAAGGTATATCATCAAACTCTAAGCGTGCCACTGTTTCTGGCCTTGATCAGTCAAGTAGGATTTTTTCAATCGCTTCTATCGTACGGTTCCTGCACAATGAGGTGAAACTCCACCAAGCTTTTTCTTCATGTAAAGCAGAAATGAACTGTATTTTACAGAACTTGCAATCTGTAAAGGTAAGCTTCTTGCTTAGGCATAATATTATGAAAAAGGTTATGAATAAGTACGTCCAACTTAGAATTCCAATAATTTCTTCGAAATGTTTTCTGGAAGTTATCAAATATAGTATTACCCGTCCTTTTCGTAATCACTATCACTCACTTAGAGGCTTGTATTCGAAATCAAAGGGATTAGCGTGCCGCTGAATGACTGGTTATATACTTCTATTTCAATGCAGTCTTCAACAGAAACAAAGATGAATATCGAAGAAAGACAAAAAGTAAAAATTGCATATGATCAACTTGAGACTATTCAAAAGAGATATAATGCTTGAGTTCACTGACGATCTCAGTAAAATTTCTGAAGCTGGAAGACGACTTCATGTAAGTCTTCGCATTTTATTTGCTCATCATTTGGTTCAGTATCATCAAACCGTCCATGTGTGGGAGCACTGCTCATTATTTTCTTTATTTGAATGACATTCTCTGTTTTTCTTATTTCCACATTGAACAATATGCCTCAGTTATATATGTCGAACATTGATCTAGCAAAAATTTCATGTATTCTAAATTCATCATGAAGCAGAATTCTATATTTATTGCCCATTATAACAGTTATTAGCCTATTCTCTGTATTGCAGTGACTCGGCGATTTTTGAGTAACAGACGGCATCGGTGAATCTGGTATTACTTTCCCAAGTCTAAAGAGTTCATCCATTGAAGTGTCTAAGCTGGTGGACTCTCAAGCGTCTACAGCTTCCTAATTTTCGTAAATAGTTTAGCAAATACTCTAATTCTTTTTTTAATTTCGAAGTTAAGTGAAATCTGCGATTTTGAAGTTATTGACATCAGCAGGTGTAAGTAGAGCTAGTATGGTCAAGAGAGTGAAGGATCAAGACCAGTGTCGTTCCATTTACGGATCGTGCTATTTATAAAATATCATATCTTGTAAAATTTTGATTGGACTGCTTTCTCGGCTTTTCCTACAAGTTTGAAGTTTGATTAGATTTAGTGGTATTTATAAATGATCCATGAGGTGTTATGGCAGTCCAACTATGGCTTGGTGTTCATTTAGTATCTGAACCGACCAATCCGATCCAGTAGTGATCCGGATGTTAAAATGACAAAATCGAGAGATTTGGATCGGTTTATAGATTTGGTTGATGGATAACGGAACCAAACCATTTATTGTTATTTTTATATATTATTATATATAAAAATATATATGAAGGGAATGATGGATGGCTGAGATTTAAGGATCTGTTTGATACACTTGAAAAAAGGGTAAGAAAATCGATTTCTGCCGTTTGGTATAGCCTAAATAATGTGAAAGTCGGCAACTAATGTGCAAAATAAGTTGGAAAAAGGGCTGAAAGTTTTTCGTTTCAAAAAGATGCAGCTCCATCTCCCTCCCGCTTAGATTCTTTTTACTTCCACCAAAATCACTTGCTTCTTCTCTAAATCTTCAGACTTTTATTAAGGATTCAAGAGAGTATTTTCAGATCTCCCTTATCACTTTTTTCTCTCTCAATCCATAAACGAAGGATTCCAGAGATGTTCTCTGCCCTAATCTATAGACGACTGATTCAAGAAGCAAGTGATTTTCGATGAAGTACCTGTTAAAAATCTAGGTGCTTGGAATTAAATCGATTTTCTTATGTGATTTTGTCTACCAGGTAACTTTTTTTCAAAACGAGATTTTTCTAGATCTAGGTTTTAAGGGTTTTCCCTTGGCTCCTTCAACAAGAACTAGCTCCAATCCTCAATTCGCACGTAAAGTTTCTCTCTCTATCATTATTTTTTTTTTCTAATAATACTCTAATTGTTTCTACGTCTTCTTATTTCTTTCTCTAAGTAAGTTCTAACTTCTAACTTGATATAATTAGTTGATTTATTTTATAGTTTTGGATTACTAACGTACAAAACATGTTTATAATTGATATAATAAGAGTATATGGACTGATTTTGCTCTCTAATTTCTATAATTAGTTGATTTTCTTTATAATTTTGTATTTTTAATGTATAAAACATGTTTATAATTGATATTAAATAAGTTTATGGACTGATTTTGCTCTCTAACTTCTATAATCAGTTGATTTTCTTTATAATTTGTATTTCTAATGTATAAACCATGTTTATGATTGTAATAATTTATATATATATATATATATATATATATATATATATATATGTATTTATATTTTAAGTTTGATCAATGAAATCCGCTAGTCCCGTTGTCATCCCACCTCGTATTGTTTAATGCTATTGCCTTAAACATTTGAATTTGAGTATATATTTTTAATCTTTCCTTCTTGCTCTATTGTAGGCAGGAATATACAATTCCTCGCGGATTAAGGCAACCCACCTTCACCATTCCTTTTCCTTCTGGCTATGTAAGACCTCAGCGGGCCTGCACTCTGTACAACACAATGTTTTCATCAACGTTTTAATCTTAGCTATAAACTTGATTTTGCTCTCTAACTTCAATAATCAGTTGATTTTCTTTATAATTTGTATTTCTAATGTATAAACCATGTTTATGATTGTAATAATTTATATTTATATATATATATATATATATATATATAATATAATAATATATGTAATTATATATATATATATATTTATTTATATCTTAAGTTTGATCAATGAAAACTGATTGGTCCCGTTGTCATCCCACCTGGTAGCTAGGTCCAGGTCAACCGACTAGTTCCGATTTCTGATTTTTCGAGCATAGATGGGTATGCTCAAATGGGTGAAGATGAAGAAGCTTTAAGGCATTTCAAACAGGCTTTGTTAGAGGATTTGGAGGTTAATGATTTTACCTTCGAGTGTTATTCGGGTTTGCCGCAATTCTACATTACTAGAATTGGGCAAACAAATGCAAGGGTTCTGCTTAAAAACAAGCTTTGATTCGTCGAGCTTTGTGGGTAGTTCTTTGATTTCATTGTACTCAAAATGTGGAGTCATTGAAGAAGCTTACCGAGTTTTCGATGAAGTACCTGTTAAAAATCTAGGTGCTTGGAATTCAATGATGATTGCTTGTTCACAACACTCTCAAATGCATAAAGCATTTGAATTGTTCACTCAAATGGAAACCCTTGGTATTAAACCAAATCTCATTAGTTTCTTATGTGTTTTATTTATTGGATTGTAGTCATGAAAGAACGGTGAGTGAGAAGTAAAGTTCACAAAATGTGAAACAAGCTTCTCCTACCACCTTAGTGGGTTCCTGGCCAACCTATGACACTATGGTGAAAAGTTAAGATTGCTTCCTGTTAAGGAAGAATATCATCACGAATTTTGAAGACACCCTCAATGAACAGGTGAATAAAAGAAATGTCAACGATTTTGTAAAGGCACCTAACATTTTCCTATAACCCTATCAAATAATTTAAAACTCAACTCACATAGGAAAATGTTGATTTTCTTAACCATTACAAAGGTCGGTTTTCTTACCCAAGGTTTTTCTCACGTATCGAACTGACCTAATAGTTAAGTTAGTTTCATGTTTGTTGATATTGTAGCTTAATGCATGTGTAACAGAAAGTAAATGGCGTGGAAAATTGTAGCTTAATTCAATAGTTAAGTTAGTTCAATGTTTTTAAGTTGAAAATGCGAAATTTTGTTTATGGTAAAATGTCATAGGTGGTTCAGTTATCCAACCTAGGGGTGTATTCGAGTCGAGCCGAACCAAGTAGTAAGATGTTCAAGCTCGGTTCGTGTATTTGACTGTTGAGCTCGTTCGAGTAATTGTCCACTTGTTCAAACTCGGTTCGTATAAGTTTGAAAGAGCTCGAGCTCGAACTCGAACTCGCATTCTTTTAAGCTCGTTTATCAAAATACTTCAAATGAAAACTTTCTAAATTATCAAAATACTTCATTGATCATTTGTCACATACAACAATAATGATTAATGATTCATATTCTGATAATTTTTTAATGGTTGATATTTCATGTACAAGTTTCAATACTAATACGTAATTATGTACTACAATATTATAAGAGTATGTTAAACGAGTTGTTCACGAGTAGCTCGTGATACACTAAAGAACGATCAAGCTCGGCTTGTTTACATAAACGAACATGATTTTGAGCTCGTGTTAAGCTCGTGCTCGTTAATATTCGAGTCGAGCACGAGCAATAGTCGAGCCGAGCTCAAGCAGCTCGTTAAGTGCTCGGCTCGTGTACACCCCTAATCCAACCGATCCAAACCGTCCATGCATAGTTCGGATGGTAACCGAACAAAACCATAAACGGATTGGTTCGGATTTAGATTTGAAAAAAAAGCGAACCCTTCGGTTTGGACTTTGGATTGGTCCAAGAAATCAGTTATCCAACCGATGTTTTCCCCTAATGGCTTCGGTTGTCTTAGAGAGCCTAGGGATTCTTCATTGGATTTGGATCATGACTATAAGAATGACCTCAATAGGACAGTTGACCCAGTTGAATATGGTTTGGATTAGACACGACCCCTTATGTCTTGCCCGAGTCGGAGGCTGAAGATAACATGCCTAATGGTCATATCTCATATAGGGGCCTCTTAAGAGGCCAGACGACTGGAATGGACCATTACTCGGGACAAATTATTGGAGCTAGGAGGAAATTTTGTATGTGTTTTTTGTTCATCTATTGGGTGTTCTGGTGGTATTTTCTATATTTGAGACCCTACTCTCTTCCTCGCTTTAGACGTTTTTGTTGGCCTTTTTTTCTGAGTTTTAGTTTAATGATTCTTCGGTTAGAGAGACCTTTTAATCCGAGCTCTGTTATCCTCGTACGAAAGGAAGAACTCTTTTTTCATAGTCAATTCATTCTTTATTGCAAGAGGGCCAATACTCTGGTATGGGAAGCTATCAGAGGCCTCGATAGGGGTGAAGCCCTGAGCCCCGAGCCCTGGTTCTTTTTTTCTTCTGTTGAAATGTAATTCATTCATATAACAATGGTCTTACATACCAATACATAAAAGGAACATATAAGTGGAGAAGCAAAAAAATTAAAGTTGGTAACGTCCTGTTTACTACATTCTAGGTCACCCCACTTGTTTTCTTTAGGAAGAGAGGCCATGTCCTTCAAAAATCTTAAAAATAAGATTGACAAAAAGGCACTGGAGTTATTGTCTTCGCCAACCAAAACCAAGTACAAATACTGAGTCAGGCCAGCAAAACTATGAAAATCAATCAAATACAAAGGGCGGAGGGAGGGTAAGGCAGAGTAAAAGTTAATATTTGAATATCAAAGGATAATGACGTTCCACCACTCCTGTAACATCCCGTGTTTTAATAGGTTAGTTTAGGGATTATTTGGCTTTTGGGTCAAGTCAAAGAGGGGTTAAATTAGCAAAGAGGACAATTTGGGGGGTATTTTGCAGTAAAGCCAAAACCAGGGGCCTAACTGCAATTTCGTGAAATTGGATAAGAGATGAAAAATCAGATCTTTTATCCCTCTTTTGCTCGACAGAAATTGAGGGTTAGGGTTTGGGTGAAGGAAATTCCGATTTCAATGGAGATTTCGAGTGGTTTCAAGGGGAAATCTTGTTTTTGGTCTAATTCGAGCATAAAGGAATGATTCAAGCTAGGGTTTGTTAATTTGTGGTAAGAATTCATATTCTCTCTCTCTAGAATCCAATAACTCTGGTTTGAATGTTAATGGAGCTTTTCTATCTTTGAATTTCGCAGAAGTTGAAAGGGGTTCATGTAAAAGACTAATCTTAAGTCTCAATCAACTAACTAAGGTAATTCCCTAACTTGATAGGATTTAATTGATTATTCTTAAACTTTAGGGTTTATGAAATTAGGGGTTTTGTAATTCATGGAATTCTAAGATGTATTTAGATGGGAATTAAGTGATTATGAGGTATAAACTGTGTTAGAGAAGATAATTGGGTTAAATTATCGATTGAATGACGAATCGAGGGACTGAAATTCAGTCTACTGTTGTCAGATAATCTGGCCTTGTACAGTACTCGGATGTATTTTCCCGAAACACGAGAGTCGTAGCTTAGGATCTTAGCTTTCCAGAATGGTATGGTACAACTCGATTCGATGTCGGAAGAGAGAGTTACGACTGTTTTACTAAACAAAGCGCTATTCAGCAAATCTGAAAACTGCCTACTGTTTTTACTGTATTAGATAGTCATAGAGGTTCCAACAGATGTTTGAGTCTTCATCAATATTGTAGCTCGTCTTGTGACGATTCCAGAAAGGTATGGTACAAGTCGTTTCGATCTCGGACGAGAGAGTTATGACATTTTAACGAACAATGCGCAGTTAGGAAAATTCTGCTTTGTTGTTGTTCGTATTTTTATGAATTTCAAAGGTGACTCACTTGGATTTTGAGGAATACATTTAATAACTAAATGTTAGGGACATAAGTAAGTTCAAACACTGATTGGTGGACCCTAAGTGGGCATGGTATGAAAGATAGAAGATCGATCGAAATTCGGTTAAGTCGAAGTCTTCCAAAGTTATCGTTTTGTTTTTATGTTATGAGTTTTCATTGTTTTGTTTTATTTATCGTTTTTGTCGTGCAAGGTTCTTCGTTTAGAACCTAATGTTTCTATTCGGTGTTTTTGGTTATTCTTCCTTATCCCAGAGTATGCGAATGAGGAGGAATAAGGTCGTCTGGTAGGCGGGAGGTCTTTGGTGAGCAAGGACTGAGGTAGGGGTTCTGAATCCTTTATCCAGCATGGTTTTATAGATAATGAATATGTTAGATTTTATAGTTATATATGCGCCATTATAACTAGAGTTTAGGTAGCATGAAACTCGATTTATGTGATGAACTGAAATATGGTTGAATGATTTTATTGCGATATGAGAAATGTTTTTGAACTGTTTTGCGATGATTGCGAACTACTTGGGATTTTGTTGAATGTACCCGACTGCGGATTATGTCAACCTACGGGCACGTAGCCATTGAGAGTAGGTGACATGTGGACACGGGTGTGACCTGTGTGAGACCGGTGAGGTGGGCGACACTAGTCATGAGACCTGTGGGAGTAGAGTGCTTCACTTGCTGGCCATTGGTGCTCGTGCCTCCAGCTCGAGGCTCAGGGCCGTACACCCTGACCGCTCGCCTGGGAGGTGACATTGATTGGGAATCCCTCTGCTTTGTGGCGATATGACTCTTGGTTGTTCCACTTCCGTGTTTGATACGATAATGAATTGAATATGAATATTGGTTTTGATATACGAATGAAACTGATTTTGAAAGATCGCATTAGATGCATGACAGGGTACCGAAGAGAATGAGGTTCAGGTCCTTCCATGGCTATTGGGGGACGGCTCTCTTATTCGAACTCGGTGATCAAAAACTTATTTAGATACTTAATGTATCATGAGGTAAGCTCTTCAATGATTGCGGAGTCCCTTAGTTGGAGAGGGGCTTACCGGCTAGGGGTAAGTTTCTTTCTCGAGGAGACGTAGTGCATTAGCTAGTGCCATAAATGGGCTGGTACTATCTAACGCACTCTAGGTTCTCCTGAGGAACTCTCCTCTTATTGGGAGCGCACCATGGGTGGGCAGCTAATCACTGCTATTGCTTGATAGATTAAGGAAAATGGTTTTGTATATAGTATATATAGTAACTGGTTTGATAACTCGTTTTGTCATAATGTTTACAACTTATTAAATGAACCTTTAAACGTGATGGGTTTTGGATTAGTCTTCTACCAGAATAACTCGTGTCGGTGAGTATTCTGACCCCCTACTAGTTGTTAGTGTGCAGGTGCTTTGTCGTAGCTTCGAGGCGGAGTTGTATTCCAGCCGGTAATCTTGTCTGACGAGGCTAGTGGAGTATGTCGTTTTATATGGTTTTTCGTTATTTTCAAGTTATGTATTTATTGCAGAAACCAAACTCTAATATGTATATACGTAACACTTAGAGTTGTTTATAGATTGTATCGATGTTTATGAGGCGTTTGTATTTTTGTGGTTCGGGTTTCGACCCGAAACTGAGTTGAGTTTGTTTAGCTTCCGCTTGAGTTTATTTTTGTGTATGCGAATGTATGGTTTGCATGACAGGTTTACAGGTGCGACCGGTTCGATTTACAGAAGAGACTCTGCCGGATTTTTGTCTCGTCTGTGAATTGCCGGGGCGTGGTCGTGTCTATTTTGGGACACGGGGCGTCACAACTCCCTAGGTAGTGGATGAGGGAACCAAAAGTAGTAAATAAGATGGTCGGTGTTTCGGGGAAACAAGACTAATTTCCAAAGAAAAAAGTGAAAAAAAAACATAAACCAAACAGACCCTTAGTGTCGCTAGCAAAATGACACCGGTCGGAGGTGTTCGACGCCGACCGAATTCTTATCTCCTCTCTCTCTCTCTCTCTCTCTCTCCTGTCTCTCTCTTCACTCTCTCTCCCTTCATTCTCTCTCCTCACTCACTCTCTCTCGCTCTCTCTCTCTCTCTCTCTTTATTCTCGTTATCTTCTCTCCCTCTCAAACTCCGACGAATGAGAGTATGGATATAAGAGCATCTCCAATGCAATACTCAAAAAAATAGTCTCTTTCGCCTATTTTGTACCCCGAAAAATTCCTTTATATCCCTAAATCACACACCAATATGATGTATAGATATAAGAGCATCTCCAATGCAAAACTCAAAAAAATCTCTATTCGTCCTATTTGTCGAGTTCCAATTAAAATTCTGACCCCTAGGTGGCGAAAACAAAGGTCCTCAATTCTTGTATGTCCCCAATGCAAAACTCTAAACTTTCTTACTTTAGGGTTATTTTCCAAATAACTCCCAACTTTGTGTCCGGCTTCCCGCCTAGTCCCCTACTGCATCAAAAACACCCAGATGTCCCCCCTTTTTCAGTTACCGTTATAACACCGTTAACAAGTCATCACCTCTCATCCAACTCATCGCCTCTCTCTGCCACCTCACCTTCTCGCCACCTCGTCGTCTTTACCGGCGAAGGTCGCCGGCCAGGCAATTTTCTAGTAAGCGACCTTCAAACATGAAACATACAAATTTTGTTTATCTCTCTTCTCTCTCTCTAATTTTTTTTTTTTTAAATCTCTCCTCTATCTCTTGTTAAGTTTGTGACCATCCAACTCAAAACCAATTGGCAATGAGCGGAGAGGACATATACTTTATATTCTTGGTTGCTAGTTACTCATTCTCTCATGTGGGACTATTCTCACACGCCCCCTCACGAGCCAAACACGTGTGTCTTTTTTTCTTTACGGGTGACGTGGGGCACGTGTGACTTTTAAGTCTATCACGTGTGGGCCTAGCTCTGATACCATGTTAAGTTTGTGGCCATCCAACTCAAAACCAATTGGCAATGAGTGGAGAGGACCTATACTTTATATTCTTGGTTGCTAGTTACTCATTCTCCCATGTGGGACTATTCTCACATCTCTAAAAACTCTGGCGAAGGGGTTTGTTCGTCAAGCAGACCTTCATCATGAACAGACCCTCCGGCGAAGGGGTTTCCCTTCGTCGGAGTTTTTGGAGAGAGAGAGAAGAGAGATCTAAAAAAACAAAATTAGAGAGAGGGGAGAGATAAATTTTATTTTTTTTAATGTTTGAAGGTCGCAGGCCGGAAAATTAGCTGCCCGGCTACTTTTGCCGGTGAAGACGATGAGGTGGCAGAAGGTGAGGTGGTAGAAAGAGGGGATGAGTTGGATGAGAGAGAGGTGATGACTAGTTAACGGTGTTATAACGGTAACTGAAAAAGGGGGGTCATCTGGATATTTTTGATAAAGTAGGGGGCTAGGTAGGAAACCGGCCACAAAGTTGGGGGATGTTTGGGAAATAACCCTTTATTTTACTTATGTGGCGTGGTTATTTTTGTAAAAATATAATTAATTATTTTGGAAATATATGTAGACTTGATTTCTATTGGTTGAAAATCAAATAGAGTGCCCTCTTGATATATCTGTATTTCACCCTCGACACATCATCTTTGAGATCTTAGTTGAGTTTTGCATTGGAGATGATTTTTTAAGAAAAACTCTGAAAACTCTACGTGGCGCTCCGAGTTTCTAAGATTGTGTTTTGCATTGGAGATGCTCTAAGGGGAAAGGAGAAGAAATCTATAGCCTTGATAGGACTCTATAGATATGGAGAAGGAATGTAAGGGAGCGACACTGGGATTGCTGTTTCAATGAGACTTTCTTGGTTCTTATCCCCCAAGAACACTTTGGGTTCTCCTAGAGATTTTAGTCCAATCAACCTCCACAAAATTGTGACCGAAGTCTTGGCTAATATGTTGGCTAAAGTGCTTAATGATCTCATCTCTCCTTTTGAGCATTTGTGGTCTAGCTGTAAATCTTTGATGATGCCCTTATTAGTAATGAGATTATCGACTCTGACCGTTCGAGATGGAAACTCGGGTCATTTATGAAAGTGGTCTTCAAAAAAACGTATGTTAGAATTTCTTTGGGACTCCATTTATGAGGTGATGAAAAGTTGAGTTCTGGTTACAGTGGAGTATATGGAATCATAATCTAATTTCCTTGGCTTCCTTCTGGTCCAGACTAGATACCTCGGCAAGATACACTTCTTTTCTAGACTTTACTCGCTCTTGGGAAGCTCTTATGCCGAACACCTCCCACAGCCATCTACTAATGTTTAATCTTCCACACACGATATCAATCGCGTACGCCTTCTCTTCTGTAGTCTAGAAGAGTGCTCCCTGTGACAGGTTTCGGACTATTAATGAGCTTACCATGACTAGTGTTGCTGCAAAATAGACCTGTCTTAATATGAAACACTGCAGCAATTTGAGTAGGAAAGAAAAAAACCAACCTAGACTCCATACAGGGACAGAGAGAGTTCATACTCAAGACAGTAAACCACAAAGATAACGAAAGTCATTGATCATTAAAAGGATATATAGTCAACACAGACCATCTCTTACATCTCTCACTAACACAACCCGTCTCTCCAGTTGTCAACAAAATTGACAGACAAGTTATAATTAGTCAAAAAAAATAGTAGTTCATTCTTGTACACTCTATACTTGAATATCGAGGTGTGGTGAAAGACAATCAGGTCATGAACATTGTTTTACGGGTCGCTTCCCTCCAACTTCAACGAACCACGTCTTCCAAGCTTCTTTGTAATGACCAAAGAGATCGGTTAGAGCTGCCATCACAACATAAAGAGATAGCTTTTGTTAGTTCTTCTAAAAAATTCAAATGCCTATGAATTGGATTCCAGTATGAAGATGGTTAACAGAACTTGAACCGTACCGGTAGTCATACAGGTATATGTTATCACTTTTTATGGGATGTAAGGGAAAAAAATAAGAAACTAATGCAGAAAGACTGGCAAATGATTGATTTGGCAAACATTATCATGGACACGTCTAACCTAAACGTATGAATGAAATGCTTTTCAACTTTTACTTCATTTCCAAACTGTAGAGGAAATTTGGAATTTTTGTTGGCAGGGATCTAACCCAGTTGCTAAAAAAGCAAAAGGTTTACACAGCTTAACCTTTGGAAAACTTCCTACTCGGAGACTAACACTTATACTTTTGTTCAGCTAGTCCTGTCTTTGAAATACTTCCGTTCGATATAAATGTTATACATAACAAATTTAATAGCCTAAATATACTTATTTGCAATATTCAGATAAAGTACCTTGGTTATGATATTTTGGACGGTAGGAAGCCGATAGACTCTCAAAGGCCTGCACACTTTTGAGATCTTTCTTTTCAGCCTCACCAACTTTCAGAAACTCGGATGGGCTGAAAGGACCAAATGAAACACCTTTGGAGGTCTGCCTCGGTTGTAGCTCTTCTAGCGAACTATCACGATTAGTATCATTCTTTGTATCTCTACATTTCACTAGTTTAGTAGTATTTTCATGTGATTTTCTGCCAGCCACAGGAACCACCTTCGTCCTCTTCACCTCAAGGTTTGAAAGATCAGTTCCGAATACCCTTTTATTCGAGTATTGGCACACGGAAGATTCATTTTGTGATTTCTCATTCATCCCTAACCATCTAAAAGCAGGTTTTCTGCTTACAGCGTGATGAGTCTGCAATTCAGTCAAGAACATTGAAATGGTAAGGATTAGACCAATCGTTCGACATGGTTATGAATTTATTCTCCTGCTAATTTTGAAATGTGTTTACCTTTTCAATCAGATTTATAGATGACAAGACGTTAGCGATGTCATATAGTCGACGAGCTTTAGCAGCACAATGATCTAAAGAAGTAAGATTTAGTAAAGGGGTCATGAAATTCTTGAAATATCGTAGAATCATAATGAGTAGGTAATAGAGATCCAAATGAGGAAAATAAATAAATTCAGATGATTACTTTTCATCGTTGACGGATCGTGAACACCCCGGAGCAATATCTTTGCAGCTTCATCCAGGGAAATTTGATCAAACTAAACAAAACAAAATTTAATGAAGATATGAGAAAATTAAACAAGAACATGAGATTCAATAAAGCTTTCGAAATTTTGAAGTCGTAATCAGCTTACTTGGTCGCAGAGAAAGAGCTTAATAAAATTCTTAGTAAGAAGCCCAAGAGATTTCTCTCTTCGATTGTCTGCACAACAACAAGAATCTAAAGTAAATAAAAACCAAGTAAACTACAAATCATTATTTGGTTCATCTTCTCCCTAAATTAGGACTAATTTCTGTCTACCTGAAGACATGAAACTGAATATGAAAATTAGATAAAATGGTAAGAAGGAAGATTACCAATTTTAGCAGATGAAGAAGGATTAGGGCCAATAGATTCTGGGTTTGATTCATCTTGCTCAGTTGAATTTTCATCACCTGTAGAAACCTGAAGCAAAGAATCACTATAGTCTCACTTAATGTAACAAAACAGAAGAACACAAAACCACTCAATCAAACCCTAATTGAATTGCATTTCTTCTACCTTGACATTCATTCAACCCTAAACCCCAAACCCTAACTTTTAAGGCCTCTTCCTGAATAAAATTGTCTCAGTAAATTGAAAATTTAAGCAAACAAAAGTAATTGGTTGTATTACCTTTAGATCATTTAAAACCTTGGGAACTCCAGAAAACCCTATCCAAGAATACTCATTTTTCCCTTTCTTAGTAAGAACCTGAGGAGAAGAAAAAAAAAACCCTAGAAAAAGTTGGATTCTTGAACACCATAAGTAAACAAAATACTCACAAAATATAAGTGACCAGACTATTTATTTACCCCAATACTTTCCAATATATTGACTATATCGTATATCCGTCGCCGCTCAACTCCTGCAAATTCGAAATTCCTCAATAACCCAATCGCATAAGAGATTTTTAGAGAGAGAGAGTTTTGGAAAATACCTAATCGTTTAGTAGCGTCATCTAATCCAATAGATTGAATATCCTCTCGATTATACAAATTCAAGAAACTGGGTAATCAATCAATCAAGAAACTAATCAGAAAAATTACTAATATAAATGCAAGAAAGTGAAAAGATTCAAAAATTCAAAAAAAAAAAAGAACAGATTATTACGTACTTGATGCACAATAATCCAAGAGATTTGTCTTTCCTGTTATAAGAATTAGTCTTTGAAATTGAATCACTCAATCCATCCATTTGATTCCTTCAAACTTGATTTCTTGTGGTTTACTATAGAGTAGAGAGAGAGAGAAAGAGAATTATAGAGAGAGAAATAGGAGGGAATGAAAACAACGGTCGAAATGAGATTTGAATGGCGCCGTGGCCGGTTTTAGAAATTCAAAATCAAAGATTGATAGGGACGTGCGCGGGAGATACAATTTTTCTACCAGATTTCTCCTCGCGGGTTGGAAAAAAGCCCCCCAGCCCCAAACCCCTCCTGGATCGGCCAATGAGCCACCTGGTAGCCTCTGGATTAAATCCTCTTTCTTGGGCTTCAAATGTGGGCTTTTGTTCTTCAGTGAAATTGTGATGAATATCTGTTATAGGAACCCAAAGGACTAAAGGAGAAAAAAAATTGGGCCCGGGCAGAATAGCCTGATACGTGGATTGTCACGTGTTTTAGGCGGGTTTGGACGAGCAACAAACAACCAGATTTTGTCAAGTGTCGCCCCGTTTTGTTGGGTTTTATGGACGACAAATTAAAACCTTTGTCAATTACGTCCCGAGCGAAAAAGTAAATGATCTGGACTGCTCGTCTGGTCTGATTCCCACCCTAACTACGAAAGAGTTTTAGTAATTCACCCTAGTAGTTTTTTTTTCTTTTTTTTTTTGATGAAGATTCACCTTAGTAGTTGGTGTATGGAAACCTAACGACATCTGCCATTTTTTTTAAGTAGCCACTGTTTTATAAGAAAATTCATACAATCTAAGGCTTTTAAGATTGTTAAAAGTCATTACATATAACTTGTGAGTCTAACTTCCCTTTCTCTTCTCCTTTACTTTGTCGACGACCCTAACGAGTATGGGAGAGGGGAAAGGGAAGATGGCGAAAAATAAGACACTAAGATGATGGGTAGGGACGAGAGAGTGAAGGTAATGGTGGTGGTGGTGGTGGCGGCGGCAAAAAAACTAAAGGAAGACGGGAAGGGCGAGCTTGGAGGTTGATGACGGTGGTACTAGTGGTAAATAAGATGGAAGTATGGGTGTTATGGGGAAGAGAATAAAATTTAGTGTTTCTAAAATGTCCCAATACACCATGCAGTGTCCCTCTTCTAGTGACCTCCCAAAACTTTTTTTTTAAAAGGAAAATATTTCAAAATTGGGATCAAGAGCTACTGAATTCAACTTGAATGTTCTGGAGTTTAAATAGTTAGACTTGAGCTAAAATTGTTATAATATTCGGTTGCAAACCATCAATTTGAGTTGTACTAAATAGTGACGGTAGAGTTTAACCACAAAATTGGTTCGAACTCATTGAATTCGGAATCGATGACTTAAGCCAATTTTGAAGTTCACCGATTCTAAATCAGAAGAAAAAAAATGTGTTTGTCTTGGGTGACCAATATATATACGAAAAATAAAATATCTTGTGAGGACAACAATTTTATGTGGACGAATTGAACAATTAGAAATCTTATATGGAGATCAATTTATAAGGAGACATCACTCTAATAAATTCCACTCATGCCCACTGAAAGTTAGAGTTTTTATTTTAAGTCCTCTCCATTTTTTTCTTCTATAAATCCTATGCACTTTTTTCTTCACCAATCAAATGTGTAGAGAGAGAAATTGTGGAGACATTGTTGATCGTGCCAAGACCAAGAAAATCAAAGGAAATTGTTGGAGAATCTTCCTAAAGAGAATGATTACGTTCATTCCAACCTAAAACTTATATTTGAGATTTTTTTTTCCATCAAATTTGTGAGGTTTTGATTTGAATCTTTCCTAAATATGAGTTGTTGAACAAAACCAGACCAATTCATGGCGGACCTAGTCTTGTTCATGAACCCTAAAACTTCTAGAAATCATAGATAAAAAGAACCCTAGAAACCACAAACATTATCTTTGTATATAGCAAAAGATCTGGTCGTGTTTCGTGGGAAATCCCTAGAAAAAAAAATTAAATTTCATGACAAACTGTAGATGAAATTTGCCTATAGTTTCGTGGAAAACCACAGAAAAAACATTAAATTTTCGTAGGTTTTCCACGAAATTTTGGTACCATCTCTTTCATTACGAATTTTGCTAATGAACTCATATTCAATTCTTCCAAACTACAAAAAAGAAAATACAAAATAAATTTAAAAAAAACGTAGAGTTTTACCTCAATATAATTAAGTCATATTATAGAAATGTCTAGAAACACTTCTTTAAGTGGAGATTCAGGAGTTTTATCTTCCTCATCCAACTAGGACTTGAGACATAAGATAATGAATGGTAGAAGTGTGGTTTGCTTGTGGTAGCTGTAAAAGAATAAGAATTAGACCAACAAGAAGAAGATGGTGAAGGAGAAGAATGACAGTTATGTTTTCTATTTACTATAGTATATGTTTATGGTCCTCAGATTAATTACTGTTAAAGCCGCATAGAGTTGTCCCCCTATCAAATGAAAGTCAACTAAGTCAACCATAGTTGACTTACACTGGATCTAAAAATAGTTAACCATATCAAATATTTGGTTGTCTATATATTGACCACCTTGTCTTAAGAAAAGCGCTTTTATCTATTTTCTAGATTACTAGGGCGACAATAACACTCACGAGAGATGTTGAAAACAAAATCTAAAAAGGGGCCTGAAAACAAAAGCGCTTTTAACTTGGATAGCACTCAAGAGGGACCTGAATACAAAATCTAAGTTGAGAGCATGGGGTTTGGATATAGATGATCTCTGTCCATTGTGCCATGTGGGAACGGAAACTGACGAGCGCTTATTTTTTCAATGTATTTATTCGATTTCCATCTGTAATGCTTTACTACTCATGCTTGGTATTAATCGAAACCACTCAGGAGTCTGGTATGAAGAGAGTACTTGGTGTGTGGATACCTTTCGAGGTAATTCGATTCTCGGTCGATTGGGAGGACTAGTTTTTGCGGCTTTTATCTATCACATATGGTCTGAGCGCAACAATCGAATCTTTCGAGCTGAAAGTATACCACATGAAGTGGTCTTGTGTGGATTGGTTAATGAGGTGAAAATAAAGGCAATGGCTTGGAAACGAAAGACAGTGGCAACCGGTAATGCTAGGCAAATTTTGGACCTGTAGAACTTAACTTTACCGCTCACCGTACAAGCGGTTAAGACTTGCAAATGACAAAGGCCAGAGCCTGATCAGTTATCAACACAGACGGGGCCTTCGACCAATCGGTTGGGGGTTTTGGTGCTATTTTGAGAGACCACCATGGTGATCCAATGGTTGCTACAGCCTCTAGCACACATAGGGTCTCAGTTATAGTGCATGAATTGCAAGGCGTGAAGGCCGGTCTACAGTTAGCAATCAATTTTGGGTTTCAACGAGTTAAGATTGCCACTGATTCCTTTCTAACAGTGTCGCTCTTATCGAATTTGGCTAAACCTCCACCTTGGCAGGCAACTCGGCCGGTTCGTGAAATTAGATCCTTATGGACCCAATTAGAAGAATGCTCGATCATCCTTGTATACAGGGAGATAAACCAGGCGGCAGACTTCCTCTCAAAGATGCAGCCAACCAATGGGACAATAGAGATGCAACCGGAAGCGTTTCCAAAAGAGCTGAAGAGAATTTTAAGTGATGACAAGAAAGGTGTAATTAGAATTCGGCATTAATTTTGTTTTCATCGAAATTTCATTATATTAGTTCTTTATTTCAGTTGATTTAATTGATTCAGTAGCAGTGTAAAGGGTCATACCCTTCAACCTGTTGACAATTTCGAATAAAATTTGTTTTGTCTCTTATATAATGTTTCCTTCTCCATTAGACTATGTTTGACGTGGGAGAATAAAATGCCATTACTTTGACATGGGGATGTTTCCATCCATTCCAATAATCCAATCCCATCTTTAATATTTAGAAAGAGAGATGTTTCCAGCCAAACCTCCAATGCCACGTGCTGTTGATATCCTGCAAATCTTTTACAAACAGATTGTGTGGATAGCGACCTTATATGGTGTCCTTTTGTAACAAAGAAGAGACAGTGGCTTTAAGGCTAAACCACTTCAAAGGGTATCTTATCTTCTTAGGATTTTCTTTGCTCTCACAAATTCATTTTTTGTACTTAATTACCACAAGATTCATGTATTCCAACATCCCAATTGGACCTGGACGACCTAAAGTGGTTTCACTTTTTTCTGTTTTATTTGATTTCTCAATTGAGGCAGCCAACATTTTCTATAAAATTTATCTGTAACACCCGATACCATTTAAATTGTTGTTGGAAAAGTATTTGAGTGACACACGAAAGACAACTTAAATTTTTGCCTAACAATTTCGCCACCAAATTTAATCCTCTGCAAGTATGGTTACAAGGGTGTAATGAAAGTGAAGTATGACAGCTAATAATACCTATTATAACTGAAGTACATAAGAGATAGATAGAGAGAATAACGCCTACCTATTTAAACCTACGCGTAAACTTATGTTCACCCTTGGAATTAATTATTATACACAAGATTATTTAGGTAATCTACAACATATATTTTTTGGAAAGGCCAAAGAGGGTGGTATTTTATTTCAATTATTTGTTTACAAATGAATTTGAATAAGAAAAAAACAAAACAAAACAAACTTTGATATAAATATATTATCAAACAAGTCAAAGTAGAAATTAGTTTAAAAAGGTCAACAACTAAGGCATCAACTTTCTTTTTCTTTTCCATACAATGGGTAGCATTGAAGACACTCTATCCTATCTTCAATGTCTACCTAATAGCAATAGGTTGGTAGTCCGCTACAAGACTTCCATAATACACCCTAAACAAATAGAGAAGAGATAAAAGATGATAGAGAGATCGAGAGACTCTGAGTCAGAAAGACAATTTGTCTAAACATTGGATTCCTGAACGTGAGCGGTGAGCATATTATATGTTCATATCATTGGTTGATCAGTAGATGACTAATCAAACATGTCTTAAAAGAAAGTCCAGATACTCATAAAAATTTGATAGGAAGTAGTCCTAATGATGATGTGGCTGCCTACAAGTAAAAATGGAACATACCACGTCATCAATACGAGCAGGTTGACATGTTGAGACATTCTTCTAACACACATTTGGAGTGCTAAGTTATTATTAATCAAGGGTGGGAATCAAGCAAGTATAAACGCTTACCAATCACGGTTTAACCAAAATAAGTAGTGGCTAGACACGTTTGCCATAAATGGGTGGCCAACATTCGAACACCCACGGTTTATAATGGATTTGTGTACCTGTGGACGGGTTCAGACTGACGACGTTTTTCCCTCCCCTACAGCCCTACTGTCCTACAACTTCAACATGACCCCATGGAGTACCTACAAATCTTTTATTTTTTTTTTATTTTTTTTGTTGAAACCTACAAATCTTTTATGCATAGAAAAACTGTTAATGGAGAATCAGTCAAGTAAAAAAAAAAAAAATTGTGACTTTTTTTTGTTTTTTTGTGTAGAGACCAAATACTACTAAATAAAGTAGGGAGATGAAAGTGGACCCTAGCTTTGGATTCCCTATCAAAAAATTCCCTGTTTCCCACGCTCACTTTATAATTCTCCCTTCATCTCTTCCTATCTTCCCATGTGTAGTTTACTGATGCCAGACGTCACGATTGGTTTCGTCTGTCTTATAAAACTTGGAGAGGTCGGTCAATGATTGTTAAGAAAATTGGATTACCTCGTTAATCGTCATTAAATTTGTGATTTTTGCAACCGCGGATTCAAGCACTTAAACCGTTATATTTTCTTCTCCGATAACACTTCTTCCTCTCTCATCTTTCGTTTTTTTTTCTCTCTCTCACTCACTTTTCTCTATCTCTGACGAATCCTCCCCTTCGTCAGAAATAGAGGATAGAGAGAAAAAGAAGAGACAAAATGAGAGGAAGAGAGAGATGAATAATTCTTGCGAGTTTCGCCGTTGGACAATTATATCCGTGACGTAAAAAGGGGGTGTGTTTGGGGAAACATTTTTAATTTTCCAATATATTTCGGAGGGTTATGATCTGAAATGTTAATAGTAGACATTGGTGATACTGTAGATGAAGAGAAAGATCAAAAGATAAACTGTAAGCATGCGTAATTTGGAGTGGAAATCAAGCTTCTTTAAATCAATTGGGGCAACTCGGATTAACAGAAATTAATTTTTGTTTTCCATGACCACTTGAGGAGAATAATAACTTAACTAAAGAACCAATTAGTACTTTGAATCTAAATCATATATATGGTTCCTACAGAAAATTATTTCTATAAGGAATATCATCATATCATATACTCCGAATTTCTATAAGGAGTAAAAAACAAAACCGAATTTCTAATTATGAAATAAGTGAAGAAATTTTCATATAAAAAGAAATAAAATTCATAAAAAGTTGAAGAAAAAGGAATAAAATTAGCTATCTAAATTTAAAATTCCAACGGTCCTCAGCTTGATTTGGTACATAAAATATTTGGAAAAATCATTTCTATGAAATTCCAACTAACAGTACAGCTCTTTCAACAAAAAAAAAAAACTAATAGTACAGCTCTAATTGTATCTCTAGTCTGCAACTTTCTCAATCTTGATTTTGAATTCTGAAACTAATTAATATTGACGACATTTAAATCTCATCCTTGTTCAGATCGTTGTTTCATTTTGTTTTCTTCCCAATATATATCCTCTCTCTCTTTATTTCTCAATATCTCTCTATATATCTCAATCTTGTAAATTGTAGTTTTGGCGCGCATCCCTTGCAATCCTGATTTTAAATTTTGAAATCGACCATGGCACATTTAAATTTGATTCTCGTTTTAACTATTGTATTGTCTTTTCCCTCCCAATCTCCTCTCTACGTACTTTTCTACCGATTCTCATCTTTTTTTCCCCTCTTCAATTATCTCCCAAAGTGAAGATTCCCATCTAGTCAACTAGCTTGAGTTATCATCTTTGTAGTGAGAAGGGGATTGAGATCCATTCATTACAATTTTGGAGGGGAATCGAACCCCATTACTATTGTCTGTATGGAAAGATCATTAAAACCCCTTTAACCTGTCAAAAGAGAAAGATACCGCCAAATGATTACATTCGCTAGATAATTTTTCTTTTCTCTTCCCGAGGACCTCAAATTTTGGAGGTTTTGAATAAGGAGAGAGAGATATAAGAGAGACAAGATAGAAAAAGGAAATAAAAAGGAAGAAAAACAAGAAGGTCATAGTTGGAATACACTCTCTAGAACTTCTAGTTAGGGAGACTAAAAAGACGCATTGGACAACCTAGAGGTTAAATTGAAGAGTTAGTTAAATATGGGGGGTAAAAGCTAAATTACTTAAAAAATTTACATCACTAAAAAGTACAAGAAGAGAGAGAAAGTATAATTGATTTGGTAGATCACAAGAAAAAAAAAAGGATTTGAAAATCTGACGTACCTTTAAAAAAGTAGATTTCCTTGATTTTGTTTAGACAAAAAAAGATTCACTTACAGATAGACCAATTATAAACCCTAATATATAACTCAAAAGACTCCGTTGAGTTTTTTTCATTCAAAAAGTCTTCTTCTTTCATAAATTATTTATTTAGGGTTTTCATAAGTTTCCGACTAATCGGAAATGACGAGTATTGATTTGTTACCTCGACCGGAAAATTTACAATCATTTAATCATTCTTCTTCTTCTCCGATTGTTCGATCTGATGAACTTCATGTTCTTGCTGTTGATGATAGTATCATAGATCGGAAAGTTATTGAACGTTTACTAAAGATCTCTTCTTGCAAAGGTAAAAACCTAATTTTTATTCTGATGAATTTCATGTTCTTGTTCTGTTTTTTAGGGTTTCTAATTTGGTTTTTGATTTGATTTCTGTAGTTACTGCTGTTGATAGTGGAAGAAGAGCTTTACAATTACTTGGATTAGATGGAACTAATAACAACAATTCAGTTGGATTTGATGTAAGTGATAGAGAGTGCCAAATTATTTCAAGATCTAGGGTTTTATTATTGATGATTAATAATGACTCTGTTTTTTGTTCTTGATTTTTAGGGTTTGAAAGTGAATCTGATCATAACTGATTACTGGATGCCTGGAATGACTGGATATGAACTTCTAAAGAAGATCAAGGAATCTTCAATGTTTAGAGAAGTACCAGTAGTAATAATGTCATCAGAAAATGTATTAACAAGAATCAATAGATGTTTGGAAGAAGGAGCTGAAGAATTTTTAGTAAAACCAGTACAACTTTCAGATGTTAGAAGATTGAAAGATCAAATTAAAAGAGATGAAATTGAATCAAATGAGAAAGAAAATGATTCCATTTTTAATAATAAAAGAAAATTGCAGGATTCACCATCATCATCATCAGATCTTCATCTTTCAACATCATCATCATCAGATTCAACATCATCATCATCAGATTCAACATCATCATCAGATTCAACATCAATGGCTGAATCACCATTGAGAAGACTTAGACAAACAAATGAATTTGAATTAGTATAATTAGGGTAATTAGTTATAGTACTAATTTTTCCCTCTTTCTATTTTTGGAAGATGATTGTGATTATCTTCTGTTTTTTTGAGAGGGAAACAAACAATAACTTTGAGTATAATTTTTTATTTTCTTATGATCATATTATATGATGACAGAGGGATATCTGGACTTATCTTTTTTTTGTTGAGTTGACTAATGTTTCTGTTGATGGATATAGATTCATTTTGGGCACTGGTTCATCGAGCTCGAGCTCATACCGTGAGGTACGAGCTCGAGCTCTTGTCCGTCGATCTTTAAAAGATCACGTCAAAATCTATAAAAATTTCTGGGAATAAAAATTTTCTACAAAATTGGTCAACCGAGATTGATTTTTTTTTTTTATATCTATTTGTTGTTACAGGGCTCCCAATCTTAGAGTTAAACAAAACTAAATTTTTAGAAGATCCTATAAACGAATTTAGAAATAACGTTTATAAATTTAAGCAAAATCTTTCTAGGGTTCTAAATCTTAATCTCTTTCCAAGTTTCTTCTTTTCTTCATCTTATTTTTCAAAGTTTTGTTTTCTTCTAATCACTAAACCCTAAAAACATAGGAGAACAACCTAATATGTTTAGAAGTGAATATGCTTTAGAGTTTCAAAATTAATTGATTTTCAGGGTTTATAATGTGTTTATCTTGGGGAGGATAGGAAGAAACTTGCTTTGGACATCCCATCGAAGATGTATTAAGAACTTCAAAATATTTTGTTTGATGATTTCTAGGGTTTAGAATGTTTTTTTCCTCTTTATCTCTCTAACTTTGTTGTTGATTTTAAAGAAATAAGGTTAGTATGTATTTGAGATTTGGGGAAGATAAGTAAGAGAAGTGATAGAGAAGGAAAAAAGATGAGATGAAAAGTTTTCTTTCCAGAGAAGAAGAAAGAAGAGGGGAAGAAGAAAGAGGTGTAAGTTATAAAAAAAATTGTGTTCCTCATAAAAAAATATTCCCTAGAGATTTCACAAAGAAACATGGATTCCCCGGAGAATTTATTCCTCGGAGATTTTTCTTTATTCCCCAAAGCCGCGACCTTTTTTAAAGGTACATCTCATTTTTGAGAAGTTTTGTAGGGCACTCATTTTTGTCAATACAACTCCCCATGAACCATAGACTTGGTAAATAGTTATTGACCTTAAAGGCTCTCCAAATAACGGTTTAAAAAGCTCACTTTAAGGGTGTATATCACCTACATTAGCAATCTACATATCTCAACCCTAAAATCTCTCCAAGACTTAAATTCCTAGACATTCTTCTTGTAGTCTTCTTCCATCTTCTTCGAACAGAATTGTCATCCATCACCGGCGATCGTTAGTAACAACCTATTTTCACCGAAATTGTACAACATTCCCATATTGTTTTTGCACTCATCTCTAAAGCCATAAAGTATCTTTGTTGTCACAAACAACTATGGATGAAACAATTTCCAAAATTTTTGGAAAAATAACAAAAGATCCCAAAAGAGGGCGAGACGTTTGATCGGTCAAGGAACTTTTTGTTGGGTTAACGTTAACTTTGCCGTTAGGTCAAACTAGAGAAGGTGGAGTGTCTTTTTCTGGAGGGAACCTTGTAAACAAAATGAGAAATTTGGTGTGCGCCTTTAAAAGAAAGGTCCTTTTAAAAGAGGGGTCCTTTGATGATCTTCTATTTTCTTTTTCCCAACTGTCTCCTCATCTATAATCTCTTTCCCTTTCCATCCTTCCCCTATCTGTCTCATTCATTTCAGGGAGAAGGAGAGATGATGATGGAGTGTAGAATGAGAGGAAGTTTGTAATTATGAGATGTTCCAAACCCTAATATGGTCCAACGACTGCCAAACAATTGGGCGTTATCTAACAGGCTGGTAGTATATGGGCTTATCGGTAGGGCATCGATTTAGAGACCTACCCGTTTCCCAGCTGTGTCCACCAACAACACGGGCCAGGTCTGCACGAGCTGGGTAGCGTTGCACCCACAAAATTGATTGACCTCGGGGCAAGCACGTGCGTGCCACAAACTCTCCAACCGTTTTCCAGTCCTAACCTAAACTAGCAGAAGAAGAAATTGTTGTATGATTGTTGAGATATAGTTGTACTAGTGTAATTGCTTCGAAAAAAACTACGACGAAAAGATCTGTCCTAAGGAGCAAAAGGGTATTTAAGGAAGACCACATCTACAATGTGGCACATCCTACAATATTATTTTGTATCTAAGTTCATTTTATTTAACCGTTTATTGACCAGTTATTTGTTGGACAATATTTGTTGATCGTCCTTCTCGAATACACAATTCGACAATGATTCCGCTCGTCAAATTATGTAAGCAAATAAGTAGAATAATAAGTAATAATTTTATGTTATAACCGAGTCGAGTATTGGATACTCTCTCCTTAAGACGTTATTCGTCCCGCAATTGTGCTAAACCGGGTTGTATATACGAATCGACTCCCAGGATATAACAGTCTTACCTTCTTGAAGCCCAACACTTCGTTCTTCAAGAAACTTCGAATAAAATATGAAGAGAACTCTATTGATCACTTGGACTTCTAACGCAAACTCTAAATGAAACAGTAATTGATTTTTTCTATATCCTAAAATGAAATCTAAACTCTATATATATAGAGATGATGATGACTATATGGAGAGACATAATCCTGGAGATGTGTTTCTCCTAATATTAATTCATCCCAGGCAATGGTTCATTATTGCCAACAATCCCCCACATGAATTAATATTTATTTTATATGAAGACTATGCAACTGACAATGCATACAGACTAAGAGAGTTCATAGGGAAGTTGTTGCATCAGGAGAGGTGGCTTTTGGCTTTGAACCTTCCTTAGTGTATGACTACCAGACTTACTAATTGATTAGTGAACATGATGTCTCAAACTATTCAATTTTCGCAGTAAGTCGATACAATAGCCAACACACAACTTCTTCCTTACATATTTGATTCTTTGGTTGTGTCCTTTTCGGCCCTGGACAACTCCTGAATTCATGAGTGTTTTAGAGAATTCTGCCTTAAGACATTCTCATAGAACCGGCATCAGTTCTACACTCACATAGGTGATGTCTTATGAAGAGTACCCTGACGTACTCCACTTGTTTACACAAGAATATAGGCATCATTAAAAGCATCGCTTATCCCATCACCTGACAGGTAACACTGATACTTAGGAATGGGTAAGAGAATGACTCTTTCAGTGTTACTAGCGAGTATTTCACGTTTATGTTGTCCCTTTTGAACCTAGATCTTGGGATCTCCAGTCAACTAGGTTGGGTTTCTATTGCAATCTACTCCTTTACTTTAGGCTTTAAGTCAATTCCCCTTGATAGCTTGTACATTTGCTCTTTTGATAATTCCTTTGTAAACGGATCCGCTAGGTTATCCTTTGATTTTATATAATCAATTGTTATAATTCCACTTGAGAGAAAATGGTTAACGTTATTGTGTCTTCGACGTATGTGTCGAGATTTTCCGTTATACATTTTATTATGTGCCTTGCCAATTATCGATTTACTATCGCAATGTATTTTAATAACAGACATCGATTTTTGCTAAATTGGAATATCCTCTAGAAAATTACGAAGCCATTTGGCTTCTTCTCTAGCTTTGTCTAAAGAAATAAACTTTGACTCCATGGTTGATCTTGCTATGCAAGTTTGTTTTGAGGACTTCCATGGAACTGATGCATCACCTATAGTAAAAACATATCCGCTTATGGATTTAGAATCGTCTGTATCTGAAATCCAATTTGCATCAGTATACCCTTCAAGAACAGCAGGGTATTTAGTAAAATGTAACCCATACTCCTTAGTATACCATAAATATCTAAGGACTCTTATTAGAGCACTCCAATTGTTTGTACCCTACTCAATTTACTTACTGAATACGCAATATCTGGTCGTGTACAATTCATTAGATACATCAAACTACCAATTATGCGAGAGTATTCTAATTGGTTAGAACTATGTCCCGTATTTTTAGTTAGATGTAGACTAAGGTCTACTAGAGTTTTAACAACCTGATTATCATTTTTGTTGAACTTCTCCAAAATTTTCTCAATATAATGTGATTGAGATAAAATTATTCCGTTAGAAGATCTACAAATCTTGATTCCAAGAACTAAGTCTGCTTGACCCAGATCTTTCATATCAAATACTTTTGATAGCATTTTCTTCGTAGATTTGATCACATCTAAATTGCTACCCATTATTAACATGTCGTCTACATACAAACATAGAATTATAACTCCGTTAGTAGTAGATTTAGTGTAGACGCATTTGTCACACTCATTAATACTGAAACCATTTGACAACATGACTTTGTCGAATTTTTCATGCCACTGTTTTGGTGCTTGCTTTAGCCATACAATGATCTTACTAATTTACAAACTTTCTTTTCTTGACCGGGTACTATAAACCCTTCTGGTTGTTCCATATAAATTTTTTCTTCTAATTCACCGTTCAAGAAAGTTGTATTAACAAGTTGTCTTAACATCCATTTGATGTATCTCTAAATTATATAGAGCTGTTATAGCAATTAGCACTCGAATTGATGTGATTCTCGTAACAGGAGAATACGTACCAAAATAGTCTAATCCTTCTTTTTGTTTAAATCCTTTTGCGACAAGCCTTGCTTTGTACTTGTCTATAGAATCATCCATTTTTAATTTTCTCTTAAAAATCCATTTATAACCCAATGGTTTACACCCCGGTGGAAGATCTGCTAACTCCCATATATGGTTCTGAAGGATGGACTCAATTTCGCTATTTACGGCCTCTTTCCAGAATTGAGATTCAGGAGAAGACATGGCTTATTTATATGTTTGAGGCTCTTCTTCTAATAAATATGTGAGGAAATCAGGAGCGTATGTTATGGCAATTGTTTGTCTCTTGTCTCTTTGGGTTCCTCTTTATTTTCTCCTGCTTGTGGTTCTTGAACCACATTCTCTGTATCATCTTTGTTTGTATTTTCATCGTTACTAATATTCTCAAATTGCATCTTTTGAGAATTTTTCTCATCGTTTTACATGGAAATATGGGTTAAAAAAATGTAGCATTTCTTGATTCGGTTACTGTATTAACATGTAAATCTTGAATTTCAGATTTATGTATGAGAAATCGGTATGCACTACTATTATGTGCATATCCTATGAAAATACAATCTATGGTTTTTGGTCCAATTTTGACCTTCTTTGGTGTAGGAATCGCCACTTTTGCTAAACACCCCTGCACTTTGAGATATTTATAAGAAGGTTTTTTTCCTTTCCATAACTCATAAGGAGTTTTCTCCTTTTTCTTATGAGGCAACTTGTTCAAAATATAGTTTGCTGAAAGCAAAGCTTCCCCCAACAAATTTTCTTATGAGACAACTTGTTTAGCATAAGCCAGACAACATCGGTACAATTCTTGAACATCATTGAATTCCAATCCAACTCTCGGTGCTTCAACTTGTGAGTTAACATCTTTTTTTCCAGGTTCTCTTTCTCATTCTCAGACAATGACTCAGAAATTTAAATTCTTCATTTTCAGATTGCATTTCTATATCCAAATGAACCAATAGACAGTAATATATCAACAAAATCATACATATGAACATATCATCTCTATTATGGCAGGTTTGTTTTTGCAGGGCCGGCCCTGCGCCTAGGCGACCCAGGCGACAGCCTAGGGCCCTCAAAATTAGAGGGCCCCCACTTTAAGCAACATTATATATATAGATAAAATTATTATATTTGTTATTTTATGCACATGTACATCACATCTATTTGGGTAGTAGAGTTGGCAGACTAGTTTATTAGTGAACCTAAAGGCAGACTAGTTTATTAGTGAACCTAAGGTTAGAGGATTGACTCTCACGACTTGCAATTATATTTTAGTTTTTATATTTTTTCGACTTAAAGTGTAGGGGCCCCATAGATACGTTCGCCTAGGCCCCCCTAAAAGTTAGGGTCGGTACTGTGTTTTTGGAACCTTAACAATAAAGATGAATAACTTTAGGCTTTAGTTTGGGACCCTATAAGTGACCGGAATAAACCCTAAATTTTTTAATCCTAACAGAGAAGATGAATAACAATGACTCAATTTAACTCTAGGGTTTAGTTTGGAATAGCTTACCTTAAGATTGATGTTGGTAGCCTTGAGTGCCCAAATAAGAAATTATCAGCAGAATCTTTTTTCTTACGATTGAAGTTCTCTCTCTCTCTCTCTCTCTCTCTCTCTCTCTCTCTCTCTCTCTCTCTCTCTCTCTCTCTCGATCGAGCTTCTCTCTATCTCGTCTAAGAATGATAGATACAAAAAAGGGACCGAAGTTTAATAAAGAGAATATCTGATTTCTCTCATACAGAAAGTGCCAGCTTGGTGCCGGGTGGCAGTCCATGCCACGTTCGGGCCCAGGTCGGACCGCCACTCGGGCCAAGCAACATTTCTCTTTGGAGTTTGGGTTGTGATGGGTTTCAAACCTCGTGTACCCCCTTTTCCCAACTTGATGCGTCTAATTAGGGAAGGCTAGCTCAACCAGCCCAAGGGCCTAAATATGTAAATTGAACTTGGCTTGGGCCTCTAAGCTCGCAAACCTATTTTGTGGAAGTTCCGAAAGCGGCCCCAACTGGACTTTCATGGCTAACATTACGTCCGAGAGGAAGAAAACGGAAAAACAAAAATTCAGAGAGTGAGAGACAGAAGTTTGTAGATTATCTTTTGAAAAAGAAAGAGAATCGCGTGCACAACTACCTCATGTGTTTGAGATTTCTACTAGGAATGTGATTCTTGATTCTCTCGTGGGCTAAAACCATTTTGGAATGGACTCTTGGTGATAACATTTCCTAATATAATAAACCAAGATGATTATCTCTTGATTAAAAATCACAAGTAGCTGCTAAATTAACATGGTCAACCAACTGCACACAACCTTGACGGGTAATATCGGCAACTACTAAGGCTTGGGGTGTCATATAGAGCTTCGACTTTCCATGAGGCTCTAAAAGGCCAAAAAGCTTCTTTGTGTACGGTGGGAATGCAAGAAGAAACTTGAAGCTCTTCATAATAATACGTGATATCTTGTTCAACTACCAGGAGGAAGGAAAGGTTTGGGCACATATGGGTCTATGAGATCACACAAAATAGTGAAGTGGAGCGATATCTTGCTAGATTAGGTGGACAACAACATGGTCGGGGAATGTAGATCTAGTGAGAGGTCAAAAGAGTCGGAAGTTCACTTAACAAGAGGATATTCAATCAGGATGAGTTTTTATCTCTAGTAAATAGATCGGAATACAGAGAAACCGATCAATTTAGCTGTGACATGGTCAATGAGTCTAAATCTGAAAGACATTGCTCTCAAGAAACCAACTGCAAAACATTGGACGGAAAATACTTTTCGCTGTTAGCCATGGGTCATCCATGATTCATGTACTATTTATAGGAGAAGTTACAATATAGTTGGGAAGAGGAGAGAAAATTGGCAGACCTGACCAAGATATATGAAGAATGTGTTTGGTTTTAGTGGAGGTAACACATATGATGGGAATAGTTGTTCCCCTGCAATTGAGAATATAGTTTTTCGTAGAAAGACCAAGTCACTCGGTTGCTGGGTTAGGCTTCGACTGGGTACTTAGCCATATTCTTATATCCAGGATAGGTATCAACATTCGTTCGAGACGGTATGGATTCATTATGCTGCTCATTTTGGAAAGTAACTGCGAAGGTTATATTTCATCCCTCACTCTAGAAGAAAGTGAATTTCTGCCATTGGAGCAGAGTGCATTGTCGAAAAGAGAGCCTTGCTTGCGCTGGCGATCAACTTTCGGTTAAACATTCCTTACCCGTAGTTCGAAATGCAGCTCTAGCTGCTGCGCGTATGTATACAACAAGCTGCTTTCCATCAACTTTCTTTTAGGAGGATGACCATTTTAGAAAGAGGCACTTGTTCTTATCGAATATGGTATCACTGCAGCTGATATCCCTGTTGCATTAAAGTTGACCTTCCCCTTCACGGGGAACATGTATTGAGTGAAGCAGCTCTAGTTATTCAGAAAAATACGAGACTAGAGAGGACGTAAGGAGTACCTGGTCTTGCATCATAAAATAGTTTCCTTGGTAAAGTCTGTTCACGGCTCATATGCTCATATACGAGATCATCAGGTAAGAAAGAAGTATACGGTGATTTTATGGGTTTTTGGTGTTTTAGACAAGGTTCTATTGAGGTGGCGTCGTAAAGGAGCTGGTCTACGAGGATTCCGCCTATTGATGAGGAGGATATTCTGAAGATACCTCGTAAGCATAAAGTCCCATGCGGCTAAGCTGTCTCTTGGGTAATGTCGATGGTCCAATATCGTCGCCTCCTTGAAAGCTATTTCCAACCTAATGTAAGTATTAACTGATTCTCATATTGATAATAAAATCGGCAACTAATTGAACCTCATTATGAGTTTCAGATGTTCATAGCTGGGAATTGGCAGTCAAGAGTTCATATAAAAAGATAATGCAAGTGCTAGATCACATATATAAGAACAAGAAATAGTAAAAAAGAATAACAAATCTATATTGAAACACAAACACTAATTAAGAATTCTCTTCAATCTTTACAAAATCAAGACAAAAAAAATCTCAATCTACTAACAATCAAGTTAGTTGAGATTAGTAACTCCACCAAAAAAAAAATTTGAACTTTAATCCTCCCTCCCCCCTAATTAATATTCTAAACCCTTTCCCCTCATTGAACTTCAAATCAAACCAGAGGAGTAAGAGTGTAAGAACTCATCTACCCATTCAATTCAGGTATAATAATCTCATCATCACCATTAAGAAAATCAACTTGCTGATCACATACAAATCCTGAAGAAGTAAGAGTGGAAAACTCATAATCATCTTCATCTCCAATAGTAACAGGATCAAAATTTAAGAAATCACAACCACTTTGAACTTGTTGATCATAACTAGTACTACCTCTTTCTTGACATCTCATCCATTTCTTATCTATTGATGAGGATGATGACAGAAGCCCACAATCTAAATTACCCCCATTTATTGAAAAAGATTGTTGATGATCCCTGTTATGAACATCTTCCAATTGAGGCAACAATAAGGCAACAAGGTCATCATCTTGATTTTTAGTACCACCATTAAGGCCCTGATTATTCAAACATCTCTGTTGGAGGAGGGTCTCAATTTCTTTCTCTTTAGAATCCAACAATTGATATTGTGATACCAAACCACAAACTTCTTCCAAATTCTGTTGATCATTTGTTGTTGTTCTAGCTGTAGTAGTAGTAGTTTCAGGGTTGTTTAAAGAAAAATCACAACTTTTTCCAAAATCTCTTGTCACAGTATTATTATTTGATAACCCCCCAAGTTTCAACTTTTTCTTCAAATCAGATAACCCAGATGACCTAGTTTTCTTCAAATCAATATGTTTATATCTTTGAATGACAGATACAATTTCAGTTTGATTTTCAGGCCAAGAACTTAATAGAGATCCATCAGGAGCAAAACTTAATAATGCAACATCAACCCCACAAAGTACAGACAATTCATAAGTTTTCTTTTTCAAACAATCTGTTCTTGATTTATGAATCTTCATCCTTTTCTTCATCATACGACCAGATTTCTCTTCATCATCACCATTAGTAGCAGTAGAAGAAGAAGAAACCCTCTTTCTCTTATTCATGATTTCTCTCTCTATCAGTAGTATGAATCAAAATCAAAAGTGACAAGAAGACTAAAGAGAAAGAATCAATATTAATAATGTGGAAATTAGCCGTTGGAAGAGGCGGTGGTGGAAATTTTAGAGGGAAAGTAACCGTTGGTGGAGGGGAGGTGTAGGAATTTGAAATTTGAATTTGGTATGACCGTTGTTATCCGCGTGAATTAGTAGTAGTAGTTTGGGAAGAAGATAAACCTCCGGGCAACGCCTACTTATTGCCCTAATTTAACATTTGGGGGTATTTTCGTCTATTATAATTGTTCCCATTTTTAGGGTTTCCGCGGGAGATAAACCTCCAGGTTTTGCTTCTAGTATTCTTGTTCCCGGGCATTTCTTCTCTCTCTCTCAGAATTGCAAGTTTCATCGGTTTTTCTTTGGTAAACCCACTCCCCTCTTGATTCTTCTAATTTAGTGTTCTTATTTTGCATTTCTGTACATTGTTTTTTTTTTCAGATTAATAGATCAACAACCCTAACCCCTTTCATGAAAATTAGGGTTATCCTTACAATCTAATCGTTTTCTATACTAATTTATCGTCAAACCCTCTAACCTGTTAGATGCAATTAGGGTTATCATTAGCAGTCAGTTCAAATTACACTTTATGTTTTTTAGTTATGAGCAGAAACCATAAATTTGAATTCTTTTTTCTTAAAAATCTACTCCAGTTTGATTCTTGTTGTTCCGGAGAAAAACCCGTAAAGATGCATATAACGGAGAAGGGCAGAAGATGTATCTTTATATCCCAAAGAAACTGACTTCCTTTTTTGGTTAATTAGATCTATAAACTTACTTGTTCTTTATTTGTGTGTCTCATTTTGTGTGTATTATATTTACCCTAGAATGGTTAAGTGTTGTTTATCTTTTCGATTTTACAGTTCGACAACAAACAGGTTGATAACCTAAATGGATCATGCTTCAGTTGAGCTTAATATCGGACATTTGGATGAGAATGAAATCTATACTGACGCCTTCTCCACTTTTGCTCTATGTGGTTTTCTTCTTGCCCAGGTTTGTATTTTTTGCTTATTGAAATTCATGTACTGTTGCTTTTGGTTTATTAGATTTTTTATTTTTTTAGTTGTTGAATTCTTGTTTACTGCCAATATGGGAATGGATGACAATTGAGACTGTTCATGAACTTAATTATCTGCATTTATCGAAATTTGTATGTTCTTGCTTTTGTTTTATTAGATTTTACTTTTAGGGTAGTTCATTGATAGTGAAGATAACCAGGACGAAGTCCACTGAGAGTGATTTGGGAAATTGAGGGTTTAGTTGTTTACCATATTAGTTGATTGATTCAATTCTAAATCGGTATTTCTATCTTGAAGAAAGACATAATACTTGGGTATTAGATTAGTGGAAGGGTGCTAGTTGAACCTATATAATTCTTCTGCATACGACAGTGTGAACAATCTTTAGGCATCCATTATTAGAGATCACTGTCACATCGTTGCTTGCTTAGAAGTTAGATCTTATGTTTTTGTGAATACAAGTGTGCATTTTTAATATCTTCATGAATTTCATGAAACTTCTTTTGTCCAATAGACACAACAAGATTAACCCTTAACTCCAAGTTATGATTCTAAAGAGTCTGGATAATGAACTTCTTGTTTATCTTTTCAATTTTACAGTTTGACAACAAACAAGTTGATTACCTAAAAGGATAATCCTTCAGTTCAGCTTAATATCGGACATTTGGATGGGAATGGAATCTATACCAACACCTTCTGCTCTATGTGGTTTCATTCTTGGCCAGGTTCGTGTTTTTGCTTATCGAAGTCCCTATATTGTTGCTTTTGTTTTATTAGATTTTTAGGGTATGTAGTTCATAGTTGTTGAATTCTTGTTTACTGCAAATTTGGGAATAGTTGATCGTGGATGAAGTCCATTTAAAGTGATTCATGTTCTTGCTTATCTGCATTTATCGAAATTCATATGTTCTTGTCTTTGTTTTAGTATTTTATTTTTAGGGTAGTTCATAATATTTCAATTCTCTGTTTACTGCTTATTGGTAAAAGATAACCGTGGATGAATGAAGTCCACAGTGAGAGTAACTCGTGAAATTGAGGGTTTAGTTGTTTACCATATTAGTCGATGATCTACGGTTCTAAATCGGTATCTCTATCTCGAACAAAGACATAACACTTGGTTATTACTTATTAGAGTAGTGGCAGGGCGCTAGTTGAACCTTTATAATTCTTCTACCTACCGACTATGACTGTGTGAACAATCTTCAGACTGCTATTATTAGAGATCAATGTCACATCGTTGCTTGCTTAGATCTTATGTTACTGTAAATACAAGTGTGCATTTGTAACATCTTTCCGAATTTCATGAACTTCTTTTGTCGGATAGACACAACAAGATGAGATGATGTTTGGATTTTCTCAGTTCCTTTGACTCATTGATTTGGCTTGTAGAGTGCATTCTTATAGCTTAGTCTGCCTCGTTCTTCTTTTATCTATTTTTGAAACTAGTTTAATGGAACTCCGTGTGGCGGTTGAACTAAATAACAACGTTTCTGATATTTACAGGGAGATGCTGATAGCGCAATTGATCGGCTCTGGCAGAAGATAAAAGTCGAAGTTCCGACAACAGTAGGTAGATATGTTTGTTCATCATCTCTATGTGTTAACTCTTCTAGTCATCATCAATATAATTATACATACAAAGCTGGTTATGAAACTAAAGAGGAGAATATTATACTTGATCAATATAATAAATAATCTGAGATGATTATCTCTTAATTAAAAATCATTACTAGCTGCTAAATTAGCATGGTCAACCAACTAACTGCACACAACCACCACACTTACCCACCCAAAGTACCTAAACCCTCTTCTCTTTTGTAACTCAAATTACCACAATAAAATTATTTAAATTTGTATTTTTCGGCTATGGTATTTTGGTTTTATGTCAATACCCATAAATGTATACATTTTTTTTCGTTATCTATGCTAAACAACTAAGTTTATTTTTATCTTTTGTTAACAGACTGGCGTGAGTTTTAACAACTATTGATTATTTAAATCTTCTCAAACTACAAAATTTGATATTATTAACATACAACATATATAAATGGTAAAAGGACAAAAATCAACTGAAATCGTTCTAGAAACCCAATATGAGAGAGTCAACCTTTTTGTTTCTATTGAGACTCTGTATAATCAGCGTAACCACCTCGTAATAGAGTCTAACAAAAGTGTCTTTTGGAGAAAGGTTTTTAACAAAAACTCCAAAAAAAAAAAAAAAAGTCATATGTGAGGCGTTTGAATGTCCCATTGGAGATGCTCCTAGGTAGTATGTACCATGGAAACCACCATATTGTACTAACTCAACTTCTACCCAACCCTTTTAACAAAATAATAAAAAACTTCTACCCAACCCTCAAAAGAACAAAGATAGAAAAACTTGAATAAGTTTGAACAATTCTCATCTCTTTCTCTCTAAAATGCTTCATGCAAGTTAGTGTATGACTAGTGGCACCCATGTTTCAACTATGTCTAATTCTTATCTCAATTCTAATTCTCATTACTTTCCTTCCTCTGACTACTTCTTATATCAATCATCAACAAAACATAGAAGTATTCTTTCCATCTCTATTTCCTTCACCAAATTCTCATTTCCCAAACTCCAAAACGTTCCTATCTTCATCATCAACTCAAACAAATGGCGGAGCACTACTAACTAAAGCAATTGGAGCAACTACTGCTACCTCAATCGTGATTGTTGGGATCTTTTTTTTCATCCATAGTTTCCGAAAACGTAGAATTTCGATTCCTATGAGTAAATTTAGTCAAGATGAAATTAGAATAAGTAATAATGAAGAGTTGAAACAATTTGGTGGAAATATTAAAGGACTAGTTGTTGATGAAGATGGGTTAGATGTTATTTATTGGAGGCAATTATCTGCTCAAACTAAACAAGAAGAATTAAGCATTATAAACAAAAAATGTGAGAAAAAAGTACTACCCAAGTCTTCAAATTCATCGATCGATCATGTAACTAAACCAGAACTATTAATCGAACCCAATTCGGCTGATACTTATTCTTGTCTACCTCAATCTGGCACAGATGAGATCTCTATTCAAGTTCAGATGAAGATGAAAGGTTATGAAGATGATCATTCACTAATGGTGGAGAAGAAGATCAGTGACAACGATTTCGGGTAAGAAAATTCAGATCTTTTAACATTTTACTCATTGTCTGAATCTGACTTGTCTGAATTTGAATTGTCTGAATCAAATAGACCTAAAATCAACCATTTAAGCGATCCAGACATCATGGTCAGATAAAATCAAGCTCTAATGGCTTAATGCTTATATTTGAATTTAACCCATATTTTTCTGATTCTGTTTTTTTTTTCTTTTTAGTTCTAATGAAGATATAACAGAAGCTCTGTTTGGTTATGTCGCCACAAATCGAAAATCTCCAGTAATAAACAAGAATTCATCAAACAAAAACAAAAACAAAATCAAAATCTCAACCACAGACCCAACTGCTCAAATTTTCATTCTTGAACCTCAAAAGTCTGAAAGTATATCAATGATTCTTCGATCACTATTCGTTACTCGTAAAGAAATTCTTGATGTTCTTCTTCAAGGAAGAATGAGTTTTGATCTTGATACTCTTGAAAAACTAACAAGAATTTCACCAACCCAAGATGAACAAGAACAAATCTTTGAGTTTAATGGTAACCAAACAAAACTTGCTGATTCAGAATCATTCATTTACCATCTTCTAAAAGCTGTTTCATTTCCATTCGACCGTCTTAACTCTCTGTTTTTCCGATCGAAATATGAATCGAAGATCTTGTTCTTGAAGAAATCATTAGAAATACTTGAGTTGGGTTGTAATGAGCTTAGAGTTAATGGTGTTTTCTTCAATCTATTAGAATCTATAATCAAAACTCAGTGGAGTACAACAATGGATCAAGAATTCAGTTTCAGTGAATTACTAAATCTTTCAGATGTGAAAAACATTGACAGAAACTCAAATCTTCTTCAATTTGTTGTTGAAGAATTAGTGAAATCAGAGGGTAAGAATTTCATAAACAAACAGAGTCAAAACTTTGATCAGAGAAATACCCAGAAAAATAAAACCAGAAATTCAAGAACCCAAATTGAGAAACCAAAAGAAGAAAGAGAAGATCATGAGTATTTGAAATTAGGGTTACCAATTGTTGAAGGTATCTGTAAAGAACTATCTAATGCTAAAAAATCAGCTTTAATAGATTGCAATACTTATGAAAAGACTTGGGTTGAAATTAAAGTTGGTTTTACAGAAATCAAAGATCTTTTAAAGAAGATCAATAATGGTGGTAAAGAAGATGATGGGTTTGTGAGGAAGATGAAAAGGTTTTTATATAGATCTGAAAAGGAGTTCAAGGTACTGAGAGAAAGTGAAAAAAGACTAATGAAGATTTTGAAGAACACAACAGAGATTTATTTTGAAAGTGGAAAAGCTTCATTATTTGATAATGATGATCAAAATGAGAATCCAGTTTTGTTATTTGTGATGGTTAAAGATTTCATTAGTATGGTTGATCATGTTTGTATGAACATTGCCATGAAGTTGAAGAAAACTGAGAAGGAGGGTTTAAGGTTTCAAAGATTAAGTTCTATACTTTGATATATGAAACAACAAATAAGAATGGCTTATGCTGCAAATTTAGGTTAAGAAATATCTTACGTCAGCTTCTAAGTCAAACTCTGAGTAAGACTTTAGAAAAAGTTCTCTTTCATTTTTTTTTCGTGAAAATTTTGTTTATATGTACAATTTAGGTTGTTGTACGTAACCATCTAGTGGGGGTTATTCTTTCAGAACTTTTGTGAGATCTTCAATGTTTTTAAGATCTCTAAAGTTCCCTCTCATAAAAAAAAAAAAGATCTTTAAAGTTCAACGCCATTGGTTTAGACCTTTTTTTAACGACCTTTCGTTTATGATGATAATTTGTGGATTTTAATGAGTCATGCGAGTTCACCAAGGCCCACATTAGTTTAGAGGTCATGGTCGAATCGAATTTGAGTGGTCTGAATCGAGCTATTCTTTTCTTATGTGATGGATAGTCGATTTTCAAAGGTTGAAATGATATTGGGGAACTATGGCGAGGACCACAATGAAGGATGAACAAAAGATTTTACAAACTAGGGTTTGTTTGATACTGTGTTAATTATTTTTCTTATTTTATAGTATAGTTAGTATCAAAGAAAGAAGAGCATGTACATAAGGAACCCAACGGATTTTATTTTACATGAGAATATTTGAAGAAAATTAGGGAACTCTCGGAATCTCAGACCGTTATTTAAAACAATATTTGGTAGTTGATTCCATGTTTACAAACACTATTTATTTTTATGTGTTGCTCTGACCACATCGTTTTTTTTGTTTTTAAAATTAAACTCTAAGAGTCATTACATTGTCAAGGGTCTTAATAATTTATTTGAATTTCTTTATCTTTAAATATTACATTATGTTTTGTTTCACTTCGAGAATGTTTTTCAAAATCTTATTGATTAGTCTAAACAAACAATTGGTCAATCACCAGCGAATTAAAATCCTGGACTCTAACGGACTCAGGTGAACACGACGTTATCTTGCTCCCAAGGCTCTCTTCTAACCCTAAAGGATAAGGAGTCACATTCAACTGAGAAAGTAATAGGGTCTTCTCTACAATAAGCTATATTAACCAGGGACCTATTACTAAAACTTTTTAATCAGACACTCGTGAGATTTGTGAGGAGAAGAGAGAAACTAGAAGAAGATATAACACCAGATTCGTTTTAGAGAGAGAAAGTGAAGAGAGAGAGAGAAGAGAAGCAGAGAGAGTCATGGCGTCAACAGCTAGGGCTCTTCTGCTATCTCACTTCAGTGACCTCTCCCTCCAACCTTCTCCTCAACTTTCCCCTTTCATTTCCCGCCAAAATCATCTACTCATCCGACCCTTCCATCTCTCAACCACCACCCTCAAATCTTCATCTCACAATTTCCGACCGATATCCCGATCTGGGGTCACCGTTAATTGTATCTTCTCCGGCGTTGATGGTGGTGGTGTTGCCGATGAATCCATATCCAGTAGAAAATCAGGTTTAGATCGTGAATTCTCTGTAATTGGTAACATGCTCAAACGAATCGAACCCTTGGATACAACTATCATTTCCAAGGGTGTTTCTTCAGTAGCTAAAGATTCTATGAAGAAAACAATCTCAACTATGCTTGGTTTGTTGCCATCTGATCAATTCTCTGTCACAATTAGGGTTTCAAAAGGTCCACTTGATCATCTTCTTGCTTCTTCCATCATTACTGGGTAATTCATACTTGTACCTCTAACTATATGTGTTTTTTTAGGGTTTAATTGTTTTGTTCATAAAAAGTTGCAATTTTTTCCTGAAATTGGTTGTTTGGGTTGGTGATTTGTTAGGTATACTATGTGGAATGCTGAATATAGGGTTTGTTTGATGAGAAATTTTGATATTTCTCCTGGAAGTAAACAAGCATCAGTTCATTTTCGTTTGCCTGAGGAGGGTTCTGAAAATGGGGTAGAGAAGAGAGAGAGTGATGATGGAATTAGGTCTAGTGAAAATTTGGTAGAGAGGGGAACTCCTTCAACCCTTGGGGATCTGTCACCAGAAGCACTGGATTATATTAAGATGCTGAAATCAGAGTTGGCTACTCTTGAGAAGGTCATTCATCTCTCTCTTTGTCTCTCTGTACATTAATGTCACCCCCAATTTGACCTAGTTTTCGTCATTTCAGGAATTAAAAACTCAGAAGCAGGAAAATCTGCAGATGGAATATAAAGAAGAGAATAATGATTTATTAGGGTACTTGAGGTCTTTAGACCCTGATATGGTAAAGGAAATTGAACTTCTAATTTGAAGTTATGTAGCATAATTTATGTTTGAATTGGCTTGTTAAACATTTTGAATGGAGCAAATTTTCAATTTATCGACTCTGATTGTTTACATGAATGCTTTGAACAGGTGACTGAACTAGCTCGCCCATCATCTTTAGAGGTGGAAGAAATTATTCATCAACTTGTTCAGAACATATTATTAAGATTTTATAAAGATGATCCTGCATCTGGGTTATTTGAAGATTCAATCAGAGGGGCATTGGAGAGCTACCCAAGTCATGAATTGGACTCTTCTGATACTATAGGCACTACTCGCGATTACCTCGCTAAGCTACTCTTTTGGTAAGTTTGCTTGGTTCTTGTTTAATTGATATCAAATTACGTAGTAGTAAACCATTTTCTTAGTTATAGATAAGTTATCCATCTACATAGTTTTCGTGTTTCTAAGCTATTATTATATACCTATACATGTTGGTAGAGTAGTAGTTCCTTTGATATATGTAATTTTGTGAACTAAGTCAGAAACTAGTTCAGAGTCTTCAGACATGGATGTGGAAATGATTTTGCTCTTAGGAAATATTGACCTTGTACATAAAATGGTGCAAGTTTTACAAGTAGACCATCTGCAGACTAGGTAAATGAAAAGGTCTAGTTATGAGTGTTTTATGCTGCAATTTCAATTCAAAATGAGTATCTAGTGTCATTGCTTACCTTTGAGCTTGAGCAAAACCAAGTCCATCAAATTAGGAGTGACTAGATATTATGTTACATTGTTGTAAATACCTCGAAAAAAGGATAATTTAGACAGAAAGTTGTATGAATAAACACGGCTGAAAAGGCATAAACTTTAAAGATTATCGATCTACAAACTTTTCGTTTTTCTTAGCTATTCCTTATAGGTGTGAGTAGAAAACTCTAGTTTTGGTTTCTCCTAAAACCATTGCTGGTAACAAAGAAGTTCTGTGGATTTATGCAATTTGATGAAAATCTAGCGGCTATGGTCCTATGGACATTATTTGACCTTCACCTTATCAATTGTCCAATCAATGATGGGTTCTACCTGGAGCCTAAATTGGCACCCAAATGGAACCAAACCAAATATTTGTCATACTATTGTTTCCTTGTTCGTTCAACGAGAAAACCCCGTGTTCAAAATAATCGATTTGTCTAGTACGGAGTTTTGTCACTAACGAGGAAAAAAATGGATGAATGGTGCTAGGTTTACATGAATAGTGGACAATCTAGACTGAAGAAAAGAGTTAAAGTCTTGTTAGCAGTGTGGTTTGTGCTGTTATTTGCATTCAAATAGAGTATCTTGTAGTTGATTACCTTTGAGTTCAAGCAAAATCAAGTTCCTTCAAATTAGGAGTCACTAGGTATCATGGTACATATTGTATATTTATCGTCGATCGATAGTAATGTCAGCATATTCAAATAAGTATCTATTAAGCATGTCAGGATATATCATATGTTTTAAATGGAATCTACAATAAAATTCAGACATTCTTAAAAGCGGAAAAATCAATATAACCTTGTTATCACCTGATTGCAACTAAGATTGATTTCTTTTGCCGAATTTTTTTATTCGAAAATGGAGAATAAAATATTGTTGTTTGTTTTAATGGTGAACAGGTGTATGTTATTGGGTCATCATCTAAGAAGTTTAGAGAACAGATTACACCTGAGCTGTGTTGTTGGACTGTTGTAAATAGAGAAGAAATAGGCTGAAAACAGAAGTAGAAGAGGAATGTTGTATATATATTTCTTCTTCTTGATCAACTTTCTAAGAGAAGTATTTAAGAGGATGATATTTTCTTTGTTTTACAGTTTTTTTTTTGGTATTTCCTTTCAATTGCTTTCATGATCAAAACAATATTTCAAATTTTGAATACAATAGCATCCAATAAATTTCAATTCTTCTCTTCAAAATGAACCAATTTTGAGAGTGGGTCAAACTCTTGGGCGGGTATGCCCCCATCGTCTAGTGGTTCAGGACATCTCTCTTTCAAGGAGGCAGCGGGGATTCGACTTCCCCTGGGGTAGGATACTATGAAAGGAGCTTTCAAGGAGGCAGCGGGGATTCGACTTCCCCTGGGGTAGGATACTATGAAAGGAGCTTTCAAGGAGGCAGCGGGGATTCGACTTCCCCTGGGGTAGGATACTATGAAAGGAGGTTGATCGTGGATTATCCATAAGTCTAAAATGGATTTTTACTGGGTCGACAACCAAGTGGTTAATGGACCAATCCTTTGGATGTTTGACCAATGGTAGGGATGTGTTTAAAGTCGCAAGATCCTAAAACCCAAAGGTCTGTCGGTACAATCTCAAGCTACGAAAGAAAAATCAATCAAATCTTTCCTTTTCGAAATATACATATATATCATAGAAGCGAAAACTATCTCAAGTCTATTGTACTATATAATTTATGAAAGAATCAAATACTTGTTAGGAAAAAAAAATGATTACAACTATGAATATAAAAAATGGGTTTCCATTATTGATGAAGATTTTAGTACTTGTTTTTTATGCAAGTAAAGATCATAAGGAGCCCAAAGATGATCAAGTGGACATGGTTTATCTTCATCAAGTCTAAACCATGGCTTCCCTTTTCCACTCCAATGCAATAAACTTACTGGACCAGGATGTAATGATCTACAACTACCCATAACATTATCACCACCAAGTCCATGTTGATTCCATTTATGATCAATTTCTTCAATATCACCACCAAATACCAACAAAAATGGTGGTAATGAACCAAGTTCATAAATTCTCCTCTTCTTTTGTAATTCCATCCACCCTTCAATTTTTTCTCTATAATTCCCTTCTCTCCATCTTTTCAAATCCATCACCATTACACCTGTGTTAAAGTAACATGGTTTTCTTCCTTCAAAAACCCTAGAAATTTCTGAATCAAACCAAAACCCATCTGTGAAATAATTTGTAAAATTAGTATGACAATATTGTGGTGCACCAATAACTCTTGAATTAGAGAGAGAAACATTCCATAGCTTTTGAATATCATCAACAACAATTATATCTGAATCAAGATAAATTACTCTATTAACATAAGATTCAAGTATATCAGCTAGATAATTTCTAGCATAATTTAATGGGTTTTCGAGTGCTAAGCGAATCGAAGATGAAATTAGGGTTTTGACTTGATCTTCATTAAATAGATAAACTTTGAAATTGAGAGAAGGAAATGTTGATTGAACAATTTTAGATAGAGAATTTGGATTAAATTTATCAGATTGAGATGAAATGAAATGAAAAAAAATGTTTTCAGGACAAGAAGCATGAGTAAGAACAGAGTGAATTGCTGCCATTGATCCTCTAAGATATTCAGAATCAAGAGTCATTGAAATTTGTATATGATTTAATGAATCAAATTCAAACCCACTCTTCAAACATTCATCTCCATTTCTATACTCTGGTGCTTCAGCAAAATGTGGTAATGAAAGAATTAGGGTTTGGGTTTTAATATCATCATCTTCTGATATTTTAATGGGGAATGAACGAATTGCATCACAAAATGATGAATGTAGAAGAAAGAAAGTGAAAACAGAGATTAGGGTTGATTGAAGAATCGACATTTTCACTATCAATCAATCAATCTAGGGTTGATTTTTCCATGAATTTAGAGAGAGAGAGAGAGAGAGAGGGAGTTTAGAGAGAGAAAGAGAAGGAAGACTAAAGCTTAAGCAAAGAATTAGATGTTCTTTCTCTTCTTTCTCTCTCTCTCTCTAACTCTCCTCTGTTTTTTGTTACTCTGTTTTGTTTATAAGTGAAAAAAGAAACCGCTTTTTTTGGTGTTATATTCGTATGAGGCTGGAAGGTTATGACAAGAAAGCGGGAATAAAACAAAGAATCCGGTTTTTTTGACAGACATTTTAGGCCAACGCTTTGGGGAAAGCTATATAGTTTTCGGGGCGTCAAGTTTTAGGTGGAAACAAAAAAAATTGATTTTTTTTATTTTCCCCAAACAACCAAATCCTTTTTCAGCTTCTTCTTCTTTTCTCCGGCGACTCCACCATCTCTGACGACTCCATCATCTCCGGCGACAAAATTTATTTATTTATTTATTCCTCCTCTCCATCTCCGGCGAAAGGGAGGAGCCCCTTCGCCGGAGGTCTGGTGTCTGGTTTGAAGAACAAACTAGATCTCGTCTGTTTTGTTCTTCAAACCAGATCCCATCTGGTCTGTTGATCAAACCAGACGAGCTCCGGCAAAGGGGCTCCTCCCCTTCGACGGAGAGAAAGAGAAGAAAGAGAGAAGAAAGAGAGAGAAAGAGAAGAAAGAGAGAGAAAGAGAAGAAAGAGAGAAGAGAGGGAGAAAGAGAAGAGAAGATGGTGAAGTCGCCGGCAACATCCGGCCGGCGACTTTTTCCGGCGACATTAAAGGAGTGTTTGGTTTAATTTTTTTTGTTTTCCACCGTCTTTCCCGAAAACTTTAATGCTTTCCCCAAAACAGTGGCCATATTTTATTGGTGTTTTTTAATGAAAGGGACCGTTTTTTAATTGTTTTTTGAAAAGAAGAAAGAATTGTAAAAAAAGGAGGCAACTTGCAATAAAACAGTAGGGCAAAAATTTTTCTTGGCCAGCTGTGTATGATGGAGATGACTGTGATTCGCGAGGTAGAGAGAGAGAGAGAGAGAGGAGATGTCACGGCTTATCCGCCCAATACACCATGTGATCATGTGCTTTTAAACCAAAAAGAAGGAAAATATTACGTGTATATATAATATAAATAAATAAATATAAATAAGAGAGATATATGGTGGGCTGATGTTTACGTAATTAGGTAAATTTAAAGTTTTTTTTTGTTAAGAGGTGAATTTAAAATTGATCTTCTATTTATGAGCAACTCAAAATTTTGGCTCTCGTTTGTTCACCACAATTTTACTTTTAATCTAAAGTATTTCTATCTCGTTCCCTCTCTTCTTCATGGTCAAATATCAATTGTCGACCACCAATACTACCAACACAAACACCATAGCTCTAGTCGATTTCTTGAGATTTTAGTTGTATGAAACTCAATTTAGGAATTTCGAGAGAGAGAGAGGGACAGATAGGTTAGGGTAGAAGGAGGAAGGAAAAGAAAAAATGTTTGCTAAAAAGCCAATTCATCACTATGAGTCAGAGGGCCAACTTAGAATGTAAAACAAATGGTAGAGGGCCAATATTTTAGTTGGTCTGAAATTGGGAGCAAATTCGACATAAGAATGGCATTATTGTGAGGGTAGTTTGGCCGTGATTAGACTTATGAATTAATCGGGTTGGCTTGATTTGGTAGGGATTAGTTCTTGTTTTATTTCTAATCAAAATAAGAATGGTATTATTGTGACTCTGTGAGGGTAGTTTGGCCTTGATTAGACTTATGTTGTGTCTACAATTATATATTCATAATGTAACAATGTCATACAATGACTCTTGAGTCTCTTAATCGTAACCTTCAACTTTTACTGAGACTGACAGTTAGATCAGAATTTCAGGGCTAATTGTCAATTTGCATCTGATATTCGAATCAAATTGGATTTCCTAATGCATATTATACTGCCAAGAGGGCTACTAAAATGTTTGTTAAAGCAAAACTATTATATTAAGTTGTCAGTAGATTGCATGTTTACGTTTGTTTTCTTATCAACTAAAAAATTACTAAAACAAGAGTCAAATGTGTAATATCCAATGTACTCTATTTTAATCATACTTGTATACTTTCCCCATTATTATTGCAATATTATAAGCTATCATTAATCTTCAAATAGAAATATAGTGTAACAGTGTTAGCAATGGTAGCTCAATTGATAGTGCACCATTTCACAATATGGGTGTCCCAAGTTCTTTATGGACCTGTAAATCCAGGATTATTTGAGTATAAAATAAAGTAGTTAGAGGGATTTTAGAGCAGTAGTATCTTTAGACTTTTTGGGCTAGTAATTTTTTAAGATTTAAATTTGACAGTTATCATGCTTATCACTAACAGACATAGTGTTAATGAAGTGTAAGTCGAATGTACCGAGAGTGTTGGTTTTCAATGTTTAGATAGGTGTGTTGTATCATAATTCAGTGTGGCTTGTCACACTGAATTATAAGTTCATAACAACCTAACCACCACTAACAAACTCTTAACTAACTCAACTATATATGTGTAATCTCAAAAACTCGTCCATACAAATTGGTTTATCAGATATGATATCAGAGCATAATGTTCCACTTGAACCTGATGTCCTTATTGAGCACACTGTTCCAATTGAACTTGAGATACCTATTGCACCAAAAGTACCAATTGAGCCTAGTGTAGAACCTGATGTACCTGCTACTCCTGTTGATATTAATGTTTCATTGGTAACAAACATTCATCCTATGATTACAAAGTCCAAGGATGGTGTGCAAACCTAAGATACTCCAGGCTACCAAACATCCAGTTTCTCAGACACTCTTGGCTTCTTTTATTCTTGACACCCCAACCTGTTTCACTCAAGCTAACAAGGTTCCTCAACGGAGAAATGTTATGCGAGAAGAGTTTGATGCAGTCCGAAGAGCAGATACCTGGACTTAGTTCCTTCTCATCCTTCTCAAAATCTTGTTGGGTATAAATGGGTATTCAAAATTAAACAACATTCAGATGGTTCTATAGAAAGATACAAGACAAGGCTAGTTCAGGGGCGGACCCACGTAGGGGCCCGTGCCTCCACGATCCAAAGCGAGTTTGCAGTTAAATGAGGTTAATCTTTTATAAAGGAAATCAAAGTAACACATGTTTGCAAAGATTAGGTCTCGGCCCGGCGGAGTGAAAGAGAGTTGACCCTCACCCCCATATTTTTATTGGTTTTTATGGCTAACTTTTTTTGTGGCACCTAGCATTCAATTTATTATCATTTGGTCCTTCTATTTCTTTCTTATGACTCCATACTTTCAAATAAGTTCACGTTAGGATCTTTTTGTTATTTTGCGTGACCTTTGTCATACCTATTTTCTCCATAGTATTATGTCTTCTTTTTTTTTTCATTTTTCTTGCATATATATATATATATATATATATATATATATTATTTCAGGTTATATTTTTAACTTAGTGAATTCTCTCCATTTTCTTAATTTCTTTAAGAACGTAAAATGTGGTAATCATTACTCAAGACATGGAGGACTCTCATTCTTTTCACATAAAATTTACACATTATTTTTAGTATAATTCGAATGTATATGAAAATATTTATTTTTATTGATACAATAGTCAATGCAACTCACATGTTAGCAATAGCCGAATGAGTTGAGAGTGTAGGTATAAGAGACATAAATCAATCGCTTGAACGCCATATCGAAATTTTTGCACAATTTAGGTTTTTTTTTTTATAATCAAAAGTGCCCTCATAACATAAAATTTCTAAGTCCGCCACTGGTCTAGTTGCCAAAAGATTTCACCAAAAGGAAGGTGTTGATTTCTTTGAGACTTTTAGTCCAGTTGCAACTTAACTACTATTAGAATAGTTCTCTCTCTTGATGTTCAATATAACTGGCCTATTAGACAACTTGATGTTAGTAATGTTTTCCTTCAAGGACAACTAAAAGAGGAAATATACATGGTGCAACCATCTGGGTTTCAGGATTCTTTGCATCCCAATTATGTATGCAAACTTCATAAGTCCCTATATGGCCTTAAGCAGACTCCAAGAACTTGGTATGAAGCTCTAATGAATGCTCTGATAGGACTTGGTCAGCTAAGAAGCAATCTAGTGTTGCAAGGTCTTCTATAGAGGCTGAATACAGAATCTTGCTCAATGTGCAGCTGAATCTGTTTGGGTGTGCACACTTCTTAAGGATCTTCATCTCTATCTTCCCTCTGTTCCTTCCTTATAGTGTGATAACATATTCACTTTATCTCTGGCATCCAACCCTGTGTTTCACTCCAAAATGAAGCATTTGGCTATTGACTTTCACTTCATCAAAGGATTGGTTTCATCCAATCGAATCAAGGTTGCTTATATCAAGTCAAGTGCCCAACCTGCTAATGTGTTTACTAAAGCATTACCATCACCAAAGTTTCGAGAACTGGAGACCGAGCTGAAAGTTCTTCTCAATCCCTTTCATCTTGAAGGGGGGTAATAGACATAGTGTTAATGGAGTGTAACGAGAGTGTTAGTTTTCAATGTTTAGATAGGTGTGTTGTATCATAATTCAGTGTGGCTTTTCACACTGAATTATAAGTTCATAACAACCTAACCACCACTAACAAACTCTTAACTAACTCAACTATATATGTGTAACCTTAAATACTCATCAATACAAGTTCTTGGTTTATTAAATAATTACAGGGTATTGGTGTATCAATACCTTTATAATAACTATCGTAGTCAATATCAGAGCCGACCCTGTCCCAAAGCGAGCATTGCCTCGCTTTGGGCCACCGAATTTTGGGGGCCTCATTAGTCAGGGCACCTATAGAGTTCATTCAAGTATGGAAGCGTGGCTGTAATTGGAGGCCCACTGTGTAACAAGAGAGAAAAAGAGGGACAGACTACCGAACGAATACAAAAGGGCGGGCCCATCCGTTAGTACCCACTTCATAGCTTTTTCTGAGCAAGTGTGGGGCCCATCCTTTAGTACCCATTTTCTCATTCTTTTATCAATCACAATTACTCTTTGGGTTCTCGTTGCTCCATGGCCTCCTCTCATCTCTCTCCCTATATTCTCATCTCTCTAGGTGGCCATTCTTCATTTTCAATCCTTAAAACTCCATCTTTCTTTCTCTTCAGTATATATAATCATGTAATTATATAGTAATATATGATTTCAACAAAAAAAATATAGTAATATATGAATCATATACACTATATTATTTATATTTGAGCCAAAAAAATCAAATCTTTAAGACTTTAACATATATGTAACATTTATTTCAACATAAAAAATAAAATAAATCTCAATTTAGTGAAGAAATCATGTCAAGAACATTTATCTTTTATTAATTAGAGATGCGGACGAGTATCATAATTAGGTAGGTCTTCTAAGAAGAACATGTTTAAGAATATGACACAATTTTCAATATCGCGGCTAAATCTTACGAAACTACTATACACGATAATTCCATTTATGAAATATAAGTTTACATGAACCATGAAGACGTATAAAAGGGCCACATCATAACAACTCGTTTCGGGCCACTAAAATGTCAGGGTCGGCCCTGGTCAATATCCAAAAAAAAAGAAAAAAGAACAGTTGTGTAACCGTCCATAGTTATTTTGTCTATAGGTCCTAAGTTCGACATTACAACCTGTACTATTATATTAACTTGAGAATTTTCGAAAGGGGCGCGACCAATGTCCTTGGAGATACACCACCATTCTTATCTCTATGTCCTTCTCTTATGCTACCTCAAACTTTTTATTTTCCTCTAAAAACTCTCTTTATCCTCCAACTGTTTTGGCTGAGGCAACCCTTTCCTTGGCCCGTTACAATCATAGCCGAGGGCCCAAGAGCAGATCTATTATGTGTGAGATGTCTTACAACCAACTCTTTAGATAGGAAAAGAAAAAGTACTGTCGAAGTATGAGGTGGTTCTCCATTACATTCTTGACGAGTTTTCACGAAGACAAAAAGGTCATGATCCATTACTCCATTCAGAACTCGGTATATACTAAGGTTAGAACGAGAGGATATATATACTCGTGCCACAAAAGAGAGTAGGAAGGATTCGAAATTAACTTGAGTCACTGACATGAAATTTATCTCAACTTCAAAACCCTTGACGTATACATTTGTGAACAGTTCAGCAGGTTCAGGCATTGGGCTTTGTAAGTAACAAAATTCTTAACAAAGCGTATATTATGTGGTACACAGTGTTCTTACTTTGGCTTCGGCAATGCCATCATCTACTTCCTTCCTAATTTCCTTCTTAGTATCCTGCACAAAATTCATAAGTCATCAATAAGTTTCAAAACTAGTTAAAATCTAGAGATGTTTATGTAAGAATTGTCTATGTACTCTTTTTGTTTACCATAGGACCTAATAACCAACCAACTATAGCAATTTTTCAAGGGAAATTTGGGGGACATTCTTTAAAAAAATCAGACTTTCAGTCATTTTTTTAGTCTTCAGCTCCTTGAATATTTTTTTAATTTGAACTCCTTACGACCGGCTTTGTAGTGCTTTGCGACAGCTTTGCAGCGCCTTGTGACGAAGCTGTTTCTATAAAGCGAATTTAGAGATAGTCTCACAGTTAAAAACAATTTACATAAAACATTGTCCTCGTTTATGCAATTTGAGGTACTACTACTTCACCAAAATTTGAACTCAATTCAAACCTCTGTTAAACAATTGTCCTAGCAGCACCATCACCATACATATCAGAACTAATAGTACCATCTTTACAATATTTTTGAGCAAAAGCTAATCCAGTTCCAAGAGGAACTTGAGCACCAACAATTCTTATGACCACCCCTTCATTATCACGTGCAGGCGTAGCTCCAATATCATCTATAAATGAGTGGAGAAGACCTAGATATTATATTTTTGATGATTAGATCATCATTCTCTGTTGTGTGACTATTCTCATACGTCTGTCACGTGTGGCATCTCGGGTTTTTTTTTAGTAATTGGTGATTCCATACCAACAACACAGCTTCTTAACCATCATAAAGATTAGAAAACCCCATGAATTAGTTTTAATTTGTAAAGAGAATTAGCTGTGATTTCCATGCGCCACATAGTTGCCATATCTTTGAAGAAAGTAAGAAATTCTTTTAGGGTTTAGAAATTCTTTTGGGGTTGTTCGATTGTTCTTGATGGTGGTTCACAGTTAAGACTTATGAGATGTGAATGGAATTGAAGTTTCGATTGTGATTGGCTTTTCATCATTTAATGATGAAAATGAATCGCGTAAAGATGATGATGATGATGATGATGATAGTAGAGGTTTGAGGAATTTGGATCTTGATGAAGATGGGATTTGGTTGACAGACATGTCACCTAACTCAAAATCAATTGACAATGAGTGAAGAGGACCTAGACATTATATGTTTGGTTGCTATATCACTTCTCTCATGCGGGACTATTCTCGGAGACATGTTTTTAGAGTTGATTGTTTGATCCTCTGTTTTAGATTTCTCTCTCACTAGTTGAAGAGAATTTTAATGAGAGAGAGTGGAAGTTAAGAGAGAGGTGAGTGTCAAAGGAAGGGAAAAGAGAGCATTTTTCTGGTTTTATAGTTTGTCTCTCTCTAAAATTGGTTAATTAAGAATTACTACATGTAAGTAATTTCAGTTTAGATCCCACAACTTACCAAACTCTCATTTTAGACCTTATTTTTATGATCGTTACTAAAACGACACTAAGTCTAGAGAGACGCCTGGTAAATTAAAATCTCTCTCTCTCTCTCCACCGCCTACGACAATAAAAACTCTGTCGCTCGCAACTTCTCTTGAGGCAAAGGTTTGTCCAGTTTCCCAAGGTGAAGGTTTTACCCTTCATCGCAAACGAAAAACTGTCGAGAACATACGTTTCATTTGTAGTTGTAGGAACATACAGAGGGAGGGTGCGAGAAGAGGGGGATGACATGGAGTTGAAGGAGAGGGAAAGAGGATAACGAGAAGATGAAGAAGAGTAATCAGGTCATGGTGTTAGTAGTGGTGATGATGATGTAGAAGATATGGAAGAAGGGTGGTTTTGAGAAAAAGAATAAAAACAAAGGGGGAGAGATCTTGGAGGGGTTTTCAATAATTTACATGGTGACATACTATTCCAAAAGATAAGTTATTTTAGTTGTCTATATAGCCGAACTCGATGTCTCTTTAACATATATTCATATATCATGCTGACTGGCTTATGGGTTTTTCGGTTCCAAGCCATCATAATGTCACTTGGTTCAACTCCATCTGTTACCGTTTCTCATATGATGCTATCTTTCTTATTGGGTAGATATTGATCATCTTTCCTTTTGAGAGTACTTCTGCTTATTGCTGCTATAACATGGAAAGTAACTTTCATATATAGATTTGGCGGAAGTTAGGTGTCACTTGTACATGTCCACGTTAGATTTATGTGCACAGAAGTATCTCTCGGAGTGAGATGTCACTTGTACATATGTCCACGTTAGATTTATGTGCACAGAAGTATCTCTCGGAGTGAGATGTCACTTGTACATATGTCCACGTTAGATTTATGTGCACAGAAGTATATCTCGAAGTGTCAAGAAAGTATTTCCCAACAAGTTTTAGGGCATGGTTTCCTCTCCCAAAACTCGGCCAACGAGCTTTTCATGTGGTGTCTTCTGTTCCATTTCTCACTTTTACTGTTACGTCGGAAAAAAAAAAGTCTTCACAGAACCAATACATTATGAATGATAAAGAAACTTGGATAGAGCATTAGAGCTATTTAAGAACCTAATGAACTTTCATTAACCATAATGTAAAGGGAAATATGAATCTATGAAGCTCAGATTGCAACTCAGAAACACTAATATTCCTTACCCAGCCCCAGAAAATTGGATCGATCTTGGATACAAACTTACAAGATCAAGAACCTTATTTGCTTGTTCGAAAGTGTGGGTTGTTTTGAATTTTTGGATTCGAACAGCATATACAATAAATATACAACTCACTTGTAATTTAAACCGGATTATTATCTTCCACCAAGTTGTGTATTAACATAGAACTGTTTATTTTAACCAATCCTGACAGCAACAGAACCATAACCTAAGGGTACCTGTAATCAACATGAACATCACTATTCTTCTTACCTTATGTTTTCCTACCTCAGAAGACAAATACCCTAAATACAAAAGAAAATTATGATATCGGTTTCAGATCGAAGAACACTTCGCTTCACATATTAGGGTTCTATATTTCTAGTTTATACCAAACAGTTCTATATTTCTAGTTCACATATTAGGGTTCTATATTTCTAGTTTATACCAAACAGTTCTATACTTCTAGTTCACATATTAGGGTTCTATATTTCTAGTTTATAGCAATAGGAAATAATGCTTCAGGAGAGACATATAATGTGTACAATTTTCCATTGAAAAGTAAGAGTTAAAATTATGTGTTCAAGATGAGAATCAAACCATATCTTAAATTCTAACGAAGAATCACATCGCCAACTTAGATTCATAATCTACCATTCATTTGCTAAACAATCACTGCTAAACAGGACCATCACTATATGTAATCCTTTTTTTCTAACACAAAGATGAAAGCAATAAATAAGCATATCACTCACACGATAGAGTCCCGCGTCAAAAGCGTAGTAAAATAGGTCTAATATTTAGCAGCCTGACAATGATGATTATTTACTGTAATTAGAAAAACAAAACAAACTCAAATACTTGAACAATGGTAGCAACAAGAAAGAGAACTCGACGTAAATGTGGGGTGGTAGTTTACATAATTGGTTACCTTCAAATGAAATTGGTTTCACAGTATACTATATCCACCTCCTAAACCATATCTTCCTGAAACTTCGAAACAGTCAAATTTATAGATCAAGAAGACAGAATACAGAGAAAAACCTTGTCAAATGTGCAAACCCATGAAAGAGGGGAAAAAATCACGCAAAGAAATGTGGGATTGAAGGGAACCTCATGAATCATGGCTTATCTTCTAAATTCTTCCTGCATCTAGATCGATGACTTCAACAACGTATTAGATAATTAAATCGAAACAATACTTCCGAATTAAAGATGAGTAATATGGAATCACAAACATGTAAAATAAGCTAAAGTTAAGAAAATATATTGCAGTAAAATGTTGAAGTTTTCAAGTATCTGTAGTCTATACCATCTTATCTATCGACATACCCACATCATCTCTCCACAACAATACTACGTAAACTCAATATGATTCTAACTATCTAATCCTATATTCACATCTACCTCGGGCAGAATTGGGATCTAACACTGAATTATCAATATACTACTTCAAACACAAAACAAATACTCAAACAAACCCTAATCCCCACGTGTGTATATATAAAGGCCAAAAGAACAGAGCAATGGACCTCTCTCTTTATCATCTTGTGCTCATGCTACGAAATTGTAAAGTTCCTCCATTGTTACCATTAGCAGCAGTAGCTTCTCCGTCACCAGAATCGTACTTCTTTCTACAACCAGGGCAACGGCCATCATCTTCCACTATCCGTTTGTGACAGAAAAGGCAAAGTCGAAATCCACACAAACAAGGGAGGAAACTTGTATCCGTAAGATCCAGATCTTCACAGCAAATTGGACAAGATGAAGGTTGTGAAGTGAATGGGTGACAACCCCAATTAACACCTCCATGACCAAATCGACGTTCCGAATTCATGGGGAAAGTGTTCTGTTTAATAAGGTTTGGTAAGTTTTGTGGACGACAAGCATCATCTGGTCTCCATGCACGACCATTTCCTCCCAATTTCGGAACTTTCTCGGCAAACTCTGGTTCTGGAACACTACTTTCATATTGGTTATTAGGGTTTCCAAGATTAGTGTCAGATCCAGGAGGTTTTGAATTAGGGTTTTGATTCTTATCTTCATCAGCAGCTAATGCATCTGCAACAGCTTCCCAATCATCCACACAGTCATCATCTTCTTCATCGCTGACGGTTTCATCACAACTACAACTACTACTTCTACTACTACTAAGGCCATGATTCTTACTTGAATTCTGACTTTCAGAGACACTACTTATTGGACTATTTATCAGATACTCCAAATAGCTATCATTCAAACTTGTATCTTCTCCTCTTGACCTAAGTTCCAAATCCTTAGACGAAATTTCATCCCTTTCATGATGAGGAAGCATCAATGGTGACGAAGGAGAACGATTTCCAACCTTCGATTCATCCTTACACACCTTGTTCTTCACTGAACCAAACAACTCACCATCAACAACCCTAATCCAAAAACTGTATAAAATTAACAAAACCTAAAGAAATTCAATCAAAAATAGAAAAATACCTTGGGAAAGCCATTGCTCCCGCTTCGCTTCCAATTTGCACTTTTTCAATTTCGCTAACCTATTCGTCTGAATTAAAAAAACGATTAAAAGAAGAAGAAGAACAACAAAAACATGAATAAAGTAAGAAAGAGAAACCTAGTTTATTTAGGGGAAACAGAATAAAGTATAAAATTTGATAGTTTTTTACCTTCTTTTTCTTCCCCGATTCCTTTGATAATGAAGGAGCAGAACTAGTAATCGAGTTAGAATTCATGGTTTTTCTAGTTTTGGAGCAGATTGGAAGAAATGCAAAACCCTAGTTTTCAAGAAGAGATAAACCCAGGAAATTCGAATAGAGAGAGAGAAGATAACGGAAACGCTTCTGGTACTCCCGAATTTTGAGGAGTGTGTGTGATATTTATTTTTTTCTTCTGTGGTGTTTAGAGTGCCCTCTTCAGTTAAGTATATCATATGACATGAATAAGTCATACACGGCCAAGAAAGGAACCCTAAAAACTATAGAGGCATGTGCATTTTATGGTATACTAATTAGGAGATGTTTATTAGGATAATACGATTGCCAAACTTTTGTAGGGTCTCATTTCCGCTTGGACCAGCTCGCTCTTTAGATTTATGTTTGAGTTTCTGATCGCTATCGCTTTCGGAAAACAACAAGATTTTGGACGAATTCTTTTGGAGGGTTGTAGGCGCCCTCAAGAATTAATCTGGGGACACTTACTTCTTCACAGCGCAGTCTGAAGACTCTTGTACTAGACATAGTTCGTGATGGAATTGAACAACATAGACTCAGACCGATCTTAAGTTCGCGTATTGCCCCGATTCGTGAGCCTCAAAATGTTCAATCTGAGACCCGCAAGGAGCGCGAAGAGAGGGATGGGCTAAGAGAAAAATGAAGGGACACCTTTAGAACCATTCGAATTTTTTTGTTTTCCCCAAAACCCCTATCACCACTTTTTCTCTGGGTCAAATTACTTTTAGATCTCTCATTCTCTCTTCTAAAGCGAAGGGAAGGAATTGTTTTGTTTTCCCCAAAATCCTTGTCACCACTTTTTCTCCGAGTCAGATTACTTTTAGATCTCTCATTCTCTCTTCTATAACGCCTTTCGTCTCGGATGAACGGGGCGAATTTCAAGCGGGGGTTTCTCGTAAAACCCTCAAAAGGCTCGAAGAAGGCACGAAAGCAGCCACCAAGTACTCAACAAGTGTTATGGAAGTTTCAGGCTCAACACATGAAAGTTTGGTTACCCCTCCCTCATTCGTCTAAGACGAAAGGGGTTTCAACTGTATGAACTTTTTTCCTTCACCCAAACAACGAGTATGAAGAGAGATTTGGCAGAGAGAAAAAAGAGAAATGGTGGTGGTGGTCGAATGTGGGAGGAGGTAAGTGGTGTCTAGTTTTTTCACCCATGGAATTTTTTTATTCCCAACATACAAATTGTGTTTTAACGTTTATTTTTCGTTAATTCTAATTGTCTACCACTTGTTAACATATCATCCATAAATTTTCTATTTATTGAAACTATCCATATTTTCTTGTTTCACTCTCTCTTCTCCATTTCCTTCCTCGTTCTCAACTTCTTTCTCTCTTCTGATCCATCCCCGCTCCTCTCTGTCTCATCATCTTCTTTTTACTCCTCCCTTCTTTTTTGGTCTCTTCGTGTATGTGTCCTCTATAAGAATGAGAATTAGGGCAATCTAGATGCTGCTGCTAAAGTGAGATTTAGCCTAAGGAGATTTGGACGAAAGCTCCATGTAGCTCGATCCTCCTAGCTTCCACCATTGTTTAGCATGAACGGCGTGAAGGGCAATCCAGACCCACTTGTCCCTGTACCGCATATGAACGGGCCGAAGCCCAATCCAGGTCCATGTCTACCTTTATTCAGCATGAACAGCCCGATCTGCTGCAGTTCAGAGTAGGAAAATGAACAACATCATCATAAATTCACAATCATACATTTCTTATGTTTTACATTCATGTATGTTAGATTGACAACTATATACACAAATGAGAACTGAAATATAACTTGTGAGGAACAAAAGAACTTGTAGGAATACTGGAACTTTTTTTGGCTAGCCACTATCAGGCGTCTTTTACATCTGATCGACGCGTTTCTCTATTACCATTACAGAGGAATACAAGAAAGCAAGAGAACTGCCTTCTTACGAGATCTTTCGTTTTTCTGTTTTGTCGTGATTTCGTTTATGTCCCTGATATTTTACACCTTTAACTTCACAACTCAGCTGACGGCAAAAACATGGACTGAAAGAAATATCATCAAGTGATCAAACCCAAATATCAGTACCACTTCGTAAAACATAGAATTTATGTGTACAAATATTATAAAATCGTAAAGTAAGAAAAAAAATGACGCTGTAAATCCAACAGTTCTGCACCCCTCCAAAATCCAGGAGGCCATGTGACCAATACTTGCCGGTTGTAGTTTCCATTGTGTTTTATTCTATGTATTTATACGTACAAACAGTTATTGTGGCCTTTGAGGGTTACGGCCTTCAGAGATCGTTTAAGTCGCGTACAGACTACAGAGTTCATTTCCATGGAAGTTTTATGTGTTTATTCCTTCTTTGATGTATCTATGTTACATGATGTAATGAATGATCTATCACAATAAAATAGAAGGATAATCACAAATAGTAAAACCTGTCAATTAGTAAGTTTAGTAAAACTGACAACATTTTTGCCAGATTGGCAAGTCGATTATCGAAACTAGATGAAAGCTGCACCGAACAAATATGCCATTTTATAGAATGTGAAAAGTTGGTTAACACGCACCAAAGAGACGGGCAAAGTGGGTAGGTTAAGTAAATATGAACACGTTTTATAATTTCCAATATGGAAATGGTATTTGATTTTCTGACGGATTTTACCCTAGATGTTGTTTTTACCAACTATTTTTTTGGAGTAATGTAAGAGTTAAGAGCAATGTTATATCAGTCATAGCAGTACCTGTGCGAGCAGGTATTATGAGCCAGAAAGGAATCGCTGGAACCGTTGTACTCTTAAAGCGCTACGGCTTAAGGAACTTGTCTGCTCATTGATTGATGAGGTACCCTCAGCCAACTTTCTCTTTTTTCTTCTCTTGCGAACCAAGGAATCTTCTGTATCCAGGACGTATGACACCTGCCACATGTACGTTTCCTTCATAACTTATTTTGAGAAAAGCTTCTCTTTATGTATCCAAGTAACATAATCACTAGATAGAATATGAGCCAGACATTAGAGGGCAATGGCTTGGCCATTTAACCGGAACCCAACCAAGAGTTGCACCAATTTTCGTTTGCAGGTTTGACACTTTTTGGGTAACACAACAGGTTCCCACTACGAATCAAAACCCAGTACCACAACCTTTGGATTTGATAATTTAAACCCACTTCCTGTATGATACTTTGATATCTGATGGAATCGTAATTCAGACCCAATAGAAACAGATAATGCGACAGAAACTGATTTCTCTACTATTCCTAATATTTTCCTGTAGATTATAGAATTAAACATCGGGATTTGGAACTAATAAAATTATGTATGAATACCTTGGATGTGTTGCAAGAGATTTTGTACTCCAAACAGTTAACTACTTCAACTCCTTCCATGGACTTGCAGGTCGCAGAAACTTGATCCAAACATGCATATTTGCGCTTGTTTCTGCAACATCAACAGAACATATTTTCCCATAAATTTAGTGTAGGAAAATAATGACAACGTTTGAACTTTAAACAGATAAACTTTCTTTTTGAAACAAGAAAAGAGTTAATTAAGAAATTGCAAAGCAGTTAAATTATATGGTATACCTTCGAAGAAAAATGCTATGTATCTTCTTCCTCTCAGGGGCAACTGATAGGAATTCATTCTGCAGATAAGCACCAAAAATGGGGTCCATAGAAACAGCAGTAACTTCAGGCTTTTCATTGCCATAGTCCATTAATTGGATAGACAAACGAGTTGGCCTAGAAACCTGTGATAATTACAGCATTTGTTCAGTGCAACTTAATGTGCATTATTGCATTTATGTTTAACATTTTTGATATTACATAAAGCATAGAGATATAGACTTTATCCTGTTAAAGAAATGACAGAATAAAGTGCTGAGAAAACCTACACATTCGAAACGATAAATGTTCTCATCGTGGAGAAGAACACGAGCATTTTCATGATAAGCCAGATCAAAAAACCTTTCTGGTCGTCTTGATTTTTCGTATTCGTATAGTTGGAGAAGCTTGTTGTCCATCTCATCGCTTGTAATTGTTTGAAGCTGTTAAAATTATCACAACAATGAGATTTTTTTTCTCTAAAGGACACGCATAATAGTGGCAGCCACTCTTTCGGTTTGTTTAAGATTAGAAACGACACTAACATTTCAGGAAGGGGGTAAAATTAATCATCTCACAGTTCAACTCAGAAATTTTCTTTCTGGAATTTGGAGTCGAACTGTGAGGAGTGGCCTACAGGTAGAAGATATAATTTCAAGACCGAAGTCGATAAACAATCACTCTAACCATGGGTCTTTCTCAGCAGGTAAACGTTAAGCTCAACCTACCTAATTAAAACTGTTTACCTATTAAAAAAACAAAAAAAACAATAAGATTACCTGTTTGACAAGTTTGTATATCAACTTGTCCAACGTGAAGAGGACATATGACTGTGTCCCGATAACAGACCGACAATCATCCTCATATTTAGTGTTGTCAGCAGACCCGTCAAGTAAACTGTATAGTGCACTCATGAATCTGCAGTTAGAGAGATATCATATCAGTACAGATCCAACATCGCATAAACAAAACAAATTCCAAAAGTGAAATGACACCACCTAGCATAGAGGTCAGGTGTGCCAGTATCTTTTGAAGTTCTCCATTTCTTTTCGCCCGACAGCGAATTCATCTTCGCTGATAGTATTCTCTCAAACAGTGTCTGCAGAAAACTGGAATTATGAGATAACTGTGTTTTTTTGTAATACAATCGTGGAGGGGAACGACGAGATAATCCACTGAGAACTATGTTAGTAGTTAGTACAACTCAAAAGTTCAATTAGGATAAGGATGAACTTACTTGATGAAGCCTGAAAAGAACATAGAACGAATCATTTCCATAGAAAATTCGAGAATCTTTCTTCTTGTTGTCGTATAATGCCGAAGGTACATGCTTCGTGAGAGGCTTCACTGGGTGTAGAAAACGTTCAGAAAGTGTATATACCATGCCATTTCCTTCAACATCATTCACATCTGCCATCCCCTCTCCCTCCCCTTCACTCTCCACCTTAGCATCATTTTCTGCATCTTCTTCTTCATGGTCTTCACGTGAGCACTCCTCAACGTCACCAGACTCACTTCCTGAACCATCTTCACCGGCCTCTGACGCGTTTTCACTATCCTCTGTTGACCTTTGTGCACTTTCCTCACCCTCGTCATCAGCATCAGCCCCATTTTCTCCACGTGTCTCCCTACCACATATTTCTCCATTTGTTGCTTGATATTGCCTACTTGTTGCATTTTCCTTTGCTTTAGGTACAGCACCATTATCACCACACCCATAGGCTGCAAAATTGTCCTCCTCAAAATCTCCATTTGGCGATAGTTCGCCTTCTTCCCTTTCCACTTTGGAGCTTGCAATAGAATTCTCGTGAAATCTATGGACTGTGGTGCCTTTTGTTCCGCCATTTGCTGGTGCATCTGGTCTCGAACTATCACCATTCTATAGCACAGAAAGGTAAGCAGTAAGCATCTGTAGCTTCACTTTCTCCAAAAAGCAAACATTCTTACATAGATAACTTTTTCGGAAGCAACTCATGGGAGTAGTTGAATACCAGAAACTAATGGAAATAGTATAAACAAATTTACATGTTCTATGGGATATGTAATCCTTATAGACCTATAGAGTAAAAACATACCTCTAATGAAGGTAAAGCTTCATTACTAAGTGTTAGCTCAATCCTGTTATCACAAGGACCTGTTGAAGTAATAAATAAAATAAACACTCGATATCCAACACGGGCGCTCAAATTTTTAAGATTTAGGAAATACAATAGAGGATTGCTGATAAAAACATCCTTCAAACAAGAAAATTAAGGAACAAAGTAAGAGTTACATAAAAACCGATGTGCAAACCTGATGAGCTTTCCACGCCAGTCCTACTATGACATTGTTCTGATCTTAGAGCAACTGAAGCATTTACGTTGCTTAGCTGTTCTTTTGGTGCAGCTTGTGCACTAACCGGGAACACTTCTTCATACATAGACACATTATTCTGCCCTTTTCCATCCTGAGAAGTACCAGAGGAAGTATTACTCTTACGAGTACTCCGATCCACATCATGAAATCCGTCTTCTTTGAGTGCCTCAGCATTTACCAACCTGGCCTTGGACAAATTTGCTTGCTCAGGTGGAATGATTTCATCTCCATTTCTAGGATGGCTGGGTTTCTTAGAACAAGTGTTGGTAGCATCTGCACCCAGATTGCCATTACATACCCTACTACTTGGCACACTTTTGATAACAGTGTTCTCAGGCTTCATGATATCCTCGGTGTCCTCTGTGCCTAATGGACTTGAAGGAACACCCATCATGGGTTCCAAAAAAGTTGTCCAAACCTTCATAACTTTATCCAACTGCTCTGTAGAAGAGCAAACCTCCCCACATGAATATTTTATCAGCTGATACAAGTCTTTGTGAATATCTGCATCAGGGTACTCAAAGGTCATGATTGGAACAATTGGCCGTCTATTCCCAGCAGCAATTGCAAGAAGCACAGCGTCCTCCTTACGCTTTTGTTCGTTCATTTCCTTTATCTCAGCTAGCAAAGCTGCATAGGAAAAGTATAAGAAGTTAGTCCTGAGAAGAGAACACATATGAACAATGAAAATGAAACAAGAAAAAAGTTACGCATGCATTTAAGTTATGAGTTATCAAACAACCATCTGAAATTTGTATAGAAGAACCAATGAGTGCGAGATACGAAAAGGTTGCTCCATTGGGCAATGATTCAATTTTATCAAGAGCCAAATATACATTTACATGTAATTTGTTCACCAATATCGTGATATTTTTACTGTGAAAGTTGGCACCTACATGCGTCACTGAGTTATTCAAACTCTGACAACCGCAGTGGAAGCAAAACATTTAGTAGGAATAGAAAACTTTACACCTATGAAACTGTGAAAGAATTGTAACAGTTTTTTTATTTTTATGGGGATCCCAACAATATATATAATATATATAAAAACAAGATTATATTCAACTAAACTAGAAGGGCTCAACAAAGCACACTAATCCTAGAGTTCCAATATGGGGATCTCAAATACCTTTAGTGCTCAAGCTCTTTGTGTCCTGTTGTTTGAAATAGAAGCTGCGATGATCCAGAGATTTGTGATAGTTCTTGGCGTATATGTCAGCCCAAACTTTATTAAAGTCCGCCCGACACCTTGACCATTCATCCTGTTTTTGCTTCAAACGAATTGATATTACAGGCAATGCAAGATGTGCGTTCTTCCGTAACACATCCATCACGTCCAACCCATGATCACCATACAAACGTTCTATGCACCTGAGGTTTAGAGCTACAAGAAGTGGAGAAGGAAAATAGAATATGATAATAAACACTATAAGATATGAGGTCATATTGAACATGTGAATGGATACTCCAACTGTTTATGCCTTAATCAACTCACCAGTAAAGTGATCTTCTAGACGTATAGGACTATCTTGCTTGATCGTATTATCAGTGATCTTGCCCAACAAATCCTCTACACGCTTAGTGGTTACATTTACCGACTCTAATAACATATCCAGTTCAAATCTGGCATCATAAATAAAACAACACATTAAGAACTGAATGTCCAATTACAGTGGGGTTAAGCAGTCAACGGTCTAAGACTACTAGAAAAAAATTACTTCAAGCAAAATGTAACTTAAGATAATACAATAAAACTACAGAAAGGAAAAGGAACAATATTCTTTTGGCTTTCACACCACAAATTCTTGAAAACTTCATTGGAAAAAAATTTGAGCTTTTACCTGTCATCTTCACATTTAAATAAACTTTCTTCATACTGATTTTTCCGCATGTGTTTAAAAGAGTAATCTTCACTCCCTGAAGTCACTGATACCCAAAAGTCATTCAATACTTGAGCTCCAAGATCCGTCCTCTGGCTTGCTAAAGGTATTGGATACTGCAAAGACAGCATACAATTGGCCAAATGACACTTAGCTCAAGAAAAATCTGACAAATTACCATTACCAAAAGACCAAGGAAGAGACTGTTTACATTCTTCGGCAAAAGTCGGTAACTCGGGGTACCCCGCTGACAATTGGAGAGATCAAGCTCAGAGATGGGTTTCGCCAAATACTTGTCCCTGTTTGGAGTTGCAATCTTGTGACCAGCTGTTCCAGTATTTCTGTCAGCTCTTTCACGATCTCGGTCTTTTTCCCTTTCTTCCCTCCCACGGTCCAGTTCTTTATCCTTGTACTCACCTTTCAGGTGTCTTGGTACATGTCCTTCATCCCACGATGATTCTGCATGATATAAAGGCGCCATGAGATTGAATGAACCAAACAGCTAAAATATCCAGACATTCCTATCTACTATTTAGTAATGCTATTGATGACAAGTAGAACTTGTATGGTTTCTAACGGGCTCCATCTTCAAAATTCTCAATCAATGAAGAAATGCCACACATTCTAAGTGCCCAATCAAAAGAAGCCTCCATCATAGTAGGAAAAGGAGTAAATATATTTTCCCGCTTACTTTTACTCATAAAGCTGGTAAGGAATCCATCTGCAAGAAAGGAATGGATTAGAAGACTCCTGCAGAGAAAAAGAAATAGAGGTATTCTAAAGCTTGAAGTATCCAACACTTACCACCATTCTTCTCGCACTGTGCCATAAATTCGCTGAACCCATCCATAAGCTCCTGATTTTTTCCGACCACGTCACTAATCTGAATAGAAGCAAAATTGTGTAAGTAGGTATATTTCCGAAAGGAATGACCTTAGTTTAAGACTTGGTTTCCAAAATAACTATATATTCACTAAACCTGTACAAGACATAATTGTTTGATAAAATGGTGCCACTTCTAATAGAGACATCAATTAGATTATCATAATTCCAAGACCGAAGGAATTCTTTCAACATCTACTAATGATATTTAAACAAATAAAAGAAGTTTATAGCAACATCAAGTAACCCTATCCCAAAGAAATGAGAAACATGGTTCTTTAAAAAAAAAAAAAAAAACATGGTCAAAGGATGCTTACCAAAATTTTCAGTTCAGATTTTGAGATCACTCCTTCGTTATAAATATTAATACATCTCAGGAACTCAGAGTAATTGTCATGATTTCTTAACTTCTCCTTTACTTTCTCAATATACATGTATTCTTTCACATAGTCACCTGCGACAAAATGAAGAATCATAATAAACTCAGTATAGCAAACGTAATAACAAAACCATTATCTGCATTACACTGTGACACGCAAAAGGTGAGGGAACACAAAGTCACTATACCCTAAAGAAATATCCTATGATAATTTTTCTTCTAAGACATGAATTTTCCTTCTGAGACACAAGATAAACACCAAAAGGTGAACATTGTTACAGAATAAAATCCAACAAATGCTACTCCATCGAACTAATGAAACACAAGATCCGAAAATTCTTGTGAATTTAGCCATTGAGACCCTAATAGATACTAAAAGAATCCAATATCCTCACTTTTGAGTATACGATATCCTCCCCGTATATGGTTTCAGGCCTGAAATAATCTCAGTTTTGATTCTCATAACCAGTAAGGTGTATCTTTATTGCTTAATTCCATTGTCAAATTCTCACTTCCTGATGCATTTCTACACCAGAACAATGAAAAGAGATAAGACATGTTGAAATGTTTTCGTTGCATTTCTCACCTTGGTGTAATGGATCAGCGGAGTCTTCAAACCTCCTAACAGAACTCCTTTTGTTGGGGAGACGCTGCTGCATATTGTTGAAATCTCTACCAGTATCATGCTCTAGATCCTTGTCATCTCGATCACGGTCTCTTCTATCCCTGTCCTTTCCAGCACGTTTCTTGTGCTCCTTGTCTATTTTCACCGTAGATTTATCACGGTCTGCATCAGGACGATCAACACTGAGATCACGGTCGAGGTGGGAAGTCATGGTCCTCTCCTTCTGACGAAGTGCACATCAATAAAAGGTTAGCTACTGGACTACAGCAACATATTAAAATATACTCCAAGAAAAAGAGTGAGAGATATATAGAGACCTTGTCCCCGTGCAGTGGCTTCAAACCATGTATGGCATAACTCCTCTCATCCCGCCGTGGGAAAAACATATTTGTTACTGATGGAGCACGCTGCATAGGAGCTGCTGCTGAAGAATCTGGCAGGAAATGTGTGAATTCCTCGAGTAAGTCTGGATGGAGGTGAAAAAGACAAGCAACCTGCAAAAAACGAAATTTCATTTTTGACGAGAAGTAACTTCCATTAAATAGAGCACCCCCCTAATAAAAGGACGAAAAGATGGCAAAGATTATCCTCTTTCCCTTTTTTGTAGAAGTACCTCTTGGTAAACCTCGGTAATGGATTTATTTTCCTTCCGGTACATATTTAGAATCTCTAAGAACGATCCGTAAACGTTATCTTCATTTTGGAAGCGCATCTGTAGGCACAAAAGTAAATCAACTGAAATGCCTCTACAGCAAATCCAGCAGTTCAAAAAATTTAGAAGTGGGTGTGCAGTAAAATAGATGTATAACTACCTTTATTTTGTTTACAAAAGTTATCGCTTCTTCGAATTCAACAGGTTTCTTTGGGGGAGGGTCATCCTCCAATGGAAGAGTTATCTCATATCCTTTGGGCAAGAATGTGTTGAAGCCCAATATCAGATCCCTATGACCCCTAAATAAGTCTTTCACCCTTGCTATGACACCAGTAGTATCAATTCTACAATATGGGAAAATGATTAATGAAAATTTTCCAACAAAAAAAAAACATCAAAAGAAAAAGATTATCAGAGAAGTCCCCAACCTCTGAGCCTTGAAGTCTTTCATGACTTCAAGGAATTCATCATATTTATTCCTTTTATCTTGAAATATATCCTTTACAGCTTTCAGGTAGGATAAGGCATCATTAGTGGTTAGTTTCTGCGCCCCTCCACCCCCGCCTCCTCCTCCTCCGCCAGCGACTTGGGGCGGTCCAGAGCTACATAATCAACAACATATTAGGGTCTAATTTGATTTTCGTCTTAATATGAGACTTATCTATTTCATACCAAAACATAAGATCTTTACTTGCAGGTAAGAGTTCTTAAATATCTTGGTGGTGAAGTAGAGATCAAGTCCTAAGTAAGAAATCTCTTTATTCTGAATTGAAGGCAAAATAGGAACATAATCTATAATGAAGAATTACATATGGGCTTCAAGGAAATATCTTCAGAATACTATTACAAGCTCTAATCCAAACAAAAACTGATAAAAATATTTAGTGATAAGCCTAAAAGAGAGAAAAATAGAACAGAAAAAAGTAAAGTTGCAAAATTTTCAACCCTCAGTTGAATCAAAATTTCAGAATATAAACAGCTTGCTTGATGAGTTCTTCACCTAATCGGACAATCTAAGATTAAAATTAAAAACCCAAAGCCTTTAGAGAGGGAAAGTTATGAAAAACTTACGCTTCGCCTCTAGAAGAAATCACTGGTCGTTTATGTTGATGACCCATATACAGTTCCTCTCGTGTTCTTTTCATCTCTAAAAAAATTTCACCTTGTCAACGAATCATGCTTCAAAAACATAAACCAAATTAAAATTAAATTAGAACAAACAACAATTTTCTAATTCATAATCATCAAATAGAATAATCGTCTCTAGATTCAACCCTAAAACCAAAATAAACAGATCTAACTTTACCAGTAACAATTGAATTCAAACATCAAGATAGATCACCTTCAAAATTCAAATCCTTCAAAACAAACAAACAATTAGTATATTAGATTACTTCATGAGAGAACAACAATCAAAGCAAAAAAAAAAAACAGAGTATAAACAAAAAAACAGGTATCATGATTTCATGAAGACGAACGGAGATCATTCAGTTGCAGAGATTGTCTAAAGTTAGAGAGAGAAAGAGAGATGGTTAACTGTGCGAAAATGGCTTGAAAAAACCTTGAGAGAGAGAATCAGATAACTATAAAGCTTCTAATAACGAAGCTCGAATTACAGACACGAACCTGTAAAAAAGAAATTTAGAGAGAGAAAGAGAGATGAAGAGAGAAATAGAGAGAGAGAGAGAGAGAGAGGGGAGTTTATATATTTGAGATTGAAGAAGATGAACAAAAGAGACGGGTGAAAAGAAAGAGGGAATTTCTTAGTCGGTTTCCCAGTACGGGTTTGGTTGATTAAATGGGTCTGATAAAGATCACATTTGGATCGGGTCATAATATGGTCCATATTCAAGTCCACCTAATTACAGCTCTGTCAGCTCATATAGATAGATGATCAGTGAGAGTGGCTCAAGGCATCCTCACTAATTGCTCTTCGCATCCCATGGAGGAGATTGACCGAAGTCAATATACTTTGACTCCTGGCAGTTATAGACGGCCTTAACTGACGGACTGACCAGTCTAAAAGTTGTCGAACTGACTAATCGAAGTTACCCTAGGTCTCTTCAAGTTCGAAAACCCTAGATCAATAGCAAGTTCAGAAATGTCTCGAAAGCCCTAATACGAAGGTATCATATTAGTCAGCCTGATTGCATCATACCCTAGGTCGAAAGCAATCTCTCTTCAAACTCGAAAACTCTAGGTCTCGGATCTTCATAAGCAAGCAAGGAGATCAAACCCTTTTGTTGTTACTCGGTGTATAAGAAGAAGATTTGCAGATTTAAGTTGAGAGGAAAGTTGAGAGAGAAAGATGAGACAGGGGCGCCTTTGATGGATCTGTACTGGGCATGAAGAGAGAGGAGGCGTGAATAGCAATTCCTGCAGGCGCCTTTAGCAGCTCGCATGTTCAACAAACACATGAAAATACCCTGTAGTTATTGGATCGGGTATTTTTTTAAGATAAGTTGACCCACTTGACTACTTATATGACATTTGTATAGATATGGGTTATGGTTGACCCGATTAGTTTGAAGTTTTACACGTGCACTTATCTTGTTTATAGATGGATATGCTAGATGGTAACTTTATATTCTTGCTTGCTTATTAGGGTTAGCAAGTTGGGGGCAATTCTTTTCATCATCCTCAACAAACAAAAAGGGGAAAGTTAGGGCATTCATATTGAAGTCTTGTTCTTTAGTTTGTCAATTAGGGTTAAGGTTCAACTTGAGATTGAATTTGTTATTAATAATTGGATGACTTGGAAAGTTTAAGTGTCTTTTCTTTATATGTTTAATGTTGTAATTAGTTGACAAAATTTCGACCATAAGATCCCTTCGAATCAAGATAGAGAAAAAAAAACTAAAGTATCACATTTAATGGTTAGCAATTTGATACATAATTTGTGTGTTTATTAGAAGATGAGTTTCATGTACCACAAAATTTTCAATATCACTTTAATTTTCAAAATTTATAGATTTTGACGTTCATATTGGTCATTACATTTAAAACTTTTAAGATTGGAACTCAAATTATTCGCAATCAATTTTAATTGTTACAAACTTGTAATGTATAACTCACCTACTCTTCTGATAGAGGAAGCGAGGTCCTAAAACTTCAATTTAGTGGAGCTGCGATGTAATGGGTCTGGAATAAACACCACCATAACATGAACGGGGACATAAATATAAATGAAAAAAAATACATTCATAATGTTACATCTGCTACATGAAAAAAATGAGAAAAACGGATGTTGTTAGCGGCTCTACCACGATACCAATCAACTAAACTTCCATTGGTGGTTAAGCTTTCTCATTTACTAAACAGTGGTACTAAACATAGTCTATAGACATTTTTAAGAGTTAACAAGTCATTATCAATAATAGCAACCCATATTACCATCAATACTAAGAATTAAGGTGAGAGTTGGAATAAAAACAATTACATTTTAGAAGAATAAATTAATTAAGAAATAAGAGTCATTATGCATGTTACTGACCTTAACAACTACATAATTTCTCATTAGGGTAAACGTTTAAGATGCATGGAAATTCTTGACATGGCATTTTTATTGTCTAGAAAAAATCCCAACTTATTACTTATGTTTATCGAAACCTTTTGCTATTTCGAAAAATCCGTTCTCTATTTGTTGGTGCAAAAAAATAAAATACTACTATCGATCACCAGTCGCATTCCGAAAAAGTGTATGTGTAACAAAAATAAAAGAGAATACGACTATCACCAACCGCCTTCTCAACAGAATAAGACTCTTTTGCGAGAAGACTCTTAACCCAAATGGTAGGTGGTTTTGTTATCTTTTTTCTTTGAAATCGTAGGTTAAATAGTATATGAACAAACGTAATCTCTATTAATCTATTTAGGACAAAATCAAACATTATAGACCAAACAATAAAGGTATTATGCTATGAGTAATCACATTACACTATTGTTACTATTTGTAATCACTTTTTCCTCACATAATAAGCATGATTTAAGAAGACATTTACACAAACTTTTAGGTTGGCTATACTGGTTCAAGAAATCCACTAGTGGTCCTTCCCATGCATAAATACTGGACCTGGTTTGAGCTCAATCTATCCTCATCGGACTTGGGGGATTGACTAGAGTAGGCTAGCTAGGGGTGAGAATCAGGCAGTGATGGACGGTTAGCAATGTCAATCAGTCAATGGGTCAGGGAGGCAGTAGCTTCGTTCGAGCTTCGAGTGTCTAAGAGCAACTCTAATGTGGTGGGGGCTGGGGCTCCCAATTTGAATTTGGGAGCCCCAGCCCCCAGCCCTTGGCCTCCAACCCGGGAGCCCCGGGGCTGGGCTCCCGGTGGGGCTGGGAGCCCCATGCTCCCGGGCTCCCTCCCCCAAAATATGGCCGTTGGGAGCTCCAACGGCTAGGGATGTCAACGGGGCGGGTTTGGGACGGGTTACCTCTTTCCCAAGTCCGCCCCGTTAGTAAACGGGTTTTACCATTCCCGTCCCAATAGTTAATCGGGGCGGGTATTTAATTACCATACCCGTTCCGATTAAAAATTACTTAACCATTACCGACCTGCCCCACCCCGTTTAACATGAAACGGTGCGGGGCAGGTCGGATTTAAACATAAATTTCATATTTTTATTTCAAATAAGTTAGATTAAAAAAAATAATATAAATATTATAAACAAAATTTTATAATATTTTGTTTTATCAACTATAAACACTACAACTTATTACATAATATAAAATATAAAATAGTTAAATTGATGATATAAGATAAAAAGATTTAGAAACCTATTGTATATATAATAATACATAACATATATAATCGGGGCGGGGCGGGTTTTACTACCTAATCCCAAACCCGCCCCGAACCCGGTAAATGGTTTTATCTTCATACCATTACCGTCCCATTTAATAAACGGGGCGGTAAAACCCGTTCCATTAGGGGCGGATTCGGGAAAAAACCCACCGATTCGGACTAAATTGCCACCCCTACCAACGGCCATATTTGGGGTGGATCCCCTTTTTAGGGGATCCACCCCACCTTATTTTATTTTTTTAATTTTTTTTTTAATATTCTTATTATTTTAAATACTACTTTTTTAAGTATTTTTCTCTAATTTTTATTTTTTTTGTTTTTTTTTTGTGTTTGTCTTTTTGAAATTATCTCTCTTGAATAATATCACATTTTAATTCATAGTCGAAATCTAATAATTTATAGTCGAAATTTAAAATCAAAATTTCGCACACATACTTCGCACACGTATAATATATTGATTTGGGAGCCCCGGTTGGGAACCCGACGTTGGAATTGAGGAAAGCCCCGGGGCTCCCAAAATTCAGGGGCTCCCAAAATTGGGAGCCCGAGCCCCACATTGGACTTGCCCTAAGGGATCTTTTTGACTCTGGATAAACATATCCCATATCGTACTTCTTCAGTGAGAAATTTAATATGCAATCACAACTTGTATTGTCCACACATTTAGGTTTTTTAATGAGGGAGATGTGTGTGCATAGATTTTAGTTAGTGGGGTTATTCGTTCAAAATTTTAATTGGAGTTTTGTTTTTCTTGAAGAGATTTTCTAAGTTGTTAAGAACTCTGAAGTTCAGTTTATTGGTTTACATTTTTTTTTTCAAAACTTTGATATTGAGGTTTTTGGTTCACCACATTTTATAAGAACTTCATAATTCCGAGTTATTGGTTTAGACCCTTTTTAAGAATTCTAAAATTATGTGTTATTTACTTTTTAAGAAAAATTGTAAAAGTTTAATCCAAAATTTGATCCGAGAATTTTTGGAGTCAAATTTATTCACAATTTCGCAGCATTCAAAAACCAACTAGAAGTCTAGAACCATATTTGTCCAACGTTCCAATTTAATGGTTCATGATCATGATTTCGTTAGTCAAACTTAATAGTTAAAATTTTGTTTATTTTTTTCAACTACATTTAAGAAAATATTTTCCTCTATGTCCACCATCTATCCCACTGGGATAAAGTCGTGGGCAGACGACTGTGAGGAATCTGCTGTTGACCTTTAACTTAATGTTTAATCTCCTTCTTCTTCTACCTTTGTCCTCCCCCTTACCACCACCTCCTTTCTCTTCAATTCCTTCTTTTTCATCTCTCTTTCCTTTGCTTTGCCTCTCTTTCGAGAACAAAAATGTCATGGAACTTAACGGAATTTCCAGATAAAAAACATTTCTCCAGAAGAAAATAGAGAGAAATGAGAGAGATAAAGATGGTGATGTGGGAGAGGAGCCGAAGAAGAGGGAAATTGACAAAAAGAAATTCAATTGAAAGTAGTTGGTGATGACTTTTTTCGATGAAAGAGAGAGAACAGAGAGGGAAACATTTATTTAAGCGAATGGATATTAATTGTTAAGTATGAATAACAGAATCTCATGGTCTTAAAGTCGAAATGAGAACACTGGACAAAACATATGGGCCAAATTTTACACTTGGTCACAAAATGTGGCCCAAATTGGAATTAACCCAAAACATTTTGGGTTAAAAAAACAGTCCAAAATCAATTTTTTCTCTCCATAAACAAAAATAGACCAAATTTACTCCCTCCCTCCCTCCAAACCGTTCTCTCTCTCTCTCTCTATCAACAAGTTTTCTTCTCCCCTCTCTCTCTCTCTCCAAACTTGAACTCACAGGTACTTACTTCTCTCTAATCCCTATTACTTTAGCACACACACACTCTCTCTCTCTCTAATCCCTATTACTTATGCACATGGAAATCCATTAGTTTGCAACTCTGATTTTGGTTTTTGTTTTGATTGGTTGGTTGTTCTTCAATTAATCACTGTTATATTTATGTCTTAGATACCCTTATCAATTAATCACTGTCTTGATAGGATTTTCAAGGAATGATGAATATATGAGATAATCATTTGATTTATATGTGTCTTACTTGTAGAAATTTACCCTTTTCTTGTTACTATCTAGGTTTGATTTTATGGGGAAAATCAATCCTGAAAACCTAATTACTTATAGGGATGTATTGAGTTACATATTAGGTTAGAATAAGAAATCTTTGTCAGGAAACTTCAAGGACTTCGTGAACCCCTTATTGGGTTTACACCTGGTCGGAGTTAATTTCCTTCAGTTTACCTACATTTGTACAACATTTGAGTTCAAAGTCTAAATCATTCAGAAATAGGTTCGAAATTGATAAGATTCCGATATTGTTTTTTGGGTGGACGGTAAGTACTCAAATTTCTTAAAGCATGGGGATGTTTAGAAGAATCTGTAATCCTGCCTGTAAATTGTGATCTAAGAACCTGAAATACTAAGAACAATTTAGATATAAATCGAAATCTAATACAAACAAAAGGACCCAATTTGCAAATCTTCCTTATTTAGTAAAATCTTCTTGTATTTTGCCGAAAAGTACATGAATTAGTTTTGCTCGACAAGTATTTTACCGTTTGAATGGTTAGGATTGCTCACTAAAATGAGTCTTGAGATTTCACAATTTAAGATCCTTAGTGAAATCCCACTCATAAGTATGAAGGCTTAAATACAGAAATATATCAATAGTTGGACCGTGTATATTAGCTAGGCATTTGAAGAGACTAACAAGTAAGTCAGTTTAGGAATGTGGGCAAGCCCTCCTGGAATGGTTCCAGACATCTTGTTGTAGGATACATACATGTAGAAAGAAGATGAGCAAAATTTGTATGTGTGTATTATAACATTATAATAATAATGAGTCAAGCTAATGAATTTCGTAGCGATAGAAAGAATATTCAGTATATTCAAAGCGAGATTCAAAATTTTCAGAATTGCTCTGTCCATTCCATTCAAATCACAAACACAATTAGTTTTAGCATGTGCAGAGTTACGCAACTTTATTCAAAGAGAGTGTAATTCAGACGAAGTTGCTTTAGATGAAGAAGAAACTGATGAGTGCACCTTTGATGAAGATTATGATGAATAACTCCAAACCCAAGAACAAAAAAGAGAACAAGCCAATGATTGGAGACATAGTATTGCCGAAAAAATGTGGAATGCAGCGTCACATAGTTATGTCGAATATATGATTATTTTTGCTCTTTTTTGGTTCTCGAGTTTAGTAGTTATTATCAAGTTTCACGAAATAATGAATTCAAAATATTTGGTTCTCTATAACTTTATGATAATTCTTTGTAAGTGAGTTGTAGTTTAGTTTTTGAGAGGGTCTATTTTGAACTCTTTTGTTTTGGTTACAAGATAGTATAGCAGAGAGATATTTTTGGATGAAATAATTGATACTGTGAAATGAGTTTGGATCAAACGTCGACCCTGAGACTAAACTTTGATTGTACTTCCTAGAAATCTAATGTATGTGATTTGACATTAAACTTGATTCCAGCTCCTACAAATCTAATTGATTTGGGTGTCTTTCATTTTCTTTCACGAAACTTTGACTTCACATCCACTAATTGATTACGTGCTGCTGAGTGATTTTAATGTGTATTTTCTTCATACTTTTAATTTAAGAAACTTATTTTGTTACGGACAACCTCGCATGACGTACTTGACCAAACTCTCTGTGTCCCCAGGAGGCATGGTTTACACCCTTGTATGTATATAATATGTTGCTGTTGGATTAATGACTATGAAATAACTCTTCTCTTTATTTTCAATGGATGCTGATGTTCTGTGAAGAATCTGAAGATGGCGAAGTATCTTTTGTAACTCGTCTCTTTGAGGAAAATCTGGGTATGGGAACTCTGAGTATTTTATATGATGCACTGAAGAAGTCTTTTACTACTGGATTGATTGCACTCACCATCTCAGACCGATTTGCTAGTCTTTGCCCAGTCCGGGGACTCTCCATGCACCCCACATTTAATCCTGGCAATGGTAGTTTTATGGGATCAATGGGTAACCCTCTAATCCCTTTTTTCTCCAACACCCGAAGTCCTGTTATTCATTTATGTATCTCTATCTGAGCTGTCTAGAAGATTTCTTTTGACAATAATCGATTTGTTTACAGACGATTATGTTCTGGTGAGCAAAGTGTGCTTGGAGAAATACAAATTTTCCCATGGTGACGTGGTTGTCTTCCGGTAATCTACTCCATTTCCTGCTGAGTAGAAGTTATGAATATTATTGTTGACTATTGTTCTCTCATTTAGATATGGATCTGCTTCTATCATAACATAGTTATGAAGCTAGGTGAACCAGGTGTTCTTAATTTTGGGGCCTTTTAGTTAGCTCGAAATTCATGATATGCACATTTAGTTTCTCATTGATTTGGACCAATGCTCCCTGTTCTGTTTCACTATTTCCATGATTGGGATCTTGGATTCTTAATTGACATGATTTCGAGCTGCAATATAATCTTAGTTGAGGTGGGTAAATTTCATTCCGCTTCCTGTTATCGGAAATATGGGTGGTGTACATCCTCCGTGTTCATGAACTAGCTAGTATTGTGTTTGTTAGATCTGTTAACGGTAGATACCAATAATGTACAGGTCTCCGAATAACTACAAGGAGAAGCACATAAAGAGATTGATCGCCTTGCCCGATGACTGGATAAGCGTCCCTGGTTCAGAGGATTTAATGAAAATTCCAGCTGGTCATTGCTGGGTTGAGGGGGACAATTTGGCCTGTAGCTTGGATTCAAGATCATTCGGCCCGGTAAATTATTCTTAAGTGATGGATCCCTTTGCTTCCTAGTTCTTTAAAACTCTATAAGACAACACCATTACTGAGATCAAATCAATCATACGCATGTTTTAGCCGCTTCAATTTATACACCTTCACATTATTATGATGCAATTCTAGCACAAGTTATTGTTGTTTCTGTGCCAGGAAGCAAGCATGAGCTACCAGACTTTGGTTGGTTACTAGGCTTGATCATTTGTTTATTCCTCTAGAGTTTAATACAGCACAAGTTCTTAGTTCCTACCTGTTCTTTCTTCTTACCAAACTCATTATCGAGAAACATAACAGAAGAACTCGTCGATTTGGCTTCCGATCTTGATATTTACTTGCTTGATCTTGCAGATTCCATTGGGTTTGCTTCAAGGAAAGGCAACCTATGTAGTTTGGCCACCTGAAAGAGTTGGCAGAGTAGAAAAGAGAGTTCCTGAAGGGAGACTACAACCGTATTGAATAATAATATCGTCGAAGTTCTTCGCTTTTACTAGCAAGAGCGCCTGATTCTACCGCCACGGGAAGGTATAAAGGATAATAATGAAGAGTTCGAAATTTGTTTAGACAATAAGAACTATATTGGTGGTAGGGTTTATATTGATCATTTCATGGCTCGTATTTGATTATTTAACATTTTTTTTACCTGAAATTGTATACGGCATTTTTTTATGTTGACTGAGGTCTATAATCTCATTTTCGCGGCTCATTTCTTTTAAAGTTGTCATACTTCAATTTTATATCTACTAATAACTTGTCTAATACTCCTACTTGCATTGTAAGTTCATTAGCCATAGATAAAATCAATATTTTGATTTAATAAATTCCAGTCACATGCGAACTTCAAAAAAAAAAAAGTTGTTATTTTTTAACTAGATCGGGAGTTGTCTTAGGTTTAAATTGTCTTACGTTCTTGTGTGACCATTTTGAGGGGTTTTGTGAGGCTTTGGCCTTTGAGAGGAGTTATTGAGACGTTTGTTCACAGACTTCTTGTGCCGTCTTTGGGGTTACATGATGACATTTTGGAGGATTTTCGGTGAACTACTTTTTTTTGGGAGTAAAATCCATAACAAATAAAATTCACTAGGTTGATCCAATACAAGAAAGAAAAGGTAACTTGTAACTCAATTAACCGTAGGGGTCAAAGATAGAATTCAACCAACTTAAGGGACTAAACACGCAGCCGCCAGATCATGGGCTACTTGGTTGCAATTTCTCGAACAATGTAAGATTGTCACGTCCCGCTCCCTCGTACGCGATCGTAGACCGTTGATCTCAATCAGAAGACGCCGTGGGATAGCCTGATCAACAGTCAGTGAACTGTTGGGGATGCTATTGCAAGGCTTTAGAAAGAACGTTTGTGAATCTCTCCGGTTCTCTTGTGGTGCTCGTTTGGAGTCTATTATGTGCCTTTTGGGGATTTGTGACATTGTGGGCAGCTTTTCGGTGATGAATTTAAGGGAATTATTTATTTATTTATTTGCGATGGCATGGTAACTCTCGTTGTGTGTTATTTGAAATATTGTACCACATAGGGACTGGGGCTGCCTTCAAAGTTACATACTCGTTTAAATGTGGGTATTTTGCCTCTTCAACATTAGTTGGTAATTGAATTTACCTCCTCAGAAACGTCATATTTTTTTTTGTCAAAATCACTAAGGTCTGTTCAACGGAAGGGAAAATAACTCGCTTGCGAACTTCGTAATGTGAATCCTAGTAATTGTGGTGCTTAATTTTGTCGTTTGATCTTGTTAGGAATAGAACTGGCAGACAATTGAATTTATCTCTATAGTTCCCAAGGGAAAAGGAATAACAATCCTCTCACCCACCTTGAGTTTAACAATCTCCTCCATGAGAGAGAGAGAGAGAGAGAGAAATCATATTTTGCTTGAGAATGTGATCCAGATGCATTTTTGTGCCTAACAATATTTTAGAATGGCCAACAACCGGTAGCCCAGTTGGTTAGTGCATTTGTCGGGCTTTAGGCATCTTTCATCTTGTTGGGCTTTAGGCCTCTTTCATTTCTTAGTTTAACTTAGGCAGTTATCGAGCTTATCACATCTTCGTGATGTATCAATGCCTTGTAACGACTAACGTAGAACGTAGTCGATTTCTCAAAAAAAAAAAAAACAACATTTTAGAATGTAATTTCCGGTAATTGCATTAGAATATTCAATCTCAAATGTTGTAATGCATATCACAACTACATAGACAGAAAATATGACAGGTAAATACCTAACCCTTCTTCATAGGAAAAAAGAAGTCGAGATACAAACTGAAACAACATATAATATGCATAATCCTATATAATAACTTACTGGCTTCTGGTTTTGCTTATTTTGTTTTTCGACAAATTTCAACCCCTCTCTTGCTCTCTCTCTCTCTCTCTCTCTCTCTCTCTCTCTCTCGACAAGCGGCCTCTGCAGCTATCCACATCCATTCTTCTATAGATACGCCTATCTTGCAGCTGATTGACTGGTTCTGAATCTTCAGCTTTACTGTTACCATCTCTTCTCAGACAAAGAAATAAGCTGCGCCCGACAAACAAACCGATATGAGTGAAAGAAACTGTTTGGCTTCTAGTGTCATTAAACAAACCAATACGAGTAAAAGTAACTGTATGGCTTCTACTGTCATTAAACAAACCAATATCTTCGTCATGAGATTCCCGTTTGTCCACGTCGAAATATTCTTTGTCATGGGTGACGTGGAGCACCTTCAGCCATTCGGCCTAAAATGTGGGCCTAGGTAGTTACTATATTAAGTTTGTGAATATCAAACTCAAATGTAATCGGCTATGAGCAGATATGCGCTCGATATTATATTCTTACTCGTGAGGATACCAATTTGTCTGTGTGGAACTATCCTCACAAGCTCAACAGATATCCTCACAATACCACTTGGAAATATAGAAGAAAGGACTATTGTTTCTTATGCCATGAAAAAAAAGATATGCGAGAGAAAAGAATTTCACAAACCTGACGAGCAACCTGTGCTAGTCTACGACTATCTCGAGACGACCCGGCGATCAAGTTAGATTTCTTAGCCTCTGGCTCACTGCTTTGTTTATCCTCCCTTGACTTCTTCTTTGTAGTATTTTTCTGTTCAAGTGATTCACATTTCTCAGGGCTGCTAAAATTTTCCCTTTTTCGCTTCCTTACAAATGTGTACTTGAGAGGCTTACCATTATCTATTTTAGTCGGTTCACACTGTTTATCATCTTTAGAATCAGAAGCTATTGACGAAGGATGAACTTCATTGGGATTTACACAATCTGGAATACTCGAATTCTTTTTAACTCCATTCGACACTAACCCGTCTAATTTTGTTAAGTTTAAAGAGGATACTGGAACCAAATTGGACTCTGAGTTTCTCTGTTCGTCTTGCTCAATTGATCTTGATATACCTTCACGGGAATTAACTATCTTGTTTTTCGAACGGGAAGTTATAGACAGTTTACGAGATTCAACCACCTCATCTTTAAGACCTGGATAAGGGGAAACACCAGAAGATTGTTCATGAGGTTGTTTGTCTTCGAGCGTGCAGGAGGAAGCTTCAGTTTTTCTGTATATAGAAGTACTTTTTCTGGATGATCTCCTTAAAGAGCCAAAAGCTTTACCCTTATCACCCGATTCAATTCGATTCTTCTTAGCCGAAGCGATATTTTCTCCTCGGGGAGTAGCTACAACTGAAGTTCCTTCAGTTGCTTGATGTTCTTCAGTATTGTGCTCATCTTTTGTGCCTGAAAAATGATGATGATCTTCTGCCAGATTAGACACGTTTCCATTCCTCTCAAATGCTCGAATCCTCTGAGTACAACCATTTTTATACAACTCAGGACTTTTGTTTTTCATTATCATAGAGACCAAACCAGTTTTTCGATCATACTTTTCCGGAGAATCCCTCATTTCAGTAGAATTTTCTCGAGCGGAACAACTGTTGTAACTTCTACTTCTTCGACTCGAAACTACATTACTACTTTCAGGAGATATTGGGCAAAGTCTTGAATCCACCAGAGGTAACTCAGAAGTACTTTTGCCTTCTCCTATTTGTTCATTAAAAGATTGCCCAGAATTACTTCTCACTTTTGCCAATTCATTATGTGCTTCTTCCAACTCTACTTTTAGGCTTCTTTCACTGTCTTTAGCTTCTTTAAGTTGGACCTCCAGCTCTTTAATCCTAATTCTTTGACTTAGCGATACATTCTCGGCTTCAGTTGCCTGTAAGATGGTAAAACCAGCAAATGTTAATATAAATGGATTATCATCTCCACCATCAACCACAACTAAGTTTTATCTTTCTATATCATGCACACACAAATAGTTAAGAAAACCTAAACCATAATGAACCACATAGAAACTTGGCGACTAAGTAACAAAATAGAATAGACTGCAAGGTAACACAACCCTTGACCTAACATATGACAAGAAAAACTTATCTCTGATACATCAATAGCACGTCAATTTATAAGGTTCATAGGTTATCCGCTTACTAATATCTGTAACTTTAAGTACATAATTGGTCTTTTGCCGTTCTCTCCTTTTCGGACTATCTTAAATCTCGATGGTGAAAGAGAAGGTTGATGGGTGATAGTGAAACATGAAAGGTTTTGAACCTCTATCTAAATGGGGATACTCTCGTAGGAACAACGGGTATGAACGGGTCTTCCTCATCTACTACCATAGTTAACTAATATTTGCTCTTTCATCGGTCCGAGTAGTTAAGAGTAAGTAAGCACCGAACAATGGAAGAAGATTATGAACATGACATTAGAATATCTGAAACATCAAAAAACTCCAACAACTATCTCAATTTAGAATAGAACCAAGAATATCTTTCGATATTCCTTTTGTCTCGACTCAACAAACAAATACTCTTTCACATAGAAAGGCAATGATACCCATTTACAGATAAATAAAGCTTACATTAATAGGAATTAGTTCACCACCAAATTATCTTGTGATTACCAACAAAAAGAAATAACCTAAGTGACTAATCACATAAAAAAGATATCATAAAAGAAAACCTAAATCACTAAACAAGAAGCATTTCACAAAGAAATCAAAACCCAAACAGATAGATAGTAGCATTTTCAAGAACCCATTTTGTGACAGACCCTAACTAAGCTAATAAGGTTAGAAAACTATTATTACTATACCTGAGAATCCATGATTTGTTTCAAACGAACAAGCATTCTGATAGATTCATCTTTAAGAGAAAAAAGTTCTTGTTGAAACTGAAGAGCTTTCCTTTCAGAAATCATAATTCTTGTCGCCGCCTCTTTTGATTGATTAAGAATCATATCGGCGTAAGCTTTCTTCAAAGCTACCATTTTCTGTAAAAATTAGTCAAAATCAAAGATACCCAAGTTAATTAATACTAAAATAAGAACATCAAACACAATCACAACACAAACATCTATTACAAAAATTGGTAAAAACCCAATCCGAAAAATGGGTTAAAAAAGATCAAAATCGTAGGTTTTCATGAAAATAAAGAGATTTAAAATTGTGGGTATTTGAAATTTTTGAAAAATTTATACCTCATCGTCGTCCGCCATTAATGATGAACAGAGAATTTTTTTTTTTTTTTGAAGGTTTCGAGTTTAGTAGTGAAACGAGGGAAGAAGAAGAAAGAAAAGAAAACCTTCTCGCAAAATGTCTTATTCTGTTACGAACTGAAAGTCTTTTTCTGGTTTTACGGTTTTATCCTTGAAGTTTTCATTTTAATTACGAAATTGCCACTCGTTGTTTAGTTAGGTTTTTAATAACAGTTCCGAAAGCGCGCAATGAATATTGGGTAACTATGACGTGGACGTTTGTATGTCGTTCATCTAGTACAATTACAATACTCGAGGATACGATTTGGGTAGATGATTGGACAGAGATGATGATTATATTAAAATCAACGGTTATATTAAATTTGGTGGAAAATAGTTTATTATAGGAGAAATACCAGGGTGACACTCACGTATACATAAGTTTGATTTGGACATTGTATAGGTCTATAGGACATGATTTCATCAATTTGGCCGTCATCTGTTGGCAAAGTTGGTGCACATTTACTCCAAATATTCTTAGATTTCAATTCCACATTTGAATAAGTTGTAAAGCAATTTCAGATCGATGGTGAGACAGAATGTTGTGTTCATCTTAAGAGGTTAATCCCTAGTAACACGGATTGTGGTGTTCTTCTTAAGAGGTTAAACACCCTTCCCTAGTGAGACCTTTTAAAACGCGAGACCCAAGTTTGCAAGTGGCATCACTAGTCCAGAAGACTGGTTCACACCATCCTGTAACACGTTATCAACACGATTTACTATACTGTGATGTGGTCTTGGGAGGGTGTGTCGCAGGCAATCACACATCGCTGGTGAGATAGAGTGTGATGCTCCTTTTAAGAGGTTAAACACTTTTCCCTAGTGAGTCATCTTAAATCGTGAGGTCTAAGTGTGAAAAAGCGGACAGTATCACTAGCAACCCAGAATGTTGATTCGTGCCATCCTATAACAAAATCTATGATTTTTTTCAAACTTTATTCTTAACGGTAGGGTTGACGAGTATGACTTTTTAGAGTGTATGAGTGTCTACAAGGACAGTTGTCTAATAGTTATTAGTATATTTCATCCTTCCTTGTAGAGTATCGAAGTCAATTGATGTACGATTGTCTATTGTACTCGTACAATCTTGTTGTGTGTATGTGTCTCTCTTGTATACTATCCATCTTTGATTTATGTGCATAGAAGAGTTATAGGGATTGTCTTCGGTACTATTTCTCTATGTGTTTATCGAGTGATACGAATATATTTTGCCAAAGCTAGCACTTTGTTTCTCACATTTACGCGGTGACCTAACTGATTATCAGTCAAAAAGAACAAAAATATAAATAATTAGATGCAAATTATAAGGTCGGGAGTTTTAAAATGGTGGTGTGTAGAGAGAGTAGTTTATGTGAATACACTAGCAGAAGTTCTCGTGCAATAAGCAAAGGTATCATTTGTTATTCTGTAAATATGAATATGAAATCTGAAAGGATCGTATATGCAATTTTTGTTGTTTTGCATATTTTTTTCGAAGATCTTAAAACAAGTCTTTTATATACAATGCATATGTTTCAAGCTTCAAAATAAATCTAAATTTGAGAAGAACATTTATTTGAAGGTCTTAATTGGTTAAAGAAGTAAATACATGGAAATACTCCAACTAACAAATAAATTACACATTATTTATCAAATTTTTGGAAAACAATCAAACCCAAGTATTTCTTTTTTTGTTACATGTATTATATGGTAACGTTTATGTAAGTCGAGTGAGTTATCCTGAGTCTGGATGAATTGTTTGGAAAAAAGAGTGCCATTTGAAACTGCAATAAACGCTCGGGAGTGTCTATAGCTAACTTGTGGTGCCTATAGAGTTTCACCAATCATTGTCCAATAATAAACCACAAGTTCCCACATGGGCTCAACTCAAAAAAAAAAGGAACTTTCAAGGGCGTACGTAGTATTTTATCGTCCCCACACAAATCACAATGGACTTGGTCAATTAGCTACGACCAAGTCAATTGTTACCTTCCCCTAAAAGAAGAAAAGAAAATACTAATTACGGATCCAAGGGTTGAAATAGCCAATATTTTAGGCTAACTATTAGGGTGCCTTTAAGGTTACAGGAAATTGGCCAAAGACTTCATTTTAAAAAATTTAAGTTAAAAAGACAAATTATATTTTATTTGGTTATAAATCCAACATTTATATTTTATTCGGTTATAAATCCAAACATTTGTATATATTTAAAGTAAAAAGTTAAATTTTTTTGCAATCCTCTTGCACGTAGTTGCATCCCTCTTACAAACCATGGCTAACTTTGTTGTAATCTCTTACCATCATTTGAAACTCGGTTGCAATCTCTTACCATCATTTGCAAATTTAGAAAATACTTAATAAGTTGAAGACAATAAAAAAAATTAGTGATGGTTTTTCATAAAAAAAAAAAAAGGAAACTTATGTAGAATGTCAACCCAATATTTCTTTAGGTCATGGATTGGGCCTAAAGTCATTTGGACCTTCATCATTATTAATAATCAAAGGGAGATTTTATGGGGACCCCAATTTTGTTAGAAGAGCCCCTCCTTTAAAAGCGTCCCTCCTTTAAAAGCGTTCCCAAATCTCCCATTTTGATTAGAAGAGTCTCCCTAGAAAAAGGCACTCTCCTTAATTTAGTTTGACTTAACGATTAAGTTAATGCCGTGAGGTCAGGATTATTCAAACCAAGAAAAAGTCCCTTGACTGATCAAAATCCCCACCCATCTTTCATCTTCTTCATAACCTTTGTTTCATCTTCAGTTTATCTTCTCTCATTGTAAAATCTATCACCTCTATCACTACCGTCATTTTCATCTCTTCCTCATTCTTTCTCGGTTTCTCTATCGGTTTATCTCTCGTTCTCTCTTTCTTTCTCCCTCTTTTCATCTTCATCTCTTCATCTTCTTCATAACTTTAGGTTTCGTTTTTTTTCGATTTTTTGAAACTACATCATTTGAATCTACTGGTTAGCAACACAAGGAAGAAGATTTGCAGACCTTTTTTGGAAGCATTTCGTCTGGAAGCGGATGAAAATCAAGAGAGGAAGAAAACCCTCAAGTGAGCTTTCCGGTCGCACCAGACCGTAAAATCTACTGGTGGCAAATACAGTGGGCCCGAGCTGTAAATGTTGCATAATTCGGCTTGAGTCAATCGAAAATTGGACCAGTAGCACCAGTAGTTGTTGGACCAATTTTCGGCGGCTCAAGTCGAATTATGTAACATTTCACAGTGGGCTCGATCCGTAAATATTGCATAATTTGGCCTGAGTCCACCGAAAATTGGGCCAGTATCTCTGTTTCATCTTTTTCTTTTGTTTATCTTCTCTCTCTGTAAAATCTATCACCTCTGTCACTACCGTCATTTTCATCTCCATCTCTCCCTCATTCTCTTTCGGTTTTTCGCTCGTTCTCTCTACCTTTTTTCATCTTATCCTCTTGCTCTTTCATCTTCCTCAAATCCTAGGTTTAGTTTTTTGAAAGTTTGGTTATCACCAAAGTGGAAGAAGAAAAATATTTAAAGATTTGAGTTTTGGAGAGATTTAGGGTTGAAGTATGCATATTGCTTTCTTATCAGAAAAAAAAAATGCATATTGCTACAATATGGGTGATATACACCCTTAAATGGGGGCTTTTTTAAATCATTGCATGGAGGGCTCTATAAGGAAACAAGACCAATGATTTTTTATCAAGTCAATGAAGGGGAAAAAAAAGTCAATGAAGTCATGGAGGCCTTTTAATAAAAATGGGTGGGCCTATAAAATTTCAGTAATCAAAACCAAATTGGTATGAACTGGATCCCGAACCGGAACAATAATTTCTAAGTAAGGTTGTGTTTGTTTTTTTGTAAACATCTGAATCTGAATTAGCTGAATCTGAAATGTCTGAACTGAATTAGCTGAATCTGAAAAATCTGACTTAATCTAAAAGTGAGGTGTTTGTTTTTTAAATCTGAATGATTAAATCTGAATTACTATTTTGACTGTAATACCCCTCATTCATATATTTCACCAAACAGACCCTACCCTGGTCTAAAATAAAATGTTAGAAACCCTAACCTTTTATCTTTCCCCTATCTTTTTCCTCTCAAAAAGTGGTATCAGCCTCCTCTCTCTCTCTCTATCAATGGAACCTGTCGCTGGAAATATCTCTTCCAAGCTCTCTCTCTCTCGAAAGCTTTCGACAGATCTCCCTCTCGACAATGGAATATTCACGTTTATTAGCTGTTAAATCATAACTTTGCTTGTATTTGTGGAAATATGAAATGGGGTAGATCTGAGAATCTGAGATGGGGTATTTAAAGGAGCTTCATTTCTTCTTGTTGTCTCATAGAAGAGGCAGAATCCATTTCTCTCATAGAAGAGGCAGGATCCATTTCTTCTTGTCGTAACTATTTTCATCTGTCAAAGGTTTGTAAATTTAACCTCGCCGAATCACAGATCTCTTATGATGTTTGTTATGTGTGTTGTGGTGGTGATAGCCGCAGTGTACCATCGTGGTGTGGGTTGTGGTGGTTTTGCCGACGGTGGTGGTGACGGTTTTGCCGGTGGTGGTGGTGACGGTTTTGCCGGTGGTGGTGGTGACGGTTTTGTCGGCGATGGTGGTGTTTACTGTTGGGACATTAATTTCTAAAATACAAAGATTTCAACAAAAAAAATCTAAAATACAGGGGCATATACGTCATTTATCAAATTTCAGCAATTGAACTTAGTTTTCAGACTTGTTTTCAAGTCTGAAAAATGTGGACTTTTTTTCAGCCATTTCAGACCTCAGCCAAATTCAGTTTAATTTTCAGATTTCCTTAAATTTGAAAACAAACATCTGAAATCTGAATTGGACTCTAATTCAGATTTCCTTAAATTTTCAGATTTCCTTAAATTTGAACTCCAATTCAGATTTCAGATCTGAAAAAGTAGAAAAACAAACAACACCTAAGTATTTGTTGAAATGTAAGTATTTGGGACGATAGCTGTCTACCTCCAAGTATACAAACTCACGTGTCAATCCAAATAACTTTTTGACCGGTCGCGTTGTATTTAATGTGCTGACAAAAAGATCCAACAAATCCTCATGGACTACTTTATCGAACCACCAAGACCATTTGATACAGGCAGAGCAAAATGTGAAATTTGGAGAGCACTGGAATTACATATGTGGGCTTCTAGTAAATATCAATCATTCTTACAAAGTTATAATTAAAGACCCCATTTTACAAAGACATAGTGGTTGGCCCCTCTTGCCTAACCCTTTCAGTTAGACCAAGAGGGTTACCATTATCTTCTATTCCACTTTTCTTCTTCTTTTCTCTCTTCCATCATTGTCGAAACGAACCTTGATTTGTAGGAATTCGTAAACAACTGTGTGAACACATTGAGTTTCTAACTAATGGTTTGAGGAATCTCAAAAAAGGAATATGATTTCCTCAGGAGTTACTTGTCTGAAAATTTATAACATTCTATTAGCAATGTCAAGACACATGTAGCCTTTACGAGTATGACTATATCTAAAAAAAACACCAAAATTGATTTGCGATTCAGTTTATTATCAGATCTTGTAGTTTCAAAATAAGAGATACACATGTTGAACTATATACGTTCAATAACTAAGAGTAAGCAAAGAGATTTGCTCAAACATGACTCCACAAAGAGATTTGTTATCTAACAACTTTGGAGGGATTTTTTTTGTTGAGAAATTTGTAGGGAGTTTGTCGATGATATAAGTAGCAACAAAATGAACAAAACCGATACAGTCTAAACAAAAAATTTATGTTGCTTGCTGTGATTCACTCTCTTCTGAATCATAGCAAACTACATATGATTTCCGTTCATAATCTGTCTAATTTTCTTCTTTCCAAGCATCACTCTCTATTTATATTATAATTATATTATTTATATTTATATATTATAAACACCACATCTACCCACCACCTTCTTCTCTAGTTTCAACTAATTTCACTCACATTCACTCCAACTCTCCAAGCATTACTCCAGATAACCTCTCTCTCTCTCTCTCTCTAGAAAACTCTTTCTCTCTCTAAGAACAACCCATTATGCTCTCATCTCTCTGTCCACTCTAAACCTGCTTGAAGTCAATGGCTTCTCAGTGTAGAGGAGCAGATACTAAAAAACCCTAACTTCAAAATACCTACTAAAGTCCAAAACAGTCTCAAAGTCTCTTCCTTTCTCTCACTTCCGCCATGAACAGATCAAGAGAGATAAAAACCACATTTAGCCTCTTCTTCATATTCATAGCTATTTCATTTCTTGTCTCAATCAAAGCTCAAGAAGATGATTCAAAATGTCTTGAAGGTATAAAATCATCAATTACTGATCCACAATCAAAACTAAGTTCATGGGTATTTTCAAATATCTCCATTGGTTATATCTGTAAATTTGTTGGTGTTTCATGTTGGAATGAAAGGGAAAATCGTTTAATAGGTTTACAACTTCCATCAATGGAACTTCTAGGTCAAATTCCTGAATCACTTAAGTATTGTTCAAGTCTTCAAATGCTTCAACTTTCAGATAATGCACTTTCTGGTAATATCCCTTCTCAAATCTGTGATTGGTTACCTTATTTAACTCACTTAGATCTATCAAGAAATGACCTAACTGGTGAAATCCCACTTGAAATTGTTAATTGTAAGTATCTTAATACTTTGATTTTGAAAGATAATCGATTATCTGGTTCAATTCCTTATCAGTTATCAAATTTAGGTCGTTTGAAGAAATTATCAGTTGCTAATAATGATTTATCAGGTCAGATCCCATCTTATTTTTCTGATTTTGATTCAACTGATTTTGATGGAAATGATGGACTTTGTGGTCAACCACTTGGATCTAATTGTGATGGAATGAAAAAAAGGAATCTCATTGTTGTAATTTCTGCTGCTGTTTTTGGTGCTGCTGTTTCTTTGATGTTAGGGTTTGGAATTTGGTGGTTCTTCATTAGGTCTTCGTCGAAAAGAGGGACTACTACTACTACTGGAACTACTAGTAAAGATGTTGATACTAGTTTAGCAGACAAATTTAGGGCTCATAAACTTGATCAAGTTTCTTTGTTTCAGAAACCCATTGTGAAAATCAAGTTAGTTCATTTAATGGAAGCTACTAACAATTTCGATCCTGAAAATACTATTATTTCGACTAGAACCGGGACATCGTATAAGGCTGTTTTATCTGACGGATCATCGCTTGCTCTCAAGCGACTTAACAATTGTAAGCTTAACGAGAAACAATTTCGATCGGAGATGAACAAATTAGGTCAACTTAGACACCCGAATTTGGTTCCACTTTTAGGGTTTTGTGTTGTGGAAAATGAGAAGATTTTAGTTTATAAGCATATGAGTTATGGAACTTTATTATCGAAATTGCATGGAAGTAGTAATCTAGATAGTCAACGTGATCGATTGGATTGGTTGACGAGGCTTAAGATTGGTATTGGTGCTTCTAGAGGCCTTGCTTGGCTTCACCATGGATGTTCAGAGCCATTTCTTCATCAAAACATAAGTTGTAATGCGATTCTCCTCGATGAAGATCTTGATGCTAGGATTACGGATTTCGGATATTCTAAGATATTAAGCTCTCCTGATTCTCGTGACAGCACTTTTAACCATGGAGATTTCGGTGAATTTGGTTATGTGGCACCAGAGTATTCTAGCACCATGGTTGCTTCTCTGAAAGGAGACGTATTCGCTTTTGGCGTAGTACTTCTAGAATTGGTAACTGGACAAAAGCCTCTACAAGTGAGTAATGCCGAAGAAGGATTCAAAGGTAACCTAGTAGATTGGGTTAGCAAGCTCTCCAGCTTTAACCGTATCAAAGATGCCATCGATAAATCCATATGGGGAAAAGGGTACGATGAAGAAATCCTCAAGTTTTTAAGGGTTGCTTGTACTTGTGTGGCTTCTAGACCTAAGGATAGACCATCAATGTATCAGGTTTATCAGTCATTAAGAATCGTTAGCGAGATCCATGATTTCTCTGAACAGTTTGATGAGTTTCCACTGATTCTCGGCAAACAGCATGGTAATAACCCAGAGTAGAGAGAGAGAAATTTCAAACGAGCGCGTAAAGACTTTGGAGTTCAATCGGCATACTTCATCTCTTCCATCTAAATCGAAGTTAGTGGCATCGATTTCGTTTTATTTTCATATTCCTATTAAACAATGCCACTTCGATAGAAAACTACCTCAATGTCTTTGATGTTTGTAATATTGTTGTATCTGTAAGAAGCTTTAGAAGTCCAGTTTGAAGATGATGCCATGAACTTAGGTTTCAAGGCGTTTCTGTTCACTTAGGAGATTCATTTGTCTTGTTGAATTGTTATGTAAAACTAAGCTCTATTTTTACTTGAATGAGTACTCTGATCTCGAGTAGTTTATCGTTTACTATTGATTGGTTTTCTCCATCTCTAATATAGACTATATCCACGAAAACTGTTTTGGAGAACAGGATCAAGAACTAATACCCCGTTCAGGTATCTCGAGTGAAAAACCCATAAATGCTCTAAGCATCTAAAGGGATATGGGGTCGTTTTTCTTTTTTTTTCTTTTTTTCTTCCTTAGAAGCTCGAATACAAACCCAAACTTGTTTGTAAAAGAACTTCGTCTCTCCCAAGAAAAGGGAAACTCTAACATCAAAGAGGAGAGTAATAAACTCTAGTTGTTCTATGTAAGTAACAGAGGCAAAGATAAACCATAAAACATGACATAAGTATCTATTGCTTAGAAAATACAAAGACAAATGCTAAAGCAGGATCCATTAATGAACTCAGCAGTACAACCAACTCATTTTCAAACAAAAACAATTCTGGTCTCTCTCTCTCTCTCCACTTAACACCAAAATTCCTCACTTCCAGGGACACATCTACAGAGTGATGACAACAGTTTGCAGAGCTGTTAAGGAGATAATTACAAGAAATAATCTGGAGTCTTACGGGTAGTGTCCGGTTCAACCTGCCGAGGAGCAGGGTCGAACTGAAGGAAATTTTGATCCATCTTCTCTCCAATCTCAAGTATGGCCGCCATATTTCCACAACGATAACAGTAGTTTGGTGCACTGAATACCGTCACCACGTTCTTCTCCTGCAAACAAATATTTTTTAACAAAAATATTTAATAAACCACTTCTACAAATTTAGATCCCAAGTTGATAGAGACGGAATAAATGGTGGGGTTTGGAATTCACTCGCCTGACACCAGTTGTAACCATCCATAACAAGCTGATGGGCTCTTGCGACGAGGGTTAGCCCATTTGTGTGGTTGAACTGAGCTGCGATATCCTGCCCAAATGTGTAGCCAGCTCCACGAGGAGATATTCCCCAACCACATCGGTCATCAGGATCCGACCATAGAAGGTCACACATTGGTCCTTCATGAGGAACCTATTTTGCACAATATACAACATCGTCAGCTGAAGCATGATACTAAGCATAGACAATCTCTTATTGCTTAAATATCTAAAACCAGACAGCAGAACCCCAAACGTTATCCCCACGACGATGCAACCGACGCATAAATAATGGAACTAGGGGAATTTTGATACACTACGCATAGTCAACATATTAGACTCTTCAACAAGAAAAAATTCCCATTTGTGGAAGGGGGTCATGGGAAATGAAAGCAGCAAGGGACTCTGTAACTCGGAAGCAGGAACTAACTAAAAGTTGCAACATATCCAGAAAATATTGTGAGAAGCAGTGTTTGAGATTTGGAGGGAGGTACCAGCTATTTAGAAACTTCCAGAGTCCAGACAATACAACTTATACCAGCTCCGGTCGGAGTTTTCCTTCAACAGAGTATATCTAATGCCTTAAAAAGTCCAACCTTCATTACTCTACTACAATATTAGGCAGGTAGAATAGCTAAGTTTAGAGTTTTTCCCGAGATCAAAGAAACATGGACACCCCTTTTCACTTTCAGTTAGATGATGGGGTCATAATGCTATTAAAGTTTGGAAGACTCCTATGGAGATGAAGGTATGTAGATAAAGAAGATGCTATTTGAATGTCGAGCCACGTTAATCTGTTAGAAAGCGAGCAACTGAGTGGTATAAATAAACAAGCCTGCATCCAGAAAGAACCATAGGAATCTAGGACGGGGAAAACTGCTTCTCTCAAAACATACAGGTCCAAACACAGAAGCAACGGCATGAAAATAACTGTAATCAATCAGTAAATGATGCGTATACTGCATACCTCCTGTATACGGTCCAGAGATCGGATATTATCCAATGTATCCAAGGAGGGGGAGAGCCCACCATGCAAACAAAACACCTAAAAGTAATAAACAGTTGTGAGTGAGAAGTAACATTAAGCTAGATAAATGTAAGCCAATAGTGTGCCACTCCAGAAGCCAAACCTGACTCTCGATAAGAGCTGTAAGTGGTAAATAATCAAAAAGGTCAGTAAAATACTTCCAGACATTTGCATTTCCATATTTTCTTAAGCATTCATCATAAAACCCATACCTGAAACCAAATTTAAATTTATCAGTTAAAGAAGAAACTTCATGAGTAAAATCATCTCTAGCATGTGAGATCCCACATATGTACGGGCCAACATTAGAATTTTGGATAAGTAATGAACTAAGAAAACAATTAATTTTTTTTTGGAGAGAAAACGAATAATTATCAAGGGAAATTTTGTCATGCTAGATTATATATCAAATAGTTAAGAAATAGAACCCGGTAACTAAAGGATATTTCCTACAACACGATCTCATTGATCTGTATGCCATGTAGGGCATACATAATTTCATTCATTTCACTTGTCACCCAAAAAAAAACTTGCTTTTCAAAAAATTAATGCAATCCCATTACTTGTCACCCAATAAATCCATATTGTGTGAAAAAAATATTTTCAAACATAAAGTAAATGAACGAATTATCGACAGGAACAAAGGTGTTACACTTGAGTTATTTGACGGCTTTCATGATTTCCCCTCAGAATTGTAATTCTATCTCTATAACGGACTTTTAAAGCCACTAAAAGTGTGACAGTCTCCACCGAATAGTACCCACGATCTGCATAAATGAACATCAAGAACCGCGTTAGAGAAAATGCTAGAACAATAATGAGAATCTTTTCTTAAAAGATACATCACTTAGCAAAGGAATCATGCAGGTAGATTAAATACATCAGAGTTACCAGATAATCACTATCCCTATTCCCTCCTTGCGTACCACATATCAGATTTCATGTACTCTTTGCGGGTGGGTTCGTGATCCGGTACCCAAATTTAGCGTACCGGAATATCCAACCTTAATTAACTCAATTTCATTCTAAAAATTTAGAAGCTAAGCTTATTGAGTTTTTAACTAATAGCTTGTCTGTTTAACTAATTAATACTTTAAGTTTAACAAAAACTAAGTGGCTTAGTGTAGGTGTATTCCATATGGATCATAAAGACATAATCCAAAACGCACTGGACTACAAAATAACGGACAGAAGAAGTATATCCCTAGTGTACCCAATGCTCATAAGGTAGCGTATCACGTACTGATACCGCGTATCGAAGCGATCCGAACACCAAGTAACATTGAATAGACTCAATTTAGGGCTTAGGAATCAGTCTGAGGTGAAAGAACAAACATGACTTTATTCAGTTTGCCACACCAACAATCTAATGAAACAGCAGCTATAATAGTCAGACCTCCTTGGCAAAATTATATCGTGCCGAAACTGTTAACTCCATTGGGGCAAAATCTACTAACATAACCACATCGATTTTCTAACTGCGGTGAGTTGTGAAATATCAAAAGCCCAGATATCGAAACTCGAAAGCTTTCCCTTCTTTTGTTTTTTCAGGAATTCTTTCCCCCTTTCGGAATAAACATCGACAAATAAGAAAGGGTCTCATAAAGGCAAACACGAGATTCATTCAAACAATATATGATCATTATATACAAATCTGATGCCTGGATCCACATAAAATTCTAATAAAAATTTCAATTGGCGATCAAGACATAATCAAAAGGGCAAATAAAGAACCTAATCAACACATATTTTAGTAGTATTTTGTTTCTTCTATTCCTCCTAATTGTAAGAGGAACCACATGATTCATGAACAATCTCTAAAGTTTCAACCTTTACAAACAAATAAGATCATGGTCAAACATATTAGAAAACAAAATCTAACCCTAAAATCATTTCAAAGATAAAAATGATCTGATATTAGAGAATTGGGGGAATTAAATAAAATGAAACTGACCTACGTAATCACCCATAAAAAGATAATTAGTATCAGGAGCATTTCCACCGATTCGAAACAACTCAATAAGATCATAAAATTGTCCATGAATATCTCCACAGACAGTGACCGGACATTTCACCGGTTGAACGTTCCATTCCTCAACAAGAACAGCTCTCGCCTGCTCACACAAAACCTTCACATCTGCTTCAGAAAGAGGCTTACATTCCATCAGATGCTCGATCTGTCGGTCCAGATCCGCCATTGAAGGCATCGTTTAATTCTCTTGTCTGAACCTCAAATTGACAAAAAAGGGGAAAAGAAACTGCTATCTGAATCGAAAATCAGCTGAAAATCTAGAATTTTTTTCTCCGGTTTGAATCAAATTGGAAATTAGGGTTCGTCGGAGGAGATCGATCGCAGCTAATTAGTTAGGGATATCTATCTATCTGAATTGAGATCGAGAGAGAAAAGAAGAATAGGTTGGATTTTGGTTCGGTTCCAATTCTTTCGCTTATTAATCGTAGCAGAGAATAATCATATTTTCCATTTTTGGGTATTTGGACTTCGGACAGGGTTCCTCTCTCTTCTCTAGGGTTCGTGTTGTGTTATAGGGAACCGACTTTGTGTATTGGGACATGAATTGTATAGGAACATCAATCAGTTCAGTAAGGGGTTATTTTTCAAATGACCCCCTAGTCTATGATCAGCTTCCTGTCTAGCTCTCTAGTTCAACAAAAATACTCATATTAATCTTTCTATTCTCACTTTGCCTTGTTGTCGTCGGTTTCCTCTTTCTCTAATTTTAGAGAGATAAAGAGATCCAATTCGATTATTGTTTCCATGAGAGAACATAAGTGATCTTCATCTGCAAAAGTGAAAAAGTCAAACAAATTTTTAGTTCCAGATTATATCAAAACAATAAAATAATTAAGGGTTAATTCTGTATTAGCCCCCAATTTGTGATCAATTCACCTTTTTGGCCCTCATAAGTGTCCGACAGTTCGATTTGGCCTTCAAAGGCCAAAAAGAAAAATCAATTTTTTTTTTCAGAAACACCCTTGGGGCCCAAAATGGAATTAATTATTATAATTTTTTTGAAAACACAAGGCCACCTCACCTCCTCTTATTTCCTCCACCTCAGCAGTTAATTACATCTCACATCCATGTTATATGTCCGTCTCATCACCTTCTCTGATGAAGGTCGCCGCCCTGCCGATTTTCCGACCTTCAAACATAAATACAATTTTTTTCTTTCTCCTCTTCCTTTCTCTCTCTTCTCTTTCCTCTCAATCTCTCTCTCTAAGTTCCCCTTCGCGGGTAGAATTCCTGGCGAAGGGGACGACTCCGCCCGAAGGGTTTCCAGATCGAAACCCTCTTCGTGAATGAAAGGTTTCCCATCTGGAAACCTTTTCGTCCTCACGAAGAGCTTCCAGACCGAAATTCGTCGATCGGAAACCCTTCGACCGGAGTTGTCCCCTTCGCCGAGATTTCTGTTGGCGAAGGGGAGCTCAGAGAGAGAAAGAGATTGAGAGGAAAGAGAAGAGAGAGAAAGGAAGAGGAGAAAGAAAAAAAGTTTTTTTTTTATGTTTGAAGGTCGCCAGAAAAATTGGTCGCCCGACGTCCTTCAGCGGAGAAGATGATGAGATGTGCACATGACAAGGATGTGAGATGTAATGAACTAATGAGGTGAAGGAAATAAGAGGAGGTGAGGTGGCCTTGTGTTTTCAAAAAAAATTTAGAATTAATTCCTTTTTGTCCCTCAAGGCTCAAGGGTGTCTCCGAAAAAAGTTGAAATTATTTTGGCCCTTCGAGGCCATCGAACTGCTAGACACTTATGGGGCCAAAGCGGAATTAACCCAATAATTAAAAATCATATTCACTTTTTATGACCTTTCTATATATTAGGGTTTCATTCAATCATTCATTAGAAACTTAGACAAGGAACTGATTAACGAGAAGGATTATCATTAATAATCTTCAAAATACTTAAGAATCATATACATTTTTTAAATTTAGATTGCAAATAGTTTGTCACAAATTGCGTTAGCAGGAATATTTGATTGAAAAATCTTCTTGTTTTCAGAAATTTTAAAATATTTTGGAAAAGAACTCTTAAAATTGCAACTAAGAATTTTCTCAAAATTTTGACACAAGCGACAAATTTTATAAAAAGATTCACTAATAGTGAGATATTGGCAGAAAAATCAATTTTACACCAAGTTAAAAATTTGTTTGTTTTGTTCAAAATTATTAGTTTTTTGTCAGCAACATAATATGTCCAAAATTTCAACCACAACGGCCAAAATATTCCATCTTCACCGATTAGAGAGTGGTTGAAATTCTACGACATAGAGAGAGAGAGAGAGAGACGTAACTTATCAGCATCCAAATCATACAACGGGAATTATCGATAAAAAAACTACTATCGACTCGAGATAGTTGTTTTTTTAGAGGAAGATAAATCTCATAAAAGGAACATAGTTTGCATCAATACAAGAAAGATAAAACCATGAAAATTAACCGAGAAGGACTAAACAAGCTATTCAGCCAAATTTAGGACTGTTGCTTCTGTCACCAAGTTATGTGCCACCTGATTGCAATTTCACGAGGTATAAAGAATCGTCATGTGTCTGGTTGTTATCCTTCCACGCAGTGACGAAATCTCGTCCATCAAACGCCATGGAGCTTCAAGATCTACGGTTGTTAATAAATCAATCAAAACCCTACTATCGCCTTCGACTCGAGATAGTTGTAAAGAGATAGACGGGTTTTCCAATTGGTTCGGAGAGGAGAGAAATCAATTTAAGGATTTAGTGTTTGAGTTAAGACGGGATATCATATTTAAATAACTTTTAAACAAGGTCCTTAATACATAATATTGTATGGACTTATTTGCAAGAATATGTTTACTTACTAAACAACAAATTCCTTATAAAGTTGACGTCTCAATACCTCTATTAAGTGCTCCTATACCAGTTCAACAAAAAAGACTATATATGGATCATTGCATTGTACCCAAGGGTCATCCAAAACAAAATGATAGGGGGATCATTCTTAAGCTAAGAAAGTAAGAAACTAAAGTAGACTGGTTCCAAAGACATTGATAATTTTTTGTAGAAGTGTTGTCACCATATAATCCGATCTCTTTTGTTCGATCACTATCCTAAGGGTTGTTGTCATAATTTTTACACAATTATAAGTACTTTATGTTATTTTATGGCTTGTTATATGATGTAATCTTTTTATTAATTGAAATTGATGTAACATGTAGAACAACAACATTTATTATTTGTCCGGGCTAAATTTATGATACCTAATAGTCCATTACGAAAATGTTAATATCCTTACTCGTGGTAGTTTTGTTTTCTACAAGGACGACTTCTTGTTGGTTTTATTTTTTCTTTATATCAATCATCCAATAAGGACCCAAAATTGCTTACTTGGTCTTTTAATGTTCCAGAGATCAATTAGTACAATCAATTTTTTGCATTTGTGGTATATAAGTCATTGGCAGACTAAAAAACAAAGTAATTCATAAGAAGTGGGTTAGTTCACTAAATTTGACCTTGCTACAAAAAATTGGATCTCTTTGTCCAACATGACACAAGCAACTTAGACTCTTTCTCTCTCAAACCCACCATGATATTTATTCTTGTGTAGGTGAACATTTCTCATGCTCTATTCGCATCAGAAGCGTGCTTGGTCCACCTCTGTGGAAGGACCGAATCTTATCATTTTTTTAGTTAATTCTTTTTCGGCCCCCTACTTTGTGACCAGCTTCCTTTATGGCCCCTTTATTTTATAAATTCAAATTTGACCCCTTTTTATTAACACCGTCAGTTAACTTTGGTGGTTAAATTTTTTGTTCCATAATTGCCTTTGTCATAAAAGTGTTTTTGTAAATTTAAGTTTGGCCCCCTTTTAATTTGGTTGATTCACAAAAGATTTCAACTTATTTAGAAAAAATTAGGGGGCCAAAATGAAATTTGTTTAAAAAATATTAAAAGCACTTCTCTCACCTCCATCTCATCCATTTTCTGTTCCACGTCATCATCAACCACCACCTCATCATCTTCTCCGATGATGGTGGTCGACCGGCATAATTATATGGCGAGAACCAAACTTTTAAAAAAACTTGAACTCGCTCTTCTAAATAAGTTGATGAGGTGGCGAGAATCACCGGAGAAGATGATGAGGTGGCGGTTGATGACGACGTGGAACAGAGAAGGGATGAGATGGAAATGAGAGAAGTGTTTTTCATATGTTTTAAACAAATTTCATTTTGGCCCCCCTAATTTTTTCTAAATAAGTTGAAATATTTTTGGGAATCAACTCAAATTAAAAGATGGTCAAATTTGAACTAAAAAAAAAATACTTCTATAACAAGGGCAATTATGGAAACAAAAAAGTTAACCACCAAAGTTAAGTGACAATGATAATGGAAGGGAGCCAAATTTGAATTTATAAAAAAAATTGGACCATAAAAAAAGCTGGTCACAATGTAGGGGCCAAAAAGAAATTAACTCTTTTTTTAGAGAAGGTGAAGAAGAATAGGAAGATGAAGAAATATTTGAAAATACTGAGAAGAAAATGGTAAGTTCAGTTGAACAGGAGTAGTTTAGCTACATAAGAAAATTCGTAATTTATTTGTCATGCTTGAAGGGCCAAGCTGAGAAATTAGGATTCTCGATTGACTGTTTACCTTTTTCTTACCTTGGTATGCCTTTGGGTCAGTCTCCTAAGACTTTGTCCTTTTGGAATCCTATTACTCCGTATTAAACGAATCGCTAAGAAGTTTGCTCATTAGAAGCGAAGATATCTCTCCAAAAGCGATAAAATTGTGCTCGTAAACTCCATTCTTTCAGTTAGGCCGCTTTACCTACTCCCTGTCTTCTTAATTCTCAGCAATGTTGCAAATAAGATTGAGAATATCTTAAAAGATTTCTTATGGGCTTATGGGGAGACTCTAATTCAAAAAGAAAGTTACATTGGATTTCTTGGTACAAGATCACAAAGCTTCTAAACTACGGAGGGCTCAGAATAAGAAGATTAAAGGAGACTAACTTATCTCTTTTGGCCAAATGTATTTGGAGGTATAGGAATGAGGCGAATGCACTTTGGACTAATATGATTAGGGAGACATACAAATCCAAATCATCTCGAAAAAGTAAAAGAAGGCCACTTGGTTGTTATTATTAACAGTGGAACAATTCTACTTGAAGAAGAATTCAAAAGTATTTGGAAATTCTCAGGGACAAAAGATGCATCTGCCGAAGAAGCGATGTCAAGTAACTTCTCTTCTCGTAATTGAGATCTAAAACTTTCTAAAAGATATCCTGATACTGAAGCAGTGGCGGCATCGTAACTCCTTTACAAACTCTCCATTATCTCTCTTAGAGATACTACAATTACTTGAACCAGAACATGGAACCCAAGTAAGAATGGTGAGTTCTCAGTCTCTTCTTTTTATTACCATCATTTAAATTTCTTCTCCGTAAAGAACAAAGTTAACATCCAGAGAGAGTTTCCTAGAAAGAATATTTGGAATAACGTCATTCTTCCGAAGATCTCTTTCGTTTTATAGGCTTTGTATCTCCAAGCTCTTCTTACTCTTGATCTCTCTTTGACGAAGGGGGTTCATCTTCCCAAACAGGTTTGCAACATGAGAAACTCAGGACCATTTGTTTTTTTTTGCTCCTTCGCATATAAAATATGGAATTCTCTTACACCGTCTTTCATCAAGCTCACAACATTTGTATATCGTTTTAAGGATCTGGTTGACTCTAATGCTCTCCCAAAGAGGTACACTTGATTGGAAAGTTTTCTTGAGGTATGGAGTGTCTTATGTTATTATTTGGAGTTTATGGGAAGAAAAAACACACGGATTTTTGAAGAAAAGTATAAGTCAGTAGAATATCTTAAAATTTCGATCAAAACTCTCCTTTTTTATTGGAGTACAAATCAAGAACAGAAGAAATCCACCACTTTTTCGGACTTGGTGTTTAGTTAGGATGCACTAATTCATATGCAATTTTTATCTTTTTCTTCCACTTCTGTTCTCTTTGTATTTGCGACTTTAGCAATTAATGAAATCTATTTTACCCACCTCAAAAAAGATAAGTCTAGTTACTACTTTAAAAGGGCATCTTCAATTTCTTATTTTTGTGCAGGTAAGTTCAAAAACCCTTCCTTTAGAATAAAATTTAGGGTTTTTTGGGCTTACCCCCTCGTCACTAATTGGTAATTGAGTTTATCCCCCTCAATAATGAGTAATTGAGCTTACCCCCTTAGACTTACTATTAGTGAGAAAAACACAGAGGCTATGTTTGGCATCCGTGAAATAATTGCCACTACCAAGAACAATTATTCTTCAATATGATTCATATTAGGGATTCTACCTCATTTTATTGTTTGATTTGGTCAGGAATATGATTAGTAAAGATTGATTTTGTTTATATATTATTTACTTTCTGATTTTATTATCACATACCAAACATATCCTTAGTAGTTTTGACAAAAAATCTAAATTCAAGGGGGTAAGCTCAATTACCAATTACTGAAGGGGGTAAACTCAATTACCAATTAATTTTGAAGGGGTAAGCTCAAAAAACCCTAAAATTTATGTAATTGAATGATGCTTTTAATGAAGGAAACAGTGGTCAAATGGACCATTTTACTTTGACATGAAATCTCATCTACTCACTTGGTAAATGAAAAAAGCCAAAGCCAAAAAACAAAGCAATAGTTGGATACTTGATAAAGCTTGTTGTTTACATTCCCATGCATTCACCATAACAACATTTCTAGGGTTTTGTTCCTTCCAACTTCTTTTCTTTTTCTTTATAGTATCAAGTAATAGTTTGGTCTATTTCCATACATTTTTTGCTACTCTCTCTCTCTCTCTCTAAATTAAAGGACTAAAGTAGAGTGTCTGCAAAGCTAGCTTCTCCTAGATTCTTGTAAGTGAAATATCTTTGAGAGGATATAATAAATCTAGCTTTAATTACTTTACTCCTTCCACTAACACAAACAAACAAAATTCTCACTAAAAAAAATGTACTCTTGAGAAATATTTATATGCTTTAATTCAAAAATTAAACATAGAGTTGTTCATTTTCTGCACAAGTACTGTTCATGAAGCTTCTTCTTCTTCTTCCTTCCTCACTAGGCTTAAGCTACACCAGGAGGTCTTCCAGAGTTTCCTGCTTTCCTACGAGAACGAAAAATGAAACACAAACCTTTAAAAAATCCAGTATCGGATTCTGAAGTAAGGCGGTAGTTTTCTTTTCTAAAATATAAACATGAAATCAAAGTTGATTCAAGTCAAATTTTAGAATATTTTTTAATCAAATTTATCGCTTGAATAATTTATTTTGGGTTTATTTGAATCTGACATAAATCTAAATTAAAAACCCATTTACCGTAAGAGGTATAATCTTCCACCTTAGAGGGCAAGGGTTTGAGGCAAACGCTGAATAATTAAAAAAAAAAAAGACAGACTCAAGCAATTCAAATTCAGCTAAAAAACACAAACACTACCTTATTAAAGAGAAAGAAAAAGAACCACATTTAAGTATTTGGCAAAGATAATGTTTAAAATGAAAATGTTAAAGTTTTGCATGTACTCATAAAATGTTATATGAAGTTTGAGATTTGAGTTCTTTTTAAGAATAAATATAAATAAGAAAAAGTAAATAAAGATGTTCAGAATTTCAGCTAATGGTACCTCTTATTGTAACTAAAGTGTCTCACTCCTTCCTTTAAGGTTCTCTTTTTTACTTCTCTTAAAATAAGAGAATTAAAGCTTCATGTCTCAAGGAACTTTTGTTTCTCATGGAGCTAGATCTTTGTTTCTTCATGTCTCAAGAGTTCTAAATTTAGATCCTAACTCAGACCCATATTTCAAAACAAAGCAAGTTCAAAACTATATACGGCAGAAGAACTAACTCGAGCCACACCAGATCCTAGAGTTTGACTTACAATAGTACTGTTTGTTATTTTTACTAAGTCAGACCTGAAATCTGACTCGAGGTATATGTTGTCACGAGTCAAATTTCAAAATATTTGTTTTTATACGACAGGTGACATCTCAATCTTTCTAAATATCTAATTGGGTTGACTTTTATGACCATTTGAGTAAGACGATTCAGATGAGTCAAAATCAGACAACGGAAAACAAAGATCAGCGTCATGAAATAATGGATTCACAAACTTCACTACTAAAAAACAAAGATCGAGTCGAATCGTATTGGTTGGTCAATATACACGAAAATACACATGTTATAACTTATATAGTTATGTATGCATGTTTATATATATATGTGCATGAGAATATATAGAGAAGAAGGTAATGGAAATTTGTATGCACCTGTTATGAATGGGATCAGGCCCATTAGGAACTTTCCTCTTGCTCATAGAATTGGGATCCAAACCAGCAGGATGAACATGATCATGTCTATCTTTTCCTACTACCTTCAACCACTTAGAATTTCTTACAGTACTTAGTTTTTCTTCTTCACTTATCATGAGTACTCCAACAATCAATAACCCAATAACTATAACTCCAAACAAAGTTCTAAAAGCCTCAACTCTGCCCATATCTCTTCTGATTTAGTTAGTCTCTCTCTCTTTATATCTATATGTTCCCCAATCATGCCTTGAGTTACCAAAGTACAGATGAACAAAAGTAGTTCAGAACAACCATGTCTGACTCAATTGGGTCAATGGGTTGGTGAGGGTTTTCTGTAATCAATGGCAGAAGAACAGTAGTGAAGAGAGAACAGAGAAAGAGAGAGAGTGTGGGTAAGTAGAGAAGAGTAGTATTTTGGTGTGGTAAGAAGTGGTGGGTTTTCTTTATAGGTGGAAGTGATTCTGTTTCTTTTTTACTTTCTTGAAGTTTGAACTTGGAACCAAAATAGGAAAAAAAAAGAAAGAAAACTTAACAAGCTAGTTTTTTGAACATGACATGGAGGAAATTAACACTCTCATACTATTACTTTAGGTTTTCACAGAGTGGGCCCATAAAGAGTAATAAGACTAGTCTACTTGTGCTTTGATTGCTTACTTTCATGCACTCACTATAAACCAAAGGGGCTTACCTTATTTCTCTTTTTCTACATAAAACATTGGAACACAAAAAAAATCCTTAGAGAATGTAGGGTGAGTCTCCGCTTGAATCCCGACCGGGTGACGTGGGCAGACAGGATTTATAGAAAGAAAGTAAAGGTCGTTTACCACTCAAAGAGTAGCATACCTTAGATGTTATACAGTAACATTGATGATCCAAACGTTGGTAATTCAATTTCTCTCAATACAACAAGTAAGTCTCAAATTACTGAATGTTCAATACTTGCAGGTTTCGCCCCCAGATTGAGAGGAGTAAAAGCGACATTCAACGTGGCAGTCTCATCACACAAAACGTGATCCAGCATCACAGTCTCATCATTCTGTCTGATACCAGAATGTCAAATTTTGACATCGACAAACATCTTTCTAGAACAGTTTCTAAGTTAGAAGGCGCTCTCTGATCTATGATTCCTCAAAGCAAAGGATTAGGCAGGAAGTGCAGGCACTTTGACTTCGAAATCTAACTCGAGTTGATTCAGACAGATTTAGGATCTGACTCCAAGAAAAAGAGAACTTCCTTTAGTCCTAAGTTGGTTGGAATTAATAAGGAAATGGATGAGTAAGAAAAGTTAAAATCTCAATAAACAGTCAAAGATACATAATGAGGAGAGCTTTATTCAAGCTGAAAATGTGGGTGTAAATAGAGAATATGGGTGCAAATATCTTGGTCAAATGACAATATGTTTGTTTATGATTTGGATTGATAATCTAGAAGTAAATATTCAAGATGCATATCATATCCATTATAATGCGATATGATTTTTAGAAAAAAGATATGGTCTCTAGAAATATCTATGAAAATTGTAATTTACAAAGGGATCAATACGATATCTACCCGAATAGAGACAACAAAATATTGAACTTTGAACAATAAGTAACTTGTTAATCTTTTAACAAAAAAAAAAGTAACTTGTTAATCAAGCTCGGCGGCTACCGGAACAACTACTTAAAAGATGGTCATCTTTGAAGCATGTTAAAAGCTTGTCTGGAATAGAATTTGTCCCTCTCAAGATGACCCAACATAGAATCAATCTGTCAAGTTTAGCATCTAAGAACTGCCCACAAGAACTTTTCGAAAAAAAGAAAAGAATGTATAATCATCATCAGTCCTTTATATGGGCAAAGAATCAGAGCCGTTGCCTTTCAAGATCGAATATGATTTCATTGTTAACATTATAATGATCTAATATAAGTTCTCGAAATAGTAAAAGCGAAAAGCAAACAACAAAATATGTACCCAAAATCACCAATACACAAAAAATTACCAACCACTCACTAAAAATACTAAGACTATGGTTTGGGGTTTAGGGTTTAGGGTTTAGATTTCCTTTTCAATAATAATGAGACTAGAATGTAATTCTACAAGTGCAGACGTTCTAATATGTGAAAGTGGTGGTTGTGATTCGAAAATGTGCTTCTACTATTTGATAAAATTGTTATTCTTTACTTAGTTGTTAGGGTTATTTAATATAACAAAGAATACTATATATTTTAGTATATAACTAGGGTATATCCCGTGTCCTAGGGCACGGACCCTTGTATCAATCAAATGTTACGAAATTTATTGTTATATTTTATTGAGAGATAGAGAGATTTTTATTAGTTATTATTTTTTGTATTACTTTTTTGTTTCTTTTCTCTTAAATTAGTTATTATTTTATTGACAGAGAGATTTTAATTTCTATTTTTAACCCTTGAAATTTATTTTGTTTCTTTTTTTCTTAAATTAGTTATTTTATTTCTAAGAAGGAAACGATTATTGTTTTTTTTTAAATAGGTAACTTTATTTCTACGAATGACTATTTTTAAATTTTGAGAAGGGTTTCTAGACAATATCCCTTATCAGAAAAGGGTGTTTGTCCCAGTCATCGTTTTCCCTTCTGTTTTATTATATAGATGGTAAACGATAACTTATTATAATAACGCTGAACACTTAGTAGTAGTGTAAGTTTACATTGAATATAATTTTGAAGTAAAGTTAATTAGTTGATTCTAAGCTCACACAAACCGATAGATTTAGATACGAAAGCACATACTACATAAGAATATTGCTGCTTCTGTTGCGGCTACTAATCTTCACTAATAAAAAAAAGCATTAGGGTCACCTAAAGAAAGATACTTTTTTCTCTTACAAGATTTTATTTTTCTAGTATTAGTGTATGAGCATTAAAAAGAAGAAAATTATATATTGTATTATAAACTACATGCACAATTTCGCAAATTATGTATAATGTTTGTCAAATTTTGACAACATTTGAAGGTTTTGAGTAGTTTGGTAAACTTATCAAGGCTATTGTTTTGGGTGAAAAGTACACGTAATGGTAAATAAATAATACATAATTTATGTGCACTTATACGTAAATTATATACATAATAGTAAGAACATGAAGATATACGTAAATTATATATATTTTATTGCAAAGTACACGAGATTTGATAGTAAAGCGAAGTATTTCTACTAATGAAGTGAGTACGGTTTTGGTGTTAAAGCACGGGTAATGTTCTACAAGTTCCCATAATTTATTATAAATTGTGGTAATTTACGATAAAGTACATGTACTGTATATTCTGTTATGAGTAACCGTATGAAAGAACAAATGTTTCATAAATCCGTACGGATTGAAAACCAGATCTGAAGAAAAAAAGAGAGAATATCATTAAGCTTAAACTATAAATCTAAAGATATCTGCTATGATGATTGATTGCAATAATGTCAAACTCGAGTTGAAGGATTAAACATCAAGATCAAAAACATAAATGAAATTTTGAGAGAAAGAAAGAAAATAAACATCAAACATTCGATTGATGATTGATAATCTGATCTCACGAAATATCAGAAACAACAGAAGATTAAACATAGATCTACAAAAATATGATATTATCACTGGATGCAAACATAACATACTAACTTTGAAGGAATCATTGAATAAGGAATGAACATAAAGATCTTAAACAGTTATGAAAATTTTAGGGTTTTAGTTATGAATCATTGAATAAGGAATAAACATAAAGATCTTAAACAGTTATGAAAATTTTAGAGAGAGAAAATAAACATCATACATTCGAAGTTAATGAATTAGTAAACAGATCTTATAGATATGTATCATAAATCTGATACGTTTTATAATAGAGCGAAATAATTAGGGTTTTAGTTATAAGAAGAAATATTAGATATTAACAATGGTGTTTATAAAGATTTCGAAAGTATTAAACCTGATAAATGATAAATTTGGGCAGCAATATAATGTAGAAGAAGAAGATTTTCTGAGTTTAATGGAGGTTTGTCAACTGAATCGATTTTAGAGAGATCAAATAAAGAGTTTTCGTTACTGAAAATAATGAAGATATCCTTACTTTGAATAGAAACATGATTGGAGAGAAATATGGGAGATAAATATGGAAAAAGATATGCATAGATTTCGAAGGTAAATCATTTATAAAATATGGAAATGTTAGATTAGGAATTATGAAATAATATTTATTCTAGAGATTTGTGTTTTCTCTCTAGATGAGACCAAATGGACTAGATATCTATTTATATTATTTGGGTTAATTCCGTTTTGGCCCCCGACTTGTGACCAACTGGCCGTTTTGGCCCCCAATTGTGTCCGGCAGTTCGTTTTGGCCCCAAAAATTTTCTAATTGGCCCCAAATTTTTTTCAATCTACCAATTCTAACCCCATGGCATTTCTGTAATTTATTTATTTATTTTTTCCTTGTCCACCTCATCAAACAATTACAACATCACCTCTGTCCACCTCACCCATCTTCTCCGGCGAAAACTTGCCGGCCGGAATTTTTTATTCCGGCCGGCCAACTTTACCAAAAAAAAAAACCATTTCTCTCTCCTCTTCTTCTTCTTTCTCTTTCTTTGCTGAAGGTAACCGGCCGAAATTTTTATTCCGGCCGGTCACCATCCGCCGGAGAAGAAAGGTGAGGTGGAGAGGAGGTGGTGTGATGGAGGAGAGATAAGGTGAAGTGGAGGAGAAATAAGGTGAAGTGGAGGAGAAAGAGATAGGTGATGTGGCTTTGGTATGTTTATTATTTTTTTTCAGAAATATTTCTATTTTGGCCCCCGAGGATAATTTGGTAAAAAATTTGGCCCTTGGGGCCAAAACGAACTGTCGGACACAATTGGGGGCCAAAACGGGCAGTTGGTCACAAATCGGGGGCCAAAACGGAATTAACCCATATTATTTTTATGATTTTAAAACCCTTTATAGGATTAGAGAGGATTATATCTACTATTAGGACCCGTTTTTTGGACTATAAGCCCAAAAATTCGAAGAAATAAGCACAAAACCCTAATTTCACCTCAACCATCTTTCCCATTTTACCCCTTTTCTACCATAAACCCTAGGCACTCTTATAAATACACTATTAATTGTCTTTCTTCTACGAGACTTGAAAACCCTCTTCTCTATTCTCATACCTTCTCTTTCTCTACTTTTCTTTCTCTAACCCTAAAATCATCCTCTCAATCTCCGCTTACCTATTTCTTTCTTCAACCTATCCCCTCTTATCTATTTCTTTTTCTCTTCTCTACTACTAAATCCATATTTTCCATTCTTTTCCATCTTTCTCTAATACTACTACTACTTCTTCTCTACCACTATTCTTTCTTCCATTAATTGTCTTCTCCTTCTTCCTTCCATATTCTTCTATCATCTTTATCCCCTTTCATCTCTTCTTTCCAACTTCTTTCTACATCCAATTTCTTCCTTCTCTTTCTTTTTCTTATTTGGGTGGCAATAAAATAGCTATTACTTGGATTTCTTGGATTCTTGGAGTAAAATTCTTGAGCACAAATGGAGCAAATCTTGAATAAAATGAAGATACATGGGAATATGGATTTTGAACATTCTTGGTGATTTCTTTCCATTAATTTCTTAGTATTTTCATTTATTTTACAATGTCAATGAATCTTACTCTAGATTTCATGTATAGTTAACTTAGCCATCTAAGGTTGTAGATGAACCCATTTTGGATCTTTGTAATACTTGTTCTTGATTAATTAAATCCCTTGATGTGCTTTAATGTCTATTGATTGTTTATCTAAATGGATTGGATTTTGCTTTCCATTACTCATGCCTCATAATTAGATATTTCATACTTTCGTTAAGTTGTTAGATGGAGTATGCTTTTTAGATGATGAATAATAGTTAAGCGATCCGAATCTCTATAAGGAAGACAATTAGAATTAGTAATTATAAAATTGTTTTATCTAGAACATCATCCGGAATCCAAATAGTTCATTATATTGGATCCCGAGTATATACAAAAGAGATTTAAGTAATTAAGTGCTTGTTTTATAAAGTGAAATTATGCGGGAATTTTATAACCTTAGATATCCTCTTACCTCTCACTTAGATAGTTTAGTTAGTTTTATTTATTTTCTTATTTGTTGCAAATCAATCGTCAAATTTATGAAGTGGGGTGTGTATGAGTGTGTGTTTCAGTCTAAGTAGTTATTGACATCTTGATTATTGGGTTAAACCCGCATTCAATATCCGAAGTTACCTACCTATTCTTTGGGACGATTTCCAGATTTACAAATTATACTATAACTTGACCCCGTATACTTGCGGGAATAGACTTATTTTAGGCCTATCACGTTGCCAACAACTTATTCCGGTCACACTTTCCATCCATTTGACCGAGAAGGACCAGAGATGGAAAAAGAAAAGGGCAATACAGGAAAGAAATTATTCACTATTTTTTTTATTAACGATGGTTATAGAGGCCAAACTAGAACAATGGACAAATATGGGGACCAAAATTTTTGTTACAAATTAGAGGTCAAAACCCTTGAAAGTATCTTTAGGGCAGCATTAAGCAATCAAAGTGATTCCTTATTTTGTTTGGTCGTGGTTTTGGAGCATAAAAAAAAAGGGCGGAGCTTTGGGGCGTAAAGAAAAATCTCCGTAGAATAAATTCTTTAGGAATTCCGTGTTTTTTTCTACATTTTTGGGGCATATTATTTTTTAACCCAAACATTGCCTCTAATCTTCATCTCTTGTCTCTTCCATTCTCTCTCTCAATAACAATTAACCAATTAGGTCAAAAACATCAACATTTGATTAGAACAAAGAGAACCCCATATTCCTATCCTTTTTCACTAACTTCCAATATAAATCACATAAACCACTTCTTCTCAAATCAAAATCCCAGTTAACGTTGTAGCATTCATTTTTCAGTTGAATCTTTACCATGTAACCCTGGAAACTACTCCACTCAACTCCATTGTAAAACCAAAAGTACAAATCAAACACAATTTCATCCTACCCACAATCCCAAATTTTCTTTTATGTTGATTTTCTATTCATCAAACAGTAAAAATTACTTCATACCTAATTCAAAATTTAATTTCTTTTCACTCAATCAATGTCAACAATCTACTAAAGTTGTTATACATAATTACCATTCATTCAAACCCAACCAAAATCCAGAAACCAAAATACCCATGATAATCAATCACCAGACTTAAAACTGAAGATCTGAAGCTGAAACTATGCAAACTAGTATTAAAACAAGTTAGGAAAAGAATGTTACCAAGAAATGAGAGATGGGTGTTTCAATCTTGAAGTTCTAATATAGTAGTAATGAAGAGGAGAGAGAGAGGGGATTAAGATTAGAGGGCAATGTTTAATTAGGTCAATTTTTGAGCTAAAAAATAACGATGTCAAAGCCCTTAATACAGTTATGGAAGTTAAAATCGAACCACGGAAAATAGTAGCAATCTCAATAGTCGATAGGTTAATTGAACTCAAATCCACAGAAAAAGAATGTGTTCTTTTCCAATTCCGTCTTTTTACTAACTTGGGAGAAGTCTAATCGGCAAAATTAGGATTCAAAAAACTAATTGCCAAAGACCCTTTATTTGTTGAAGAACTAATCGCTAAAAACCCTTTATTTGTTGAAGAACCACTTGCTAAAAACCTTTTATTTGTTGAAGTTTATCATGAGCAACAGTGAGAGGAGAGAATCAAGACGAGAGAGAAAGATGAGCAGAAGAGACAAAAAGGAAGAAAAAAGAAGATGAAGATTTAGAGGGTAAAAATTAAAATAACCAACATTCGGACTCAAAATGAATATGCCTCCTAATGACCAAAGTCTTTATAACCCGAGATTTTTCTTTATGCCCCAAACATCACGACTGTTGTGAATCGACATCGACAATAATAGGTCTTGGGCAGTTTATTTGTGACCGTACATGCATTTTATGCGCATTGCATACAACTCTAGGATGGCCAAGATTTACCATGACTGCAATTTTAGAGAGACGCGAAAGCCTATGGGGTCACTTTTGTAACTGTTGTTGTCCAGAAAGAGGAGGACTAAATGATTATTCGTTCGTCGGAACCAGAAGTGAAAAGGGATTTCTTCGTACAAGTGGGGTCCGAGTAAGGAGTAGATCTTTGGGGGTTTTCTAGAACAAAATTTGCGCGAACCCCTTTCTTTATCTTTATTTGGTGTAACTACTTGAGTTGGATGAGAGGAAACCTTCTGACTTAAAAGCCTAAGGCAACGGGGTTTTGGTTTTGCCACTCGGAGGTTCGCGATGAGTTTCGATGTATTGGGTGTATATGTATTTATAGATACTTTCATTTTCGTGCTTATCCCTATTGGTCAGTTTTGTTTCTCGATGGGGTTAGGGAAGAGATATAATTCAGCGGTAGAGTGTCTGTCACCTTGACATGGTGGAAGTCATCGGTTTGAGCCTGATTATTCCTAAAGTCAAAATAATATCTAAAAAAAACAACAAACATTTTGTAATATTCAAGTCTAAATATTTATAGCAACTAAACAGGCTTGGGTTATAAATTCACCCACGGCTACCAAATGGTCTTGGGTTATAAACCCACCCCATGGCTTGAGTTATTTTTTGTCATCGCCTCAAGGTTAAGGTCATAATTCTAGAAATTTTCTCAATCAACATTGCTGGTTAAGTCAATTAGATGGCCGAGTTCTTTCGCGAGCTAACTAGGAACGTGTAGACAACAAAAATTCTTTTAAGTGCTAGGGTTGCAACATCGTAACCCCTGACTTATTTCAATTGATTTTGGTTCAATTTGAAGCAGACACCACGAAAAGAAGAAAAAAAAAAAACACACAAAGACCATCTAAGTATGTCTTTTGAGCTAAAGCAAAATTTAGAACTAAAATCAAACCTTTATTTCATTAATGTTTCCTCCCAATTAACTACATATTAAATAGGATACTCTCAAATAGAAGAATAATAATAGCTATGATAATAATTAAAAAGTAAAAGACAAATAAAGAGTGAAACCAAAAAACCTACAAATTGGTTTACACCAAGAGATTCTAGAATGTGCGGTAGGTACAAAAAAAACGAAAAACAAAAAACCACAGCAATCACAAGATCTCTTCTAATCCTGCCATCAAGGATATCGTCACCTGTTAAAAAGTTTGAATCTTCCCATCCATTCTTTATAAAGGCTAGATGAAGCCTTAAATATATAATAGTGATATCTTCATATGTGCTTTTGGTACCACTAAACCACTTTTTTTTATGAGTTTTATAAGTATCTAAAATAGTTTCAGCACGACACCGAAAATGGTTTGAAACAAATTCTCGGAAATGATTTGGTGGTCTAGATAAAACACTCAACATTGTTTTGCAAGTTAAGAGTAACGCCTCCTCGTTATACTTTAAAGATTCCATGTTAAGTTGGTCCTTGTTTTCGGCATTGATTTTCATATGATGGGGATCGTTAAAATAAGGATTTTCATTTAGAACTAAAGTTTGAATAGACAAAAGAACTTGGAGTAAAGTCGATTGAGATGGTATCCACCGCTCATGTTTTAGTCCTTCAAAAGTATTTAAAAGACTAATACAAACCCCACCCCCATTTGGGTTAAGATTTGGATTCAATCTAAAACCAAATGAGTGGTAGCAAAATTTTGGTGGGAGATTAGGGTATTCCGGTGGAAAATGAATATCGAAAAAGAAAAGGCCGTCTTGATAAGGAGTACCTGATGAACCAATAATGACGGCTCTAAGGAGATCGATCCTTGTCTCGTAAGCTCTCACATAGATTGAATCCGTCGGGAGAACATCTTCTAGAATCTTCCGTTCTTTGTGTGCATAAAATAAACATAATCGCGCATGAAGTCCTTATTCATATAATCAAGCTAGGAACTGAAATATCATTTTAATCGAAGGTTTAATGATAACTTTGTAACATGTATATATTTTCGGGTTTTTATTTTTTGCACACGGAATCAATGGTTTATAGAATTGCCTTTTCTACTCTCACCAAAACTGTCATCTTCAGAAAAGAAGTAACGAAAAAAAGGCCCTCTTTCGTGATTTCTAGAAACAATGCAGAAACTAACACCAAATTTCCAACCATAATCATCTAAATAAAACAATATTCTCATGTCTGAGTCTACTAAGATTACAATGAGCTCGCAAAAACGCACTAGTAAAAAGCTAAAATTCCACTGGAATTCCCGTGAAAAGGCTCCAAAAACTCAATCCACGGAAAACGAAAAAAAAATCGTGTAGAGCTTTTCTTTCTTTTTCACATTTAATTTACATAATGTATTGTATTACATGCCGAAAATGTACATTCTAATCTAACTAATAATTTAGGTTTAATTTTTTCTAGGTATTTTAGCTTGTGATCTCATACTAGCTCGCATAACCACATCCCATGCCTTTTGTGGGGCATAGACACCTTGTTGTGAAGCGAAAAATGATTCATACCCTGGTGAGTCGAAAGCAAAACCTGTATGCCTAGATTTCTCCCGTGGCAACTGAGATATCGCATAGCTCCTCGCCTCGTCTGGTGTCAATGGGTTACGAATTTCCAACAACATTGCCTTGCTGTTGTCGTCAGGTTCATCTTTGTGGATTTCTTGAATAATCTGGTAGTTGTAGGGGAAAAACCATCTTTGAAGCCTGATGATATCAAAATAATTCAGCCACCGAGTATTTGTGTGCATAAAATAAACATAATCGCGCATGAAGTCGTTATTCATATAATCAAGCTAGGAACTGAAATATCATTTTAATCGAAGGTTTAATGATAACTTTGTAACATGTATATATTTTCGGGTTTTTATTTTTTGGGGTTTCCTGTGAATATATTCGAGTTCTTATTAGTTTGTCCATTCTTATTTTCTAGAAAAAGTTTGTCTATTCATGCAGAAGTTCAATTAAGTTATATCTTACCCGTGGTAGACGAAGTCGCCTAGAAGAGCAAAAATTGGAACCAGAAGAAGGGTGAGATAGAAGTATACGGTACTCATTAGTATGTATATGACGAAGTATATGTTTTCCTGCGATGAAAACATAACAAAGGACAAGGTGAGTTACCACAAAAAGTTGTTCCAAACAAAAAAAAAATATAGATCGAGCGAAGAGGACTTACTTGTCTATCGAATGTAGTCATAAATCCAGAATATATAAAGATAAATCCAAACCAAGCTAAAATGCTTCCCCAAATACTGATGTGATGCCACTTTGTAATTGAATTACAGGCCAGAAGAAGGCGAAGATTGACAGTGACAACAATACAAGTGAAGGCCATCGTGCTAACATCCCACAGCCCGAAAATCTTGCCCAACGAGCCATGAGTGTTTTGACTAGAAACAGTTACGAAATAGTAAAAGATTAATGACTGATAGAATGAAAAGAAAGCCCAAACGCCAACAACTCCCCATTTGAAGTAGGTATTTCTAATTCCCTCTTTATATAGCTCAGGATACTTTTTGGAGAGAGATGCGCTAACATCCTGGCAAGAAGCGAACAAAAATCAATCAATAGCAATTAAGTTGACTCCAAAGAGAAGGCAAATGTAATTTAAACTAAGCAGAACCCATTTCACAAAGTACTTGTAGTCTTGTGGATCAGAGGGAGAGTTGTTTCAGTACCTTGTCAAATAGTCCAAGAATGATAATGGGCAATGCAGTGAATATAACATTATACAAGGACTGGAACCAATCATCATAAAATCTTTGACCAGAAAACCCAGTTTGGAACGTGAACCAGAACTGAGTTAAAGTGAAAGTAAGGTTTTTGTAAAAGAAGTACGTTACAACCTGCAAGAGAACGGTGAGTGAGAAACTGGTGCTGTATTGGAATTAAGCAGATGGACAAGTGTTTGTAGTTACTGGGAAGGAGTTAAAAGAGGAAGTAAGAAACCTTGCATATTCTCATATAAGACCATCGTCCATGTACAAGAAGTAGATCCGTTAGAAATCGAAACTGAGCAATCGCAAAATCACTAGCCATGACTGCTTGCATTCCTTCCAGTCCACTTATGCCTACGCCTACATGAGCAGCTTGAATCATGCTCACATCATTTGCACCATCGCCAATGCTAAGTGTTATCTTACGTGCACCATTCTTTACAAGACTTGTCACCTACAAAACAGAAGGCGGAACCTTCTTTTCAGATTTAACATACAAATATCAAAAAGTTTATGTACCCTGCATTTTTCAACCTAATATGGCAATAAGATATGGGTGTGATTTTTTCGTCAAGGTCATATCATTACTTGTGCTTTTTGTAGAGGAGAAACTCGACAGCAAACTACTGAAGTGCAATTTAAGCTCAGGTTGAGAAGAGTTGCTCGCAAAGCTGGGTCAAGTGCATACATCAAACACTTTCCATCAATTATGAGTGCCAATTTTGTCCCAGATACAAAATTCAGATGACGCTGTGCTTCCTCAAGACATCTCTTCAGCTCTTGTTTCACCATCTCTCTGATAAAGCGTTCTGTTTCCACTTGATCACCCTAATTCATAAATTATCAAAGGGGTTAATTTAATCAACAAGATGATTAGCCAAACGAAAAGATTTTCCTCTTGCATCTGTTTAACAGAGCAGTATCGTCAAGAAGATCAACTTACTCTATCTTCAACTTCTCTAACTGCATCAGTGTCTGAATTGATCACGAACTGCTTCATGTCATTGTTGATCAAGCTACAAGCTGCAGCACAGGGAAGATGAATTTAACCATTAAAATTCCTAGTCATAAAGATAAACCAGACAAAGAACATATAAGAAGAATATACTGATACTGACTCACCATAAGCTATATTTATTGCTGTTTCCATCTTGTCCCCAGTCAGCACCCAAATCTTGATGCCAGCTCTTTGAAGAGTCATTATACATGAAGGTACTCCTTCTTGAAGCTTGTCTTCTATAGCAGTGCATCCAATGAGAATAAGATCCTTCTCTATAAGATCTGCAACCTGGAAAAAATATTACGTTTAATTCCAAACAGAAGTTATGAATTGAGAAGATTTAACTGTCAAAGTTAGAGGCCAGACAAGAAATTCTGTCCAAGAGGATTACCTCATCTAATTTCTTCTCACGGTCTCTCAAGGAAGACTTCGCTAGGAGAAACTTTTCGTTCCATCTCTCATATAAATCAGTGCTTAAATCCTTATAGGCCAAACAAAGCGTACGTAAACCAGCAGATCCAAATTGTTCCAAGTGTTCCCTTGTTATGTTCTTTAAGTTGTTATTTCCATCGGACAATCTTTCATAAATCACGGTATCAGCTCCCTGTGAAATACACAAGGTCTTTCAATTCTCAATATATGCAATTCATTGTCATAAAACTCACAACCAACTAACGAACCATAAATATAGAAAACCTCACAGAAGAATTACCTTGCAGTATAAAACAAGTCTGCCATTCTGGTAACGACATATGACAGATTGACGTTTCCTTGTACTATTACATGAAAAATATAGTAATCAACCGTAATATCAACATACAACATCAAGATTGAGAAGGATCCATGAAGATGACAAATTCCTACCTGTTGAACTCTAGGACATTTAGAATCTCATAAGACGCATCTTGGATTTTACCTATCTTCTCCACATGTGATTCACGAACCTTGATCATAGTTGGAGTACGTCTGCAATAAAAGATCACGGCACTCTAAGTATGGAAAGGAAGAAGCTTCTTCAAATATAATTACAGAATTAAGTCTATAAGTTTATGTGGCAGGCAGAAAACCTGTTTAAATAACATCACTAGATTTATTTAAAAGTATTATATATATGCATAATAAAATAACCGACTAAGAAGGGTACCAGTCATATCTAACCAATCAAGCCAGCCACCCTAAAACGCAAAAGTAACACAAGGATAGTCTAAAACCTGTAAAAGAAGAAGCCAAAGTTCTTCGCAGCAGTAACAAGAGCAGCCTCGTCCGGAGATGCAGCCTGATATGTAATCTTTTCTGGAGACTCATCGCCTTCAGGAAGCACAGTATGACATATTGCAAGACATCTGAAGAATTCCTACTCGAGAAAAGAAACTTTCATTGAGCCTTTAAATCTATGAGACTAAACAACGAACAAAATTAAACATCTACCGTCATTCTTTTTTTCAGAAAGGATCTATCAGAATTAGTTATATTCAAGAAACGAATAGTCAATCAGAATCCACTTTCCACCTTTTAGCTAATAACTTGATGCTTCGATAATTTTGTTATGGGACAGATTCATACATTAATAGTTTAATATGAACCAAGTAACCAAAACAACTAATCCAATTATCTCCATTTCATGGTTGCAAGTTCAAACATTCTATGACCTTTTGTAATAGCACAGAGTCATCTTTCTTTTTCCCAAAACTGGTACTTAGTCCATAAGGCTGATTCTGCTTTCTAAAGAAATCTACACAATTAAGAGAACCTTAATAAAAAGAGGCATGGAGACAATTTTAAGCCATAAGCCTTATATGCAGATCTAAAATCAAGAAACTTCTAAAAGAATAATGATATATACCTATTCCAACTCTAGCGAAGTGAACTGTAATAGAGAAAGATAATAAAATTGTTAAAGGTCATCCATGCTCATGTGTGCGTTTACATATTTCTTATAATTATTTCTCAAAAACGCCATCCTAGAACTATTTTATTAACAAAAAATTCAAAAAACAATGGAGCAATTTGATCCCGTTAAATAGACTAACACCTTGCAAGATTCAGGGTTGGGCTCGTTCTTCCATGCACCACGCATAATTCTTGCATCATCAAAATTGAAACCCTTCTCATGGACAGCTGTAGCAGACTTTGGTACCTATGAGAAACAAGATACAGTTGAAAATGAAAATATATAGAAACATTTTGTGAGTCCTTCGTCAATCAATATGCAAATTTACCTCATCTGCATTTACACCATTTCGTTGAGCTCCTCCCTTTTCTATTTCAGTAATACCAGTGCCATACACTTCTCCTCCAATTGAGCACTTGAAGAACTCCATTAGATTTCTAGTCAATGTTCCTGTTTTGTCCGAAAAGATATATTCCACCTGTCCGTGCAGACCAGTATTTTGTATCAAATAATGGCTAAAGATTATAAAAGCATAAAGGCAAGTGGAAGCTTTGAGATAATGTACCTGTCCAAGCTCCTCATTTAGATTAGATGTCCTTGCTAATGCAGGTGTATTCGTCTCCCTATGATACATATGTAAATCTTTGTTGATAAACTGAGTACACTGAATGAATTTGACCATCTGAGACATGCAAGAATATTACATTCAGGAAAAATCATATGCAAACTTTTAACGAAGATTTAATGAGTAACTACAATGCCCACCTCAATAGAAACATATAGAGAAATAGGAATAATTGTTGAGTACAATGTTATAAGAGTAAACATAGTAAGGATCGCAACCTGAACATAGAGAAGAAAATGTCAGAATAAAGCTGTGGCAAGATGCAGAGGTAAATGTACTTCAGAGAATATATTAAGGAAAGTACCACAAATCTGTTTCTTGGGTTGAACTGATCTTCGACGCCTTCATCAAGACCTAAGTAGTAGTACTTGCGGTTTATGAACACACCACTGCATATATTTAGTCACGCAAAAGATAGTTATTCTCGGTCTTATTGATAGAATACAATCTCATATATAAAATAAAAGCGAGTACGATATCAACATAAGAAGATTAATACAAAACAACTACTAGAAAAAACGTAATGATGACTGACCTGCCAATTGCTCCAATGAGACACATAAGGAAGAGTCCACCAAAAAGAGTCAGAATAAGCTTATCGAGTTTCCTCTCCAGAGTACTTCTTTTCGAGGGGACATTCATGGCATTCATCATAACCTAGTTTCCTCAACAACCAAGTAAAAGTTCTGTGTTAATAAAAGGGGCAAGCAGAAATCCACTGACTGCGTCATGTGTACAGAAGTGTCTAAACAGCACAATCAAGTAAGCATAAAAAAGGGGAAATACAAATTAATAAACCTTTGTCTCATGCCCAGTAAATAAAACAGTCCCAACTATGTATTCTGTATTTCGGAGACTGCATCCCTGAAAAATAAGCATGACGGTGATGACACATAGACATGAACTTATACAAATTGATACTTCTAGATGAACGATATCATAAAACAAAAATATAAATCTGAGGAAAAACTAATGCAGGAGTTGAAGTGCAGTAGAAAACAGTGAATGAGAGGGAGAGGTCACAAATCATACCCGCAATAGAATTTGATTAGGGGAAAGAGGCAGTGTCTGCTGCTGGAATAATAGATTGCCAGTGAAAGTGTACAATGAGTTGTTAGGTTGTTCACATTGTATTTCCCCTGAAATGGCAAGAAGAGTCTTCATAAGAAAAGTAGCAAAAGACCAGAATAACAGATCGAGTAACTAACATCGGAAGAATAATTAACCACTAGTTTGACATTAACTTTGATGGAACTTACAACTAGAATAATGAAGAGGAAGACGAAACAAGACATGCAACATAGCTTTGATTGCCATGACGGGTAATGGAAATCACAAGTTTTTTATGGAAACCAAATCAAGAAGTAATATCAAGGGGAAATGTTGCTATGAAAAATAACAAGATGATTCACGTGCCTCTAACACAAATAGTTATTTTTCTTCTTGTTTTTGAACAATATGAAGTTATGAACTAGTATATTGATAAAGGGTTGTCTGGGGAGCCACATGGGTTACAAGCTGCAGTCGATTTATATGTTAACCAAAATAGTTATATGATCCAATTTATAGCAGAACAAACATAATTTATCAGATAATGGAAAATAAGTGTTAAACCTTTAAATTCAGAGGCTTTATCAGGGCTCACATAATCCCAAGTCCTTTCCAATGCTTTTCTGATCTTCAAATTTGTCTCACCGTCTAGATTTGCCGTCTGTGACCCAAAACATGAACCTAAATCAGTTACGTGTCAACCAGATACCTCATTATAATGACTAATCAAGCTAATGCTAACTAAGAGAACATGAAATGAAACCTCAATATAACAGACACCATCAGGGTTTGAACTTGCAAGAAAAAGTAGATCTGCGGGGAAGAAACCGTCCTGCTTAACCTGCAACCACAAAATATTAAACTTCAAACTGAGAGTGGTTTTATTTTGGATCATTAATTTGTACCGGCAATTCAGATTGGGTTAACAGACAAGCATGATCAGTATCCAAAAAGATGTAGCTGAAAATGAAATCTTTGAAAGAAAAAGAAGAACTTACTCTAACAACGTCCCCAACCTGCAGTTTCCTCCAAGGAATAGTTTCCCACTTCTCTTCTAGCAAAACATCTACACCCGAGCTATTTATCACCCTGTCGTTTTGCAAGCGCTTCTGTTCTTCGGAAGAAGATGAAAATTAACAATTGAGCAGTTATTCAGCAAAATGCACACTAATATCCACAGCAATGATAACAGATGATTGTGGTGACAAAAAGTAGCAATCATTTTAGCAATAAAAATGCGCGCAAGAAAGGAATCACTAATGAATACTAAAGCCACATAGGTGATTGTACTTACCCAATCCTCAAATGCCTCCTTAACAAGAGAGGCAAATAGCACGAGACTGAGAGGGACGACATTTGTTATGGGATGCACAGGGCTGTATGAAGACAACAAATTTTAGAACTGGTGTAGTCGAATACAAAGACCTGATCCTACAAGCATCCCAATCTCATTATTCTGAAGTACGCAAATCTTTGTATATAGAAACTTAATAAATAACTGACCATACTGGTAATACAGCTGTTGGACAATGAGAACATAAAAACAAAAAAAAGGGAATAGAAAAACTATTTAACGAGTGATAAAAACTGACACCTAATAATACGACGTCTAGATGAAGTATATAACACGTACCAATCAGCAATCAACTCAGTACAAGTCATTACCTCCTGATACGATTGCTTCGCTTAATATTACTTCAGTAGATAATGGTGCATCTGAAACTAAAAGGTATTTAAAACACATTGATTTGACATGACTTGGTTACCTGATTGGTGTTGTTGATAAGATCGAGATCATAAGAAAGTATAGATTAGCTACCCGCCTAAACTGTAAGTGCAAACACAAATGTTATAGGAGAAATCAGTAATTGCAACAAAAAAATATCCCGAGTGCAACTGCAAAAATTTGAAAAGAACAAAATGACAAAGACAGGAATGTGCTTGTACCACAACCTTCCTATAGCCTATGTTAATAACTCCAGTTACCTGTTCAAACAATCCTTTTGGCAAAAAGGTTAGAATGTTGTACTTTGTAGTTGATATGGAATTTCCCTGGAAAAGATGACAAGAGAGTGATCAACAGATCTGTTAAGCCTCCATAAAGATAACATCTATCTTTTGTGGAATAACCATCTGAAACTAGCAGAATATTAAATTTAACATCTTATTCCTTAACCTCATTATCCATCTTGTATTCCACCTAACCGTCTCAATTTACATTTTGTCAAGTAACCTATGGAAAGAGGATTTTGCAAATTTTTCCATGTCGACACGTATTACTAGCAAAACATCGAAAACTTGGGACACGTGAGTGGCACTTGCACATCATAAAAGTAAAATGCCGTGCATACATGCACACAATCAAGTAAGAATCTAGACTTTCTTTTCAAGAAGTAGAAAGTATCGTAGATTTGTTGTATTGGGTGCATTATGGAATCTACTAGCGACTAAGGATATATGGTCTATCTGACAACTTTAAGTATCATTAACTTTAAATTTACATTCAAAACAAATCTATTGGTAAAACAAGTAAGTTTAGCCGAAAAATCCTAACTTTGTTTATGTGCTATTCTATGCTTCGAAATCATAAAGTAATCTACCCCAAGTTCATACGAAGTTAGTAAGGAACTTTTAGAAACTAAATCAACTGTGAGAATAGTCCCACATGGGAGAAGGGTCATCTAGTAACTAAGAATATAAATATATAATGTATAGGTCCCCTCCACTCATTGTCAATTAGTTTTGAGTTGGACGACCACACATTTAACAAAAATGCAGTTTTTTCCATAGCACCACGGGAAAGTTTGTAAGTTCTAACTAGTAGTATTAATTCCATCTAAAGAACAACTTAACAGTAGAAATGAGCATAGTAGAAACCCACTACTATTTGAGACACCCCAAGCTGGTTGGTTCTAAAAAGAAACTGAATTTAAGGGTTTAAATTAAAAACTATTACTCCTTCTTTGACCAAAATTAAAAACTTAAACTTTGACATGTTCATATCTCTCTCTATAAACCAAATCAGTAAAATGTAGAGAGAGAAAGAGAGTAGATCTGTCTAACCTTGAACTTAACAGGAAGATTAGCTTCACGATCATTACAAAAAATAGTACGGAAACCAGGTTGTTGAGGTTGAACTCTACCAAGACGAATAGTACGAGAAGAGGGTTGTTGTTCATCTTCTTCCATACCTCCTCCTCTTGAATTCCTTCGGCCACCACCACCACCAAATCCTGACCTGGTTATCCTCTCCCATCCACTCATTTTAAAACCCCCCAACAATCACTAGATCAGATAGATCAATCAACAAATCAATAGAGAGAGAGAGGAAAATAGTTCAAATATTGGTGGATTCGGTGTTGGGATTGTTGACTGATTTCAGTTTCTCTCTCTAAAATTGCTAAATTAGGAGTTTCTCTCTCTCTCTCTAGATTTGGGGAAGCAGAAAAACTAGGGGGGTAAGAGAGTCACCACCACAGTCAGAGTCTCGGAGATAATGAAGGGGCGGGCGGATGGTTCTTAATTCGTTCTAAACAGGTCAAGAAGAGCTCCGCGTTGGATTTGTTTTTCTCAAGTCAACAACTGACACCACACAGCTATCTTGAGTCAGATCTGAAGTCTGACTTAATGTCTTCATTGAGTTGGGTCGATTTCGAGAATGATTGTTTTGGTCTGAATCGTAAAATCTTGTTTGTCTGAACTGTAAAATCTGAATCGTCTGATTTGCACGAATCGTGAGAACTAACAAGTCTGAAATGTGGTATCTAACACGTATGAATCTGTTAAGTTTGTCGTAATCCAACCCAAAACTAATTGATAATGAGTTGATAGGACCTAGACAGTAATTTTTTATTTATTTTTTAACTGTCAACGTGTCTCGAACACTTGACTTCTGAGGTGGAAGACTAAACTTCTTACCGCTCCAGCCAATGGTTATTCGCACCTAGAGAGTAATTTCATTACTCTTCCCCCATGTTGGACTTCACAAGCACCTCTTCGCATGTGGTGTTTTTTTAGTTGAATATGTGTTTTTTTTTCTCGGATTAAGTTTGTGATGGTCAAATTCAAAATTAATTGGTAGTGAGTGGATATGACCAAAATATGATGTCTTAATTACTAGATAAACCTTACTCTTATTTCAAACTATGCTCACTCGATTATTGATCTAAGTCGATTTTAGAAACATTCAATTCAAAAAAATTTGTTTCAAACGAAGTAAAGTAGACGGGGGCTTTCAACAAGAAAAAAGTAAAGTAGACGGGGTAATGGAAAGATGACACCTACCACAAATTACTTAAACTTATTAAAGATATAATTTGTTAATTATACTTATTTTGTGAGACTAATTCATGCCATAGCTTTTTTGTTGCAATTCATGGGATAGGTTGCTCTTTTACTCTTCAACAAAAAAAAGGTTGCTCTTTTACTTTGCAATGTCAAGTTTCTGTTTTCAAACATATAATCCTACTAATTTATTTCATCCAAAAAAAGATCCTACTTATTTAGAATGTTCAATGTTATTCAAACTAACATATTTGACGGCAGGAAAATAAAATTTTATTGACGGGGCAGTTGCATGTGTAACTTGCTTGCCTTTTTCGGTTGAAGACTAAATCATGATTTGAATATGACATTAGTCCATCAATAAAAAATTGAATAAACAAACAATGTGTTCAAACCCTCTAAGTCATAAACTAAAGTCATTATTAACAAAAAAAAAATAATCTAAAAGGTCAAGTATCGATCATATGACCTTGACTTTGATGGGATTGAACGACAATTATGTTCTTGATACTGTCGATACCACATCTTGTGAGATTTCATACTAAGCTTAGAGAGAGAGAGAGAGATCGATTAATGAGAGAATTATTATTAGTAATTATCTCAAGAGCTAGTAGCTCATATTTATACAGTCTGAGTGAAGCTAGAGAGAGAAAGAGAAAACGGTTATAACAACCTAACAATAGATGATATAGGCACCCTCGTCTCTCCTCTCCTTCTACTAATCCACTTACACTTCACTTATACACTTCACTTACACTTACACTCCCCCTCAAGCTGATGAGCAGTGAGAAATCAGATTGGAGTAGAATGAAACACCATCAAGGAGCTGAGAAGAGGCCTAAATAAAGGATTAGAAAGTCCCTTGGTGAAGACATCAGCAAGCTGCATAGAGGAGGAAACAAACTCCAATTTTAGAACTCTTGAAGCCACCAACTCCCTAACAAAATGATAGTCTATCTCCACATGCTTAGTTCGAGCATGAAACACAGGATTCATAGCAAGATGTTTAGCTCCCATATTGTCACAATAAAGTTCAAATGTGCCTGGGTGAGATACTCCTAATTCATTAAGAACATAAGAAATCCAAAGAAGCTCAGAAAAAGCAAAGGCCAAAGCTTTATACTCTGCTTCTGTACTTGATCTTGCCACTGTTGGTTGCTTCTTAGAAGACCAAGCAATGGGAGTAGAGCCAAGGAATACACAATAGCCTGAAGTAGACCTCCTAGTGTCAACACACCCAGCCCAATCAGAATCACTATAAGCTTTGAGAGAGGTAGTATCTCCTGCACAAATTGGAACACCAGATCCCAAAGAGCCTTTAAGATACCTCAAAATCCTTTTAACCAACTGCAAGTGAATATCAGTAGGAGAATGCATGAATTGAGCCACATAATTGACACCAAATGAGATATCAGGTCTGGTCATTGTCAAGTACTGCAACCCACCAACAAGACTTCTATAGAGAGTGGGATCAGACAATGGTATTCCATCAGTAGCTGATAATCTTTTACCAAATGGTATAGGAGTTGCAATTGGCTTTGAATCCAAAAGGTCAGCCTTTTGGAGAAGTTCCAAAGTATACTTCTGCTGTGTTAACAAGAGATTAGAGTTGGGAAGAGTATTAACCTCAATTCCCAAGAAATAATGAAGTGACCCCAAATCTTTCATAGCAAACTCAAGACCCAAAGTGTCAATGAGAACTTGAATAGCAGATGAAGAAGAACCTGTCAATATAATGTCATCAACATAGAGCAGAAGAACAATAGTATCCAATCCCATGGTGTATACAAACATGGAATGATCTGTAGAACTCCTAATAAACCCATATTCTTGAAGAAAATCAGAGAATCTTGTGTACCAAGCTCGAGGAGCTTGTTTTAAGCCATAAAGAGACTTGTGAAGGTGACAAACCAAAGAGGAATTCTCTGAATCAATAAAACCAGGTGGCTGCATCATGAACACATCTTCATCAAGCACTCCATGGAGAAAAGCATTGGATACATCCAACTGCTTAATCAACCATTTGTTTGTAATAGCCATTGTGAGCACTACTCTTATAGTAGAAGACTTAACTACTGGACTAAAAGTCTCAGAGTAGTCCAAGCCATCTAGTTGATGAAACCCCTTAGCCACTAATCTGGCTTTGTACCTATCTATACTCCCATCTGACTTCAATTTGGTCTTATAGACCCACTTACAGCCCAAAATGTTCATAGATGGGGTAGATGGAACCAAGCTCCAAGTACCATTCTTCTGTAAAGCATCATACTCCTCTTGCATAGCCTGGCACCAGGCAGGACTCTTAGAAGCTTGTTTATAAGTTGTGGGATCAGGAGGGATATCTAAGAGACTAACAAATGCCTGAGGTAATGGATGACACACAGAGAAATGAGAAACAAAATCTGGCAGATACTTTGGTCTATGAATACCCATTTTTGATCTTGTGGTCATAGTATGAATAGGTGGAGCAGGTAATGAGGAAGCAGAAGCATCACTATTCTCTGTAATAGGACCAATATGAGATGAAGAATGTGAATCTTCTTGAACTTGAACAGACACAGAAGGCTGAGAAGCAGAAGAAGAAGATAGCACAACTGGAGCACTTGGAGAATCATTTGTAGTGATAATGGGAAGCACCACTTGAGATGGAGAATTAGGACATGATAAAGAATCTTGATCACTATCAAATGGAAAGAGATTCTCATCAAAGACCACATGTCTTGAAAAATATATTCTTCCATTACTCATATCAAGGCACTTGTAACCTTTATAAATCGAGTTGTACCCCAAGAAGACACATCTCACAGACTTGGGACTCAATTTGTCTTCTCTAATAGCTCCTAAGTGTGGATAGCAAGCACATCCAAACACTTTGAGCATTGAAAAATCAGAAACATGACCAAACAATACCTCATAAGGAGATTTTTCATCCAGAACTTTTGATGGTAATCTGTTTATAATATAGGAGGCTGTATCAAATGATTCAAACCAATACTCTTTAGGCACAGAAGCTTGAAAAGCTAGAGTATTACCCATCTCAGTGATTTATCTGTTCTTTCTCTCAGCTCTACCATTTTGCTGAGGAGTATAGGGACAAGAGCATCTTAAAGAAATCCCATTAGCATCTAAAAATTTCTTAAACTCTCCTTTAGAGAGTTCAGGAGCCCCATCTGTTTGAAAAACCTTAATAGAAGCTGAAAGAAGCTTTTCAAATGTCAACTTGAATTGCTTGAAGCAGTTGAGACTATCAGACCTAAGCTTCATAGGATAAATCCAAAAGTATCTACTATAGTCATCAACAAACAGAATATAATACCTTGCTCCTGAGATAGATGTAACAGGAGAAGGTCCCCAGATATCACAATGAATCATATGAAGAGGAGTAGGGGTAATACTAGATGAAAGTTCAAAAGGTTGAGCCTTGCTCTTACCTAATTGACATGGTTCACATACTCCTAAAGATTCAGAAGAATCAAGAGTAATTTGTGCAGACTTATGAAGGGTTTCAAGAATACTTTTAGATGTATGTCCAAGTCTTTTGTGCCACAAGACTAAGGATCCCTTAACACTTGACACATATGCTTCTTCATGAGAGATAATAGTGTCAAATTCAATAGGATATAAATCATTAAGCATAGGACCAGCTGTTAAAATTGTTTGAGTGGCTAAGTCTTTAATATCATAACCCCATGGAAAGAACTCCACTAAACATTGGTTGTCTCTGGTGAATTTAGATACAGATAATAGGTTCTTCCTTAATTCAGGTACTACCAAAGTGTTTTTCAGCCAAAAATCATGAGAATTGGATTGTATTTGAACATCTCCTGAACTAGTAATAGGAATAGACTTACCTAACAATAGATGATATAGGCACCCTCGTCTCTCCTCTCCTTCTACTAATCCACTTACACTTCACTTACACTTATACACTTCACTTATACACTTCACTTACACTTACACATCTCTTACACCCATACTACCGATCATCGAAATAGTATCTTTCTAAGCTAAGCTCATTATTTTGAAAAACACGAGTTAATTGACATTAGTTCACTTAATATTTAAGTGTAGCAAAATACTTGGCGCTTAACTACCACAACTACTATTATAACGTTCAATTTGAGTTAATTCCTATATGGCCCCCTACTTTGTGACCAGCTTCCTTTATGGCTCCCAAATTTCTGTAAATTCAAATATGGCCCCCTATTTTCATGGAAATGTCATAACTACCCTTCCCATTAATATATTTTCAAAATAAAATTAAAAACAAAAACCTAAATTCCACCTCACTTCCCTCTCCACCACTCATCTCTCTCCACGTCACCTATCTCTCCAACTCACCTATCTCTCTCTCCAAGTCAGCACTCTCATGAAGGTCGCCGACCGGAAAATTTTCCGGCCGGCGACCTTCAAACTTAAATTTTTTTTTTTTTTTCACTCATCTCTCTCTCTCTAAAAATTCCGGCGAAGGGGGTTTCCCTTCGCCGGAATCTGGTCTGTTCTTCAACCCTCGTAGAAATCGTTATCATTCTCCATTGATGCGCATTACTCCTCTCTTCCAAATCTACCCGCCTGTTTCCTCTTTCTCTCTCTCTATCATCAACCTCAATGCACAGTTCCATCCCGTCATCAAATTTGTATCATCTACTACCATCTTCTTAAATCCCCCTTTTCAATCTCTTCGAACAGATTGCATCAACCTTTCTAGGGTTTCCATTTCATTCCGTATCAGTCAGCTCCTTTTATCGATTTCCCCTTCAGTTTTCTTGCCGCCGAATTTCAGGTAATGATTTTTATGGTTTTAATTGAAGTTAGATTTCATATTGGATTGATTATGAACTTACCCAAATCAATATTATATTGATTTCTATATGAATACGTATCTGTTTGGACCATATGGTTGTAGAATAAAGAGTTCATTTAAGTAAGCCATTTTCTTTCAAATTAGCTCATCAATGAAGTTATTTAGGTTCAGATTAATTCATATGATGTTTCAAAATTCAGTCTTGTTTTAATGGTTAATAAGATTATAGGTTGGATTATGTTGAGTTGATTAATTGATTTACTTAATCACTTCTTAATCTTGCACATTCTTGTAGGGATTATAAACCCATTGTTTGTCAATCTATATTATAATGTCTGGAGGAACAAGTTTAGTATTAGAAGCATCTGATAACGAGACAGATTTGTCACCGAACAATATTGGAACCATTGAAGAGATGCCCGAAGAGACGATTTTATTGCACCAGACATCTGTAAATCTTGTTCCAGCTATTGGACAGAGATTTGTTTCTCAAGATGCTGCTTATGAATTTTATTGTAGTTTTGCTAAACAATGTGGGTTTTCAATTAGACGACATAGAACTCGAGGGAAAGATGGGGTTGGTAGGGGGATTACTAGTCTGTGAAATTTTTTTTTTTTTTTTTTAAGTTTGAAGGTCGCCGGCCGGAAAATTTTCCGGCCGGCGACCTTCATGAGAGTGCTGACTTGGAGAGAGAGAGAGAGGTGAGTGAAAAAAATTTTTTTTTTTTTTTTTTTAAGTTTGAAGGTCGCCCACCGGCAACCTTCATTAGAGTGCTGACTTGGAGAGAGAGAGAGGTGAGTTGGAGAGAGATGAGTGGTGGAGAGGGACGTGAGGTGGAATTTAGGTTTTTGTTTTTAATTTTATTTTGATAATATATTAATGGGAAGGGTAGTTATGACATTTCCATGAAAATAGGGGGCCATATTTGAATTTACAGAAATTTGGGGGCCATAAAGGAAGCTGGTCACAAAGTAGGGGGCCATATAGGAATTAACTCTAATATTTAAGTGTAGCAAAATATTTGGCGCTTAACTACCACAACTACTATTATAACGTTCAATTTGATTAAAGATTGGCTAATAAATCATTTAAAATGGGGAGACGGATTCATTTTAAATGGTCATCTGACATTACAGGACCCCTTCATAAACAAACTCTTCTACAAGGGCATCATGGAGAATTTTCGTCACACGCTTGGACGATTTCTTTTCCTTAAAAGGGCAATTCTATACACAGGAGAATTTAGTTCTTAATGAATCCAATAAAATTGACAAGAGAGAATTTCAAAGACACGGTATTGTAGGTAGTTGGCCTAAGAAGAAAATGATGTAACAAAACTAACATAGGAAGCTTCATTAGGGCATATAAAAGGTCACCAAGCGTCTGCTGTGGTACCAGGAAACAAGGTCCAAATACATCACAAGGTCAAAGATTAATTAATATAATCAATCAATAGATTAAAAAAGAGAATCATTAATAGAACAAGTCTATTTGATAAGTTAGATCTACAGATTACAGATCACCATGACTCATGAAAATCTCTCTCTTTTCTCAAATCTCAATATTAATACCTCTAGTCGAAACCCCTAAATATATATATGGTATATATGTTGAACTTACTCAGAAGCATTGATGGCATGATCTGTACTTCATGACTTTAAATTTAACTTTCAAATGTAAGAAGTCCGGGTGAGGCTGCTTCTTAGTGAGACCCTGAATAGAACTCTAGGAGAAAGAAGCATTTACTATATATATGAGAGAGAGAGACAGACATGGAAAGGGGATTAAACTTGCATTTGCGAGCGATATGTGTGTACAAGGAGAGACTGAGGGAAGTGGAGAGCTTTTCTATTTACTTCTCGACACCTTGTTGCAAGTATTGTATCAAGTCGTAACCAGCAGTAGTCCATTTGTTGTAGGCATCTGTACATGTCCGAATCATGAAATTTGCAGCTTCACGTTCGCTCATCTCAGGATGGAATCTCTTCCTAAGATTTCCGATTGGGTCACCCCTACTGAAGCAAGGTAACCCGCTCTCTACCATCATTAACACTGTGTATATAATCCCATCCATGTATCGCCGGGCGGCTAGATACCCTTTCACACACAAGCTGTGATAGAAGAAGAGAAAAGTATGTAAGAATGTTAAATGGGAAGGCAACTAGGTTAAAGACATTGACTAGTTACTCAAATATGAAAGAAGAGAAAATAAAGAGAAGTAAAACAATGTAGGACTTACCTTACAAACTCGTACCACGTCTCACTTTTCATCACCCCGGATGGGTCGAGTAATTGGGTCATTTCGTGACTTAGCTTAAAGTGTGCACTCTCGAACCGCATATTGCCACCAGGTGAAGTTTCCAAGATAAACCCAAAATCAATATGGACAAGCCTCCCCACACTGCCAAATATCATAAAATAAATGCCAAGTATGAGCCAAATTTATAAGAGCCCAAGTTTATAGAAGTGACGAACTCAAACAGTTGATTGTTGTCTATCAAGTTTTTGTCTAAAGATGGAAACCTATTTATAACTACAAATCTACAGGAACAAAAAATTAGAGAGATTGCACAACCGACTCCACAAAAATAAAGTGCATCACCAACTTCAGATCTCCAGACGAGAAAAATAAGATACTCTTTAATTCTGTGGATCAAAACCCAGAAAATTAGTAGTTTGGTTCGAAAAGCCCTCTGACTCTTACACTTCAACAAGGTCTAGACAACCAATTGCACTGAGTTTCCACAGTTTGAGCTCCCTCATTAAGGAATTCAAAAGTACTAATTGTTATATAAGTCTAAGACTGTGCTTGGTAATTCTTGTAAAATGACATGATGAATAGATATAATAAGGAAACATACTTATCAAAAAGAAGATTCCCGTTGTGCCGATCCTTGGGCTGAAGTAGAAGACTGGCAACAGCATAACCCGCAGCACTAATGATGAAGTTATTACGTGCAGCTTCAAAACTAGGGGAGCCAACACTTCCAAAATCTTGTTGGAAAATCTCGTATAAACCACCATCAGTTGTTTCACCCATCTGACTTCTACTTCGGGTGTTAGGAACGACCTGCATAGTCCAAGGGTTAGAAAAAAAAAACAGCACCCTATTTAATCTATTTTCGGCAAAAAATAAATGGATGGATACGTACCACCTCAGATTTAACTTTGGACTTGGGAACAATTTAAACTTACATTACATCTTCAGATTTTAGCATACTAGCAAATGGAGCTAATTAATCAAACTTAACATATCTTTTTAAACGGTTAAACCTAACCTCGATTATGCCCCTCTCAGGCCCTGTAGGAAGGACACCATAAGGAAACAGGTACAGATTTAGCCCAACTGCCTCGAAAATGTCTCTGAGAAGCGAAATCACTTGAAGAGCAAGGACATCTTGCCGACAATCATCTCCAACCTAGAAAATAAGATTTATAATATATATGTATCAAAAGAAGAAATAATAAGTTTATACCTTGAAAAGAAAATAGGAAAGTATGAACAAAACAGATAAATTCAAATATTACCTTGAAGATACAAGCCTGAGGCTTTACATCTCTCTGATCCCCATCTCTATCCACCACATTGAATGTAATCATTATAGGAACTTTTGCTGCTGACTGTAAAGGGATACCACTGTCCACCTGAATACCTCGCACCAGTTTGCTAGGAGCAGTAGGTAGGTAAAGGTCTTCCCCGTCCATTTCAATTTTTTCCAGTTCTCTGTCATAGCATACAGATCAAACAATTAACTCAAGGAATGCATACACACACACAAACACACACACACACACACACACACACACACACATATATATATATATAATGAGTTGTGTGAAACTTGCACAAAAGCAAGAAACTACCTCCGGATACCAGCTCGGCGTTCCTCCTTTGGAAGTGGATATAGTACACCAGAAATAGAAGTGACTTTGTCAAAGAAGTCAAATTCTCTTTGAAATATGTCACGCGCCTGCTCAGTAAATCCATCTATAATGTGTTCCCTGACGAGAGGTAATAGCGCTAGGAATGCAGTATTCTGAAACAAGAGGTGAAAAAAGATTATCAACTGTTCATTTGAATTCTGCATGACACTACAAACTATATAATATCTGGTTTCTTGATAAAAGCAGAAATAAATTGAAATGAAGATGTAAGACCAAACTCCTGTTGCATAAAGAGGTAAAAAAAGTCCGCTTGAGGATCATTGTGAACAAAGTATTTGGTGACAGTGAAAAGTATTCATTTTATCGTAAAAATGTTATTAGCCATTGCATAGAAATGTTTGAAAAAGCGAAAGCGAGGCGCGCATCAAGGCGCGCTTCGCTTCGATGCGCAGCCTCACCGAATCGAGTTGGACGCTTTTTACAGCAAAATCAAAGCGTCCGCTTCCTTAGCTCGAAGCGTACGAGTCGAGGCGGTACGCATCAAAGCGTACAAAGTGTACGCTTCATATAACTGGTGTGTATTTAGAAATTTCTGATAAAATAGAGGGATTGTATGGGCTTTTTTTCCCTCGTTCTCTCTCTACGAACTGAAGAAACTCCTCCAGCAGCAGCCAACAGCAGGTATGTCTCTCGATTTTCTTCTTTCTCTCGATTTTCTTCTCTCTCTCTCTAGGTTTTCTCTCTTTCTCTCGATTTTCTTCTCTCTCTCTCTCTCTGTTTTCTTCTCTCTCTCTAGGTTTTCACAAGAAAAATCATTGAGTCTGTCATTCATTAGTAATACACTAATAATACTAATTACTAATTTCTCTCTAGGTTTTCATTAGTAATACACTAATAATACTAATTACTAATAGTCTAATATGTGTTAATTGTTATTGTGTTATACACTTGTACAGTTATACTTACTGTTAGACACTTAGACTAATACTAAGTTTTTGTTTTTGTTTGAGATGTTGGACAACATGACTTTATTTTCGTTTTTTGGTTTGCTTAAGTGGTATGAGCTACGAGTTTATGACGATGAAACTCTTGTTTTTTGTTTATGAAGCCCTTGAGACTTTATATAATGGTAAATTGGTAGTAAAATTATGTCATGTTATGTTTCTACACTCTTTGAAGTTATTTTTCTATACATATATAAAACTACGTATTTTACGCATCGAGGCATACGCTTCGAAGCACCGCTTCGCTTTTTGAGGGTCCACCGCTTCAAGGCTTAAAAACGTATTTTCGAACATTGCATAGAAGTGGGCCATTGGACCAATGGCTCTGTTATATGTGACATGTAGATGAAGGTCAGAAGTGGGGTTTTAGCAATATATACACCTTGTACATCATCCTCAAAGAAGAAATACTTGGTTCACCAGCATATAAAAGTTTTGAAATGAGAAAACAGTTCGATTTGTGGTCCAAAAACATGTGTATTGTGTTTTACACAAGTGGTCCACATCTGGAATCACATAATCACACTCAATACCTAATTACTTGTATTACTATTAAGTACTACATGATTTCACCAAGAACACCAAAAGTTAATAATGTTTCACAAAAAAAATGTATGATATAGTTTCAGGTGTCTGAAAATGTTCCGCACTTTAGTGTAGCATGTTTACGGAAATAAGTTTATGGATCACGAACCAAACAGCCCCTAAGTTTTTCATGGGTCTCACTTTATACAACCAGCAAAAATTAATGCGACGGAGAATTCATTCCAATTTCCCTACAACTTTAAAAGTCGTAATTTCTGTCATTTAATATCAATTATCAAGGATGATTCTATAGCAAAGGATGGCAACAGTACACCATTTGAGGGATAACATACACACCTTTGCAGCAGCTACGGCGTCTTTCAACGGCAGTTCTGGACTACATGTCTCTCCCTGCCATTTATTGGTTAAAAATCGTATACATTAGGCCATGTGCATTTCAGATTCAAAAAACATGAGAAATAATGTTAAACCCGGTATATAAAACTCAATCTTGAGCTTAACTATATTGAACTTCACAATTACATGAAAATACCTACCTGTAGATGCCAAATCAAAATATGAGCAAATACATCACTTCTTTGCGCAGCTCTGAGCAGATACCCTTCCACTAGCCTCTGAAGAACAACCAATAACTAGCATGATTAGACATCATTGCTTCCAGGCTAGTAAAGTCCAAAATTCAAGAACAACTACCGACTAGCTATGTAACAATGATGTATAAAATAAACCGAAAAATGAAAACACAGGAAATAGTATCTATGAGGAGCATGTGACAAACTTACCCCATCATCATAACGAAGAGATTGCACAAGTTGTGGCATGAAAAAGGTAACTCTCCCTGGAGGATAAGACTCCAACACTCTAAGGACATAAGCCATCACACGAGGATGACCCTTATATGCTGGAGTAAGGAATTCAAGAGCCTGTGTGATTGAACAAGCAGCCCAGTGCGGCAGCTGCTGCAAAAGTACCGAATTTTCATCAACTGCCTTTGGTGTGACAAAAAATGGTAGTGCTTCAGGTATGGTGCGGATTTCTAGTATGTGCATCTGCATGGAAAAACATAAGAAACTCAATCACTCTTAATCTTGTACATATTCACCAAAATAGGTGCTAAAACTTGATGATTTAAAATCACAATTATAAAAGGTTGCTACCACACCAACATACTGGTGTGGCAGGCGCATGCATCTGGCACAGAATGATGTGCGAAGTCAACAGCTTTTAAGAGCCTCGGAGAATGAAGGCATAAAAGTCAAAATCCTCATGTTCTTTCATATTAGAGCTCTGCTTAAGCTAGATGCTTAAGACATGCCTCATTTTGGTGAAAACCACTAAGACAACCATCTTATATTTATTTTTCAGAAAAATCTACATTGGTTTTTTGTTCTTTTGGATCGTTAGTAGGATAATATACTCTTTACAATACCACTAATTATCCTTTTGAGTTTGGAGACATGTAGAAAATCAACTAAGTTAATCTTCGGCTACAACAAAAATGGTGGAAGAGAATTTCTAATCTAAGATGTGCCGACAGGTTATTTGTTAGAAATATCACGCAATGACTTTTTGCTCATCCTTAGGGGAATATGGAAACCAAAGGATGAAGTAACTTTTGAACAGCTAGACGTGTCAGTAGAATAAGTTATTGTAGAAACCAAAAATGATATTATATAGGGAAGTTAAAGGTGCCCCTGTATGTGCCAAAGGCGCCTCCCTCAAGCCAAATTTGAGTGAAAGTTTGCAAGGAAAGTAGGCGCCTATAACACTTACGGAGGGCATCTATAAAACGTTCCTATTATTTATGATAAACTTGACTAAAAGAGTAGCAGACTTCAAATTCCATAGTTTATCACAAATTGGTATGCATTCCTTAGATAACGACATTAACTATTTACAGTAGGTGCTACTTTGAGCCTCTTATGCATGCGTGGTTGTAGCTTTTTTTTCCTTGGCATCCTTTAGAAGAAAAAATTTATACTATACAAACAAGCATCAAGACTACGAGACAGAATCTCAAATCAGAATTGCCACAATTGCATTTGCGACACAGCAAAAGAGCATCTGACTCGTCAAACCTGAGAATCGTATCACAGAACGTACCTGAACTAATTGAGTAACTTCGGACCTCAAAGCAGAAACTGTTTTGAACCTTGAGACTAAGGAAAAAGCAATGCGAGGATCCACAGAAAATGCAGTCCTAGCATATTCAGTCCATTTTTCTGAACTAACTTTTGGCCGAGAAGATGTGGTTTCCCTAGAAGAATATTAAGTATAATAGTAAAGAAATCATCAGGTGATAAGAACTTGAAAGGAGCAGCAGATAACAAACATAAAGTAAAATAAACAAGTAACGGGAATTGGTAATTACTTCGAATTTAGAGGTTGTGCCCAGACATCAAGCCTTTCAGCCTCATGCTGACATAGCATTAACAATAGTTGTTTCCGCTTTTCTCGTCCGATTGTGTAATTATCCATCTTGCCCCAAATTGGATGATATTGATCCTTCTGCAGTCATTACCTTTTATTACTACACCTAACAAACTGTAAATTCTAGTCATATGATACAAAACAAAAAAGATAAGATAAGACTAGCTCATGGAGCAACAAATTTTCATAATCCCGTACTCGAGACTGATGGCAATCCTACCATTTCAGTGTGAGAACTTCCATTTTCGCGGCCTCGCCCTCTCGAAGAAGAATCAATTGGAGGGGGATCCACTCGCTCACTCAAAAGATGATGGACGAATATAGAAACTGATTGGGCCTCACTTAGAGAAAAGTTCTTGCTATTCATGTCATACCATTCAGGCTCATGAGCAAACCAATCCAACGCAGATCTGCAATATGTATGAGAAACCAAGTAGGGTCATCATATGCAAATGTGAATATATTTTCATGTTAAAAGTACAGAGAATCTCAAGGTCAGATAAGGAGGTTGGCGGCCGTTCTAATTAAGTGCTCACCGATATATCCGATCTTCCAGCAACTGAAGCCCTGATTTAAAATTCTGCAGGTTCCCCTGACTCTGGCAAGAGCAGAATTTAAAACCAAGAAGCATGACCGTGAAAAAAGTTCCAGTAGCAGCAGGATGTCGTGAAAATTGTGAAGGGAATTTCATCGTTCCCTGTAACATACGACCAAGGAGCAGGAGTTGCTCGACACTATCATGCCGCACCACCTATACAATAAGAGAAGAAAAATAAGGAAAGAGTGGACCTTAAAGAATATCAGATGTTATAAAGAAGGTTAATATAGTCCATACTAAACTGGAAGTAGATAAAATATATATAACAATGGCAAATTGGCAACTAAAATGATTCTTCCCCAAATGTAGGGGAAACCATACATGGGAAACAGGGAAAGAACTTTTCACTCTGAACTGGTCTTGACACAAAGGAAAATATTTTTCATGGAATGGATGAGGAATTCATTAAGATACATAACCGATTAAGAACAGCAAAGAAACTAGCAGACCAACTGGCAAACAACAACATGCACATGTAAGTAATAGTATGCATGTCTGAAATCTAGAACAAATGCAAACTTATGGACAAGTGACTATTTACTCAAAAGAAAAAGAAACTAAAGAGAATCACGAGTTTAAAGGTTAAATTTTTCGTCACCTCAAATCGATCAATAAAAAACCCAAGCCATAATCGATGAGCAATTATTCCTTCAACAACATCTTTATCAGGTAGCACTTCTGGCTCCCCAGGTTGAAGTTCAGGCCTTAATTTAGCAGCAGGTCCAGAGTACCTTACATCATTTGCAAATAGTCCTCTTTTTGCATCTATTGTCCACAACCAGGCACCAACGAGCTCCGCAAGGACCAGAGACCCCAATTGAGGTGCAGCAGAGACCAACCATGTCCAAGTAAAAACACCAGTCTCCATCGCATCAGGTGTAGAAATGTAAGCTGGGCACCAGCAAAGAAGTCGTAATAATTGTTCTGAGAACCCCTTTAGATTTGATCTTGAATCAGAGCCCTAGCCAGCAATATCAGTAAGCAGTTTAGTACTCAGTAGCAGAACGAAGTAAAGATCATCCTGCTAAGACAAACTAAAGAGATACAAGAAAGAAACGAAAAAATCAGTGACGTAACAATCTGGCTAAGTCTTTAGTTACGAACCAGAATCGAGAGAAGCAAGGCAGTTGCCCTGGAACACGTTTCACGAAATGATGAACTATCTACCTCCCCCCCTTCCTCGGCAATGTTAACAAATTGTTGAAGTTGCTGTACAAATTTGGTAAGAAGAATTTCATTGAATGACTCACTTTGAGGTTCTAATTGTTGAGCAGACACTCCTGATGCGAGTCTCTGAAGGCCAATTCCCAACCCTCCAAACCCCGTTTGTGGGGTGCCATTTTGTAAACCACCAATGCTGGTATACAATCTTCTCATTCCAGCTATTTCTCCAGCATGATTACATTTAGTGGTAGCACTCACTATACCAGTGGAGAGCACCTCCAAGTTGAAGGCTTCAGTTAATTTTAGGTTTGCTCCTGAAGCTGCAGCTGCCGCAGCCATAACTGCAGGCACGTTGGCAGTACGTATACCCATCCAACCATCATTCTTTCCAGTACCAATTCGTAACTCCGATAAAAGAGAAACCACATCAGGTGTATGCTGAGTTCTCTCCCACGTGTTGGCTTTACAGAGCTTTTCCTGAAAAACAAATCAGAAGCAATGAGCAGTTCAAAAATGCAATTCTCCTAGGAAGGAGATATTAGGAAACAATGTTCGAAAATACGTTTTTAAGCCTTGAAGCGTTGGGCTCTCAAAAAGCGAAGCGGTGCCTCGAAGCGTATGCCTCGATGCGTAAAATACGTAGTTTTATATATATATATATATATATATATATATATATATATATAGAAAAATAACTTCAAAGAGTGTAAGTGTTATACTTATAACTTATACACATATAGAATACACATACTAACACATACACATTACAAATTTACACATATACACATACTATTAGTCTATTACTAACACATACACATACAGACATACTAACAATTAACACCAAATTTAAACAAATCAAACAACAATGCTATATTGCTATTACTATAAGGCGTACGAGTTGAAATTGATGGGCAAAGCGTGTGACTCGATTCGGTTGGGTTACGCATCGAAGCGAAGCGCGCCACGATGCGTGCGCTTCAATCGCTTTTTCAAACATTGTTAGGAAATAAACACAACTGAGCTATGTGGACTACAGTCATGTAGAGAGATGTGGTATTCACAAGACATGCTCATATACTAACAATATTGAACGCCCTAAAGAGATGCAAGAACATGGGAAATAAAAAGTGAGACCAATAATAAGCCAATGTTGCAGCCAAATTACAAATAAACAACTTACCTACTGACATGAAGACATATGTGGAAGTTTATACGAAGGCCTACGGTTACACTTAAATTAATAAGTAGAAGTGTAGAACTAAACTAAGTAAACTTTATTCATAAGCTTAAAATAACATCAAACTCTCCAATTAAAGTTCATTTAGGAGCTTTTTATATTGACAACTCCATCCAAAAGGCTCAAAAACTTAACAAACTCCAAAAACTTGTCATCCAAGGTATTTCTATCTTAGAACTCCTTTTGAGCACGAAATACCTTTAAAATAACAAGTGATGATAAAGTGACTAGTAGTGAAGTATAGTAAACAACTAAAAGAATTTCTAATCCTAAGTTCCCTGCCGTAAGGGCACCTTCATTTACATTTCTCCCCCAAGACCTAGAGGGGTAGAAAGAGGAAAGCAAAAAAGAGAAATAGAAGCAGTTTAACATCCATACAGAAATTAAGACTACACTAGAGCTCAGAGGAGAGACACTTGTTTAAAACTTTTCCGCAGTTGAAAAGAGTTGTAAAGCACATCAGTGAAAAATTGAAACCGATGTATTGAAAACAATTAGTTTCATAAGCAAACCTGTAGAAGGCCCTGACTAGTACATGGTGCGTACGAAAGTGAACTAGTGATCCATTCTCGAACAACTCTTTGATATAAAGAACGAACTGTAGCTACTGAAGCAGGATCATTAACAAGAGAAGAAGGCAAGTCATTGTTAACCGAAAACAATAGCGAATCCAAACATGACGAGTTCCACAAAACCTGCTCTTCAACAACATTGTATTTATATTAAGCAGTTCTCGAGTAATGCATAATAGAAATCAAAATTACGCACAAGGCACAACGTTTACCTGCGGAAACTTATCCTTAAGTTGGTTCAACAAATTAACAGAAATATCCCGAATGTGTTCCTCTCTCTGTGACATACTTTTAATAAGAAAACAAGCATGAGCGGACAGAGTTAACTCCCTGGTGTCTGCTTCATTGCCAGTATCAGACACATGATCCTCCTAGAAACATAGTACAAGGATTAATCAATGTCAATGCACATATATCAAGTTAGTACCAGGAATATACCAACAGTCTAAGCAAGGTGGTAAAAAAGTAACTAACTAAATAAGATCATGAAAATGAAATACTACAAAACAAAAAACGGTTTTTCTGCCTCAGAAGAGAAAAGAAAAAGTAAAAGGCACTACAAGTATATAACTGATAACAAAAGAAGCTGATCTGGTTACAAAGAGGTCTTTGACTCTAATCCTGTCGATAGATGATGAGATTGATGCAAAACTTTCGTGATTAATTGTTGTTATGTTGAAAATAGAGAAACAGTTCAGCTTGCAATTGGTAAATTAGCCTCTACATCATTTAGTTCTAAGCAGTACAACTCGGGCTCGGACTTGGCTCGGCAAAGATCCGAGTCTGAGCCAGGGGGCGGGTCAGCCCGAGTCAATCTTTCAGCTTCCTGTTTTATGATTTTGCTACCCAAAGCTTCCCTGTTTCTTTTGTTTAGTATTTACTGCCCATAAGTAGTTACTAAATATGCACATAATATAATTAACATGACAATTCATAATAGTATCAAGTTCAAACTTCAAAATCAAAACTAAATAACCAGTAGAGTTAGGAACAACTAAAACCACTCCAATAGACTCATACTCTAATAGCAATAACTATTAACTATTAGGTAGGAAATAGAATATGAAAAACATCATTCATACCCGAGTCATAACCGAGTCACTCGGGCAAACCCTATACTTGGGAACTTGGTGAGACTTGGCTCGCTGTATGCCCGAGTCCAAGCCGAGTCCCGAGCCACTCGGCTGACTAGGACGAGTTGTACTCCTTAGATTTAGTTATTAATGAATTTTTCTGTTTAGCGTGAAAGGATAAAAGGACTCGTGGTTATTATGTTCCTAAGAGAGGCGTTCACAAATAAGATTCCAAGTCAGAACCAAATCTACATTTTGATCCCTTTACTCCATCCCGGGCAAAAGTGACATGATAACCAGAGCTTTTTCTAAATTCAAAATTTTGTGTTCTCCCATAAGAAATCAAATGTAAGAAGCCAGATGAACAACTAAAAGGACCCGTCTCATGCAAGATTTCTTCAGTATACCACATCCACCAGACGGGCGAAAGAAAGCGTAAAGTCAACTAACAAAAGCATCAGAACAAATAATAAGAGGAAAATACCAGCCAGGATACTGCTGTTTCAAAAGCCCCATGGACAATGGCAGACAAACACTGGAAGACAGCAGGCATTAGATTGGGAGTCTTCATATATTCAAACACACAACTAAATGCACTTCGAGAAGCAGAAACACTATCGCCACCATTAAGTATGCCGCCATTGCTGCTAAATCGTATTATCTCCAAAAAAGCTACTGCAAGGAGGTAGGTTGCCTTGACACCTGCATCAGATTGGAAGAAATTGACATCAGAAAGTCAGCGCCTAAATTGCAGTACACTGCAAACGTCCAAAAATAAAACATGATAACCAGAGAGACTTGTAGCTTGGAGAAGGCTAATGTGAGTGCGCCACTAACGTGCAGCCACCAGACAAGAGGTCTAACTCGATGAGGTTTCCATATAAGAAATAGAGAGACAAGATTGCAAATGAGCCTTCTCCATCTGAGATTAGTTACCAATTACCAAGAAATTCACTCTAACCTGTAATTGAGGTCATTGCTGCTACCTCGACTCTGCCTCCTAAAGCAGCAGAGAGAGCAGCCCTTTGAACTACCGCAGCTTTCTCATTACCACTACCTCGACGACTGCCAGGATTGTGAAGAGCATTGAGTTCTAACTCATCTTCAAGCCATTTAACAGAGCTTACAACCTGCAAACATATCCGAAAATTTTAAGAAGCTAGGTTCAACCTGCATCACATAATTCTGGATATCCATTCAACGATACCCTAATGTTATAAGAACTATTTTTTTTCAGAAACATAATTAATCGGCATTCAACTCAGATGCATTGTAAGACTTCAAAGAGTAGATGTCACAAAAGTTAATAACACCGACCCAGCTCAGATCTGAAAAATGAGTTGATAATGTTTCACATTTTCACTGGGCTACTTGCACATATCGTAAGATACTAAGGTCTATACATACTGTGCGTACTCTAGAGAGTATCAGACCAAGATACTAAATTTTAACGTATTTCCATTTAGATATGCAAAATTTGTAGATATTGGACTCAATTGGGCATAAAACTTTGCTTGCAGATACTCTTCTTATATCTCCAGGAAAATTTTGAAGAACGATATCTCAGAATTTGTTGAAAAAGAGTAAAAAGAGATTCAATGTCGAGATAATTTTGGTTCGGAAGTAAATTTACCAGAGAAAGAACAGAATAAAAGGGAAGATGCAGGTAACCAATTAATGTCTTAGATCTAGAAAGGAATACAGACACATACAAGCCCTGAAAGACTCCTTCGCCTCTAAGTTTCGTCTTCATCTTCAAGTATTTGACTTCTTTCTGTTAGTAGCATCAGAAATTTTTTGTACTAAATCTTTCAAAGATCGACCCTTCATTTTATCGACATTTTACCAAAAAAACTCCGTAAAGTCTTCCCGACAAAACCTACAGTCTGGTTTTAACGTATTACTGATAAAACCTAATTCCACTATAATTAAAATGCACACCATTTCTGTGAATTTGTTATTTTCACAATAAACGAATTATTTCCTCAAGCAATTTCTGTTTCAGTGGGTTCAACATTTGTACAAAAACCGAAACTTAATATCTTGATTATTGATCATGGCAAAACATATTGCTCTAACTTCATGTGTTGTTTGTGTTATATAACAAAGTAAGAACTAAAACTGTAAGAAAAAAATGTGCATATGTATAGTGATGAATGTGTTGGGCTTATGTCCAGCCAACATGTGGCGCCACTATTCACGTAGAAAAGTGCAAACATTCTGAATGTATGATTCTAGTTTAGAAGGCACAAAAGACCCAATCAATATCTCCCTATATGAGACTATAGAATACTAGCTAGATAAAAGTCATATAAAGAACAAATAACTGAGACAACGTGAGCATCTTCCTGCCTCCCATGTATTCTGCTGAAGCATGTAGCAAATAACAATTTAAATTCCTTTCTAGCTAGGCTAATAAAATCCATGTCAATTTAAAATTAAAAATAATAATATGATAAGCTTCTAATACTAGATGGAAGCTACGCATAGATGAAAATAGTGTTCTTTCGCAACTTACAAGAGGAGGGGTTCCTTGAGCAATAAGTTGAACAGCTGCAGACCATTGAGCATTAAACATGTAAGGTCCACCGACCGCTTGAAGAGACATGGCACTCATGCTTCCCACACTATTAAGAGTGGTGGAAATTGATTTTGTAGGAGGCTGATTTTTTTGAATCGGAGGCGCCAATCCGAAAAGGGCGACATAGAACCACAAGTTGCGAAACAACTTTAAAAGTGAAGGTTCTACATCTGCCGTCGGATCAAAGTCAGAACAGATTTCAGCAACAGCCGGAAGTAGCGGGCCCAAAAAATCTGCTCCACTCCTGCAAAAATTGGAGTAACGTGTGGTATGACAGTGAGGATATATCACAAATAACATATGCTGATATATGCAGGAATTAAAAACGATGGCTACTCTGGGAAGTATTGTCCTTCCCTCTTGTTATACAATTACTCGAGAAAGAAAAGAGATATACAAAAAGATGGAGGGACAAAGTTATGAACGAGAGGAATTGCTTATTACAGTTAATATTAGATAACCTGCATATCAGGTGAATAGTTTATCACCTTCCGCTTTTGGATTCAGCAGCTAGCCCTACATCTGAGCATAAAGATAGCAACCGTTGACGATAATCCAAGCGAAGCTTAGGACTATTAAGACCACTAGCAATCAGAAGAAATCCTGCTGGAAGAGTCTAAAATGTCGTTGAATCAGTGACCAACCAGTTTATTAGGTTATATTTTGAAGCAAGATAAAAAGATGGGTTAACATTCATATCGAAAGTGCAGCCAGTCCAAATCATATACAGACCTCAACGCGTTCTGTAGTTGCTTCTGGAGCCAATGTTTTGCTCTCAGCAGATCCTACAGTTGAAAGCTTATTTAAGTAGCTTCTTGTCATCAGAACAACTGTCTCCCTGTAGGACTTCTCAAACCCCAAACAGGCCATGCGAGCTACGGCATCAAGAATCTACAACAATTGAACAACATTTTGAGGCTCTATTGTTTACAACTGTTTAGAGCAGTAGTTACCTGAAAGGCTCATTATATGCAGTAGGGCAGTTTGTGAGGAAGGAAAAATGGTTAAGATAATTAAAACGTAATTCTTCCTTTAGTTGATATTTTATACCTTCATATTCTTATTTACTATAAAACGGGAACTTGTCAAAAGATTTTCAAAAATAAATAAATGAAACAAAGAGAATAAGTACTGAGTGGGCGTGTTCATACTTGGAGACGCAACAAACTTGGAGTAGAAGCATCGCCTTCTTCTAAGCTTTCAATAAATAGTGGCAATATCATATCAACCACTTCCGACTTACAAACAGACACATTTATATTGGCTAACATGCGTATCACATTAAGCTCTTTAACAGGAACAGCTTGTTTCTCTTTGACATCCTGAAGATCAATTAGAAAAATAAAAGGTATATAAGCATGAAAAGTTGGCATTACTAAAATAAAATAAAAAAATTACATTATGAAGAATCAGCATCCTAGAGCTTATCAAAACACATCAACAATATACCCTTCTTTTTTAAACCAAGTCCACAATATATTCGGCACCAACAAAGGTAATAGATAACATGATGGCATGGTTTAGTATTAACATCTTAAAGAACTCTTGATGCTCAGCATAGAGAAACTCTTATCTATGCATGCGAGTTTATTTTTCCCTTCTAAAACAAAACCCTCGTCATCAATCATTTAGACTTCCAGCTAAAGATGTGTTCAAGCTATAAACGCTAAGTAGCTGATGAAATGCCTTTATCCATGTCCTTTAACCATCTTCCTCTGCTGAACCCTCAGCCTTACTTTTTTGACTTCGGGATAAAATGGGTTTCCCATTTTTTATAAACAAAGGGTTTGCAAGCCAAAGCCTTCCACCATAAGTCAAAAACAGGCACTTACTCTATTTGCATCTAGGAAGTACTTTTTAACGAAAATTACGGAAGGTATCTAACAAACAGTTTGAAGTGAAGAGATTGCAAAGAAAACAAGTTAAGAGATTGACCTGTTCCACATAATCATTTCGCTCTCGAATACTTGCTGTTAATCCCATTATAAAAGTCTCAACTGGAGCCCGGTCCTTAGTCCAGCCAAACTCAATAATCTCGCAACTCGTCTTTGCGACGCTCTCAAATATAGCACCTTGGCTGTTACTTCCAGTATCCGCCTATTCCAGAAATCATAGTACAAGAAAGCACATATATGTTACCACATCGCTAGCCCTAGTCAGGAACAGGAAAATAGAGCAGACGTAGACATACCTGAGCACATGTTTTGAGCACAAGAGGTTTCAAGCGAATGAGAAGCACTCTTAATAACTGACCCCCACGAGTGACGGCAATTTGAGAGATTCCGTTAAGCAAAGTACTAAAGAGCTCTTCACAGATTCTCAGTTTTCTCCAGTAAGACACCAAACAAGACTCCGCAGCATCAATAAACAAAGCAAGAGTCTCAAGCAACAATTTTTTAGAAGATTTCCCATCTGTATCAAGGGAACCAAGACTTTTAACTTGGACCCAAGCTGCAGCTCTATAAACAGACAGTTTGGTATTGATTCTAGCTTTAAGTGCTGCCCCCTGTTCAGTCCAGTCACGCTTCCTTATCTACCAAGAAACCAACATTTGCCAATTAAAATACTGCAGAGAATATCAAATATTTCTCTGACACACTACTAAAGATCTTAAATGTTCCTTTTCTGGAAACGGTGCTTGAAAAATTAATATTTCCGTTTTATCGTACTATGATTTTTATGAGCTGATTTGTTTCTTCTATTCCTCCCTCTGCCTTTTTTGGGGCGATGAAGTAGATCCATCCGACTCAACTAACATATCATTTTTCATCACAAATATGACAAGGATAGATTGTATCAATGTAACTTGGTACATGTATTGCTCTGTACGTACTACGGATACCTGAACGTGATACGTTACCATGTGGGTATCGGGTAAGCTATGGGTATATACCTATTAGGTATATGCTACTTTCCATTCCAGTACGTTTTGGACTATTTTCCTAAACAATAGATACTCCCTATGATGCATATATAATAAATACAACTACTCCTAGAAATTTGGTACGCACAGAAGTAGAATATGTGGCAACATTGGATTGTATGACCAGCTAAAGACAGTATTCAAAAGCCAAGCTTACCTACTCGCTAAATCAGCTACATGACTGTTATTTTATTTTTATTTTGAACAATTTGATTGCATAGCTAAATGACTGTCTTTTGGGAACAAGAATAGTAGAATCACTAGAACTGGTAGGAGTAACAATCATGAGTCATAACTTAAACAAGACACTAAAAAACAGGAGGGGAGCTATAAGAATCTAAATACCTTAAGGAAGATGGATGAAGATTGGAGCTGCTTCTTGGCAACAAACCTAACCTGCTCCATCTGCCCTGACTTTATAGCCACTTTTTCCACTATATGCCCAAGCAACCTCAAGGCAATATCTTGTTTCTCCAAGCTCTCAATAGATTCCTCTTCGAACAAAGAAACGTGTTGCCTCACAGTGGTCGGACCACCACCATCATTAAGCGCAGATATCGATCCAAATTGATCCATACTGCTTCTTGAAGCAATGCTGCCACCATTAATCGTTGTACCCTTTGAAGATGTGCTACTAGATGACCCAGAATTATTGCTAATTTCATTCCCAGGGCTTTGAATCTCATTTTGTCTCCCAATATGGCTATTGTAAGGCGAATTTTGCAACGACGATGAAGCTGAGTTCAACCCTCGAGGAGAACTCGGAATGACGATATTGAACTGATCTAAAAGGTAACCGGCGAGTTTCTCAGCGTCGGCTAACAACATCGGCGGACATTTCTGAGCAACAGAAGTCAAGAAAATCCTTGAAATTCCAGCTTCATTACCGGTACTGGTAAAAGCGGAGATCACAAGTCCTCCCATGAATTCAGCCACTTCTTCTCCAAAATCCCCTGAGAGTTCCGTTGCCTTCACAATATACCCAAAGAAATCAGTATAAAATGACGAAATCGACTCAATTCTGTATGATTGTGGCCAAAACGATGAACGAAATGATGCCGGAATCGCTTGAAGAAACTCAATAATGGCTGATTTAGGACGAAGGTCGGCATGGTTGGGGCATTTTGAAAGGAATCTAGCGATCGCGAGAATAGCATTGAGTTGAGATCGTGAAACAGATGGAGATCCGGTTAAGAGAGAACCAGGAGGAGGACATCGACTATAAATCCATGCGAGCTTCTCGGAAAATTGTGATGGATGTTGAGCGATTAGGTCGCAAAGTTCGATCAAAGCTTCCATGGAGATGAAGAAGAAGAAGAAGAAGAAGAAGAAGAAGAAGAGATTCAAAAGATGTTTTTTAGGGTTTATACTAGAGAGACATTCTTGAATCTTTGTAGCATTTGGTTTCTCCTTTATTTGATTTTCTCTCTCTAAAAATGTAATGTCTGTCTGTTTCTCTCTCTAACTTCGTCTCTCTCTCTCTCTCTCAACGACTCGTCGTCCCGTCGTTGTTTTTATTTCTGTTCTTTCGATTTCATTTTGGCCACATCTCGCGCCTCTATGATTTTCTTACATTTACTTCTTTGATTTTGTCTTTCTTACGTCACAAGAGCCCGGTTTGACAAACGAATTTACTAGAGTGATTGAACCACCGAGTTTGATTTGTTGTCAACAATTTCTGGTTGGAGTGGTAAGAGGTATAATCTTCCACTTAAGAAGTCATGAAATCGAGGCACACGCTGAATAATTCAAAAAAAATATTTGATTTGTTTGAATTGCTTCTCTGAATTGATTTTAGCCTAAAAATGTATAATAGAGGGACTATCATATCGCGACTGACTAGTTGCGAGCACTCACATATTCACTGTAATTTATGACTACTTCAGTAACTTAAGAGGAGTCGCGTGTATTTGTGTACAGGATACAAAATATACACGCACATATGACTCAACGTGTAGTTTGTGATATCGATGTCGACTGGTATTTATCTACTATCACAACACAAGAGGATGATCCTTTGATGATGAGACGAGTATGTGTTGTCAAAGACTAGACCTCTAATATGTGTCTTTGATGAGTATTAACACATCCAGTCATTCCGACACAAATTCGATAATTTGAATGTATTAGTCGACGATGGTCGAGTTGCATATACCTATATTTACAGAGCTCTTTAACATTCGGTACATACCCTGCAAGTTTACCCGAGGGTTTTGAAATTGCCCAATGATAAGGACTACGTTATCTAGTACTTGGGAGATGGCAGGGTTCTTCAAAGGGTCAAGTGAGATTACACTCACTCAATAAGATATTATACTACACGGTCGATATACCCCCTTTCAGTAAAAAATAAATCATCTAAATCATGGACTCATGGTAAAATTGTCTCATTCGATTAAGATATTGTGTTATGGACATTGAACTTGACTTGTTGTGCAGCTGAAAATATCTAAAGATCGGATCAAACCAATCACTAATATCAAGTGAGTGGTTATAAGGTCGACTAACAAATTTAGATACAAGAACAATTGGTGAAATTGGATTTAACTTGTTTAGACATGTTTTAACTTCATAAGTTAGGGTTCGGCATGTCACGCGAGAGAAACACACAGCCTACGTGACAGAGTGAGTTTCGACCATAAAATTGATGGGATTTAATCTACTGGTGTGCGAATAATAATGGGAAATTGGGTCAAACGACCCCATCTCAAACTTGTTTTGTCCAAATGACCTTAATAATTCATAAACTGATGAAATGACCTTCTTTAAATTTTTCTACCAAAAATACCGTTCATATAAAAGATAGTCTAGACATTCTAGACTCCGAAAATTTCGACATAAAATAGCTTATGTTTCTTTCTTCTTCTCCATCTCAAAACTCGCGATCTTCTCTCTTTCTTATTGTATCCTTCCAAAAATCTTATAGTCGTAACCACAACATGAACTAAAGTTTGTTACATTCGGATGTGATTATGTCTCAAGACTTTCTGTTTCATCAAAGAAGAAGTCACACAACTACTTGTAACTTACTATAGTTTCATACTAAAATCTAATGTAACAATTTTGCAAAAAAAAACTAGTTGGTGTATATGACTAAATTACAGTATGGTAGAATCACATTACGACAATTAATAGTGAAACTTAATCACATACATATACATCTTGACAAAGTCCATACAAAGTCTAGACAGACATGCTGTCGTTATAACTTTCTCAAAATAATTATACATGAACAAAATTACTTATAAATTAACAACTTCATATGATCTTTCCTTCTCAAAGGAACACTACCACACCTAGACCTCAATTACCACCTTAAATGAATCAATTTCATCTAAGTCATCAACGTAATACATGAACGTCAAGTGATTTGGTGTTACTTCTTATATATGCAACACATAAATTTCAAGTGATTTAGATACTCGTTTATAAGAGGTTATGAGACTTATAAGTATGTAGTTTGAGGATGTAGAAGAAAATATTACTATCAAGAATTTAAACTTGAACCAAAGAAAATCATTGAGGACTATTAACAAACACTTGAAGGGCAACACTTGAAGGGAATTCCAATGAAGAAGAAGAGATTTAAGAGTGAAACCCTAGAAGGTAGAGAAGATTCAATATGTTTCAAGATTATTGGGACTCAGTTACAATGATTAATGCCATACAAATCGAAGAGGGAACGGTAGAATGAGTTTAAGAACTCTAGGATTTGAAATTCTGTTCTAGAGAGAGGGGGGTTTTCGTGGGGTTTTTTATTTGTTTGGAGCGAAATTTGGAGTCTAAAAAATGTGGACTCCATATAAATTCAGGAGTAAATTTGGAAGAAACAAATAAAAAACAGGTCATTTGAAGAGTAAACAAAAACAAAAGTTATTCCAACACAGTCTCACGGGTCAAAGGCCATTTGACTCAAATTCCGGATAGTCATTGACTTGGTCTTAATCTATTGACCAGATCGAAGGTCACAACTTACTAGTGTGAATAACATTAATAGCGTGTATCTAAAATTTCCCTAAAAATAGGGTTAGGTGGTCTCATAAATTACCCACAATTAGTAGAGGTGGAAATCAAGAAAGAAAAAGTTGGGAAGTTTCATTTCATGTTGGGTCCAAAAAGGAAGAATTTATCTTGATATTAACAAAATCTTAAAAAGAACATTAAAGAAGAATAATTTTTTTCGATTTCTTTACATGTAGAATTATTTTCGGTAAGACACCATTAACTTGTTCTACTCACTATAAATTCTCATATATAACGAGACTATGGGATAATAGTACACCATAAAGAATCAAAATTTATACATAAATAACAAAATTGCAGTTTCAAAACGAGAAAGAAGTCAGTGATAACGAGTATTATAGTAGTCATATATTTCCAGAATCTTTAGAGAGGTCTGACAAACAAAATAAATAAAAACACCGACTAATTCACATTTAGATCAATCAAATTTCGACATTATATGGTTATTTATGCTCAGAACTACGTATCTCGTTTTGAGACCAATATATGCATGATTGGTTGTTTTCCAAATTTCAAGCATGCATATAAGATCCACCCCCTGTCCAGTTGACACAAACAGTTCTATAATCTCACTTTTGGAGATGAGTTTTGAGTGTAATCTTAACTATTAAAAAATAAATTTGAGTAGTATAATCTTAATCTTTAAAGATAAATTTGAGAGGTGTAATTTCAGTCATTTGATATATTCTTCTCTTCTATTATATGGGCTTTATGGACTTTCGACGTGATAATTTTCATTTTTGCTTATTCTCTAGATGGAAAATGATATGCTCATAGTTAGGTAGTTAAATATATGTCATCCATAACTTTCATCATCTAGAAGGAGAATTATTGATCTCATATCATTTGCCAGATGTTATTCCCATGAGCATTTTTGTTTTAATTGGCAAACATCTTTATCTGTTTTTTTTGGTTGCCTATAATCTTGCTCATTTTCTAGGTATGGTGCTTTCTTAACGTATTTGAACTATTGTCATCAATTGAGCTTTTTCCCAAATTTACCCAAAATAGAATGATTATTTTAGCTAGATGGTCTTCCAAATATTAGCCTTTTTATAGACCATGAACTGCAAAATAATGTTAGGGTAGTCCAAGACGACACATATTGGATACATCATCCCCTTATTGATTTGTTGATTGAAAAGTCCCACATTGTTATTTTGCCTTCTACACTAAAAATCTTTCATAAGCCCCACCGGGTGTGTTTGTCTACTATGATCCTCTTAGGCTCTTACCTTGTTTCTTTTATCCAATCAAATATTTTGGTTTTTATTTTGAAAGCCCCTATTTGTGATCACAAAATATAAGTTTGATTTATATGTTTGAGGATTTTGAGTTCGCGGTTATAGTTTGCATTGACATGCCACACATTATGGGTAGCATACACAAAGTCTCGTTTCAGGAAAATACTAACTTTCTTTTATCTCAAATTTGACTCTAGATTTAGGAAAATTCTGGTCATCATATGTTGTTTTTTATCTAACTATTGGGTTTGAATTATTGATTGTAATTGATCTCAGATCAAATTTAATTAGACGTAAACTCAAATTGAGTTAACAAGTCATGGTCTGAGAGGACAATTGTTGCATGACTAAAACATACCATACTTAAAATATACATTCACATTTTGTTAATAGTGGATTGAGGATTTAGTTCATATACAATATGTGTAGTAGATATTTGCCAACATTTATTATCATCATCCAAAACACATTGATATACATACACCAAACTAATAACACTGATGTTGATAATTATTTAAAATATTTCAAACTAATAACAAAAATATAGAAAAAATTTCAAAAGTCCCAAATGTATGAGGCACATATTCTAGTCCACCATCCTAAAGAAACAACAATATGAAGAGTCCGCCACCAATTGTTTTTCTTTTGTCGAAGAACCGCCACCAATTGGTTAGCCATTTCGTATAGTGATCTCACACCTGCTGCTCCACATCCCGAAAGTCCCAGGTCTAGCTGTAATGGAACTACTAACTAATGGTCTATTGAACAGCAGTGTAAGTAAGATAGGAGCATCTCATCGAAAAAAAAGTAAGACAGGAGCAGAATAAATGAGCTTTTCAAAGTCTATACAGGTATCTCATACGGGCCTTAGGACTCAAAACATCGTCTTTGAGATGAAAGTTACATAAATTATTCGGTGTAATATATTCATGATGTATCCATATTATGTAGTGATGTAACGACTCACGAACCTATATAAGAAAAATGACAAAACATAAGAAAAACAGAAAGACTCTAAAGTAAAATCGTAGTTGTGATTTGTCGAATTACGAGTATCCGAAAAATCACATAAAATATATGTTCATCATGGAGGTAACTTTCTCTTGTTCACTAGCATTTTGAAGAAAAAAAAAGAAGACCACAATGAACGGCAACAATTTTTTTAGGGTGAACCTATCTTGGTCCTACCATAACTACATGGTCTTATCAATTTCACCATTCTACACCCAAACAAAGAAAATATTCTTTCTTTCTACTGCCTATTAAATTGGAAACCGGGTCCCACCTTTACTACATACGTGGCAATCATTTAGCACATTAGGTTATCTAATTGATGTCGCAGTACAACATCAAATCTTGCAACAGTGATCTGTGAATGAGTCCATTGGGCCTGTGGGCCCAATTCCTGTCCACTGACCTCAGATATTCAGACACCTTTCTTCCCTACTAAACTACTACACCATTTCTTCCTCCATTTATACATCTTCATTCCACCACCTTCTCTACTAACTTTCTCTCTCTAAAATGGAGACTTATTCATCTTCTTCAATTCTTTCTCATAAATGTATTTCAACTTTCAAAGCCCATTCTTCCTCTGTTTTTTCTCTCACTATCTTCAACAAATTTCTCTTTAGTGGTTCTTCTAATAATGAAATTAGACTTCACATTCTTGACCCATTTCATCATTCATTATTAGAATCCAAAATTGTAGCAATTTCTAAATCTGGTGCTATAAAATCACTAGTGATTTTTAGTGATAAACTTATTAGTGCTCATCAAGATCAAAAAATCAGAGTTTGGCAAATCAACAACAACAAAAATGATCAAAATCAAAAATACAAACTTTTAGCTACTTTACCAACTCTTACTGATCGATTACTCAAAATATTTCCACCAAATAATTATGTTGAAGTAAGAAGACATAAAAAAGTAACATGGGTTCATCATGTTGATGCAATTTCTTCACTCTGTTTATCACCAGATGAATCTCTTTTATACTCTGTTTCCTGGGATAGAACTATGAAAATTTGGAGAACTTCTGATTTTAAGTGTTTAGAATCTTTGAATAATGCACATGATGATGCAATTAATTCATTAACTTTGTGTAAAAATGGGTTTGTTTATACTGGATCAGCTGATACAAAAATCAAGATTTGGAAGAAGAATATTAATGGAGAGATCAAGAAGAAGAAGAAGATAACTCATTCAGTAATGGCTGTTCTTGATAAACATAAATCATCTGTTAATGCATTAGTTCTTAGTAATGATGGGTTAATTTTATATTCAGGTGGTTCTGATTCTGATATCTTAGTTTGGGAGAAAAATGGAGAAAATTACATGAATTTGGTTGGTTGTTTAAAAGGTCATAGAATGGCGATTTTATGTTTAAGTGTTATATCGGATTTAGTTTGTAGCGGATCGGCCGATAAAACGGTTAGGGTTTGGAGAAGAAATTTTAATGGTGGTAGTTATTCATGTTTAGCAGTTATGGAAGGTCATGCAGGACCAATTAAGTGCTTAACTACAAGTTTAGATTATAATAATTCAAAGATTAGTGCTTCTAATAAGTCTTATTTGATTTATAGTGGTAGTTTAGATTGTGATATCAAGGTTTGGCAGGTTGTGGTGTCTTCTGTTTGATGCAGTTGGTAGAAATTCTACTATTAGGTTTTATTTAGATGTGGGTTTTGAGAGATGGGATTTTTGGGGACCAAGAATTTGATTTGGCTTTTTTTCGAAATTTATTTTCCAACAAATTTCAGGTTCTTGTGAATTCTCTCTCTAAAGTATATATGTAGAACGAATTATCAGTTGTTCTTTAATAATGTTGATAATCTTAGTCAGCTTGCGAGTATAATCGACCGGGTATGAATTTCGATAGTTCTGAGAAAAATGTGAAGTGGTTATTGTGAGAGATGGAATTACGATCAACTGAACTACTACCCAGTGTTGTTAGAATTATGGTTTTAGTCACAACTTTGAATGCAAATCAAGGGTTGGTTAATGATTATTGTGAGAGATAATGGTTGTTAATGTTCTTAAGTCATCAATATAATATTGCTTACCTATTTTGTACCTTAAGATTGGTTTCAATCTTCCAAGTTTGAGCTTTTAAGTTGCTTGTGTGATTGGTTAATTAATAGTTTAATACAAATATTATTAATGAGAAGATTGGTTGAAGTTTGATTCTTTGTGGGACTCAAAGTCTTATGTCTCAAATGGGAGACAATGTGAAAATAAAATATAGTTACTTGGTAGATTATTTTATGTAAAGAAATGAGCAGTGGAGTGGGTATAACCCTATAAGAATCCATTCTTATGCCCCTCTAAGATCACCTTTGTGCTAAAGTATCTTAATAATATTAGCCCATGCATCCCCATATTTATTCCTGAAATCCACCATCTTTCTTCTCTTTTGGATTTTCATTTGTGTTGTTAGAGGATGATTATTAGTTGAAACAAGTGACTTTTGTTCTCGGTTTTCATTTGAAATCCTAGATCTTTACAAAATTTACTTTTTGTATGGCCGAATGAAATATATAATTAGATATTTCCTAGAAAGATACCGGCTTTTGAATTATACTGTTTAAGAAAATAAATACAACTCGTAGATTAGAAGGTCAAAATCTAGGGCAGTATTACTATTTACAAACTTGCATAGTTTAGACTCATGGGAGGTTCTAAGTTAAAGCTCAAAATTGGGCAGCTTATATTTGCAATGAGTTATTTTATTTGGTAAGTTCTCATTAGATAATTTAAGTTATCCACATTTAGTAAACAAGAGAAAGGTTTGTTGGAATAATCCCACATTGGTCGTGGGAGAAACATAAGTGTGACTTTATAAGTGATGGAAAAATTTATTTCTTGAATTAGTTTTTGAAGTGAGAGAGACCCAAAATCGTCAACTCTAGTATTAGAACCCATGTATATAACAAGTCACATTAGTTGTGAACGGGACAAAATGAGTGTACAAGTATGAGAGCCTTACGCGTAGACCTAACTTTGGGATGAGATAGACCAAAACGTATCTAAGGAAGCCTCTTAATTTATAGAACACATGTTAAGGATAATTTTTTTTGGCTTTTACAAGTTAAACGCTCAACTACTCACACTGATGACACCAGACAATATATTATCTTGACAAAATAGAAAAAAGTAACTCTTTATGCGAGATTCATGAAGAAAACATTTATTGACCAACCTAAAACGAGTTCTTAAGATAAAACAAATTCTTACTCATTTTAGTTTTCATTGTTTGGTGATAATCATAAATAGCATCAAAACCCATTAGAAGTTAATCTTATTAATTAGTCAACTTCAAAGCTTATTCTTTCAACAAAAAAAAACTTCAAAGCTTATTTTCAAATGAGCACCTAAAAGCAAGCTTATATACTTGAATCTAGCTAGCATGTAGTTATTAAAATCTTATCATATACTATTAAACTAGTATCATTCATTCAAGAACATGGTGTATATTATATATGAAATTGTAGTCTCTAGGGAGCCAAGAAGAAGGTCTATACTTCAAAAAAAAAAGGAAGAAGGTCTATACTAATAGTTAAATTTAGCCATTAGAATACCATGCACATGTGACATGCCCTAGTATCCATGAAGAGACCCTCAATCATAGATTAGGGTAAAACACATGCTCACTTTATAGGGTACTAGAATACTTCAACATTTTTTCACAGTTTTTAGTGCCTATAAACATGCATGGGCTAGTACTAGTGACTTGAGTTTATTTTCCTTGTTTGATGGTTGATAATTGGCTTTCCACAAAAGTCACTTTCAAACAACACCTACTCACCAAAGATGGAATTATGTTTTTTTCATTCTTTTAGTAATCTGAAATGAGGAATCACTGCATGGTACAGTTTATGAGTATTATTTCAGTGGATGTGATAATCACACAATAACTTTCAACCTTTATTGTGATCTTTATATTGATGAAAGGTCACATGAAATTTTTCTTATTTAAACAAATATACTAGTTTTGGCCTAGAATTGACATAGTAGAATTTGGGATGTTCAGTCTGTATGCACATTTGAAACCGTGGATATGTCCCGATCTAAATGCAACCACACCAAGATACATGGACATGTAAACTTCAGTCAATCAGAGTTGATTCCGTTAACTCTGAGGACAATCTATCTTCATCCCAAAGATTAATATGTTTGAATTTTATCCTTCATCTTCATTTTCACTTCGTCATCTTCAATATCTACATCCCTACTATCATCTACGATGTCCACCACCTCCACAGTCTATAATTACCTTCGAGTATCACCATTTTTCTTTCTCTATCATTCTCTTATCTCATTATTTTCACCCATGCCACCATCTACATAAGGAGGTATTGGTGGTAGGAGGCGGTGTTCGCACGTAGGGATGGTGGCTAGAGGTCGGTGGTGCAGAAGCAAATTAGGGGGTAAAATGTGAATATTTTAATTTTTGTGGTGAAAAAGAAGTTTTCTTTTAAATCAATTGTGGTCAATTGTGATGTCTCGTGTCCTAAACTGGATACAAGCACGCCCCGATCACACATGAAAAAAATTAAAATTTACAAAGCGAAAACTAAACAAACTCAAACCAACTAAACACTGGTTTATGTCGAAGACCGAACCACAAGAAAACTACAAAGGACTTTTAACATCCATACAACTTACATACAAGTCTAAGTGGAGTGTATACATATTCGAGTTCAAGATACTTTGAAAACTACATAACTTTGAAATGAAGATAAGAAAGCAGGTAACCAAACGTAAGGTTTTATGGTCTCTTAATGCTAGTAACGGATTTGCAGTAATGTCAAATATTAGATACTCCAAAATCACATGCACAAACATAATAATGAACTAGTTGAAGCCGTTATCATACCTTTTCCTTGTCGAAAATCGAGAACTCCAGACGTAATACCTCTACTTGACACACACGAACAATTGACTCGATCATTATTCTTTATGTTAGCTAGAATAAAATCCAAGACTCCTTTTTATGATGAAGATCAGAACTCCTTCTAGTGACTAGATAGTTTTGTAGAAAATTAACCTCATCCAATTAGGACCTGATAAAAAGGTGGTAAAGTCTTGAAGGCCTCCCAATTTTTCCACCCAAATATTTTGGATGCCCTTAAGATTTTCAAGGATGCCCCAGAGCTGCGGCCACCCCTTTATCCTCTTCACCTATGAAACTCAAGAAGTGTCTAATGGAGGACAAGAGTGACTAGTGAGAGAAACTAAAGAAGTTAGAGAGAGAGAGAAGAAAATTTCGTCATTTCAATTCAAATGTTGCTCCCTCTCTACCACCTGCATTCTCCATTCTTCCCCAAAACCCTAAATTCTAGTCTATTCTTCACATCACCACTTATCTCTTACCAAAACCCTAAACCTTCCAAATTTTGTATTCGAAATTCATCATCCACCATAAACAACACAGAAACCCTAAGCAAAACAGCACTCGAAAGAATTGCAGAAAAACTTCGAAATCTTGGTTATATAGAAGAAGAAAAGAAAAATTCACTACAGAAAATCAGTCATGGTGGCTCTGCTGGAGAAATCTTCTTACCTTTCTCTCGAGAATTACCAAAACAACGAGTTGGTTATACCATTGATTCTAGTTGGAGTACGCCGGAGAATCCAATTCCTAAACCTGGTTCAGGAACTGCGATTACAAGGTTTCGGGAATTGAAGAAGGAAGCAGTGAAGCAGAAAAGGGTGGAGAGAAAAGAGAGGTTGGAGAAGAGAGAAGATAAAGTTCCAACATTGGCGGAGCTGACGATTCCTCAGGAGGAGTTGAGGAGACTTAGGAGAGTTGGGATTGCTTTGAGGAAGAAATTGAAGGTTGGGAAGGCGGGAATCACAGAGGGTATTGTTAATGGAATTCATGAAAGGTGGAGAAGGACAGAGCTTGTGAAAATCAAATGTGAGGATCTATGTTTGATGAATATGAAGAGGACTCATGATATCTTGGAGGTTTGATTCTTTTTCTGCTAATTCATTTACATTTCCCATGTAGAACAAAATTATTTGGTTAGTTGCATTCGTATAGTTTAAACGATTTTGACTAAAGCTTTGAACTGTTACTTAAGAGTGTCTATATATATATATAAAGAGAGACAGAGAGTTGCCATAATGTATCTCGTCATTTTGCTGGACTAAGGGCATGGAGCCGTGGACGCTTCGCCACCATATTTGAGAAACTGTAACTTCAATTACATGTGTTTCTCATCTACAACCATAGTATTGTTATCCCTTAGAGACAAAACATATCCTTGTGAGGGTTTCGTATCTGAATGGAGTCAAAATTAGATATGCTAGGTACTAATTAGGCCATAACATGCTTGTAAAATAATCATGGAAAATCTGAATGCATTTGTTGGTATCAACGTTGACTCTTTTGGTAAGGTCGATGTGCATTTCGGAAAATTTGACTTCAATTTTAAGCTACGGGTTTGAATTAACGGACACCCTTTTGACATTTGTGGTGCTTTTATTTACGGAGAATTCAATCAATAGATTCCTCTCATACACAAATTTGTTAACTCTAAAAACTCGCACATATGGAATTATAGCATGTTCACTGGCAAAGAAGCATGTTACCCATGCTTTTCAAGTTCAGAATAATGCAACATCCGCTGATACAACGTTTCTCGGCATAATAGTTTCTCAGCATAGGCTTAGTACTTTCAGATGAAAAGATTATGTTCGGAATTGATTTTTGTAAGGCATTAGGTAGTCTAAAACTCTAAATATATGATCTTTGAAATATATTTTCTTATCAAGCTTCTTACACTATTTTTCTCAGAGGAAAACTGGCGGTGTGGTTGTTTGGAGGAGTGGGAGTACCATTATCTTATATAGAGGGGCTAATTACGAATATCCTTACTTTTTGGTCGATAACACAACAAATGATAATTCTCTTGATGAGGTATCGTTGGAGTCTGATACTGAAGATGGAGTTGTCAGCAAAGAAGAGAGCAGTTTGGTTTGCACAAAAGGTACAAAACCTGGCCTTCCAACTCCTTTAAATATAAAGGCTGGCTCGGCATTAGTACCGGGTGTGGGTTCTCCAAGTAGAGTTCGATTTCTATTACCTGGCGAAGCGCAACTTGTTGAAGAAGCTGACCGTATGTTAGATGGACTAGGCCCACGTTTTACTGATTGGTGGGGATGTGAACCACTACCAATTGATGCCGATCTTTTACCAGCTATTGTTCCCGGATATCGCAAACCTTTTCGCCTTCTCCCATATGGGGTAAAGCCTAAGTTAACAGATGATGAGATGACCACTATTAGGAGGCTTGGCCGCCCATTACCATGCCATTTTGCCCTAGGTTAGTCCATTTCTTTCTTGTTTCTCTTTTTAGCAGCTATTAGTTGAGCAATTTTTTGGTCTGAAGTATTTTGGGGTTTCAGGCAGAAACAGGAACCTTCAAGGACTGGCGACTGCCATGGTTAAACTCTGGGAAAAATGTGAAATTGTAAAAATTGCAGTAAAAAGAGGAGTTCAGAACACTAACAGTGAATTAATGGCCGACGAGTTAAAGGTAGGAAATAGTCATGCTGCTCTTATTGATATTTATTATATAGGATATTGGCACCTTTATTTCTTTCGAATGATATTATCATGTTCACTTGTTCCTGATTGATAAGGATTTATAGCACTACTCTAGAAATTAATAGGACGGTTTATCCAACTCATATATGCATTTATACTTTCCTCACAGCCTTCTGTTTATTTGGAAGTCCACTCTTGCAGCGTCTAACTGGAGGAACTCTCCTATCCAGAGATAAGGAATTTATTGCCTTCTACAGAGGAAAAGATTTTTTGCCACCTGCAGTTTCTGTCGCAATTGAAGAGCGGCGATATCCCAGAATGCACAAGGAGAAACATACAATTCAAAGTTCATCTGACGAGACAAGGCCCGAGCTTAGATCATCGGCCGAGGAACCTAATAGCGGTGGTGCAGTCCAGGAAATCACCGTTGAAAAGAAAAGGAGACCTAGGTCAACAGAGTCAGTTCTGAAAAGCATTAGCTCTAAGCTGTCTATGGTAAGAATGAGTTTAAGATACTCTATTACTTAAATCTTGCATGAATACTTTCTGATAATACTAATGGCTTCATGTTCATATAACACAACAGGTTCTAAATAAGAAGGAGAAGGCAGAGAAACTTCTGGCAGAGCTAGAGAAAGCAGCAGAGACCCAAAAACCAGAAGTTGACCGAGAGGGTATTACTGAAGAAGAGAGATACATGTTGAAGAAGGTTGGCTTAAGGATGAAACCATTCTTACTGTTAGGTGAGTTTGTAATTCTCATGTAGTTTTGAACTCAAAGCCTGTGGTAAGTGGGCTAATGCTCTCCACAGATCATGCTGAATTACGTATAATTTGGAGAGATTTCCTTGCCCAATAAAACTATTTGGGTGGATTATTATCAAAAACTGTTCGGGTGGATTCTCGAGAAGAGCCTATTATGAAAAAGTAGCATATTTATCTTTGGGCGAAATGGCTTGCCCCTTTTAGAAATATTTCTCTTGGTGATGTAGTCGGGAATTGGGAAGCCTGGATGATGTGAGAGTCTCCCATCCAGTTGCTTCCCCTCTTGTACACATTCTTTGTTTATAGTTTATATTTTCATTCAAAGTTACAAAAAAAAAAAAACACTTGCGCAACTAATGTTACAAGAAACTGTTCAATTTACTTGATGTCGCCAAGGCTACTATCTTACGAAATAAATAAATGCCTAATATTCAGCGGACTATGTATTGGTCATGTAGTACAGTTGAACTCCTAGTTGGCTTTTTGTAAGTTCTCATTTCATAGTCGTAGCAATTTTTGATACAGAAGTCTTTCTGATGAGCTGTTTTATCTCACCATTCAGGCAGACGAGGGGTTTTTGATGGAACAATTGAAAATATGCATCTTCACTGGAAGTATAGGGAACTTGTGAAAATACTTGCTAGTGCCAGGGGACGTGAAGATGTTCATGGTGTAGCAAAGACATTAGAGGCTGAAAGTGGGGGTATATTGGTGGCTGTGGAGAGAGTGAACAGGGGTTATGCAATAATTATGTACCGTGGGAAGAATTACCACCGTCCTGCTGATTTGAGACCCCGGACACTACTAAATAAAAGGCAAGCAATGAAGCGCTCTTTAGAAGCACAACGTTGTGAGGTGAACTACTACATGTGTTGAATCATGCTGCCTTCCTAAGTTTTATTAAATTTCTTATGCATAGAGTACTTAAACGGCATACAACTTTTATCTTACCCTTCTTTTTGATCAATGTAGTCTTTGAAGCTTCATGTCTTGAAGCTTACCAAAAACATAGATGAGTTGAAAAGCCAGTTGGTAAGTCACTTTATTTCAGTTTATCTCAAATTTTTTTTGATGGCACTTCTATCAATTTATCTAGCCTGGTCTTTTCCATGTAATGTTATTTTCACTGTCTAGGCCAAAGGAGAGACGGAGATGAACCATGTGCCATCACCTAAATATCGGAGAGAAGAATCTGAGTTTGAAACAACAGATAACCTCCTGGGTTCAGTTGAGAGTCCTCGAAGTCAAAGGATCTCTATTTCTATGGAATCTGTGTCCGATCAAGAGGTAAGGATAAAAAATGATGGCCTTAGACTGCATTTTCTAATTAGATAGGTTTGAATCCAGTGCAGCATTCAACATAGTTTTCTTACCTAAATCAATTTTTTCTTCTTGAAGTGGGGGCATTATTCTTACTTCCCCTAACCCACAACCATATGCTAAATCAATAGAGACACACGTATTCTCGCCATGACCAACTATTGTACCTCATCTGGGATAGTTGGATGTAATTCTGTTGTAGAACACTTCCGATCTGAAGGTGAATGTGAGATATGCGTCCAACTTAGTAACTTCAAATAATAATAAAATTAATATACATTTCTAACATAGAATGACATAATTATTGAGGTAGAATCTCAATTCATTCAAGCTGGGATTTAATAATCTGTTATTTCCATTTTCTTTTTTGTTTCCTACTTGTTTGATCACGATTTAAGGAACACTATTGGTTTGAAATTGCGACCACATTATATATCACATATGCTGCAAGTTCTGACGTATGGTACAAATTCATTGTAAGACGACATTAAAGTCTGAAATTCTGAATGACTACGGAAGTTACAGTATATTAGTTTCAGATGGTTGTGTTAAGCTCCCTGCCCTGCGAATAAAGATCTTGGATATAAATGTGCACTTCACGATCTATGCTGTATGTTTCTGTAGCATGTTTTTATTGTCATTATTCATCTACTTTCTTGTTTAACTTTGCTGTCTGTATACTTATTCTGTATGCTTATGCTGTTTACATGAACTCTGTAGGCTGAGGAAAGTGGTGAATCTTCTTCGACTTCACTGAACTCTGATCATTCCATGGATGACATTGAGGAAGCCGCTCATCTGGACAGACTGATGAATTTCTCTCCAAAATATGATGAGTTTGCTAAGATTGATGGTGAATCTATGCCTGAAGCAGCAAGAATAGAAACCAGTTTGGATGATTTTCAGGACACGGGGGATATTGCCCATAGGGACTCTATTCCGAATAATATTCCGGTAGCGGTAGTGCTTTTTCTTTTCTTTATTTATTACAAGCTATTTTACTTGTATTGGTTAACCATTAGTCTAAATGTGTTTTCGAGTTCTGTTTCTCTTCTAACTTTTTATTTGTATACTTCGCTGGTTTTCAGTCACAAGTCGTGACAACTTCCGTTGTCATTGATCGAGCTGAAGTGGATGTTTCTGAGCAAGAGTCAGTGAGCTCATCCCTAAAAACAGGAAAAAATTTACTGGTTTCATCAGTTGACAAAAATCAACTAGAAAAGGGTTTCGATGGGGTTCCATTCAGAGCAGAGCCCTTGTCCAACAGAGAGAGGCTCATTTTACGAAAGCAAGCTCTGAAAACGAAGAAGCGTCCTGTCCTTGCTATTGGTAATTCATAATCAACACTTGTAACCATTGAATCACTGTCTCGTAATTATGATGGACGAAATACCTAAAATTCTTTGTTCTACTCGCACTATAAACAAGCATAGCTTCTTATGGATTATTTAACAATCTGAACAAAAACTTCCAACGATACTAATTTTACCATCGCTAATTGCTGTATGTGTTTGGAGTTCTTCTGCTTGGCACATACTACATGGTTCACTGATCAGGTTATCGTAGGAATACGAGTTATCTGTAACAATTTCCTTGGACAATTTTACATATACTTCATCACTATTTACACTAAGAAGCTGTTTTTGATTTAGTTTTTGTTATAGAAATTGACATATTCCTACTGCATATTACTTGTAGTTGAATTCTTTTCGGGTTTACTATGTGTGGTGCATCATACAATCTACTTTTAGTTTCAAGTGATATATAGCTCGATATTTAAACATATGCAACATAAATCAGGTAGGAGCAATGTAGTTACTGGTGTTGCGAAAACAATCAAGACCCACTTCCTGAAGCACCCTCTTGCTATAGTGAATGTCAAAGGCAGAGCGAAGGGGACTTCGGTCCAGGAGGTGGTTTTCAAGTTGGAGGTGTGTCTATATGCCTATATTATTACAAGTGTTCTCGGTTTCTTTAATCTATTTAGAAATCGTTGAACTAGTGTGCCCATAATTTCCTCAATTTTCCTTTTGTCAGCAAGCAACAGGCGGCGTGATGGTTTCTCAAGAGCCGAACAAAGTCATACTCTACAGAGGTTGGGGAGAGGGAGAGGAACCACCTCGTGGCGCTTTGATGGAGAAGAGAAAATCAAGGGCATCCAGCAGAGTTGTTTCTCCTGAGCTCATGGCTGCTATTAGGGTCGAATGTGGATTGCAGGTGCAGCAGCAAAGAAGAAAACCTGAACTCAAATGAATTCATCACTTCGAAATGGTAAGGCTACTATTTATTTCTTCATCCACAGACCACTGCATGAATTATTCGAGTTCCTCTCTCTCTCTCTCTCTCTCTCTCTCTCGAGCGAACGAAACCCAGAACAATTGAACTAGAAAATGAAACAATAAAGATATCACGGAACTGATGGTTGTATTTAGTTTTGTTACCACAGGAAGTAGTGGGTGAACTGGATAAAACTCGACATTATCAGTTTTTGTTTTGACTTTGCAGAATTGCAGGTAACCTCGGAGTGATTTGAACTACTCAATTTCAGCATCAAAGAAATATGGCTTCCCATTTGTATTAGCACTGCGAATGATTCATGTACATATTTCATGGGGCAGCAAATATCTGTTCAAATTACTGAGGTACTGATTCTGTAAGCATAAATCTGCCTAAATTTTAATAAATTGGGTACTTATATGAAAACTGTTAGCTCTTTTTATAGCCCGTTTCACAGAAATTGAACCGAATATAAAGTTCACCTTGTTCATAGCCCCCAATATATAAATATATATGTATATATATATCGGCTAAGTAGCTTGAGATATGTGACACTTCAAAATATATGTATATAGCAGTTCTTGTACAACAAGCCTTTGAATGGGACCAACCTCCCCGTCTCTTTCTCCGGATCTCTATAAAGCAGGAATCTTTGACTCATGGGATTGGCATTGGATCGTCTCATCCTACCCGATCCTGGTCCGATCCATGAGTTCCTTGGGTGGGATCGGGCGATATCCAGTGGTTAAGATTTTGAGATAAGTTGGAAACAAAACTCAGAATGACATTTGAATCATATAAATTCCAAAGCATTTTATTTTTTGAACAGGAATATGCACAGTCTACGAGGGTAAACAAAATATTCAAATAATGTATGATTGTGAATGAACAAAAAAACTTGAAGTTATGGCAGGAAAGTACTTAATACACAGGCTACTAGGGTTTATCATTCTCATTTATCAATGACCCATGACTATCTTCTGCTGCTAAATTGGTCTTTACTAGCAGAGAATAATAAACAGCAATCATTCGGTTTTACTTCTTTCTATGTACTATTTTCTTTTTATTCTCTCATTCAATTAAACAATGTACTATCTTTTTGCAGTGGTTGCAGTCATAAATTCCCTATGGACCACCTCTCATCAAACTCATACCTTTAGATCATCATCAAACCTTTTTTCTATGTACTATCTTTTATGTCCATTAGATCATAATCAAACCTTTTTTTTTAATATTTCTTCCCTGATTGTAGATTCGAGAGGAAGCTCAATTCATTCGACCGTAGTTTAGATTGATCTCAGATGTAATCTAAGGTTTTAATTAACTTGAAATAGATCCGAGAAGGTTTGTTTTTGTCTAACTCATGAATGACTCGTTTTGGGTCCAGTTAAGTCGAATGACTCAGATTCAGATGTCTCAAACAATGAAAAGATATTAAAAACCACCAGAGGTGGCGTTTGACCTTAAATCAATGTGAATATGTTATTTGTATCGAGTCATGCATTTGACACGAACAAACATTCTGAAATCCGTTTGTAAGTTATTTGGAACGAAGATAGGTTTTATTGTGAGAAACAAGCCAACTGGAAGTCTAAACTCGATTGTTCGGCTAGAAAAAGAATAGTGGGGCGCTTATGGGTCTACATTTTAGATCGGTCTAAATATAAAAATATCTATAGTTTATATTCTGGTGAAGAAAAAATGCGTGAAATACTATCATAAAAAAGTAAGGTATTTTGAAGCCAAACAAGTTTACCTAATTACTTTTGGAAGAATCCTTTGTCTATTCCAAGAGAAACCCACAAATTTATTTTATTTGAAAGAATGAATTTGGTTGGTGCCACTGTCTCTACCATTTGATAATAGTGTGATGGTGAAAGGATATGATTCTAGCTAGGGATGACTAAGAATGTAACCTAATTATTTCACTGCAAAAAGAGACATGAAAAAGGAATTAACTTTTGATTTTGGCTTCATGTGGAGGTTAAAACTGAACCCTAGGTCATTAGTTGTTTAAAGTGTAAACATGTTTTAGAAACTCCATAATTTGGATTAGTTGGTAAATGGTAAAAGAGAGTTTATCTCAAACTAAAAGGGGAAGAAAGTGGAATCGTAAAGTTGGTTCTATTGTGCAACTTTCTTAATGACAAAATACAAAGTCATTGGGTAGGGTTCAGGAGTGTGACTTTCTATTACTTCAGGATGAGGGAGACAGCAAGCATTTTGTCTTGATTTTCAAACCCCTAATTACCCATTACAATAGGTTAAAATAGTAAAACTCATAGGTAATCTTATGCTCATGTATGATGAGGTTCTTACCCTTGCCATATATGGGAAAATCGTGGTTAAATTATTAACATTAACACATCATGAAGATGTAACAAGTACATAACCGCAACAGAGTTCTCTAAAAGAATATCTGATCATAATCCATCTTGCGAACTTAATATAACTCTTTTGAGGATAAACTAAGATATGAGCTACAAACTTCTGCCTTTGTAGTTATCGATGTTGTCTCTGTTTTTGACAACCAAATCTAAGTCCAGTAAACATATGGGTTTGTTCCTGGCGAAGATTTTGCAAAGCCCACCCAACCACAATATTAGTGAAGACACACGATTTGACCTACCTATCAGAATATGCAGCAACACCATATACTTTCCAATACGTTTGATTTAGTCATCACCTATCTACCATCCATTACAGTTTAAGATTTTTTTTAATACCAGAGACTCCAACATTTATTAAGCTTGGGCACACAGCTATATTCCAGAAACTCGACACCATCTCTACAAGGGCAGACTATATTTACGATAATATTTTTTTTCACTTTTTGATATACTAACCTTAGTGAATCTCAAATGCGACTAAAAAATTTTCTGAAGTCTTGGCTGTGTGTCAATGGAGATTCTCTTTAAAATTCATCTCTAATGCAAAATTTAACATGGATTTCTAAAATGACGTATCAAGATTTAGTTTAGAGATCCTTAAGGGGCGACTCAAATTTAGAGTGGTGTCACATAAGCAAATTAATTAATTTTATACTAAAATATAGATTTTTAGAGTGTATCTTGAGTGTTGCAATGGATAAGACTTTCCAATAGAGTATCTCTAAATGATCAAATAGGAAAGCGACCATTTTGAGATCTACTTTTCACACTTGAGATATAGGATTTTTAGAATTTTTCTTGAGTCGTGCGTTGTAGATGCATTCAGAAAACTCAAGAAGATATTCTAGTTTTAGAGCGTCTCTATTGAGATTCTATATAATAAATACACCCACCTCATAATATAGTAGTTAACAAAGTGTCCTATTAGAGAAAGATTTTTTTAACAAAAATTCTACAAAGATGTATGTAACGCTTTAAATGTTATGATTGCCCCTATTGAGATGCCTCTTATACTCATGGGTTCTTTAAACAAAAAAAAAAGAAAATGATTCTAGTCATGGGTCCTCCTACCATTTGTGATGATAATTGAGGCTTACCTTACAGCAACACCCAACAATTTGCCCTATTTCTTAAAAAAAAAAACAATTTGCCCTATAGTTTTCTTTGACAATAAACAAAACAATAGTAAGGGAAAGCTTTAGACAACAAGGTCCATTTCAACTTTCCCATAAAGTTCACTACCAAAACCCTAAGTCTCTCTACATGCCAAACAGAGCCAAAACTGCCGATCAAAGGGCTTTAACCCAACCCTAGAAACCTTTTTTCTCCTCTCTCTCTCTCTCTATCTCTCTTTAGATCTCTCTAAAGACACAAACAGCCTTTTTTTTCTTTGGGGCGAGTTGAAGCATGAAAGAGATAGTCTCATGGGTTTCATGATAAATCTCTCTCCATGTGGGGTGGTGGAGAGAGAGAAAGAGAGAGGTGTGAAGAGAGAGAGAGAGAGAGAGAGAGAGAGAGGTGTGAAGAGAGAGAAAGAAAGAGATGTGAAGAGAGAGAGAGAGAGAGAGATGATTATTGTATCACGCAATAGCTTGGAATTTTCTTGCTCATTTCAACGCCAGCACCAAACAATAATCATCATGATGTTCTCTTACCACCACCACCACCACTCTCTCTCTTCTCCCTCTTCATCATTACTTCCTCACCTCTTCCTCCTTTATCATCCTCCACCACCACCACCAATTCCAAAAACAACTTCATAATTTTCATCACCCAACAACAACAACAACAACAAGAGAGAGAAAAAAAAAGAGAGTAGAAAAGATCATCAAGAGAAGATTATCATCATCTAAATCATGCAGTTTCTTATTCACCACTACTACAACAACAACAACAACAACAACAACAACTAGGGGTTTGATGAAGAAGAACCCATATACCATCTCTTTCTAGCTCAACGAAAGGATCTGCGTGCAGTCCTTTCTGAACAGTAAGATTCGACCCCTAGTTTCTCTGCTGGTGCAGAATCTGCAACTGAATGTTGATCTTCAAAAGAGTGTCTTTTCTTTCTTTATTTTTTTTTTCTTTCTTGGGGGGAATCAAGCATCTTTGGTCCGTTTGTTTGCTAGATCAAGCAAAATTATTCACAAGTATATCTTTAGTATCTTATCTTATATTTTTGTTTTTTTAGACTATGAAACTTGAAAGAGATCAGTATCTTAATTTTCTTAATTCTTATATGTTTTATGTGATGTTTTGTTGTGGGTTACTATATAAAAAAAAACCCTATAAGATATATTTCACATGTTATTCAATATAATTCTTAAGGTTTTTATTTATTTATTTGCTTATATTTGTTTTGATTATTAAACATGACCCAAGTATATATCATGTTGATTTTGATCTTTCTCTCTCTCTAGATCTCTTTGTGTTTCATATATTATAAGGTAAGTGGGTTGGTTTTTGTTGATCTTGTATTAGTACTTGTTATAAGAAATCTCATGAGATATTCTCATTTCATTAATTGATAATATATGATTGGAAGCATGACAGTGTATATAATACCACAAGTAGTATAAGATGATGAGTTTATATTTGAATTGGTTGTGATAAAACCCTAAATCCCATAGCTCTAGGGTTTCATATGCATGTTACCTCAAAATCCAAGGGTTATTATCTCATAATCATTGTGAAGTATATTAGTACGAGGGTGTAACCCGTGCCCTACGGCACGGACAGTATTTCCAAACGATATGTAAGTATTTGTTTTCTCTTTCAAATTGACATAGCAAATTGATAACAAATATAGGCATAAAAATCGTGTTCTATTAAATGGTTACATTCAATGCAACAATTAGTAACAACCTATCTCTTAATATTTTCTCCACATAGGATTTAAAGTGCGCCTTCAGGAATAAGTTCAAAATTAATTTAAGTAAAAAAAAAAAAGTCAGAATCAATTTGTTAACCCCCTTCTCATTGTGGGGGACACTGAACCTTCTGGGCGCCACTGTGCATATTATCGAGCTTGGTTTCTCATCTATTCTTCGATGTTCACAACTTCCCAAGAGTTGGTCGTATGAGCAGTTTACCTACCAACGGGTCGACACAAACTTAGGGTGATCCTTCTGTGAAAACACAAATAATATATCTCCAAACTCTAGTAATCGTCTCATACTGCAAACGAACAAACATAAAGAAGTTCGGACCATTGCAAGAACCCACATTTCACATTTGAAATCCAGTTGCAGACATGAGTCGAGTCAAACCTGATTTTAAAATAGTTATTCTTTATCAGACAATTTGAATAACAACTCACAAAATTGATTGCATCGAATAACAGAAAAAAGCGAGCACATACATCAAGCATATCGAATATGGTGCTTCTTAACCACCTATGGTCTATGTAAGCGGTGAACTTGTCGTGATAGTCCACTCATCTTGAGTAAGGTTTTATTTTTAGTGTGATGTTAAGCTAGAATAGATTGACATCTAAGGTCATTGGAACCCTATTACGCTTTACATTCATCATTCACGTTCTTCTTATGAAAATTGTTTTAATTTCTGGAAAGGAAACCTACATATTATAAACAGTGTAAATGAAGATCCAATAGTTGAAACCAAGTATGCTTACAACCAGTTTCACATTGGCAACAGTATGGAGGAGTATTCTCAAACATGCTCACGGGTTCATTGGAGCTTTATCTGCCTAAAAAATTAATGATTGAAAGATGATTTTGAGGACGGGCTATACATTGGTAATAGTATGGAGGAGTCCTCATGAAAGTATTGAGTTTTTGCAATGGAGGTTGATGTAAAAAACTGAGATACTGGCAGAAGTCTGCGCAAAGTTAAGAACCTAAAATCTATTTGAAACCAAATATACTTACAATCAGTTTGACATTTGCAATAGTACGGAAGAGTGTTCTCGAACTTGGTTACATATTCATTGGAGCGTTATCTACCTGTAATAAAAAGTGCACTAACCATTTAGAAGAAAAAAATTTAATGATTGAAAGAGAATTTGAAGATGGACTATTCCCTACTACTGAAACCACTTGTTTTGGCACAAATAACACAGTTTTTACACAAATTAAATAGTTTTCTAAGGCAATTAGTTCATGTGTTGCGTATTAATGGTTCGTAGATGTATTAATAGCTCACAGATCTATATAAACACGAAGTACCCTTCATGTGTTGCCTGTGTCTATTTCCAACATATGCACTATCTTAACAAATGACAACCCTAAATGAAACAAATGAAAACAAATTAAAGCCCTAAAGTGACCTGCGACAGAGATATGATTCGATATCAAAGTATGAATACCCTTTAATTACCATTAATCCAGTTTTTAGAATTTCGGAAAAGATAAGCAATTCTATATTGTTATTTACAGAACTTATTTGAAGAGATTTAACCTAAAAACACAGTTGAACACCTAAACCACAGTTCTCTGGCTCAATCTAAGAACATACCCGTCAGTGTTTTATTCTTCGCAACAATTTCGAAAGCTAAGACAAACATTCTTAAACCTATTTGTACCTACACTGTAAACCCAAATAAAATGACAATTATCAAAATTTACAGTATAAAACACTGAAAACTAAAACCTAACAGAAACGTTCACAATTTACTCAATCATCACTCACCTGTAGGCAATTTATTAATTCATTTAATTCACAAAAATAAAGAAAACTAATCAAAAGAAAAAGTAGAGAGATTAATCTAACAAACATGATAGTTGAATCTAACAAAAGAAAGAGTAAAAGGTAAAAAGTTTAATCTAATAGAAAAAAGTTTATAAGTAGAAGGTGAAAACCTGCTTACAGTCTCTGGTGCTTTGCACTACTCTGGTGCCTTGCACTATTCTGGAGTCAAAAAGTCAGGAAACTCCACGATGTATGTATAGCTTTCACCTCACGAATGGTCTCTGGTACATCGACATTCCTCATCATCTATCGCTTGAATGAATCTGCACATTCATATTGTTACTAATTTTAATAATACCAAAGACAAAAATATTCCTCATCACGAATGGTCTTTGGAAGCTATATGTGATCTCAAGGACAAAAATATTATTGGCAATGCCGAAACACCTTTCCTATTGGCAAAAGTGACTGAACTCGCCGGTGGAGCCTCATTGGCTTCAAGGATCTTTTTCCTATGCTATAGTCTAAGTAAATTCACATAAGTATGGCAGTGCCAGCGAAATTTTTGAAGGCTAACAAACCATAATAGTTTCCTCTCTATCTTCGTGAGCATTAGCAAACCATTTTAGGGCTACAAAATATATAATCAAAATTTAACCTATTATTTTTAGCTGAAAATGAACGACTGAAAACAATAATAAAAGGTATAACTTAACTCTAGCGATTAATAACATTAAACCAATGCCAAAGTAATGTTTGGTAGGACAGTTGGCATCATATTACCTGTAGCCGTAGTGGTGTTGTTGTTATTAGAAGTAAGAAGGTCTTTCAAAATTACAAAAGTGAGACAGAGAGACGAACATAGAGCAACAAAGAGAAGGAGTTGCCCAGGAAAAATGAGAGAATTAGTACTTTTTTTGTTGTTGAGAGAATTAGTACGTGGTCGACCAAACTTCATTAACCAAGTCTCGAGATTTGATAAAGAGGCAAATACTATCAGTAAGCAAAGCCTAACATAAATTTTCCTACCAAAAACCTAGTTTTGTTTAAACTCATAGATAACACAAAATCAATTTGCTATGAAGTCGATTAAACACTATATAACAAAGAAATAATAAAACTCATATAACAAAGAAATCATAAAACTCAACCAAGGGCTTCATCTGAAAAAGAACACAAAGAATCTATATAATAAGGGAGGAGGGTATCTTTTTCCCTCCTCCCAATGGTTAGGATTTATCCTCACCAATTTATATCAAGTGGTTGAGGATTGAGTTGTTTAGAATTGGAAGGCCTAGATCTAATTACTTTGCATCCAACGGAAGAGAAGAAAGCAAAGAGGATCTTTCAAAGATACCCTCCCAGACAGCTCCTTGCGTCCTTCTTCCCGTCCACTTTTCTTCCAATCTTTCTCACAATCTTTCTCACGACATTCTCTGACTCCCTCTCTCATCTGTTTCTTTTTTTTTGAAAAATCTCCAAAACTCCTTCCCGCTCATCTCTTCTCACAGGTACGTCTCTCTCTCTCTAGCGGTATGACGTCGGGTGGAGTAGACAAGGATCAAGCACAAGGGTTGTTTGTAACGAGGGGGAGGAGCAATGAAAGGGGAAAGGGAAAGGGCGGGAAATCTAGATCCAAATCTAGAGGCTCTTTCAAGAAAACGTGCTTTAGTTGTGGTGAGCTTGGCCACTTTAAAGCGGCTTGTCCAAAGAGAAAGTTGAAGCAAAAAAACGAAGGCTACAAGGAGAAACAAGAGATGCAAGAGGCGGGATATGTGTCAGAAGAGGCGGATGAATGTTTCTCGGTGACAGAGGTGTCTGAGAAAATCTTCGATAAGTGGATGCTTGATTCAGGGGCGTCACACCATATGTGTCCAAATAGGGAGTTGTTTACTACCTATAGGAGTATAAATGGTGGTACAGTTATACTGGGTGATGATAGTATATGTAAAACTGTGGGACTCGGAACAATACGTATCAAGATGCACGATGGAGTGGTGAGAACATTGACGGACGTAAGACACATACCCGATTTGCGGAAAAATCTAATTTCCCTTGGTGTGTTGGAGCGGAACGGCTGTAAGATAATTATAGAGAATGACTCCATAAAAGTCGTTAAGGGTTCTTTGGTGGTAATGAGAGGTACTCGTTACGGTAATTTATACAAACTTTTGGGGACAACAATTACTGGAGATGTAGCAGTAGGAATCAGTGGAAGGGATCCAACGGCTAGTACGAGGCTTTGGCATATGCGCCTTGAGCATATGTCAGAAAAGGGTCTATCTCTGATGTGCGGGAAAGGCTTGTTGAAGGACATGAAGAAGCCTTGCATGGAGTTTTGTGAGCATTGTGTGTTCGGGAAGGCACACAGGGTGACGTTCTCTTCAAGCAAACACAGGAGCAAAGAGGTATTAGACTACGTACATACCGATGTCTGGGGACCTTCAAAGTTACCTTCCAAGGGTGGTTCCAGGTATTTTGTTACATTCGTTGATGATCATTCGAGATTTGTCTAGCTTTATTTTCTGAAGCATAAGAATGAGGTATTCAACACATTCCTGGTGTGGAAAGCAATGGTTGAGAACAAAACTGGTCGAAAGCTGAAGACGTTAAGGTCGGATAATGGGACCGAGTACACGGATGGGGCATTCAAGGAGTTTTGTAATCAGGAAGGCATTGTGAGGCACTGGACAGTAGTAAACACACCTCAGCAGAATGGAGTCGCAGAGAGATTGAACCGTACACTACTTGAGAAGGCTAGATGTATGCGCTCCAATTCGGGATTAGGCGTAGAATGGTGGGCAAAATCTGTTGCTACAGCTTGTTATATTGTGAACAGGTCTCCACATTCTTCTTTAGATGGCGGCATACCTTACGAGGTGTGGTCAGGTGAACATGCAGATTACGGGAGACTTAGGGTTTTCGGTTGTACGGCCTATTACCATGTTAAAGGTAACAAACTTGACAATAGAGCAAAGAAGGCAATTTTCTTAGGATATGCTACAGGAGTCAAGGGTTATCGACTATGGTGTACGGAAGACAAGAAGTTTGTAATCAGCAGAGATGTGGTGTTTGATGAGTCATCTATTGTAGCTATGGCGAAAGCTACGGTGCCTAGTTGTGGTGATGTTGGGTCTACTAAAGCTCAAGTAGTGGAAGTAGAAGCCGAAGACCAACGGGTTTCTAGGAATCATGATCAGTTGGAGCATCAGGATAATACTCAGGATGAGAAAATTGATGAACCCGATCATGAGGAGGTTCAAGGGGAAGGTACACAAGTTTTACAACAACAACAACAGGATGTTTCGGTACACACTAGGCCGAAACGGTTATATAAGCCGGTACAGAGGTTAGGGTCAGACAAACCTCTTAGGCATTACGGGCAGGCAAATGTGGTTGAATATGCACTCTCGGTGGAAGACGACGAGCCGGTCACCTTCAAACAAGCTATTACCGCGGAGGAAAGAGAGAGTTGGTTGGTTGCTATGCAAGAAGAGATGGAGTCTCTTCACAAGAACAAGACATGGGAGGTTGTCCCATTTGGCCGAAGGTAAGTCTGTTATTGGTTGTAAATGGGTGTACAAGAAGAAAGAGGATTCTTCCGAAATCAAGGGTACAAGGTATAAGGCAAGACTAGTGGCCAAGGGTTATGCACAGAAAGAAGGGGTCGACTACAATGAGATTTTCTCACCAGTCGTGAAACATACTTCTATTCGGGTGCTATTGAGTATTGTTGCTCAGAGGGATCTTGAGCTGGAACAACTCGATGTTAAAACTGCCTTCTTGCACGGTGATTTGGAAGAAGAAATTTATATGGCTCAACCTGAGGGATACAAGGTTGAGGGCAAAGAAAATCAAGTATGTCGTTTGAGGAAATCTCTTTACGGATTGAAACAATCCCCTCGCCAATGGTACAAACGATTTGATTTTTTCATGCTAAAGCATGGTTTTCGCAGAAGTGACTATGATTGTTGTGTATACATCAAGAAGCTTCGCGAAGGTGACTTTATTTATCTCCTTTTGTATGTGGATGACATGCTTATTGCTTCTCGAAGCATGGTGGAGATAAATAAGTTGAAATCTAAATTCAGTCAAGAGTTTGAGATGAAAGACATGGGCGCTGCAAAGAAGATACTGGGAATGGAGATTAAGAGAGAGAGGTCAAGTAAGAAACTGTACTTGAATCAGAAAGGTTACATCGAACGAGTAGTTTCTCGGTTCGGGATGCAGAATGCGAAGGCGGTGTCAACACCTTTGGCACCACACTTCAGGCTCTCGGGAAAACAATCTCCCACTACTACGGTGGAGAAGGATCATATGGATCGTGTACCGTATGCTAGTGCAGTTGGCAGTTTGATGTACGCTATGGTGTGTACTCGTTCGGATATTTCACAAGCGGTCAGTGTGGTTAGTAGGTTTATGGCAAACCCGGGGAAGACACATTGGGAAGCTGTGAAGTGGGTCTTGAGGTACTTGAAGGGTACCGTTGATATGGGTTTGTGCTTTGGTGGAGACACATGTCAGGTAAGCGGTTATGTTGACTCGGATTATGCTGGCGATCTAGATAAAAGACGATCTACTACTGGTTATGTATTTAGGGTACATGGTGCTCCAGTTAGTTGGCGATCGATGTTACAATCTACAGTTGCGTTATCTACTACGGAGGCCGAGTATATGGCTATGGCCGAGGGTGTGAAGGAAGCATTGTGGTTGTGGGGTCTTCTGGATGATCTAGGGATTAAGCAGGAGTGCGTGGATGTATGGTGTGATAGTCAAAGTGCGATCCACTTGGCGAAGAATCAGGTCCATCATGCTCGTACTAAGCATATCGATGTCAGGTATCACTTTGTACGAGATGTCATAGAGGAAGGTGATGTTTCTCTCATGAAGGTACACACAGATGAGAATCCCGCGGACATGTTGACTAAAGTGGTGACATGTAGCAAGTTTCAGCATTGCCTGGAATTGCTACAAATCGGCTCGTGTTAAGTTGCCCGAAAGGGCGTAATGGCGACAAGGTAATCTTTATGTGAAGGGTTGGTAGAACTACGGTAGGCTTGATCCTGTAAAAGGGTACGTAGGCAACCATGGTCATATGGTGCAGTCGGATGAAGTTACAAGAAGCAGATATATCTTACAAGGAGTATCCTGGTGTTCGTCCAAAATTTAAAGTATTTCAAATTGTGTACGAGGTGGAGAATTGTGAGAGGCGGTTGGTGGTGTTAGGCGGTTTGGTGAGAACTGCTAAATTTTGGAAGTTACTTAAAATTTCAAATTGAAATTGGCGGTTTAGGCTTATGGGGCGGTTTAGGCTTATGGCGGTTTCAATTTAGGTTTTGGTTTCCAATTTTTCCACCGGCTTATAATAATATAAAAAGGGGGTTGAGTGCTTTGTAACCAACATCAACACAACTACTCAACAACAACTCTTCTTTAGAGAAAGCTAGAGAGAGAGCAAGTGAGAGAGATTTTGTTCATAGTTTTGAGTGGTGTTTAATTTCTCGGTCGTCGAAGATTTAGTATAGAGGTTAATTTCTATACGGTACCATCTTGGGACGAACTTGCGGGTTGTGTGAGTCGTCTTCATCTATCCTTCAATAAAGATTTCTTGTTCGCCCGAGGACGTAGGCTTTAGGCCGAACCTCGTTAATTTCTGTTTGCATATTTGATTTTGGCTTAGCTTTTCGAATAATCTTCATAGTCGGATCAATTTCTAGGATAGGTTCGATAGCTTCCGCGACTTTCAGTTATAACATTTATTATGATACTTCTGTCTCTCCAGCATAACCATATGATCTATTCTAGTGCTTTTCCTGTTATATACTGCCAACTCTTAAAGCTCGAGCGACCATTTTTAGCCTAAAAGGTATTTTTTTGGGGCCGTGGAGCACGTGTGGCCGTTGACCACTATATTATGTGTGGGCCTAGCTTGCATACCATGTTAAGTTTGTGCAATCCAACTCAAAGTCAATCAGCAATGAGTGTGGAGAGGACCTCGATACTATATTCTTCTTGATTACTAGAGTACCTTTTTCCCATGTGAGACTATTCTCACAAATCAAACTAAGAAGTATTCGTGATGAATATCCCTAAACGTGACATACCGCCAAATGTGATCTAACAGACCTCTATTGTCTTTGTTGAATAAGTATGGCAGAAACTAGAGGAGGAAAATGCTGAGTTTTTCAGAGCATATTACACAAGGTTGAAACTTAAGAAACAAATTATCTTGTTCAATCATTTGCTTGAGCATCAATACCATCTCATGAAGTATCCAGCACCACCTAAGGTTCCTTTGGGTCCACATCGCAATGGGCTTCATCCTATGCCTGGTGAGTTCTCTCTCTGTACGCTAATTTAGTTGAGGAAAAGAACATCATTAAGCTATAATTTGTCTAGAACAGTTACAAATTACTGTGCAATTGAAATGTGTCGTTCTTCTCAAAAGCCCCTTCATTTGAGAATCATAGGAGTTTTATCTAATTTGAAGCTTTGGATGTAGACCTCATGCAAAACAAAAATGAATCGGAGCTTTTTTACATCCACTAGACTATTAATTAAAGGAAAATGACCTAGCATAAGAGAAATTCTAGACAGATTTGGGGGAGAATCCCAAATTAACGGCTGGAGTTGATTTGTCAAGTGCCTCTTGATTTGTGTCCTGAATCAAGAGTAAATCCTGTCCGTTGATTTGGAATTCTCTCCCAAATCTTCCTGGGATTTCCCTTGCTCTATCACAACTGTTGAGCAACAATACCACTCTTATTAAATGGCAACTATCTGCAGTGCAGTTAACAAATTACCTATGGGGTACCCTATACTTCAGCAGCCTCCATTGCCAGCAACAGGTCATCCTCATCTTGATTCCATTGGTAATGGGCTTTCAAGCTGTCATTTGGTTAATGGAGTACCTGCTTCCGGGAATTTCCATCCACTGCGAATGAATTCTGGAAGCGAGTAAGAACTTCCTTTTACCTTAAGCTCTTTTTCATTTATTATCTCCTGACTTCAGTCCTATATAATAGTCAGTATGATTCTGTTTGATTGGGTCCTTAGTTCTCATTTCTAATCTTTAACACCATTACAATTAGCATCTACTATTATTTATTTCTGCATAACAATTTCTCTTGGTCTTTGTTATAGCATGGGGATGGATAGCAGTTCAGCTTATGTAGGACCTACTATTCCTCCAAGCAGTGTCATGTCATCCATGTCAGAGATGGCTCTGAGTCCTGCATCAGTAGCATCAAATGGCCAGTTCCCATTTACTCCATCAGACATATCAGGAATTGGTGTGGATGCATCTGGGCTTGACGCAACGTTTACATCTGATGTAGCAAATTCTGTAGGGATGCAGTTGGGACCAGATAATGTGGACATGAATGGAAATGATTCCCTTAGATCATTCGGCCATATTCCCTGGAACTTCAGCCTCTCAGATCTAACAGCTGATTTGTCAAACTTGGCTGGTAAGTTTCTCCCATTTTATGTGTAGATATAATGCATAATAACCTTTTCTTAGAATTTAGTAGCAAGTAAGAATTCAATTTGCATTGGTCCGTCTCGTATATGTAGAACCGATACTAGATATATATCGCAAACTAATGGTAAAGGAAGAGTTCCATTCAATCGCTTGAAGTTCCAGAACTATTGTGATTTATATCTGATTTTGGTATTTGGCAGACCTTGGAGTGCTGGGCAACTATCCTGGTTCTCCTTTCTTGCCTTCTGATTCAGATATTGTGCTCGATTCTCCGTCTCAGGATGATATAGGTAATCATACTTTTCACCTTTCCTAAAAAAAAAACATGAAATTTATTTCTGCTCCCAAATTATTAATACTTAAAAGAGTTAATTCCTATTCGGCCCCCTACTTTGTGACCAGCTTCGTTTATGGCCCCCTATTTTCTGTAAATTCAAAGATGGCTCCCTTTTTTATGTAAATGTCCTAACTACCCTTCCTACAAATATTTTTTTTAAAATAAAATCAAAAAGAAAACTTGAATTCTACCTCACTTCCCTCTCCACCACATATCTCTCCACATCACCTCTTTCTCTCTCCATCTCACATCTCTCTCCAACTCACCCCTCTCTCTCTCCATCTCACCTCTTTCTCCCTCCATCTCACATCTCTCTCCAACTCACCCCTCTTTCTCTCTCCATCTCACATCTCTCTCCAACTCACCTCTTTCTCTCTCCATCTCACATCTCTCTCCAACTCACCTCTTTCTCTCTCCAACTCACCTCTCTCTCTCTCTCCAACTCACCTCTCTCTCTCCAACTCGCCTCTTTCTCTCTCCAACTCACCTCTCTCTTCTCCAATGAAGGTTGCCGGCCAGAAAATTTTCTGGCAGGCGACCTTCGTCGGAGAAGAGATAGGTGAGTTGGAGAGAGAGATAGAGGTGAGTTGGAGGGAGAGGTGAAATGGAGAGAGAGTGGTGACGTGGAGAGATATGTGTGGTGGAGAGGAAAGTAAGGTGGAATTCAAGTTTTTTTTTTATTTTGAAAAAATATTTATAGGAAGGGTAGTTAAGACATTTGCATCAAAAAATGGGGTCATATTTGAATTTACAGAAAATAGGGGGCCATAAAGGAAGCTGGTCACAAAGTAGGGGGCCAAATAGGAATTAACTCTACTTAAAATCGACCCAACAGGATTTTTAATGAACCATGATTCTTTTTATTCAAAGCAACAAAATATTAGCTCATTGAAACAAGATAATTAGTATATGTTAAGTTGGCTTTGACTGGTGCCTACATAGTTGTATGGTGCTAACAGAGAAATGAGCAGTTGGACCTGGTGCTAATAGAGATGGATGCTAACAGCTTTTTGGCCCGGTGCCTTTAGAAGCACCAAACCAATTTTTAGACTAAAAAAGAAGGCCAGCGCTTTGGGGAAAGCTAAATAGTTTCCGGGGTGTGAAGACTTGGTTAAAAATTGGTCAATTTTGTTTGACAATTTTATTTAGGGGGAAAGCAAAATAGCTTCTCCACCTCAGCTCTCTCTCTTCACCTCACTTCTCTCTCCCCACCTCATCTTCTCTCTCCCTACCATTCTCTCTCTCTCTTCTCCGATTAGGTTGCCGGTCAGAAAAATTTTCGGCCAGCGACCATAAAAAGAAAATTTCACTCACTCTCTCTCTCTCTAGAAACTCCGGCGCCTTCGTCGGAGTTCCGGTCTGTTCTTCAACAGGCCGATCTGGTATGTTGAAGAACAGACTAGAACTCCGGCGAAGGGAAACCCCTTCGTCGGAGTTTCTAGAGAGAGAGAGAGTGAATTTTTTTTTTTCATGGTCGCCGGCCCGAAAATTTTCCAACCGGCGACCTGTCGGAGAAGAGAGAGAGGTGAGGTGGAGAGAGAATGAGGTGAGGTGGAGTGTTTTTCTTAATTTCCCCTTAAAATTTATTTCCCGGAAAATTTCTAAAATTCTACATATTCCCTTTAAAATTTCACACCCCGGAAACTATTTAGCTCTCCCCAAAGCGCTGGCCAAAAAGAATATGCCCGTAAGTTAATACTATTTATTGACTAAAATCTTTATTCCCCAGAGAATTTCTTTTATTCCCGGCCTTTGTTTAAGACATGAATATCAAGTAAAATTGATGGGCATGGAAATAGGATCCGACGGTCACGGCGTCACGGGTTGAATGATTTACCAATATATAAAGTGGAATAATATCTCTTCTTCTAAAAGAAAGAGAAAGAAAAAAAGAGAGGGAGAGAGAACAATGGCGGAGGTGGTAAACTACAACGTTTCTGAGCCTAAAAGGCAAAAACGAGAAGAAAACATGGAGGTTGATGATGAATCACTATCAATTATTGAAAGATTGGAGTCTCTTAGGTATTTTTTATTTTAGAATCTGCTTGCTTGTGACGATGATGATATAAATCTGCTGCTTCTGATGATGATGATGAATTAGGGGTTTCAATTTTCATAAATTAAGATTTGAATTGTATATGCATCTGATGATGATGAATTAGGTTAAGATTCATGATGATGATTTTGTTTTTTCCTTCCCCAATTCGTTTTTCTCTTAAAGGTTATATTACTAGTATTTCTGTTTCACATGTTGAATTAGGTTAAGATTTAATTGCATGTATAGTTGTTGTTAACGGAATGGATTTGGATGATTGATTGATTATAAAGAGAAGTTGTTGGAAATTTGATGAGTAAATCTTTCCTCCCTCTCTCTCTCCTAATTACTTTACTATGAAGGAGGAAATTAGTTGGCCCCTGAGAGTTCTTCTTGTTGCAACTACTATTATATTTTGGCCTGAGATTGTGCCCTAGGCTGCTTGCTAGGTAGGAAATTATTAGTATAATTTTTTGGTCATAAGATGACCAACCAACCAACCAACTATGGCTCTAGTTGATTTATGATGTTTAATGCACCACCATATGCATGCTCTAGTTTATTTTATCTTTGGAGTACTACTTACTAGGTTTTCTAAACTCTAGCTATGATGTTTTAACATTCTTATTGGGTTTGAATGTTTTAATTTGTTGTTTCAGGAAAGACATTTCTAATTGTATTGATAATTGGGAGGCGTTGAATATTGTAGAGAAGATGGCAAAGGTAGATGATGTATTTAACAAGGTGATAGATCGTGTTAACAATTTGGTGAGCAAAGGTCTGACTGGAATGAAACCACTATTCCGCCAAGCTAAGGACGAAGAGTTGCTTGAAGAAAAAGAGAAACTGAAGGTACTACTACTACTACGTCTTACTAGTACTAGTAAATTATTATTATAAAATGAATCAATTTTTCTTAAGGAATTGTCTATCTATATGTGTCTGTAGGCATAATTTACTATTAATTACCTCTTTCTTTCTTTCTTAAGGAAACGATTGTTTTGTTGTGTGACGCATATTGGGCTTTCATGAACAGTCATAAAGAGACATATCTGGAGGAGTTTGATAATGTTCTCTTGAAATTATACATGGTAGGTAGATTACTACTCCTAGTAAACAAAACTGGAATCTCTCTCTCACACACACTTTATTATTATTATTATTATTATTATTATTATTATTATTATTTCTAGGATATTAGTAGTATTTGTTTTGGATCTTAATTTTTTGATTTATTGTTGTTATACAGATTAACAAAAAAACTAACAAGTTATCGGAGCAACTTCCAAAACTTTCAATTGAACTTGGCATATATGACATGTTTTATTCACTAGGACAAATTGACGACAAAGAGGTAGCTGATTTCAATGAGGCCGACCATGACTATGATGCTCTGATGAAAGAAATGATAGGCATGATGGACCACTTTGACAAGCGTGGGAGCGTTCAAAATTACTGGAAGCAATTGATCTTTTGTGTTCGTCGTATAACTGAAAATATAGATTGGTTCTTCGTCCATCGTTACTAAGTAAATTTCAATGTTGTTGTTTTAGCTGTGGTGAACTTACTACTACTATTACCTTAAGGTGGTCGGTGGGTCGGTGATGCAGGGGCACCCGGCGTGGAGGCTTTTTCCATGACCAAACCGGGTCATGGGCCATCCGGCCATGGAGAGTAGTTTTAGGAAGTCCCAATTTTAGTATGATTATTAGATAATTTAGGTTTAGGTAATTATGCTATTTTAATATTTCCAATAAGTGGAAAGGTCCAGATTTGAGTCTAGTTATTTAGGCAGTTGCAGTATTTTAATTATTTAGGAAAGTCTAATTCAAGTCTATCTAGGAAAGTCCATAATCCTATAAAAGGATATCTAGTTTGTCTATTATTCACAGATTGAGAGAAAAACCCCATTGAAGTTTTAATCAAGTTTATTATTTAGAGTTATTTGATCTTTATTTTCATCGTTCTTATTTAATTATTCATCTCTTTTAATTCCGCTGCGTTTCTACATCAAGTGGTATTCAGAGCCATCAAAACTCTGGATTTTTTTCGTGAAAGTAGTTCTTATATATCAATGGATTCTTCGTCATATAGTGATGAAAGTTTTTTTGAAGAAAGATCGGATTGCGAGGAAGATGATTTATCTTACCAAGATAATTATTTCAATGATCGACAAGAAAATAACTTCTCCTACTATGAGACAGAAAATTACAATGAGTCGAATATGGATGATTTTGGATACGAATGGGACGATTCAAAACATAACTATGAAGACAAAATACATATTGAAGAAAATCAACAAAAGAAGAATTCAACATATTCGTATGATTGGGAACCCGGAGACGAACCAAGTAAGTCATATTTTTTTCCTTCCCCTCCATCTTCCTATTATTCTATGGAGCAACCACATCATAACCATTCTTTTAGAAATCCCTTTCTGACGCCGCCACCACCACCACCACCACCACCACCACCACCACCACCACCACCGTATTCTCCTCCCTTCCTAACACCAAGTCACAATCTTGCCTCTTTGCTAAACCCTAGCCCACTCCACCACACATATCCAAACCCTAGTTTTGTAGACTACAACCCGGATTCTATAGGCACCCCTGGTTTCCCCACACATAATTTCTCAATCCCAACCATAGGCACAACCCAAATCACCCTACCCCCATTCCACCAACCAATTCATGCTTCCCTCCCAAGTTTATGGTGTCAGACACCACCATCTCATCAAAACCCAACTTCCAATTTTAATTATTTGAGTCCCTCCATTACCATGTTGCCCCAACCTACTCTCTCATACTCTTATCACCATCCACAAGTTTATAATGAGGAACAACAACTACAAGCACCTCCACATCCTCATTACCCTCATACTCCACAGCCACCCTACACAAACCCAAACAACCCGCTAATCCATTCTACTTCCACTCCAACCTATGGTTTTAGGCCCCTAGAAAACCGAGGAGACTTTTTGCACCACTCTAGCTTTGCCGAACACACGTCGAATATGGATTATTCTTCTTTGAGTTCAGAAGCTCAAGTTGGAGGACACGATCAAAAGCAAGATTTAAAGATCGATCGTTTTTCTGTTGTCAACGAAATTAGTCAACTCATACCTGAATATTGTCCTCAAGTTGTGATGGATTGGTACAATTATGGAGGAAAAGGAGAGAAGTTGAAAACATTTAACAAGAATGGTTGCACGAGAACAATGACTTTGAAGGCAAAGAAGCGCCTTTTATCGGTTGATTGGAAGTTTTCGCATGTCATAAAGCAAAAACGTAGGCGTGAGCTTCGATATATATCGCCGAAAGGGAAGACCTATACATCTCTTGTAAGAGATTGCCAAGGATATTTAGAAGATGAAGAACTTTTAGTTACCGGTGCGAAAGCAAAATTTCCAACAAACAAAGCAACTCCCGCGTCAGATCTCTGTCGGTTGTTGCAACGTTATGAGGAAGACGATAATGCAACCAGTGCTTTAGCAGAACCAGGAAATCCCAAGACTGAGCCTGAGGTTCAAAACCTTCCACCTGGAGTTACTGCTACATCTTTGTTTCATGCGAGTTACTTTACGGATCAGTCTCCACAGGAACATGAATTTCAAGGGTCTGCTCAGTGTAAGAATTCTCCTGCCGTGATACGCCAGAACATGATGAATAACTTGGAGGTGGCTAATCAATTCGAGTTTCTTCAGCTTGATGTGCATCGAGACTTTGACCAAAATCATTCCATCTGTTTCGGTGGCCTGGGACAGTTTAGGAAGGACACCAACCACCATATTACTAACCTACTGTCTACTATATGTCTGCCGCCTTCTACCTTCTTGGGTCCCATATGTGCACTTCGGGATTGCCCAAGGATTGCCCAAAGTTCAAAGTGGTATCAAAACTATTGCAGTAGTTATGGTCTAGCTATGAAAGAGGGTCCGCCTGGTATGAATCTAGTAGTTAGACCTGGAGGCATAGGTCTTAAAGAGGGTCCACTATTTGTTGCTATTAATGCAACGACACATGGTAAAGACGTTGAAATTCCCGCATGTGAGGGAGCTGCTACAACAAAGTTTCCATGGAATTCTACTGAGCTCTTTGACCTTTCTCCCGTTGATGGTTGGCACGAATCAAGGAAACAGAAATCTAAGGTTAAGTGGAACGACGAGGTCACTACGGAAGATATGAAGGCATATAGGATGAAGAATGTTCATCATGAAGTTCCAATGAAAGATTTCTTCAATAAGATTATTAAGTCGTTGACTCTACCGTTAGAAGATGGTGAGATGACCGTTATCCATTCACCAAAAATAATTTTGCGAAAGTCACTGCACTACGAGAATGAGGTTGGTGATTTCTTTCAAATTAGTATCCTCCCATCCCAATGCAAACTTCGTTCGAAGTGGGAATTACGGATCGCCATTACAGAGTTCATCGTATGCGGATGCATCACATTGTTTTCTTCATCGAATCGGTTCGGGACGAACCTCTTGGGAGAAGGGGATGCTGATGCAGGGGCACCCGGCGTGGAGGCTTTTTCCATGACCAAACCGGGTCATGGGCCATCCGGCCATGGAGAGTAGTTTTAGGAAGTCCCAATTTTAGTATGATTATTAGATAATTTAGGTTTAGGTAATTATGCTATTTTAATATTTCCAATAAGTGGAAAGGTCCAGATTTGAGTCTAGTTATTTAGGCAGTTGCAGTATTTTAATTATTTAGGAAAGTCTAATTCAAGTCTATCTAGGAAAGTCCATAATCCTATAAAAGGATATCTAGTTTGTCTATTATTCACAGATTGAGAGAAAAACCCCATTGAAGTTTTAATCAAGTTTATTATTTAGAGTTATTTGATCTTTATTTTCATCGTTCTTATTTAATTATTCATCTCTTTTAATTCCGCTGCGTTTCTACATCAGTCGGTCACATAATGAATGATATTTAAAGCTTTGGTGTTGAAGTGCCTGTTTTCAATGTTAAAAGTTAAATTGCTTTCAAATTGATTGTTATATTTACTATCATTTTATTATGAGAAAACACATGCTTTTGTGATCATCACAGTAAATTTATAAGATTGATGGTTAATGGTTGTTATTTTGATGATGATTTTTATGGAGTAGTAAGTTCTTTACATATTGTTATGTCATGAGAGAAAGTAGACAGTTTCTGAATATTCTAATCGACAAAGGTCAGCCCATCTTACCGCCGAAGAACAACCTTGGTAAAACTTAAAATTCATTATTCAAATTCTAAATTGATAAAACGTAACCTAATCCCCCTTGAGACTCATGAGGGATGAAACTAGTCAAGAAATCAAATATTTCTTAAATCTCGACTACTAATAAAGTTTTTAGAAATCAAGTATTTCTTAAATCTCGACTACTAATAAAGTTTTTAAAAAGTAGGAAATATGCAGAACTAATGAACTATATACCCCCGATTAGGCGTATGATGAATCTCGATTAATTAACAAAGATGAAGAGAATAAAGGACACAAGCTTATACCCTGACATTATGAACTTCGCAGAGCCTATAATGTCCATATTCCACAACCTGTAACAACAAAGACTATGTCATTAACTTTAACAAACATTTAAAATCAAAATCGAAGTAAACAATTAACCGATCTGCAAAAGATCACAGATTTAGGTATTTTTATTATTAGGGAAAATCTGAAGCCATATCTGTGAAGAGGAAGGAAGATGAACAATATTGTAGGGTTTAGCTTGAAAGGTAGTATGGGAAGATGAAGTAATATGTGACTTTTTTTGTTGTTGAAATCAGGGGCGGAACTATGTGGAGACCAGGCTGGGCAGTTGCCCGGCCTAATCTCCACGTATGTAAAAAAAGCTACTGTTGTTGACTACTGTTTACTTTAGCTCTGGTGGTTGATTCTCTAGGCTTCCAACCCAAAGGCACGGGCTCAAAACCCTTTAATTGCCTCGGGTCCTCTTTTAAGTTTCATTTTAGTTTCAAACTAAGTGACCAATTCTTATAGGAAATCTTGTTTTTTGCTTGAGTACACTCTTGGGTTTGTATTTTTTTCTACTTAAAGTGCTATTGCATAATTATAACACGAGAACTTATATTAATGATTAATAAAATTATGTGACATTTTTGTTCTTTAAAATGTTGAATGATTAATAAAGATCTATCGATATTTTGGTACTCTAATGTTACGTTTATTTGTAAATTGTCTTGTGTCTTGTAATACCATATGTATTTTATGTAGAAGCTTACTTTATAAAGTCTTTAGGCTTGCCCTCCCTGATATGAAATCCTGGTTCCGCCTCTGGTTGAAATAATACTCAAATGAACATGTGGTTATAAAATTCACCCTGGACACAATCATTTGTCTACTTCAAATTATTATTAAGCTCTTATAAAATTTTGAGAATAATTTGTACACAAGTGTCTCGGTGCGGGTGGTGTAGTCGGTTATCACGCTAGTCTCACACACTAGAGGTCCCCGGCTCAGACAGTCTTGGACTTTTAATTTTCAAATCACTTAACCTAACCTAAGTAAGTTCGACTCGAAGTTGTGTTAAATTTCTATGTAACTCATTTACTAACGTTCAGGGGATGTAGCTTAGCATGCGGGAGGTACTGGGATCGATACCCCGCATCTCCATTTTTTCCTCATTTCCGATCTGTCTAACTCAATCTCTGATCTGTTATTATTATTTCTAGGATATTAGCAGTATTTGTTTTGGATCTTAATTTTTTGATTTATTGTTGTTATACAGATTGACGAAAAAACTAACAAGATAACGGAGCAACTTCCAAAAATGTCAATTGAACTTCGCATATATGACATGTTTCATGGACTACGAGATCTTGACAACAAAGAGTAAGATTTAGAAATGAAGATTTTAATCTCATCAAGATCGTGATAATCAACACAAACTCTAGAGAGAGAAAGAATATAAAAACTTTTTTGATCTGAAACAGATTCATCAAATAAGAGAATCGTTTACCTGATTAAGAATTAAGATGATGATTTGAAAAGCCGTACTGATAATTAAACAAATAACAGGAAGAATTTAAATCAAAACATAATCAGAACTCATATAAGAATTTGGTTTGTGTTTTACCTGAAATTAGAAAGAATACACAGTTTTCTGTTTTAATGGAGGATAGTTTCAGAAGATGAAGATGTAGAGAGACTGAGAGAGAGAGAGAGATAAGACTAAAAGGTTTCAGTTACAATATTTGAGGAAGGTCACGAAGTCTTTCTTCCATTAGAAACGGAAATTGGAGGGAGAAAAAGGGAGATAAAAAAGGAAAAAAGATCTGGTTTGATTTGAGCTTAAATGTGATCTTATATATATATATATAGAAGGTTATTTCAGGTATTATAAAATGTTTGGTATTCTAGGGATTTGTGTTTTCTCTCTAGATGATTAAAAATGGATTAGATATCTATTTATATTCATAATTTGGATTTTAACCCCTTTATAAGATTATAGTGGATTAAAAGTTGTATTAGGATGCGTTTTTAGGGTCATATACCCAAAAATTCAATTATTAATTGAGGAAAAACTAACTAAAAGGAAAGAAAAAAGGGATCCGACGAAGGGTCCTCCTTCGCCGGAGGAATCAAAACAAATCTGTATGCGGTTGTAGAGAGAGAGGAGGTTAAGGAGAGAGATAGAGAAAATTTTGGATAATCCCACTGAATGTTGGCTCAAACACTATTTTATACTACTTTATCAAGGACATAAATACTTTTTATTGCATACATTCTTGTATCTTCAATAGTACTTTATCAAGGACAAATCGAGGTGGTCGTTGGATGAAGAAATCAATGGCTAGATTAAAAGATTGCAGTTGTCCCACTCGGTGCCCGACACGGGGATGAGCGCGACCGTCAGATTTTGTGCAATCCCGAGGAAGGAACGCCCACCGTCCAGATTTGGATGTGCGTGCTTCGCTCGAACGACCCCCAAGGTGATTTGTCCCTTTTGACGTTTTAGTCCCTTTTTCAACCGATCTTCGTCCAAACTTTAGACTTGAATTTCTCATTCATCCGGAATCGGATTTGAGTGATTCTTGGCTCTAAATTGAAGAGCTCGACGAGACGAACACAATGGTGCATTCTGTTTCTGAGTTTGACGAGTCGGGTCGAGCCAAAATTGACTCCGATTCCAACACACTCTACAACCAGCAATCTTCACATCTTCTCCTTTTGATTTGCTCCTTCCTTTGAGTTCGAAAATGTTTAAAACTTGGGCCTCCCCAGCTACTTGTGTCTCGAAAGTTACCGGGCCCTTTTCTACTATCAGATTACCTAGCTATTCTAAGAGGTGGTAGATTAGCCAATGAAACTTTCAGACAAAAGAAAAGAACTATTAAAGATACAAGAATGTATGCAATAAAAAGTATTTATGTCCTTGATAAAGTAGTATAAAATAGTACTGTTTGAGCCAACATTCAGTGGGATTATCCAAAATTTTCTCTATCTCTCTCCTTAACCGCCTCTCTCTCTACAACCGCATATCATTAAATGATTACATCAATGAAAATTTTTCTTTCGCAAAACATAACTGATTGAATGTGTGAAAAAAGAGGTTGAAATTATACCGGAATCTCATGTAGTCGATTAGACTTGACTTGTCCGTTTTTCTCTAAGTAGACCATCCCAATCTAATTTTGGGCTCCAGACCACTTCAGGCATTCTTTCACCTCTCTCTATACAAAATATAAGAGTGAATATTAAATTAGGACTAAACGAACCTATTACACTCCCAAGTATTGTATCTAAAGCTGAGACTTTAACAAAAAAAAAAAAGTATATTCAAAGGTAAGAAAGTCGTAAAAGCAAAGATATTGATTATTGAAAAATGGTATGGAAAAAGAAAAACAAGACAAATTCTGAGTAGAAGTCTTATGTGGATTGTCGTGATTCTTGGTCTACTAAATAGTGATTACAACTCTTGTGATCATTACCTTGGAAAAGTGTAGGGACTTGTTTGCAAATATTGTTCTTGTTGTATCTCAAAGGGTTTAGGGCTCTTCATCTTTATGAACCAAATCATTTTCCCTCTTCTATTTCCCTCCAATTCCTATCATCATAAAACCATTCTTCTCTCTAAACTACATATTCCTCTTCATGGAGATAACCCAACTTCTCCCCACAATTTCACCTACTCTTACTAGTTTTCCCTTCTCAAATCGATTTAAAATTAATCCATTAAGGAGAAGGACTCACCCCAAATGTCCTCCTCCTCCTCTTCTTCAGAGAAGGTCATTTTCCATCTCATATTCCTTCCGTACAGATCCCAACTGTAAGGAAAAATATATGGCTGAACAGTGAAGAAGAAGGAAGATGAAGTTAACGACTTTAACTAACACTCGATATGGGCGCTCACACTCTTAATTTGCGGCACTCAGCTCTATATAAAGAGGCACACGTGGAGAGGGTGCTAATAACACAAGTGTTAAGTCCAACTAATCAAAAGATTAGTTAGTTAATTTCTGTTAGGTTTTACTTTCTCTCTCTACAACTGTTTTACTCTTTCTGTTTTCGATTTCTCTAAACTTTGATAAGTATATAAGTGAGATATCATTGTAATTGGAAAACAATTGAGTTGAGAAGTTAATTAGAATTACATCTTCAAGAAACTCATTCTTTACATGGTATCAGAGCCAAAAACCCTAAAATCGATTTTCAATACCAAATTGAAATCAAGAACAACGAAGGGAGCTGATCTTCTGCAAATCAAAGAATCAGAGATATAGTCTTCATCATCATCATCAACAAAACAACTTCAACCATTGAAAGATGAATTTGAATCAAAATCAGGTAGCTTATAATCCAAATCTTACAAATTTGATATCTGATAGACTAGATGGTTCGAACTTTCTGGTTTGGAAAGATCAGGTAGAAAATGCCTTGATTGGAAATGAGTGGAGAGGACCTTGACCTTATATTCTTGGTTACTAGAATCCCATTGTCCAATGTGGGACTATTCTCACACGCCCCCCTCACGTGTAGGGTTCTTTGACCCTAACACGTATATTTCTTCGGGCGACGTGGAGCACGTGTGGCTTTTTACCTATCACGTGTGGACCTAGCTCTGATACCATGTTAAGTTTGTGGCCATCCAACTCAAAACCAATTGGCAATGAGTGGAGAGGACCTTGACCTTATATTCTTGTTTACTAGAATCCCATTGTCCAATGTGGGACTATTCTCATTTGAAAGAGCAAGAATCAAATGATGATCCAAGTGAATCATACTTCGTGAAGAAATTAAACAAGAACATTACAAGACCATCACCCATGAGGTTCTCTAATCAAACTCAGTAGTCACTTTCGGTTCACCATCAATATTTTGTGGAGGGCATCGTATTCTTGAAGAATTGGGAGTGGATGAGAACCATGTCCATTCTGTTATGATGCACAGAGATATAGTAACAAGAGCTTTCTCCTGCAACTACCCTAACCATGTGGCTCAAGTTCTCAAGCGTCTTATTAATGGATCTTTCTGTTCCCATCCCTGCCTTAATAACAATGTAAGTCTTCTCTTAACCACTATAATACTTTTATGGTTCTATTAGTTGAACGTCTGATATCTGAAACTTCTAAGATCATCGATTTCAAACAAAAGTGAGTACAACTGAAACTAACCACGACACAAGTGCGAACAGAAACCTAATTATTGATATATAAGTATGTGGAAGGGACAATCTTAAGCCATAATAGCGGGGACATCTGAAAAACTATAGCCACAAAAACAATAGATATGTATAAAACTAGGTATGACTTGCCCCATACGGGGTCAGGAAATGCCATCAGAAAGTGGCCGAGGATGAAGGCATAACCTTGACTTTGTCGTCCGTTGACCCCTCAGATGACTGGGACAAAAGACCCCATCAACCCATTGGCGCTTATTACATAATATTCGTAGATGAAGGTCTGTTGTTGTATGGTCTAAGTAACAGTTGTTGTGTATGTGTTTTTATTTGAATTGTGCAGAAAATGTTATATACTCCAATAGGTCAGTTATTCATTCTACAACCAGATGAGAAATTATCGCCATCACATCCATTACTACAAGCAGGAAGTGGACTGTATGAGTTGGACAAAACTCAATGTGGTAGAAATTATGGGATGAAAAGTGCCTTAAAAGCCTTTCTGAATTCTCCCCACCCATTAGAAATTTTAAGTGATCCTACAGCTTATGGTTCAGAAGGTACAATTCTTAGAGACCATGATTCAAGCAATTACTTGAAGGCCCTCAGTGGAGTTCTTCGCCAACGAACAAAATTGGTTCTGAGAAGAACAAGGAAAGAAAGGGTGAATCATTTTTGGCCAATTGCAAGACATGGACAGCATTTGGGAAACCCTAATATGGTCAATAACGAAGTAGTGACTGGTGTATGAAGGAGGATTTAATAAATATCCTTCACTTGTATTTAAAACTTTGGTTAAGGTTTGTTGGGTTTTTTTTTTCTTTTAGGGGAGGGGGATATTGGTTTGAGAAATGCTGTATGAAGCCAAGGTGAAAAGCGAATCCAAAAGCGAGCGAATCCAGGAGCGACGCGTGGCAAGAGCAGTTGATTTCACGTGATTTCCTGAAGTTATATAATATTTATAGTTAAGTCTTAAATTTTAGCGTGTTTCTACTTAGGTCCCCCTTCTAAAAATCTAAATTGGACTGTTGGAGAGGCCAATGGTCCAGATTATTTTCCTATTACATTGAAGAGAACCCACCGGCAGGTTCAACACGCCCAAACACAACAAAAAATGAGCGTTTGGTCCAAATTTTTGGGGGGAAATTGGCGTTTTGTCCCTTCTCAGCCAAATATGCATTTCCAGTCCAAACCTTATGACAGCTCACACTTTTCTGTGATAGCTCAGACTTTTGTGTGACAGATTTTTAGAAATCCCTCTTTTACCCTTCCATTGAAAACACTCTTACTTCCTGACGCCTTTGTCAGCGTGATGGAGAGGGAGCAATTAATACCATTTAATGAGGGATGGAGATTTGACGTTAATTGCTCCAAAAATCTCTCTAAACTCTGGCAATCACACCTAAATATCTCGAAATCTCCTTATTTTCTGCTACTTTCTCTCTCTAAATCCTTCTCAAAACAGTTTCATCTCTCTCTATTTCATTCAAAGTTCAAATTTTCAGCCAAATTTTCAGCTAAAATTTGAAAGCCCGCCCATAAGTTAGAAAGATTGAGTCTGAGAAGCTTATTTATACCGAGATTTTGGGAAGTTAACTACATTGGTCATTATCTTCCCAACCTCTGATCTTCCTCTGACTTTTTTTTTCTTCTTTCAGGTGAAACTTTCTGATTTGTTATTCCTTTGTCTTCAATGCTTACCCGAAACCATGAGACCATTATCTTCTTTGTCTTCAATGCTATCCTAAATATTTCACCTGAATATTTCTGACTTTCTTAACTAAACATTAATGTTCTCCTAAACCATTACCTTCAAGGTTTCACCCTGAGTGTTTCTGATTTTTTTTTCAAACTTTCTTATATTCCAGGTTTATTTGTTGGCGTTACATAATGGATGGCCTTGAAGAAATAACCAACCTGTCAAACACAGGTTCATTCACGTATGGAAGTAAATTGATATTGTTATGTAAAAACTGAATCCTTGTTGATAACAAGATTCGTATTCTCATTTTCTTTTCTGTTTTCCTTTCAGTCAAATGCTTTTGAACGTTGGATCAACCGGTCCTCTCTGGTGAATGGATGTTTATGTTACTTTCTTTAATACTTCTCTTTTGCTTTTACATCGATTACTTGAATCAATGTTTACTTGAACTACTCAGGGTGGAGCGCGACTTTTTTTGTTCTACCCCTCCTCCTGTAGCTGTAGCACACGCTAGATATGAGCAACAGGAACGACAGCGGTAGTCTACTTTAATACTCCTCATATTTCATAATAATTCATAGTAAACTCATTGATTTCCATTGTACAATCTGGTTTCCTATAAAGTAGTAATTACCCTATTTAGATAAGTGCGTAAATTGTCTTATTTACAGTTAACTCTTTGATTTTCCGTAAACCAACTGGTTTCTAGTAAACAAGATGATTTTCTGTCAACTACATAGTTCTCTAACCATATACCTGCGTAAGCTGTGTTTGTTTTGGTAAAGTCGATGTTTCCCGTAAAACTAGTCTGTTTCGGGTAAACTACCTGGTTTCCAGTAAACTTGATAGTTTCTATTCATATTATTTCCCATTAGATTAGAACTTATCCACTTTTCACTGGACACCTAATGGTTGTTTCCAATAAACTCAGTTTCCTGTAAAATAAGAATTACCCTATTCATATATGTTCGTAGTCCTGTTTACAATAAACTCATTGGTTTCCGGTGCACTAACAGGTTTCTGGAAACCAGATGGATTTTATGTCAACTAGATTTTCTGGCAATTGACAATTGTTATGTTTCATGCAGTTTCCCACAAGATTTTATATCTCCCTCTTCAACAACTCATGCTGAGGCATCTACTGCGCTCGTTAGGAGTGAACCTCTACGATCAGATAGTTGGCCAGAAGTTTTTACATCCATTGGGCAGGAATTTCCCGGGGGTGCTCCTGCGTTTCAACAAGCTCTTAGTCGATATTCCATAAAACATGGATACAATTATAAATTCCTTAAGAATGATCTATCCCGGATAACTTGTATATGCAAAACCCCCAGCTGTGGTTGGACCATTCATGCTGTTGCTCCTCTAAAGTCTCGTTCCATGTTTGTTCTTAAAGCTTTCAACCCTGTCCGTACGTGTGATGATTTTGTATTGTCTTCTCGTAAGCCTAGGCTGTCTACAGAAGCTGTCAGCCAGTTAATAGCTGATGACATCCGAGAGAATCCTACAAAGAGTACGAAAGACATTATAACATCATTTAAAAAGGATTATGGTATAGCTCTTAGCTACTACTATTCATATAAAGCTCGGAATGCTGCTATATCTTTAACATATGGTGAAGAAGAGGATTCATATGCGAAGCTCCAGTGGTATGTGGATGCACTATCTCGATCTAACCCAAATAGTCATATTGATCTTCAAGTCGATCCAGTTTCTCGTCGTTTTGTTAGAATTTTTATTGCTCTTGGAGCGAGTATCGAAGGCTACAAGCACTGCCGACCGTTAATATTTGTTGATGGTACCTTTGCCAAAACCAAATACAATGGATGCATACTTGCAGCGGTAGCAAAGAATGGAAACGATGGTACGTACGTCCCAGTATAGTTTTCAGAAAACTACCTGATTTTCTGACCACTACCCAGTTTTTTGAAAACTTTCTGGTAAGAAAATAAAATAAATGTTTGTTGCCTACGCTGATTCATTACTGATTCATTGCAGGATTGTTTGTTGTTGCCTACGCTGTTGTTGATGTAGAGAACGATCCAAACTGGACATGATTTTCTGCAATTTGGGACGAGTTGTCGCTAGTAGTCCAGAGTTGACGTTTATGTCTGATCGGCACCATGGTATTATAAATGCAGTTTCCAACATATTCCCATAGACCCACCATTCATATTGTGTATGGCATTTACGCAACAATATGAATTTACGTGTCAAAAATGGTGCCAAAAAGTCTGACTACTTCCAGTCACTAATATTTAAAGCTGCTCGGGCGCTAACTGTTCCGGACTTTCAAAAGTACACTACTGAACTTGTTGTCATGGGCGGCAATGGAGTGCAGTCATTTTTGTACTCTGTCAATCTAAAAAACCGGGCCGATGTATATTGTCCAGGTAATAGGTACGGTTTGATTTGTTCTTCTCTATCGGAGTCTTTCAATTCTTGGGTAAAGGACGAGAGAGTTCTTCCCATTTCGGTCATGCTCGATATGTTGCGGGTAAAAATAATGAACATGATGAACGATCGAATGATTGAATCGGCCTCCTGGAACTCATTCCTATGCCCAAAAGTCAATGAGACAATGAAGTCCAGATTTAATGTTGCCTGCAGTTGGAAATGTCTTCAGTCTTCTGAATTCAAATATGAAGTTATGTCGAACCCCAGCCACTCCGTTGATCTTGCTAATCTGACTTGCTCATGTCGTAAGTGGCAAGTTCAAGGTATTCCATGTGAACATGCTATCTTGTGTATTAAAGTGCATGGAGGTGATTCCTCAAAGTTTTTTGATCCTGCTGTCACAACGGACGCTTATTGTAAGACCTACAGTCTTTCCATCAACCCTGTCCCTACTTTTGATGCACCAAAGTCTTTCGATAAAGCCAACATGATACTTCCTCCCTTAACCAAGAAACGTCCCGGGAGACCGCGAACTGTTAGGATTGAAAGTTCCGGGAACTTTCGGAAAAGACAGAGGGTATGTGGTCGATGTAAACAACTCTGTTATCACAACAGTGCTTCGTGCAACCAACCTATTTAGTGGTTGTAAATGTTCTTCATTTGAGCAGGGGAAGAGTGTGCACCGGGCATTCTACAATTTTGAATAGCTTTTACAGTGTTGAAGTTTTTCAGATTATGAAGAGAGTCTGTGTTTTTGTTAACATTTTGTTGTTCTTTTCAGGATGCTATCTTGTTTCCAGTAAATTTAGTAATGTGTTGGACATTGAACTGTTTCCTGGAATTTTGTAAATGTACTGTCTCTATGTTTCCTTCATTGTTTCTAGTGAATCTGGTAAATGTACTAAAGTGAAGCTTGTAAATGTACTGTCTCTATGTTTTGAGTTTCCAATCTATGCCTATGTTTTTGTTAACATTTTGCTCTCCCTTTCTTGTGTAAATAATGTGTCATATAAGTTAGTTATTTAGTTCCACCAACCTATGTTTTTTAGGATTCTATCTTGTATGCAGTAAATTTATAAATGTGTTAGACATTGAACAGTTTCCTGAAATTTTGTAAATGTACTGTCTCTATGTTTCCTTCTACAACCTATGTCTGTGTTTTTCTTAACATTGCAACCTATGCCTGTGTTTTGCAGGATTCTATCTTTGTTTCAGTGAATCTGGTAATGTGTTGGACATTGAACATTATTTGTGTATTAAAGTGAAGCTTGTAAATTTACTGTCTCTATGTTTTGAGTTTCCAATTTATGTTTAAAGTAAATTTAGTAGTGTATTGGACATTGAATTGTTTCCGAGAACATGTTGTAGTTAGACACTTTTGAACTTCGATTAATGAACTTAACAAAACAATGATCCAAAATATGTCAATGTTCTAAGTGACAAACCATTAATATTTCACCATATAATCCGTTCCTAAGTAAACTTAACAAAACAACACATAAACTTTTAGATATTTAAATTTTTAGTTTTCTTCTGCAATACTCCTCCTCCATCCGTCCTTTGACTCCTCCAAAATTTGGTAGGTTACTTCTGCCCTCTTTCTCCTTGCTCTGTCTTCCTATTGTTCCTTTTGCGAGCACTTTGGCGGGTAATTATGCTTGATGCTTTCGAGAAATATATCTTCCATCTTTATCATTACGTAGAGACCGCAATCAGGACTGTTTGTTTTTAAAATTTGAGGAACACACAGTTAGTTTCATGTACGGAATAACATAGTACTGTAATGGTCCAAAATCTGGGCTCACCTGTCCCCTTGTTGGGGGCATTCAACATCTTTAATGAATGGGATTTTCGAGGCAATTTTTTTCCTTCCGCACTTCATCTTTATCATCTTTGCTGCCAGGATTTCTGCTAATTTTTTTGCATTGTAGTTACATCTGTTTCCCAGGTCGATGTCACGAAGTAAGGAGTTGAAGTGCGTCCATTCGTTCTCCTCAAAATCATACACCAACAAAGTCCAGTGATGACCCTCCAAAGAGTCATCAGTGGATGCTGAATTAAGTGGAACACACAACATTGCTGTATGATCTTTGATGCAGTGCTTCTTAATCCGATCATCTAAATTAGCTTTGATTGTTCTTTCACTGCGGTTCTGCCTTATCATTGTCTGCATTGTGTCATTTTTAGTTTACTAGTGAATTCACAAAATCCTCTTCAAACTTATTATAGTAATGGCTAAGAAACTTACAAATAGCAACGATGATAGGAACAACACTTCACGGTCGATGTTCGAATCGGCCAACATTAAGTTGTCTGCAAACCAATCAATTATTTGAGAGTCACAGCCTCTATTCATCATCAGCTCGTCTAAATCTTTTGCTGTTAGGCAGTGATGCTGTTCCTTGTTCCAGACATCGAGGATGTACAAGACAAAGTAGAATTCATTAGTCACTCGGAATAATTAACTAGAAACTGGCTTGTTTACTAACCACAAACCAGTTTACCCGGAACCTTCTTGTGTACCAGACACACACTAATTTTCTGTCTGAAAAAAAAATTATGAACCAAAAAAATTATGAAGGAATAGATAATACCTTGTCCATCCACTTTTCATGAACTCTTCCATCAATGGTTTTTCATTCTCTTTCACATATGGCCATATCCCCCTATTCTCCAGTTACTCAATTTCACACGGGGTTCTTTCTTCAGTTTAATCATCTCCAAATCAATAACCGGGACTTCACTTGTCCCTTTTTCCGTTCTCCTCCTCACCCTTGGATTATTCTTAATCCTCTTCACAAGTGATGTTGGTACTGGCGAAGACCCTTTCCCTTTTTTGGATGCTACTCTTTTGGGAGGGCTTACATGGGGTGATTGAAACTGTCTCATGTTTGCAGACACTTCTTCCACTGATTGTCTTCCCATTTCAGCGATATAGTCGAAATTTTGGGCCTTGGGTGTACACTCTTCATCTTCTTCAATCTGCACGGGAGACTTTTTTGGTGGAGTCCACTCAATTATTGAGTCTGGAGTTCCATGTTGAGATCAAAACTAGGATAATCATTGTTCGGATCCACCATCCTCTTTACATTATAATATGTAAATAAATTACATGTGGAGTATTAAATTTCTAAATTCCGAACAAAACTTAATGGTGGGGACAACTTAATATCAGAACGTTACCTCTTTCTTTTGGCAACTCCTTTTCCATTGTATCTTCAACCCAGCCCCCCTCCTCACTCGACAAATTTATTTGGATCTCCTCTTCATCAGAATCCTCGTTACTTATTTCTGTTATAAATGGATATAAAAGAAGAATTTTAAACTTGATTTTGAGGACAATTTCGTAAAGTTACGTACAAAATTGTGGGTTAAGATAATTGTTTGCCTTGTTTACTCTCAGAATCTCTTTCCTTGCTTTCATCGCTTTCCTCGCTATTGTCTGATATAAGTTCAGTGAAAACAACACTAAGTCATTTCCGAGACATAGAATAATTTACTGTGAATAAAAAAGTTTCCTATAGAGGATCTAATGAGCGTAATTAGAATTTCAATACTTAAAACCTGCCAGATGTTTACTATTTTTGGAATAAGAATAAAAACACTTGAAACTAACTGAATACTAAATGTAGAGAACAATATTAGATTAAACCAAAATAAATTCTTAATCTGAAATTAGAGTTTGCCTTTTTTCTCAGCTTTGCATGCACCCTTGCTTTTTTCCTTTTTTTCATCCTTTGTCTCCTCATCTTCATCCTGTTCTTCCTCACTCGCTTCATCTTCTTCTTTTTCTTCTTTACTGCCTTCTGAATCATCTTCCTCACTGTTCTCATCATCATCTTCTTCAGCATCATCTTCTTCAGCTTCTTCTTCCTCACCTTCTTCATCATCCGTATCTTCTTCTCCACTTTCGGAATTTTCCTCATTACTCACTTTACCTTTTTTCTTATCTTCCTTTCCTGCAATTTTCTTTACTTCCTTTCCTGCAACTTCTTTACCTTTTCCCTTATCTTCCTTTCCTTCAACTTCTTTACCTTTTGCTGCAACTTCTTTTCCTGAAATTTCCTTACTCTCTTTACCCTTTTCCTTTACTTTCTCCTGTTTTTCCTCTTTCTCCTGAGCCTCCTGTTGTTGTTCTGGTGCATTTTCGGTATTCATTTCCATTACAGGCACTAAAATGCCTTCCGCTGATCGAACATAAGTGGCTACTGGAATCATTCCCTCTGCCAGTAGATCTGAATATCCTTTGAATGCATCGTCCATCTCTTCAATAGCTTCTGCCAGTTCTGCCTGAAGTTCTTCATTTTCTTTCCTAAGCTTTTCATTCTCTTTCTCCAGCTGGTCATTTCTTAGCTTAAGTTGGTCAATCTCAAGAATCAAGTCACTTACGTTGGACTTGGTCTCTATTGTTTGCACCAACTTGGTTTCTTCTTCGTTGAGGGGGAAAACAAAAGCTTCACTTGCCTGAAAGAAAATGAAAAACATTTCAGTAATAACCATATCAGTAAACCAATAAACTTCCAGTAAACCAATAAGTTTCCAGTAAACAAAACCGTTTCCAGTACATAAGTTAGTTTACATTAAACCCACAAGTTTACTGGTATGTAAATGTTATTTTATACCTGTTCAGATGTCAGACTGGCTAGTTTCTCGTTATACGTATCTGTTATTTTCAACAGAGACCACCTTACAATCCTTGGGATTTCATCTTTATACCTCTCCTCTCTTTCATAGCATAGAGTATGCTCACAGAACCATACCTTTAAATAAGACAAACACATTTGTAAATTCAATAAGGCACTTCAATTCTAATATATAATTGAAATAAACTTAAACATACTCACAGGCAGGAGTAGTAGGCAGCCTGAAGCTCTAATTGGGTCGTTCAAGTGCTTATTCATGTGGTTTATCATGAATTGGTGCACCACCACTGGCCAATTATAACTCTGAATTGTTTCCATTGATTCCAGGTACAGCAGAATATGTGGTGGAATCGAGTACCCGGTTGTTGAAGGAAATAAAACATTGGCAGCAATGAACATGATTATCAACCTAATGGCATCCAGCTCATCCTCTTCATCAACCGCCTTTCTTAGTGCATTAGCCATCATAATGCATGTCACTTTCGGAGGCACCTCTCCAAAGTACTTTACACAAAAATCTACTTGGGGTTTCTTCAGTGCTTTGGTGGATGAGAAAACCTCTGTCACCTCCCCTCTCAATGGCATACCCAGAATCAAAGAAACATCCTGAGGCTTCAGCTTTAGCATTTTGCCAGCTAGGTTGAAGGTTTCTGTGGAAGAGGAATACAAGCACAGAAGTTCAAATATCATCTTGTTTGGTCTACTTGTGCTGTCTAGGCCAATCTTGTCATTTATAAACGAGTTCACCAAGTTGTTGAAGGGAGACTCTGCAAGCAACTCCTTCTGCCTGCTTGTCAATTTTGGATATGTGACTTTCAACTGGGTCCATGTGTTTTTAAGAGAAATCTTGTACACCTTGGACAACTTGGTTGCCAAATTTTCGGGTCTATTTTTTGGCTCACTTGGAGAGCCAACCCAGGCCCTTGCAGAGTCACCTTCAGGTACAGCTTGTTGTGTCTTCTTTTTTGGCCTTCCTTCAGGTTTTACATTTGTCATTTTTCTCTTTCCTTTTGTTTGTGGCACCACTGTTAAGGTATCATCTTGTGAGACCTGAAAAAATTACAAACCATTGACATTAGAAAGAATTGAATTTCGGGCAATCATCTGTGTGTTTCATAAATAAAACTTAACTATGGTAACCATTCAGTGTACAGGAAATCAACTGGTTTACTGCAACTATTTTGTTCTACCAGAAATCAACTGGTTTACTGCAACTATTTTGTTGTACTAGTACGTAGTAAAATTTTCTGCGAATTCCTCTATGTAAAATATACAGCTTTATAAAAAAGAAAACTACAAACCACTCACATAAGAAAGACTTGAATTTTTTTGGAAATTTATCTGTGTCTTACATAGTTACGTATTCTGGATAATTTTTTTGAAACTATCCAGTGTACAAGAAATCAACTGGTTTACTGGAATTATTTGGTTGTACCAGTACACAACTTTATGAAACAGATCAATCTACAAGAAACATTATTATGTACTCGGAATAAGTTTATGAAACAGAAAATAGTTAAAGTTTTCAGTTACATACCTTTTTTCTAGGGCTCATTCTTCTACTTACTTGTTCTTCAATAACTGTCTTCGATCTGCTAGACCGAGGTTCATCAATGGATACTTTCTTACTTGATTGTTTTGATGAAGTAGGCTTTACCATCTGTCCAAAACAAAGTAATATCACACAGTAACGAAATCTCTTAGTTGTTCATGATATAGAGATAGATAGAGAGAGAGAGAGAGAGAAAATAATTTAGAACATTAGGGCTTTTTGAATGATACCAGAGAAAATAACAATAACGTATGTTCATGATATAGAGTGAGAGAGACAGAGAGAGAGAGAGAGAAAACCTACCTTTGAAATGAAATCAGGTGAAAGAGGGCTGAACTTAAATCGGGTGAAAGAGGGCTGAGACGAGAGAGAGAAAACCGTTCCTTCTTGGCTTCTGTTTATGAACTGAAATCAGGTGAAAGAGGGCTGATTTTAGAGGGATTTTATGGCTTCTGGTTCTTAATGGATGGTGGTTTTTGAGAGAGGGAACGGTTTCTGAGTGAAGTTAATAGAAGAAGAGTGAACGTTTTGCTGGAGTAAAGGCGTGGGAGAGAGAGAGTGATGGAGATGGGACGCCTCCACCTGCAACTGTCACATCGGGCCGAATTTTTCAGATTTTTTCGCGTTTCCCGGGCAATTTGAGTGGCAAGTATCGTAAATATTGAGTGGCATGATTCGTAATTTCTGAGTGGCACAATCGTAATTTTATTAATAAAGTAAGGGTATTTGGTTTCTCCAAATTCAGATCTGAGACAGAGGACCTCTTTTACATTTTTTCCCAACTTTGGATTGGGCCCTTATTTTGGGCTTAACTTTGGGCCTTTCATCCATTCCCTCCAAACACAATAGCTCTCTTCTCTCTCTCAATTTTTCAGCTCTATCTCCTTCTCTCTCTCTCAACAAATACTCAACAATACTGCGGGTGAGTGACAATTTTGGCTTTAATTGCATCAAGATCATTATTTTCTCCTCTTCCTCCTCTTCCTTGTGCTTGTTGTCTTGTTGATGGTGGTGGTGGTGTTGTTGTCTTTGGTGTTGTGGGTGATGCGGAGGTAGATGAAATTCTTGATTATTATGAATGGACTGATGTTGAGAAGATGAACCGGCAGTAGCTTCAGTCTTGATGATAGTAGTTGGAGATGGTAATTGATGAGATGAGAGATAATTAGGTTGATGATCTCCTTTTTGATGAAGTTGAAAGGTGTTAATAGGAAGATGATGATTGGTAAGGTTTTTAGGGCATCTGCTGCTGCTTCCATAGAAGAGATGAGGAGGAGTTGAATTTTGATTATGAGAATACAAGAAATTGTTCTCTCTTATCTCTTACTTGTAGTAACCTAATTCTCTACTTGTAGTAACCTAATTTTGATTAGGGTTACAAAAAGAACAACCAGAAGTGCTATTTCTCTACTTGTAGTAACCTAATTTTGATTAGGGTTACAAAAAGAACAACCAGAAGTGCTATTTCTCTACTTGTAGTAACCTAATTCTGCCTAACCAACTTGTGGAAGACCTTGACAAGGAATAGCCATGGCTGCTTAATTATGGGTTTTAATATAGAAGATGATTGGACTCTCTCTGGATTACGTTTGAACTCTCTCTCTTAGATTACTCAAGAATTCTTGGGTTTGAGTATTCGGATTCGTTGAGTATTTGTTGAGTGAGAGGTAATAAAGCAGGTGGACTAGTTATATACTGGAAGCATCACCTTAATACTAAGATTCTCTATCATGATAATAACATTATCCACATCAGTATAGATAACATCTCTATGAACTCTCAAATTATAGTCACAGGTTTTTATGGTTGCCCTTATCACAAGAACAAGCTTAAACCTTGGAAAACTTTAGATTCTCTTAAGGTTGACCATAATACCCCTTGGTTAGTTATAGGGGACATGAATAGTATCCTAGACAGTGAGGAAAAGATGGGTGGCTCCAACACTTCCAGTTCTCATATTCCCAAGATCCTCTCTCACATTAACCACCTCGAGCTCATGGATATGGGTTACCAGGGTAATCCATATACGTGGACCAACAGGCAATTCGGAGAAAACCTGATTCAAGAGAGATTAGACAGAGCTCTTTCTAACATGATCTGGCTAGAAACCTATCAATCCTCTGGCATCACTCATCTTGAAACTGTAGGATCTGACCATCTTCCCATCCTTCTCTCTGACATAGACCAGAACCAACCGAATCCGAAACCGTTCAAATTCCTCTGCACTTGGATGTCCCATCCTGAATGTCATGATTTTATTGCCTCTAAGTGGACCAGTAACTTCAACATTCAAACGGGCCTAAAAAACCTCAGTAAACATCTCACTAAATGGAACAAAAGAGTTTTTGGAAACATTGAGATGAATATTAAGCGGATAACAAAATCTCTCCAGAACAGTAATAATAGCGAAGAGATCAGTTGTCTGAATAATCAGTTAGAAGAATGGTACAAATATCAAGAGAGCTTATGGAAAGAGAAGTCTAGAAATAACTTTATTGGGATAGGAGACAAGAATACTAAATATTTCCACTCGCAGGCCATCCACCGTAACCGCATGAACAAAATTATGGCCATTAAGGATAATAAAGGAGAATGGCATGAAGGGATCAAGAATATTCAATCTGTCTTTACCTCCCACCTCCTTCACATTAATACCACTTCTAACACTAGACCAGATCCCAATATCCTCAGCCTCTTTCATAATTCTATTTCCCATGATCAAAATCAAATGCTCACTGCTATTCCTAATCATGAAGAGATTGATAGAGCTATTAAGGGTCTTAAGAAAGAAGCGGCCCCTGGGCCCGACGGTTACCCCCCTTTCTTTTTTCAATCTAACTGGGACACGATTAGCCCGGATATACATAATTTAGTCCATAACTTCTTCATCTCAGCAGATTTGCCTCAGGAAGCCAATCACACTCACATCTGTCTTATCCCGAAAACAGCTACCCCACAATCCCCGACCGACTATAGACCAATCAGCCTTCTTAATACCACTTATAAGATTATTACTAAAATTCTGGCTGATAGACTTAAATACACTCTATCTCCTACTATTACCCCTTTCCAAGCCGCTTACATCCCTGGTAGACAGATTTCGGACAACATCATCATTGGCCAAGAGATTATTCATTCTTTCAAGAAGATGAAAGGTGCGACAGGTTATTTTGGTTTGAAGCTTGACATGTCCAAAGCATTTGATAGGATAGAGTGGAATTTTCTGACTGATATCATGGCTAAGCTAGGCTACTCTGATCACTGGATTAAGATGATCAACACCTGCATCTCTACCTCCTCCATGGCTGTGCTTGTCAATGGTCGCCCTGGTGACACGTTTTTCCCTACCAGAGGTATCAGATAGGGCGATCCGCTATCTCCGTTTCTTTTCACCCTAGCCATGGAGGGCCTTAGTCGTCTTATAGCAGCTGATCATGATACTGGCAAGTTCAAAGGTTTCCCCACCAACAACACTGACCTAGTTATCTCTCACCTCCTCTTTGCGGATGATTGCATCACCTTTGGTAGAAACACTCTCGACAATATTCACACCCTCAAAGCCATTCTCAATACCTTTTGTGACTCTTCTGGTCAAATGATCAACTATAACAAATCCAATATTTTTTATTCCAAGAACTCTCATCCCAAATTCAAGCGTATCATCATGCGATCTCTCAAAGTCAAATATGCCTCCACCTCTGAAAAATACTTGGGAGCGCAACTCTTCATTGGGGCTCAGAAGAAGAAGGTTTTCAATGACATCATCCATCAGATTAAGAACAAACTAGAGAAATGGAACCACTCATTCCTTTCTCAAGCTGGGCGCACTGTTGTCATTTCGGCAATAGCTGCGGCTGTACCCCGATACCAGATGCAATGCTTTGCCATTCCCAAAGGCACAAGCAAATGCATTTCGACTGTCCAAAAGTCGTTCTGGTGGGGTAGGTCTAGAGGCATATGTACCAAATCCTGGTCCGCTATTTGTCTCCCGAAGTACATGGGTGGTCTTGGTATTCATAGACCAGAACTTGATAATATAGCTATGTTAAGTAAGTTAGCCTGGAGAATCAAGTCTGAACCTCAAGCAATTTGGGTCCGATTTTTAAAAGCTAAATATTTCCCACACTCGGAGAGTCCTGGCCCTGCTAAATCTCATCACTCTTGGCAATGGAAAACCATCAGAAAGCACCTTAATAACATTGATGAGTTCACTACTTGGGAAGTTAACAAGGGAGATAAGATTAATATTTGGGAAGATAAGTGGATCCCCTCTATCAACAACCCTCCACGCATTAATCAACTTTTTAACCTTTCTAAGGTCTCTCAGCTGATCTCGAATAATGAATGGAATGAGGACTTACTGAATAATCATTTCGATGAAGCTACCAAGAACCTTATTAAAACTATACCGCTTAATGAAGATGGTGAAGATCAAAGGAAATGGATCCTTACAGAATCAGGTAAGTTCACGGTTTAATCTATGTATAATCATCTTTGTATCAGTATGAACTCTCCTATGACCCAGTCACCCAATTGGAATTTTATTTGGTCTATCCCTACTGTGCCTAGAATTCAAATTTTCATCTGGAAAATTTGCTCTAACGCTCTCCCGGTGAGAGCGAGAATAGGTCAATATATTGACAATAATCAGACTTGCCCCAACTGTAATGAGATTGAATCTATGGAACATGCTCTTCTACATTGCCCTTTAGCTAGAAACGTGTGGTTCTATTTCAATATCATCTCTATCAATATTACCTCTGTGTCGGAATGGATCTTCTCTTGGGAGAATTCTATAAACAATAGTAAAACGGAAAGTAACATTCATTATGCTACCATCTTATGGATAATATGGAAAACCAGATGTGACCACTGCTTCCAACATGAAATCAACTCTATCACTACTGTTATAAATATGATTATAAACTTCCCGAAAACAATTCCACCTCCGAAAAACAAGAAATCTATCCCTCTACAGAATTGGCAACCTCCAGAAAAGTCCTGTCTAAAAATAAATGTAGATGCTTCCTTTATAAATGTTGAATCTGTAGCAGGTACCAGTCTAATTATACACGATTCGAATTCAAAATTCATTGAAGCCCACGCAACTACTATCAGAAGTCGAACCAGTGAGGAAAGTGAAGCCATAGCTATCCTAAATGGACTGCTATGGGCAGAAGCAAAACAATATAAAACCATCATCATCGAGAGTGACAACATCAATATCATCAATCACTTAAAGAATGGCAATCAAGGAATTCAATGGCAAACCAAAATACACATCCAAAAAATCCATGAAGTAAAAAAGAGGCTGCAACAGGTCCAATTCAAACACACGATCAGGAAATGCAATGCTCCTGCAGACAAGCTAGCGAAATGGTCCAGGTTAAAGAATAGAACGAAGACTTGGCAAGTTGTTCCTTATTTTCTTGTTAATCTATATTGTAAGAATGTTTTAGTTTCTTAATATAAGAGATACTGTTTCAACAAAAAAAAAAAAAGAGGAGATAGAGCTGAAAAATCGAGAGAGCGAGAGAGAAGAGAGCTATTGTGTTTGGGCGTGTTGGACCTGCTGGTGGTTTCTCTTCAATGTAATAGGGAAATAATCTGGACCGTTGGCCTCTCCAACGGTCCAGATTAGATTTTTTAGACGGGGGACCTAAGTATAAACACACTAAAATTGAGGACTTAACTATAAATATTATATAACTTCGTGAAATCGACTGCTCTTGCCACGCGTCGCTCCCGGATTCGCTCGCTTTTGGATTCGCTTTTCACCTTCGCTTTTCACCTTCGCTTCATACATCATCTCATCGTGTTAATGGTTCGGGGGGATTATCTCCCAACCAAAACACAGAATTCGGGGCGAACAAGTCCCATCCTTGACGAGTTGGTGATATAGAAAGGGAGAGACAGAGAAGGCGTGATTTTGTTTTTGTAAAAATTTGTTCCCTAAGCTGGGGTCATAGAAAATACTAGTAATAGACATTATTTTAATGACCCCCAATTTTTAGGGAAAGAATCCCAAACAAAATCGAATTGGAAAATTTCTATTTTTACAAATTAAAACACCAAATCTTTCTAAAACTATACTTACTAATTAAAAATCCTACCTAGTTTCACTCAAATAAACCTAGCTAGAAGTTCTTATATATACCCACTATATAAAACACAAAACCAGCTTGTTGCATTATTCATATTCTGTTTCAATCTTCTTTTGACATTGTGGGTGATTAATATGGAGTATATGAAGATTCTCAAATATCAACCAACTTCATCATCACGTAAGTACATACCAAATCCGTGGAACAAACTCGACGATATAATGGTAGAAACAATACTAGCTAAGCTTCCGTTATTCGACGTTTTTCCTTGTCAATTTGTATGCAAAAGATGGAAATCAATAATGCATGATTCTCCCACATTCTCAAGAGCTCTGAGCCAGATTTCCCATGCTCGACAAAACCCATTGTTTATTATGTTTAAATCTATTAGTTTAGTATGTAACATATAGAATGGTGTAGTTTTCGACATAGAAGAAGGTTCTTGGAAACATATTCAACTTCCATCACCATATATTCATCCAACACTTGGTAAAAGAGTGAATCCAGTTACTTCATCTTCTGAACTAATTTTGTTCAAAACTGGATGTTATGATTATTATTACTTCATTGTTTGTAATCCTTTAACTGGGTTTTCAAAATCATTACCTAAACTTGATCTTCATGGTGATTTTAGAGGGATTTCTATGCATACATCAAGAACAACATTGAACAAGAGTGTTTATAAAGTTTTTGTGATTTGTGGGTTTTATCCAAACCTAGTATTAAAAGTTTACTCATCAGAAGAAGGAACTTGGGTAGAAATCAAAATAAGCAAAGATCCTGAAGTTCAAAAAACCCTAGCCCTAGAATGGGCACATGTATATAAAGTTCCTACTGTGATAACCCTAGGTGATGAAGGGCAGATAATTTTGAACTATCTTAATGAAAGAAGTAAGAAATTATTTCGTCTTGATACCCGAAGAAAAACATTTTCCTTGGCAAACTTTACATTGGATCGGAGTTACCATAAATTGATGGAATTAGTAGAGTGTGAAGGAAAGCTTCTTCTTGTTGTTCTTAGCGAATATAATTATGTTCAGCGAAGTGACGCGATAAAAATATGGGAATTGATATATAGTACTGGAGGAGAAGTAGTAGTTCGTTGTACGACAACTTTAAACTATTACAATAACGACACGAACCAGCTAGTTGATACTCTCAAGTGTAGTAGTGGCAATGGTGATTATATCATGATTTGCTTGAGCTCATCTAAGTCTTCTTTTAGTAAGGTTGTAATGTATAACATAAAGAAGAATACTTTGGTTGAACTCCCTCCATGTTTAGATCTTATACCGGCAAGGTCAGCTTATTCTTTTATGCCGGATTTTCAAGCCAAGGTTTAGGGTTTTTGGTGTTTAAAAAGTTCTCTTCTAAATCTTTACCAGACATGTTAACAATTCAAGATTTTTGTGTAATGAGAAGTTTGTGCCATTTTTATGTCTAGTTGGGGAAACATGTAGCTTGGTAAAAGGATATATTATTTTTGTTTATTATTTTAAGTACTTTTTAGTCTATGGTGATGAAATATAATTATGAAGACCAAAATCTGTGAAGGTCTTTGGTATAGGAAGAACGTTATTTGGTATGGGCAGTGAGTGCATTAAAGAGGGTCGATTTATGTATTTGTTCTTCCTATACTAAATTGGTCTAAGGAGAGTGTTACACTACAAAAATCGCGAATATTTTCGACGGCATGAAACCGTCGGTACTTTAAATATTTCGCCGGCAAAAGTATTTACCGACGAGTAGAAAAACGTCGGCAGAACATCTCGTGACGAACTTCTCAACGGAAAGAGTGCGTCGGTAGGTATTGTGTCGACGGTTCTTGTAAAATCTCTATCCGCCGGCAGTTTTAAAACTAATTTCTCAGGACCTCATTTCCCGCGCATTTATTGACCTATGCCAATAGCTTTGGGTTTACAAAAACCGTCGGGCAACTGTTAGTTGTGCCAACGGTTTGGGCTCCGTCGACAATCGTTAAAGTATTTTTTTTAAATCGGTTTTTTGTACCCGTTGATGCACCATAAAAGTGCAGCAACATAATGAATAATAACCTACATGACTATCAAAATTTGTTATACACATTTAACAAGTCATAGTGATGTAGACGCAGCGGAATAAATAAAGAACAATAAAATAAACTAAGAACAATAAAGAAAACGGTAAGAAACGATAAAATAAACTAAAATTCTTAATAACTTCAATGGTTTCTCTCTTCAAGGTAAATAATAACATAGACTAGATCTCCTTTTATAAGATAATAAACCTTCCTAGATAAGACTCAAACTAGGATTCCTAAAATAATAAACTACTCAAACATAGAAACTTTAAAAATAAAGAAATATCAAATTAAAGTAACTTCTCCTCTACTGAATAAACTACTATTATGACCCAATAGGGTGTGGGCACGCGTGGACGTGGGCCCACACGCTTATGCGCCTGCATCAGCACCCTGTTCCCCAGAAGGTTCGTCCCGAACCGATTTCGATGAAGAAAACAAGTTGATGCACCCGCAGACGAAGAACTTTGTCATGGCGATCCGTAATTCCCACTTCGAACGAAGTTTGCACTGAAATGGAAGGATACTAATGTGCAAGTAATCGTCAACCTCGTACTCAAACTCATATGCCAATGATTCTCGCAAAATTAACCTTAGTGAATAAATAATGTTCATCTCGCCATCTTCCCACGGCAGGCACAACCACTTAATCTTCAAGAAAGTGTGAAGTACTATGAGCAAGTGTGAAGTAAGAGTAATTGTAACAAATTTCCAAAATACTTCATCAATAGCCAAAGTATAAGCATAACCATCGCTAACTAAGATATCGATATGGAACCATGTAGTGTAGATATGCCACGCAAAATTGACTTTTCCAAGTTCATCTTCATGTAGTTTATGTACTCTAACATGATCAATACCTAGAGCCCACTGTTTGTTTTCTTCAATTGATATGTGAAACCTAGATGGAAGTTGTTCAATTGGTATGTGATCTTTGACCATTGAGTATAGGTTCATTGTAAGAATTGGGAAATTGATCCTCTTTTTCTTAATTGTTTGAAGAAAATTTGGTAGGAAGAGAGTTGATAGAGAAAGCGGCGATGTGGGACATAATTGATTCGGAAAATTCTGGGTTCTTCTTGTTCCTCTTTTTCTTAATTGTTTCTCTTGTTGTGCTTCTTCTTGGTTGTGATGGGTTTTGATAATTGCTTTTTGTTCTTCTTTTCCTTCACTAAATTTTGGGTTTTGATTACTTGGGTGTGTGGATAACTGAGTTTCAACTTGAGGAGAAGATTCAAAATTTTCTGACAGAAGTGTTGGGGATATGGAAGATTCAAAATTTTCTGGTAAAAGTGTTGGGGATATGGAATAGTAAGGAGAGGTTTGTTGTGTTGGTGATGGTATTTGACACCAAAAGATTGGGAGGAAAACAGGAACATGTTGGTGATATTGGGGTAGGGTTATCTGGACAGACTGATGAATTTCTCTCCAAAATATGATGAGTTTGCTAAGATTGATGGTGAATCTATGCCTGAAGCAGCAAGAAGAGAAACCGGTTTGGATGATTTTCAGAAGGGCACGGGGGATATTGCCCATAGGGACTCTATTCCGAATAATATTCCGGTAGCGGTAGCGGTAGTGCTTTTTCTTTTCTTTATTTATTACAAGCTATTTTAAATCTATTGGTTAACCATTAGTCTAAATGTTTTTCGACTTCTGTTTCTCTTCTAACTTCTTATTTGTATACTTCGCTGGTTTTCAGTCACAAGTCGTGACAACTTCCGTTGTCATTGATCGAGCTGAAGTGGATGTTTCTGAGCAAGAGTCAGTGACCTCATCCCTAAAAACAGGAAAAAATTTACTGGTTTCATCAGTTGACAAAAATCAACTAGAAAAGGGTTTCGATGGGGTTCCATTCAGAGCAGAGCCCTTGTCCAACAGAGAGAGGCTCATTTTACGAAAGGAAGCTCTGAAAACGAAGAAGCGTCCTGTCCTTGCTATTGGTAATTCATAATCAACACTTGTAACCATTGAATCACTGTCTCGTAATTATGATGGACGAAATACCTAAAATTCTTTGTTCTACTCGCACTATAAACAAGCATAGCTTCTTATGGATTATTTAACAATCTGAACAAAAACTCCCAACGATTCTAATTTTACCATCGCTAATTGCTGTATGTGTTTGGAGTTCTTCTGCTTAGCACATACTACATGGTTCACCGATCAGGTTATCGTAGGAATGCGAGTTATCTGGAACAATTTCCTTGGACAATTTTACATATACTTCATCACTATTTACACTAAGAAGCTGTTTTTGATTTCGTTTTTGTTATAGAAGTTGAAATATTCTTACTGCATATTACTTGTAGTTGAATTCTTTTCGGGTTTACTAAGTGTGGTGCATCATACAATCTACTTTTAGTTTCAAGTGATATATAGCTCGATATTTAAACATATGCAACTTAAATCAGGTAGGAGCAATGTAGTTACTGGTGTTGCGAAAACAATCAAGACCCACTTCCTGAAGCACCCTCTTGCTATAGTGAATGTCAAAGGCAGAGCGAAGGGGACTTCGGTCCAGGAGGTGGTTTTCAAGTTGGAGGTGTGTCTATATGCCTATATTATTACAAGTGTTCTCGGTTTCTTTAATCTATTTAGAAATCGTTGAACTAGTGTGCCCATAATTTCCTCAATTTTCCTTTTGTCAGCAAGCAACAGGCGGCGTGATGGTTTCTCAAGAGCCTAACAAAGTCATACTCTACAGAGGTTGGGGAGAGGGAGAGGAACCACCTCGTGGCGCTTTGATGGAGAAGAGAAAATCAAGGGCATCCGGCAGAGTTGTTTCTCCTGAGCTCATGGCTGCTATTAGGGTCGAATGTGGATTGCAGGTGCAGCAGCAAAGAAGAAAACCTGAACTCAAATGAATTCATCACTTCGAAATGGTAAGGCTACTATTTATTTCTTCATCCACAGACCACTGCATGAATTATTCGAGTTCCTCTCTCTCTCTCTCTCTCTCTCTCTCTCTCTCTCTCTCTCTCTTCCCATTTGTATTAGCACTGCAAATGATTCATGTACATATTTCATGGGGCAGCAAGTATCTGTTCAAATTACTGAGGTACTGATTCTGTAAGCATAAATCTGCCTATTTTAATAAATTGGGTACTTATATGAAAACTGTTAGCTCTTTTTATAGCCCGTTTCACACAAATTGAACCGAATATAAAGTTCACCTTGTTCATAGCCCCCAAATATATATATATATATCGGCCAAGTAGCTTGAGATATGTGACACTTCAAAATATATGTATATAGCAGTTCTTGTACAACAAGCCTTTGAATGGGACCAACCTTACCGTATCTTTCTCCGGATCTCTATAAAGTAGGGAATCTTTGACTCGTGGGATTGGCATTGGATCGTCTCTCATCCTACCGGATCCTGATCCTGATCCGATCCATGAGTTCCTCGGTGGGATCTGGCGATATCCACTGGTTAAGATTTTGAGATAAGTTGGAAACAGAACTCAGAGAAGGACATTTGAATCATATAAATTCCAAAGCATTTTATTTTTTGAATAGGAATATGCACAGTCTACGAGGGTAAACAAAATATTCAAATAATGTATGATTGTGAATGAACAAAAAAACTTGAAGTTATGGCAGGAAAGTACTTAATACACAGGCTACTAAGGTTTATCATTCTCATTTATCAATGACCCATGACTATCTTCTGCTGCTAAATTGGTCTTTACTAGCAGAGAATAATAAACAGCAATCATTCGGTTTTACTTCTTTCTATGTACTATATTTTCTTTTTATTCTCTCATTCAATTAAACAATGTACTATCTTTTTGCAGTGGTTGCAGTCATAAATTCCCTATGGACCACCTCTCATCAAACTCATACTTGCATTATATTTAGTCCATTAGATCATCATCAAGCCTTTTTTTAAAAAATATTTCTTCCCTGATGGTAGATTCGAGAGGAAGCTTAATTCATTCGACCGTAGTTTAGATTGATCTCAGATTTAATCTAAGGTTTTAATTAACTTGAAATAGATCTGAGAAGGTTTGTTTTTGTCTAACTCATGAATGACTCGTTTTGGGTCCAGTTAAGTCGAATGACTCACAGGGCCGGCCCTGACTTTTCGGTGGCCCGAAGCGAGGTCTGAAAATGTGGCCCTTTCTATCAAATTGTAAAATGTATTACATGAAAACCGTAAGTACTGCAAAATATTTTCGTCATATTTATAAACAAATTAGTTTTTTTGATGATTACAATCACTGAAATTTTGTTCTTCTGAAATTTTTCGATGCAAAGTCACTAATAATCGTCGAATAATCAAAACTGTCAGACATATCCTTCTCAATAAATAATATAGTTAACCCGTTTAACCTTTCTTGCGACATAGTAGATCGAATATAAGACTTAATCAACTTCAACTTAGAAAAACTTCTTCCTGCAGAGGCAATGGTAACTGGTATAGTCAACATATTTTTATAAGAAACTTATGTGTTCGGGTAACAACCTTTCTTATCTTTCAAAAAATCTACCACTTCAATTAGTCTTTTGATCTCATTTGGTAAAAGACGTTTCAACACTTTCAGTTTAGAAAATAAGTCTAGTCCGTCTATGCCATATGCCTCATTATGCTTGAAAAAGGTTTCAAGACAAACACATGAATCTCTCAAATCACCATCATCTTGGGAGTTCAACTTTTTTAACTCAAACAGAAAACCAAATATTTCTTTGTACTTCTGAAATTGCTCGAATCTGCTCTTAAATGAACAAAGAGCATAATCTAATATGTATATGAAATAATTAACTCTAAATGCTTCTGCAGACGACATTGATGGATCTTCACACACATTCTTATCAAACTGTTTGTTTCTTCGAATAATACGTTTTTCTGAAATGTTGCTTCAACTCCCATCTTAATGGCAATCTCTTTAGCTTCAATCATGCCTTCTTCAAACCCCACTTCTCTATAATCTTCAAGATAACGAATGAGTCCGTTCAATTTCTCTAATGCAATATCAGTATTTATATCTTCAGTTTGAAATGTTTTGCTGACAGAGTTTACCGCAAACAATATATTATGCCAAATAGCCATGCTCAAAAGGAATTCAAAATTTTCAAAGTCTTGTTCTGATATATTTTTGGCATTATGAACTGTTTTTGAATCATTACTTGTCTCCACCAATTCTTCTAAAGCTTCTAGTAATTAGGATTAAAGATTAGGCTTTCATCAATATTTTTTCGTTAACTTAATAAACCCTACACCATCTAGATATTGTCAATCTTGTTATTATATATAACAGGAAAGAGAGGGAGTAAATAAATAGAAATTTAGATTTAGATGAATTTAATAAACTCTGCAACATCTAAAGATCATATATTCATATATAATAAGGAGAGAGAAAAAGTAAATAAAGAGTAGAAAATAGGATTTGTTTTATCCTAAATAACGCAATAACTCGATGACATTGAAGAATCTAAGAAGGGAAGGTGACTAGGTGAGATGAGTAGATGACAATGGATCTCTCATCCCGTAGTGGAGAAGAAGAGGGTGTTCTCGGGTCCTGTTTGACACTTTAGCTTGAACAAAGAAAAGGATATTAGGATTTCATGATCTAGATAGAATTTTTTGATGAAAGGCCCAAATTTTGGGCCCAAATACAAAAAAAAACCCAATAGGGATTATTAACCCACCCAAAACCCAAAAATCAACTAATATCTCAAATCAAACCCAAATACACATCCCTATGCTCAATCCGGACCCAACTCGTATCTCTAAGACCTAATATTTTCTTCTAATCCCTCTTTTGCCCTCCTATATATATCCAACAACTCTCCCCCTTTATAAGAAATCATATCTTTCTCTCTCCAAAATATCTCTCTTCCAGAAATCAAATATCTTTCTCTCTCCATAATCTGTTTTCACTTTCTTTCTCTACCATATTAAAACCGAACCTCACCGACCATCATCTTCTTCAATCATCATCTTCATCTCTCTACAATCATCATCTTCTTCAATCATCATCTTCATCTCTCTACAGTTATCATTCTTCAACCCTCTTCATTACCTCTTTCTCTCTCTAAAATTTTTTTTCAGATTTCTCTCTCTACAATAACCTAAACCCTCTTCAAGAACATTCATTATCTTCCTTTATTTTCAATCATCTTCAATCATCATCTTCAGTCATCATCTTTTTCGTTTGAGCGACCTTCATCATCTTCTTCGTTTGAGCAACCTTCATCATCTTTTATCTTCAATCATCATCTTCTTTAATGGAGGTTAAAAAAAACTTCAAATCTGGTTTTAGAGAGATGTTTTCATGGTGTTTTCATAGTTTTGTAGAGAGTTAAATATATAGATTTGTAGATCTACTTATTTGAAGCTCCATTGGTGAGGTTGTTCTTGGTTTTAGGGTATTTTCATGGTGTTTTCATTGTTGTTCCGTACAGATTTGTTAATATTAGCAACCACTTCTCGTTTTGTAAGCAACACTTTACAGTTTGTCTAAACATTTTACGGGATGTGTTAACACTATTCTGTACAGTTATGTTAACAGTAGCAACTGGTTCTCGTTTTATTAAAAACACTTTACAATTTGTATTAACATTTTAAAGGATGTGTGAACATTTTGAAAAATGTTCACCACAATTTTGTATTAAAGATGTCCAGATCAGTCTAACGTTTTCTAAGCATTTTAAGCAGTGTCCAAACATTTGTTAAATTGCAAAGCAGAATTCAATTTAAAATACCTACACTTCTTCGCTGATGAGAGAACTTTTGATTTTGAAACGGACATACTCCGTCGTTGTGTAACATTTCCGAATATATTCTGAAATGGATGAAGATTAGGTAACTTGGATGCTACATTATACATAATGCTCGAGGAACAATTTCTGCAATTGTCGAGATCATTGTTTTCACATTATTTACAATGATAGAACACTTTCAACAATGCGAGATCATTTTGCAACTTGTCGGGACACTACCAATAATGTGAAAACATTATACTTAATGCTGGACCACAATCAATAATGAGCGGACATTTCAAAAATCTGATGCCACTGTTTTCCCCAAATTTTATCTTTTTTCACAGAACCTTGTGTCATTTCGTATGCATTCTTAAACATTATGCAAAATGTTTAGGAATGCATCTTGCCTTGGTCTGTGATTCAATCACCTTTAATATTTTTTTGCCTTTTTTTACTAGGCCCTGCAGTTGTTGTCTCTTCACTAGCCCTCTTTCTAGAGCTAGCTCTTTGTACAGCCTATTGTCTTGCTGCCGCTGCTTCTCTTTTTTAAATGTTTTGCACAAAATATTTCTACACAACTCAAAATATAAAAAACATATCAATTTTTACTCATTAATAACCACAAAATCCATCAACACCCCACTAAATGTTAAAACATAAACCAAATTGTCTGCCTCATTGACCAATAACATCACTGTAATAATCAAATAAAACTCCCAAAAATCATAAACAAAGTACTAAATGTCTCAACATAACATAACTCCAATTTTTGGAACACAACCCAAATTATTAAAACAACCCATTCATTTCATCAACATTCCAGAGAACAAAAACTGGACTACAAATGCTTCCAAATTGCCCCTTGCTACCTTGTGAACTGCTTTCAAATTACATTTGTAATTTAAATAATTTTTCTTCTTTTCCTCCCTTGACTCTGTACGTTGAGCCTCCACCATCTGCTCTTTCGATTTGGATGTCGCAGATCGATGCTTCAAACACACAGTAATAGATATGCTAGATCATTCAGCAAAATGTTCCAACACGACTACAAATGCTACAACATTGTAAGCTGATGCCAATGGTTTTCAGAACTTTTCACAAAACCCTAGGAATAAGAGTTGGAATAAGTGAAGCAATATTTTACAGAATGACAACACACTAGAAATTATGCCAAAACATTATACGAAATGCGAGACCACAAACAATACTGAGAGGACAAACTCCAAAGTGTCTCGAAATTATGTAAAATGCTTAAAAATGGTTTGAAAAATTTAAAGAATATATTACCTTTGTCTGTGATAATGTCACATTCATCATTTTCTTGCCTTTTTTACTAGGCCCAGCGGTGGTTGGCTCTTCACTACCTTTTATATGTTTTCTGCACAAATTGAAATGTTTGTAATAAGATACCCCCACATGTTTGAAACAAACTAAAAATATTTCTACACAACCCAAAATGTTACATCATATCAAGTTTCATGGGTAAAAACCACCAAATGCATCAACACCCAACCAAATTTTTTATAAAAAAATAAAATGTCTCCAATATTTACCAAGAACAGAACCCAAAATGTCTCAACATAACCCTAATTTCTTTAACAGAACCTAGAATTCTAAAACAAACCATTCATTTCATCAACAAAGACAAACAACCAAAAATCGAAAACAAAGTACTAAATGTCTCCACAGAAACCTAATTTGCTAATCACAACCCAAACTGTAACAACAAACTCATAAATTCATCAACAAACCTAACCCAAAAACTTGATGAAGAACCATAAACCCCAAAATTACCTTCTGTGGAGATGCATGATTCCGAAATCAAAAACAAAATCCATAAATGTTTTATCACAAACCAAAATGTTTTCAATAATCACGAAGAACAACAACTTAAGAGCAAGTTAAACCCCAAAAATCAGAATCAAAGTACTAAAGGTGTGAAACGAAACCCTAATTTTTTTGAAAACAACCCAAAATGTCAAAACAAACTCATAATTTCACCACCAAAAATCCTAAAACTTGACCAAGATCAGAGATGGGAAGAAGATTTTGAGGAAGAACATAGTCGTATCTGTGTGTTAAAGCATTCATCAAAATGTTCGAACACTACTCTAAATGCTAAAACAATGCCAAAAATGGCGGATCATCTTGCAATGTGTACAGACAATAAGCTGATGCTAATGGTTTTCATAACTTTTCACAGAACCCTAGGAATAAGGGTAGGAACAAGTTAAGCAACATTTTACAGAATGGCAACACACTAGAAATTATCCCAAAACATTATACGAAATGCGAGACCACAAACAATAATGAAAGGACATTCTCACAGATGTGTATAGAATATCATATCTTTGTCTGTGATGAAGTCACATTCATCATTTTCTTGTCTTTTTTGCTAGACCCAGTTGTGGTTGGCTCTTCACTAGCCCTCTTTCTAGGGCTAGCTTAAAGTACTAAATGTGTGAAACGAAACCCTAATTCTTTTTAAAATAACACATAATGTTACAACAAAATCATAATTTCATCAGCAAACCTAACCTAAAAACTTGATGAAGAACCATAAACTCCAAAATTACCTTCTGTGAAGATGCATGCTTCCGAAATTAAAAACAAAATCTATAAATGTTTTATCACAAACCAAAATGTCGACAACAATCACGAAGAACAACAACTTAATAGCAAGTTAAACCCCAAAAATCAAGATCAAAGTACTAAATGTGTGAAACGAAACCCTAATTTTTTGAAAATAACACAAAATGTTGCAACAAACCCATAATTTCATCAGCAAACCTAACCTAAAAACTTGATGAAGAACCACAAACCCCAAAATTACCTTCTGTGAAGATGCATGCTTCCGAAATCACAAACAACTATCAAAATGTCTAAACATAATCTAACATTTCTTCAACACAACCTAGAATAATAAAACAAATCATTCACTTCATCAACAAAGACAGACCCCCAAAAATAAAAGACAAAGTACTAAATGTCTCCACAGAAACCTAACTTTCGGATCACAACACTAAATGTTAAAACAAACCTAACCTAAAAGCTTGATGAAGAACCATAAACACCCAAATGCTTCCGAAATCACAAAACAACAACCAAAATGTTTTATCACAAACTGTAGAGCAACTTAATCCTAAAACTTTTTTGAAAAACAACCCAAAATGTTTTCTCAAAAACTCAAGATCAGACTACTGAACTTGAAATAATAAACCCTAATTGTTTGAAAACACCCCCAAATTTTCGAACACCCCTAAAACTGTACCAACAACCCTAAAATATTACCAACAAACAAAGATCTGAAAGAAGAAACCCCAAAAATGTTTTAACAATCCTAAAAATTTACGAAAAACAGAGAGAGTAACAAGATTTAGATGAAGAACAGAGACGTACCTGTGTTTGAAAGAGAGAGAAATCGAGAGAGAAACACCAGATTTGTTGAAAGAGAGCAAAATAGAGAGAGAAATGAGTAGATCCGGTTGCTTAAATAGGTTTGATTGAGAGAGATTCGCCGGTAACGTTTCGAATAAAAGAGGCGTTAGTGGCTGTGGTTGTTTCGCTTGAAAAAAAGATAGAGAGAGACGGAGAGGCAGCTTTGAATGAGAGGAGAGATTGAGAGGAGAGATTGAGAGGAATCGTTTCAAAATTTTCAGAGAAAGAGATGGAGAGGGTTTTGTCTAATCAATTTTGGGTTTGAATGAGGAGAGAGAGCGCGGAGACCGAGAGAGAAGAGAAAAAGGCTGGCATGTCTCTTGGGTCATATCAAGTCAGGTGGGAAAGGAGAGAGGCTGGTTGGCTTTTTTGGGCGGGAAATGAGTGAGGGACAAGAGAGGTAAGCATTTCTTTTGGAGGGATAGAGAGGTAAAATCACTTTTTGGGTTTTTTTTTAGATAATATTCCCTGTTGGGTTGGATTTTGTATTTGGGCTCCTTTTTTGGGCCTTAGATTTATCTTCTCAATTTCAAATTTTAAAAAACATTTTTTTTCATGTCAAACAAACTGTTGGGCCCACCATTCATTTAAAAGTCATCAAATTTGGTGGCCCTTTTTACTTAACATTTGTTAAATGGGGCCCTTATAATTTTCTTAGAGAGTTAGGCTTCTTGTATATTTCTTAAAGAAATTAATGTCTTTGGTGGCCCCTAAAAGTCGGTGGCCCGAAGCGACGCTTTGTTCGCTTTGCCTCAGGGCCACCCCATTGACTCAGATTTAGATGTCTCAAACAATGAAAAGATATTAAAAACCACCAGAGGTGGCGTTTGACCTTAAATCAATGTGAATATGTTATTTGTATCGAGTCATGCATTTGACACGAACAAACATTCTGAAATCCGTTTGTAAGTTATTTGGAACGATGATAGGTTTTATTGTGACCAACAAGCCAACTGGAAGTCTAAACTCGATTGTTCGGCTAGAAAAAGAATAGTGGGGCGCTTAGATATTTTTATATTTAGACCGATCTAAAATGTAGACCCATAAGCGCCCCACTATTCTGGTGAAGAAAAAAATTCGTGAAATACTATCATAAAAAAGTAAGGTATTTTGAAGCCAAACAAGTTTACCTAATTACTTTTGGAAGAATCCTTTGTCTATTCCAAGAGAAGCCCACAAATTTATTTTATGTAAAAGAATGAATTTGGTGGGTGCCACTGTCTCTACCATTTGATAATAGTGTGATGGTGAAAGGATATGATTCTCGCTAGGGCTGACTAAGAATGTAACCTAATTATTTCACTGCAAAAGGAGGCATGAAAAAGGAATTAACTTTTGATTTTGTCTTCATGTGGAGGTTAAAACTGAAACCCTAGGTCATTAGTTGTTTAAAGTGTTAACATGTTTTAGAAACTCCATAATTTGGATTAGTTGGTAAATGGTAAAAGAGAGTTTATCTCAAACTAAAAGGGGAAGAAAGTGGAATCGTAAAGTTGGTTCTATTATGCAACTTTCTTAGTGACAAAATACAAAGTCATTGGGTAGGGTTCATGAGTGTGACTTTCTATTACTTCAGGATGAGGGAGACAGCAAGCATTTTGTCTTGATTTTCAAACCCCTAATTACCCATTACAATAGGTTAAATAGTAAAATTCATAGATAATCTTGTGCTCAAGTATGATGAGGTTCTCACCCTTGCCATATATGGGACAATCGTGGTTAAATTATTAACATTAACACATTATGAAGATGTAACAAGTACATAGCCTCAACGGAGTTCTCTAAAAGAATATCCGGTCATAATCCATCTCGTGAACTTAATATGAGGATAAATTAAGATATACTGAGCTACAAACTTCTGTCTTTGTAGTTATCAATGTTGTCTCTATTTTTGACAACCAAATCCAAGTCCAATAAATATAGGATTTTGTTCTTGGCGAAGATTTTCCAAAGGCCACCCAATCACAATATTAGTGAAGACACACGATTTGACCTACCTATCAGAATATGGGGCAACACCATAAAATACGTTCGATTTAGTCATCACCTATCTACCATCCATTACGGTTAATTTTTTCTTTTTTTTATACCGGAGACTCCAACATTTATTAAGCTTGGGCACACACTTACATTCCAGGAGGGTAGACTACATTTATGGTAACAATATTTTTTTTCCTTTTTGATATACTAACCTTAGAATCTCCAATGCTACTGAAAAAACTTCTAAAGTCTTGCCTGTGTGTCAATGGAGATTCTCTTTAAAATTCATCTCTAAAATGACGTATCAAGATTTAGTTTAGAGATCCTTAAGGGGAGTAATATAGTGTCTAACAAAGTGCCCTATTGGAATTTTTTTTTTCAACAAAAACTCTAAAAAATTGTTTGTAGCACTTTTAAATGTTAGAGTTTGGGTGGCCTAGGAGATGCCTCTTATACTCATGGGTCCTTTAAACAAAAAAAATTGATTCTAGTCATGGGTCCTCCTACCATTTGTGATGATAATTGAGGCTTACCTTACAGCAACACCCAACAATTTGCCTATAGTTTTCTTTGACAAAAAAAAAGCTTTAGACAACAAGGTCCATTTCAACTTTCCCATAAAGTTCACTACCAAAACCCTAATTCTCTCTACATGCCAAACAGAGCCAAAACTGCCGATCAAAGGGCTTTAACCCAACCCAAGAAACCTTTTTTCTCCTCCCTCACTCTCTTTTTATAGATCTCTCTAAAGACACAAACAGCCTTTTTTTTTTCTTTGGGGCGAGTTGAAGCATGAAAAAGATAGTCTCATGGGTTTCATGATAAATCTCTCTCCATGAGTCCATGTGGGGTGGTGGAGAGAGAGAGAGAGGTGTGAAGAGAGAGAAAGAAAGAGATGTGAAGAGAGAGAGAGAGAGAGAGATGATTATTGTATCACGCAATAGCTTGGAATTTTCTTGCTCATTTCAACGCCAGCACCAAACAATAATCATCATGATGTTCTCTTACCACCACTCTCTCTCTTCTCCCTCTTCATCATTACTTCTTCACCTCTTCCTCCTTTATCATCCTCCACCATCACCACCACCACCAATTCCAAAAACAACTTCATAATTTTCATCACCCAACAACAACAACAACAACAACAAGAGAGAGAAAAAAAAAGAGAGTAGAAAAGATCATCAAGAGAAGATTATCATCATCTAGCTAGATCATGCAGTTTCTTATTCACCACTACTACAATAACAACAACAACAACTAGGGTTGATGAAGAAGAACCCCATATATACATCTTTCATCTTCCATCTCTTTCTAGCTCAACGAAAGGATGTACGCGTAGTCCTTTCTGAACAGTAAGATTCGAACCCAAATCTCTCTGCTGGTGCAGACTCTGCAATTGAATATCTTCATCAAAAGAGTGTCTTTTCTTTCTTTATTTTTTTTTTCTTTCTTGGGGGGAATCAAGCATCTTTGGTCCGTTTTGTTTGCTAGATCAAGCAAAATTATTTACAAGTATATCTTTAGTATCTTATCTTATATATTTGTTTTTTTAGACTATGAAACTTGAAAGAGATCAGTATCTTAATTTTCTTAATTCTTATATGTTTTGTGTGATGTTTTGTTGTGACTTGTTGGTTACTATAATTAAAAAAAAACCTATAAGATATATTTCTATATGTTATTCAATATAATTCTTGAGGTTTTATTTATTTATTTGCTTTTATATGTTTTGATTATTAAACATGACCCAAGTATATATCATGTTGATTTTGATCTCTCTCTCTCTCTACCTATATATCTTTCTCTCTCTAGATCTCTTTGTGTTTCATATTATAAGGTAAGTGGGTTGGTTTTTGTTGATCTTGTATTAGTTGCTTGTTATAAGAAATCTAATGAGATATTCTCATTTCATTTGATAATATATGATTGGAGGTATATATAATATATATATACCATAAGTAGTAGTATAAGATGATGAGTTTATATTTGAATTGGTTGTGATAAAACCCTAAATTCCAGAGCTCTAGGGTTTCATATGCATGTTACCTCAAAATCCAAAGGTTATTATCTCATAATCATTGTGAAGTATATTATATATCTACACAAATTTAGTAAGTATTTTGTTACCTAAATGGTATTATTGCATTTTATCATGTAAAACTAGATAGTTAGGTTTCAAGATCTATACATATTCTTAGAATTTGTTATTGAGAACGCATCACCATATAGTAAAACAAACCCTAATCAACTCACATGTGTGTGTATATCTTTTAGCTTATTGTATTGTACTATATTATAAGTTAAAAAACAACGTATTTTTCACCGCAATTTTGTAATTTTAAAATTTGTTGAAAACCATCTGAGAAACACAAAGTGAATTTGTTGTATAAATGTTATAATATTGTTGTATCAATAGAATGTCTCAATAGAAAAACGGTTATATAATTTTTTTTTTTTTGAGATAGATGCTATTATATGATGTGCCTAACAAGTAAAGCGTCGTCGATAGATCCTACTAGGGAGTAATAGTTCATGCACGAGACTTGTACACGAACACACTTTCATCCTCACCATACCATATCATCATTATCGTCCTTTCAGTCAAAGAAAATTATTTTTGCAAGTAATAGGTAATAAATTTTAGTAAGGAATATAATGATGATGAAGAAAGAAGCTTTCAAATTCTTTGTTTGTTTCGTAAACATCGATTTTTTTTCCTTTCAGAAACAATGTATATTCATGTCTCTTCCATAAACTGCGATTTTTTTTCCTTTTAGAAACAATGTATATTCACGATTTCCCTTATTATACAAGGAAAAAACAACACTTTGAATACAGTAAATATTCAATTGAAGGGAAAATAGGCGTGATTTCCCTTAAGGTCAATGACCCCCAATTTTGGGGAAAGAATCCCAAACAAAATCGAATTGGAAAATTCATATTTTTACAAATTAAAACACCAAATCTTTCATTTTTATTTTGTTTTGGAAATTGACTACAATAGTCATTACATTTGGCGTTGATACATCAAAGATCGATGTGATAAGCTCGATAACTGCTCATTCAAACTCTTACAAGACCGGGCCTATAACCCAACTAAACTATGGGCTAAAGCCCAACTACATTATTTATACCCTAATTAAAAACCCTAGTTTCACTATATAAAACACAAAACCTTGTTGCATTATTCATACTCTGTTTCAAGCTTCTTTTAACATTGTGGGTGATTGATATATATGAATGGAGATACTCAATGATCAACCAACTTCATCATCGGGTAAGTACATACCAAATCCATGGAACAAACTCGACGATACAATGGTAGAAACAATACTAGCTAAGCTTCCGTTTTTCGACGACGTTTTTCCTTGTCAATTTGTATGCAAAAGATGGAAATCAATAATGCATAATTCTCCCACATTCTCAAGTGCTTCTCATGCTTGTCAAAACCCATTGTTTATTATGTTTAAATCTATTGGTTTAGCACATACCGTATGGAATGGTGTAGTTTTCGACATAGAAGAAGGTTGTTGGAAACATATTCAACTTCCATTACCATATATTCATCCAACACTTGGTAAAAGAGTAAATCCAGTTACTTCATCTTCTGAACTAATTTTATTCAAAACTGGATCTTATTATCAGTATTATTTCATTGTTTGTAATCCTCTAACTGGGTTTTCAAAATCATTACCTAAACTTGATCTTCATGGTGATTTTAGAGGGATTTCTATGCATACTTCATTGAACAAGAGTGTTTATAAAGTTTTTGTGATTTGTGGGTTTTATCCAAACCTAGTATTAAAAGTTTACTCATCAGAAGAAGGAACTTGGGTAGATAATGAAATCACAATAAGCAAAGATCCTAAAGTTCAAGCAACCCTAGACCTAGAATGGGGACAAGTATATAGAGTTCCTACTGTGATAACCCTAGGTGACGAAGGGCAGATAATTTTGAACTGTCTTAATGGAAGAAGTACAAAATTATTTCGTCTTGATACCCGAAGAAAGACATTTTCCTTGACTGACTGTAGAATGTATGATAGTTACGATAAATTGATGGAATTAGTAGAGTGTGAAGGAAAGCTTCTTGTCGTTCTTCTTCGCGAAAATGATTATCCTCATCGAAGCGACGCGATACAAATATGGGAATTGAAACATAGTACTGGAGGAAAAGTAGTACTTCGTTGTACGACAACTTTAAGCTACGATAACGACACGAATGAGCTCGTTGATACTCTCAAGTGTAGTAGTGGTAATGGTGGTTATATCATGATTTGCTTGAACTCATTTAAGTCTTCTTTTAGTAAGGTTGTAATGTATGATATAAAGAAGAATACTTTGGTTGAACTCCCTCCATGTTTAGATCTTCTACCCCCAAGGTCTGCTTATTCTTTTATGCCAAATTTTCAAGCCAAGGTTTAGGGTTTTTGGTGTTTAAAAAGTTTTCTTCTAAATCTTTACTGGACATGAATTAACAATTCAAGATTTTAGTTTAATGAGAAGTTTGTGACATTTTAGTTTCCCTTATACATGATTGAGTTGACCATGAATATGATAGTTTTCAATTTTTATGTCTTGACATTCAATTCAATGTATATATTGTCAAGTAGATTACATTCTAGTTTTTTTAGGGACTTATTTTTATGAAATGTGAAGATTGAATTGTGCCTTGTGTTGGCAATTCTTTGAATTTTTTATTCATTATAGATATTGAATGATTTTTTTTTTGAATATTATAGTTTTTAATATTTCTAATCTCTTTTGGGGAACTATTCTACTATGCTGGAAAAATCGGAAACCGGGACTAGGCGACCAACTGGGGCCTAGCGACCAGTCGGATTTCATCGGGACCAGTCGGATTTCATCGAATAATACAATTATATATTATATAATTATGCATGTATAACATTCATTTTTTACTGCTAATAATAGATTGGGGAGGATACTTAAAATTCAATCATAAACATTACTGAACTTAAAATCATTGTATAACATATTTAATTAATTAAGATTTATGATTTTTTTTTAAAGTAATTAAGATTTATGAGTTAGACTACAAATATTTCCACCCAATATATCATTCTCTTTTTTTATTTTAGGCTTAAACATAATAGCTCAAATGAAAAGTCATTTAAAATAACAATTATTTCTTTTCAATTTTCAAAAAAATGTGAGTTGTAAGGTTTTAAAGAAAGTTTTAGAGAGAGATAGAGAGTTTTCTTTCTCTGACATGACCCTGAGTTGTTAATAAAAAAATAAAAGGTTTTTTTATTTTAGGCTTAAACATAATAGCTCAAATGAAAAGTCATTTAAAATAACAATTATTTCTTTTCAATTTTCAAAAAAATGTGAGTTGTAAGGTTTTAAAGAAAGTTTTAGAGAGAGATAGAGAGTTTTCTTTCTCTGACATGACCCTGAGTTGTTAAGAAAAGTTTTAGAGAGAGAGAGAGAGATTAAATCTGAAAAAAATTCTCTAAAAATCTTGAAAGAAGACGGAAGACGGGTGACAAGATCTAGAGAGAGAAAAGCGAGTGGAGCTTCAATGGTGGCAAGACTTCTTCATTCTTCAGCTGTTCTTGGAGTTTGATGGGAGAATAAGGGGATAAAACCCTAAAAAAAAACGATACCTTAAAAAACAAGGGCTGTTGAAGTGTTGGAAAAAGTCAGTTGTGTTGAACCGAGTTAGTCGGCGCCTAACACCTAGCTCGACTCGGTCCAGTCGGCTCTCTAGGCGCCGACTAACTCGTTTCTAGAACCGACTACAGCTACTGCTGGTAGGCGCATCGGCGCAGCTTCCGCCTAGCGATTTAATAGCGACAAGTCCCGACTAGTCGCCGATTTTTACTGCATAGCTATTCTAGTTGTGGAAACATGTAGCTTGGTAAAAGGATTCATTATTTTGTCTCCACTTAGTTTAAATGGTTTAAAGTGTTGACATACACTCCAAAAATTCCTGGATGTCCCTGGTTCGATCCCCAGAGGAGGTGGAATCCGGGTTATCGAATTTGGGTTCTTAGGGTATACACAATGTAGTTGGGTTTTAGGTGATAGTTAGTTGGGTTTTAGGCCATAGTTTAGTTGGACTTTAGGCATGTTCTCATTAAAATTTGGCGGTTATCGTGCTTATCACATCTTTGATGTATCATTTCCATTGTAATGACGATCGTATATCGTAGTCAATTTCCAGAAAAAAAAAAAAGGATAAATTATTTTTGTTTTATTATTTTAAGTACTTTTTAGTTTATGGTGATTAAATATAATTACCAAGACCAAAATCGAAATTTAAGGTTTTGAGAAGGTTACTCATACTGATCTTTAATGGCAAACAACCATCAGTTTTGGAACCGTTCATGTTTGAACAAACTTGAATGGTAATTTGTTGATTTGTGTTCCTTTAACAAAAGAAAATCAATCGATCATTGGTAATATATTCAATATTTGATTGGATTACATACTAGTTTAATTGAAAATTAAAGGTCTAGATGATCTAATTCAAGTCAAGAACTTCCAATTGGATTAATGGAGGTAATGAATTAGAAAACCTTGTTATTTTCTGATTAGATCAGAACTTTCTCTCTCTAGAAACCTTCTTTATGAAGAGATAAACTCCCTCTTTAAAGAGATAAAAGAGAACACCCTATTCTACATATTTTAATTTTGTATATCAAAAATCCTATCTTGTGTTCCTGTAAATACCGTCTTGAGCTTGAAAATGGGGTTTTAGGTCTTCAAATGAGTATTTTCAACAGTCCATCAGTCTTCAACACCCTACTCCATATTTTTTTTCTTGGGTTCTTTTAAGAACTTTCTCTCTTCCTGCCTCACCAATATTTATGCTTGTTCCAAATGGTAAAGTTCCAATTTATTCATTTGTTAATTATTATTGAGTTTTTAAATAACTGTTCAAGAATCAAGATTGATGTTAACTCATGTTTGTGTAATTTATCTTTTAAGTAATTTCTCATGTCTTTAGATTAGGTTTAGCTTTTTATACCAAATGCAACCTATGTTTTAAAGATAAAAGAAAGCTCTTTTATCCTTTTTTTTTTTTTTTGTTAAGGATAAAAGCTCTTTTATCATGACATACCAAACAACCAAAATAACTTATCATAAAGCCTTTATATTTAAGCGCTGAAAAAAAAAAGCTCATGAAAGAAGCTATATGTGTTCCCAAAATATAAGGACTTTAATAAATTCTAGTCCAGATAGTGTATAATTTCTATCCCGCCCACTACATCTACATGGTTAACTAAGTTGCACTTTAGTCCTTGGATGTAATTTTCTGTTTCATTTTGAGACCAATATGTGTAACTCCTTCATGAATGTAAATGACCTTTCTCAACAAAAAGAAAATGCAATACAATACTGGGTTGGGTTGGGTTGGGCTGGGCTGGGCTGGGCTGGGCTGGGCTGGGCTGGGCTGGGTTGGGCTGGGCTTGGATCGGTGGGTTTCAACCCTTTGGGCCAGCACCACTTTCTCCAGGTTGCTCTCTTTCTTTCTCTCTCTCTCTCTCACGAGAAGAAGGAGCACTTACAGGTTTCTTTCTCTCTCTAAAACTTTCGTTTCCCTCTCTGTACTCTCTTTCTCTCCTGTTTGTTCATAGATTTATATTTCGTTCGATTACCTGAGCTTATGATAATTAGGGTTTTTTTTCTGATTCATTTTAGGATCCCGAGCTTCCGAAATTTGGACGATTCAAAACACTTGTTTCAAATCCTTGTTATCTGAATCGATTATTTTGAGCTTCTTGATTTTCTTAATACTTGATTGAACCTGAAGGAAGAAGAAATGTCAAAACCCCATGTCACAATTACTCTAGGGAACAGTGGTCAGGTACTTCTCATTTTCACTAATTTGGAGCTAAAATTAGGGTTTTATATTGTTTTTTGTACCTCAACTTATGTAATTCTGGATCAATATTTTGGTTTTTTACTTTATTAATTGCTTCATTTGTTCAATACTAAGTATATTATTAGGTTTAGGGTTTCTTTCTTTTATCTTTGCTTTTTGGTTTGTAGGTTGTAAAGAGACCTATTTCGGTTTCAGTAGATAATACTCGACCTGATTATGGTGGGAGCTTATCTGGAAACAAACGTTCAATAAGAGAGAGATTGGGGGGAAACAATGTCGACCAACCCCCCTCTTACAGAGGGCAACTCGAAAACAAACGGTATGATTTAAGGGTAGCTTCTCAATTTGCCATTTTCGATGTCTATTTTAGTTTTCCAAGCTTAGTTCTAGTCAAGACGTATGAGTACATTTGGATTTTCGAGTGGGGAGTTGTTCTATATAACTTGTTAAACTCGACCTTTCACTTGTTAGTTAGGTCGATCAAATAGGGTTTACCTTTGTCATTACTGTAGAATTTCTGGAAAAATGAGAGTCTCTGTCGACACCTTGAGCTAAAAAACTTGTGACAGGGGCTTATCTTTGAAGAGGCGTAAAAGATTCTCGATGAAGTTGTATAATCTTCATTTGATTTTGGAACTGATGAGGTTCTTTTGCCATGCAGGCAGAGGAGAGATGGCAAAAGTTTAGATGATGGTAATGTGGGGAGTACCAAGCAGAACAGTTTTCGCCTTGAAAACATTTTACTCTTGTATCTATACTGATCTCTTCCATACTGACTTCGATGTTCTTAAATGAATAAAGGTACCCATGTTAGTAAAGACGACCTGCGTTACAAACTCATGCAGAAAAAAGAACAGGAAATGGACCTCCGTGAAAAGCTGTCTAGAACAGCTATGCCTCCACTGAGAATTGATCCACGAGAACGTATGCCTGATCCAAGGGAAATTGGCCTTGTGAGGCGAATTCCTCCAACCAGAAGTGCAGATGATTTGCTCGATATGGGCTCAATGAGAAAATCTTACTCGCCATGGAATTTAGATGGATTGAGACGTAGATCCCCTGATAGAATTGTCAGCACTTCTAGAGGTTTTTCACCACCAAGGAATATGGATGACCGAAGACAAATTAGACCTGTTGGTGCTTCAAGACCCCATCCTGTTATGAGCAGAGAAGTTCTTGATGGTTCAAGGCATATGTCATTTATGCCGAAATCTACATTACCCGCTGATACGGCAAAGCCAATAATTCGAGTTTCCCGACCAAGTGCCCCTGGTATCGTGCAAAAGACCCCATATATGGTAATAGTGTAACTTTCTTACTTTTGTTCTTTACTATTGCCATAGCAGTAAACTGGTATGTCTTATTTTGTCGTATTTCCTTGTTTTGTTTTGGTTCAGCTCTCTCGCCTTCTGTGAGATTCCTTGCCCTCTTCTGTGTGCTCGTTTGATCCCTATTTTGCATTTTTCTTTTCTGTATATTCGTTCACCATTAAAAGTGAATAGCAGTAACCTGGTATGTTGCAAACATAAGACTTAAGAGGTACTGTAGCTAACCAATTACTTCGTTGAGAGCTGGGTGTAGCACTAAGCTATCTAGTATCTACTATCTTATTGAGAGCATGCAAAATTTTGTATTCATTGTCCTGCTCTGTTGTGAGTGATGAATTGATGCGTAAGGTTTTCTGTCGTCTGGTAATTTGATGCCCATTTTGCTCATTTCATTTGTCAGTGTGGGAGTCTACAGGTCTCTCTGTTCATGAGCCGGTTTCTTCATTCATACAAGATGGTTGTGTTCGGTGCATGGCTAGTTTTTCTTAGAAAAAAAAATAAAATAACGTATTGGATATGTCTTACATACTAGTATGTGTAGCTTCCATCATAATGGTTTAATACCATACAAGTTTGAAGTTTGAGGGGGGAAAAACCATAATGTTTATGGTTAAGTTCCTACAGTAGATTCATTTTACAAGTGGAAGTTAATCTTTTGTGAGGAATATGATATCTGCTGACTCTGGGCCACTGTTAACTGTGTCGACTGTTATCTTATTACTTTTAGTAAGATTTGTATTTGACATCCATGTGGTTCTGAGAATAGAAATGATCATATGACATGAGTTTCTCAAGGTTCAAGTTCTCACAGTTTACTCCATCACTCTCTGTTAGGTGCTTCGGCTAAGGTCATCCAGCTTTAACTTTCCTATTTTGATTGTTTACTCTTCTCGTGTACCTGAGGAAGTATGTCTTCATCACTAGCCTATTTTAGCGAAGTGTAATCCAATTTATACATCAAGTTCTTGAACTTCAAATAATGTTACTTTATATCGTTACCTTTTTCTAATATTCAAAATAGAGAACATAGCACACATCTTTTCAGTTGCAGGGTCTGATACTTGACTGTTTAAGATAAAGATTTGGCCACTATTATGAGTACATCTTCTTATCATTTCCTTCTTGTTGTACTTATGTAGGGAGAGGAACCAGTTACTGTTGCTAGCTTGTTACATTCACTTGGTTTGGGGAAGTACGCCATTATGTTTCAAGCCGAGGAAGTAAGTAATCTTTTATCCCACGCATTTGTCACACCTAATTTATTCACAGCTGCAGTCATTTTGCATTGGAGGGAGAAACATAGAAATTATCATAGTGATGTTGAGGCATTACAAACTGTGTCCTGGTTTTTATACAAGACCCATACACATGTTAACTAGCCTTGCTAAACCAGATATTGAACCAGTTCGCGGTAAATGATGTTCATGTAAGGTCTAACAGCGACTCGATAATGTGCTATTCCATGACAGTGATACATATATATATATATATTATGTAAAAATTCCGTTTTGCTAAAAGCGAAGTAGAAAGTCGATCTAGGAACAGTAACCTTTTAGCCTATGAAATTCCATTTCGAAGTTAATTTCCAGAGCTGCATCTGCCATTTGACATTGGCATATCCTATCTAATTTGTAGGTGGACATGACTGCATTGAAGCAGATGGGGGACCAGGACCTCAAAGAGTTGGGGATACCAATGGTATTTTCATTTCTTAGTCTCTTGACTCTCTTCTTTTTGTTCAATAAGTTATCATCTATTTGCTTGTTTGTTTCTAAATACCCAGTCAAAATCCTACTTCGCTTATTCTTTATACTTCAATATTTCCTACCCATCTAATTTTCAGTATATCATATACCAACTAGCATACTTCGAAATGTGATGGTGAATGTTTCTTTCTATTGCCTGTATTTCAATTTTCAGTATATCATATACCACTGAACTTGCTTACCTTTTCTTCAGCATTAAAAAGTTAGACTGTATCTTATATTACATCCTTGATATGGTTGGATTGGCATCAAATGTTATGAAAAGCACCTTCGAGCCCCAAGACTGTTTGCTTTGATAACGTGGAACATAGGGTGCAGGAGGCACCAAGGCGGAACCAGCTGTTTTATCTTTGATCTTCTTAAACGGAGAAGAGAAGAAAACCTTCTTCCTCTAGCTGTTAGGCCATGAAGCAACTAACATTGCATTGATTGAGCTATTTCGCACTTCTAATGAAGGAGTTCTTGAATTGCAGGGACCGAGGAAGAAGATTCTACTGGCTATTACACCTCGTTCGAAAAGGCAGCACCTATGATTAGTGTCATCTGATCTGACACAATCAGACTTTGAAAGCATCATTTCTATTGCTTTTGTTGTTCCCTTCTACAAGTCAGTGTACATCAAATTAACATATCGTGTTATCCTTTTCTCCTTTTAATCTGCAAATTTGGGTGTGAAGGGTGTCTTGAAACTGAGTAGTAGATGACATTTTCCACCAAAATTGGGCCTTTTGGTTTTAGATTGATGAATTCTAGGCTATATGGAGATTTGGATAGGGGAGTCAGTGGTTGAACCATTTTCTCCATTATTTCCTTGTTAGTATAACAAAGTAATCATACTTAACTGCTTGATTTTACTCATGTACTTGAAACTTATGCTATTAAACCCAATCAACGGTTCATGATTCCGTCATCCAAACACACTATATATGTACCTGTCAAAAATGTGAAGAGGGGAGAATTTCAAAATTTAGAGAAAAAAAAATAGACAATTGGTAAAACTGTCAGCCTAACTTCTGGGGTTGCCTAGGTTTGCAAGTACGTTATTTTTTGTTCTCTCTTGCTTTCGTCTTCTCATCTCTTCCTCATACCCATACCTCCCTCTCTACTCTCTATTGACTACAAGCTTATTCCTCTGAGACAAAAGGGTCCTTAATAACTAATAAGGTGACCCAAACTATAGTTAGAAGGTTACAGACTTCGTTCCGCACTGAGGGTATTATTTGTCCTAGACAAAGGGGCAGGTGACCAAAGAGGGGTTTTCTTCCGCACTGAGGGCATTATTTGTCCTAGACAAAGGGGCAGGTGACGGAAGAGGAGTTTTCTTCCGCACTGAGGGTATTATTTGTCCTAGACAAAGGGACAGGTGACGAAAGAGGGGTTTTCTCTATTGTCGCGGGAGAGTGTGGGAAGAGAGAGAAAAAAAGAAAGATGTTGGTAGTCGAAGAGGTGGTGGAGTGACAAATGGAGATATAAATGGGTATTTAAGCAAAACGAAAAAGATTGGACGAAAATAGTCTGATAGATGGGAGAAAGAGAGGAGTCTAGAGCAACTAGAGGAAACTATTTAGACGTTACGCTCCTACCTATAGATAAGAGGAACTTCCCTGACTCTCTCTGTCTCTACATCCTGACCGCTTCTTGCTGTGGGACTAACCTGAGTGCCCGCATCTTGCTGTGAACTAGAATCTCCTACTCACATTTTTAGATTCCTTCATGATTATCCCCTAATGTGTCGTCCTCCATGAATGCGGCACCTGTCTTGGAGAGGGTGATGAAAAACCATTAAATTAAGGCTCTCACCGGAGCCCAGAGGCAACACTTAAATAAACCACTGTAATAAGAGCAATGGGATACACGATAACGACCGAATCTGATGGAGACCATCAAGATGGGCCTCACGGCCGGACTAGTTAGAGGGCCTCATGGCCGAGTCCATTAGGAATAAAGTTTAGGAGTTTTCATGTTTTAGTATTTCCTACTAAGTCTAGGTTTAGAAGTTTCTATATTTGAGTATCTTTGATATTTAGGAATCCTAATTTGAGTCTATCTAGAAGTTTCTAAGTTCCTATAAAAGGAAGCTAGGTATGTCCTTGTTATTCAGATCAGAGAATATTATCAACCAAGTTTATTATTAATCAAGTTATTAATCAAGTTTATTGTTTATCGTTATTTTATCAGTTTTATTTCGTTAGTTTAGTTTATTAACAATGGTGGATTCCATTACTTTTACGCTTCCGCAACAATCTACATCAGCTGGTATTCAGAGCTTTAAGAATCTGGGAACAGATAATTTTTTTTAAATACTTCTCATCTTGAATGTTGGAATAATCTTCCGCGTTTAGGTTGGGATCCTTTAAGAGATGCACAACAACTCTATGTTGATCGAAAAGATCAAAACAAAATTAATGTCGATTCCAAAATTCCTATGTTTGATTATCAATATCATATAGATTTTTGGATTCAACAGATGGAAGATTGGTTTATAAACCAAGAAGTCCATGACGAAGATAAGGTTTTTGTCATCGAACAACACTTGTCTAAAAGAGTCTATGAAAAATTCAACGAGATGCAATGGAGACTCATTGATCAAGGAAAAAAATTCGTCGACGATTGGACTACATTGAAAAACATCTTTAGGTATGTTTTTCTTCCTTTAGATGAATATTTTTCATATGTGGAGACAAAGATTGAATCCAGTAGACAGTTCTCGAATGTTACTTCGGTCACCGTGTTCGATGGTATTGAAGAAGTTCTTGACAAAAAAAATAAAATTTTCTCAATGACGGAGGAACAAGAAGAACAAAGTGAATTATCCTCTTTTAGCTTGAAAAGGTCAGTTCATTCTAGTTTAAATTTGATTAAGCCATATTCGAGTTTGGTTTATAAGCAACACGAAGATGAACGTGGGAAGATCGTTCAAGTGAAGAAATTCAAGGTTGATTTTTCCATAAAATATTATGTGGTGTTTGTGATCTTCTTCATCAAATTAAAAGATGACGGGAGATGTTGCAATTTGTTGGAAGTTTCTTTCCTACATTTATTTTTGCAAGATTCTTTGCACTATGAGATTGAAGCTAGCGATTTCGTCCAAGTGGGTGTCCTTCCACCCCAATGCACCGTTCGCTCGAAGTGGGAATTAAGGATTGCATTGTTGAGTCTCACTTGAGGGCAAGTTCGTTCTCGGTCGGGGAGTATGATGGAGACCATCAAGATGGGCCTCACGGCCGGACTAGTTAGAGGGCCTCATGGCCGAGTCCATTAGGGTTAAAGTTTAGGAGTTTTCATGTTTTAATATTTCCTACTAAGTCTAGGTTTAGAAGTTTCTATATTTGAGTATCTTTAATATTTAGGAATCCTAATTTGAGTCTATCTAGGAGTTTCTAAGTTCCTATAAAAGGAAGTTAGGTCTGCCCTTGTTATTCAGATCAGAGAATATTATCAACCAAGTTTATTATTAATCAAGTTATTAATCAAGTTTATTGTTTATCGTTATTTTATCAGTTTTATTTCGTTAGTTTAGTTTATTAACAATGGTGGATTCCATTACTTTTACGCTTCCGCAACAATCTACATCAGAATCTCTTTCCCACCCAAAGCTTTAACTGAACCCCTACACCCTACAGAGGAATGGACCTTAGCAACCCCCTTCTCCTTCCATTGCAAATACTTATATAGATGGAAATGGTTCCCTTCTTTAAGTAGGAATGCATCTGTCTGACGTGAGAGAAGCCAACACAAGGGAAGTCCCTCGAAGCCGAAGTAGGATTTAGTCTCGGGAAGCGTTTAGGTCGGGTTCGCAGCATTCTTCAAAAACGGCTACAGTAACAACTTCAATTTCAGGCGAATAAAATGGATAATCAAACTGCTAAGGTGAGTTTCCTCTCCATTTAGAAGATGGAAGTTTACTTACAAAGAAAAAGGGAAGCGTTGGTATAACATTTTTCAGTCTCAGTTCTTTCTTTAGTTAGGGAATTCGCGTGTTGCTCAAGGGAAAGACCTATGTAAGAATAGTTCAATCAGAATTTTTGTAAGCTCTGGAGTCCGAAGCGTCCGAATGAGTGGTATCAAGCCTGCTCGTAGCTCACCCGTAACCTGTAAAGTAGGCAATATTACATATTGTAGTAGGAGCCTCTTACTCCATCGGAGAGGAGAATCTCTATTAAGCTTTCTTTTTCTTCTCGGCTCAAGTTCGAAGACAACTCGCTCAATCGAACCAAACGTCAAATCTAATAAATCCAATGTAACGTAGAAGGATAACCTGTGAGTTAGGGATGATGTAATTAAGAAGGATAAGCTGCGAGCTAGGGGTAATATTCCATATTACAACGGTTCAGTAAAGACAAGTTAGAATGGTAATATAGATAAATAGTTTGCTCACCAGCTGCATTCAATAGAAAGGGACCCACCCTAAATAGAAAGAAGAGGATTGGATCCACCTGAAGTAGTCAAGTCCCAATCAATGGAAACTGTGGACTCTCTCCGACCTGCGACCCCTGAAGATTGAATTTGTGGAGTTCAAAACTGAAAATCCATTAGTGGCATGAGAAGAAGTAGGGACGGGACTGAGGGAAGTCATTCCAGGCACAAGAGAGCCAATCAGGGATATCCTCCCGATAGAAACGAATAGACAGAAGTAGGAAAGACATTTTGAAAATATCTTAATCAAACTGAACAATCTTCTAAACATTATAGTCGACTGGCGAATTTAAGCAATTACATGATATCTTTTCGAGTGAACAACGGTTGGTTCCCATCCATTTAAAATTAGATCGAAGCCAAACTAATCAAGGACAGTTTGACATTTCCCCATAAAAAAAAAAAAACACTTTGACTTAATCATAGGCTAAAGTCGAGCTCATCAAATCGTCAACTAATTCTGTTGAGTCCGTTCAGTTTGACTCGACCCAAGGACCATCCTTAAAAATGCAACAAATTTCCCACCAAATTTTACTTGCTTAATTGTGGGACTGAAGAAAAGGTTAGCCCTTGAATTTCGAATTCAAATTTTCTTCCCCATTTTCTGATTTGATTTCTGAGAGAAGTCATAAATCCTTTTGTAATCGAGATGGAGAGAAACCGAAAGAGAAAGCAGCACCATTGTTCCACAGATCACCCTAACAAAAACCCTAAAAATCTGAGTTTGAAAATCACCAACAACGAACCCTACCCAACTTATACTCGACCAACTCCTGAAGAATGCTTACTTGTTAGAGACAAATTACTAGCTTTACACGGTTTCCCTCAAGAATTCGTCAAGTATCGTAGGGTTTCAGATTCAACATCTTCAGACCTTAATCAGGTCAAATCAGAACCATTAGAGGAAGAATCAGAAGATAATAAACTCTTGCTTACAAATTCAGAATCATTCGAAACTTCAAAAGAAACTGTATTGGACGGTTTAGTAAGAACCCTATTATCACAGAACACCACTGAATCAAACTCTGGAAGGGCATTTGCTTCTCTAAAATCAACTTACCCAACTTGGGAAAATGTGAGTTGAAAAAAAAAAAATCTGATCTTTCTTCAAATTTTTGGGGGTTTTTAGCTTATTTGGGTATTTGAGAATTAGGGTTTTTGTTATTTCAATCTAGCTTATTCTATTTTCATGATTTGGGTGATTTGTTTTTGTTTGTGTGAAGGTTCTTGATGCAGAATCAAAATGTATAGAGAATGCAATAAGATGTGGTGGTTTAGCTGTGACAAAAGCTGCTTGTATTAAGAACTTGTTAACTAAATTGCTTGAAAAGAAAGGAAAATTGTGTTTGGAGTACTTGAGAGAGATGTCAATTGATGATATCAAAACCGAACTTTGTGGTTTTAAAGGAATTGGACCCAAAACTGTACGTTTTCTTCTTCATCATATTCTCTTTAATGCCTTGCAAATTGATTTGGTAGTTTTAGGTTGATGAATCTTAATCTTCTAAGGATCATTGTTTTGAATAAATTAGATGCTTTATTACCTTCTTGGTGCTTATTATATGAGTTACCGAAACTGTTTAATATGTTGGTTATATCAATGTTACTAGATACTCCAACTCCCTTTTTGTACCACATAATCGATTCTGCTTACCCTTTTTGGGTGGGTTAACGTGCGGTACTCAAAATTTGACGTACTGGAATCTTCAGTGGTAATGAACCCAAAAAATTTCAGCTAACTAGTTATTTTTCGTTTTACGGGTATAGAATGTCTGTGAGTACGTTTATCTATTATATGTGCATCCTAGGGGTATGGTTTGTCTACGAAAATAGTCTAAAATGTACCACAACTAAAAATAGTGTGGGTAACTTAGAGGTATACCCCTAGCATGCCGGATACTCACATTGTAGCATATCAGGTAGCGTTTCCCATATCATGTACCGGAGCGATCAGCTTTCAGATAACATCGGGTTAGATAGATTAGAATCCTGAAACAAGAAAAATCAGGCAAAAGAAAACTTAACACCTTTTTATGCTATATCCTCTAGGCTTGTTCGTTTCTTGTTTAATGATATTTGAGATTGCTGGAATTGCTGAAGTTGTTGAAACTTTTTGCAGATAGCTTGCGTTCTGATGTTCCAGCTTCAGCTAGACGATTTCCCCGTGGACACTCACGTGAGTCTATTGAATATCTTAATGGTCAAGCTATGTGACATTTTCTTTTGTTCTGAAGCTCAAGTTATGCAACATTGTGTCTGATCATTGACATGTGGCTCAATTTTTGAACATGAAAACTCGTACAGGTATTTAGGATCACAAAGGCTATGGGTTGGGTACCCACCAACTCTGATAGGGAAAAGACGTATCTTCATCTCAACAAGCGAATACCTGATGAACTAAAATTTGATTTGAATTGTTTGTTTGTTACACATGGGAAGCTTTGCCAGAGATGCAAATGGGGTGATGATCGAAAAACTAAAAAACCCTCTCTTGACCAATCCTGCCCTTTATTTTCTACTTCTAGCACTGAATCCACTGATTCAAAATAAAAACATACTTTTCAAGTTTCATTTGCCTCTTAAGTACAGTAGGAGATCGCTGCAAAGTTGAGTGTGTTCCTTCCAGGTGATTGTTTCCAAAACCTTTTGACCTTGAGAGAGGTAGTGTTCATGTTTTTTTTGCCAAGATAGATCTGAAATTTTACTCGGGGTTGAGTTGTCTCGAGACATGTTAGAATGTTTGTTATTTTGTTTTTCTCTGACTCGGTACTGTCTGGTCCATCAGAATAGCTGATTGAGGTTGATTTTGGGTCCGTTTGATTCAGACAATTCAGATTCAGCAGAGTCAGATGAGTCAAAGTCAGACAATGAGAAAAACCACACACCACTTCCGTAACTTTTTTCAGATGAAACCAAAAGACAAATGATCGACAATCTTCAAGAAGGCTCGTGGAGGAAGATGAAAGTCTGGATTCTTCAAAACTTGTTTTGTCAGAGCATCTGAGGAGGAGAAACTCGTCAAAGAGAAAGGTCTAGTGAGTGTGAAGGAAGCAAGAGAATGGATTCATCGTCGTCTCAGTAAGTCTTTTTCAACTATGCATGTACCTTGAAAATGCTCTGTAGTTTTGGTTCTCCATCTAGGTCTTGATATACAATTAAATTATGAATATAGTATATTGCAGATAGGTTCTACAACTTATTATATCTTTATAGTTGTTCATACTCCATTTCTCTTTCACAACTTTCTTCTTTTCATATTTAGATATCTGAAGCTCAAAATCGATTTACTTCGTTAACGGTAAGAATAAGATTGGGGCACTGGTTTCTCCACTACAGATGCATACAGGTTACTACTGAACCAAAGTGAACTTCACAATTTCATGAAAGATCATGCCGTGCCGCTGTTTTGAGATAAGATGGACTCTGGTAGTTGGTCCACCTCAAATCGATTCTACGATATTTGAAAATAATTAACAAATATAAAGTTATGTAGTAATTATAAAGCCAAAGGAGACAAACAAAAAGATGCAGAAAATGACACCAACCTTGTCCAAAAGAAAGCCTAAACACTTTAATAAATACTAAGTAATCATTATTTTAGTAGGAGAGAGAGGAGATTTCATTGGAGATGAGAGATCTAAACCCTAACCCTAGACAGATATTATTTGTGGGACTTAACAGAGTATGATGAAAATGTTTCATCCATAACAGCTATTTTGTGGTGGATGATAGAGATATATGTATGAGTACAAAAATGATAAGGGCAGAAAAAAGTTAGTGGAATTTGGCAAAAAGGGTAATCAGTGGCTTTGAGATTCTGTAATTGGATGTTGATGATTGTCTATCTATAATTTTTTGGAGAATTTTGGTTTTTTTTTTCTAACCTCTTTGAGCGTTGATATGATTAATAGGAGGCTGAGCATTTTTTTTTGGAATACGACTACGGTCTACGTAAGTCGTGACATTTGTCATTTGATACATCATAGATGTGATGAGCTCGATAACCACCCACTCAAACACTAACAAGACCAGGCCTATAGTTCAACAACATGACCTGAAGCCCAACAACATTATTTATACCCTAATAATCCCAATTCAAATAACCAAAGATTTCACATTCTCTGGGATTCGAACCTGGGACCTCCAGGGCTTTCTGACCTGAAGCCCTAATAACCGGCCACTCAAACACTAACAAGACCGGGCCTATAGTTCAACAACACATGACCTGAAGCCCAACAACATTATTTATACCCTAATAATTCCAATTCAAATAACCAAAGATTTCACATTCTCTGGGATTCGAACTTGGGACCTCCGGGGCTTTCTGGAGTTTATGTCAACACCTTGGAACCACTTGGGTTACAAATATGAGGCTGAACATTTATTTTTTATTATTTTTTTGGAAATTGACTACGACGTAGTATAGTCATTACAATGACGTTGATACATCAAAGATGTGATAAGCACAATACTGTCAAATTTAACAAGAACATGCTAAAGTCCACCTAAACTATGGCCTAAACCCACTAACTATGCCTAAAGCCCAACTACATTATCTATATCCTAATAACTCTAATTTAATAACACAAGGATTCCACCTCTTCCGGGGATCGAACTCGGGACCTCCACAGACTTTTGGTGTATATGTCAATACTTTAAACCACTCGGACAACCAAGTGTTGAGCAGATCATTTATTCAGATTAAGTTAAATCTAAATTTCAATCGATATAATTTTGTTTCAGTATGGAGTTTAAGAGTATAATTAAATGTCCACTACTAGAATGGTTGTTCTTTGGTTATTAAGAGTATAAATAAATGTCCACTACTAGAATGGTTGTTCTGACAGTTTATGTGACATTTTAGAATTTATGAACGCCTTTGGAACGATTTCATGACAATTGTAAACGTAACTTCATTCTTACTATGCTTGTAAGTAAGTTTGACGTGCGATGTGTACTGTACTCATCCAATGATTTTATGTGGGTACATTAAAAAGTTTGGAATCAACCCAATGCTTTTTCTTTGCAATAATTATGATTTGTGTGAAATCGAATCGTCTAATTTATATTTTTGAAAGGTATGATAATAATGATAATGTAACGAAATAACTTTAGATTATTTTGGATAATAAAATTCTAATTTAGGTGATGTTTTGGTTTGAATTGTTTAAACTAAACGGTTTTTTGAGCTTACTCCCTCAAAACTAATTGGTAATTGAGTTTACCCCCTTCAGTAATTAGTAATTGAACTTACCCCTTTGATTTTAAATTTTTTATCAAAACTATTAAAGATATGTTTGGCATGTGATAATAAAATTATAAATTAAATAATATATAAACAAAATCAATCTTTACGAATCATATTCCCGAACAAATCAAACAATAAAGTAAGGTAGAATCTCTACTAGGAATTATATTGAAGAATAATTATTTTTATTTTTTTTTGTTGAACTGAAGAATAATTATTCTTGGTAGTCACAATTATTTCACATACGCCAAACACAATCTTTTTGATTTTGTCAATAATAGTAAGTCTAGGGTGTAAGCTCAATTACCCACCATTGAGGGAGGTAAACTCAATTATCAATTAGTGACGAAAGAGTAAGCTCAAAAAAGCCTAAACTAAATCATTTGAATCAATGAAATCAGTATAGAATTCCCAAGAGTCCTCACATTTTGATCACACAAAATATAAATACAGTATTTTATAATTTAGTTAAAATCAATTCAAACTTAAAACCAGATGTCAAATCTAAAGTAGAAAAAGAAAAATTACCATTATTTCAAATTTAAGTTTATGTCTAACTCAAATGACTGAAAACCAGTCAAACAAGTACTATTATATTATCAAGAGATCTCCAATTCAAATCCTTGATTTTCTCTCTCATAAAATTAGGTTGAAAAAAGTAATACACCCCTAGATTTGCTGTAATAATCAGCAACTTCGATTTAGTCTACACCCTATCTTATCTGTATTTTTATGCGTACTAAGTACATATGTGGTGTTCAACAAAAAAAAAAAAAAAAAAAAAAAAAAAAGTGGCCAATACATGGATAACCAATTTTCTTATATGGACAACTATTTTATGTGGACACCTAAAAAAATTAAAATTCTTATATAGACAACAGTTTTTAAGGAGACATCACTATATGATTTTTTAGCCATGTCCTTTAAGAATTAGAAATTTTATTTCAAGTTTTCCATCTTCTCTTCCCTAAACCCTAAATTTTATTCTTCTACTTCTTCATCTTCATCTTCATCTTCATCTTCATCACCCACAATGTTACCCTCAAACCCCATTCTTTGTAGGGTGTGTACTGTACCTACTAACACATCCTACAATCTCATCTTGTTCTCCACCACGTTTTCCTTTCCCTACCCCATTAAATAACACATATAAGAATTCATCTTCTCTTCCCTATCCTTTCTCTCTCTACCCACCCTCACCCTCTTAAGTTTCTCTGTCTCTCTCCCTAACTCTGATTTTAATTAATGGATTCAATTTCTAAACTAGGGTTGCTGATGAGAGTTCAATTTCTAAACTAGGCTTGCTGATGGGTTCAATTCTTAGGTCTAGAAACTTTGTTATGTTGAACCATGTGTGGGTTATACCATTAAATCTCTTGATACTAGTTCAAAACCTCCTAATAATGTTATTTCTCCTACCCTAACAACAACTAGAATTGATGAAAATTTTCCAGATAAGAGAAGGAGAAGATCAAAGAAGGAATCAAAAGAGTGGAGGTGTTTAGATTGGTGTTGTTGGATGATTGGGTATTTTTGGACTACTTGGTGGTTACTATTTATAATTCATTACCTGGATTTCAAGTTGAAGAACCAACCCCGACTAAATTGACAAAAGAAGGATTAATAACTTTACATCCTCTTGTTTTAGTTCTTGGCGTTGTTTTAGGTCTGAAAGTCTCAATCACCTTTCAGCTTTAGATGATTAAATTCCTATTTCATTAATTTTGAACGGTTTATGGTTCGATTTTTTATTCATTTATTGTGAATTTATGAATATTTAGGGTTTGATAAATAATACAGTGAAGTGGTAGAAATTGTTACTTTCAATGGTCGTAAAAGAATAAGATTAAGAAGAAGAAGATGATGAATGAAGATGAATGACAATTAAGTTTTCTACTTTAACTATTGTATTGTTTGATAGTCCTCAAATTAATTAGTTTTCATATTTAAGTACTTGTAAAGTTTGTCCCCTTATTAAATCAAAGTCAATTAAGTCAAGTATAGTTGATTAATGTCGGGCCCGAAAATAGTTGTCCATATAAAAGAATTAGTTGTCCACGTATTGGCCACCAAAAAAAAGTACATATGTGGTATAAGGGAGCGGCTAATAGCACCCACTAAAAGTGTTGTTAGCCTCCGGTTCGACTGAGTGCATACTATAGAGGCACCAGCCCAGCCCCCCTCAGCACCCCTTTTTTGTTTTTCTTCTTCTACTTCTTTTCTGTCTTCTTCATCTATTATCTTGCTTCAAATCATAATCAACACTTTATAATGAGATTTTTTTCCAATATCATCATCATCAACCAACAATGACGAGTTAGAGAGATAAAAAAATTCTTGTTTTAGAGAGATAACGATAGTAAAACCATTGTGGAAATAATTTTGATTTCAAACAAACTTTGATCTATGATGAAGCGTTAGAGAGAGAAAGAATTTTTTATCCAAAACCATCATTAAAAATACTCTCGAGAACCCTAATCACAGACTAGGGTCGAACTCGGGCCAGCCCTAGAAGTTTTGGATTGACCCGAGTCCAAACCTGGTCTGTGATTTCAGATTAACCAGTCCGAAACCCCTCGAACTGGTACGAGTCCGAATCTAATCTGTGATTTTCTCCGTGTACAAAAATTTCAGCGAATGCAAACATATGTTTGTGGTCAAAAGAGATTGATCGTGGTCAATCTCCACCGCCGGGGGCCAACAATTTTAACGGGTGCTTTTAGCCGCTCCCTACTTTATGAATACAAATCACCCCAGGGTATGGGTGGGAATCGGTCCGGACCGGTCGGTACCGGACTCTAACTTCATCGAACCGGTCGACTCGGACATAAACTATTGGTGACCACTTATTTACTCGGGCGGTCACTCTCAAGAATTTTTTGTCCATTGACCGTCCAAGACCGTTTATTTTACCGGGCAAGTCGGACACCGGACGGTCTCGGTCCGGGCTTTCCAATAAAATTTACTCCCTCCGTCCCAAATTAAGAGTCCCATTTTAAAAACGTAACTTTTTTTCACAACTTTTACTTTTCCGTTTTTACCCATATTAATTTTTAACATGTTTGGAATTCAAAAGAATTAGCACTATATATATAAGATTAGTTTCCATAAACACAAATTATTCTTATCTCTTCCTAAAAGCTTACCAAAATACGAATTGTTTTAATTAAGTAATAACTACATTATATATTGTCAACACGGGTATAATTGAAAAATCTATGGATTTTATATGATAAAAGAGGAATGGGACTCTTAATTTGGGACAGACGAAAAAGGAATACGGGACTCTTAAATTTGGACAGAGGGAGTACTTAAATTCAGAACTTTATTTTTATTACCACAAAAAAATTACTTCCAAATGAAGATGTTTAACCAAGAAATCAAAAGTAAATATAAAAAAGAAAAAAAACACAGTTGATCATCATTTGACAAGATATATAATTAAGCCATGTATTAAAGTTTGGTCTTCTAGAGGACTATATGACTATAGCCAACGACCATCATATATTTATATGTCTATAAAATTCAACGGTCAACTTCTAAAAATGAGGACAGTTTAGTCGGTCAACCTATTCGGTCACTCGTACAGGTCGGTTATTTGGACGGTCTATATTAGTCGGTCGGTTAGCGGTCGGTCCCAGAATTTTGACCGTGACCGTCCGCCAATTCTTTCGAGCCGGTCGGACACTGACCGTTACGACCATTGGGTGTCCATGGACACTTTTTATCTCGGTCTCCGGATCTTTTTCCCACCCCTACCCCACCCCAGGGCGCTTTTTAATACCTTCCCCTTTTATGAACTTTGATTTTTCTTCTTAAAATGAATTTTTATTCACGAAATTCCTCTCTCTATAGTTTCTCTCTCTAATCTCTATATCTGGTTTGGTAACAAGGGTTTTGATTGTAGAAGATAACGAATCTGATAAGTTTGGAAACAAATCAGAGGTTAATATAACCATTTCTTCTGATACAGATCTCTATTTGAGAGGTTTTGTCAACAAGAAGAAGAAGAAATTCAAAATTAGGTTTTTGGATTTGGATTTGAAGTAGTGAAGAAGATGCCGGCTCATGGATTTTCCTCAAAGAGGGAGAAAAATGAGCCTGGAAAACAAAAATCACAAAGAAGAGATCCTTATGAAGTTCTTGATGTATCTCGAAACTCATCAGATCAAGAAATTAAATCCGCTTATCGAAAAATGGCTCTCAAGTATGTTCTTTTACTTTCTCTCTCTTCTCTCTTTGTGTTTTTTTTTTTTTAAAATTTGTGCGTTTGATTCGTTATGTAATAATGATTACTTTTTTTTTTCTTCTGTGAATTTCTAGTTTTTGTGTTTAAAGTTTAGGGCTTTTTATTTAGATCTATAAAGGTGCAATTTTTGGTATAGAAATAAGTGGAAAATGATAATTATGAATGAGGGCTTTCGAAAAATTTGAAGAAGTAGCTGAATATCTGATGTGTTTCATATTTCATGAGTAAATAGCAGTGTTTTGATATTGTTGGTAGTATAAAGTTGGACTTTTTATTGTTTAGAATTGTAAAGGTAGTGTTTTTTTAGCTCTTACATCTTCTAGGGTTCTTTCAGGTATCATCCTGATAAAAATGCAAATGATCCTGAAGCAGCTGATATATTTCAAGAGGTTACATTTTCTTATAACATACTTTCCGATCCAGACAAAAGGCGTCAATACGATTCAGCTGGTTTTGAGGTAAGGGTATTGTATGAATAGCTTAACAATCACAATGTCAGTTGCTTTTTGTCTTGGTGCTTAAGTTCGCTTATAGATTTGGATTCAAGAAGTGATGCTAAAGTAAAGGGTTACTTAAATGAATTATATATAGGCTGTTGAATCCGAAGGCCAAGAGTTGGAGGTTGATTTATCAAGTTTAGGAGCTGTGAATACAATGTTTGCTGCACTTTTTAGGTATGTAAGTTCATTGTAAGATTTAGCATGATTTGTAGGGAAGAGAGACTCTTCTTCGTGGATAGTTGAATTGTGACATGAAACCCTAATATATTTTTTTTTTCATCTTGTACTACAATAGTAAGCTTGGAGTTCCTATTAAGACTACTGTTTCTGCAACTGTTCTTGAGGAGGCACTGAATGGAGTTGTGACCGTACATGAACTTGAACTAGGCCAACCTTTCTGTAAAAAAGTATGTCATGTTTTATCCGTTCATTTTACTCTTCTCACTTTTGTGCTATTATATGTACTTGGTAACTAAAAGCTGTTGAATATTTTTCTTACTCTTACAGGTTGAGAAACAGTGTGCTCATTTCTATTCTGTGACGATAACAGAAGAGGAAGCACAAGCTGGGCTTGTGTGTCGAGTTCAATCACCAGACAAAAGCAAATTCAAGGTTTGTCTAGATTACTAGTCTAAAGGCTTAGCGAGCCTAATGTTTGATGAATCTTTTTTGCTTTGCAAAGTATAATCCCTTTGCTTGTTCTGTGGGATTGGGTTGTATGCAGCTGTTGTACTTTGAGCAGGAAGAGTGTGGCGGTCTCGGCCTTGCGTTACAGGTACTTGAAAATTTTAGATCTTTATTTTATCGCAACTGGAATTTTAAACTTTGAAGCCTTGCTTTCTATAGACGGTTAAATGTTGCTTAATGGTGTTCCAGTAAGATCTTTCATCTTTTTTTAGCTTAGTTTCTCTAGTATGTATGGTGCTACCTGGTTTAAGTTTTGTTTAGCATAACTTGAATTTTGAACTTCATATCTGGTCTACCGAACTTCCTAAAATACCATACATTTTTGAAAAACTGACTTGATTGGGTATTCGCCAAATCGTTGAGGCTACAAAGTTTAGGAGATCAACCAACACCACTGGTATCCCGACTAGCTGAACCCCGACCTGCAATCAATTTTATAATGTTACTGGTGACTATCCTTGGGCATGAATGAATGTGCTTATCTTTGTGTAGAAGTAGAAATTTAAACGTAAGACTAGTATACTTCCTTTCTCGTAGTTACTTGCATATTTTCTCATTCACCTGCAGTTATAAATATAACACCGTTTTCTTCTTTTAGTTCAAAGATGCAATCCAACAGGATACTTCTCTGACATGTTTCGATTGCATAATTTCTTTCTCGTGTAGGAGGATAGCTCAAAGACAGGGAAAACTACATCTGCTGGGATGTACTTTCTTGGATTTCCTGTATATCGATTGGAACAAACAGTAAATTCTGTAAGCTCTAAAATTACTACAAATATTTTGAAGTTGTCAATCGTTGCTCTAATAACAGTCTCTTAATAATGGTAATGTCGGATTTGCTTCTTGACTTTTCATTGCAATAGGCAGGAGCTACAAAAGACCCTGATTCCAGCTTCTTCAAAAAATTAGATGGGTTTCAGCCATGCGAAATAACTGAGTTAAAAGCAGGCACCCATGTATTTGCCGTTTATGGTCAGTTTCGTGATTCCCTAATCTAGCAAAAAAACTGTTTTTCTTCACCATGAACTCTTAGTCTGAACTAAACCTTGTTTCCTCTTCCATTTTATATTCAGGTGATAACTTTTTCAAAAGTGTCAGCTATACGATAGAAGTTGTTTGTGCCAGACCGTTCTCAGAAGAGAAAATCAAACTCAGGGAGGTAGAAGCTCAAATCTTAACCAAGAGAGCAGAACTCTCGAAGTTCGAGAAAGAATATCGAGAGGTTTGGACTTTACCCAACTATTTCTCAGAATCTGTTAAAGTAACAAATGTTATATGTTATATTGATATAGAGAATGTGACAGGTCCTAGCTCAATTCACGGAGATGACAAATAGATATGCACAAGAAATGCAGTCCGTAAGTTCCATTACCCTCGTTAAAAACTTGCATAGCATACACATTTATGTTTAACAAATGAGATGGGGGATGTCTGTCCGAGTCATCAACTCCATATGCTAAAGGGAGGTGGTCTATGGTTAAGGGGAAATCATTTGTGTGATTTCATTTTATTTCGATAATGGAAGGTACATTTTCACTAATATCAGATAAGTAGACTCGGGTAATTATTTTTGAGGTGTATCACTTTTAACATGCGCTCTTTCCTCATCTAACATACTCACATAACTGAATCTCGCATATTCGACAGATTTATTTGCGCTCTATGGATGCGGGTTTTGCCTAGTATATATATATATATACATGTGATATTGGGGATAATTAACGTTGCGAAACTTGTTGAATTCTTCAGATAGATGATCTTCTGAAGGAAAGGAATGCAATTCATGCCTCATACACAACTTGTTCGTCCCTGAAGCATAGTTCAAGTAGTAGCAAGTTGAGAGTTGGCAAAGGTTCATTCAAGGAGTCAAAAGAGGAAGAAGAATACGGACCGAAAGAGAAAAGAGCTAGTACAAGTGATAAGTCGAAGAAAAAGAAATGGTTTAATATATACACAAAGTTAGACAAGAGGAAGCCTTGCTGAGAAAAGGGTAAATAGCTTCGAAAAATTAGCCTCTGTTTTGTTTCATGATCTGGTTCTTCATCAGAGGTTTTTGTTTATCTAGAATTTATTGGGTAAAAGCGGGTATTTTTTCTTTTTTTCCGTTTGTAACTTTACCTTGTAAAAACAACTAGCTATTACTGTAAAATTATTTTTCCAACATGAATTTACCTCCTAATGTTTCTGTTTTCTTCACCTTTCTGACATGGTGCAAATAAAGGTGGATATTGAAGCCATGATTTGAGGTGGACCCTAACTCATATATAGTCTTTTCAAATTTCGATTTGTGTCGTGATGTTTTAGGAGACATTTAATCTGAAGTTCATGGTGGAAAAGTTGTAGCTAACGTCAAGTATGATACTTGTCGATTGAGAATTTAATGAGTAAATGGTAATACCTTATTATTTGATGAGAATGATAATATATGCAGACTATATGTGCTATTTGGAGGAGGATGAATAAGAAATGTTGAGATTTGGGAAACCTACGAATCGGAAAACATAGTGTTATAGGTGGTTGGTGCTTCGCGAAATAATTTCATATGCTTTCTATAGCTTCTCTTGTGGCTCCTAAGCTTTTTTTGTATATCTGGTTTGTTGTTATTTTGGAGATTGGGTTTGCTGATGTAGGTGTTAGGTTTCTGGAAATCTACTGTATCTTTCGTTTTAACCCAGTTAGTTTTGTTGCTTTTCTGGTAGTGTTTACATAGTAGTGTCAGGCGTTGTTCGCGATTCCAGTCGGTAACCATCAATAATAACCGTCTCTCTCCTAACCATCTCACAACCTCTTCTAAATATCAATCGGAACAACTAAGTTAGATACGAAAATCTAAAATTTCAAACGAATTAGGCAATCAACTTGACAAGAGAATGGAGAATTACACTAGATATTGATTCCTAGTCCAGGACATTAAAATGGACAATATAACCACCATCGTTTAATCCTTTTTTTTTTTTTTTTATAAAACCACCTTCGATCGTTTAGTCGAACCTGAGAGAGTTCGGTCGACCCTCTTTGTTTCTATATGGAAGATACGTACGTTTAACAAACAATATTCTTGGTGAAACGATCTATGTTATCAAAAAAATAAAGTCAGTCATTTTCACACTCTTTAGTCATTTTTAATAGCAATAAAAGAAACAAATAACCAAAACATAAAAAGAGTTTCTTGAAGAAAAAAAATATTGTTCCTTTGACTCATCCCAACAATCAAAGATCTCTAACAATGGCCGGTACATAAAAATAACAAAATGAAAATTACATAAAAAAGAAGAAATACATATTTATTGTTTCAACATTATATAATGATAACATTACATACATATTATAAAAACAAAAAAAATATTAAAAATATTAATAATAAAAACAAAAAACTTAACACAAATAAAATCTTAACCAAAAGATTGAAAAAGGATAATTTGATTAAAAAGCATCCCAATATGACAACATCTCCATCTCCCAAGTAGCAAAGTCATAATCAATATCCTTAATCAAATCTTTTAAGTTAATAATTATAAAGTGTTAATTTTTTATTTTATTTTTCAAAAATCTCAAGCCTTAATAGAGTTAAAAGCATCACATCTGTGCCTTACTTCTCCTTTATGCCCAGTCTTGATTTGATGAATACCAACCTTCTCCATGGCATGAGCAAAAGCTTCAAAAAATGCAGTTTGATTTGCTGCATATAATTCAGCATATGGCTTTGTTCTTGGATCTTTGATCAAAACATTATCAGAATTCAATAATCCCAAACCTCTCTGTAAATTCTTATAATACATGTTATCGAATTTGTTTGGTGTAATAACGTCGTTAAATGCCGACATAGCTTCATTAGTCTTATAATTTCCACAAACTGTCTTCAACCCATCGACGAATTTTGGGTTTAAATCAGGATCAACTTTAGATATCTTGCTATAATTGTAGAGTCTGTTAGCAAATTCTTTACAATGAGAGAATCCAATTGTATGAGCACCACTTAGAGCTACCATTTCTTGAGCTGAAAACCCTTTGGATTTGAAATAAGAGATGAGTTCGGTCACAGACATTTCGGATTTGGGTAAGTTACCTTCAACACGGGAAGCTTGTGAGATGAACCCATCTTTTCGACCTAACCGAACATTGTAAAATGGACCACCAACCATAGTTACAAGATCTCTAGCAGCTAAAGCAAGAATATCGGAACAAGAAACGACACCGGGGCAAGCAAGTTCAAGGGCGGTTTTGGCACGAACGACTAAGTCGAAAGCATCACCGGGTAGAGCAAGATTGACTTCAGCGTCTCGTTCGGCTTTATTAAATGAATTTGAAGAGATGAGAACAGAGGCATCACAACCTTCAACCATACAATCATGGAAGAAGAGTCTAAGGGTAGCTCCTGCAGTTGTGGGACTAGCTATTTGTTTAGTGGTTATAACTTCTTGAATGATTTGTTGGAAGTTTGGACATGATTTCGAGTAGTAATCGAGACTGAGTTTTGATTGAGAAGGAAGGAAATGGAATGAGGAAGAGAAAAGAAAGAGGAGAAGGAGATACAAATGTGCCATGGTTTGGGTAGAGAGGAAGAGAGAGGGAGAATGAGATCTGCTTCCTCAGGGTGAAGAATGATGGGGGGAGGAATGAGGAAGCAGATCTCTTTGTGAGAGGGTGTTGAGAGAAATGTAGGGAATTGGTGGGAGGGAAAGAGGACAGGAGGGTAATGCTGAGTATTTCTAGTGTTGTGGATGGGAGAAGTTTTAGGAGGTAAATGTGTTATTTTTGGCTTTCTCTTTTGTGGGGAAAAAATATATGATTAGCTAATAGAATGGTTTATATGTAGAAGAGAGAGAGAGAGACTTAGAGAGAGAATTTTAGAGAGAGAGGACAAGATGAAGCCTTTGACTTTTCATCATGAAACCCAAAACAATAGGAGGTTAAATCCTCTACATGGGGACACTTATTTGCCCATTTTTTCCTCTTTCAACTAACTAACTGACTAACTTATGTTTGTAGTTTTTGTATTAAGTCCCCTAATTATTATTTATCCTCTTTAAGGCCCCACATTTGGTGGAACATTGGTTTATTTTTTGTTGCAAGTGGAGCATTGGTGTCTTTTTTTTTTTTTTTTTGTTGAAGAACAATAACATTAATGAAGCAAGGAGTTCTTACAATACAACTGAATAAGAAAATAAGGGATATTATGCCATCTTTTAGACAGATTATGCTTTCTAGACCATTTAGCCAGCTTGTCAGCATGCGAGTTGGCTGCCCTATTAACATGATGGAATTGGATTGCATCGAATTCACTGCATTTCTCTTTGATCTTCTTGATGTGGATCTTCGATTTCCATTGAATAGAGTGTCGACTATTTTGTAGATGATGTATTAGGTTGGCATTGTCACTTTCAATGATGACCGAGTTATAAAGCTTATCTGCTGCCCATTCCATTCCCAGAAGGATTGCCTGAGCTTCTCCTTCTTCACTATTCCTTGCTCTAGATGTCTTGATTTGTGCTTCAATGAATTTAGCCCCACTATCATGAGCAATAAGGCTGAGGCCGACCGTAGAAGAGATGTTGAGAAAGGATGCGTCGACATTGATCTTGATGGCATTATGTTCCGGCGGTTGCCACTTTTCACTGGTTTTGCCCTTCTTATGTTTAGAGGGTTTTTCTGTATTCGGGTAATTTTGAATCATTTGGATAATTTTCGGGATGTCGTTAATTTCATGCTGAAAGCAGTGGTCACATCGCGTTTTCCACAGAATCCATAGAATTGTAGCGTAATGTATATTGTTACTAGTATAACATAGTTCCGGCTGTTCTTCCCACGAGAATATCCAGTCAACGATGGAGGCAATGTTTTCGGTTATGATGTTATATTGGAACCAAATATTTCTCGCTAAAGCGCAGTGTAGAAGGGCATGTTCAATGGTTTCAATTTCGCTACAGTTCGGGCAACTTTCTATCTTTTCTATATATTTCCCTATTCTGGCTTTGACCGGGAGAGCCTTGTTACACGTTTTCCAGATGAAAAACTGAATGCGTGGAACCACCGGTAAAGACCATATAAATTTCCAGTTTTTGGGATTGGAGCTCTGTTCACTATTCCTAGCGCTTAGGTGCAGATACATTGACGACACTGTAAATTTCCCTGATTTAGAAAGTTGCCACTTTAATTGATCTTTGCCGTCCGGTTCAACTGGTATGGTTTTTATGAGATTCTGGGTATTTTCATCGAAGTTTTCTTTAAGGATGTCTAGATCCCATTGGTTGTTGTTAATGAGCTGTGAGACTTTAGTTAGATTGGAATTGTTTTTATTCACAACATTAGTTTCTATTTCAGGGATCCATTTATCCGTCCAAATATTAATATCCTTACCTGTATGCACTTCCCAGATGGCTAGATCTGCAACGATGCCGAAATGCTTCCTTATATTTTTCCAGGTCCATGAGTGATGAGCTTTGGCCGGGCCTGGAGAATCTTTGTTCGGATAGTATTTGCTTTTGAGAAGTTTAGCCCAGATAGCATCCGGATTATTCCTAAGCCTCCAAGCCATTTTGGCAAGAAGCGCTGTGTTATCAAGTTCTGGCAAGTGTATACCCAGTCCCCCTTCCTTCTTAGGAGAGCAGATGTCAGCCCAAGCCTTAGTGCGTATACCTTTTGATTTACCCCACCAGAAATCCCGCTGAGCGGCCTTGATGCTTTTGCAAATCCCTTTGGGAATAGCGAAGCACTGCATCTGATATCGGGGTACAGCCGCCGCTATGGTTGAAATTACAACCGTGCGACCAGCTAGCGAGAGGAAGTTGTGATTCCATTTATTGAGTTTCTTTTTAATTTTATCCAAGATGTCTTTAAACACTGTTGTTTTTTGAGGTCCTATGAAGAGTTGCGACCCCAGATATTTTTCCGACGTAGAGGCATGTTGCACTTTAAGCGCTCTCATGATCATACGTTTGAACTTCGGGTGAGAGGTCTTCGAGTAAAAGATGTTAGATTTGGCGTAGTTGATCATTTGGCCAGAAGATTCACTAAATTTCTGCAAAATATTTTTGAGTATATGAACATTTTCTATAGAGTTTTTACCAAAGATGATACAGTCATCAGCAAAAAGATTAAAATGCTAATTTTGGATGAGAATTTTCTCATTCACATCTTCAGTCGGTCATCACCTATTTGGAAATCAGTAGAATCTGAAACGTCTAGCCCTACTAACAAACCCAAACTAGCATTTCTGTAAATAACTGATTTCGATAAACTTTTAAACAGAATATTGATAAAATATATCACTATCAAACCCAAACTCATGGGACTTCCGTGGGGTTTCAAAAATATAACATATAAAAGTGAGTATATGTATATATAAAATAAGCGAGGAAAGCGATGAGAGTATCTTTTATGAAATATACATTCATCTTCAATGGTTAAGATTACACCTCCAAACTTATAGGTATAATTTCAAACTTATCTTCGACGGCTAAGATTATACTTCTGAAATTTATCTCCAACAGAACTATTTGTGCCCACTAGGCGTGGGTCATACCCTTGTATTTATAACAAGGGAAGGGGGTATCTTTTTTAGAATATATCCTCTTCTTCAATGGCTAAACTTATACTTCCAAACTTATCTGTAAACCCTCTCCGATAGCTATGATTACAACTCTCAAACTTATTTCCAGAGATTGAGATTACGCATTTAATAGAACTGTTTGTGCCCAACGGGCACAAGTTACTTTCATCTGTGTGTTTGTGCGTGTGTGTGTGTGTGTATATACATAGAGAGAGAGAGAGAAGAGAGTTCACCAAATCTTCGAAATTGGCTTATTATTTGCTCATTTTCGGATCCAGAATTGAGATTGACAGCCTACTAATTCGACTATTCATATACAAATATATACACATTCCAACTACATTTTAGCTTCCCCTAAGCATACTGTCTATAATGGTGATTCTTCATAAACTCGGTTAACTGAGAACTGTACTCCTGATCTAGAGTTAGCTTGTATCGATTCCACCATAGCATTAAGCTGCTCTTTTCCAAGAAAACCTCTGGAGATGCTGCAAATTTATTTACTAAGTCCATGACATAACTCTCAAATTCTTTTAGATATTTTCTACTTGATTCTACTGTTTCGAGATCGGATTCTTCTCCATTTCTCAACGATTCACATAAATTGATTGCACCTTCGACGTGTGCCCAGAAGCAAGAATCCTCTGTTAGGCTAGAAGCTTTTTTCTGAGTCATGGCATTGTTTTGATCCTCTGCTGCTTTCTCCCCCTCTTCTAGCCATTTCTGCAATAATATATAATGGTGTTTTCTTCCTTGAGTTTGATAATCCTTGTTACCAGGAACCTTATAGTAATCGGCTATGTCTAGTGGTTCGACCATTCTTCTATAATTTGTTCCTGCATATAACAAACGGGTTCCTAAAGGAGCCCCTTGCTTCTGTGATTTCCGTTCTGCTTCTGAAACGATATCCATCCAGTAGTTTGTGAGCATGTTCTTATACTTGACAACATCCATGTCTCGTGGATTTTGCCTGCTCTTGTAGCTGTCATAGTAGCCCATACCCACAACCTTGGAGACCTTCTTGTACCACTCCAGATACGCCATGTTTATCTTAATGTCGTTTAGTTTCTTGGTGGAGTCGGAGATGCGCCTCCTATGGCTCACATAATTAGTTTTTTCGCGATTCTTCATTGCCACGATGAGATCATCGTATATACTATCTGGTTCCTGCAATAGTTTGTTAATTCAGTAACTATAACTAGTGAAAACAGTTTCAAACAACGTAAGGATTTCAACCAGTTTAGCTAAAGAAACGTCATCATGATTTATGATCAGGCTAACTTGAGACAAAGACTAATATTAACATCTCTCTAGTGTTTGTTGGGGATCACCAAATCTTTTTTTTTGAATTTTCTGGTCACTAAGAGGTTTTATCATTCTGTCAAGAAATCAAAGTTTTATTCTCTATATATAGATTGAATTCATGATCAGGATATTGTAGAGATCATCTTCACACAGAAGGCAAAGGACTAACCTTCATGGTTTTTAAACTGTGAAAGTGGACATTTACCAAGTCTCTCTATCGTGATTTTAGTTACAAATGATAAAACACCGGATTCTAAACTCTGTCACATTAAACAGGTAGCATCTAGTAATGAACATTTCTTCGATCATTCAGAAGGAAAGCTTACAGGACTGAAAGATTTGAGATCTCTTTACCTCTGTGCTTTTAAGGCCAATTGCTTCCAGTTGCAAGACAATCTCTGGACAAGATGAAGTCGAAAATCCTTGAAATTCCAAAACATCCTTATACATAATCTTACTCCTAAGATGCTCCACAACTTCCCCATAATGAGCAATCCCAACAAGCTCTAATCTTTCACCAGGGTTCCGGGTTCTACCGACTTTTGATTCTATAGCTGCCATCAATTCTAGAACTGTATCAGGATTCTCAAAACAAACACAACCTGATTGAGAACACAAAAGAAATGTCCCGAAAGGTTTATAAAGACTAGTTTGAGGATTTAAATTGACAGTGGGGAGAGAATTCGGGGGTGAAGTAAATAGGCGAGGAGTTATATCATGGTAAGAAACTACATGAAGGAATTGACTGTTCCAATTTTGGTGATCAGATATAGCTTGTTGGAACCCATAATCACCAATAAGAGGAGATCCATAAGTGATACAAAACGGAAGCTTCTGGGTCGATTTCGGGATATTCTCAAGTAACCATAAAGTGAAAAGAGCTGCAACTGATCCTCCTAGTGAATGACCAGTGATTATAAGTGGCTTATCCGAAACCCCCAACTGCATTTAGTAGCAAGAAAAAAGAAATACACAAATAAATACCCAAGTTTGAATTTTGTGTTTTTTCTTTAAAACAGGCATTCTAGATCATAGCAAATGCAAATTAGTTCTCAAGTTTGAATCTTTATCTTCCCAAATACAATTATAGAGTAATCAATGATCATAAGTGGATAATTTCATTAAATTCAAGTTTGAGTTTTTTTTTTCAATCAAAAGTGCATTCAAGAAGAAATCAAATAAAGGGGAAGCACAAAAGGTTACCTGATTGACAAGGGAGGAAAGCTGATCAAAGAGGGAGATAAAAATGGAAATTGCTTCTTGGTTAATTGAAAAAGAGGGGTTATCTTTGGCACATAGAAAATCAAAAAGTGGACAATTTTGTTGAAGAGAAGATGATGGAATCAAAGTTTCTCCTTGATAAGATGGTAATGGAAAAGAGGCAAAAGCTATAACAGTGTAATTTTGACCTAATTGAGTTCTGTATCTAACCGAGAAACTTGAGGAAGATACAATTGAATCATCCTTAACTGAACCTTGAGAATCATAATCAAAATCTTCTAAAAAGAGAGATGAAATTGATGTACATGAAAGGTTAAGAAGATCAGAAGACACTAATAAATCAGCCAATTCAAGTCCAGAGCTAAACCTAAAAGAAGTCAGAGATTAGGGTTTATGAGCTTGTCTAATTAACTGAAAAAAATAAATAAAGAAATGAGAAGATTTTAACTTACAGAGAGTGATGAAGAGATAGAGAATAACTGGAAACTAATCGACGAAAACTCATCTCTTTTTTTTTTTTTGCTCTCTCTAAACTTTGAGTGAGTTTTAGTAATCTTCTGGGTATGGGATTTGATAAGAACTAGGGTTAGAGAGAGAAAATGGCGCGCATGACGGAATTTGGCGGTGTGAAACGAAGAAAACGACTGCTTTTCTTTTTCTTGGAAAGAGAAGACTCACCACTATTTTTTTTTTTTTTTTTTTTTATTTTTTTTTTATTTTTATTTCTCAAATAACCCCTAACTTTGTGACCAGCTTCCTGCCTATCTCCTAGGTTTAGCAATAATTCCCGCATGACTACCTTTTTCCGTTGTCTTTAACTTTCCTTTACTCTCTCTCCTCCATCTCATTTTCTCTCTCTGTTTTTTTTTTTAATTCTCTCCTCTCTCTCTCTAAACTCCGGCGAAGGGGGTTTCCCTTCGTCGGAGTTTAGAGAGAGAGAGAGAGAAGAGAAAATTAAAAAAATATATATATTTTTTTAGAGAGAGAACAGAGAGAGAAAAAAAAAAATTGAAGGTCGTCGGCCGGAAATTTGACCAGCCGACAACCCCTACCGGTGAAGACGATGATGTGGCACGTGAAATGATGTGGCAGAGAGAGAAAATGAGATGGAGGAGAGAGAGTAACGAAAAGTTAAAAATAACGGATAAAGGTGGCCATACGGGAATTATTGTTAAAGTTAGGGGATAAGCAGGAAGCTGGTCACAAAGTTAGGGGCTATCTAGAAAATAACCCTTTTTTTGTTCTTAACATTTGGTTGCACAAGTTGGACTTTAGGCATATAGTCCAATTAAGAGTCCATACTAAGACTCTAGGCATATACTCAAAAAATCTGGAAGTCTTAGGTTCGATTCCGACGGGAGGTAGAATTCAAAGGTATAAATAATGTAATAAGTATGTCGGGCTTTAAGTCTCTTTCATGTTATTGAATTTAGGCCTTTTCCATTATAAGTTTAACTTAGGCGGTTATCGTGTTTATCACATCTTTATGATGTATCAATGCTTGGTAACGACTAACGTAGACCGTAGTCAATTTTTCAAAAAAAAAAATGCTAAAATATAAGGAGTTGAATAAAAATTTATGGACAAATCAAGCAATTAATAACAAGAGGTATGAACTCTTCTATGGAGATGAGTGTTGTGTTAGTCATCTAGAATTTAGAGTTTCCATTTTTTATCTCTCTCTTTGATTGAACAACATCTCTATCTCTCTCTTTGACCGAACAACGTCTCTATCTCTCTCTTTGATCGAACATAATTTTAGAGATTTCTCTCTCTTTGATCGAACAGAGTTTTAGGGGTTCCTTTCTCTTTCATTGAACATAGTTTTAGGGGAGGGACCAACGTTTAATTTTGGGATATTTTGAAAAATAGTGTTTCACTCCCTATCTTAAAAGGAATGTTCTCCATGTCTAATGCACTGTTTTTACTAAACATTGCACTTCTTATACCAAAGACTTTTTTTTGTCTAACATTTGGTTGCACGAGTGGTATATAATATTGACATAAACTCCAAAATTCTGAAGGTCTCAGGTTCGATTCAATAAACCTTGAATTGGAATTATTAAGGTATAAATAACGTAGTTGGACTTTAGGCTATAGTTTTATTAGACTTTAGGCCCGTTACTGTAAGAGTTTAAATTGGGTGGTTATCATGATTATCACATCTTTGATGTATCAAACTCACTGCCATGACTATCGTAGCTAATTTCTAAAACAAAAAAAAACTTTTATTTCGATTGAACAATTGAGTGAAAGCCAAACATCTTACATAGCTCTAATTACATCGTGCAAATACAAAAGTAAATAACATCATGGTCATTTGAGATAAAACTTTTACTAATTACAGATACTTGGACTTTTAAATGTCATAACAAAATCTTAAAAGGCTATATCGGGGCCCTTAAAAGCTGTTACAAGACCTAGCAAAGACCTATGTTTTATTCATAGTATATAATCACAATCTTTTTTACATTGAGTAATGATGACCATCCCTATGAATTGAATCCATGACCCCTTCGATTGCAAAGTACTACAAATCTAATATAGAAAATAGAGGAGAAATTAGATATCTGATGCATCAGTGGATTGATGTTGGTGATCGAATATGATATTTTCATTTTAATGTCTTATTTTATTTTTATTTTGAAATTTCAGTGTCATCTTTGATTTGAGTCAACTTGATGTAGAATTTGAAGAAAAGAAGTTAATGCTATGTTGCATTATCTCGTCGTCGCACCTTAACAAACTACGATATGTTTCTCTCCTTGATAAAACTGAAAATGACAACAATTTTATCAAAACGGGAAGTGAAATCGATCTATAGTTAGCATGCTCTAAATTTTGTAAAAACACAATAAATCTTCTTTCTTGCCCTTGAAATCGGTTGGATCGTGGACTTTGAGTAATAGTTAGATACTTATTCCTTATATTTTTTTTTCCTTAGTTAAACAAGGAAACTTCAATCTTCATCAACGGGCGAATCATGAATCCACACAATTGATGAAGAACTATCAAACTGCCAGTCCCAAATATTGCTTGAGGTTTATTGGATCCCACAGATAAACGACGAAGAAATCCTCAAAAATCCCCTAAGACCAGGCAAAAAGTAGAAGAGACCCTCTAATATTGGAAATCCCACCACCTTTACCAACGTCTGCCTCTCTCTACTCTTCCACCCTTCTGGACTCCAAATTGTTTAGGAAAGAAATAAAAACAAAGGCAAGTAACTTCCCTTTTGAAAAGGAGGTTCGGGAAAATGGAATCCTCCCTTTACCGACATTACGGGAAAATGTACATTGCATGAACGGCCCCATTTCTAGAAACGGTTAGGTTATCGTGAGAGAAAAAAATATACTAGAGAGAACTTCGTGAGAGAAAAAAATGTACATCGCATGAACGTCTTTGATTTTTATTGTTATTTTTATTTCTTTTCCATTTTTACTTTTCTCTTGCACTTCATTTCGCTCTTCCGTTTTAGCCATTGCATGCGGGGACTCCTTTACCTCCTTCACCAATGAAGGGGAAGTCCCGCCTCTTCACCGGGGTAGAGTTTAAGACAGACGAATCTTTTGTACTGGATTTTAAAGAGAGAAAGAGGTGAGGGATGAATATGGGGGAGTTTATATACAGATGAAGATGTGATTGTAGTGGTGGTGGAGAAGAAAGATGAGAGACAGAAGAAGTTACTCGTCGACTGCCTTCTACCGGCGAAGGTTGAAGCGAAGGAGACAAATGAAGTGGAAGAGCGAAATTAAAACAAAAGAAAATCAAAATAAGAAAACAAGAACCAAAGACATAGGCAACATAGGTAGATCAGAGAAAGAAATTGGGCACCAAAAATGAATTGGACACAATTGAAACCCATAGCCGCTAATAGACCTGAGTTGGAACCTTATATCAAGGATTCCATCCAAACCCTATTTCAAGAGTTCCGTTAATGGAACCTCCGAACTAGGTTTCTGTGAACATCAACTTTGAAGGTTCTCTTTCTCCCTCTACTCTGGAGAAAGATAACACTTTAGAGAGAAAAAGTGTTGTTAGAGATAGAGGATTGAGAGAGAGAGAAGATAGGTGATGGTGGAGGTGTCTGTGGGCGACGAGAGAAAGCAGTGCTGTTGGAAGGTGGTGATGAAGGAAATGGATGAACTGTGTATTCAAGAGAGGGTACAAAAAGAAAAAAGAAGTCAACAATTAAATTGACTGACTTAAATAATCAGAAGCAGCCAAAATGGAGGTTGATCATCTATACTCTATAGGGATCATTTTGGTGAATCAGTCATCTTTAGGTGGCCATTTAGATGAGTTGGTCATCTTTACAGGGCAAAATAGAATTATCCAAATATCTTTCCCCCTACCCTCACCACCATTCTTCTCTATTTCTTCTCTAGGCTGATAAGAGCCGGGCACAAACTATTATTGGCGGCAAACCTTAACTGTCTTTAGATCTATCTCCTATCTCTTCTGCTCTAAAACTTTGGCTTTCTATCTCTATCCTGGCGAAGGAACAGGTTTCCTTCGCAGGAACCCATATGTCCCAAACGAAGGCGAAAGTTCAAGCGTAGAACCATATAACCCTCTTCAAAGGTTTGAATTTTGAAGGGAGTAAAAATTAAATTAAATACGTAAAGGTTCTTATTCCTACAAAACAATACATAAAGAGCGTTTACTATATCAGCTAATGTTCTTGCTGCATTATGCTGCTACCCTGGCTTCAGTAGCTGGAGCATCTCGGGATCTTAAACCTGCCGAAAAATTCAAGAAAGAAAGAGTTCAGTTGCTTCTCTCTCAAGCTTCTGACTAATTACGTATATCGAGAACTAATTAGAGAAAAGAGGACATCTCCACCAAAAAACAAATAGACAATGCCAAAATGAAAATTCATTAGACATTTTTGAAGTTCATTCATGATATCAAGCATCTGAAAAAGTAATGGAACAAACTCAACAAAAAAAAGAGTGATGGAAGTTATGGAACAAATTCTATGTTATAATAACTTTTTGATATAATTAGGGCATGATACAACCACGGTAACCCGCTCGATAGCATGGCCTACTCCCCAAGGGTGTGATTTGTGCTTATTTCAAAGAAATACCAACATTTAAACATCTCTGACTCTCAAGGAATGCAATCCCCTAGAGAACCATAACTTAAAGGAGAGGTTGTACCTCTTTTCTTAAGCTTGTTTCTGAACCCCCTTTTCCTGCTGAATGATTTCTCCTGCAACCATAAATAGTTCATTGCCAATGATTAGTACTCAATAAGGTCGAGAATTAAAGATCTATTATCCCTCTTAAGTTCTGAACTAAATATTCGAATTAGTCAAAAATGAAATTGGATCAACTAGTTGAAATCAAGATGCTTGCAGATTTGATATAATTCGTAATGTTTGTCTAGATAATTACCACAGGCTGACCAAGTTTTCCAGCTTGACGCACTGCAGCGACGAGATCCCGGTTGGATGCTGTGTACAAGCTTGTAACAAGTCCAGGTTGGCCGGCTCTTGCTGTACGACCAATTCTATGTAAGAAATCTACGGCAGAAGATGCAAACTCCGCCTTCAATTGAACAAATCATTCACATTAGTTAGTCGCCGTGGACATAGGAGTGAGTACCCTTTAAATTGAGTCAAACCGCAAAGTAAAACAGTGTATGAATATAGGAATGTGCAGGTCTACAAACTAAATAAAATAATTAGCCACAAGAACAAAGAAACATGATCCACTTATGCAGTACAAGTTCTATCATATCAACTAGCAGTAGGAAGAAAACAAAAATAATTAAATGAAGAACAGTAAAAGCTTAACATTCATCGATATCTTAAGTATTGAAGTATCTGCAAGGAAAATCCAGCGTGTAGGAATTAAGAAGCATCACATAATCGCTGCAAGAACAACTGTCGAGATATCCGCAACAAGTTCTTCATTCTGTTATACTACAATGTTGGTAGAGTAAAGATCCATACTAAGACGAGTGGGTTTTTCAAGAAGCAAGAGTACTCTTTCCACCACACTACCCTCCTACTTTAGCTATAAACGACTCCTCTATTTCAAGCTTATTGAAGAGCGAGGATTCATAATCACCATTTAGATTGATGTGCCACAAAAGCTTCCTTTTTTTGACGGGTTAGTGCCACTAGAGTGCCGGCATAAAAGTAATAGACAGTAGAAGCTTATAAAGCAATATACCTGAATAACATGTGAAACATTTGGAATGTCAAGACCTCGTGCAGCAGCATCAGTGCACACCAGCACACCTCCTCCTTTTTGGAATTCACTTAGATTACTCGTACGCACTTCCAAAGAACTGTCACTATGGTAGCAAATGCACTCGATACCAACTCTAAGCAATATCTTAGCCACTGACTCAACAGCATCAACAGTATTAGCAAATACCATAGTGCGACTAATCCCAGTCACTGAATGAGTCGACTCAAGACCTTGCCTAACAGCATTTATGAGCTCGTCCACCTGGGTATCAACGGTAACTTCAACCCACCTCTGCTCCAACCTGAATAAGAAAAAAAGACTTCCTTTAAATGTCATATCAAATAAGAGCATAGATTAAAGAATGCCAGTTTTACTACCTTAAATGAACTTAAAAAACTATCTTTCTTTCCTTAAAGAATGGAAGTATGGAACTATTAATATCTGCGAGAAAATGATCTACAAGATCTACCTGGGGTTGTGACAATGGAGGAAATTCCCATTAACCCAAGTCGCCTCCGGAAACAAACGTTTCAATACTCCACCTGCCATTTGCTTGCCATTAACCGGAAGGGTGGCTGCAACAAATATATACTGCTTACTACGTTCATATGTCTTTCTAACCCTTCTCCAATCTCTGTATTTTCTTGTCCCAACTTCAATTTCCTTCGACTCTTGATGGCTAACACTATCGTCTTCATCTTCTTCCTCCTCAGAATTAAACTCTGGTTGTAACTCCTCGCCTTCTTCTTCTTCTAGCTCAGAACGTGCCACAGATTCGGCATTTATTTCTGCTGAACTATCAACGTTAACACGGTTCGCTCTAGACAATACCTTTTCTTCGAACCGAAACATGTGTATTAGCCTAATAACCTGATTCTGAAAACTTCCACATAACAACATATCTGCCTCATCAAACACCTGCAGTTTACCATCAACTAACATTAACTGAAACTATCGAAAAACGAAAATTTTAACGACGTCTATCAAGTATTAGAAAGGAAATACTTACCACATATTTCACTCCACGGAGAAAATCAGTACGACGACGTCTATCAGGATCAATTGCATACATGTAATTCAAAAGAGCAGCTGGTGTTGATACTATTATATCTGGTTGAGCAACTGGCCATCCCTACCATTATGAATTATGTAATATATTATCATCATACGAAATACAGAAAATTGGCATGACTTAAGAAGTAAGCTTTAAAAATGGAGGGTTTTCTACCTGTCTACCACAAACAGCTGAAACTCTCAAAAGTGGTTCACCAGAATCACTTAACAAACTATTAGCCATTCTTGTTACTTGCTCACATAACATAACATTAGGGCAAAGAACAAGAGAAAAATTGCGAGCTTGAATCGTTTCTTCATTTTCATCACTACCACAAGAAGGATGAGATAAACTACTATCACATAACTTATTAATCAATGGAACTAGGTATCCATGTGTCTTACCACTGCCAGTTTCTGCTGCTACAACTACATCACTTCCTGAATTTATACATGGTATACAAGCTGCCTACAAAATTCAAAAGTACCAAATCAATATAAAAATCAAAACTTTAACTTTCTAGGGTTTAGAAAACTTGATAGATAGATAGATAGATAGATAGATAGAGAGATTGGGGACCTGAATTCGAGATGGTTTTTCGAGGCCAATAGTAGAGAGAGAACGAGAGAGTTGCTCGGAAATACCAAGAGAAGTCCATGAAATTGATTCATCAGCGAAGAAGCTTTCGTTTCTCTTACTGTCTTCAGCTACTGTTAAAGAAGAAGTTGCGTATGCCCTAATTCGATTGCGGTGTTTAAGTAAAATTAGGGTTTGAAGTGAAGACAATCTGAATGGTGATAGAAGAGGAGAGGAAGACGACGGAGATGAAGACGATGATAGTCTGCAACAATGGAGGATGGAAGAATGACGATGAATCATCATCATTCTCATGGTTGACTGATTGATTATCATTGATGATAAGGGAGGTTTTTGGAAATGGGGGAAGGGTTTATGATGCAAAAACCCCTTTCTGAAATACCGGGAAAATAAATTTCCCTCTTACTCCACCTTTGATGATAAGATAGTGTGTTGATTTACAAATATCGTATTTTACACTTACGTTACACTCTTTTCTTTCACTTTTACCTGCATGTGACTGACTGAAAGAGTCATTTATGGATACATCATTAATATATAATATAGTTGTGATATAATATGAAAATTATGGCGGGTCAAAATCTAGAGGGCACAACCTGATTTCAAGCGACTCGGAGAGGGAGGGAGGGACTAGAGTGGAATAAAGTAGGACTTTGGTTTGAATTCACGGCAGAAGTTTTAGGGGGTAGTGGATTGGGACTTTCACACACTTTCATAGAGAAAATGTCCCGTAGACATTTCAGATGACTTATTATAGACAACATGTCTTCATAGACATTTTCAAGACATTGGGTTTGTAGACAATGTCTTTATAGACATTTTAAGACATTTGATCCATAAACAAAATGTCCTGGGGACATTTCAAGATCTTGAGTCCCATTGACAAAATGTGTAATGCATATTATATTTGTACTAGTCAAAGATATATTCTTCGACTTTCATAGTCATCTATGAATATTTGTGGACATTGATGGACATCTGGTAGACATTTATTATTTTAATAATATTATTATTGTTTAATCACATGAAATAATATATTTATAATAACATTTTAAAAATATTTTTTTCGATTTTCGTAGACATCTGTGAATATTTGTGGACATTTGGTAGACATTTATTATTTTAATAATATTATTATTGTTTAATCACATGAAATAATATATTTATAATAACATTTCAAAAATATTGTTTTCGACTTTCGTAGACATCTGTGAATATTTGTGGACATTGATGGACATTTGGTAGACATTTATTATTTTAATAATATTATTATTGTTTAATCACATGAAATAATATATTTATAATAATATTTCAAGAATATTTTTTTCGACTTTCGTAGACATCTGTGAATATTTGTGGACATTGATGGACATTTGGTAGACATTTATTATTTTAATAATATTATTATTGTTTAATCACATGAAATAATATATTTATATTAACATTTCAAAAATATTTTTTTCGATTTTCGTAAACATCTATGAATATTGGTGGACATTGATGGACATTTGGTGGATATTTATTATTTTAATATTATCATTATTGTTTAATTGCATTGAATAATATATTTGTATGAACATTTCAAAATATATTTTCGACTTTCGTAGACGTCTTGTGAATATTTGTGGACATTGATGGACATTTGGTGGATATTTATTATTTTAATATTCTCATAATTGTTTAATCGCATGGAATAATATATTTGTATGAACATTTCAAAATATATTTTCGACTTTCGTAGACATCTTGTGAATATTTGTGGACATTGATGGACATTTGGTGGTCATTCAATTATTGTTGTTTAACCACATGATGGACTCCAAATGTCTCTTGTTTTTGTAAAGACATTTTGGGCTTCAAATTTGTCCCAAATCCTTCACAAAATCCATCAAACTATGAAGTCTACCAAAGTCTGGGACATTTTGTCTATAATCAAATGCCTCAGACTTTCATAGACTCTCAAATGTCGGATTTGAAAATAGCTATTTGGGTTGAGAAAAATATCATAATAACTAAAAGAGCCATCATATTATCAATTAACTAAAAGTTGTTATAATATTAAGGGGAATGATACATAAGGTTTAAAATAATACAGGTAATTAAGAATCAAGTCATTTTCTATCTTTTTCCTTCCCAAAATACCCTTACTCATTAATATTCATTTGCTTCCAAAAGACCCAAAATTTTAGGGGTTTTCTGTTTCTTCTTTTTCCCCTTCAATTGAATTTCTTAACACCCGAAACTTCATCTCCATACTCGTGAGGATGGATTCAGATATGGAGTCTTTTCGTTTGATTGATGTTTGTTCTGAAGATGATTGTCTTCTTTTTTTCTCCTTCTGGTAATTCTTTCTCTCTCTATGTCTTTTTATGATAATTGAATTTTGATAATGAAGATTATTAGTTTCTACTAGATCGTAGGTTATTTATTTGCCATTTTCGATTTGTTTGGCTAATTTATACTTTTAGGGTTTGAGATGATTATTTTTTTAAAGAAATATACAATTTTTATTTTATATGACAAATGTACAATTCTTGAATCAAATTGAGAGGTAGGATTTGATTGCCTTTCTTATACTTTATTCACATTTCTAATCTGATTTTTGGGTGATGTTTTATTTCCATTTCCTTGTTTATCAAGAGTAGTAGAACTTAGAACCAATTAGGTTAATGTTTTACCTGACACAAGGATTGGATTTGTGCAAGTTGAGGTAAAGAGTATAATTGTAATTGTTTGCCATTAGAATACTTAACGTCTTAAATTGATCATTTTTACTTCTAGTAAATCCCATCATGTTGATCTTGGATGCAAGCAGTTCATTTGGTTTTCAAGTTTGATCGTTTCATTGCTTCTACGAAGATGTTTCACACTATTTTTCATGATTTTTGTTAATGTTTTACTCAACTTAAGTTTTTGCTAATGTTTTGCTCAACTTAAGTTTTGATGGATGTTCACTTTGATTGATTGGGATTGGTTGGTCATCCTTGAAACCCTACTTACAGGACAAAGAAAAAAAGTTTTGATGACTGTAAACTAGGTTTACAATTATGAAAAGTCGACATACGGTATCGCCAAACAAATTTGAGATGCTACTAGAAGTCTCAGAACTCATAATTGAGTGTGTAAGTGACCGATCCGACTAAAAATTAAAGTATTATCATCTAGATGTTTCAGAATGAGTTTATGCTAACAGATTTTTCTAATGATTCGTTAGTTAATTAGCTGATTTGGATTAGATTGGATTTGGTTTTCGTTAATTGAATTTGATTGTTTCTCTTGATTGATCCGACTAAAAATTAAATTTTGATCATATTGGTATTTCAGAATGAGTTTGTGTTAGTTGATCGGTGAGATATTCAGACCAATCGAATAGTTTTAGTATATTATAGTTCTGATTTTGTTAATGATTGGTTAGTTAACTCGTTGATTTGGATTAGATTAGATTTTGTTAATAGAATTTGATTGTTACTCATCATTTTGTAGAGGTTTATCTAGTTAATCTCTAATTTTATGGATAGGTGGATTTGTAGGTGATGAGATCTGTTTTCTTAGTTGGTTCATTTAAATTTTTTGCCTCTTTTTTGCTATAATTGTGGGTTGGGTAAATTAATACTTCAATTCACTGGTTTCTATGTTTAATTTCATTAGCTCTTTTGACGAGAACTATGATTTTTCTGTGCTCATTTTTTGGGTTGTTTTGCTTGTTATTATAGATTATGGATGCTTGTTTCTTACTGTTGTGGTTAAGCGATTGAGTTGCAGTTTGCTGTGATGGGCACTTAACCAAACAATGCATGAATGCACTAGCTTGGTGTTTGGTGTTGCACTTTTGTGTTTGCAATTGAAAAAAGTAAATTATGTCTTTGTCAGGAGATATTCCTTGAAGTTCTAAACCTATCACACAACCAACTCGCTGGAACCATACCAACAGGTGGACAATTCAGCAGGTGGAACCATACTTCTTTCGACGGGAACTTAGGTTTGTGCGGGTTTCAAGTGTCAAGAGAGTGTGGAGATCATGTAGAATTGCCTGAAGTAGAAGAGAGTGAGGATGATTGGAGAGAACTAGTATGTTTGATTGGAAAATCATGTTGATGGGCGTCAGTTTTGGACTTGTAACTGGAGTTGTCATAGAACATATCATATTGGACGGGAAGTTAACAAAGATACTCCTACAAAGTAAGCTGCAACAGACGCCCTTGTGGTGCCATTCCATAACTTGACTGACTTATCAAAAGTAGCTAGCTAGCACTTGCTCAATTGTCCGTCACGCGAAAAGTAGACATGGTTCACAAGTTGTAGTTGACCCTATGAAAAGGATGACCATTCTTCAGATTTTGCAGCATCCGTGGTTCCAAGTTCATCTTCCACGGTATTTAGCCACGCCTTCTCCAGATACAATTACAAAAGGCAAAGAAGGTAGACCTATAGTTTACCTCTTCTGTCTTTTTTGTTATTGGTCTCTAACAGTAGTAATCTTATATGGTGCTATCTGTGTTTGAAACCAATTATTTGAGATTTTTGAACCTATAGCCCCACAAAAAGGGCGAATTTTATACTTTGCTTTTGTTGTATATGTTGTAAATGGAAATGAAATTGGTAACATGTATTTCGATGAAAGATACAAAGAAGGAAGAAGTATAAGAACATTAAAAAAAATTTACATAGATACAACGATTCTAAGATTCGAAAGCGGTTCCCTCATTCATTTGATGATCAAACGATTTAGTCTCCAAATGGGTTTATGAATATTGTGCTTATTACTTGTGTACCTTTTCTCTTAATTATACTCTATATTATTTACTTATTATATACTTTTTTTTTGTTGAAAATATTTTGTACTCTATTACTGTCTTGTTTGTTACAAAATCATGTTTGCAATCTGTATTTTGCAAACACAGTTTGCAGTTTACATTATGCAAACACATGTTTGCAGTTTACATTATGCAAACACAAGTTTGCAGATCAGATTGTTTCAATATTATTTTGACCTTTCCAGAAATTACTCCTTTATTAAATACTATAACTATATATCAACCTTAAGATATCTTGGGCCTTATAGGTCTCACGCTTAAGTCATTAACTGAAAGTCTATCTATTTCTACCTTAACACGTTAGCAGTATTCTATGAAAAATGTAAGGGCCAAACAATGTTTACAACTGGCACACACCAACCCACTTGTCTTGGTCACTTGATCGAGACCAAGACCAAATGAGTCTGTTATGTGCACAACTATAGTCAAAGGCGTAACAGAAAATAAACTCTAGGTTTCCCAATGGACTCCATCAGTAACTCCCACACTAAGCTTCCCAAAGGGTGTCTTCTAAATTCTTTCACCAGCCACTGAACCACAAGCACCATTTGTTTCTCTCATGGAATTGATGGTAATCAATTATAGATGTCCACTTCGACAACCATTGTTTTTTCGCTACTCTCTCTCTGTAGAAAAATGAAACCAAAACCATCAATCGAGTGTTCCCGTTTTCGATAAGCAAAAAAGAGGAGAAAGTAGTAGTGTAGTTGGCGACGTGACGATGAAATTATGACCACATTAAGCTTAGGTAGTGCATTGTAAATAATTAATGTTTAACATATATCTCAATATGGTTAACCAACGAAAAATCATGTGATCATATTTATGAGTTATACAATGGAGACCTCATGCGACTGTACCTATAGCTCGGGATGTCGCCATGTTCAGTCTGACCATGACACAGAAGCACGAGCGTTTAGTAATGACACGAAATTCCGTCTTAAAAGACGATGTCTCTAGTTGGTGTTTTTGATGTGTTCTAACACATTAAGCAAATCCGCTTTTGACCCTTCTCTCTGTGCCATTTTCATAAACCACCCTTTAGGTTTGCCCCTTATTTTTGTTCAAAATCGTTTTTGACCCTTTAATTTTTTGACTAGCGCAAACTGACTTTAAATCCTGGCTCCGCCCTTACATAAGGGTATTCGATGGAATTTGTTATTAGCTGTTAAGACAGATTGTTCAACTCATAAGAGTTATGATAGGTGGCCAATACGTGGACTCCCGGTTTTTTTTATATGGACAACTATTTTATGTGGGCAATCATAAAAACTAAAAAAATTATATGGACAACAATTTTTAAGGGGACAACACTTTATTATTTTCCGTTCAAGTTCTCAAGAATTAGAACTTTATTTTAACTCTTACTTTTTCTCCATAAACCCTAGACTTTAGTTTTCTCCTTCTTCTTCATCGCCAACAAATTTCTAGAGAGAGAAAATTTTTGGAGAGAAATTGTTGAAAAACCTTCCTAAATAGAAAGGTAAGATTTAAGTCTTATTCTTGAACCCTAAAATCCCTTGAAAATTTTAAAACCTAAAAATCAATTTTTGAAAATTTAAAACCAAGAACACACAGTAGATGAAGAAACATGGGGAATTTGTGTTGTTTCTCAAACCAGAAAGTAAAGAAGAAGAAAATATCTCATCTTCTTCATCAAAACTTTTCTCAAATAACTCACCAAATATAATTTCAAGTAATAGATGGAGTAGAATACGTTCTCTCATCAACTTCTAAGAGAGAGACAATCTCAAGATAGATTGATTCAAGAACAAGCTACTGCTGCAGGGCTGCTTCTGTACTCTTTAAATAACAACATCAAAATCAAAATGGTGGTAGTTAATCTTCAATTTTGGTCCGTTCACTCTTTAAGAAACCCTCGTTTAAGTTCAATTTAGAAACAACAATCTTTTACATAGAAGTTCTAGTTCTAGGGCTCGTTCTCTTAATGATCCACTTCTTCATCCCCATCATCTTTGGTTTTTTATTTTTTATTTTTGTTAGTGGTCCACAATTTAGTAAGTGTTAATATTAAAGGTCTTATGAAGTTGTCCCCTTATTAAATCAAAGTCAACTAACTCAAATATAATTGATTGGCCTGAAAATAATTGTCCGAATAAGAAAATCGGTTGTCCACGTATTAGTGACCTTATGATATTGACCCAATCTCATACAATGAGCTTTATAATGGGGAACCGAACAACCTAATTAGTTCTGGAGTAAGACCTATTTTGTATAAAATCTTCTGCTCATGGACTTATGAGGTCAAATGTTAATTCCACATGTTTTTCAAAACTAAAATCTTCTTCCCCCAATTTCCCTCCATTTTCAAATCAACTAATCCATGCTTCTCTCACCTCTCAAACCTAACTACCATAACTGAAACTCTTTCTCAACTCCTCAAACAACACCAAAAACTCCCTCAAATAACCCAAATTCATGCTCAAATCATTACTCAAGGCTTTTCATCTAAACCCCATTTGATTTTGCCTCTCATTCACTCATATCTCTCTTCAAAACACCTCATTTTCGCCCATCTCTTATTCGATAGGTATCCATCTCAATTTCCATCCACTCTCTTGTGGAATATCATGATTCAAGCTTACTCCAAGATACCCAATTCCCACGAATCTGTTCATCTATTCAGACAAATGGTTGCTCTGAATAGACCCACCTTGTCTATCCCAGACAAGTACACTTTCACTTTTGTGATCACTGCTTGTTCAAATCAAAAGACACCCATTTATGGAAAAATCATGCATCCATTGATTATAAAGTTTGGGTGTGAAGTTGATACCTTTGTGTGCAACTCATTACTAAACTTTTATTCTATTTTTGGGAGAATGAAGGAAGCTCAAAACATATTCGACGAAATGACTCAAAGGGATGTTGTTACTTGGACTAGTCTCATAAGTGGTTATGTTAAACTTGGGGAAATGGGCAGAGCTATCGAATTATTTGATAGTATGCCTGAGCGTAACGAAGTTTCTTGGGTGGTTATGGTTTCGGGTTTCGTTGGAATTGGAAGGTATAATGATGCGCTTATGTATTTCAATTATATGTTGTGTGATCATAATGTGAAGCCAAATGAGGCAATTCTTGTATGTGTTTTATCTGCTTGTGCCCATCTTGGGGCTTTAGACCAAGGAAGATGGATTAATGTTTATATAGATAAGCTAGGATTTTCAAAAAGTTCAAATATTTCTACTGCTCTAATCGATATGTATGCAAAATGTGGGGAGGTAGATTGCGCTAAAAGAGTTTTTTGTAGGATCTCAAAAAGAGATGTTCTCACCTGGACAAGCATGATTTCAGGGTTATCAATGCATGGGCTTGGTGAGGATGCTCTTCTTGTTTTCGATCAAATGCTAGCCAAAGGAATAAAACCAGATGATATCACTTTGTTGGGTGTTTTAAATGGATGTAGTCATTCTGGTCTCGTAGAGGAAGGTTTTTCGATCTTCGATAACATGGAAAAGTCGTGGGGAGTTTCACCGAAGATTGAGCATTATGGGTGCATGGTTGATCTTCTCGGTCGTGCTAGTCAATTGGAACGCGCGTTTGAGTTCGTGAGAAGAATGCCATTAGAGCCTGACATCATAATATGGAGATCGTTGCTTAGTTCTTGTAGAATTCACAGAAATGTTGATCTTGGGGAACGAATCATAGATCACATTTGTCAGTTTGATCCTAGTTTACATGGTGGAGGTTATGTTCTTCTTTCCAATTTGTATGCATCTTTAGGTAGGTGGGAGAGGGTTGATAGAGTGAGGAAGCAAATGAACGAAAAGAAGACCGAGTTAAACACGGGTTGTAGTTGGATTGAAGTTGATGGGTTTGTTCATGAATTTCTTGCTGCAGATAAATTGCATCCACGAATCACAGATATACACGACAAGTTGAAAGAAGTATTGAAGAGAGCAAGAATGGAAGGAGGTTATGTTACTAACACAAACCAAGTATTATTCGATTTGAGTGAGGAAGAGAAAGAACAAGCAGTTTCTTGGCATAGTGAGAAGCTAGCTGTGGCATTTGGGTTGCTCACAACTGATAACGGAACTCCAATCCGAATTGTAAAGAATCTTAGGATATGTGAAGATTGCCATTCTGCAATGAAAGCAATTTCCCAAGTTTGTAGTAGAGAGATTGTTGTGAGAGATCGATCTCGATTTCACAGTTTTAGAGAAGGGAATTGTTCATGCAAGGATTATTGGTAAGAAACAACAAGTCATACACGAATCTTATTGATTTGATTAGTGAAAACCTTTTCTTTATAGAATACCCAAAACCAAGAGCATCTTTGCAAGCTAAATATTCTTGAGTTTCAGCAATCAAGACATGCCAAAGAGTTCATGTCATGGAGATTTTGTTATTAGAGATACTGTTGAGTGTACCATTAATTTGTGACCGAACCAATCTTGTTGACAATTGCGTTAAACAAAATGATCTGCTCTTGTTTGTGCATTACCTGCTTGAGCTCGTTTCGGGGCGTTGGATCAAGGAAGCGAATTCATGTTCACGGACAAGAACGGATTACCGGAACCTCCTGAAGCCTTTTCCTTTTGGATCGAGTCCTTGGAGAATGAAGATAGATGGGTTCAGATCAAACCACATGAGAACCTTGCTCTTTTGGATTCAGTCCTTGGAGCTCTTCCCAAGAAAAAAAATCGGCAGGTAAAATATGTAAAATTTCTAACCATTTTCAATTGGGTCCCAAATGCTTGTGTAGTTGTGTTAGGATCTTGTTTTTTGAAGGGCTTACTGTTTGAGGGTATTTATGTTAGGTCACCTTTTACTCTTAAATGATAATCTTAGTTCATTAGGATTATACTATTTAGACAAGTAAGTGCTCAAAGTTGTAAGCCATGCTTTGTGTTAGTAAAACTGTGAGAAATCACCTTACTCGATACAGGACAGAGCCTTTGCAGATCCATGTAAAAATCGGTGTTCTAACTTCTAAACAATTCAAATAATGTTCTTGACTCCTGTATACGACACGCACACACACACACACATAGTCACACAAACAACACACAAATATATATATATATATATATATATATATATATATATATGAGCTATAGTGGCATGTATATTATAAGAATTTTATTGACTCCTGCACTGACACATATGCACACGTGCACACACACTGAGTCTCACGAACATATATATTATAAAAGATGAGCTACTGGGGCATGTGTTATTTTTCTATAGAACCCATACCCAGGTGTGGCGTAAACAACTGGAAGGGGGGAGTTCTCGTGCAAGTTGAGAGCTCGAAAGTCCTAGAGGGACGCCAAGAATTTAGGGTTACCCAGACTCAGTAATGCTAGATCCAATTAATATAACATGTCATTTGTACTATATTTACATATAAATTGATTAGTCCAACATGACTGCGCCACCCATTTCGGTATCTAGATATTAAATTCGAAAAGAGATGTGAAGTCTTTGATATAGTGCTAAAAATAAAGATGGTACTAATGTTGTTAACCCCAATATATATGAGAAGGCATGATATTATTTTTTTAGTAACTAGTGAGCAAGATATAATATATTTGTCAAGATGGTATTATTACGATAACATGTGCGTATATATTCATCACAAGTCATGAAATTTTTTATTCTTTAGCAGATAGAAATCATACTGGTTTTGGTATTTGAGCTGTCCTAGATATTGGAGGATGCTAAAATTGCAAGTTACTCATGCTTGCATTTATGTCATGCAGGAGCCTGCAGAATCTTTCCTATTTTTTCATTTCTTGTTACTTTATTTTATCACTACCAAATCTGTCCTACTAACTTATACTATTATAGACAGCCAGTGGCCACCCTCCACCGGCCACTGGCTACTTTCACCGGCCAATGGCCACCAAAGGTCCCCTAGGGCGATCCTTGTTGGAAGATGCTTCGATATTCTAGAGTCTTACTTAGAGTCCTACTCAAAAGCTGATTTTGCGCCGTCTTGAGATCATACTTTGGTCAACAGTTATTACAAAAACCTCATTGATTTTAGATGGGTAGAATGGATTATGTCGTCAATGGTTTGAGTAAGACTTTGGGTGATTGTATTACTTCCTTGTTTTGTTAGTTGCCATCAAAGGGGAACTAGGATCTTATGTTAGGGAAGCTGACATAAACTTACAATTTTATGAATTGAAATTCTGGCTCGAAAATTAGTGCTTGTTAATTCATTACTGGAATTATCTAACATAGTTTCCCCAAAACATGACCTCTCGCTTAATTTCATAGTTTCTTTATGTTTTCATAGCTTAGAAGAACAATAGGTTTGTCACTCCTTAGGACCATTTTTACCACTACCCACGTCTCATAATCCTTTCGATCTTTACCAATCACATTATAGAAGTTGCTTAGTATATATCATGAACATCCTCTTTTCATGTCAAATAGGGAAAAAGGAGAAGAGAATCTCATTGACTCTTTAAGTTGTAAATCAATCTACATTAGTTTTGGCAATGACATATGACATTTTCAAATTAATACCAACTAATGAAGCTATAGTTGACATTCATGATGGTTCATTGTTTTACCATGACTTAGAAGATTTCAGTTTCAATAACAAGAGGTTCAGATAATCTGAAACACTTCTGTTATAAAACTGTGATAATTTGCACATAAATGAAGAAGACGGGCGAATTCATGCAATTGTTGTTAGTTTCATTGAATAACTTCTGATGCATTTCTTGATCTAACCTATACAAGAGATGTTTTACCATGAACTGATTCATACAATATAAGAATGTCTACTTGGAAGAAGCAATAGAATCACTCATCATGGATCATTCTTATTTCCCCAGCAAAGAAATCCAGTCCTGGATAGAAAAATTTTCTGGTTAAAACAGTTCATGATTTCTAATCCTTTGCTGGTTTTGTGACAGTGAAGGTGGAACAAATTGATGTCATTTTCAGCTCCCTGTCTCAGAGATACTCTGTAACGAAGGCCGCCATGATCTTGATCTTCCTCCAAAAGAACTCGTCGTCTTATATCGAGGTCTTTCTTGTTTTACTACCTGAAATTCATGTCAATAAATGGAACCATTAGTTACTTTACTAATTCACAGTTTACCCATATCAGAATATAAATCACAGTACTTTTTTCCTTTGGCTCTATAAGACTGTAAATCAATGACCCATACACAATGACTCGACGACTCGTATGAATTTAAATTTTCTGACTCAAATGAATCCAAAATCAACTCAATCCAGCTATTCAGACAAGTCAGACAAAAACAAACATTTTGACTTCTGGCTCGAGTCAATTCAGACCTCGAGACAGATTTTAGATCTGACTATGAAAAAAAGCGGACAGTTGCTCGAATCAAAATTTCAAAGACAACCCATTAAGGAATTTAGTTTACCTGATTCATCTCCGAATTTTCGGAGATTCTCTCTTCTTCTCTATCACATCTTAAACTCTGTTTTTCACCATCTTGGTTAAGAAGTTGTGGCTTATCATTCATTAATTCCATTTCTTTCTTCTTCATTTTAGCGTACTTCTTTGCCCACATTCCTTTCATAACCTCTGTAAACCAATAAAAAAATAGTTAGAACTAGTAAAAATAAAAAAAAAATACATGATTTTTTAAGTTCTTAAGAACTTCGAAGATCTGATAAAAGTTCGGAGCGAATAACCCCCACTAGTCTAAAAGAAGTTGTTGATTGAGAAATGAACAAACCTTGAGAACTAATGAGTCTATAAGCTTGTCCAAGAACAAGAGTATCATTAGGCCTAAGAATTTTAACTCGGGTAATCCGAACTTGGCCTCGATGATTCTCCAACTCTTTCTTCTTCAATTCATCTTTTTCAGGAACACTACAAAGAGTGATTATAAGAGCAACATAATGACCAGGATTTGTTTTCATTACTTCACTAGCCATTAATGGCCAATACCATCTATCTACTCTTCCACTTGGGTGTTGTATCACCATTGTTGCTGCATCAACAGCTTGACAATTACCCATTTCTCTCTCTCTCTCTAAAACTATTACTACTAGAAGTTTAGAAGAAGTGGGGAAGAAGAGAAGTTGTCTAAAATTAAGGAAAGACTTGGTATTTAAGAGAGAAGAAGAGATTAATTAAGTTGTTAATTAATTAAGGTTGAAAGGCAGCATCAATGATGGACGGCGTGTTTGGTGGTTTCATACGTGAGCGTGAGATTCCGTGAATAAGTTTGTGGGTCCCAATTTCTGTTTACCTTGTTTCACAAACACTCCCTATTCATGACCCACCCAACTTGTCTAGTGAGTTTCTTCCTTGTCTACTCATTTTTTACATTTTTACCCTTTAGTCAACTCTTGGTCTTCAATTTGACCCCACTTGTGTGACTCTTACTCATCAGTACACATCTCTGATCTCTCCCATAATCAACTGTCGTCCCAAGGGTCCTTGAGAAAAGAAAAATATCGGACTAACCGATAAACTCATAGTTCTCACTCAGTGGATGAAATTATTATATAGTCAAACGTAGAACTATCTTTGTTCAGTCTGACAAAGAAACAAATGTTTATTATTTGTAAGACTAGTTTTAATGTAAATAACCGATTTGACATTGATCTGAAACATTCGAGAATTGAAGCAATATGAATTTGTTAGAGCATTTTCAATGCAACAGTCAACTTAAAGAAATCAAATTGATACATATGATTACTTGAATTTTTAACTAAATCATTCTCTAATGCAACACTCAACTTGAATCTTAATATGATGTGACAACAATAAATGTTGAGATACTGAAAATAACATTGCGTTAGTTTCTTTTTTTAGTATCTCAACATTTATCGTTGTGTCTCAATTAGCCCACATAATCGTTTTGTATATTAAAATAAAAAACAAAATAAATATTGAATTTTTTGAGTGTTGCATTGGAGAAATACTATGAATTGAAGATCTCAATAGTGCTAGGAAAGAAAATCTCAATTCATACTCGACACATTTGATTAGTTGAATGTTGCATTGGAGAAGCTCATAACATAGAATGTTAATTATGAACTCGTGTGACTAAATAGTCTATCAAAATATACATTAACCACATCAAATTGTGACTAACTCTTTTGAGTTTTATTGACATAGGAATGGTTTATTGTTTCTAACTTTCTATATTTGATGTGACCCTCGAAGTAAAGAATAATATGTTATTTGAATGGGTGAAGGAAAGAATCATTGTCTATGATATTGAATCACACTATTTATGATATAAAATTGGAGAAGGGGTAATTTGAGTGTGGAATTAGAGTAGTGGGGAGGGGACCAAAGGCAGTGTTTGGTGGCGAAATAAGTGAGTAGAGGGGATCATATGGTTGAGAAATGAGGGGACAAGCACTGAGGAAAACCCTAATTTTATAAAAACTGAACTCTGAATTGGGGAGATTGAGCGAGGGAACACATCTTTGGTTTGCAAGTTGTTGTCCTCATAAAAGACATTAGGCACCTTACCTCACTTCAGATTTCCCCAATTTGATCTATGTAGTTTTCTTATTAAATAATAGTAGCCATTATAATAAATCGCGACAGGTATGTCAGTTTATATTTCGTAATAGGATTCTTTTTCAGTTAGAAATGAAAATAAAAATAAAGATTTAGAAAAATATATATATGGCAATCTTCTTCTTAAGTTGTCCAAATTATCATCGATCTAAAAAACAGTCCTATCAAGAAAATAATTATCTAGATATATTTTTATCGAAAGAAGGAAAAATGTATTTGAAATGATTATTTTCAACTTATTATTATATTCTATTTTTATCGAAAAGATGGAAAAATGTATCTGAAAACAAAGATTTATAAGAATATATACATGGCAATCTTCTTCTTAAATTATCTCAATTATAATCGATCAAACAAACAGTCTTATCAAGAAAAGAATTACCTAGATACATTTTTATCGAAAAGATGGAAAAATGTATCTGAAAATAAAGATTTATAAGAATATATACATGGTAATCTTCTTCTTAAATTATCCAAGTTATAATCGACCAAACAAACAGTCTTATCAAGAAAAGAATTACCTAGATATATTTTTATCGAAAAGATGAAAAAATGTATTTGAAATGATTGTTTTCAACTTTTTTTTTATATTCTATTTTTATGAAAAAAAAAATGTAAAATGTACGGGCGTCTTTCGAGCTGGGTCTTTTGGAATTCTATAATTATTTTCGAACACTTCAAGAAAATATTTGCTGGAGAATATTTCTTTTGGGAGATTTTATTCTTATATTTAAAAAAAAAAATAGTGTACTTTTAAATATTTATGTTAAATATTAAATACTTTTAAAAATACCCATAGTCCTTTTTGTATAACTGTAATCCCAAATAATTTATAAGTATTCATTGTATCTCAAGGAGAATCACTCTAATCAAGATTTAGAATAATTTAAAAATGAAAAAGAACAACTTTATTTTGCAAAAAGCTCCAAAATCGAAAGCAATTTGAGTTCAAATTGAACATGGTAATGCTTTTTAAGAGATAACTCAATTTTTTTTAAGATTAAATAATAATATAAATGACTTTAACAAACTAATAATTAAGTAAAACAAAATGGTTTTGAGTTGGCTCTTCACTAGTGTACATTATAGTGAGTATATATGAGAAAATGGATTATGAGAATCCAAATATCCTTTTCTTTCCAAACAAAAATATATTAAATTAGATAAAGCAAAATAATAAAGCTGGCTAATCTTATTTTAAGTTTATAAGAAGTTGGGCCAAGTCATACCATGTCACTCCACTTCCATAAGATTCATAATGCTAGATTAACTTTTGTTAGAACTTCTAAGATCATCACACTGTTCTTCCAAAATGGAAATCTATAATGCATATCTACTGCCCAAACCTAAATAGAAAGTAACAATCCTGGTTTAGAACGAAAAAAATCATCGAGAGAGAGAGTAGGGTAGGGAGAGTTGATCTGAAAATACGAACTTTAATTTTTAGACTTTTAAATCATTGTTGATCTCAAAAAGTGAGGTTGTCAAGAAAAAGATTAAGAAAGGTGTAGTTCTCACAGTATTATTTCTCCATTGTGAAAATAAAAATAGATTCGATCAAACAAATTTGAAATAATCAAAAAAACTTGCGAACTGTCTTTCTAATGAATTCACCTAAATCTAAAATAGACACATTAGTCATGGTAATTACACGAAATGACAAGATATTTAATAATGTTTTATAGGGTAAAACTAAGTTAGAAGTACTGAGATCCTTGTTAAAGGACAGATCAAGAGAACCCCAATGAGCTTATAAACTACTAATATGTGTTTGTTTTATCTTCTTTTGGGTTGGTTTATACACAAGGAGTACTTACACTAAGTTTTGGTAGGAAGACAATAATCTTCCTAGGGATCTTTGACTCTTGTATATCTAAATAGTACCATACAATGATCTTGCAAACCCATTACATTTGACTTATATTGTAGTACGTAGAAAATCAATCCATATTTTTGGAAACTCTAGCACAACTATCAAGTGATATTAGGCATGTGAGGTGTTGGGGATCTAGGGTTCATAAATTGATTGAAATGACTCTTGTTCAAAGTCAGTGAAAGGGCAAGATGACATCCATTTAATATTTAAATGAGAGGTTTATCTTTTTCAATTCAAAATAAGATTTAAAAATAGAAAGTGGGTGACATTTAGGTTTTATTGTTCATAAATTGTTGTGTATGATGCCAACAATATTTTGGTCCCAATGCGCTCAATATCTTTTCTTTTTTTTGTTGACGTTGTGATCAATATCTTTGGATTACAACATTTCAATCAGACCAAGCAACATTTATTCTTGGAGGGGTCTTTAGGAAGGAAAGAAAAAGGTTCATTTCTCAAAATTGAAGACACAAATGATACAACTTCATATTTTCCCTAAATATTCTTAGAGTAAAAGAAATAACATACAAGAAGATGTTTCCCTTAGAGGGACGCCATTGTAAGTTAGGATTTTTTTTTGTTACAAGTTTGGAGTCAAGTCGTGTGACATGAAGAAAAAAGATGTAGATTTCTCGAGTCCATGTTCATTCATCTCAGATTTCTCATTAGAGAAACAAAAATGATGCTATGCCCGACCACTTTTCCGGCGGGGTGACGTGGCCGGTCCAGATTTAGAGATTGAAAGTGAAAATCTCTCTGTCTCTAAATCTGGCCCGACCACGTCACCCGATCGGGATTTAGCCGGGAAAGTGGTCGGGCATAGCATCAGGTCTGTTAGGGAAATATTTCTAGTTTAGTACTGTGTTGTTATTATCTTTTTAGAGTTTGAGCTCTACATTTCACGCATCTCCTCGTAAAACTCTTTTGTTTAATGGTAATTGTTTTTGACTAAAAAACAATATTTGTCGTGCCCAATAGAATAAGTCTATTGTCACTATAAATTTGAGGTTCCAATTTCACATCACAACACCATCGTGTATCTTGATCTGAATAGTACCAATTCCAATCACCTTACAAGGAGCGTCGTTTCCCATTAACACCTTACCGTCATTAATGATTGTGTAAGTGGAAAACCATTCCTTATGCGGACATACATGGAATGTACATCCAGTATCCAAAATTCACCTATCTTCTGCGAAGCAGGCATTGATCGCCAGAACCATAGCTTCATCACATTCTTCAATGATTGCCAAGACACTACCATCATCTTCTTCGATGACTGTTGCCTCTGCTGGCTTCTTCCTAAGCTCAGGACAATTCCTTTTGAAGTGTCCATCCTTCTTACAATTAAAGCATCTGTACTTTTTAGGGTTCGATTTAGACCGTGAACGACCCTTCCCATCGACCACATGCTGCGTCCTTCCCCTTACCACCAAACCATCACCTGAGCTGCTTTCTTCCATTGACCTCCGTCTCAACTCCTTTGAATTCAATGCTGCTTTAAAATACTCAAAGGTTGTAATTGTTTTTCCAGACATAAAAGAATCAACAAAGCTTTCATATAATGGAGGCAGGGATGCAAGCAATAGTACTGCCTTATCTTCTTCGAATTTGACATCTATGTTTGCAAATCTAAGAATACTCGGTTGAGTTCATCCATATGGTCTTTCAACGATTCCCGTTCTAACATCTGTAAACTAAATAATTTCTTCTTTAGATACAAATGATTAGTTAGGGATTTCGTCATATACCTTGTCTCCAACTTACTTCATAGCCCATCGGCTGTAGTTTCCGTCGCTACTTCCTGCAAGACCTCATTGCTCAAACAGAGTAGAATCTGACCATGAGCTCTCTCTATGAGATCTTCCTTCTCTGCTTCTGAAAGTGATTCAGCGAGTGCAGTCTTCCCATTCAACGTCTTCAGCAGACCCTGTTGAACTAATACTGCTCGCATCTTAATCTTCCAAAGATTAAAATCCTTACTTCCATCGAACTTCTCTATCTCGTATTTCGCCATCACAGAACCCTCAAAACCAGAGCTCTGATACCAGTTTGTTATGTCCAATCGGGGTTAATGTGAACAATACGAGTAATCCAAGACAAACACTAGGAATAGTAAAGAACAATCAAGAACAGAACACAAGGATTTACGTGGTTTGGTTGGTGGGACCTACTCCACGGTGACAACAACGCGATGATTTCCACTATGATAAGCAAACAAGTTTTACACAAGAGATTCGTGAGATTGTGTCTTGCTGATATCTCCTTTGGGTTTAGTTTATATAGCCACTAAACCCTAATCCCACCGCCTCATTGACTCTCTCTTTACAACCGACATTATACACGAATAACACTAATCACCGACATAAGCCTAGCTTTGCATTCCAGCTCTATCTCGGGTCCAGCTTTGCCTCAGAGCACTGCTTCGCATACAAGCTCTGTCTTAGTAATCAGCTCCGCTAATGGGTCCAAGCTTCGGTAGGTTGTACCGGGTTCGATACCAATCCATATTCGAGTCACTTCTAACAGTTCATTTGATTCGATTATCGTTTCGATCGTATTTTCATGTGTCTTGTCAAACACTTCGCTTAGTTAATAGACGAAACGAAGTATTCGATATTGATCGTAGTCTAAGTCATAATTTCTCATGTGTCTTGTCATGCACTTCACATAGTTAGGCGACTAGATAACGCTCTCGACGACTCGAGTTTAACCGATTATGATGTTTGTTTGACTAAGTATGATCTCCGGATATACGTAGTACTTAGAGACATCAATTTTTAGGAGTAGAACATCGATTGTACTTCGACACATTAGGTCGGACCACACATAGTCGTAGGTTATCGTTATGGATTCCCGGATTCGACACATCTCTCTCTTATTTGTTGTGTCCCGACGTTTGTTCCCCGACTCTTTTTTCTCCGACTCTTCTCTCGAATTTCTCTCGCCCATTTACTTAATTTTGTTAGTTTAGCTTTACTAGTGTTCTTCTCTTGTTTACTTATTCGATCAACCCCCTAGTCTAAGCTAGCTAGTGATACTTAAACCGACGGATAAGACCGTCCGATATCCAAATTACATTCCTATCCTTGGATCGATTTCGACTTTGCCAGTTACTACTTGATACGTCCACTTGGGTTTGCAGCTTTTTGGGCGCATCAAGTTTTTGGCGCCGCTGCCGGGGATAGGTTCAGTAGTTAGGTTATCGTTTGTGTTTTGTTCATTAGTCTTGTGTTATTCACTTACTTAGACGTTTTCTTTTTCTTCTTTATTATTTTTAGTTTCTTATATTTTTATCTTTTTAGGTACCTTTTCAAGAAAAGAGCCAAAAAGAGACATAAGAGCGAAAAAAAAGAAAGAATCGAGAAACTAAGCAAAAATGGCGAACGAAACTAGAGGAACACTCGATAGTATCACAATTATCTCTTCCTTTTTATTTGTGTGTGATTGTTTAGTTTTATAAGTGTTAGTTCTTATTCTGTGATTGTGTGTTTGCCTCCTTGAATATTGTGAGATCATGGCAAGTTGGTCATTTGATGATGATGACCTTATGCTAAATCCTTCTAATACTAGTCGACCATCTACAAGTCATCAGGACTACTCAAACTTATATAGGAATGGTTCGACTAGTGACAGGAATAGGCGAGTTGAGCCTGACCGAACTAGGATGACCATGGGTGAATACCGACAGATGTATGGAGTCGGTCAGACAAGTCATCAATACGGTCTTAGGGATTATGAGCATGAGGGTAATCAACCTTGTAAGAGTCTTCGAGGCTATCGACAAGAATTTGGGATGACCACACCTTCATGTATGAATTTTTCATTTGATGAGGACCGTAGTTCTATGAGTATTGATTGATCACGTCGAAGTCTTCGTGACTATCGACAAGCATATATGAACGGTTCACTTAGTGATGACAATTCCCGACTCGATGATTCCACTCAAAGAGTCGAGTCTAGGTATCTACATGAAGGTAGTGAAGAAAGGACCATGGAGACCATAAGCCTGGTTTGTGCTAGTTGTGCGAGCTTAAACCATTTGACCGAGTATTGTTTCATGATCCGTGTTCCGCGAGAGTCTTCGTCTAGTTATACTCATGTGCCTTATTACGAGAGGAGATGTCTGAAGATACTCTCCAAGTATTTTTAGAGTATCAAACTAGATTCAATCGAGATATAAAAGAGATCACGGAACGGATTTTCAATATTGTTGATAGAATTGAGTCGGAGCCTATCATCGACGAGGAAGGGGTTTGCGCACCCCAACCTCAAGAGGAGACTATGAATGATGGTGAGGGTAATACACCTAACTCTAGTCTTAAGTTAAATGTCGAAGAAGCTCTTGATAGACCTTTTAAGATGGAATTGACCGATGACCCTTGTTGCTCACTCCCTCGACCATTGTCATCTCACCATGATAGGACTACACTCGATTTTGATGTTCAAGATGATAGCTCTATGAGCAAGTTTGGGGATCACATGATGTTGAACTTTCTAATTTTTAGCACTTGTGATTACTTGGATGAATTATGTAGAAGTGAAGGTGTTGCTACGAACTTTGAGGCTTCAGATGCCTTTAAGGCTGTCGATAACATAGTAGTTATAGAGATAATTGATAGTTTGTCGGACCATTTCCCTAAGGAAACCACGGACCTTGAATCGGTCTCTGAGCCTATTGTTTTACCCTTAGAGTTTAGTTTGACCTTTCACATGATCTCAAACTCGGTTGTTGACCCTTTTTCGGCCTCTTCGGACTTGTTCCCTAGAATGTCTAGGGACTTAATGGATGTTTTATCCACTAAGCTCGAGGATGACTTTCTGCCTTCGACATACCTCTTAGCCCTTCACTTATATGTCGATCATTTCGATGACTTCTTAGTTGTCGCTCCTAGCATTTTTGCTTACTTAGTGGACCGTGCATCCACTAAGTTTGGGGATGACTTCTTTTCAGTTTTCGTCTCACGTGCACTTATTTGGATTGATATTCCTGTGAGACTTTTAGCATTTGTATATAGCTTTCTTTGGGTTGACCCCCAAATCTTCCGTCTTTTGCTTTATGATCGTTAGGCCGATTAATGGGCCTTGATGTTTGTGGGTAACATCTCTGGAAACCCTCCACGAGACATAACTCGTGCTCTTGTGTGAAAACAAGAGAATCAAAGACTCATTGCATAGCTCAATGCAGTCGTGTATACCCGCATTAGTGGTAGATTTGTATATGGTCATATCTTTTATGTGCTTCATTCTCATTATGTTATTGGATATATTAGGAGTATTTCTTATATGTTTTACTTTTAAGGTGTGGTTTGTTCCAAGTTTGGGGATGGCGCGAGCTTGACATCAATTTGGAACCTCTTTATACATGCGCCTTGGTAGTATCATCTTTTATCTCCTACGGTTATGGTACTATCTCTCAACTCTTCTCTTTAAATTGATGTGTCTCTTAATCATTTGGTGAGTGTATGCTTAGAACATTGAGGACAATGTTAGTTTTAAGTTTGGGGATGCGGGGATTTGACCATAGCCAATGCATGCCCATGGGTTTCAAAGACAAAAGAGTTCAAATTAGCTAAATTTGAAAATTTTGAACATTTTGAGTAGATTTAAATGTGATTGTAGTGATAGTTTTAAGAATATTGATGCACATGTGTCGAGTTGATAAGTTTTGTGATTGCTAGTGACCTTTGCATGAATGTCGAGTCTTTTAGTGTTTGTGTTATACTATAGGAATGACATCTTAGTGAAGAAGAAACATCTCTAAGAGACCTAGAGTAGTTATTAGTGGAGACTTAACCCATGTGAGAGTTTAAAGCCCAAATTGTTCTTCGAGTGTACTATTCCGCGCTAACTCCGAGTAGAATGAAGAGCTACTCAACCTCGTAATCTATTAAAAGAGCTCATTTTGATCTCGTGTGCTCAACTTTCTTAGCCACTAGGAGTGACATTAGGATAGCGAATTAACCTTGCCCTTGTAGTTTATGAAACCCGATGAGAATGCCAACTAGAGGAAGGCGGATAGTCCATTACCATCCATCATCTTATATCCCGAGAATGAAGACGTGAGAAGGAAGAATGAAGAATGACAAAAGCAAGTATGAAATGAAAAGTTGATTGCAAGAATAGAGTTGTGTTTGTTGTATTTTGTTTTGATTGATTTTATTTGTGTTATGAAAAGAAAAAAAAAAAAAGAAAAAAAGGGAACGAAAAAAAAATGAAAAAAAGAAGTGAAAGAAATAAAGTAGTTTATGTTTATGTTGAGCATGGTTAGCTCTTTTGTGTGAGTGATGTGATTGTAAATATGTTTTGATGTTTGTGTTCATGAATAAGTATTCGAAGCAAGAAACAAATGAGGAAATGCTTAAGAGGTTTTATCACGAAGAAGTAGACATTCTCGGGAATCCACCATCATCATCTATTTATTGTATCGCTAACCTTTAGAAGACATTCTTAGAGGGTAGAATGGGTGAGAAGGGCGAGTGAGCTTCCCCACTCCATTTGGTGGCTAATTCCTTTTAGGAGATTATTCGTTCCAAAATGTTGTCCTCACCCATTTTTATGTGTTGAGTCCATGTTAGTGATCACACTCACATATACGAGCGAACCATTCTTGAGTGATTTTATATTTGGAGTGTATGTTCGTGAGGCCAAAGTCGAGGCGATATGTACTAAACTAGGGTTCAAAGTTTTGTGACTTCGGAACATAGATGTTGCTCATTATGGTATGACACTTGCACTTTAGGGTAAGACTATTAGTGAAGAGGTCTTTAGCTTTTACATGAACTTATTTACTTTGATTCATCATGCATTGACATGTTTAAATCCCTCATTATATAAACCATGCTTATCTATGATTTGGATGTTGGACCCTTGTGTATTTGAAATTATGATGTTTGTGGGTGTCATCTATGGAAACCCTCACGAGACAACACTCGTCCTTTAGGGATAATCTATGGGGTTTAACGACTTGTTGCATATGCTAAATGCAACCGGGATTCCTCCGAAAGTGAGTTAGACTTTTATTTTATTTTATTTGCTCGAGGACTAGCAAAGTTTAAGTTTGGGGATGTTGATGTGACAAAAAATGTCACATTTGATGCGCCTAACCTAGACTAATTAGTTATTTCGGGTGTTAATTCTAATAATTTATGTGTTTTTATTGTTAGGCAGTTTCTTTAGAGTTTGGCGTTTGATTCGGAATAAAAAGAGATAATTATCACATTTTTATCTCAAGCGGCCGAAGGGAAGAAAAAAACACTAGGGGTTTTCTTGAAAGCACTCCCCTTGGTTTCTAAATCAAAGCCCAAAACCAAGTCCAAGCCCAAAAAATACCAAAGAAGAAGAAGAAATGAGAAATTTATGGGCACCCTTTGTGGTCCAAGTCAAAATGATCTAAAGACCAAGTCTTAGTCAGGGGTTTTGTTTGATTAAAAGAAACACTTCATCTTCTACACTACATCATCAATCCTACACAAGTTGGGAGTTGAAAAAAAAGCTTGGAGTTTTAGGGTTCTTGAGTTCAAAGGTTTGGGAGCTAGAAAGAGAGATGGAAGAAGGAGGAGGGCTGACCAAGCATAGGCCGGCCGAGTAGTAGCTCAGGCTGCTTTAGAGACGGGACAGCAGGCCGGACTTGAAACATCAATAGAGCACGGGACAGTTAGGATGTAACCAGCAACAGCTCCAGACGCGTGCACAACTCGGGACAGACAAGGCAAGGCTCGGATCAGCAGCTTCCTCTCTGCCGGATGTTCCTAGTTTGCTCGAGACTGCTCAGGACTTCACGGGACGACCGTGAGACTTGCTCGGATAGCAGCTGGTGGCTCAGGAAGACTAAGATTTGGTCGGATTTATCATGTTCTTGAGTTGGTCGGATTCTTCTCTTCTTTGGCCGGAGCTATCTATTGTTTACGACCACTTTCTTGGTCGGAAACCTTAGGGATTTTGCTCCCCTTGTCATTGGCTTGCTTCCTATGTGTTTAATTTTGGTTTTGGGCTAAAATTCTTAGAGAGAGAAAGCCAGGGTTAAGCTTTAATGGAGGTTGAGTTCTAAATGGAGAAGATGATGATGGTCACTATGGGGAACCCAAAATTTTGCTAAGGAGAGATCGGTTGCACCTTAACTACTCATATTTTCCGACGATCTTAGCCTCGCACCACATCGAAAAAGGGGGATTCTCTCATCATTTTCTTGTCATTTATTATTCATTCAGCATTTTAGCTAACTCTTGTGTGTTGATTATGAGATGAAATGTGATGAATTTGTGATTATGTTTTATATGATTTGATGTTTTGATTATGAATTGATGTTCATTTGATTCGATTATCGTTTCGATCTTATTTTCATGTGTCTTGTCAAACACTTCACTTAGTTAATAGATGAAACGAAGTATTCGATATCGATCGTAGTCTAAGTCATAATTTCATGTGTCTTGTCATGCACTTCACATAGTTTAGCGACTTGACAACGCTCTCGACAACTCGAGCTTAACCGATTATGATGTTTGTTTGACTAAGTATGATCTCCGGATATACGTAGTACTTAGAGACATCAATTTTTAGGAGTCGAACATCGATTGTACTTCGACACATTAGATCGAACCACATATAGTCGTAGGTTATCGTTACGAATTCGACACATCTCTCACTTATTTGTTGTCTCCCGACGCTTGTTCCCCGACTCTTGTTTCTTCGACTCTTCTCTCGAATCTCTCTCGCCCATTTACTTAATTTTGTTAGTTTAGCTGTACTAGTGTTCTTCTCTTGTTTACTTATTCAATCAACCCCCCCATTATCTTTGTTCTTTTTCCTTTTTAGTCTAAGCTAGCTAGTGATACTTAAACCGACGGATAAGACCGTCCGATATCCAAATTACATTCATATCCTTGGATCGATCCGACTTTGCCGGTTACTACTTGATACCTCCACTTGGGTTAGAAGCTAACTCACTGGACTCACACTGTACCAAATCCTAAGGTTCTAGTCCAAAGTGAGTAACAGAAAAGACCTTATACTTATACAACAAGGCTCAAACCCCTCTTGGAGTGAAGCTTTCTTCGTCATCCACCTAAACCGCGCAGGAATGTCTCAAATCCAACACCCGGAAAGTAAAACTTACTTTTTGTCTTGTTTTTGCTAAAACAAGCCAAGGCCCAATGCTCGCAGGATTATGTTTGGGACGGGGGCTCCGTGAACCCACCCAAAACACTTGCATAAACTCATTCTCCAAACGATGTGGGACTATCACATGTAGATGAATGAAGCACATATTCATGGAAGTATGGAACTACCAACTATCTGTCTCTAATAACAAGATGGACCCAACGAAGCATTTGTTTTCATTGTTTATGTTTTAGCTTTCTCAATGGAGGACAAGGGTCCCACAATTATACACACTTCTTGGCTATTTCTAATTTTCCATTGGTAGAGAGAGAGAGAGAAGGAGCACTGAAATCATTAACTTTGTGTTAATTCTTAACCTAAGTTCACAATAAAACAAAATCATAAATATCACGACACTCATTAGTCTAGAATTAAAAAGTGGAGTATATATTAACAAAATTCTGATTTCAAAAAATGGGTTTTGTATTGGTCAATAGATTTCCTTTGTGCAAAGGGCATATGCTCTTTTAGTGTGGATACTCATCTTGTATCTCTGAGGCATTTTATGATGCTCCTAAAGAACTTGCGAGAGCGAACAAATCAGGTAAGAAAAATGTTTTATTTTATTATGTCTCAGTAGTAACTTTGTATGTTTTAACAATAATGTCGTCTTTCAACAGAAAAAACAATAATGTCGCAATAATATATCGTCTGAAGAATCATATAGGAGGAATTCGCGTTTTTTGTTGGTCTGAGGAAATTTTGACAACAAAAGGACAATAGAAATTCGACAAATAGAAAACTGTATGAATAAAAATTCGTCATATAAGTCAATAAATAGATGTCATTATAAGCATTTCGATTCCCCAAATTTTATGACTATTTTGATGTGATTCTTAGATGACAAAAGTGCCTTCCTGAGTTCATTTTCTTTTCAAAGTTCTCATCATTTCAAAACAATAATAAGTGTAGGAAATGTGAGAAGTAGAGTACAAAAATTTTGAACCGTTATTTCATAAGAAGTCATGATGATATCTCTTGCAATTATAAAAGAATCCTTCAATTATAAAAGAATCTAAAGTTAGAAAAAAACATAAGAATCTAAGTACTTTAAAAAAACATTTAAAAAAAACACTTAAAAAAAACAATATGACTTATTAAAGTTCCCTATACGTTTCTAATACCAACCCAAACTTAGAAAAAATGAACAATCAAATATTGTAATCACACATGTAACTTTCAAATCTTAATTTTGGTCAAATGTGATGGATGCCACTCACTTGTATTGGAGGGAGAGAAAACCCCTAAAAAGAAAAGAAAAAAGTTGGAATCTTTGATGTTTAGAACTCAACCCACTAATGGAAAGAGATTACTTGTGAGTTTCTATTATTATTTGGCAAATACCATTTAAGAACTCTGTTCATAAGGGTTAGTGGTGTTAGAAATGACTAGGATGCAAACTAGTTTTGGTTTTCAAAGGTTACAACATTTGAAAAAAGAACTAGGGCTTGATAAGTATACGGGCGGCTAATAAAAATCAGATAGTACGAAGATGTAATCGATTGTTACAACATACTAAGAAGTGCAAAATACAGGTCAACGAATTAGAATGTGCTATTGTGATGATGAAATTCGTTTTCTCCACATTATAAAAAAGACTTTGTTGTATTCTATATACTACATTCTGATTATGTAAAACAAATCTATACTCTAGAGAATGACCTAGTCCTAAAGTGAAGACTTATCGGACCAAAGAGAGAGTGTATAATAGTTGGTCGACAAAACCCATTGGCAAGCAATAAGCAAGAGAGTATGAAAGTCAAGAAATAAGCAAGAGAGTATGAAAGTTCAAGAAGAGCAAAGACAAAGTAATGACTTACTTCTTTTTCCTTTTTTCTTTTTGCATTGACAATTTCACGCACTTTCTAATTCCTTTAATAGCCTTTTTCATTTTCAATTGCAATTATTATTAGTTTGGGTTCATGCCACTTACGTGCCAGATTATTTGTGTATTCTGAACGGTAGAACTATAAGGTGGCCAATACGTGGACAACCGATTTTCTTATATGGACAACTATTTTATGTGGACAACCAGAAAATTTAAAAGTTTTATATGGACAACAGTTTTTAAAGGGACACCACTGTTATTTTTCACTCTAAGTCCTCTAAGAATTAGAACTTTATGTTAACTCCTCCCTCTATTTTCCCATAAACCCTAGACTTTAGTCTTCTTCTTCTACTACTTCTTCATCACCACCATGTAGAAAACTGGAAGCAACAACTCCATGAATGGAGCAATAAGATAAACTACAACAGGAACCAGCCTATAAATATCAACGGTGGTTCGTGTTAATTGTTGTCTCTCTCTTCTAGATAAGCTATTTCCCACCTGCACTCCTGCAAGTTTCAACATCAATCTTCAAGATATTCTAATATCAACCCATAAAAGCTTCAAAGGTAACCAATAATGCTTCATAGTATCCACAAATTCATCCTTCTAGTGACGTAACTTAATCACCCAATCTCCTCTACTCATAGAAACAACTAATTTAGGTGCAGGACCAATCCTTAAAATCTTAGCCCATAGTTTCTTTATAAAAGACTTATCTCTATCAAGCTTTTGAGATTCCTTTATAAAAAAAAAGCTTTTGAGATTCAAGTGATTATTTTTCAGATTTAAACCTTCAACTGCTTGATCACAATATTTTGGAGATATTTCCTTTCTCTGAGTTTTAATAACTCCTTCCTTTTAAGTCATCTTTTTCATTTGATTTAGGTTTAGGTGTCTTAGGCTGTAAAATCATAACGATATGACTGACGCCATATCGAAGAAAAACCTAACTGTTGATCATAATATATTGATCTTCCATCTCCACAACCAGCTAGCGGATGTCGATAAGATATTTGAGTGGAAGTGGTTGATAATCTCTTCTTAGATAGTGAAATTTTTTTCATAAGAAGGTGAAGATGAGAAGAAGAAGAGTTCGAGAGCATAGTTGATGATGGTTCGATTTGACAGAAACTAGAAAAAGAAGAAGATTGAATTGATCGAATGTTGTTGTTGATGTGGAAGTAATTGGAAATTGAATTCTTTCTTAGGATTGCTCTAGAAGCCATTATGATAAAATTATATTCTCTCTCAACAGAAAGACAAATGATTATAGTAGTTTGATATGAGAATTTAGTACAAAATCTTAGAGGGAGAAACCCTAATAAGACTAACAAGAAGAAGAAGATAAAATTATTTTCTCTCTTAGGTTTTCTATTTTTAACTTTTGTTTTTGTTAATGGTCCACAAATTAGTAACAATTAATATTTTGGGCTTTATGAAGTTGTCCCCTTATTAAATAAAAGTCAACAAAGTCAAACATAGTTGACTCGCAACTGGCCCGAAAATAGTTGTCCGTATAAAAAAATTGGTTGTCCACGTATTGGCTACCAACTATAAAGATTAATCTGTTAAAAGTTTGGGTTTATACCACTTGCAGGGACATTTTTATATTTTGAAAGAAAAGATTACACGTTCTATTATTGCCACTTCAAAGCTTCGAAATCGTATCCCTAAAAAATGATGTCAAAAAGCTTCACACCCTCATCTCACACTACACCAATTAAAGTGGGAAGAAAAATCAAATACTTAAAACAAATTACAAATTAAACCAAATTAACTAGGGTCCGTTTGTTACGCGAGAAAATTGGCTGAGAAAATTGAACGGACCCTAAGTTGTAAAATAGTAGGCATACGAAAACATTTTATCAAGCAGTAAAAAGGTTTTCCCTCCAAACATTTGCAACCTAGTCATTCATCAGGAAACCCACAAACTCTTTCTTTAGTGGCGGAATGGGGGCTCACTGTTTCGTTGATCAAAACCTTAGAATTTCAATTTGAACCCTAGAGAGATGGAGAATTTAGGGTAACAAGTATTCCTCTCTTTCTCTCTCTCACTGACTCACTCTCTCTGTATATGCAATTTCTTCTTGTCTATCTTTTACTTTAAATTACATATTGAATAACTGAACCCCTTTTCTATGGAATTTGGGGGTTTATGTGAAAATCAATAACAATATTCAAAGAGAAGAAGAAAGAGGAGAAACATTGTGGAGGCTATGAATCTCATTCATTAAGTTAGGTTTACAACTTAACAAATATATACAAATGATAAAAGACTAAAAGGTCTTTAAAAGGCAAATTACTAAACAACCCCTAACTATTATATATTATTTTAACACCCTCCCTCAAACTCACGGTACGATTTTGAAAATCATCGAGAGTTTGCTAGCTAAGCAACGAAAGCGTGGAACTGAGTGTGACTTGGTGAACAAGTCACTGCTAGACAAATTACTGCAATTTCCCGCAAAACTGCTAAACCAAAATTCAATACTGGCAACCAAAATCGAAAACCCAATATTGCCCACCAAAATCTAATATCCAATACTGCCAACTAAAACCCAAAATCCGATACTACAAACCAAAATCCAATATTGCCAACCAAAACCCAATATCCAATATTGCTAAATAATGCAAAACTGATATATCAATATCCAATACTGCAAAACTGCAAGCGGAGAAGAAGATGCAATCGTTTGAGAGAAGAAGATGCAAATGCAATATTGTCCAAAGGAGGAAGAATATTCAAATGCAATATTGCTCAAAGGAGGAAGAAAATGCAAATGCAATATTGCCTAAAGGAGGAAGAAGATTCAAATGCCATATTGCCAAAAGGAGGGGAAAGAAGATGCAAACGCAATATTGCGCAAAGGAGGAAGAAGATTCAAATGCAATATTGCCCAAAGGAGGGGAAAGAAGATGCAAATGCAATATTGCGCAAAGGAGGAAGAAGATTCAAATGCAATATTGTCCAAAGGAGGAAGAAGATTCAAATGCAATATTGCCCAAAGAGGAGAAGAAGATGCAAATGCAATATTGCCAACATTGAAATGCCATACAACCAACAATTCAAAATCCAAATGATGGTGCCCAAAATCCAATATCCAATATTGCCTAAACAAAAATTCCAAAACCATCTTATCCAAAAACCAATCAAATCAAATCTCAACCAAAACTACCATTCAATTACTTCCTAAACCATTCAAATTTCAATACCGCCAACAATTTTAAACCGCCAAAACCACTCAATATTACCAATCAATACCATTTAATACCATTCAAAACTACCAATCAAATCAAAACAGGCATTCAAAACTAAACCACCTTCTTCTACCCCCAAAAATCAAAACAACACCAAACAAACTAGCTAAACAAATACGAAGAAGAAGGGGGAAGTAACAATACCAGATCTGCAATGAAAAAATAAATTTCCTGCGGAATACAAACGGTCCAACGAAGAAAATGGTTTTTCAGCTAGCACTCCAACCAAACAAGCCCTTGTTCAAATACCACCCTTGTTCGAACACTGTTTCAGATACTGCCTCTTCTTGAAACCAAATTCACCAAAACCACCCTTGTTCAAATACTGGCTCTTCTCAAAACCAGATTTACCAAAACCACCCTTAAAATACAAGTCTCTTAAACCAACCTTCAAATACCAAGCGAATCCAAAACAACCCAAGCAAATCCAAAACAACCCACGAATCCAACCACTATAAACCACCTTCTTCTAAACTGGCAACACATTGAAACCCAATTCAAAACAGCAAACATATTAAAACCGCCAATAAATCCAAATCCAATTCAAAACTACCAATCCAAAACAACCCACTAAAACCGCCACCAAACCAAATTAAAAACCGCCAAGAAATCCGATCATTCGTCAAAACTGCTTTTTCTTTTCTAAATAGCCACTAAGACCACCATCAAATCTAGTTCAATACCGTTATAAAATCTACCCATTCCTCAAAACTGCCTTCTTCTATTAACAACCCACTAAAACCCTATACTCCTCTTTAAAAAAAAATCTCAGCAAAACTACCTTAAATTAAATAACCAAATCCTAAATCAAATCAAATCACAGCCGAATCTACCTATCCCTCAAAAACACCTTCGGCCAACACTAAAACTTCCAACAAATCCAAAACTACAGTTAAATCCTTCTAATAAAACCCCAATATCAAAAAACCCAAACCACCTTCATCTTCTACCCTCTTCTAGCTCAAACCACATAAAAAATTTCAAGAACCACGCTCCGATACCATGTGAAAATCAATAACAATATTCAAAGAGAAGAAGAAAGAGGAGAAACATTGTGGAGGCTATGAATCTCATTCATTAAATAAGTTTACAACTTAACAAATATATACTAATGATAAAAGACTAAAAGGTCCTTAAAAGGCAAATTACTAAACAACCCCTAACTATTATATATTATTTTAACACCCTCCCTCAAACTCACGGTACGATTTTGAAAATCATTGAGAGTTTGCTAGCTAAGCAACGAAAGCGTGGAACTGAGTGTGACTTGGTGAACAAGTCACTGCTAGACCAATTACTGCAATTTCCCGCAAAACTGCTAAACCAAAATTCAATACTTGCAACCAAAATCGAAAACCCAATATTGCCCACCAAAATCTAATATCCAATAGTGCCAACTAAAACCCAAAATCCGATACTGCAAACCAAAATCCAATATTGCCCACCAAAACTCAATATCCAATATTGGTAAATAATGCAAAACTGATATACCAATATCCAATACTGCAAAACTGCAAACGGAGAAGAAGAAGCAATCTTTGGAGAGAAGAAGATGCAAATGCAATATTGTCCAAAGGAGGAAGAATATTCAAATGCAATATTGCTCAAAGGAGGAAGAAGATGCAAATGCAATATTGCCTAAAGGAGGAAGAAGATTCAAATGCCATATTGCCCAAAGGAGGGGAAACAAGATGCAAATGCAATATTGCACAAAGGAGGAAGAAGTTTCAAATGCCATATTGCCCAAAGGAGGGGAAAGAAGATGCAAATACAATATTGCGCAAAGGAGGAAGAAGATTCAAATGCAATATTGTCCAAAGGAGGAAGAAGATTCAAACGCAATATTGCCCAAAAGAGAACTTTCTCTCTTTAATTTTGAAGAAGGAAAAATGAGTAAGAAATCTTTCCAAAATAATATGAATGGTATGTTATCCTTTTGGAAAGATGAAGGAAACCCCACTAATTTGGCATTCCGTGTAACTGCTGGATGGGGGTCCCGTTTTGCTAACACGGTGTAGATCAAGAAAAATGGATAGGCCGCCCACAATTTTAAATTCCCATTCTGGATGTGCGCCAAATGTCACAAAGTCAACGAGTTTGGAACTAAACTTTGACCCGTCCTCGTTTTCGTATCCGGACTCCGATTTGACCTCCGTTTTCACCCACGGGCTCGTCTTGGACTATACTTTTCACCCGATCATCAATATTGGCCAAATTAGCAGAATTCCTAAATGACCAAACTACCCTTTTGTGCGGTTTTCTCCAGTTTTTATCTAATTTTCGAGCTCAATTCCATAGAAGACACCTGAGCAAGAGAAACATACAAATTATCAGAGTAACCGCTCGAAATATACTAACTAACCCAGTTTAAGAGATTCAGATGAGACATTTTCATGTCACATCAATTGCCAACCAAAACCCAATATCCAATACTGCTAAATAATGCAAAACTGATATACCAATATCCAATACTGCAAAACCGGAAACGGAGAAGAAGATGCAATCGTTGGAGAGAAGAAGATGCAAATGCAATATTGTCCAAAGGAGGAAGAAGATTCAAACGCAATATTGCTCAAAGGAGGAAGAAGATGCAAATGAAATATTGCCCAAAGGAGGAAGAAGTTTCAAATGCAATATTGCCCAAAGGAGGCGAAAGAAGATGCAAATGCAATATTGCGCAAAGGAGGAAGAAGATTCAAATGCAATATTGCCCAAAGGAGGAAGAAGATTCAAATGCAATATTGCCCAAAGGAGGAAGAAGAATTCAAATGTAATATTGCCCAACGAAGGGAAGATTCAAATGCAATATTGCCCAAAGAGGAGAAGAAGATGCAAATGCAATATTGCCAACATTCAAATTCAATACAACCAACAATTCAAAATCCAAATGATGGTGCCCAAAATCCAATATCCAATATTGCCTAAACCAAAATTCCAAAACCACCTTATCTAAAAACCAATCAAATCAAATCCCAACCAAAACTACCATTCAATTACTTCCTAAACCATTCAAATTTCAATACCGCCAACAATTTTAAACCGCCGAAACCACTCAATATTACCATTCAATACCATTTAATACCATTCAAAACTACCAATCAAATCAAAACAGACATTCAAAACTAAACCACCTTCTTCTACCCCCAAAAATTAAAACAACACCAAACAAACTAGCTAAACAAATACGAAGAAGAAGTGGGAAGTAACAATACCAGATCTGCAATGAAAAAATAAATTTCCTGCGGAATACAAACGGTCCAACGAAGAAAATGGTTTTTCAGCTAGTACTCCAACCAAACAAGCCCTTGTTCAAATACCACCCTTGTTCAAACACTGTTTCAGATACTGCCTCTTCTTGAAACCAAATTCACCAAAACCACCCTTGTTCAAATACTGGCTCTTCTCAAAACCAGATTTACCAAAACCACCTTCATCTTCTCCCCTCTTCTAGCTCAAACCACATAAAAATTTTCAAGAACCACGCTCTGATACCATGTGAAAATCAATAACAATATTCAAAGAGAAGAAGAAAGAAGAGAAACATTATGGAGGCTATGAATCTCATTCATTAAATTAGGTTCACAACTTAACAAATATATACTAATGATAAAAGACTAAAAGGTCCTTAAAAGGCAAATTACTAAACAACCGCTAACTATTATATATTATTTTAACACCCTCCCTCAACTCACGGTACGATTTTGAAAATCATCGAGAGTTTGCTTGCTAAGCAACGAAAGCGTGGAACTGAGTGTGACTTGGTGAACAAGTCACTGCTAGACCAATTACTGCAATTTCCCGCAAAACTGCTAAACCAAAATTCAATACTGGCAACCAAAATCGAAAACCCAATATTGCCTACCAAAATCTAATATCCAATACTGCCAACTAAAACCCAAAATCCGATACTGCAAACCAAAATCCAATATTACCAACCAAAACCCAATATCCAATACTGCTAAATAATGCAAAACTGATATACCAATATCCAATACTGCAAAATTGCAAACGGAGAAGAAGATGCAATCGTTGGAGAGAAGAAGATGCAAATGCAATATTGTCCAAATGAGGAAGAAGATTCAAATGCAATATTGCTCAAAGGTGGAAGAAGATGCAAATGCAATATTGCTCAAAGGAGGAAGAAGATTCAAATGCCATATTGCCCAAAGGAGGGGAAAGAAGATGCAAATGCAATCTTGCGCAAAGGAGGAAGAAGTTTCAAATGCAATATTGCCCAAAGGAGGGGAAAGAAGATGCAATTGCAATATTGCGCAAAGGAGGAAGAAGATTCAAATGCAATATTGCCCAAAGGAGGAAGAAGATTCAAATGCAATATTGCCCAAAGGAGAAAGAAGAATTCAAATGCAATATTGCCCAACGAAGGGAAGATTCAAATGCAATATTGCCCAAAGAGGAGAAGAAGAAGCAAATGCAATATTGCCAACATTCAAATGCAATACGACCAACAATTCAAAATCCAAATGATGGTGCCCAAAATCCAATATCCAATATTGCCTAAACCAAAATTCCAAAACCACCTTATCCAAAAACCAATCAAATCAAATCCCAACCAAAACTACCATTCAATTACTTCCTAAACCATTCAAATTTCAATACCGCCAACAATTTTAAACCGCCGAAACCACTCAATATTACCATTCAATACCATTTAATACCATTCAAAACTACCAATCAAATCAAAACAGACATTCAAAACTAAACCACCTTCTTCTACCCCCAAAAATTAAAACAACACCAAACAAACTAGCTAAACAAATACGAAGAAGAAGTGGGAAGTAACAATACCAGATCTGCAATGAAAAAATAAATTTCCTGCGGAATACAAACGGTCCAACGAAGAAAATGGTTTTTCAGCTAGTACTCCAACCAAACAAGCCCTTGTTCAAATACCACCCTTGTTCAAACACTGTTTCAGATACTGCCTCTTCTTGAAACCAAATTCACCAAAACCACCCTTGTTCAAATACTGGCTCTTCTCAAAACCAGATTTACCAAAACCACCTTCATCTTCTCCCCTCTTCTAGCTCAAACCACATAAAAATTTTCAAGAACCACGCTCTGATACCATGTGAAAATCAATAACAATATTCAAAGAGAAGAAGAAAGAAGAGAAACATTATGGAGGCTATGAATCTCATTCATTAAATTAGGTTCACAACTTAACAAATATATACTAATGATAAAAGACTAAAAGGTCCTTAAAAGGCAAATTACTAAACAACCGCTAACTATTATATATTATTTTAACACCCTCCCTCAACTCACGGTACGATTTTGAAAATCATCGAGAGTTTGCTTGCTAAGCAACGAAAGCGTGGAACTGAGTGTGACTTGGTGAACAAGTCACTGCTAGACCAATTACTGCAATTTCCCGCAAAACTGCTAAACCAAAATTCAATACTGGCAACCAAAATCGAAAACCCAATATTGCCTACCAAAATCTAATATCCAATACTGCCAACTAAAACCCAAAATCCGATACTGCAAACCAAAATCCAATATTACCAACCAAAACCCAATATCCAATACTGCTAAATAATGCAAAACTGATATACCAATATCCAATACTGCAAAATTGCAAACGGAGAAGAAGATGCAATCGTTGGAGAGAAGAAGATGCAAATGCAATATTGTCCAAATGAGGAAGAAGATTCAAATGCAATATTGCTCAAAGGTGGAAGAAGATGCAAATGCAATATTGCTCAAAGGAGGAAGAAGATTCAAATGCCATATTGCCCAAAGGAGGGGAAAGAAGATGCAAATGCAATCTTGCGCAAAGGAGGAAGAAGTTTCAAATGCAATATTGCCCAAAGGAGGGGAAAGAAGATGCAATTGCAATATTGCGCAAAGGAGGAAGAAGATTCAAATGCAATATTGCCCAAAGGAGGAAGAAGATTCAAATGCAATATTGCCCAAAGGAGAAAGAAGAATTCAAATGCAATATTGCCCAACGAAGGGAAGATTCAAATGCAATATTGCCCAAAGAGGAGAAGAAGAAGCAAATGCAATATTGCCAACATTCAAATGCAATACGACCAACAATTCAAAATCCAAATGATGGTGCCCAAAATCCAATATCCAATATTGCCTAAACCAAAATTCCAAAACCACCTTATCCAAAAACCAATCAAATCAAATCCCAACCAAAACTACCATTCAATTACTTCCTAAACCATTCAAATTTCAATACCGCCAACAATTTTAAACCGCCGAAACCACTCAATATTACCATTCAATACCATTTAATACCATTCAAAACTACCAATCAAATCAAAACAGGCATTCAAAACTAAACCACCTTCTTCTACCCCCAAAAATCAAAACAACACCAAACAAACAAGCTAAACAAATACGAAGAAGAAGTGGGAAATAACAATACTAGATCTACAATGAAAAAATAAATTTCCTGCGGAATACAAACGGTCCAACGAAGAAAATGGTTTTTCAGCTAGCACTCCAACCAAACAAGCCCTTGTTCAAATACCACCCTTGTTCAAACACTGTTTCAGATACTGCCTCTTCTTGAAACCAAATTCACCAAAACCACCCTTGTTCAAATACTGACTCTTCTCAAAACCAGATTTACCAAAACCACCCTTAAAATACAAGCCTCTTAAACCAACCTTCAAATACCAAGCGAATCCAGAACAACACAAGCAAATCCAAAACAACACAAGCAAATCCAAAACAACCCACGAATCCAACCACTATAAACCACCTTCTTCTAAACTGGCAACACATTGAAACCCAATTCAAAACAACAAACATATTAAAACCGCCAGTAAATCCAAATCCAATGCAAAACAACCCACTAAAACCGCCACCAAACCCAATTAAAAACCGCCAAGAAATCCGATCATTCGTCAAAACTCCTTTTTCTTTTCTAAATAGCCACTAAGACTACCATCAAATTTAGTTCAATACCGCTATA